>NC_090926.1:310461506-311711506 GCF_040938575.1 Ambystoma mexicanum
TAAGGTGTAGTACCATCACTCATGTGGCCTCTCCCCTGTTCCTTTGTTTTCCCTGGGAATGGTACTTCTGCTTAATTCAGAGGGTTTCTTAAAGTTTCTTAGTAATAGATGCCAGTATTCATAAAGTGTAGTAGCATAACTCCTGAGGTCTCTCCCCTGGTTTCCCTTTTCTTTCTTTGGGATTAATACTTGAACTTAATTCAGAGGGGTCCTCAAAGTCTCTCAACAATAGATTCCAGTGTTCATCAGCAGTTAGATTTGTGTTACGCTCACCTGGTCTCTGCAGAGGCGTTGGGGCACGGTTGCAGCCCTCCCTGAACTTGAATCACCCCCTTCAGGCCTCTCCCTCCATAGAAAAGCTGTGAGCAGTGGTACGTGGTGATACTGCTCCTGCATGGAGATAACAGTGTATGAGTGCGCCAATCTGTGATTGTTGTACCTCTCGAACCCTTCACCTCAAAGTACAGTTTCTGTGAGCATGCGGGGCCCATAAAGCTCACCTGTGAATTATGGAAGATAAGCTCTCCATCCTGCTACTTCTGGCAGGGGCGCGTCGAATGGGATTTAGTTCTTTCACTGATCCCTGATGAGGATTAGTCCAGTCCAGCCGAGACTATGCTTTTCCTTATTATTGGTAAGTCTTTCTTCAGCTCTTGTGACGCTGTTCGTTCTGTTTGATGTCTTTATATGTTGCTCCTATTTATGCCCACAATAATGTCTCTCTTCTGTTTTCTTCCCTTAGATGGAAATGCGGCCTCAATGCAGCTGTGAGACGCGGGCAGGTGGAAGATGGATACTACCGCAATTTTCGACAGCAGGTAAGTGATGGTTTAAGGAAAAGCGCGAAGTATGGCGTAACGCAACTTTAAACTGACAGTTTTTTCGATGTCTAACCTTGTCTTCTGTTTTTCCTTGCAGGCGCTGCTGTCGACGATGGAGTATGTCGAGCTGCGGTGCCAAGATGAAGATTTCGGCTTTACGGAAAGTGTAAAGATGAATACTTGGTTCGCCAAAGAGATGTACAGGTAAGAACAGCTTCCCCCAGTTGGTAAGGAAGGAAGCAGCATGTCCAGGAAGCAGGATCTTCAAAAGTAAGTCTGACCTCAGGCGATGGTGAGCGTTACGCTGCTAGCAAGTGCAGAATAACGCAAAGCGTCTGTCTTGAGGATCGTGGCAGCTTGTATAGCTGAGATCGTGGGCACGCCCATTAGGGCCGGCTTACCAGCCACACCCTGCCACTCCTAAAGAGTGAGCACGTGCAAAGGCAATCCATTAGCAGCCACACCCAAGAATACACTTGAGGCTGCTTAATGGATGGAATGTTCAAGGTTAATGCATCCTGCTTAATGGATGGATTGTTCAAGGTTAATGCATCTGAAGTGCTATGTCCATAATAAAAGCTTTTTGGTGTTAAATGGATGTTCTTGTTTACTTTTTTTCATGAGCCTGGCGCCAAGGGCGCCAGGACAGTGTCCACCCAGGTCTCCTGTGCATGTGACCCCTGCATGCCTGTTCCCCTGACTTCATGACCATGACAGCACCCCCCCCCCCCCCCCAAGGCCCCTCTCAAGGGTGGTTCTCCTCTCGGTCCTGGTTTGGTGGTATTATTGCGATGGAACTGTCTGATTAAACGCAGAGCATGGAGGTGTTCACTGGGTTCCCAAGTTCGGTCTTGAGGTCCGTAACCTTTCCAGTCAATTAGGTAATACAATTTTGATCGAACCACCTTGGAGTCCAGGATGGATGTGACTTCATATTCTGGTTCTCCATCTATTACTTTGGGCTTGTTACGCTCACCTGGTCTCCGCAGGGGCGTTGAGGCATGGTTGGAGCCCTCCCTTGACTTGGCTCCTCGAAATCACCTTCACCTTCAGATAATGGTTGGACCTGCGGCTCGGGAGATGGGTACTGCTCCTGCGTGAAGAGGAGAGGCAATGAGAATGGAGTGGGGATATCGTGACTTCCCCCAGCCCTTTCATGCCAAAATACGGTGGGCAAGTATTTTCCCATAGAAGCTCACCTGTAGTTCTGTGATGTTGAGCTATCCGTCCTGCTTTTCCTAGCAGCGGCGCGTAGAACGGACCAAGTTTCTTCACTGGCCCATGGGAGTGTTGAACCAGACCGGCTGCGACCAATCCACGTATAAGGTAAGTCTTTGTTATGATTATAGTTCGATTAGACTGTCTGTGTTCCGTCTAATAGTAATTCTTGCAATGTCTCATTCCATTTCCATAGGTACGGAGAAGTAAATCTGGATCGAAGTGAGTTCAGAAGACCTTAGAGGCTGATGGAGTTTCAACAATGACAGGTAAGTTGGTCTTTATAAGGGAACTCTATTCGAAGGGATTGTGTCCTCCGACGTATTCCTAATCTTTGATAATTCGTCTCCAGCTTGCTGGCCTCGGAAAAAAACATTCTCAGTAGAGGGCGCTGCGCATCGACGTCCGTCGAGTTGGTGTCCCTCGACAGCCACCGTATCGGCGCCGACGTCACCATGTCCATAAATAGCCACGCGCAGCGTTGGTTGTTCAGTTCCGTTTTTCCGCGCTTCGTGGTGCCTCGGAATATCATTGCTCAGTTCTTCAGTCAAATATACTTCATTGTTCCTCGAATACCGACTCGTACTCAATGGCTTCTTCAACCGAACCGACGACTCCATGGTCCGGCTTCAAAAAATGTCGAGACTGTGGAAAGAAAATGTTGACGGATCCTCACAGGATCTGTTTGTGGTGCCTGGGAGTCGAGCACCATTGTTCGGAGTGTGAGGACTGCATGTTCATGACGGCGAAAGCCTTGAAGGAGCGTAAGGGGAAGCTCGAGAGAGGTAAGGCAGTTAAAACTTCTTCGAAAGTTTCCTCGGCGGAGTCGAGACATTCGTCTCCTCGCCATCACAAAAGACATTCTCGTTCTAGGTCTTGAAGCAGTTCCCATCACTCTTCGAGATGTAAGTATTCAAAAAAGAGACGTCGAAGATCCCCTTCCTCGTCTTCTTCCGTTTCCCCGAAAAGGGTCTCCTGCCCCACAAAACATAGCTCTCAGGCTGAGTGGGAAGAATTCAGGAAAAAGATGCTTAGCGTCTTCGAGAAAGCAGCCTCGACCCCCTCGAAGACTGCTGAGGGTGATACCCTGGGTGAAAGACCCAAAAAATCAAAACGCTGCGAGTCGCAGTACCAGGCCAAAGAAGCTACTCGAGAGTGCCACAAACCCTCGAGCAAAGGCAAGGTCACATCTTCGACGCCATTATCGAAGGGTTCTTCGACGCACAGGTCAGTCGAATCGACGCCGTCTTCGACGCCAACGTCGTCGCTGAGAAAGGACAAACCCACGGCCACCTCACAGCCAGTGGCCACACCCAGAGCCTCGATCACGAGAATGTCGTCGACAACCTCGAGTAGAATTCCGATACTCTCGAGTTCCTCGAGGCCTCTACCAACTTTCTCGACACCTTTTTCGATGGCTTCAAAGCCTTTAACGTCCGCGTCGATGTTTTCTCAGCCAATTATGATGAATTTGGTCCCTTCTGCTCTGGAAAAGGGATTTATACCATTTCCAAGAGCTGATCATTCCAGAGCCTTATCTATTTATGAAGAAGGGGAGATTTCGGATCAGGAAAGACCTTTTGAGTTGCAGGGATCTGCAACTCCTGTACCAGAGGAATTTACCTGTGAGGAAGGTAGGTTAAAAGACCTCCAAGAATCCTTACATGAAGCAAGTGGGTTGGACACTTCCCCAGAAGTGGAATTTGCCAAACCAGACCCAGGGGAGCATGCTGAAACCCCTTATAGAACCTTGATGGCAAGGATAATAGAGTTTATGGGGTGGTCTACACCCTCACCTGCTTTTCAGCAAGACAACCTCACAGACATTTTGGTTAAAGGTCCACAGGAGGATCCTGTGGTGCCATTTCATGCGGCATTACAAAGGAAAATATTGGCAAACTTGCAAACCCCTGAGGTTATCCTGGCGGTTAACAAAAAATGATCAGCCAAATATAGGGTGTCTACTGCTGACCCTGAATATTTATCCAGACACCCAACTCCGGAGAGTCTGTTTGTTCAGGCAGCAACTTCATCAGGTAGTAAATCGGCTTACCCTACTGTTCCACAGGACAGGGATGACAAGAGATATGACTCTATGGCCAAAAAAGTATTTTATGCATGTAGCATGGCGTTGAAATCCATCAATGCTACTTGTACGCTCGCAAGGTTCAGCCACACACTTTGGGAGTGTGCTTCATCAGCGGCTGACTGCCTCCCAGAGGGAGAAGAAAGGGAAGCGTTTCTAAACATCATTAAGGATGGTAAAGACGCAATGTGCGAATCCCTTCAAACTGGCATCGATTCTGCTGACAGCATCAGTACAACAACCCGGAGATTTGCTTGGTTGCGAAAGTCTGGTTTTGCTCTAGATGTGCAAAGCAGACTCTTGAATATGCCCTTTGACGGCTCTTCTTTGTTTGGTAAGAAGGCGGATGACAGTTTAGAAAAGCTACAAACATCAAAGGCAGCAGCAAAATCCCTGGGAGCTGCAATCCGTCAGACACCATATCGCCCCTCAGGAACCTCTTGGAGAGGTAAGTCCTTTCGCTTCTATTCCGCATTCGGAAGAGGCAGAGGACAGCCGGTTCAAAGGGGTCAGAAAGGATTCACCCGAGGTGGACGGGATAAAAATACAAAAGCCGCAGCAGCAGGTGCCTCTTTACCCTCGGCATCTGCATCAGCCGCCTCCAAACCGCTCTGAGGACTCTCCTCACAAGACACCAGTAGGGGGCAACTCAACATCTGACGGAATGGCAGGCTATTACATCAGATGCTTGGGCATTGGAGAAAGTTGGCCAAGGTTACTGCCTGCCTTTTCTACGCATCCCTCAGAGTCATCCACCGGGGAACAGCTCTCTGAAAGTTCCAGATCCGCTCCTCTTGCAGGAAATTGTAGACCTGCTAGAGAAAGGTGCCATAGAACCGGTACCTGTAGCGAAGAGGAACAAGGGCTGGTACTCCCACCTAGTTTCTCAGACCGAAGAAAGACGGAGGACTGAGACCTATCTTGGACGAGAATTGAACAAGTTCCTCAGGAAGGACAAGTTCAAGATGGTAACTCTCTCTCAGATCCTTCAGGCCCTCCAGCTCCAGTACTGGCTGGTATCTCTGGACCTCCAGGATGCTTATTTCCATGTGCCAATCCATCTCGAACACAGGAAATACCTGAGGTTCGCAATTGGCGGCTCTCATTATCAATTTCAAGTTCTGCCATTTGGGCTGACCTCCGCCCGAGGGTCTTCACCAAGTTAATGTTAGTAGTGGCTGCAAGTCTAAATAGGGGAGGGATTCACGTCTACCCCTATCTGGACGATTGGCTGATCAGGGCTGTATCTTTGGAACAAGCTCAGATCCAGCTAGATTATGTCTGCCACTTCCTTCACAAACTGGGCTTCTCCCTCAATTTAAAGAAGTCACAGATGATACCATCACAGAGACTCCAGTTCATCGGAGCGGTCCTGGACACTTCTCTGGGGAAAGCCTCGCCACCAGAGGTGAGGGCTCAAGATATTCTGCAGATGGTCACCAAGTTTCAAAATGCCCAACATCTCCCAGCCTTCGACTTTTGAGGTTGCTAGGCCTCATGGCAACCTGCATCTTCCTTGTGCCAGAGGCTCGCCTGAGAATGAGATCTCTCCAGTGGGCACTAAGAACCCAGTGGTTGCAGTTCTCTGGAAAAATGACAGATCTCCTTCGGATTCCGTACAAGGTAGCCCGAGACCTTCAATGGTGGTCTTATCGAGAGAACATTTTGAAAGGAGAACTGTTTGGCAACCATGGCCGGAGATAACAGTAGTCACGGACGCCTCACTCATGGGGTGGGGAGCCCATGCCAACAACTTGACCATCAGCAGTCGTTGTTCTCCATCGGAGTCCAGACTACACATCAACCTATTGGAGCTGAGAGCGATCAGACTAGCGCTGAAAGCTTTCCTGCCATCAGTACAGGGAAAAAATGTCCTGATAATGACGGACAACACAGTGGTCATGCACTACCTCAATAAAAGAGGAGGCGTGGGATTACTGCCACTGTGCAGAGAGGCAATGCAGCTCTGGTTTTGGGCAATTGAAGAAGGAATCTCTCTATCGGCAGTTCACCTAGCCAGAGAGAAGAACTTGACGGCGGACGCTCTGAGCAGGCAGGGCACAGTCTCCCACGAGTGGGAACTAGCTCAGGAAGTCCTTCAGGAGATCTTCGCCCTTTGGGGAACCCCTCAAGTGGATCTGTTCACCACCAGTACCAACAGGAAGTGTGATCTGTTTTGTTCAAGGGAATTTCCCCCGAGAGGAGCTCTAGGGGACGCGTTCGTAGTGGACTGGGAGTTTCCACTCCTGTATGCGTTTCCACCAGTCCCTGTCATTCCTCAAATGATCAGGAGGTTGAGAAGATTCCGGACGACCTAATTGCCCCAGACTAGGCCAGGAGAACGTTTTACCCGGACCTTCTGGACATGTCCATCTGCCCTCCAATTCGCCTTCCACTCAAGGAGAATCTTCTCTCACAGAAGGGAGGTCAGGTTCTCCATCCAGACATCAGAACCCTCAACCTTCACGCTTGGCTTCTGAAAGGATGAGATACAAGGATTGGGACCTCCCTGATGACGTCATGGAGGTGTTGCTTTCGGCCAGAAGGCCAGCAACAAAGTCTTTATACCGCTGCCATTGGAACAAATTTTGCAGCTGGTGTAGAGAAGAGAATATCAACCCCTTTTCATGTGGTACACCAACGGTGTTATCCTTTCTACTCTATTTGGCAAATTCAGGCCTTCAAGTTGGCACTATCAAGGGCTACCTCGCAGCGCTATCGATCTTCAAGCGCACTGCAGAGGAGCCATCGTATTTCAAATTACCCTTAGTAATACAATTTCTAAAGGGATTAACTAATGTCTATCCTCCAAGACCATTCCAAGTTCCCTTATGGGACTTAAATTTAGTCTTAAATTTCCCGATGGGTACTCCTTTCGAACCACTCCACTCTTGTTTGCTAAGATTTCTCACCCTTAAAACTGCCTTATTAGTGGCACTAACATCTGCTAGAAGGGTGAGCGAATTACAAGCTCTATCTTGTAAACCCCCTCATACAATTTTTCATAAAGACAAAGTTGTCCTACAGGTGAAGCCTAATTTCCTCCCAAAGGTGGTTTCTGAATTCCACATCACTCAGAAAATTACCTTACCTTCATTCTATCCTCCTCCCCATCCAGGGAAAGAGGAAGAAAGGCTACATAGCTTGGACCCAAGGCGGGCTTTAAGCTTTTACATCAGCAGACTTGCTAGGATTAGGCAAGCAGACAGTTCGTAGGTTACTCAGGGCACAAATTGGGACTACCAATAACAAAACAGACCATTTCCAGATGGATTATTTTGGCCATTCTGAAATGTTACAAACTAGCAGGGAAAGAGCCTCCTCAAAATCTTAGTGCTCATTCGACCAGGGGTATGGCAGCCTCTTCGGCCCTCCAAAGAGGGGTTCCGGTTCGAGACATATGTGCGGCTGCCACATGGTCGTCTGCACATACCTTCACAAGATTTTACAACCTGGATTCCTCCTCTAGTCAAAAGACTAGGTTTGGCAAAGCTGTATTACATTCTGTTCATTCCTAAAGGGAAACATGGCGTTTTTACTCCCACCTCCAATTACACACCACTGCTATGGGAGTCTATCAAAGATAAGGAATACGTCGGAGGACACAATCCCTTCGAAGAACAAGTTACTTCTTACCTGGTAACGTTCTTTCGATGGGATGTTCCTCTGACGTTTTCCTTATCGCCCCTCCCATCCATCCCCGCAGTAATACTTCCCTTGTGGTTGCAGTTTACGCTCCTTCAAGGTCAATAACCAATTCATGCAGGACTTATCTTATGCTACAAAACGGAACTGAGCAACGGACGCTGCGCATGCCTATTTATAGGCATGGTGACGTCGGCGCCGATACGGTGGCTGTCGAGGGACACCAACTCGACGGACGTCGATGCGCAGCGCCCTCTACTGAGAAAAATGTTTCCGAGGCCAGCAAGCTGGAGACGAATTATCAAAGATAAGGAATACGTCGGAGGAACATCCCATCGAAAGAACGTTACCAGGTAAGAAGTAACTTGTTCGTCTCTTGTATAATGCGGCCGTGCGATGGATATGCATATGAGTTCTAACCTGTTGTGTTCTTATTTCCTCGTAGGTGCAGGCCGACAATGAAAAATGGCATCCGAATTTTCAATGAAGATTCGCGGTTGCAGGAGGACGGCTCCGACCGTGATGGAATGCCGTTGAGAAAGAAGACTTCGGTTCCGACCGTAATGGAATGTAGGTAAGAAGAGGAGTCCGATACAGGCCGCGACGAGCTGCAGGTAAGATGCACGCTCAGCAATGTAGCGGCTGGCAACAGGTAAGATGTGCGCTCAGGGATGTGGTGGCTGGTAGCAGGTAGGATGCGCGCCCAGAGATGTAGCGGCTGACAGCAGGTTAGACGCGCACCCAGCGATGTAGTGGATGACAGCAGATGGAGTAGTTGGAGTGAAGACACTTGGGGCGATGTAGCGGTAGACTGCAGGTAATAAGCGTTCTCAGGAGTATCTTCAGGATGAGGCTGTTGAAATCCAGTGATGCATAGGTAAGCACAGCGGAGAGCGTTACGCTGCTTGGAAGCAGAATAACGCAAAGCAAGGGCACGTGGATGGGCTGGCCTTATATAGGCTGGTTCAGGTCCCTCCCTTTAGCTCTGCCTACAAACTCCACCTTGCCCTTTTTGGGACTGTAGCACGTGCATTCCAGTTCTGTTCCATGACCATGCCTGGCCCAGCTGCACACGCCCTTGGTCTAGAGTGTGCAGAGCACACTTTACAATGAGCCTGGCGCCAGAGGTGCCAGGGCTGGGTCCAATGGGACCCTGGGGATGAGGAAGGACTGGTACCTTGACTAGTGGCCCTGACAGCACTCCCCCGCAAGGCCCCTCTCACGGGCGATTTACTTCCTGGCCCAGGCTTGGTGGAGTTATTGCGATGAAACCGCCTGATTAGTCGAGGCGCATGGATAAACTCCACAGGTTCCCAAGCGCGATCTTGGGGTCCATAATCCCTCCAGTCGATTAAGTAGTACAGTTTTGACCACACCATTTTAGAGTCCAAGATGTCCTTAACCTCATATTCCGGTTCTCCTTCGATAATTTCAGGTTCCGGTGGTTGTGAAATCGTTGTCTCAGGCTTCACAGGTTTTAAAAGAGAAACATGAAATACAGGGTGGATTTGCAAGTTGTCTGGTAGCTCTAGCTTTACTGCGGCGGGGTTGATGATGGCTTTGATGGGGTTAGGGCCCAAGATACCTGGGGCGGAAGACCTGAGGTCCTTTTAGTGGGATGTTTCTGGCCACTAACCATACTTTATCTCTGATTGGTAGCGTGGAGCTTCCCTTCTATGCTGGTCAGCAAACTTCTTTTGTTGTTCTTTGGCTTTAGTTAAGCTCTTGGTTGCTTCCTTGAGGGTTTGAGTAATAGTTTTATGTAGAGAGGTAATTGTCGGCATTTCCAGCTCATCAAGTGGGTTAAAGGAAGATGTCCGGGGGTGCCGACTATTCATGATGAAGAATGGGGTTTGTCCCGTGCTAGTGTGGATAGTTATTGTAAGGAAATTCCATTAACCACAAAACATCTTTCCAGGATCCTTCGGTCTGTTGCAGCCTGCACCTCAGGTACTAGTCCAGTGTCTGATTAGTCCTTTCGGTTTGACCATCGGTCTGGGGACAGTGACTGGTAGAAAGGCGGATATCAATTTGCGCTATCTTGCAGCAACCCCTCCAGAAGGCTGAGACAAATTGTGTCCCGCGATCAGAGATCAGTACAAGAGGGAAAGCCATGCAATTTGACTACTTGCTCCAAGAACACAGTGGCCAGGATTCCAGCCAGAGGGAGTCCTTTTAGTGGAATAAAGTGTGCCATTTTAGAGAATAAGTCCACCACTACTAAAATGGTGTTGAGGCCATCACAAGGAGGCAAGTCGGTAATGAAGTCCATGGATAAAGTATGCCAAGGAACCAGTGGTATGCTTAGGGGACGTAATAATCCTGCGGGGTTGGTCTTTTGAGATTTTTGCTGTGCGCAAACTCTGCAGGTTGCAATGATTTGGGCCACATCCTTTCTCCAAGTGGGCCACCAATAGTTCTTCCTGATCTTGGCCCGTGTCTTAGTAATCCCGGGGTGTCCTTCCACTAGTGAGTCGTGGTAGTTGGCGATGATCTTGTTTTGGGTCTCTTTATCCTTAATGTATAGTCGCCCCTGAAAATAGGGTAGGTTGTCCATGACAGAATACTGATCTCCCTTACTCAACCATTCTTGTTGGGCGGTCTGATCCATTTGCGATTGGAGGTCAGTCTTTAATTCTTCCCAACAGGTGGTTACTGCAATCTGGTTCTGAATTTGTTCCTCCGGAATAATGGGTACTGTTTCTGATGGTATAAATGCGTCCTGGCTATCGCCCATTCGTGACATTCTGCACTCCAGGTCGGTACGTGATTATGAAATCGTACTCTGCAAAGAAGAGAGCCCAACGAAGCTGACGAGATGATTGGGCCTTTGCTGTCTTTAAATACTGCAAGTTGCTGAGGTGCGTGATAACAGTGACATTATGCCTAGCCCCCAGGAGGTAATGTTTCCAGTTTTTAAGGGCTCGTTTCATTGCCAATAGTTCTTTGTCAGCTATAGCATAGTTCTTCTCAGGTGCTGTTTACTCACGGGACCAAAATGCTATAGGATGTAACTGTCCGGTGTCTGGATCTTTCTGTGATAACACCGCCGCCATGGCCACATTGGAGGCGTCGGTCTCCACCACATAAGGTAGGTCGGGTCGAGGGTGCCGGAGGATAGAGGCTGAAGTGAAGGCCGATTTCAACCCCCGAAATGCTTATTCAGTGTCGGAGGTCCAAGAAAACTTTTTATTCTTTTTTAGCAAAGAGGTGATAGGATGGACGATTTGCGAAAATCCTGGAATAAACCGCCGATAGAAATTAGTAAACCTGAGTACACACTGCACCCCTTTGATTGATGTCCGAGATGGCCATTGAAGGATTGCTTCCACTTTACAAGTATCCATGTGTACTCCTCGAGGAGTAAGCATGAAACCCAACAACTGCAAAGTGGACATTTTTTTTTCTCCAATTTGGCGAATAGTTGGTTCTTACGGAGCTTTTCCAATACGGCTCTTACATGGCCCACGTGCTCTTCCTTGGATGCCGAATAAAGGAGGATATCGTTGATATAAACAAGGACACAGACATCTAGTAGTTCGTGGAGTACGTCGTTCATAAAGAACTGGAATGCGGCTGGTGCATTGTATAGCCCGAAGGGCATAACCTGATACTCGAAGAGCCCATGTTTTGTTCGGAATGCTGTCTTCCATTTGTCGCCTTTTATCACTCTGACCAGGTGGTAAGCCCCTCGCAGATCCATCTTCGTATAGATTTGAGCATTCTTCACCTGGTCGAGTAGTTCAGGAATGAGTGGCAGAGAATACCTATCTTTACAGTAATCTTGTTTAACGCCCTATAATCTATGCAGGTCCTTAGGTCCCCTTCTTTCTTCGGTACGAAGAAGAGAGCTGAGGAGGCTGGAGACTTGGATGGGCAGATGAACCCATTAGCTAGATACTGATCAAGATAAGTTTGTAGATGCTGATTTTCCTGCTCAGTTAGAGCGTAGATTCTGCTGCAGGG
Organism: Ambystoma mexicanum; assembly: GCF_040938575.1. Lineage (NCBI taxonomy): Eukaryota > Metazoa > Chordata > Amphibia > Caudata > Ambystomatidae > Ambystoma > Ambystoma mexicanum. The sequence continues at coordinate 310,473,243 of NC_090926.1, forward strand.
GACTTGTGCTCCCGGGACCAGATCGATTTGACAATCGTACGTTCTGTGTGGTGGTAGGGTGTTGGCTTGTTCTTTTTGGAACACAACCGCAAAGTCTTGATATTCGGGAGACAATGAGCACGACTTTCCCACGATGGGTTTCCCTTTGTGTTGTTAGCACCTCCTGGTGAATTCTCAAGGAAAGGTTGGCTTTCTGGTGCGCCAGTCGATCCTTGGGTTATGGGTTTCCAGCCATGGCATTTCTAGAATCATTTGGAACTGGGGGGCCCCTATGAGGTCAAACAAAATGCTTTCCCGGTGACCATCCTGACATGTCAGCATTACCTCGTCGGTATGTTGAGTTACTGGCCCCGAAGACAGCTGAGAGCCATCCACGGCAGTGACATTTTCCGAGTGTGGTTTTTGCTGAAGCGGAAGGCCTATCCGTGCAGCCAACCCCTAATCGACATAATTTCCTACCGCACCACTATCATTGTAGGCTTCTAGAGCATGCACTTTCGATGGTTGTTGGGGGTGGGCTACTAATACTGGAATGACTAGGTGTGAGGTCGTTACAACTCTCGACTCCGCTCGACAAGTGGACCTCTACAGTTGCTGGGCGTCCGTGTTTTCCGGCTCCTGTTCCTTGCCTTGGCTGTCATTGTCCATGGCACCTGACACCTTCTTGGGGGGTTTTGTAGGGCAATCCCATAGGAAATGTCCAGCTTTTCCACAATATAAACAAAGTCGCTGTTCTCTTCTTTTTTCTCTTTCAGCCTTAGAAATGGGAGCCCGTAGTCCCCCTAGTTGCATAGGTTCAGGGGTTTCATGACCCCTGGTCTGAGTGTCCCGAGGCCTTATATACACTGATCGCCCTTCAGCCCTTAAGCGGTCAATTTTTCGGTCTTGTAACCAGTGATCTAACTGCACAGTTAGGTTAATGTAGTCTGCACAGCATTCGGGTGGGTTAAAAACTTGAGCTAGTACGTCCTTTAACTCACCACAAAGCCCCCGGTAAAACAGTGTGGTTCTTTTCTCCTCTGGTCAGTTGGTCTGTGCTACGATGCGGTTGAAGGTGGCAATGTAAGTCAATAAGTCATGGTTTCCTTGCCTCAGAGACAGTAATTCGTTGTCCAATGCTTGCCCTTGAGTGTGTCTCGCGAAGAGTTTTTCCAATTCCCGTTGGAATTCTGCAAAGTTCCGAAGTATTGGATCATCCTGAGCCACTAATGGTATAGACCAATCAGCTGCACAGCCTCCCAAATAAGAAAGCACAAAGGCCACCCTAGCACTGTCATTAGGGAAGGCCCCAGGTCTACACAAAAAGTGGAGGCGGCACTGATTCATGAACACTGCATATTTGTTTGGGTCGCCAAAAAAGCGTTCGGTGGAGGCAGTGCAACCGCCCCTGGGAATGCCACCTGTACTGGCGGTGAGTGCTTTGGCACCGGCGTTGGTGTAATTCTGGGTAACGGGACTTGTCCTGCGTGTTCCTGAAGCATTTGTCTTGCCAGGTCATCTGTTCGTTCTCAGGCTATAATAAGGTCTCCCCTCAGGGAATTAGTCTCTTGTCTGGAGGCATGCACCTTGGCCCGTAGCTCTCTCAATAGCTGGGCTAACTGGTCGGTTTTGGAAGTTTCCATAACGTCCAGCGCGTTCTGTTGCGCTCACCTGGTCTCCGTGGGGTACGTTGTGGCACGGTTGGAGCCCTCCCCTGACTTGGCTCCTCAAAATCACCTTCCCCTTCATATAGTGGTTGGACCTGCAGCATGGGAGATGGGTGCTGCCCCTGCATGAAGAAGAGAGGCAATGAGAATGGAATGGGGATATTGTGACTTCCCCCAGCCCTTTAGTGCCAAAATACGGTGGGCAAGCGTTTTCCCATAGAAGCTCACCTGTAGTTTTGTGATGTTGAGCTATCCATCCTGCTTTTCCTAGCAGGGGCACGTAGAACGGACCAAGTTACTTCACTGGCCCGTGGGAGTGTTGATCCATACCAGCTGCGACCAATCCACGTATAAGGTAAGCCTTTTTTATGATTATAGTTCGATTAGACTGTCTGTATTCCGTCTAATAGTAATTCTTGCATTCTCATTCCATTTCCATAGGTACGGAGAAGTAAATCTAGATCGAAGAGAGTTTGGAAGACCTTAGAGGCTGATAGAGTTTCAACAGTGACAGGTAAATTGGTCTTTAAAAGGGAACTCTAGTCTCTTGTATAATGAGGCCGTGCGATCGATATGCATATGTGTTCTAACCTGTTGTGTTCTTATTTCCTCGTAGGTGCAGGCCGACGATGAAGAATGACGTCCGAATTCTCGATGAAGATTCGCGGTTGCAGGAGGACGGCTACGACTCTGACCGTGATGGAATGCCGGTGAGAAAGAAGACTTCGGCTCCGACCTCAATGGAATGCTGGTAAGGCCACGACGAGCTGCAGGTACGATGCGCGCTCAGCGATGTAGCAGCTGGCAACAGGTGAGATGCACGCTCAGCGATGTGGTGGCTGGTAGCAGGTAAGAAGCGTCCGCAGCGATGGAGTAGTTGGAGTGAAGACGCTTGCGGCGAAGTAGCGGTAGACTGCAGGTAAGAAGCGTTCTCAGGAGTATCTTCAGGATGAGGCTGTTGAAATACATTGATGCGCAGGTAAGCACAGCGGAGAGCGGTACTCTGCTTGGAAGCAGAATAACACGAAGCGATGGCACGTGGATGGGCTGGCCTTATATAGGCTGGTTCAGGCCCCTCCCTTTAGCTCTGCCTACAAACTCCACCTGGCCCTTCTTTGGGACTGTAGCACGTGCCTTCCAGTTCTGTTCCATGGCCACGCCCGGCCCAGCTGCACACAACCTTGGTCTAGAGTGTGCAGAGCACACTTTACAATGAGCCTGGCGCCAGCACTGGGTCCATTGGGACCCTGGGGATGAGGGAGGACTGGCCCCTTGACTAGTGGCCATGACAGGGCTCTGGCAGAGATCTAAGCCATGTACTGGATTTCATGGGTTTGAGGAGAGAGATATGAAATACGGGGTGAATTTTCATGTGAGATGGTAACTCCAATTTCATGGCGACAGGATTGATTATGGACTTTATAGTATAGGGGCCCAGGTATCTTGGGCGGAATGTTCTTGGCCCCTTCATGGGAATATATTTGGATGCTAACCACACCTTTTCTCCAATCTGGTAGGCGGGAGCTTCCTTCCGATGTCGATCGGCAAACAGTTTTTGTCTTTTCTTAACCTTGGTGAGATGCTCTGTCGCCTCCTTAAGAACTTGTGTCATGATGCCTACCCCCGGGGAACCAGAACAGGTCCAGCAACCCCGGAAGCAGGCATCAAGTTATTTTGAGCAAGCCCAAAAACCCCTGCTAGGGGCTGTTTGGATGCGGTCCTGGCGCCATAGGTGCCAGGCTCATAGAGTAGAACTTACCTGATGCAGACCATGCTGCAGAGCTCCAAGACAAATGAGGCTCGGGGGGGGGGCTATTTTACCTAGGGACAATTTTTTACTCGGGTGGAGCTGGGGGGGAATACTTACCTCGGACTACTTTGGAGGCTATTTAAACCACGCCCGAAGAGCAGCACACGCTTCGCATTATTCTGCATCCAGCAGCGTAACGCTCACCGTGTCTGCAAGCCTGCATCCAGTCTTCTGCCACGCCCGCCTCGAGTCTGCAGCTCCTAGAAAAAGGGAGGAACAGAGGGAGAAGAGGTTAGAATAAGAGCAAAACCTTTGATCCTTACCTGAATTCCGGATCCACCGCGCCTTCGAGCTGGAAGAAAGAAGCATTTATGCGCGCCGCCTCGCCTGCTGCAGCGCTGCGCTGAACTCACCGGCCTTCGCAGCATCCTCACGATCCACCGCATCCTTCTCCACGTTCCCGCCGCACTCTGGCACCTAAGGGGAACACAAGAACAGAAAAGGTGAGCCAAGGGAATAAACAGAGGCAATAGTAACTACCCCATAGACTTACCTGATTACCGCCGGGGGTACTATTCCTCTTCACGGGTCGGCGCAGTCTCCATTGCATCCTCACCGTACCCCGGCCCCTAAGGGGAACAAAAAGACAAGGTGAGACGAAGGGACAAACAAGGGGAACTCTTCTCACCACAATAGACTTACCTAATTTTACCGCCAGAGGCATTATTCCCTGAACTTCATATTTTCTCTCCACACCTGAATAAGAGAGCAAGCCACAGGTTACATTCTGGCCTTATTTTATTGAACTGTGTAGGATAAGCCAAATCCTTACCTGAACTTCGTCAGCTACCACAAGGAACTCTTTGCTGGGGTCAAGCTTCAAACTGCAAGGAATCAGACAAGAGTGAAAGTCAGACATGTGAACTCTTACGAACTACATACTTTTCTGAGTCAATTTTGTGCTGGAACTCACCAATTCCTTCAAGCCAGTGAAGCAACTGGTTATCAACACGCCCCTGCGCTCAATGCAGGATGGAGAGCTCATCTTTTCAAACCATCAGGTGAGACTATAAGAGGGGACATCTGTGGGGAGAACAGCGGGGGTGGGGGGGGGATTTACGCTCAACCTCACGGGTGGTTAATTCCCTTTCTCCATTTACAGAAGAATATTCCTACGGGCCAAGCAAACAAAGCTAGGTGGACCAGTCCAGTCCGTCATCTCGGCCCTACGCGTCACATTGGTGGAGACCGTAGCTGTCCAGTTCAGACTGACGCCTCTGTGGGAGCCAGGTGAGCGCAACACTGAGTGATGGTTTTATGCAAGTTTTTTATGGATGGCATTTCCAGGGTATCGGGTGGATCAAATACTGATGTACTCTGATGTTTTCCGTGCACAGCGTCAAATGAAGTTTGCCCTGTGCTTGTGTGAACTGATTTGTTGTATGCATACTCAGCTATCCAGAGTATATTTTTCCAAGAATCCTCGGACTGTTGCAATATACACTTGAGATATTGCTCTAAAGTTTGGTTGGTTCATTCAGTTTGCCCATCAGTTTGAGGGTGATGGCTTGTAGACAACCGGAGATCGATTCTGGCCATTATACAACACTATCTCCAAAAGGCAGAAACAAATTGAGTTCCACGCTCAGTTACTAATATTGATGGAAATCCATGCAATCGAACAAGTTGCTCTAGGAACACAGAAGCAGGAGTTGACGCAGTTGGGAGTCCCTTCAGAGGGATGAAATGGGCCATTTTGGAGAATAAATCCACAATGACTAATATGGTGTTGTATCCATTGCAGGGTGGAAGATCCGTGATGAAGTCCATCGACAGGGTATGCCAAGGTGCTGGCGGTACTGTTAGGGGATGTAGTAAGCCAGCAGGGTTCTGTTTCCGAGACTTGTGTTGTGCACAGACACCGCAGGTTTCAATACATTGGGCAATGTCTTTTCGCCAGGTTGGCCACCAGTAGTTTTGTTTTACCTTAGCCTGAGTTTTGGCTATTCTTGAGTGTCCTTCCAGTAATGAATTGTGGTAATTTGTGATGATTTGCTTTTGCAGTTCTTGGTCTTGGACATATAATCGTCCTTGGAAATGTGGTAGATTGTCTTCGATGGTGTACTGGTCACTTTTTAACAGCCATTCCTGTTGTGTTGATTGATCCATCGGGGATTGCAAACTGGTTCTTTGGTCATCCACACACTTGGTGGCAGCTATTCAGGTATGACTCCTTTCCTCAGGAATTATGGCCACTGGGTCGGATGCTGTAAAAGCCTCTTTTTCTTCACTTATATGTGATAGAGCATCTGCTTTCCAATTGCGTACTCCAGGTCTATAAGTGATAATAAAATCGTATTCTGTGAAAAAGAGAGCCCAACAAAGCTGACGCGAGGATCGTGCTTTGGCAGTTTTCAAGTATTGCAAGTTATGGTGGTCCGTGATGACAGTGACCATATGTCTCGCCCCAAGAAGGTAATGTCTCCAGGCCTTGAATGCTGCTTTAATCGCCAGTAATTCCTTATCTGTGATTGCATAGTTCAACTCGGGGGCTGAACATTTGCAAAACCAGAATGCGACGGGGTGTAGTTGTCCTGTTTCAGGGTCTCGTTTTGACAATACTGCTCCCATGGCTATTTTTGAAGCATCTGTCTCAACTATGTAAGGTAGGTCTGGTCGGGGGTGTCGAAGTACTGGTGCTGTAGTGAATGCTAGTTTCAACTTCTGGAAGGCTTCTTCAGCTTCTGTCGACCAATGGAACTTTTGATTTTTATTTAACAAGGAGGTAATTGGATGTGCAATTTGTGAAAACCCAGGTAGAAACCGACAGTAAAAGTTGGCGAATCCGTGCACACTTTGCACTCCTTTTGTGGATGTTGGTGAGGGCCATTGGAGGATTGCATCCACCTTTCGTGTATCCATATGTATGCCATGTGGTGTGAGCATAAAACCGAGAAACTCGACCTCGGTTACATGGAAAAAACATTTTTCCAACATGGCATACAATTGGTGTTGTCGAAGCGGAGTACATCATTCATAAAGAATTGGAACGCCGCGGGGGCATTGCATAGCCCGAACAGCATGACCTGGTATTCAAAGAGGCCGTACTTTATGCGCAAGGCCGTTTTGCACTCGTCTCCCTCTTTTACTCTTACAATATGGTATGCTCCTCTTAAATCCAGTCTTGTGTAGATTTGAGCATGTTTCACTTGGTTCATGGTGCTCTGGTATAAGTGGTAAAGGATATCGATTTTTTTTTTTTTTTTTTTTTTTTACTGTGATCTGATTGATGGCTCTATAGTCAATGCAAGTTCTTAAGTCCCCCTCCTTTTTTAGGCACGAAGAATAAGGGCGAGGAGGCAGGTGACTTGGACGGGCGAATGAAACCGCTCAGCAGGTACTGATCCAGGTAAGTTCTAAGATGCTGATTTTCCTGTTCTGTCAGAGCGTAATTTTGGCTGCAACTGATCTGGGCTCCGGGTACAAGATCTATTTGACCGTCGTAGGGTCTGTGCAGGGGAAGAACGTTGGCTTGCTCTTTTTTGAAGACATCCTGGTAATCTTGGTATTCAAGCGGTAAGGAGCTGATGAGGCCCATCACGATTCCTTTCTTCGGTTTCAGATTGGTGTCATCTTTTTTGTAACATGTGTCGGCACAATCATGAAGAAAATGTCAGAACTCGTTTTCGCCAGTCGATCCTAAGATTGTGGGTCTCCAGCCAGGGCATTCCCAATATCATCTGGAACTGAGGAGCACTGATGAGATCGAAAGTAATGTCCTCTTGATGTGCATCCTGACACAGAAGCTTGACTTTCTCGGTGTATTGTGTCACCGGGCCGCATGATAGCGGTGAACCATCCACAGCAGTGACATTTTCCGATTTCTGCTTCTCTCGGAGAGGAAGGCCTATTCGGAGAGCCAAATCTTGGTCTATGTAATTACCCACAGCTCCACAATCAATATATGCCTCCAAGGCATGTATTTCTGATGGTTGCTTGTGATTCACCAAAAGCACTGGAAGGACTAGATGCGAGGTCTGTACGGATTCCTTTTTCATCCTCGACAAGCGGACCCCTACACTTGCCGGGCATTGGCGTTTCCCGAGTTCTGTTCTTCTTCTTCATCAGTTTTGTCTGTTGCCCCAACCGTTTTCTTGGGTGGTTTTACCGGGTAGTCACGGAGGAAGGGACCTGCTTGTCCACAATATAAACAAAGCTGCTGTTGTCTTCTTTTTTCCCTTTCTGCTTTGGTAATCCACCAGTTTGCATTGGCTCAGACTGTTCATATGGTTTAGTCTGATTCTCACAAGGTCGTGCGTAAACTGACCGTCCCTCTGATCTAGCTTGATCCATTTTCCGATTCTGCAACCTATGATTAAGTTGCACCGTCAGGTCTATTGTTATGCTCACCTGGTATCCACGGGGACGCCACCCAGCCCTGGTTGGATGATTTGCACTCTCGAACCCTCTCCCGGCCCCTTGGTAAGGCCTCTGGTTAAAGATGGGTCTGCAATATAGGTGAGCTGGATTCAATACCAGATTGTCTGTTTTCCCACCTCCTTTGGCCTCAACTCCTTCCTCCCTCTTGGGCCCTCTCCTCACCTTAATATTGTAAAAGGTGGATTCTCCGTCCTGCTCCTCGTGGCAGGGGTGCGCAGATGTGGGGGGCGAGCAGCGACCAAGTTACTTCACTGGTGCAAGCCCCCTGTGGGAATCCAGGCCTGCTGCGACTCCATAGGTTTGCTGCTTTACAGTCTTTATATGCAGTTCTTATGTTTCTCTTAGTTCGAATAATAATGTCTTGCTTCTTTCCTTTTAAGTATTGAAAGTTATTTCGGTGTTGTCAAGCAGTTTGAAGATCAGCATGGGCCGGTAGGCGAAAGCGAAGTGTGCGCGATGATGGCCAGTGAGTAATGCGCGATGCGCGGCGCTATTTCGCCTTTTATATTGCTAACCTGTGTCTTTTCTCTCCTTGCAGGTTGCGATGTTCCTCGCCGAGTGCCGTGATGTTCCAGCGATGATACTGACCAGGAGATGACTACCCAGGTAAGAATTGTGTGGCTTTCTTCGTTCGGGAGGAAACGTGAGTAAACGCTTACTAATGCTGTCTTTCTTTCTCCTCTTTCCAGGTTATCGGTGCCGGATGATGGAGTTCGTACCTTCAGCTGAGTGGAACTGAAGACGGCGATGGATTGAAGACAGGATACTATTCCAGGTAAGTTTTGTAGTGTTCTTTCTCTCTCTGCAGGTCCTTGGTTTCAGGTAAGCTGGCATCAAAGAACTGGACACGGTGAGCGTTACGCTTCCCACAGCAGAATAAAGCGAAGCGTATTCTACTGTTTGGGTGCAGTTTAAATAGTCTCAGGTAAAGTAGTCCAGGTAAAATAGTCCCAGGCCTGCCACACCCAACGTAGTCCAGGTAAAGTAGTCCCAGGCTTGCAACACCCAAAAGACTAGACCGCATAGCTCAGTTCCTTGTAACTGAGCTATGTGTGTGCCTCCATGTTGGCTGAACCCCCCAAGTTAAATAGTCCCAAGTAAATAGTCCCATTCTAATATTGGTCTTCATGATGGTTATGAGCCTGGCGCCAAAGGCGCCAGGACTGACACCAAGAGAGTCTTGGATAAGGTTTTAAGGCCTTTGACCTGGCCCTAACTCGAAGGCTAACTTGCCAGTGAAGGCCAGGGGTAAGGTTCATGACATCTATGTAGTCTGCACTCCTCTCAGGGGGATTCACCATTTGCGCCAATACATCCTTAAATTCGCCACGTAACCCTAGGTAAAAGAGTATAATCCTCTTCTCTTCTGGCCAGTTGGTCTGGGCTATGAGACGATTGAAGGTTGCAATATGGGTTAATAGATCTGGACTCCCTTGTCTGAGTGACAACAACTCGTTGTCCAGAGCTTGTCTTTGAGTATGACGGGCAAACAATTTCTCCATCTCATGTTTGAAATTCCCAAAGTTCTGGAGTAAAGGGTCATCTTGATTTACCAAAGGTATAGACCAGTCTGCCGTACTACCTCCTAAATATGAGAGTACAAACGCCACTTTGGCTTGGTCATTAGGAAAGGCTCCTGGTCTGCACAAGAAATGAAGGCGACATTGGTTCATAAATACAGCGAACTTGTTTGGGTAGCCGATGAAGCTTTCGAGAGGGGCTAGAGGGACTGCTCCTGGAAGAACCACCTGAACCGGTGTTGATTGTTGTGGTGTGGAAGAATGAGAAGAATGGGTCACTCCAGGCAGTGGAGCCTGTCCTGCTTGTGCTTGTAGGATTTGTCTTGCCAATTTGTCAGTGCTTTCTCAAGTTACAATAAGATCCCTCCTTAATGCATTGGTTTCCTGTCTTGAAGCATGTACTTCAGTCCGTAATTTCCCTAGTAAAAGGGCTAACTGATCTGTTTCTGAAGTTTCCATAACGCCCAGGCAGAGAGTATTAGAGGCTTTGCATTCTGTTACGCTCACCTGGTCTCTGCAGAGGCATTGGGTCACGGTTGCAGCCCTCCCTGACCTTGAATCACCCCCTTCAGGCCTCTCGCTCAGTAGAAAAGCTGTGAGCGGTGGTACGTGGTCATACTGCTCCTGCGTGGAGATAAGTGTGTGAGTTCGCCAATCTGTGATGATTGTACCTCTCGAACCCTTCACTCCAAAGTACGGTTTCTGTGAGCATACACCGGCCCATAAAGCTCATGTGTGACTTATGGAAGATAAGCTCTCCGTCCTGCTACTTCTGGTAGGTGGGGCGTCAAATGGGATCTAGTTCCTTCACTGATCCCTGATGAGTATTAATCCAGTCCAGCTGCGACTATGCTTCTCCTTGTGATTGGTACGTCTTTCTTGAGCTCTTGTGATGCTGTTCATTCTGTTTAATGTCTTTATATGTTGCTCCTTTTTATGCCCGCAATAATGTCTCTCTTCTGTTTTCTTCCCTAGCTACCAGGGTGCCTAAGGAGAAGGCGAGGCAACAGGGACTATATGCATTTCCTGGAAGGAACTGTAATATTGTCTGTGGTTCATGGAGAAAGCTTGGACCTATATATTGTGAAGCACCAAGAAAGTTGCCAAATTGTCCTGGTCATGAAGTCAGAGGGATGTCTAAAGAAAGGTACCCACGGTAGTGCTGGATGGGATGTCTAAGCAAGCTCATCTCTCTAGTCTTACAGGGGGTTTCTCTCCCCTGGGGAAAAGGGACAAATACTTTTAATTTGTCGCAGTACTTTAATGAATTGAATGGGAATTAGAGGACAAGTATTGCAATGGTTTCGGTCATTTTTGTTTGCCAGACAGTAGATGGTGGTAATGGGTCAGAATTATTCGAAACCATTTAGGAATCTGGTTGAGGTGCCTCGGTGTAACATTCTTTTGCCTATGCTGTTTAACCTCATTATGGACCTTTTGGGCAATTTCATTACTTCATTTGACATTGATATACATTAATATGCCAACGAGGCACAACTGTATCTAAGAATTTCTTCAAGATATGTCACGTTTAGGCGAGTGTCTGGCTGAGTTTGAAGCCTGGATGTTGGAACATTTCCTAACATTGAATCAGGCAAAGGCTGAATTGCTCTTAGTGTCTGGTCCGAATACTCAACCCATTGTATTAAACTGTACCTTCATGTGAGCATTCCAAGCTCTCAATTCGTTTATCCCAGCTGGTGATTGACTATGGAAATTCTATTCTGTCGTGCATCCTACATGCTTCGCTGGCTCCTTTTGAGAGATGTTTTAACGCTGCAGCTTGACTTGTAGTGGAAGAATGTAATTTTGATCAGATGGCTCTGATTCTTATCTCCTTACACTGGCGTCTTATAAATTACTATGTATGACTTATAAAGCAATCCACTGGCAAACCCCCAGTTATCTGGCTGAGAAGCTAACATTTTCAGGGGACTCAAGAAGGTCTTGAGTTTTAAATTGGCTTCCACTAGAAAATATACTTTTTAGGAGCTGCTGTTTCTGCATGGAATGCCCTGCCTAGTGACCTTCATGTGATCACTGACTATTTGAAATTCCCAAAAAAACTGAAATCAAGGTGGTGGAAATCTGTTTTTTCATTGGGCTTTTTGCCAATTCTGACCTGGCTAGGTGATGTTGCATTATTAGGTTTCATAGTTGTTTTGTACTGTAACGTATATGTGACTTATATTTGTTGATTTTGTGAAGTACTCTGATGCACTTGTGCCTGGTTCGCACTAAAGAATTTTAAATAAACCAATATTCTGTGCCTTTTCTCTAAAGGACTGTATTTTATTGCACCTTGATGGGGAGGATGGGGTGCAGGATGAAATAACAAGAGGATTCTTCAGACAATTTTAAAGATTTCTTTAGAAGAATGGGAGGCCATGTCTATATGAGATGCATAAAAAAGTTTCTTGGCCTCTAGAATTGCCTCTTTATAGTGATTTCTAGCCCTCTTAAAGGCTTTGCTCGATTATCGGTATGGATTTCTTCTCCATTTGCCTTCGATACTGCATAGCGAGCTCCTGAGATATCATACAGTTCTATAGTGAACCATTTGTTACCCAGGTGCATGGCTTTAATAATTTTTACTCTGAGAGGAGCAATGGATTCAATCGCTTCGGCAAGCGTAGCGTTATAAAGGTCAATTATGTCCTTCACATTTGCATCTACATTTATTCTTGCCTCAAGATTCATAAAAAGGAGATTAAAATGATCTGCGTTTGAAAGAGAGGAAATTCAGCGGTTCTGCCTAGCGTGTTTGATACACCCTGTGAGAGCTTGGCACTCTAGCAGTAGCTGTGCCTGTAGCTTTGTGGGTGTGTTGTGTATTAAATGCATCATTGCCCATGGTCTGCCATTCAGATTTGGGCATCACGACACATGTGAGTGCACCTTTGCTCATATTGTAGTTTGCTTAAAGGTCACTGTTAGCCGGTCTCATTTTACATTGTACACATCCTTGGCCTCATCATATACACTAAACAGGCCCTAAACAGTTTTGTAATACATTCGACCTGCTAGTCCTAGAGGCAGAGGGATCTCCTCCCACTCTGATCCTATTCCAATGACAAACTCCCACTTACACATGTAATCTTCAACAAGAACTCTCTGCCGCTCCGTTGCACCATGGGCTTGCTATGAGACCCCCAACAGCCACACTGAACAGAGGATTCATGGACACCACATCAGAAAAGAATTGCATCTTTACATGTGATAAGATGGCCACTGCGTTCACCGAGATAACCCCACAGAACAGCTTTGCACTGAGGGTGCTTTCCAATTGGGCAAAGAATGGCCATGTGACCAGAGATGCATCTCGCCGGATGGCAAAGCCGGCCTCATTCGAAGGCCAAAGTCTAAGGCCTCTGGAGCTCTCTGCTGCACCATGGGCCTGCTATGAGCCCCCCTAAAGCCACAGCGAACAGAGGATTCATGGACACCACATCAGAAAAAAAATCACATCTTTATATGTGATAAGATGGCTGCCGCATTCACCGAGATAACCCCACAGAACAGTTTTGCACCGAGGGAGCCTTCCGATTGACTAAGGAATGGCCATGTGACCGGAGCTGCATCTCGCCGGATGGCAAAGCCGACCTCAATCGAAGGCCAAAGTCTAAGGCCTCTGGAGCTCTCTGTCACTCTCCGCTGCTTGCCACAACTGCCCGGCCTGATAGCTATGGGAGAAGTCCCCTTCACCCCCCAGCAAGAAGGTAAGCCAGTCCAACCATGTTGTATGGCCGGCACATACTGCTCAGTAAAATCTGTCTTCTGTCACTTAGTCTGCCCACTCTATTTATAGACCCCATGCCCAACTCCCTTCCTCCCATCGGAAGCACCATATAGCATACCGTTCACCCCCCCACCCCCTGCAAGGTTGCAACAGTAATTGGGCCACCTACCCCACAAACACACGAGCAGCTCATGCCCTACGATCCGCACCTGCAGAAATGTAACCCCTCACATCACCCCCCGCGTTACACAATTTAGGGCTGGAGAGAGGGACCTGTCCCAATCATCACTAAACAGTGAAGCTTGCCTCCCCTGTCTTACACCTACTCACACCCGTCTGCCCATTACTAAGTCTCTTTCACACCAGACCTAAGTATTTTGTTGTCCACCGAAACTGTAGCTGAATACCAGGACCCGAATATTCTTTGAGCCAGGTTTCAGTAACGGCCAAACAATTAACATGCTATTGTAAGATGAGATTATGGATCTCTGTGTGATGGCAGAGGACCGAGGGAGCATTAATTAAAGCCCACAAGGAGGAGCGTGCAGTGTTTGGCTTTACTTGATTGAGGCAGTTAGGTTTAGGTGAAGTGGCCCTGGCATAAGTGGAATATAAATTCCATGACCCAATGTGGTTAGGTAAGCTATTATATAACAAAATATGTGTGGTTTGGCAAGGATGATTTTCCAAATCCAACCTCTTGGTAGTAGCTGGCAAATCCTGGGGATTCAAAACTATGTGAGTATGGCAATCTTCTACACTGAGACCCACAGAATTTCCTTCTCCAGTGAGAGGTTTCGGTGGGGTTGGGGGGTTGGGCGGTTTGAGGGGTCAAAAATGTGAGGCGGACAACATTATGAAGGTTTTTAAAAAGATGCCATTTTATTAACTCAAGAGGTTGGATAAACGTCTCACTTTCTGTGTCCAGGATTTCCCTGCCTAAAATAAACTAAAGGAAACACTCTTAACAAAAGGTTTCTGTCCCTCGCACTTGTACATGCAACAACTCAACAAGGTAATATATGGCATTTCGAAAGCAACAAATATAACAGTTAAGTTTACAATACGATAACTGTTTCTCCTTATAATCTGGGTAAATTTTAATTCCCCAGATTCAAGCAGGATTCTGTTCAACAGTTCCAAAAGAATAAGGAAATTCTGTCTTGTTTCAAATTTCAAATGCAGTTCTTCTGATTTCCACTGAGCAACATAAAGTTCCAACACTTTAGGAATGTTCAGCAAGGTTTCTTTCTCTTAATAAAAACAATCTTATTCGAATAAACCCAGAACAATCCCTGAATTCAGTAGGATGAACATAAATTGTCTTTGTCAGGATTATTCTTCAACCACATGTTTGTTTAGAAACAATTAAACACTTCTGCAGCAGTTTATAAACCACTTTCTTCAGCAAAGAAAGTTTGTCAGGATGGTTAGTTAACAACACTTTATAGCACTTCATCAAACTTTCACCTTGTCTACTTCCATGCCAGGCCTACTACTTCTACTTTGACTTGTTAACACTTTCTCACAGTAATTCATCAACTACTTCAATTATACCTGGTTTACTCCCATGCCAGGCCTACTACTTCAAAGTTCTCTTCTCAGGTATACTCCCCTGCCCGAACAGAATAAAGTGTTACCACAATGTCTGACCTGGTGTACTCCCCTGCCAGGCCAGTAAATTATGAACAATAAGTGCTTCTGTGGTTAAGATCAGCTTGCTTTCAACAACTTCACAATGGTCTTGCTTCACAACGCCACGTTTTAAGAATGTCTTGAGGGAAGTAAAAAAAAAAAAAAAAGTCTTCAGGGAAGACAAAGTTCACATTGGTGCTCTTTATTACACTTTGTGATTTACAAAACCTCTGTGAGTTATTCTCTGCTGCTTCTGAATATCCTTTACCAGAAGGACAGCCTTCTTGCCACTTTCGTTTCCCCAATTCCTCTTTAAACAAATGCTGACATTTCACTCTATCTCTTCTTTGGCTTTGGCCCTTTGGGTTTTCACCAGCTTCATGTATGCACTCCATTAACCATGGGCAACAAGCTTTACAAACTTTTGGATTCTTATTTGCCCCCTCTTGACTTTAGAAATGTGTGTTAGATTTAAAGTGCCTTGCTTTAACTTTCTTTTGGCTTGGGCAATGGCAGTTTGTATTGGGCTATGAAATTATTTCCACCTCTTGTTGCTGGCTTTCAAACAAACCTGCATGCCTAAAAGCACAGTACGTTTGTTTTACAAAATAATGCTTTCTCTGCTTTGAGTATTTAAAATTCCCTTCTTTCGTGGTTTTCCCTCTACGCGTTTGCTTTCTGTTATTAAAGTACCTGTTCTGTGCAAGCGAGTGATTACGCAGCGCTCCGGTGTCACAATAGCTTGGTGAACTCAATGGGCTCCTTACAGTCTGGCAATCTGCTACTTCCAGTCTGCTGCTTGCCATGCCGCTCACACATGGAGCTTCCTCTGCCCCAAAGGCTCTACGATGCTCGCCTGCTGCTGAAAATGCCCCATTGTGTCCTATGGGCCTCAAAAAAGTGGGGACTTACACTGCCACTTGTAATCCGGCGGTAAGACCGCCGCACCAAGGGGCAGAATTCAGTTGGGTGGTATTCCGGTGGATTTATCGCCAGAAAAACACCCAACTCGTGATGAGGCCCTAGGTACTTGCTACTTTACTGTAGCAACAGGAGTTTTCTTTCTTTCACCAAGGAGACATTACCTCCATTAAATATCCTCCCATGTTCCTCATGCAATTGATCCCAGTTGTTCTGCTTTGGATCATTCTTCTGGACTAGTGGGGTAACCTGCTGTTACCACCTCCAAATCACCTTCTCCTCCTGTCACTATCTTCTCTGGATTATCACTTTCTGCCCTTGATGTTGAAATGTACACTACTCTGTGCCATCTTCTCTACTACCTTCTATAGTTGGTATTTCCACCTCCACCTCTACCTCCTCTGTGCCATGCTTTCCACCTGATAATACCAGCTCCTCTGTCATTTATGCCCTCTGATGTTCTCACCGCATTTTCCCCCTTGGATCTCACCACCTCCTCCTGCAAACTTGATCGTACCACCTCTTCCTGTATTTCACTCTATCCTCCTGTTAACACAACCTTATGCACAATCTCTCCTTCTGATGTTACCACCTCCTTCTGAATCCTCTCTCTCGTTCTGATGTTACTACCTCCTCATTCATCCTCTTGGCTATTGCCACTCTTGCTGCTCTATTTATAGGTGTAACACCTTCTCCTGCTGCAACCAGTCTCCCTATAATCTTATCACCTCTTGCTTTACCATTTTAGCTCATACCATGTCATCCTGCTCTCCACTGCTTCTCCCTCTCCACCAACCTCCCTCTCTTCAGCCTACACTTCCTTCAACTTTTTTCAGTTCCAGCCACCAAAGAACACATTGACAGCTTGGGGTCTCTGAATTTTATACTCCTCTCTCCACTCTCTGTGGCAGAACTATTGGTGAGTATCTGCACAGCACCCGTGCTCTGTAATTCTGGCAGGGCTGGGATTGGTTAAAGGATAGTTCCGGGACTTTTTTTTTATTGTCCCTACGGGTCGGCCATGTGTTTGTAAGCATAAATCGGTAGATCGTAGGAAACTTTCCTATGGACCTTACCCGACTTTTCGCCCATTATCGCACTCGAAATCAGCCTCCATTTTGTGATAATCCTATCATTCCGCCGCATCGACCTGGCTCACCTGCCTTTGCGGCACTAAATCAAATCCCCCGCCCCTGAAACAGACTTTATCAAAACATTCATATTCCCCGCCTCTATCCGTGACGTGACTGTGCTGCGTAGGCAAACGCGCCCAGGCGTCTTCTACGCGACTCCACACAGACCCCGGAAATCAACACAGATCAGCTCACAATACAGCGCACCACAATTCGGAATATGAAACTGTACTTTGAAATCAAACCGCAAGATTGTAAATGTGGTAAAGTACATTTATTTGACATCAAATGTTTAGAGAATATTCAGCGATTTGCATTTTTATTTGCTCATGTTCCAAAAAGTTCGTATTGAGGAACGCGATGGTCCTTTGCTGTACACAGGGTCTTAGAGCATCTCACAATACAGCACCACAATTCGGAATGTGAAACCGTGGTTTAAAAGCAAACGGCAAGATTGTACATTTGGCAAAGTACGTTTATTGGACATCAAATGTTTAGAGAATATTCAGCGATTTGCATTTTTCTTTGCTCTCGATCCAAATTAGTTCGTCTTGAGGGAAGCGATGTTCGTGTGCAGTACACAGGGTGTTGGTTTACAATAAAAATAAGCTCTTCTGTCGCACTGATAATCGCATGGCTGTTCCAACAACGAGGCACTAGGCCACCACAACGGTAGGTATGTTGCATCTAACCGTTAGTACCGCGTAAGGGCATACTTGTACTTGGCGATCGTCCCATAAAATGGTCAGGGTGGTAACGTTGTTCACGCGGAGAAGCAACTGGCGGCTGTAGAAGCCGTCCGCCGGTGTCTGGTACTCGTGACACAGACAGTAGTGAATGATGTACCTAAAAACATAAAAAATGAAATTAGTCTCACCATCAGATCCTTATTAAAATTATTCATTTCATAGCGAGGACAGCGCTACTGGGTGTACACAAGTGTTTAAAGGCGTGGCGAGGCATGGAGGGGGGGGAGTGGAGTACAAGGTAAGTAGCATAAAATAATAAATAAATAGGGCCAGCTGGTGGCAAGTGCAAGGTAAGTGCAGAACAAGTGCTGGGAAGGGGGGGCTGTAGGATACTGAGACAGTCCCCCAGTGCAGGGGTTGACAGGGAGGCAGTGCAGGTGGAGAGTGGAAGGGCCCAGGACCGAGGTCGCAGACAGTGGACCAGTTGTAGCAGGGGAGAGGGAGAGAGAAAGCAGAAGCAAAGAGGAAGGTTTTGAGGTGCTTCAGTAAAAGAAGATGGTTCTCAGCCAGATAGTGCGCGGTAGAAAACACTATGCCACATAGAACGAACAAGTACAACTGAACCCGTCTTTAAAGCCACTGTATAGTAATGAAATTGCGGTATAAACTCATCAAAAGTTACTTACATTATATTTGCATTTTCCATTGTGTCTCTGTGTAGGGCAGACCCGAAACACCACTCCTTCTTTGCCGACGTTACTTCTTCTAATGAACGTGGCTCATCGTTTCGTTTCTGAAATTTTATTCATTATCTTTTCTTAGTCTTTCAGGATGGTCCCGGCCTGTCAAGGTCAAATCACAATAGAACCTTATATTGGGTCGTGGGCCTTTCCGCCACCCGAGCAAAACATCAAAGCAGCTGACCTTCACTTTGAGCGAGCACACATTTCTAGTTAGCTCCAGTTAGTGTAAGGGCATCTTGTCTGCGTGCCTTTTTTTTTATTGTCCCTATGGGTCGGCCATGTGTTTGTAATACGGAAACATTCTATAATTTTTGTAAAAATGATTTATATTACTGTTTGGTTTAATTGCAATGGGCCTGCAACATGAGGAGACTCGAGAGAACAGACAATCGAATTACAATCATTTAAACCGTGATGTGTATTTCTCAATGAGCTCTGCTTTAGGTGGACATGGAACAGAGGCAATGTTGGGTGGCAATGCAGTTGTCCCCTGCATAGGTTCGTTCACCACTCCATGTATGTGCCTATCGAGGACATCTACGATAAGTCTCTCAATAAACTCATATTGCATATCCTCAAACACTGGTTTGATCACCCATTGTTTACTTCTTTTAGTGAAGGCCTTATTGTAGCGAAGCGTCCCTAAAGTTCCGGTCGTCCTACTTTGTTGACGGCCAACATTATGGTTATGTGCCAAGACCGCTAGAAGAGTCCGATTTATCATGCCTTCCATGCCAAAATGCAATCTTTTGGGCCTGTACTTTAGGCACATATTGTGGAACACCTCCAAATCTCCTGTGTGGCAGAATTCCGTGAGTCCCCTCAAATCTCTTGTTATAGTTTTATCAAATACAATCTTTTCAATGGCCTTGTGAGTGGGTGATGAAGGAATCAACCACTTCTTCTTCCGTGCCTCCTCTGTGGACAAATGGCCATGTTCACATTTGTGGAAATGCTCATTTGTCGACCATTGATGTACGTTGCTACAGTGCAACATTACTGACCGGGTGTGTTTGTGAATGAATGACGTGTATATGTCGTGGCATTATGCGGTCTGCAGGGGGCCGTCCAGCGTGAGGGGGGATGCTTGGCAGGAGACACGGGGTCTGGAGGTAGACATGGGAACAACAACCCATGCTCTATAGACCACTTTGAAGTGTACATGGTCTTTGGCACCTCTTGGCCTTTATCGCTCCCTGACAGCTCCACTTGCCAGCACAAGTACCCCGGTGCGAACTGCCTTTGATAGGGCGGGGGGTGGATCGGGGCGGTGGTCGTGCAGACAAGACCCGTTTGCCGCAGGGCCTCACCAAGGAGAGGCCATCTAACTGAATGTAAGAGGATGGCTGCAGGATCTACTACATGGAATGCAGGGGGGTGAGTTTATAAATACCTCACCCTCCCAGGAGAATATACACTAGATTCATTTAAAAAATCAAAACAACCATTGTTAAAATATATGTTGGGCTTTATTTTAGATTTTAATTAAACATAAATAATAAACATTACACATTGTAAAGTTGAGGTTGCAGCACATCGAGGGAAAATCCGCGGTATTGTCCACTGTCACTGGGGAAATGTTGTCTAATGGCAAGTACCGCACAGGCAGGTATTACTCTCCGAACGCGGTGTCCGAGCCTCCCGTGAAGCCACCAAGTGAAGCAACGATAGGCCACCAGCCTGTACCACCTGTGAAAAAAAAAGATGCAAACTGTATTAAACTGACCAAACTTTCTTATCAATGTCGATTCAGGTAACACATGTCATTTTTCTTAGAAAAAAATTATATCTAGAAAATGCACTATATGGAACAAATTTACATGCGTTCGAATGATATGTAAATGTAATTTTATATGTGGGAGACGACCATGAAATAGTGGTGGCATCACTGACATCACAAACAGAGTATACTTACTCGTTACTCGGATTACGCGGACGAACAGTGCCGCGAAGTTCGTGCATAAGCACCATCATCATCCTCAACACGGTCCGTGAGAGGCAGGCTTCCCTGAACTCTGGCAGCTCGGTGATGCATTGCGGACTTTGCTCGCCTTCCTGCAGACTTTGCTCGCTTTCCGAAATGTAGGCCAAGCACCCGGAATTTTCACGGCAGCAGCAGTTCTCCTCCTCAGTTGGCATTAGCTCGCACCGATTGCACGTGCACCAGGTGGAGACGCCGTCCATGCGACATGGTCCAGGCTCTTCATCCGTTGACTGGTCCTCCCAACTGCCGTCCGAATCCCCATCGTTTTCGCGTGCTTGACTTTCCAGTAGTTCTTCCTCGGTGTACTCGGGCTCGTACATATACGGCATTATTGTGGCCATTGTGCGGTAAAGATAGTAAAATAATTTACAGAGATGGTACAGGTGTTCACACGGGCTACAAGCGGCGAAGGTAGCTGACCAGAGCACTGAAACGAGTCACAGAATACTCAAAGTAACACAGAGAGAGGAATGGAATCGAAAATCTGCTGCTGTGTGTTGTGAAACGGTCTGTTTATACTTATTGGGGAAAGAGGCGTCCTGCCATTTCCATGGCAACACGTCAATAGCTGAGGCGCAGCGATTGTTGACACGAGACGTGCTTGAAATGGGCAGTACGCGTCTGCTGATGTCAGGCTCAGGGGCGGGGGATTTGATTTAGTGCCGCAAAGGCAGGTGAGCCAGGTCGATGCGGCGGAATGATAGGATTATCACAAAATGGAGGCTGATTTCGAGTGCGATAATGGGCGAAAAGTCGGGTAAGGTCCATAGGAAAGTTTCCTACGATCTACCGATTTATGCTTACAAACACATGGCCGACCCGTAGGGACAATAAAAAAAAAGTCCCGGAACTATCCTTTAATGTTGCTGAGTGTACCTGAGTCTGTTGTGCGATGAAGTGGCCAGACCAAGACTATAACTATCCTGTCTGCCATGTTGGAATTCCTTCTACCAACTCTGAGGATTTGATGCTGGGAAACACTTGGTAAGCTGTACAAACAGTTTGCTTCTCTAGATTGTGTATTTGCGATGAAATTGTAATATTTTATTCTGCTAGGAAGCGCTCTGCTGGGAGACCCTGGTTTTGTAACTTTCCACGTGATACAATCCGCGTTAGGAAAACTGTGATCTTGAAACCTTTTATCATTTAGACTCATGGTTTCACAACGGATCGCCTTAACACTGTGGAAATACTTTCCTTGTGTTGGGGGCTGAATTGTAACAGTATCTAAATGCATGCTATTAACACAGGGTGAATGAAACTGACTGTATAAAGGGGACTGTTTTCCAATGCAAGCATTTCTGGTCTGACTAGGGCGGTGCAGGCTCTGTAGGCAGAAAGGGTTAGTTTGGCTATGATCTGCGTTTAAGCCTGGAGGCTGTCCTAGATGGCTTGGGCATCTGTTTCGCTGTGGCCTGGGGGTGTCTTCTATGGTTAGTCTGTAATTATCCCCAGCCAAGTGATGAGGACCAAAGGTAAGGTGGTGAGGTGATCCTCCCTGTGGTGGGTCAGAAGTAGGACATGGACTCTGATATGCCATTTCACTGTTTTCTTTGTTAGCAAAAGGAACAATGCCTATACTATAAGGAGTCCCTACCTAACAAAACTAGCTAAGGTGCTAGTCTGTCATCAGTGAATGTCTTGATAGAATCTGTCCACCGTCCAAACTAATCCTAGCTGGCCCTACCACTAAGAAAACAACTAAAGACAGGAGAATGACTCCCTTCTCCTGGGTTGTTTGCTTCTCACATACCTATTCAATGCTGGCTGTTCAGATAGTCTCTGGTGACTGTTTTGGTCAGTTCATACAATTAAATACTTTATTGTGCTTTTGTTTCTTCTCTCTTTGGTTAATGTTCTCTGTAATTTTATATCTCTCCTCTTGGTTCTCTGTACAGCAAGTAGGTCTCCTCTCCTCCCTTGGTAAAGTTATCCAATACATGTAACTATCCCTTTCTGTGTGTTTTTCCTTTTTATACAGGTCACAATATCTGATCCCTTTCTGACATCTGTTTTGGAACATATATTCTGCTCCAGCCTTATCCTCAGGATTTTCTTGTATTGGTTTACTCTTTTTTTTTTTATTATTACTTCTCGACTTTGACTGATACAAGTATGAGCACTCCAATAATGATTCTTATTTGCTCCTTGAGGTCTCAGTGTTATAATCTCTTTGTCTCTACTGGTGCAAGTATGATTGGTCCAATGACGATTCTCATTCTCTCCTCTGTGTTTCAGTATTAGTCTCTTTAACTTGACTCGGACAAGTATGATTGGTCCTATAACGATTCTCATTCACTCTTCTGGGTTTCAATATTGCAGTCTCTTGAACTTGACTGGGGCGAGCATGATTGGCCTCGTTTTGTTTCTCCGCCCCCCTCCCGGGTCGCCCGTTTTGCTGGTTACCTGTTTCTCTTAGGGATAACGTCACTGGGGCTTCTACTCGCTCTGGGTCAGTTCCCTCTTCTTGCCATCGCCCAGGATAGTCGTACAATATTCCCAATACTGTTAGGTGCTGTGTCTTCAGTCTTGGAGTGGTTTCAGCATCGTTTGAGACCCCCAGTTCACAAAGAGCTTTTCGTGTTCACGCCACCACTCTCCGTCTCTCTCTCTGTGCTTCAGGGCGCTGCGCGTCCAACATTTCTTCCTTCGTTCTCCTGATGGTAAGACTCAGCAGGTCTAATTCTGCTTCTCGTTCCTTTCTGGTTAAAGAATGCTGCACGTCCAGCTTCAATTCCATACCAGCCCGTGAATCAGTTTGTAACTTGTGGGTTTTCTCTCTCTTCCAATCTCCTCCCCTCTCATGTGTGATGTAGCCCTGGCGTATGTCTCTCGCTCTCTCTCTCTCTCTCTCTCTCTCTCTCTCGCTCTCTCGCTCTCTCTCTCTCGCGCTCTCTCTCTCGCGCTCTCTCTCTCGCGCTCTCTCTCTCGCGCTCTCTCTCTCGCGCTCTCTCGCTCGTGCTCTCTCTCGCTCTCTCTCGCGCTCTCTCTCTTGCGCTCTCTCTCTCGCGCTCTCTCTCTCGCGCTCTCTCTCTCTCTCGCACTCTCTCTCGCGCTCTCTCTCTCTCTCTCGCACTCTCTCTCTCTCTTGCTCTCTCTGGCTCTCTTGCTCTCTCTCTTGCTCTCTCTTTCTCTCTCTCTCCTCTCTCTCTCTCTCTCTCTCTCGCTTTCCTTCTCTCTCTCCCTCTCTCTCTCTTCCTCCCTCTCTATCTCTCTCTCTCTATCTCTCTCTATCTTGCTTTCCCTCTCTCTCTCCCTCTCTCTCTCTCTCTCTCTGTCGGTTTCTCTCCACCTCTCCATATCAGCCTCCTGATCCCAGTTAAATGGGATTTTTCATTTAAAGCAACATTTACAGTTTCCTGTTGACAGTAACACATACTGGTCTTTTCTGCATACAAGTTTTCACAAGTTATGTTCAAAGAGATATTGTTGGGATGTATTGTAAGGTGTTCCTGACAGGTACTGGAGTCCTTGTCCCCAAAGTGGAGTCTCTCCCAGTGAGGTCCCACTTGCCTCCTCCCCCTAGGGAGGGTGTTGTGGAGCAGGCTCACCTCCCAAGCCTCACCTGGTGCAGGGGGGGTGCTCCCACTTGGGAAGAAGGGACGAATACCTATGATTTGACACATGTTATGTTATTTGGCATTTATATAGTGCTCTATATATCATTGGTATGACCTCAAAGCTCTGGTTGGTTGAACACCCTTGGGGACCGTAGTCAAGGTCAGTCGAGAGAGTAAGGTGTCATAGGGTGCTTGGGTGCACTGATTATGTGTGCAGCTGATGCGATTGCCTGATGGTAGCTACATCTTAGCATTAAGCGTGGTGGTATTTGATATCAGTTGAATGTGTGCAGTGTGGAGGTTGGTCACCAAGACTGGGTTCTGGCTGCATTAGGCCTGTGTAGGCTATATGTGCAGCTAGAGGAGCGTGGCTAGGCGGCCATGGTGTAAAACGCGCTTCAGACCATCTCCTGCCGATCCGGAATGATCCTTGGGTGCATTGGCACCGTAATCCTGAACATTCGCTATCAAAGACAGACCAGAGTCGGTGGGAACGCTACTTGCTTCGAATGACGGCACTCTGCTCAAAATTCATCAAGTATTAGTGCGGCTACTGCGAAAATTGTGCTGGCGGTGGAGGACAGCGCCCGGAATCAAAGATGGCGGCCGTACGGGCTCTCCGAACAAAAGAACAGAAGGACTGAGGAGGAGGCCTCGCTGGGCATCCTGAGGGACAGCGCCCCTGGTCGGCCGAGATGGCGGTTTAGAGGATAATCGTGAAGAGCCCAAGCTGTGCTGCTGGGGACCCCGGAGGAGTGGACGCCCCTGTTGCTTATACAGGCGGTCATCGGAAACGGGAGTGCACGTGCGCTCCATAGAACTGGCAGCGCACAAGCGCCCTGTGGACCTGCAGCAGACGACATAGGATACTCCCGAGGGGCCCCGAGAGCGGTTGCACATAAGGTGGCGGCACCCACCCAGGACTGGAGGGAGGCAGGGGCCAATACCGGGCCCCCAATATATGGCTACCCCGTTGGCCGGCCGGCGAGATTGCAGGCCTACTCGATCTACGGCACTGCAACAAGGGGGCAGTAGGCCTCGCCTGTAACCACTGGAATGCCAAACAGCAGGACGGCGTCAAAACTGCTCAAATCCAAGACGAAGCAGCCTACAATGGAAGATTTCACCAAGACCCCGCAACAGGCGGAGGGGGTGAGACCTAAAGACAAGAATCCACTAGCGGACATCACGCCTACACGCGTCGACCGGCAGATCCTGGAAGTAATTTCAGACCTTAAGGTATCGTGGGAAAGTAAGCTAGAGGCAGCCACTGCCGAGCTTAAGGCAGCGCTGGAGCTCAAAATCGGCGCAGTGCAGGAGGAGGTCAACTTGCTCAGATTGGACGTGCGGAAAATGGCAGAACGCACAGATGAACTAGAGAAAGAAGTGACCATAAACACAACTGCCCGGACCTCGCACACCTCGGAGATCCATATCCGGAGGGGGAAGAGGGCCCTAACCCGACGGACTATGTTGAGAACATGTTGCTTCAGGAGATAGGGGCTGAGATCTTCACGCAAGGCTTCGAGGTGGAGCGCGCACACAGAGCGCTCACGAGGAAGCCCCCTCCGGGTACCCCCCCGAGGCCCATCATCGCCAAGTTTCTGAACTATCGGGACAGGGAGAAGATACTGGAATATTTCAGGAAGGGGGGCACCATACAAAGGGCCTCCGTGACCATCTCGGCATATCCTGACTATACACTTCAAGTGCAGAGGCGGAGGCTGAACTATGGGACGGTGAAAAGGAGATTGCGAGCCGCGGGGTTGCGATACATGCTGATGTACCCAGCTAAACTGAAAGTATTCCATAAAACCAAAGATTTGTTTTTTGAGAGTCCGGAGGATGCGATGGAATGGTTCGATGGCCAGAATTGCCCGGAGGGCGCGGATGGCCGCAAGGAGGACGATACGGATGAGTGAGGCCCGATCATGGGACCGAGGTGCTGTACATATTGTGATTCTGGGACTTTATTATAATATAGAGTAGCGATTTGTTGACTCTCAGGGGCGAAGTACTTTATTGTGATATAGGGGATGGACA
This sequence comes from Ambystoma mexicanum, assembly GCF_040938575.1. Lineage (NCBI taxonomy): Eukaryota > Metazoa > Chordata > Amphibia > Caudata > Ambystomatidae > Ambystoma > Ambystoma mexicanum. The sequence continues at coordinate 310,499,046 of NC_090926.1, forward strand.
ATGTACCACGGTAATCATCAGGAGACGAGTGAGAAGCACTCTTGACCCCAATAGTTAGTATATTAGTTAGGTCACCTAATATTGGTGACACTCTGCCAGGTTCCCGACCTTGGCATTTCGAGGTGGGACCAAACGCGGGGGAGCCTGAGATCCAGGGATGGAGCTGGGCATTAGTTTGGGTGGGGTTGAGGGGCCGGAGGGAAGGGGAAGTGTGCAGTGGGGAATAGTTGAGTGGGGGTGGGGAGCGGGCTAGTTGGAGAGCACAAGTTGGGGGAGGGTGGGGAACGAGCCCAATTTCATGCTGGCCGGGACTGGAACGGTGACCCGGGGAGGGGGGAGGCAGTACATTTTTCACACGGCTATGGATAGCCTCCGGATTGTAACTTGGAACGTAAGAGATCTCAACAGCTACCTGAAAAGGAACAAAGTAATGATGTATCTGAGAAGGCTGAAAGTCGATATAGCATTACTACAGGAGACCCATCTTACTAGGGACAAATTAGAGGTGGTCAAGAGAAAGTGGAGGGGAACCACCTCAGGAGCTACATACTCTGCATATGCAAGCGGGGTGGTCACGTGGGTAGCACCTCATGTACCTTTCCAGCTGCTTCAATCCATGCCAGACCCGGATGGGAGAATGTTAGTGGTGCGGGGGATGTTGGAGAATAGGGAGGTCAACATCATGAATACATATGCTCCCAATTAGGACAAAGCGGCCCTATATGACAAAATTAGCCCCCTAATGGGCTGTTCTACCATCTGGGGAGGTGACTTTAACTGTACAATAGATCCCAAGATGGCCAGGTCCTATAAGAAATTTGAGAGACCCACCCCTGCGGCGAAGGCACTAACGGCCCTACTGTGGGATTTTGATCTAGATGACATTTGGAGGTTGCTGCACCCGGGGGACAGGCAGTACTCGCACTATTCGGCCCCCCATAACTTGTACACTAGATTGGATTACATGTTTGTGTCCTTGGGAATAGCCGGGGAAATTACAGGTTCGGAATACAAGGCCAGAGTGCTCTCGGACCACAACTGGTGGTGGAGTGGAGGCATCGGCCCCCCAGGGCGAGAATCCCGACATGGAAACTCAGAGCTGAGGCTTTGCAGAATTCGGGATTTCGAGAGGACCTAAGGGAGGCCATAACTGAATATTTTGATATTAACACTGGCAGTGTGCAGTCAGAGGGCACCCTATGGGAGGCGTTTAAAGTAGTGGTGCGGGGCGTGGCCATTTCTAAGTCTAGAGTGCTCCAAGGGGGCATAGAGCGGGAGCTACAGGAGACAGAGAGGGAGCTTGAAGAGATAATGCGGATGGGATGTACCTCACAGGAAGATACGGCGAGGGTGGCCCTACTCCAGCAGGCTAGCAGTGGCCATTGGGACAGGCTCTGCAAGTTAAATTACAAAAAGTACATTGAGAGGCAACATGCAGGAGGAGATAAACCGGGCAGGTTGCTAGCGTGGCTTTACAAGAACGAAGCATCGCGTTCAGTGATTAGGGAGATAAAGGACTAAGATTGCCAGACCTGGGATACCCAAGAAGGAGTCAATGAGGGATTTCTCAGATTCTGTAGGCACTTTTACGAGGACACGGGGGAGGAGATGGGGCAAGAGACTCAGGAAACCCTGGAGGATATAGGACTGCCCAAGCTTAGTGATCAGGAGCGAGAGGACTTAGATGCCCCAATCACTCTTGAAGAACTAGAGATGGTGGTACAGCACCTACCCACGTGTAAGGCCCCAGGGTCAGATGGGCTCCCGAGTGAATTTTATAAAAACATACAAGCAGGAGGTGCTCCCCCCGCTGCTCGCCATGTTAAACGAGGCGTATGAACAAGGGGAGTTGCCGATGTCCCTGAGGGAGGCGGTAATAATCCTATTCTTGAAACCAGACAAACCAGGCTCGGAATGCGGATCTTACCGACCCTTGTCCATGCTTAACCAGGATAGCAAAATCCTTACTGCCGTGTTAGCAAACAGACTTGAACGCGTCATAGGGAAACTGGTCCACACCGTACGTACCAGGAAGGAATATAACGGACAACCATAGGAGACTCCACCACATAATCGAGCAAACTGAGAAAGACCCGGCCAAAATGGCGATGGTCTCGTTGGATGCAATTAAGGCCTTTGATTCGGTGAGGTGGCCGTGGCTACTGGCGGTGCTGAGGGAGTATGGCATGGGGTCAGGGTACCGCTCCCCAATCTCTAGGGTTAAAACTTGGGCCATGATCTTGGACAAATGGCAGCTCAGCAGGGGCACGAGACAGGGTTGCCCATGGTCGCCCATGTTGTAAATCCTTGCTCTGGAACCGCTGGCAATCTGCCTCAGACAACAGTATGGGGAGATTGGCATTCCCACAAAGGGAGGGACGCACTTCACCTCGCTGTATGCAGGTGACATCCTGTTATACCTGTGCTTCCCAGAGGAAAACTTGCAATTTGTCCTGGAGGTGATGGAACATTATGCCACCCTCTCTGGCATAGCGGTGAACCCCAGGAAATCACGCTTGTTCCCCTTGGGAAGATATAGAAGGGCTCTAGTGGAAGACTTGCCGGTCTTGCTGATACCCTGGCAGACCAGGACCTTTAGGTATCTAGGAATTGATATATACCACTCGGTGGAGGATGAACACAAACACAACACAGAGCGGGCAGTAGCAGATATTAAGAACAGTATGGGGTTCTGGTCTAGGCTCCCCTTAGCCATGATGGGTAGGGCGGCGCTGCTTAAGATTGTGGTCCTGCCGTGACTGTTGCACTTCTTTGTGAATATTCCATGTATGCTCCCCAGACGGTTTTTCGGGAAACTCCACAGTTTATGTAGGGGCTTCATCTGGCACAATACCAGAAACAGGGTGGCTTTATGGAAGTTACAAAACCCGAGCGACAAAGGGGGCATACATTTACTGAACTTTCAGCTGTATTATCTGGCAGGACAACTTCATTACGTGACCAGGTGGCTGTCCGAGGAAGTCTGCGGAGACCAGGCTGCTCTATAAGGACTTTAGACCCTTATTTTTTGAGGGAGGTGGGGTGGTTGCCCAAAGCTAAGGTGCAGGGAAGGGCAAAGCTCCTAACACTGGGTTGGGAAATCAGGAAAAAAACATGGCAGCTGGTGGGAATCCCGACCCCGTGCTCCCCGCAGGTGCCGGTGGTAGCGGTATGTGGACAGGACCCGCAATTGATCATAGCGGTCCGTAAATACTGGGAATCAACAGGACTTGTAACCCTTGGGGATGTATGGCAAGAGGGCGAGGCACTAGATTTCAGTAGGCTGATGGAAGACACCGGGGTGCATGCAGGCCAACACATTACCCATACTAGAATTATTAAACTGGTGTTGGACAGATGGTCTGTGGAAGAGTTATCAGAGCATCCAGATATGGCTATCGAGACAATGTATGATATCTCGAAGGGTGGGCATGAAGTGTCCCGCATATATGAATTACTGATGTCCAGGGTGGGTAAGGAGGTGTTGCAATTGAGACGGTATTGGGAGGACGAGGTGGGAGAACCCCTACTAGATGGACAATGGGACAGAGTTCAGAGGTACCACAAGAAGGTGTCTCGCAACGCAGGGCTTCAGCAGATACAGCTCTATGTCACCCATAGGGCATATATGACCCCCGGTAGGATTGCCCAGTTTGAGAACCCAGCGGCGCAAAAGTGTCCACGATGTGGAGAGGCGGAAGCGGGGCTAATACTTATGTTCTGGGCTTGCCCGGAGGTGGGCAGATTTTGGACAGAGATCAAGTTGCACCTGGCGGAGAAAGGGATCACATTGGAGGTGGAATCAGTATGGGCATGTTTGCTAGGGGTGTTCGCCAGATTGCGTAACCTGAAGCATGTTAGTAAAATGAAGGACCTAGCCTACATTCTGGCCAAATGAAGAATCACAATGTGCTGGAAGGCCGCCCAGCGCCCCAGAATAGAGGTGTGGTGGATGGACCTCCTAAAATGGACGGACGCAGAAACGACAGTCTGGTACGAAGCAATCAGCAGGGGTGGGGAGGAAGAGGTGGGACCCTTGATTGAATGGAGGCAACTGGTGTCTACACTAGCAGGTACCCCCAAGGCGGGTCCTGACAGGGACTCTGTGCAGGAGATGTGAGAGCACAATGAGATATTCTGGTGGGCGGCGGGGAAATAGGGGCTCGAGGTGAAGGGGAGCGTGGGGGAGGACCGTAATGTTTGATGTATGACTATATTGCAACAGACTTGAATGTAAATATCCTCGAAGTTGTAATGTTTGGTGTGTTGGTTATAAAAACTATTTTAAAAAAACATGAGCAGCTAGGCCTATTTTTGTGGGGTACAGCTACGTTTTATCAGAACGTTGAGGTGTAATAGTGTTTGTATGTGAGCAGCTGGGCTGAAATTGATTGAGGGCTGTAGCTGTGCTCTATTTTGTGTTGGTGTAGAGTAGGGAGTGTGCATAGTGATGGGAGAGATGAGTGTCTGGGTGGAGGTTTTGATCTAACGAGCTCACTATTCCAGATTTCAATTGCACTTTTGCAATTGCTGCATTCAGAGTAAACTTATTAGTGACTTAACCGGCGCATTCAGTGGTGTCATTGCTCAGGATCTCTTTGAACAATTGTCAAGAGGCTGCAAGGTCTCAGCAGCCTTAGATGGTCTTAATCGGCATTATGGAAAGAGCCATGTTTTTAGAGCTTTGCAGAAGGCCATGTAGTCTTGGGTGTGCTGAATATGTGTGGGGGGTGAGTTCCACAGTTTTGGTGCCAAGATTGAGAAGGTGGATCCTCTGATGCTGGCAAAATTAGAGGTTGAAATCACTAGAAAGAGGGCAGTGCTTGATTTTAGGGGGCGAGATGGGAGGTGGGGTTTTAACTTCTCTTGTAGGTACGTTTGGCCGGTCTTGCACACTGCTCGGTGGGTAGTGCATAGTGTCTTGAAGGGGGCCCTTTGTCTGACTGGGAGCCAGTGGAGGGTGTGGAGAGCGGGTGAGATGTGGTCTCTGTGTCCCAGGGCGAGGAGGAGTTTGGCGGCAGCGTTTTGGGCTCTTTGGAGTTTGTTGAGTTGGTATGCCGGTGCTGCCAGGTATAAGGAGTTGGCATAGTCCAGTCTCGACATAACAATAGACATAACAGCGGTGAGTCTGTTGGGGTAGGAGAGGTAAGCAAAGAAGTATTTGGCGGTAGTGACAGCATTTTGAAACATTATTGATCTGACGGGAGAGGGTTAGGCCTGAGTCCATAGTGCAGCCTAGGTTTTTTACTATATTGGAGGGGAGGGGCTGAGAGAGGGGGGCCATGGGAGCGGTTGTGGGAGAAGGGCAGTATTGCCGCACACTATGATTCCAGTTTTATCAGGGTTCAAAAGGAGGTGGTTAATTGTCATCCATCGGTCAATATCACAGAGACCAGCTTCAAGGTCGGGACGAGGGTTGGATTCTTAGAATAATTTGGGTATCGTCTGCGTAGCGGTAACCGGAGAGGTTGCACGTCCAGATGATTCCTGGTAGAGGAGTCAGATAGAGGTTGAAAAGGAGAGCAGATAGGCATGCGCCCTGGGGTACTCGGTTCTACTGGACTCAGTTCTAGCTGTGTTTAGTCTTGTAGTCAAACTGCATTGTTAGGTGTAGGCCTCTCTCCCACTATAAAGGACTCTCAGCTGTAGCTGTGTTTAGCCTTGTCCTCAAACTGCATTGTTAGGTGTAGGCCTCTTCCACTGTCTAGTACTCTCATAGCTGGCTGTTTTCGGTCGTGTACACAAATTGCATTGTTAGTTAGCTTTAATTAGTCTGCTTATCATACGCTGATAGTAGCTACAGTAGGTAACCTAGTACCATCACTACAGGACGCTCAATTCTAGATCTGGACAAATAAGCAATTCTCGCAGACTACGGTACGTATTGTTCACACCACTAGCGTGGACACAGGCCACAGGCACGGCCAAACATCCATGTACGATAGACCACCTCTACGGCTAAGCACATGCGGCCTAGTTTCACACATAGCCGTCCAGACTGAAACACCGGACGTACCACAACATCTCTGCCACTAGCATACAGCGACCACCACCACCTGGTATAGCTGGCCTCACATAGACTCTCTCAACAGTAGCAATGTATCTCTAACCTCAAGAGCACCCACCCACGTGTCTGACCTCGACTGGGCTGCTTAGTCAAGCCTTGCCATCCACACAAGTCTTAGAATGGCAAACATGCACACATGCATCTAAGCTAATCCCCTAGAATCTCTAACCACATCGACTATGTTCACCAAGGGCGTTCAACTAAGGAAAAAGCGCATTGAGGCCACACAAGTGGGGAAAGGGCGCTATATAAATAACAAATACAATACAATACTCCAGTGTTCACAGCGCGAGCAGTTGAGAAAAAAGGGGAGAGGAAGGCGATTTGTTTCCTGTTGCTGAGGAAAGAGGCAATCCATTTGAGTGCCGAGCCACGGATTCCTAGGGAGTGGAAGCGGTCAAGGAGGATTGAATGATTAACGGTGTCAAAGGCTGCAGATCGATCAAGGAGAATCAGCGCTGTGCAACCTTCAGAGTCTGCCGTAACCTTGAGATTATCCCAGATGGAGATCAGAGTGGTTTCTGGTTCATGTTGTGGTCTGAAGCCTGATTGTGTGGGGTCGAGGAGTTTGTTGGATTCTATGAAGCAGTTGAGCTGGGAGTATGCAGTCTGGTCAGTGAATTTCGCGAGAAATCTGCTGTTGGAGTTTGGCCTGTAATTCTTAGCGTCAAGGGGGTTGAGGGATGCCTTTTTTAGAAGTGGCTTGACATGCGCTATTTTAAAGGCTTCAGGAAAGATGCCAGTGGTGAGGTAGTCATTTAGTATGGCTCTTGCATGTTTTCCTGTGCAGGTAGAGGAGAATATTTCTGTCAGAACAGAGGCGAGGCAGGTGTCGAGGGGTGACCCGCAGGGTCTACTGGCTGATAGTAGGTCAATGAACTTGTCTCTGGAGATGGGTTTGAAAGAGTCGAAGGTTGATAAAGTCGGGTCAATGGGATCAGAAGGGGTCGGTGTAGGGTAGGGGGTGAGCAAGGACAATTTGGTCCTGTCAAGTGCGGCATTGTAGAAATACAGCAAGAGGGAGTCACAGAGTGATTGTGTGGGAGTGGATTGGGTAGAGGTGCAAGTAGGTGTCACACATTCTGAGATGATCTTGTGGAGTTCTTTGCTGCTGCTGCCACAGTTCAGAATTTGTTTATTGTAATGGGCTTTTTTGGCCTTTCGGATATCAGATTTGTAATTACGGTGGTGGAGGGCGAACATGGATCTGCCGAGATCAGTTTTAGATGCTCACCATTTGCGTTCAAGAGGGTTTTTTTGTTTTTTGAAAGTCCTCTGGTGGGGCGTGAACCATTTGGGGGACGGTCCTTTGCGTGAGGTTGTGGGGCGCGAGGAATTGATGATTTTTTAAGCCAGGAGTCGAAGGAATCCATGGTTAAGGGTCTACCAAAGGACAGCATTACAGGGGGACGGAGTAGCAGGGCTTCAGCAAGGTCGGGGAGTACCTTGACTTTGTTCCAGCATTTGTGATCAATGTTAGGGGCAGAGGGAGCTGTAGGAGGAGGGCTGGTGTGTGGATAGAGAAAGGGATGGCAAAGTGGTCTGTCCAGATAAGCGGTTTGGGATTGCATATAGAGACCAGGTCATAGGAGCTGAAAATCGCATCAAGGGTGTGCCCACCTGAGTGAATTGGAACAGTGGTATTTTGGGAGATGTTGAGTTCATTAAGACTGTCGACCAGAGGATGGGTCATGGGGTGTTGAGCATATCAAACCAGATATTGAAATCTCCCAGGAGTGTAAAAGATGGGTGATTTTCCTGAATGGTAGCTATTGAGTCAGAGATTGTTGGCGAAATGTCTGTCATATCCAGGGGGTCTGTACATGAGTAGGAAGCTGTGGGTGTATGTCGATGGTAGAGTTTTACTAGAAGGGATTCACAGGAAGCGTTGCATCTGTGATTCGAGGAGTGAGACAGAGAAATGGGGTTTGTAGACGATTGCCACTCTGCCATCTCTGGAGCGTCTATGGTGGGCGATAAGAGAGTAGCCAGGGGGGAAGGCGTTGTGCGCGACTGTTGCAAAATCGTCATAGAACCAGGTTTCGGTGATAAAAATGAGGTCGGGATTGTTAGAAGATAAGTCAAAGATGCTGTGTCTGTTTCTTGCTACGTAGCGGGTATTAAAAAGGTTGCATGTGACTTTGTGAGGGGAGGTGGTTTTCGTGACCCTCATCGTAGGGAGTGCTCGATCGACATAGTTGCCTGATGAGATGGGGGATGTACTAGGATCATTCTGGCTGGTTGAGACTGGCTGAGGAGGGGTAGAGGGAGGACTGGATGCCTGTGCACTTGGAGTGTCAGGTGAGAGGGTTACGTTGATGGGGGGGGTGTGAAGAGCAGCAGGTGGTGGTAGATATGTGAGAGACGAGGTGGGGAGGATCAGGGAGGATTAGGAGGGTGGTGAGTGGAGCACTTAAGGTGTGGAGGATTGGGCAGGCTGTTTCTGGTTCGAGTCTGGTGGGCGTTTGGGGTTTAGGTGTACTGGGTGAGAAGTCAAGAGCAAGGGGGTGGAGACTGGGAGAGGGGGCCAGGGAGGGTCTGGTGTTAGGGGTGGGAAAGGCTGGGAGAATGGACCTATAAAAAAGTAGTGAGGTATGGAGCATCGAGGGAGAGGACCAGTCACTCTTTCTGCGTTTTGTGGGTTTTGGTGCCATAGGATTGTGAGAGAGGGTAGAAGGGTCAGAGGGGGAGGAGGATGAAGCTACCGTTCTAGAAAGGGCAGATGAGCTAATTTCAGAGAAGAGAAGGGATATGAGTGGGGTCTGTGGGCGGGGGTCCAGTAGGGGCCGAGGGGGAGGGAGAGGGTGGCATGGGAGGTAGGTTGAGAGGGTGGGGAGTTCCTCAGTAGGCACAACGATGGCGTGGTGGTGGAGGGGGACTTGTGATGTTTGGAATGCCAGAGTGCTCCTCTGGCTTGTGAATTTGATATTGTGTGGGGTGTATGGACGGGGAGTGAGGGGTTGTTCTTAATAGATGCTAGAGGGGAGATGGATGTGGATGTGTTCGGGTGGGTTGAAGAGTGGGGGATGAGCATTGGAGGAGACGGGTGTTTGGCACGCCAGAGTGCTCCTCTGATCTTAGTGTTGGAGGTGGAATGATGGTAGGGGTGTGGGCAGGTGGTGTCCCAGTGTATCGTTGTTCGGGGTCGTGGGTTGCGACCAGATGCGGGATAAAGGGGGCGGGGTTCATGAGGTTGGGTGCTAGAGGACAGATTATGCGCCGCGAGGGCTGAGTTACTGGGGGAGAGTATGGTGCAGAGAGGCCAGGAATGAGGAGGGGTCGGAGAGGAGGTCTTTGTTGATGTGGGATCTCCATCCCGGGGGGAGGTCAAGGGCAGCACCTAGAAATTGATGTACTTGTAACAGTAGATACAGAGACCCTAGATGTAATACCAGCGTCTAGATTCTGTACACCAGGGCAGTGGTAGAGGGTCAAACAGGGGGCAACAGTATAATGCAGCAACTCTAGATGCAATAGCAGCGCCTAGACATGGGCCACTCGGATAGAAGGAGAAAGGCCCAACACGGTGACAACAGCAAATGCAGTAGCAAATATACAATCATCCTAGATGCAACAGCAGCGCCTAGACTTGGGACACCTGGATGGAGGGGGAAAGGCCTGGCACGGGGACAACAATAAATGCAGTAACAGAGAATGCAATAGCCCTAGATGTAACAGCAGCACCTAGACTCTGGATACTTGCTTAGATGCAGAAAGGCCTAACACGGGAACAACAGTAAATGTAGTAACGGAGAACGTAATGATCCACTAGTAAACAGGTGCGCCTTGACTTTGGACACCCGGATAGAGGGAGGGGGCCTAATATGGGGACAACAGTAATTACAGTAACAGAAGACTTAATAACCCTAGATGCAACAGCAGCTCCTAGACCTGGGACACCTCGATAGGGGGAGAAAGGCCTAAAACGGGGACAGTAGTAAAGGTAGTAGCAAATAATATGCAATAACCCTAGATGCAACAGCAGCGCCTAGACTTGGGACACCTCGATAGGGGGAGAAAAGCCTAAAACGGGGACACTAGTAAAGGTAGTAGCAAATAATATGCAATAACCCTAGATGTAACAGCAGTGCCTAGACTTGGGGGAGAAAAGCCTAACACAGGGACAGCAGTAAATGCAGTAACAGAGAATGCAATAACCCTAGATGTAACAGCAGCGCCTAGACTTGGGGCACCCGCATAGAGGGAGAAAACCCAACATGGCGACATCAGCAAATGCAGTAGCAAATAATATACAATCACCCTAGATGCAACAGCAGCACCTGGACTTGGGACATGTGGATAGGGGGGAGGGGGCTTAACACGGGGACAACAGTAATTTTACTAACAGAAAACGCAATAAACCTAGATGCAACAGCAGCGCCTAGGATGGGGACACCTGGATATAGGGGAGGGCGGGGGGCGGCCTAACACGGGGATAATAGTAAATGAAGTATCAAATAGTATGCAGAACCATGGGGGGTACTAGCTGATTAGATGCAGAGTCTGGCTACAGGGGTAATGCGTCCAGTAAGTGTGATTAGCTGCGTGTAGAATTGGGACACCTGGATAGAGGGAGAAAGGTCTAACACAGGTGGCAGCAGTAAATGTAACAGTAAATGCAAAACCGTAGCTGCGTTAGCAGCGTCTGGATTTCGGACACCTGGATAGAGGGAGAAAAGAGACTAACAGAAATCAGCTCTATAGTGGTAATCTATAGATATGACACAATGCGGTATTAACTATTTTCAAGGCATGCAACACAGGTCAATATTCACAGTTAGCTAAGAATGCGATTCAGGCTAATATTCTCAGTACTGTCTCAAAGTGGCACTTTCTAGGTCTGAGTCAATGCAATATTAACAATTCTCTGAGTGCGACAAAGGCTAATAATTCACAGTTCTGATTTAAAGTGACTCGGTAATAGGCATGAATTGCACCCGTTGTAAGGCCAACTAGTATCAGTAGCCTGGCCTGAAATGGTCATAGGGTAGGTAGAGTGGCTGGGCTCCCGGAGTACAGTGATTGCTCTACTCCACACCCAGGCCACACCTACTTTGGTAGTCGCTGTTGGTTGACGGCTGGCCACTGGCCTGCCCTGCTGACACCTGCAGACACAATCTGGAGTCGCCTCTGTGGGAGCTGCCCTTTGCCTTGGGGCCCTTAGCCGCAGGCACTGCACGGGCAGAGGCTTGCACTGGGAAGGTGAGTTAAGAGCATCGATTGAACCAATCAGGGGACGGGGGCCGGCTGGGAGGCAGGAGGAGAGGGTAAATGGAAGCAGGAGAGTGTCAGGAAAATCGAGGGCGTGGGCCAGGCTGGGGGCTCCAACAGAAGTTCAGATGCACCAATAACAAGGCCCAGGAGGGTCTTTAATCAGCCGCATGCACCTGCTACGCCTGGGTGGGAAGAGGCGAGCCAGGAGCAGTACGGCGTGTAGGCCAGACAAGGCTTGGTCCTATTGACCAATCAGGGGAGGGGGTGCGCTGGGAGGCGGGAGGAGCGAGGGAAAGAGGAAATGGATGCGGGGAGAGGGTCAGGGAAATTGAGGGCCCCAGTGTGGGCTCCAACAGTCGTTCAGATGCACCAAAAACAAGGCCCTGGAGGGTCTTCAATCAGCCGCACTCACCTGCTACTCAGCTGCTACGCCATCCCAAATACTGCCCCAGGGCTCATCATCCACTTGCACAGGGAGTGCAGATTGTAGCCAAATCAAGAAGGACACATTGTAGAAGAGTTAAGGAATAGGAGCTGCCTAAACCAAATAGGACACAACACTATAAGAGGGTTGTGGTTTGTTGGAGAGGCAAGAGAAAGTCATCTGCCAGAGTGCATGGGCCAGAAGGTGGCTAAATCCCTTGGATACCGGTGAGAAGGAGCAAGAGAGTATGTTTATTGTGAACTCTAGCCGAGATCCTGGTGGTAGTTGCATAGCCACCAGAAACGTTTTCAAATGTAAGATCCTGAGCAAATCCTGTGGTGGGCTTAAGCCCTGCAAAGCAAACTTTGGTGGGGCGGGGAGTAGTAATTAATGTAGGCTGAAAAGGTACCCATGTAGGGAGTAAACAATCCATCCCAAATGACAAGGTCTTGCCCTGAGAAGAATGCAAGAAGACACACTCATCACATGGCTACAGGGTCCCAGCCAAACTGCTCATAAGGAATCACCTACCAAGGCTAAGTAAAGAAATGTTCTGGGGCACTTCTAACTCTGAGTCTGTAAGTGAATTCATGAATGCTGTTGAGCTTAGTGAACTGAATACTGTATCCTGTGTAGGGTACTATATACCTGGAGGTTCGCTGGGCACTATACACCTTTGAGGATATAATGGAAGTGTGCTAGGCACTGGATCTCTGTTAGTTACATGCAGTGAGCTGGGTGCTATATCCCCAAGACTATATTTGGGTGTGAAAAGAAACTGCTGGCTGCAATATCCCTTAGACTATTTGACTGGATAAAGAAGCGAGTTGGGCACAATACAGCGAAACTGTTTAGAACCAGAAGGAGACCAGTATCCTTAATAGACAGGATCACACTGATGCTCTATAGTTTATCCATTTTCTACCCCTGTGGTTTAGATTGCACAGAAAGAACACAACCATTTTCTTTGATATCAAAATCCCTAGGAACTTTATACATTCATTTAATTACCCACTCTGACAAGAGTAAAGTTCTTTTGAAACCTATATCACTTGTTGTGTGTTCAGTTGATTGCCACACCTGCTGTCAACAGTGGGGTCAACAAGACCTGACCCAAAGGTTTAACCTAGGCCAATCCAAGAAGGAAGCACACACAAAGGTCATCAGGGCCTCAGATAGGTCTATCGTTGCTATCCAGGCTACCTCAACATCAGGCGGGTATGATGTATATAGTGCCACGATGTCAGGGTTCCATTGTATGCCCCATCGGATAATCAGAGGAGAAGTTCACGTAATAACCAACTGTCTAGTGAACCCAGGGGATCTAACGTTTTTGGGTCCAAATTGAGAGGGTCTGCTATGACTCGAACTCATTCTCCCTTCTTTCGTGCACATCCTTTTGCAGAATGTTATGGGTTACCGTGGAAATGCTGGCGGCCATGGTATTCGCGTAAACGCTCAGGTCTACGGCGCTGTCCCGTGCGTAAGGTCAAGTGACCTGTATTGAAACTGCGCCGCCGCGCACAGTGGTGCTTCTGAATTTGTCTAAATTCCTACAGCTCCTTACCTGGTATCGTGTTATCTTGGCTCCTTGTATCCCCGGCCCTGTCTTGTTACCTGTATTACCTCCTCCTTGTCATTGCTACCAAGTCTTACCTGCTTGCACCCGACCCGGAACGGCCACGGACTGCATTCGTCTGAATCCTCAAGTCTTACGTGCTCATACCTGACCCGGAACGGCCACGGACTGCATTCGTCTGAATCCTCAAGTCTTACCTGCTCATACCCGACCCGGAACGGCCACGGACAGCATTCGTCTGAATCCTCAAGTCTTACCTGCTCATACCAGACCCGGAACAGCCACGGACAGCATTCGTCTAAACCTCAGTCTTACCTGCTCTTATCAAAACCAGAACGTCCACGGATTGCAACTTCTTCATCCCACAAGTCTTACCTGTGTTTAATCTTCTTTCTGGAACTGTCAAAAGACATTCAGGATTACCGCGCATCAGTGCGAGGACCAAAGGACATTGGTGCATCGGTGCAGGATTTAAGGAACATCAGCGCAACGGCGCCAGGATCAATTAACTTTTTAGGCATCCTCGTGCCGGCGGGTATCGGAAACACAAAGACATTGTGTTTCCCGGACTACCAACTAATTTCCCACATTTTCTGCAGCGACTATCCAGGACACTCATTTGGTAAGCACAAGACTCTTATTTCTGCTTTCCTAGTTATTTCTTGTGCTCTTGTACTCACTGATCTAACTTGGAACATTCGGTCCCAGTCTGATTTTCTTGTTTGTGAGTATCAGTTCGGTATCTTGCTTTGGAGTTCTTATTGCATTTAGCTTCATGTTAATGCCCGATTAATTGTCTTGCAGCCAGCTGTTGAAGTACCAGGGTGTACCTTATTTCGGGCAGTACTCACCTCAAACTGTCCTTATGTACACTTGAGGGATATATTGTCAGAAAGCCTAAATTGCATCACGACGTGTCAAGCCACCACTACTATATTGCGCTCCTGGTTCCTGACACAGGAACTGCACAATATCCATTGGGGGAAAGGCCATTAATCCAGACCGACTTCAGAATCCATGTCCAACTAAGAACATATGGAAGAGCATTCCCAAAATCAAGACTGGCTAGAAAATATTCAATAGATGTAGGAGCAAGAGTGGGTAATGAGAATAACACTGGGAAGGTGAAGATCCACTTCCTACCAGGTAAACATTGGGTTTCCCATTTCTAAACTGATCTTCAAAATGATTGAGACTCCAGAGATATTACTGGCCCACACAAATTGGGGAGCGAAAGGCTCTGGCTCCGCATCGCACCAAGAGTGACTCGTTCTGGGGTCTAAGGTGGCGAAACTCAAGAGAACCTTTCTCTGGAATGTGCAGATTCCAATGTAAATTAACCAAATCTCTGAAGTGGAAGGTCGGAGACAGCAGGGTCCCTCCTTTGTCAAACCTCGTGGATAGCTTGTATTAGTCATTATTACTTCAGATCTTTCAATGTACTGTTATGGGAAACACCCATTTACATCTGACAGCAGCACGTTTGGATTTGGCTTGGACACCGGACCATGCCCACACTCGATTTTCCCTGGCCTTGAATCTACAGCCACCTAAAATATTAGATGACCTGTTCCATTTGATGGAAGGCATCTGATGCCAACTTACCTGTAGCACCGCTCCAACCTCTTCCCAATATCAACGTACCCTTCAGTCAACTGGCCATGGACATCATGAACCGTTGAAGCCACCACGAAACAGAAACCTGGGTGCACTGTTGAATCTTGGATACATCACTTGATACTCTGAGGCCTCCCCTTTCTACAGCCAACACGAATAGGAACATTCTTTAATATTTGATACCATACTTCATAAGAGTTGCCTTCCTTAACGACATGCTGACAGATCAGGATTCTCCTAAAATCTAGACCTTGAGGACTTCCATCTATCACCTTTAAAACAACAGTTGGAAGCATATCTTGAGAAAGTTGGTAGATCAAGAAGGAAAACCTTGGATGAAGCCATTCCATGGGCCCCATTTGCTCTGAAAAGGATTCCTCAGGCATACGCCATTAGTTTGCTCTTTGAGTTGGTTATTGGCTGAAAACCCAGATATTTCCTCAAAATGCCTTTTTTTTTTAGAATTGATGAGCAGGAGAATAACTGATCAAACACTCCTAAATGTATTCGCGCCTTGAAACACTTGTATATAGGTGCGTTACAAATCCAATATCATATCATATATATATCAGATGACCCAAGAAATAATGGCCCTTGTCCAAAGTCTATTTCAAAATCACCTATTGGACAGTAGATAGGAGATCAAGTCATGGAACTTCTACCCATCTCTGAAAAAAAACTGTTGGCCCATTGGTATGGACCCTAAGTAGTAACTGAAGTGTTGGAAGACCTGACCTATTCAGTACAACAATCCGACAGACAAAAAAAAGGGTACAAGTCTACCATGTTAAATGGTTGAAGGGGTGGAAGAACAATACAATATTAACCACACAATAATGGGTAATATCCAAAGTTCCATCCTGACAAATTCAACTACCAAGACAAAGTTATTCAAGAACGCTCATGGGTTTCCAAAACAGCCAGATCTACAAGACTTTATTGATCATTTTCAGGCTGTCTTTTCCAAGATCCTGAGAAGTGCGAAGAGATTCAAGCATTGCATTAGAACACTTCATGGAATGTTGGTATGCCTGGAGCCTTGCAGACTACCCGCAGCAAGAAGATAAGCCATACATCAACAAGTGGAAAATATGTTGAAACCTGGAGTCATTGAGAGGGTGGTTAATTAGTGGATGTCTCTCATTGTCTTGGTGCCAAAACTGTATCTGACATGGGCATTTTGCATTGGATTTTAGGGCAAACTATCCAAATTCACTGTCTACCCATGCCTCAGGTAGATGCGCTGATTGAAAAACTGGGATCATCAACCATCAGATTAATACTAGACTCAGCAAAGGTATATTGGTAGATATGCATTCTGCACAATTGAAGGTCTCTTTGAAATTACTTTCCTTCTCCATCAATGGATCTTTCAGGAATCGTACAAAAATGTCGACCTGGGAATTGCGACGGCCGAAAATGCTGACTTTCTTTTTTCTTTTTAACCCCTCCCTTACACCATATATATGTGGTGGGGTTAAGTGTATAATATTAATATTGGTGGCGGTGCGGGGGGTCGCATATATATGTGGTGTAAAGGGTTAAAAAAAGTCTGCATTTTCGGCCGTCGCAGTGATCACATAGATCCGATCTTTCATAGATTCACATGCTGTGAATATTCCTCGGGGTCGGGCTGGGAATCCTCAATTACTTTGTTTCCCTTTGCGTAAAGCAAAAAAAACTTTCCATTTTGTAGGCTGTCACCCTTCTTATGGGTGCTTTTGGTCTCAATCAATGGGAACTGGAGTAATTAGCCCACTAGACCCTCCTCTTCCTCCTTTCAGATTATGACTGTGTGCCATGCTTATGGGAGTCCTTGCATTTTCTCCTCAGAGAAATTGTCTTATTATTCTAAATTCATTATTGTCTTCTTAAAGATGCATTGGGTTAGCTACAAGAATCTTCTTTACAAAAGAAGGCCTTTATTCATGTTATTGAGCCTTAATGGATAAGTGGGAATGGATGGCAAAAGGAGAGCCTTGTTTGAGGCCTGTTCCACCTGCGGCCTTAAGAATGTGTTCGAGGGAGACAGGCATACAGACTTTATCTACTATTTGTACCCCCATCACACAGTAGAACACTGTAAAATGTGTAAAGGATTTTGTTAAAGAACCCTGTAAGAGGGGAATCGTCACCTTGTGTGCTGGTTAAGTGAGGGGAACTATCATGAGTCCAACTATCCCTACGATGTAGAGTCCATGAGAAGTATGGCCATCCCCAAGGAAAAAAGACCATACTCTAAAGACAGAACTAAGTAAACCGGCAAAGGAAAAGGTGAGGAAACCATCTATGGAGTCACTGTCGCTCAGCAGGGACTGTAAGTCGGCAGTCGTGTCGACGACGACCGTGATGACATGCCATGATGCTTGCCCCCCCATCGTCGGGCAAACATATGTCTAAGAGCCCGTCGGTGGCAACTACATCACCGACAACATCCTTTTCGTGGACGACCACATTGCACGGTAAACAGAAGATCTCTAAGGCCCCCACGACGTATATGAAATCCTCATCGACAATCTTGTTAACTCCTCCAAAATCTTCAGTCGTTCTCGTCAATTTCTCAATCGACAAGTCATAAGCAAAGCTCGGCGGGTCAGCACACGTAAAATATACTAAAATCAACAACCACGTCCACAGAGAGCAAAACCCTGTCTGCAGCGTATGAGACCTCGAGGAAAAGTGGGTTGTCGCCCTTGTCAACGGTAAAACACACCAATACAAAGTCTTAAGAAACAGGGGCTAATGTCTCACAAGCTGGAGCTGATGGCTCAGGAAAAGCTACGCCTAAAGCCCTCAAATAAATGGCAGACCACACGGAGGGCACTATACAAAAGGACGCTCCCCTCCTATGGGCAGTGCAGGTACAAGTGATCCCGCCACCAGTGTCGCCCATGGCTTACTCAGAGGTTATCCCGGAAGACATAGTACAGTATGAAATAGACACTGATTCTGAAGCACAGCACGCACAGTTTTAAGATTCTGAAGAGTCTGTGATCATGCAGCAGCAGCAACAAACTTCAACGCCTCCTAAAGTACCTACAACCCCAGGGAGAAACATCCCCCTCTTTGCCTTGTCAGGGCACCAACAGGGAAAACGGGGCCTGGAAGAAGTGCTCCACCCTGCATCGGGATCGAGTCATCTGGGCACACATCATGCAGAAATGCGAGCCCTATTAACAAAACCACAGGCTCTCTTGTCTATGCAAGTTCTATCCTCATTGCAAATGGTCATTACGCAGCTAGACTCGGCTTTAACAAAACCACTTCAAAACCCACTGCTTCCCACATTGCAAGCACCTACCCCAATCCCTCAGCCACATTGATCGCTCTACCCATCCGAGGCAAGATCAAGATCTGTGGCATGATCTAGAATGCAGTCTTCCCATAAACACTCACGGGCCAGGTCATGCTCAGCACCTAGACTATGGCCTGGATCGAGGGGCAGAAGTAAGTTGCCCAGATCACATAGGTTTCCTACGCCACTTCAACAAGGGCTCTCTCCACCTTCAAGGCACACACAGGAAGAGGGTGAACTTACAGACCGTGATGGGGCCAACCCCCAAACCCCAGGACCTCACATCGTCAACCTTGTCACACACACCCCAAAGAGATGACTGGGATACAGACTCGCCAGCATAGGATCCTCCAGAAGAGGCTTAAAAGCCTTACCCGCCAGACGACTTCTCGACATTCCATAATATGATCACAAAGGCCTGCCAAGAGTTCTGCCTCATCGCATCCGAGGACAAAAAGAAATGCTTCCTATTTGATTATATGGGGAAGAGAAGAAAGACAGTAGTCTCCATACCAATTATAGATCATGTATGGGAGGAAGGCCTGAAAGTAATTGGACACCCTTTTACTGAATCGGCAGTTAAGGACCAGTTAGACAAAAAGTTCAACCCTTTGGATTCAACACCAAAGTGTCTTACCTGGATGTATGTTAAAAAACATATCCCAAAAGATCGAATTACAAAATCACAGAGCCCACTTGGCTGTATTTTGTAATTTTATCTTTTGGGATTTCACCCGTTTGTCCGCCGCACTGCCTTTAATGTATGTGGGGGACACCTCTGCAACCACTGCAGCCCATAATATCAAACTAGTGGAGCAGGGGACACCCCTGAAACCTCTGCTCTTCTGTTCAGGATTATGGGCAAAAGATCCTAATCTACTATGCCGAATGCACACTAAACGTGCATTCAGCATTTTAGATTCTATCTTTTCGTTCATTACCGTCTTACCTTGCTGCCGTCCCCAGAATCAGTTGTTTCTGCAGCTGCTAGTCAGAAGGCCCGCTCAGACAAGCAGAAGTGTGCAGTGCCCCCGGAGAACGAGGACCGCAAGCAGGATGCTTTTGGCAAGAAGGTTCTGGCAATAAGAGCTACCACCATCAAAGCGGCCAATTCACTGGCCATTATCGCTTGCTACGATCAGGAGATGTTGCATAGGCTAGCGTGCTTTCTCAAACATCTTCCAGAGGTCAAAAGGAAGGAGGCCAAAGCAATACCCAAGTAGGGGGAAGAGGCGTTGAACCACAATATAAACATCGCAGTAGACCTCGCTGAAACTGGGTTCAAACCAATCGGCAATGGTGTCCTACTAAGACACCAGGTTTGGCTCAGATGCACAGACTTTGACCCGGAAGTGGCTTTTGAAGGGGATAACCTCTTTGGGCCCATTATTAGATTAAGCAAGCCCTCAAGACCGTAAAGACATACTCGGACACGATACGCTCCTACACATTGTAGCAAAGCCTGCTGTCCTTTCAGCCCTTCAGTGGAGCCTCAGGAAAAGCAGGATCTTTCATCCCCCGCTAGAGGAAGTAGACATTACACCAGGGGTGTATCATCCTACTCGTAGGGGTATACCCGATCCTACCAAGGTTATGATTTGATTTTAATATTTCTAAAGTGCATATCCCCCAGGAGGGAAACCTGGCAAAGACTGCATGTGGGCGCAGATGGAATAGAATGTAGATAGACTAGGTTGCCTGCTTTAAAGTCGCCAAAGACTTTATTTAAACAAATAGGTTTTTAATTGCTTCCTAAAACTAGATAAGGAATTAATTTGGCACAAATATTGTGGAAGAGTTTTCCAGGCACGTGGGCCCGCATAAGAGAACCATCTATCTCCCCAGGTATTTGTTCTCGAGGGGGGAATTACTAATAGACATTGTCTTTTAGAACGCAAAGTTCAGGTGGAGCAGCTGGGTACAATCTTAGAAGTCAGATTGGGGAAAGCCCATTAATGCATTTGAAGGCAAGGCATAAAATCTTAAACTCTGTCCACTGTTGAACTGTCAGTGAGTGGAGGCCTCGGCAGAACTCTGAGATAGGTGTTTTCTGTGGCAATGAAAAGATCATACGTACTGCTGAGTTCTGGGCCTCCTATAAGTGTTGAAGTGGATATTTTGGTATTCCGGTAGAAGAGGATTGCAGCAGTTTGGAATTCGTAAAGGTGCCTACAACAATGGGACGATCCTTCTCAGGAATTAGTGAGAGCAGGGGTTGTAAGAGTTTCAGTTGAAAATAAAAAAGACTTGATGATTTGATTAACTTGTAGATTGCAACTTCGCCTGTACTGCCAAATGCAGCCCAGATTTCTTTCTGACTCCGTGAATATAGTTGCAGTCCCCAACAAGGTGCATCAGGGGACCAGGGGTATCACATCAAGCAGTTTCTTTTTTGGGCCCAAAACAATAATCTCGGTTTTCCAGGGGTTCAGTTTCTTTTCCAACATCCAAAGTTGGATTTTTTTCAGCACATTTCACAACTCGCTCCACTGCATCCAATGGTTGCTTTAGACGGACGTAAATCTGCATACGAGTGGTACTGGCAGCGGGCGATTGTATATGTTGAATAGTAATGGTGACAAGGAAGACCACTGTGGCACTCCACAGGGGAATGTTGGTGCTTCTAAAAAAAATAAGGGCCTGTTTTGACTTGTTGAGATCGGTCGGCTACAAATGAGTCCACCCATTTGATGGCCTCTTTGGATACATGTGCCAGAGATGTAAATCTGGTTTTAAGTATACCATAGTCAACTGTATTGAAAGCCGCCGACAAGTCTAGCATGGTGTCACCCTTGTCGGCAGCATCGAGGTCATCCCAGACAGCCAATAATGATGTCTCGGTGCCATGACCTGGCCTAAATCCTAATAGATTGCCATCCAAAATGTTATTTTCTTCCAAAAACCCCTGCAAGTGTGTGGTCACAATTGTTTCTAGAATTTTGGCTGGCCAGAGAAGGCCTGCAATAGGACGATGGTTAGAATGTTATGATCTAATGTGGACTTTTTTTAACAGTGGAGTGTGGTACAATTTCCGTAGTTCCACTGGTACAGTACCCTGGGTTAGTGAAGCATTCACCCATGTCTGTATGAGGTTATTGAGAGCTAGCGCGTGTTGTTTGACGAGGTAAAACGGAGTGGGGTCATAGCTGTGATTGGTTGGCTTGAGATTGGCGTTGAGTTTCTCTATACTTTCTTCTGTCACCGCCGAGAAGGTAAATTCGGCTGCTGTCGCTCCATCGTTCACCACGTGGTCGGTGATAAATTCACTGTAGGGTGTTACTATATGAGAATCGATATTGAGTCTAATCTGATTGATTTTCTCAAGAAAGAAAACATTAAAATCATTTGCCATCTTTTGAGATTTTGCTAAGATGGCATTTATAGGACTGGAAATATTTCTAATGGCCGTAAATAGGGCCATAGAAAAAGTTCCAAAAAGATACAAAGGAGGGGGGGGTTTACGCTCGATACTTCGTCCTTCAAAAGCCAGACAACAAATGGCGACCTATTTTGAATCTGCGCAAACTAAACAAATTTATAAAGAGACAAAAATTCACCATGGTAACTCTGCAGCAAGTCATAAAGGAGGTGCAGCACTATGACTATCTAGCGTCCCTAGACCTCCAGGACACATACTTCCACATTCCAATTCACCCACAGCACAGGAAGTACTTTTGTTTCGTGCTAATAAGGGTCCATTACCAATTTCGAGATCTGCCGTTCTCCCTAAAGTCGGCCCTGTGCACATTCACCAAGCGTCTTGCTCCAACAGCCGCCAGCCTCTGCAGGGAGGACCACCACGTTTACACCTATTTGGACGACTGGTTGGTAAGAGCACTCACCAGGGCCGGAGCACAACGCTCCATGTCACAGACAGTCCAATGTCTCCAAACCCTGGGATTTGCAATCAATTACAAAATGTCCTCTCTACATCCATGGAAGAAATTTGTTTTTCTTGGCGTATAATTTTCCACCGGACAGCCGAGAGTACATCCATCTGCAGAAAGAGTGAGCACACTCATATCTTTGATCCCAGCTTTCAAACCAGGATGATGTCTAACAGTGTGCCACTGCATGCAGCTCCTGGAATTACGGCATCTTGTATCCCGCTAATCCCGAACTGCAGATTCCACATGAGGGCCCTGCAGGAATTCATTGCATCAAGTTGGTCCCAGACATGGGGGAACAATGTGCAAGTCTCAATCAAACTGGGCCAGAGGCTTCAGTGGTGGGTGGACGAAGCCAACATCACAAAAGGCAGCCTGTTCCAAGATCCACCATGTCACAGGACACTCATCACCGATGTGTCTATGTTGGGCTGGGGAGCCCATATCGACCGGCTCCATGTCAAAGTACTGTGGGCCAATCAGGAGACGTGTCTCCACATCAATGTCCTGGAGCTGAGGACAGTAAGAAGGACTTTTAAATCCTTCTTACCAGTACACACAGGCATTAAGCTAGTGTTCCCGATGGACAATATTACAACAATGTACTACTGCAGAAAACAGGGGGACCACGGTCTAGGACCCTGTCCCTAGAGGCACAACACATTTGACACTGAGCAATACCCCATGACATCTCCCTACAAGCTTTACATCTTCCCAGAGGCCAGAAACAAATGGCTAATGGCCTAAGCAGGCATGTATCTCAAAGCCACGAGTGGGAACTCCACAACAGCCACATGAAGCAATTATTTCAGCAGTGGGGTCACCCTTCTGTGGATCTATTTGCCACCAGTCTACACAAGAAGTGTGTAAAGTATGCCACCAAAACCCCTCAGCAGGGCTCAATGTGGGATGCATTCTCCTTTCCATGGAACAACCTGTTTGCCTACGCGTTCCCTCCCTTCCTGGTCATACACTGGGTAGTACAAATGAACAAAGCGCATCCGTGCTGAGTAACCCTCATGACTCCAAACTGGCCATGCCAAACATGGAACTCGGACGTAATCTAACTCAACGGATCAACCAATATGGCTACACAATCACCCAGGCATCATTTCGGAAGACCACGGCAAAATCTTGCATCACGATCCGCAGTCCATATGGCTAACAGCATGGCTACTGATTTCTCAGAGTTTCGGAGTCTAGCGATCCCTCAGGAGTACAGGAACATTTTGTCGGCAGCCAGGGCCCCTGCCACCAATAAGCCGTATAGCCTCAAGTGGAAAAGGTTCTGTGCTTGGTGTGCAAAGCAACAGGGTATCGGTACAGCCAGAACAACTGCAACCGTACATTCGATACTTGGCCAAGCAAGGTCTAGCACACACATTGATATGAGTGCACCTAGTGGCCATCTCCAGATACACCAGAGGGAGTAAGGTCACCCGCCTGTATAGTAACAGAGATATGAAACACTTTCTTAAAGGTCTATTCACGACATTTCCACCAATAAAAAGAACACCTCCAGTATGGAGCCTAAATACAGTCTTAGCAGGTCTTATGAAGAAGCCGTTCGAGCCAATGGCCACGACCCAGTTCAAACACCTCTCCTGGAAGGTTGCGTTCCTGGTGGCTATCACATCAGCCAGGCGAGTGTCAGAGATACAGGCTGTTACGCTCAAGAAACCATACTTAAGGTTCCAGAAGGGAAGGATAAAGTGCTGCTTATGACTAATCCTCGATTTATCCCAAAAGTCACTGCAGACTTCCATAAAAATACAACCATTGGTTTTCCTGTCTTTTTCCAAAAAGCTACATTTCCAGCAGCGGTAGCTCTACATTCTTTAGAAGTCAAAAGACTGATTAAACATTCCATCGACAGAACCAAACCCTTTAGAAGCTCAACGCAACTGTTCCTGGCTCATGGACCAGCGAACAAAGGGAAAGCTCTTTCAAAACAGGGCATTTCTCGGTGAATTTCATCTGTCATTTCCTTCTACCTTGTGTCAGCAGGAAAACTGTTGACCGCCCCGCCCCATGCTCACTCCACAGGAGCGACTGCAGCCTCGGCAGCCTGATCGGCAGGTGTGCCATCGCAGACATTTGCCAAGCAGCTACATGGTTGGTGCCACATATGTTTACGGGGCACTACTGCTTGGAGAGGCAGCACACAGCAGCCATTCAGACAGGGAGATCAGTCCTGCAGCATCTTTTTCAATAAGGTACGCTTTAGCATCTTTTACAATAAGGTGCACTTTTTACCTTGATACAGCCTCCTAATTCTACATACTGCTACTAAGTCTATTGACAGCATGAGAATATATGAAGATCCAATGCTGGAGAAGGAGTAAGTTGCTTACCTGTAACTCCTGTTCTCGAGCACTGGTATCTTTCATAGATTCACATGTGACCTCCTTCCACTGCTAAAAGGTAACAAAACTTGAAACCTCACTGATCTATGCAGCATCCAGCATGACGGAACAGCATCTGAGGGAAGAAGAAGAGGAGTGTCTAGGGGGCTAACTACTCAAGGTATTAAGGATTGGGACCAAAAGCACCCATAATAAGGGTGACAGCCTACAAACCCAAAGGTTTTCTTTGCTTTAAGCAAGGGAAACAATAAGGTAACTCAGGATTCCCAGCCTGACTTCGGGGAATATTCACAGCATGTGAAACTATGAAATATACCAATGCTGGAGAACAGGAGTTACAGCTAAGCAATGTACTCCTTACCTTCGGCCTGCATGATGCTCCTACTACTTCCCAGCAATTGCCAGATGACCTCTTGAGACCCCAGTGCCTGACGACTTCGGCAATCTAGTTTTCCATGACTCCAGCCGGGTGAGAAATGTGAAACCGTTATATCTGGTCTGACAAACATTGAGAAAAGCAGGTTTAACAGCTACCCTTGCTACATGCAATCGCACCCAACCTTTAGTGAAGTACGTGGTATATTACGCGGAAAGTGGTGCATATGACCTCAAGAGAAGAAAGTAGAAGCAATGGAAAATGTTGCCCTGCCAACGACCAGGATATAAATAAATTAATTTTCAATACTGGTGGGATATTATGGAAGATTCTTTCACTCTTTCCTTCACATGCAGAACCTCCCAATGATGAGCTAAAGGCCAAGATCCAGGCCAGCTCCAGTTGAATAAAAATCTGTTTTTCAATTTTTCAAGGAAGCTTTTTGTAACACAGTTTCAGATTATGCCAAATTTTGAAAAGAACTAGAAATAACCATACTATATATTAACAGAAAGCAATTTCCCAGAAAGAGAAGCTAACCTCTGATCTACCTCAAATGCCTCAGTATCAAATGGTCCAAAGAGCCCATCATATAAACTAAGGATCACATTCCTTAATCTAAAATCTTGCACCTTTTCATTAAGTAATTGAGCGGGTAAACTAAAGACTACTGCTGAGTTAGAGCCATGAAAAAAGGGACAGGGAAAGAGGCAACATCTCAAGAGCTAGGATGGTCATTGAGACCAGGGAAACCAAGCAACCATGCCCCTTGGCCCAGTGTGGCACACTGCCAGGTAACGACTGGGATCCCCAGAGTCATCCTCCTCATATGCCAGGGACACCCTGTCTTTCCTTATTAAGAGAGTGTGCCCCTCTACCGGGACCCAACTATCACTCCTTCATTGACCGATTTAGGTAGTGGCAGATTGCTTCTGAGAAGAGGAAATGCATCCTGTGCATGACTGGAAGCCATTGGTTGGGAGAATAGAGGAACACTGCTTTGGCATCCTGCCTGAAAGGACATTTGATCCAGGAGCATATCACCAACAGTTCAACAAGCAGATCATCCGATGAGTAACACGCCTCGTCCTTGCTTTTCATCACGGCAATGGGCTTGAGTGTCAGCAAGGAAGCGTTACAGAGAAGGTATGGGACGGAGTTCTACGAAGAAAGAAAATCCCTAGGGGAATGGGTCCACTCTCCCCGGTATTTGATAACCCAGACTTTGCCCCGGGAATCCCACCGGGAGCCTTCAACAGATGGAGGGAAGGTGGGCTTAGTAAGCTGGGTCAGTTATTCGTGGAAGGCCAACTGCACACTTTTGAGGAGTGTATAAAGGAATTTAAACTGACAGAGGGACAGATTTCCATACGCCCAAATCCGGCACTAGATTAATCACCCCGAAATAAGAGACAAGGCCATAGGACCCTTGAGTCCGATTGAACTAAATATGGTAGTAGATCTACAAAGGAGAGAGATTTTGAAACTATACAGACTGTTGCGAGAGGACCTCCTGTCACCGCGCCGTCCAGAATGTATGTCTCGATGGGAGACAGGCCTAGATGAACAATTGGACGATGCAGCCTGGCTGGAGATATGGGCTAGAACTTGCACCTCCTCTAATGTGTGACAAATAATGAGTGCGTGTTGAAACGCCTTTTACGATGGTATTATCTGCCAGTACATATTCCCCATCTCCAGGCCCAATCCCTGCCGACTTGCTGGCGCTAGTGTGGTGTCCAGGGCTCATAATTTCATATGTGATGGGAATGCCCTAAGATACAGGCCTTCTGGAAAAACATAGTGCAACTGATCCACGATATCGCAGATAGACGCCTACCGCTGTGTCTGAAAATTATATTGCTGGGGGCGCCAAGTGAGGATATATCCAAAGATGGGCGACTGAGCTAAGTTAATGATTCACCTGTTTTTGGCAGCACGCATAACTATCGCCCGATGCTGGAAGACAGTAGAAGGCCCAGACATAGGGCGCTGGTGGGTCAAAGTTTGGGACCTTTTAGTGGCTGAGAGAGTCTCGGCTACAAAGGAGGGGAAGTTGTTGCAATTCCAGGCAGTTTGTGCCCCCTTACTAGAGTTTGATCAAACATTCCCTGGCCAGACTTTTGAGCCACGCCTGGTGAGACTTTATCTAGACAGGAGGGGAGGATAATGGGACTGAATAGGAAAACTGATGGAGTAGACAGAGGGACTCCTGTGGGGTAGGGTAAAAAGGGGGTCTGATTGAAGGGGCCCCTGGGGGACCCTCGCGTATGGAAACAATGCACAATCACCACACACAAACTGATACGACAGACACAAGGTTTGTATTCCCAAAAGCTAGGGTTTATTGCAAAGTAAATAGTCTGAGTTGGCCAACTGGGTCTCACGCCCCGCGACGTGTGTTTCCAGACCCCAGGGGGCGCAAGAGAGTGAGAATCGTACAACAGTTACATATATACAAAACAAGCATCTTACAATCAGTGGTGACACATTCAATACCGCCCATGATGTGTTTCCTTTGAATTGGGTTAAATGATTGACAATTGTGTTGAGTATGACACCTTCAGACATTTATTTAGCAACAGTTTGCAATTTCATGAGCCTGCAGACACAATTCTTTGTTATAAGAACACACTGCTTCTGTTCTCTGCAAGCAAGCTGCGTGCATGGGAGAGACACATTCCAGGCCTCACTATCTCCTAGTTTCTATTCGTGTACTGGGGGTCAACTCGCTCTCCAGGGCTCTACAGGGCTCAGGGAAGGGGGGCCGTAAAGGAGAGCATAAAGAAGAGCATAATTCAAGCCATTAAATGTTCGTTTCGAACATTTCTACTGTATTAGCGAGACTAGCTGGCACCTGTGTACTGATTAAATGCCTCGCTGCTTACTTCCAAGGACTTTTGAGGGAGGAGACTGGGCATTTCTGTCTGGATCGCTGATTATGTTTCAACAAGTCTCTCGCGGCCTTGCTCTATGCATGAACAATAATGTACTAGTGGAGCAGAATAGGTTTTCAGCAAAGCTGTTTTAACAGAAAGCAAGAGGCAAACGTTAGAAAACAAAATGGCAATTTCAATCACTTCAAAATGGCCGCACTTTAGTCAAGCTTATGGCTATGTATTTCTAATACTAAACACATGAGGCGGTTGTTCTTCGGCCAACAGAATACATTCCCTCCATCATTGAGGGGTGTCTACCTTTCTGGACTGACAAACCCTCCTTATGGCTGTATGCCAAACGCCTCATCCGTACATTGCATCCTCTTCCGACCAGGTATCTGATTCTGAATCTTGCATACTACTAGTCTCCTCCTCATCGTCATTGTCATCAATATTGATTGACATGATTTCTTTCACTGTCTTCAATTCATTATTTTCCTGAGTACCTGATTTAGTAGTGCTCTTTTTTTGCTACCATCTGTACACACTCCTCACTTATTTCAGTACACACTATAGGTAAGCAGTGTATGCAACAAAAACATGTCATGAATATTCCTAGCACTGCTACTAGGATTGCAAATAATTTCCATCCCCATGAGCGTAATACCTCCCAGAACTAAGAGCTTATGTTCAATTCCCAACTTCCTTCAGGGGGGTGTAGGGCAGAGCTTAAAACGTGCAACTTTCTTATCGCTTTGAAAATCGTAGGGGGAGGAGTCGCTTACAAATACGCAAAACACACTGATCCCACGATTTTACAAACTCCCCCATGATCAAGATTACTTCAAGAGCCATCCTATTTTGGAGTGTCATTAATCTAATTCCTTTTTCCTCTAATGTCATACTGTATAATATATCTGTCGTTCCATTTATTGTTTTCTCTAATATTCTGGACAGTTGTCTTATGTTATAGGAGTTTATTGCTTGGCCCCAAAATGGTATGAATGATTTTCCTATGTCTTCCGCGATCAAACCTCCTTCCTCATTTCGCCGTGGTCTTCACCTTGTCGAATTAGAAAGTATACCGTGCCTCTTTTGTAATAAATATATTTAATATTGGCCTACGCCAAGCTGCTCGAAAGTCGCTTGCGAAAGAAATATGTGTTGCAAGGTCCTGACCTTAAATCCATGTAAGCCGCCATTTTAGGTCAAACCGCCATTTTAGGATTCGTTGTGTAAAAGTCACCCTGTGAGCTAAAATGGTGGACGATGTCATTTCAGAATGCAACATGGCCGTCTTGACCTCTGTACATAGCTAATATGTAATTTGCCTGCAGGCCACTTGTTCAGGTCATGAACTGAGACCTTGTCCTTCATTGACCTATGTGTAGAAGGATTACTCGTGCAATGAAAACTAATCCACGAGCATATGTTGAGACAATATATTCAAATACTGAACGAAGAACATCTGTTTAACTACATTGTATTAACGTTTAAGAAGGCCTGCATGGAAAACTTTACAATACACAGTAATTGCATACGCTTGTTGATATATGTATTAAAGGCAAACCAGTTATATGCGGTTATTTGAGACTTGGCAAGAATCCTAGATCGGTGATGTATTAAAAGGAATATTAACCCGAAGTGGGGCTGGACATCACACCCACTAAATGTATAAAAAGCGAATGCATTCTAATGTACAGCATCTCTCACTGAACACACTGAACCACGCTGGAGTTCGTTGTGTTGTACTGAGGGCCGATAGCTATCTGATTTTGCTCTGTTTTTTGTAACTGGATTCAGTATAAAAAAAAGTACTTTGTATGTTCCTTTTGTAACCCATGTCCGGTGTATTTCCTTTTGGGGTACTCCGCCTCGATATTCTTTTTCTGTTTTCACAGTTGGCACCCAAATAGGGACCCTCAAGATTGATGCCGGATTGTTGAAGGTTGACGCACGCTATCGAACCGGGATCGGACGGTGTGACATAAGGGGCCGCCTGAACGAGACGCGACACCTCAGCAGCGCTGCACGACCCGATCCTTGGACGATAAGCGTGTGGCCCGAGACGGCATCTTGATGAGGGTCCACTTATCGAGGCGGGAAGATTTGCCCAAATCACCATACACGAGGTAAGATTAGTGGGTAAGATACTTAGAAGTACCGATCGGTCCTCCTTAGGTTTGATCAGGTGAGTCGTGACCCGATTCTTAATTTAACCCTGACAATTTGAATTTTGGCGCATTGTATCTGCAGACACAATTATTGAACAGGTAACACCAAGTATTTGAGATATTCCTGGGAAATTGTCTACCTGCTTTAGGGCATTATTCCACAGTGATGGACAATCTTTGGAATTTAACCGTCCCGCACCACAGGAGGGGTCGCCGGCATGTACTATGTACTGTAAGTATGGCATTGGAAGTATAGTATTTAATGATATTTGGCACAGACAAACCAGACATGCCTCCAAACTTCAGTGGCCAATCAATGGTAGTTTTGAGATCCCTCGTATTGAATATTTGGAGTCAGTCTTGTTAAAGAAAAAGGCTAGACCTGCAGCATTTGATGTTTTGCAGAATTGGAAAAAAGAAGCGTTGCAACAACTTAAAAGTAGAGAGAAACATGCACGTTGTCCTAAAACGAACGCTGAAAAAGCATTGTTATATGACCAAAACAAACAGTCTGAGGCGACTAAAAATACGGATAGGGTTTTCTCACTTGGAATTCAGAAAGTCTATCCTTCTAAAGATTTTCATATTTCTGATGAGTTTATTGACAAAATATTAAATGAACGAAGGCCTGGTGCCTCTGCGCCACCTCCGTATGTTCCTCTTCCCACTGCTGTACCTCTTCCTGCTGTTGTTCCTGCTCTTCCTGCTCAACCTGTTGTTCCTATTCCTCCAGTTTTTGCCCCTCCACCTGCTCCTCCGCCTCTTTTTATCGCACCAGTTATAATACCTCCATCGAATTTGCCTGTTCCCTCTCTTCCAAGTGGTCCTGAGCTGCTTGTAATCGATCGAGGTACAGGAACAAAAGTTGTCGTTCGCAATACTGTACCGCCGGAGAAGAAACATGAGTTAATTGCATGGGCTAAACATTGTATGGAGAAGGATGATCAAGCTAGCGTTTTTGCCATACTTTGTAATACGGATAATTTTCCTGAGAAAAATGTTTTTATTGAAGGTTTAGGGATTCAGTAATGTATAATGTGGGGAAGATTAAATAATGCGGATGTTCCGCAAGGGTTAAGGGATCTAAATACTGTAGCGCTTTCTAGAGACAGTGTGGAGAAGGTAAATGAGCATGTCGAGAGGTTATTTGTGTATAGAAAGGAGTTAGAAAAGTTACAGAATGAGGATGATGAAGAGGAGAATATGTATGTACAGACACGGTTCCTTCCGTGTCGTAAACCGATATCGGAGGAAATGCGAATTTGTAAGAAAGACACGATTAGACGGATTTCAGACATAACGATAACTCCAGGTGAGGTATATGACACATATAGTCAATATACGTTATAAATGCAGAAGAAAGTGATACCGGTAATGGTAGAATACCTGGAGGATGAATGTGTAAAAGGGAAGATGAGTTGTCCCACAGAGTTATTGAACATTTATAAGAGAGCTTTTTCACTTGACACTTCTTCGACTGCTTTAGCACTCGACTTGGCTCTGTTGCTTAGTAAGCGTTCAGAGGCACCTATTTCTCCGTTGCCTATGAGAGAGGTTCCTCTGACATTTGTCCCGAAGGTTGAGGTTGTGGCCGATGTCGCTGTGAACATTCCTGCACCTTATGTATAACATTTTGTTCACGTCCCGTTCTCAAGACAGGAAGTGAATACTATTAGGAAATCTATCCCCGATATTAGGAAAAATCCGACAGGGTTCTATAAAGAGATAGAATCCGGTTTGCAGTCCTCGGTGTTCACCTTAGGTGACATTGATTTGTTGTTTCCTGTACTCCTGCCCGTAGATTTATGGAAACAAGTTAGAACTATTGACGATGTACCCGGGTTGGGAGATACATGGGTGAATATAACCAGACTCGATGGTGAAAGGCCAGCTGGCGAATGACCGCAACAGGTGATATTAACTCTGCCTGATAGAATCATTGCTAAATTAAAAACCATAATTCCCGAAAAGAGAACTATTTGGGACAAGCTTACGGCCTGTGTCCAAGGAAAGTCTGAAGGTGCTACCGAGTTCTTTAATCGGTTCGAACAGGTATTCTCGGATTTCAGTGGACAAGACTTAGGCACAGAGTCTGCGAAAAGATTATTTATGGACACATTTGTTCGTGGATTGCTGCCTGACATCCAGTCACAAATGATGTCTTCTGAGAGCGCTTGGCAGGCGAAATCACAATCAGAAGTACTGC
This sequence comes from Ambystoma mexicanum, assembly GCF_040938575.1. NCBI lineage: Eukaryota > Metazoa > Chordata > Amphibia > Caudata > Ambystomatidae > Ambystoma > Ambystoma mexicanum. Next base: position 310,531,130 of record NC_090926.1, read on the forward strand.
ACATGGGTCAGTACTATGAGAACCGTGTCAATAATGAAAAAGATAGAATTGAAAAACGGAAAGGCGATTTAAAAACTAAAGTGCTATTGCAGCAAATTGTTAGGGGCCCCAGAGGGGGTAGTTCTCAGGTTAGAGGTCAGTATGTCCCACAGGGGAATGTGCCCTTGGGTCCTGTGAATATTAACCAGTGTGCTTATTGTCGTCGAGAGGGTCATTGGCGAGCACAATGCCCCGTCCTTCAACAAAGGTCGAATAATACATTTGGTAATATGGATAGGCGATCCAGAGGTCGCCCGGGTGTAGGGGGCCCTGGTAGAGGTCAGTTTACACAAGACCCTCCGCAACCTTTTTCGCATGACAATCTGTTACGCTCCCCTGGTTCCCACAGGGGCGTCGATCGGACCCGGACAGCTGCAGTCTCCACCAACGTGATGCGTAGTGAAGAGATGACAGTCTGGACTGGCCTGCCTAATCTTGTCTGCTGGACTTGTAGAAGTATTCTCCTGCAAGTGGAGAAAGGGATTTAGCCACCCGTGGACTTTAGTGATGTCCCCCCAACTGTTCTCGTTCTCACCACTAATCACCTCCGATATCCCCTCTTGGTAACGTCACCTTATGTTTTTAAATGATGAGCTCTCCATCCTGCATGGCATGCAGGGGCACGTAGATACCAGTTACTTCACTGGTTTGAAGGTACTGGAGGAGTTCCGGAGGAATATTGACTCCAGTGTCTATAAAGTTCAAAGAGTTCAATATGTCCGATGTTCACTCTTGTTCCATTCCCTCGTTAGGTTGCAGCTGGGTCCAAAAGAATATTGCCTGGAGGCAGCTGATGGCGTTCAGGTAAGAGTCTGTATTACCAAACACTGTCCGGTAAAAGTTGCATGAGTTTAACTTGCTGTTTTCTCTCCCTTTATAGGTGTGGCATAGAAAGTTGTGGCGAATTAAAGGATAATGCCTCCGGTGGTAAAGCAGGTAAGCCTACGGTGGCAAAGAGAGTGTCTTTGTCGTTTTTCTCGGCTCACCTTGTTATTCCTTTTGTTTTCCCCCCAGGTGCTGGGTTTCGACGAAGAAAATGATGGAGGCAGCGCCGAGTTGAAAGATGCGGTGGACTGGTGAGTATAATGCGGCGCTGCTGCTGGCGAAGCGACGCCTGCTGAAATAATGTCCTTTGCAGGCTCGGAGATGTGCTGGGACCGGAACCAGATAAGGAATCAAATAATGTCCATGATCTAACCTCGTCTCCTTTCTTTTCCTTTTGTCTAGGAGCTCTGGATTCGAGGCGGGCGTGGCAGAAGACTGGATGCTGACTTGCAGACACAGTGAGCGTTACGCTGCTGGATGCAGAATAACACGAAGCATGAGCTGCTGTTCGGGCGTGGTTTAAATGGCCTGCAAAGTAGTCCCAGGTAAGAAGTTCCCCAGAACCATACGCGAGTAAAAAATAGTCCCTGTAATAAAATAGTACCATCCAGGCCTCACGTTGGCTTGGACTCATTTTCAGCATGGTCTGCATAAGGTAAGTAAAGTCTATGAGCCTGGCGCCGCCAGGACTGATTTCTATGATGAGCCTGGTGCCTAAGGCACCAGGACTGAATCCAAACAGCCCCCAGCCAGGGCTGTTGGGGTTTTAATGAGTATCTGGATGCCTGCTCCCGGGGCTGATGGACTCGATCCGGATGCCCGGGGGTAGGCATCATGACACAATCAGACTCCGAGTGCGGACATCAGGAATATATTTGATCATCCTTCCGCCGCATATTTATCTGAAGAGCTTCCTTTTGATGATATTCTGTTTCGTTAGGATTGCCCGAAGCAGGGTTTGGAACCTACACCTATTCCCATCAATCAGAAAGGTCCCTACATTGAAATGGTGGTGGGAAATAGGAAACATCAGTTTTTGATAGACACTGGTGCACAGAAGTGTTCCATTGATCATTCGCGGGTTCCAAACATTCCACTGTCGGGGCAAACCAATGTTTCTGTAGGGTTTTCCGGTACACCAGTTGTTTGTCCGGTTTATATGCCGGTTCCTATTTCTTTGGGTCCCTTTACGGACCAGTGTCCATTTCTGTTGACTTCGGATTATGGAGAGAACTTGCTGGGGTTGAATTTGTTAAAAGAATTAAATGCAGTGATTTATTGTTCTTCTGATGGAGTGCGCTTGACAATTTCACCACAGCAATTTTCTGCGTCGCAATTTTTGACTAGACCTTTGCCTCCAGAATTCATTTATGGGTCAGAGAGCTTGTGGGCTGTCGACGACAACGATGTCAGTGTTTTACAGATTGAGCCTGTTAAAATAGTTTTGAAACATGGAATTGTGCTGCCACGCATTCCCCAGTATAAGATTTCGGTTGAGGGCGAGCAAGCTTTGAAATGTATTGTTTCCGATTTTGTGCATAGTGGTGTGATTGAAGAAATTTCAGGAAGTTTGTGTCATAGTCCGATTTTACCCGTGCACAAGAAAGGCGATAATGTAATTCCATTCCATTTTATAATTGATTTACGTGCCATTAATAAAGTTGTGGCACCACAATTTCCAATTGTGCCTGATGTAACGACAATCCTAACCATGATGCCAGCTACAGCTACTTACTTTAGTGTTGTGGACTTAAAGAATGCGTTCTTTAGTATTCCTATACACAAGGATAGTAGATATTTGTTCGCTTTCACCTTAGGGAGACGCTCGTTTACATTTACTTGTGCACCTCAAGGGTACACAGAGAGTCTTAGTATTTATAGTAGGGCTTTGAAAGAACAACTTGATACCCTTGAATTGCCCTCTACCTGTACTTTGCTTCAGTACGTTGACGATTTGCTTCTAGCTGCTAACTCTGAGAGTGCCTGTAAGGAGGGCACTGTGTTAGCTAAGCATGGTCACAAAGCTTCGCTTAAAAAATGTCAATATTGTTGTCAGGAGGTCGCCTATTTAGGCTATCTCCTCTCAAAGGAGGGAAGAAGATTGACACCTGAAAGAATAAAACACATTTCTGGCATGTCTATCCCAAATACACAGAAGGAAGTTAGGGCCTTGATAGGTATGGCTTCTTACTGTAGGTTGTGGATCCCAAATTTCTCACTAGTGATCAAACCGATGGTGGCTTTGACAAAGAAGGGCATTTCTTCGCTATTGCCATGGAACGCGGTACACCAGCAATCGTTTGACTTGCTTAAGACTGCATTATGCTCTGCACCAGTTTTGGGCACACCAATCTATGAAAAGGCCTTTGTGTTGTTTGTGCATGAATGTGATGGATGTGCTTTGGCTGTATTAACGCAGGAACATGGAGGGAAGAATAGGCCATCCGGTTACTATTCTTCCGCCCTTGATCCTGTAGCATGCGCTTTGCCAAGATGTTTGCGCGCTGTCACTGCTGCTGCCGCATCTGTAAAACAGAGTGAGGGAATGGTCCTAGGCCATGATCTAACCCTGATGGTGCCTCACTCTGTAGATGTTCTATTGAACCGAACTCAAACGCAACACCTCACTTCTGCACGATTGACAAGATATGAATTGATCTTGTTTGCTCCTCACATTCAAATTAAGAGGTGTTGTATCCTTAATCCGGCTGAACTCCTACCTTTTCCGCAAGATACTACTTGCAGCGATGAAGTCACATGATTGTTTGTATACGACCGAACAAGAAACAAAGGGTAGAATTGATTTGAAAGATACTCTTTTGGATAATCCGCAAGGAGAGCTGTTTAGTGACGGCTCCTGCTTTAAACTTCCGGATGGTACATCCACAGCCGCTTATGCAATCACTACATTGAGCACGGTTGTGGAAACTAAGAGAATTACGCATAATTCTGCGCAGGCCGCAGAGATTATAGCATTGACCCGAGCTTGTAAACTTTCCGATGGGCTTGCAGTAAATATATATACTGACAGTGAGTATGCCTTTGGGGTGGTTCACAACTTTGGGAGACTTTGGTCAGAAAGAGGGTTCCTAACTTTGCATGGCACCAAGATTCAACATGGCTCCCTAATAGTGCAACTACTCAGTTATGAAATGTGCAGCACATCGAAAGATTGTAGATGATATTGGAAAAGGGAATGCTTTCGCTGATCAGATAGCTAGACAAACTGCCACAGATCTCTTCATGGAGATGTATGTTTCAAGGGAGACTGTAGATGCCTATGTAATGGATGAGGGTGTCGGGTCTGTACGGGATATCCAAGCTGATGCCAAAATGGAAGAGTCTAAGAGGTGGGCTGAAGGCTTGGGGAAACTTGATGATGATGGGTGTTGGGTGGACATGGTCGAAGGAAAAGGGCTGTTACCTGACGCCTATGTCATGATGATGGTTGTCATGGCTCACGGCCTTACACATGTTTGTGCCTAGCAGGTTACAAAAATGTTAGAAAAAGTTTGGGCAAATGACATGATTTCGACAATTGCCCAGCGCTATGTCCAGAACTGCATGATTTGCCTACAACACAATGTGGGAAAGGGGACATTAACTCCAAGGGGAAGTTTTGGCCCACCTTCTGTCCCCTTCGAAGTTATTCACTTTGATTTCAGTGAAATGGAACGATGCAACAATCTAAAGTATGTCCTTGTGGTCATTTGTGCCTTTAGTAAATGGGTTAAGGCTTTCACTGTTAAAGATGCTACAGCCATGACCACTGCGAAAACCATGTTAAAGGAATACTTCCCCCGGTTCGGTTTGCCGAGAGTTATCTGGTCGGACAATGATCCACGTTTTGTCGCCGCTGTAATTCTACAGATATGTGCAGCGTTACGAATTCACAAATGGTTCCATTCGGCCAGACATCCTCAGAGCGCCGGACTAGTAGAAAGACACAACGGTATCATCAAGAACAAGCTCGCTAAGACGTGTGCCGGCACCAAACTAAAATTGCCGGACGCCTTACCGATCGTGTTACTAGCCATTCGTACAACCCCTCAAACAAAGACTGGGCTCTCTCCATTTGAGGTGGTAATGGGGAGACCTGCCAGTATCTGGAACCTTCCAAAATGTCGAACTTTAAAGAATGTTGAAAATGTACTACTTTCAGATTATTGTAGCCAATTGACTAAAAACCTGTATTTGATTTATCACCAGGTACGAGAGGCTTTACCTGTGCGATATGAGGGCCCGGGCCACGGCATACGGCCTGGGAGTTGGGTGCTCGTCAAATCATTTGAGCGCACCTCCTGCCTCGCTGGCGTGGGCCATTCCAAGTCCTGTTGGTCACCCAGACAGCAGTGCGAGTAGCTGGACAAAAGAACTGGATCCATGCATCGCACATCAAGAAATGTCCTCGTCCTGTGCCACACGCTACAGAAGAAACCGAACCCCTCGCTGATACTGCAACCAATGATCCCAAAGCAGTAAGCAGCACTGAGAGTGTGTCGGAGAATATCTCTGAGCCCGGAGGCTTGGGGAAGCTGCCATTTTGTCTCCATACTCTCCACAAATTTTGCACCCGGAAACGGCTGTTTTAAATTCAGCCCCTTCACTTTCCTCCGACACGTTGCTTCCAGCAGGAAGTGATGACATATTGTTTCCGGATCAATCAGTACCAGGAAAATTACGCTATAACCTGCGACCACGAAGATAGACTTACGGCACGGTTTTGCTGTGCATCTGATAGACTTACGGCACGGTTCGGCTGTGCATTCGGAGAAGGAAAGGCTTGCTTTTTGCCCAAATTTGAGAAAGGGGATTCTGTTGGCTAAGGGTTGTGGAAGAACTAAGAAGCCGCGCGACTGGGGGGGTCGCCAGCAACGAACATTGGGGTTTCCATCTGAAGACTATGATGCCCGCCACTGCTACAGCTCGTATGGGACTTGTAAATAAGGGGGTGACCAACCGGGACAATGGACAAAATGCCTGGGCCCCGAAAACGTATTGCTGTATTCTTATAATGATATTTGGGTTTTTAATAGTCGCTGTTTTAGGATTATGGTACCTCAAGGAAACTCACTCTTTAGAACTTTGGTTGCCTACCGAAAGTGCACCCATTGTTCCTACTCCCTTTGTACATTTGCACACTTTATCCCCTCTGGATTCCCAGCACAGACAAAGGTACCACAATAAAACTGTACTACTTATCATGAATGCTACACATTTTTAATAAATCCAACTGCTGGGTCTGCTCACATTTACCACAACACGGGGATAAGGGGCTAGGTTGGTATACTCATCCTTTACCATTGACAACTGCCTGCTATGCTTCTCTTAGAGCACTGTTCTTTGGCCGATGGAATGATAGCATCTCATGGAACTTTGATGGCACCAATTTGAATAGTTTTGAGAAACGTGTCTTGACTCCCCTGAGATGCTCGCTTTTTGCAAATAGGAGTAAACCGAATGCTGCTTCTATTAGGCCTTCTGACAAACTGTCTCATCCTTTCCAATCTTTGATTTCCTTTAAAATGGCTCCGATAGGCAACAAGGATGCCATGCCTCCTTCTTACACTGTTAACCATAGCCCCGATTCAGTTTCTTTTTGCATACAGAGGAATGGAACTCGGTCAATGGGAACATTTTTAGGTTGTGCCAACGTTGCAAATTTGACTGGGGAGAACAGACCTTTGTATGTAGGCGAACCTATCTACTTTGTGGTAATGTAGCATTCCCGTGGTTGCCCAGGGATTGGCAGGGAACCTGTTATTTAGGGATTCTGTTACCTGGGGTGTTTATAGCTAGTACAAAAGAAGTTTCAAAGGCTCGTCCACGGCGGGATGGGAATGGTGACACCCCAGCACAAGTCTTGGGAGATATAGCTAAATCAGTTGTGCCATTTTGGGGGCAGATAGCGAATTCAGAAGATATCAGAAAACTAGCGAGAGTACTGGAGAGAACCATCAACCGGACCACGGACATACTCTATAATATGACGTTGGAACAAAAGGCGATAAGATTAGTAGCACTTCAAAATCAAATGGCATTAGATGTCATTCTAGCTGAGCGTGGTGGAGAATGCAAATTAGTGGGGTCCGCTTTCTGTGTTTTCATACCAGATTCCTCCACAACTATCTTCAAGGCAATACAGAATCTGCACGTCCTTAGTTCTGAAGTGCATGTCCCCGAGGGAAACTGGGATCTGAGCGCTTGGTTCTGGGACTTCTTGCGATCTTGGGGTTGGAAGGTGATTTCGGTCTTATTGATTATTTTGGGAATACTGTTGTTTCTTTGTTGCTGTATTCAGTGTCTGCCTGGTATGTGTTCGATACTAAGGGGATGTTGCGCACAAGCGATAGGTTCGATAGGACATAAAGTGTATGCCCCAGATAAGACTTCCAAAGAATACGTATTGAAGGATATTTTAGCAAAAGACCTAATGGCAATAGATATTTCTGATAGTGATTCAGGGTGCATGGACAATGATGCATGGAGTTATTTGCAATGAGATCCAAAGTAGTTTTTTATCACTTGGCATAGGCCAAAAGGAGGGTTTGTCGAAATAGAAAGTATACCGTGCCTCCTATTGTAATAAATATATTTAATATTGGCCTACGCCAAGCTGCTCGAAAGTCGCTTGCGAAAGAAATCTGTGTTGCAAGGCCCTGACTTTAATTACATGTAAACCGCCATTTTAGGTCAAGCCGCCATTTTAGAATTTGTTGTGTAAAAGTCACCCTGTGAGCTAAAATGGTGGACGATGTCATTTCAGAATGCAACATGGCCGTCTTGACCACTGTACATAGCTAATATGTAATTTTCCTGTAGGCCACTTGTTGAGGTCATGAACTGAGACCTTGTCCTTCATTGACCTATGTGTAGAAGGATTACTCGTGCAATGAAAACTAATCCACGAGCATATGTTGAGACAATGTATTCAAATACTGAACGAAGAACATCTGTTTAACTACATTGTATTAATGTTTAAGAAGGCCTGCATGGAAAACTTTAGAATACACAGTAATTGCATACGCTTGTTGATACATGTATTAAAGGTAAACCAGTTATATGCAGTTATTTGAGACTTGGCACGAACCCTAGATCGGTGATGTATTAAAAGGAATATTAACCCGAAGTGGGGCTGGACATCACGCCCACTAAATGTATAAAAAGCGAATGCATTCTAATGTACAGCGTCTCCCACTGAACCACGCTGGAGTTCGTTGTGTTGTACTGAGGGCCGATAGCCATCTGATTTTGCTCTGTTTTTTGTAACTGGATTCAGTATAAAATAAAGTACTTTTTATGTTCCTTTGTAACCCGTGTCCGGTGTATTTCTTTTGGGGTACTCGACCTCGATATTCTTTTTCTGTTTTCACAACCTGGCCAATTTGGCTATATCTGCTGCTGTTGAAAGGAATACCCCCGGGAACAAAAATCCCAAGTAACAAGTACCTTCCCAGTTTCTAGGTAACCAGGGATACGCTTTTTCTCCACATATAAAATAAACAGGATCACCTACATAAACTGGCTCTACCTCCTTATCAAGGAATGCTATATTCATGCATCTAGTGAATGTCCCCACCGAATAGGAACCATTTTTCCTCAGGCAAAAGGGGACAGATCGTGGACTGTAATTTACTGTATAGGAGGGGGCACTGTATCTTTATTTCCTTCTGGGTTCATATGAAACGTGATTACAGATGATTTATAAGGCACAAATAATCTGCCTTGTGGCATCACTACTGGGGTGGCCAGTCGTGCTTTGTGAAATATAGAACAACCTACAGGTTTCATAATAATCTCTTCGAATTCATTCATATTTGTTCTATCTAATTGACCAGTTTCACTTTCGTTCCATTTCCCATAATATAATGCACTCAAGGATGCGTAACATGCAGAACTCAATGGCAACGGCTGCACATACCAACCAATTCCCTTACCACCATGCTGCGGCAAGTGGGCACATACCCAGCAATTATTCTTTCTCAATATTGAGTGAGTCATATTCACTATTAGCAGTAATGTGTTATTCCCATAACCTTCCCTGTGTCTCTCTTCCATTGGGGACAGAGTGTAAGTAATCACATGAACCAGGCTTTCAGTAGTGGTGATGTTTCCAACAGGCAAGAGTACTTCCAATGGGTGTGTTTCTTCTAAGTACCATAATACCAGTACTGTCATTATTGGGGCTAATATACTCATTACACACATGACTATCGTTAAGATCAGCATACCATTTTTTCAGCAGTTTCTTTTTTGTAACCTTCCAGTCTCTATAGTTAACTCATCATTAGCAGTGGTGCATTAGGGGGCAAAAGTTGGTTCCGGCATTTTTCTCTCGCTTTTCTTCTTCTCCAACAATGTTAGTCGTGAATGTCTCTTCTCGTTGCACTCGTTCGAATATCAATAAGTTCGGTAAATGTCAACAGTCTGTTCTGCCAGTCCTTAGCAGCCTGGATTGCTATACTTTGGGCAAGATTTCTGTGCATCTGCACATTGCTCAAAGAACTCCAGAGCAATTAACAATTGCCTTTGTACCATGTGAGCCCCTCTTGTCCGTAAGGGGTGATCTGCACATGGATTTGTTTTTAGCACCGAGGAGCCTCGCTCTTGGGCTGTCCGATTTGCACAACCTTCACGCCGCTCTCCTCTAGGCCTCCGGTTCCTATTTAATCCGTGATAGGAAACAGAGGCAACAAAGATCAAAAAGAAATGTAGATTTGATCACTCCTTCTTCCGATTCTGTAAATTATACCGCCTTGCTCCTGGTATCGTGTGATCAATGAATAGTGCGGATGCACTTCCAGACTCTAGTGGGAGTCTGCTTGCGGCGCAATGAAAGATGGTGGGTGCCAAAGTGGTACATGTTTTGTGTCAGCCAGCAATGATGCAGGTTCTGCTGGACAACGTTGGGGCACTCTTTGCCCTTCCTCTTTTATAGCAGTCTTTCCAGGCTTTATTTCAGGTTCAGACAGATTTTGTGGCAAGGAACTGACAACAGTTTCTTTCGTTTCTGGGACCGCCGTCTCTTTCTGGTCGTCTCGATCAGGCAGCTTTTCAGACAGCGATGGGACCTTTTTAGCGTGCGTTGCATGTATCCACGCCTTCCTTCCAAATACGCGGATTGCAGTTTGTGTTGCTAAAAGTATCTGGTAGGGTCCACGCCATCTGGGTGCAAGTGATGATTTTCTCTCAAAATTCTTGACCAGAACCCATTCTCCAGGTTCCTGTGAATGCCCTGTACCAGTGTATCTGTTGGGTAGAGCCTCCTGCACCTGCTGATGAATCAAACGCAATTTTTGAATGAACAGATTACAGTAAATGCTGAGCACAGGATATTCAATCTCCTTTAGCCGCTATGGCTGCGGTGCACACCAAACATTCGCCGGCCTCCCCATCACTATCTCGTATGGGGAGAGCCCAGTTCTTGCCTGCACAGATGTGCGCATGCACAGTAACGCTAGCGGTAATGCGTCTACCCAGCTCAACTTGTTTCCTGCACAAATTTAATTTATTTTGGCCTTTAAAATGCCGTTGTGACGTTCAATAAGACCGGCACTCATGGGGTGCCTAGAACAATGGAATCTCTTGTCAATCTGGAGACCTGTGCAAATCTGTACTTTAACTTCGCCCACAAAATGTGGGCCATTATCTGACCATATGACACGGGGCAGACCAAACCGGGAAAAATACTGCTTTAACATTACTTTTGCAGTGCTCATCGCGGTGCAATCTTTTAATGGATATGCTTCCACCCACTTACTGAATGCACATATTACCACTAAAACGTACTTCAAGTTTTGGCACCTCTCCTACTCTATGAAATCAAAATGGATTACCACAAATGGCATAGAGGGAGGGCCGAAACTGCCTGTTGGCATCACCGTTCCCTTCCCCACATTGTGTTGTAGGCACGTGATACAATTTTGGACCAGCCTCTCAGCATTTTTCTTTGTGTGTGTTCTCCCATACTGTGGCTAGATGCTGAACTATCTTTTTGACACAAATGTGTGTGGGGCTGTGGGCCATCGTGACCATTGCAGTTACATAGGAGTGGGGCAGCATCCAATTTTTACTTTTCTTGACCACCCAGCAACCTTCTAGATCTAATTCTGCAGAGCCCTCAGCCCACTCTTGTATCTCATCAGCAGTGGCTTCTGCTTGCATCTCTTTGGCAGTAGCAATTCCATTTTCTATCATGCAGGGCACTTCCTCAGACTGTACTGTTAACATCTTGGTATTCAAATCAGTGGCAGTTTGCTTCGCAATCCTGTCTGCAAATGCGTTTTCCTCTCCCACTTTACATGTTACTTTTTTATGCGCCTCGCATTTCACTATTGCTAGGCGCTTTGGACATGTAAGTGCAGACAGTAACCGTACAATCAAAGGGCCATGTGGGATTCTGGCCCCATGTGATGTCAAGAAACCCCTCTCAGCCCAGAGTCGGCCAAAGTTACGAACCACGCCAAAGGCCTATTGGCTGTCCGTATATATGTTTACACTCAAATTTTCAGATATCTCACAGGCTTTGGTTAAATCTATTATCTCCGCGGCTTGTGCAGAGTTGTAGGGGATTCTTTTACTCTCTACAATACTCTTCAACGTAGTGATAGCATAGGCAGCAGTTGATGTGCCATCAGGTAATTTAAAACAGGAGCCGTCACAAAACTGTTCTCCATCTGGCTCTTTTTGTGGGGTATCTGTTAAATCAATTCTTCCTTTTGTTTCTTCCTGAGTTACCATTAAAAATCATGGGGAGGTGATTCCTTCTCACCTCATTCTTCCGTGGGCAGTGGCATTAATTCTGCAGGATTCAAAGCGCTACACCTCATAATTTGGCTGTGTGGCGCAAAGAGGACAAATTTCGTATCTAGTCAATCTAGCAGAGGTGAGGTGTTGCGTCTGCGTTCTATTTAATAGACCGTCTATGGCATGTGGCAGCATCAAACTGAAGGTGTGCCCCAACACCATTTCTTCTGTTTGTTTCACTGACGCAGAAGCCGCTGCAACAGCTCGCAAACAACGTGGTAGTGCGCACGCTACAGGGTCCAGCGCGGAAGAAAATAGCCGCATGGCCTATTTCTGCCACCTTGTTCCTACGTCAAAACAGCCAACGCGCAGCCCTCACTTTCATGTACAAACAATCTGAAAATCTTCTCATAATTTGGTGTGCCCAAAACTGGAGCAGAACACAATGCAGTTTTGAGCAGATCAAATGCTCTGACATTCTTCATTCCACTGCAAAGGCATCACAGCATCCTTTTTTGTCAAGGCCACCAATGGCTTCACAATCAATGCAAAGTTCACAATCCACTGCCGGCAATTGGAAGCCATGCCTATTATAACTCTGACTCCTTTCTGTGTTTTTGGAATAGGCATACCAGAAATACTCTCTATCCTTTCCGGGGTCAGCCTTCTCCCCTCTCTCGAAAGTAGGTAGCCCAAATAAGCCATCTCCTTTCGACAATATTGGAATTTCTTTAAGCTCGCTTTATGGCCATGCGCTGCTAAATGTGTCAATAATAAAACAGTACTTTTAAAAAATAAATCTCCTCTGTATCAGCAGCGATTAATAGGTCATCTATATACTGTAATAATACACAACCTGTCGGTAATTCTAGCACATCTAGCTGTTCTTTCAATGCTCTGCTGTAAATACTCGGACTCTCTGTGTAGCCCTGTGGACTGCGCGTGAATGTAAATGATCGTCTTCCTAATGTGAAGGCAAACAGATATCTGCTTTCTTTGTGTACTGGAATGCTAAAGAAGGCATTCTTCAAGTCAATAACACTAAAGTACTCTGCCGAGGTGGGTATCATTGTCAAAATTGTGGTAACGTCTGGAACCAATGGGAATTGAGGATCTACTACTTTGTTTAATGCGTGCAGATCAATTATGAAACGATATGGTATTTCATTACCTCCTTTCTTATACACCGGGAGAATGGGGCTGTTACATGTACTGCCTGTAATCTCTTCAATCACCCCCAATTTTACCAAATCTGAAACAATACTCTTCAACCCTTTCTCTCCTTCTGCTGAATTTTGTACTGTGGAATACACGGTAACGTTACTCCTTCTTTTAGAGCAATTCTTACTGGCTCTATTTTCAAGCATCCCACATCCTTGTCATTCATCGCCCATATGCAAGTTGGCACTTTACTCAATTCTCCTGGCAAAGGTTTGGACAAAAATTCAGACACTGGTACATTCTGTGGTGAAATTGTCAGGAACACTCCATCAGGAGTGAAATGGATACCTGCACTCAGTTTTTTCAATAGATTTAAACCCAAAAGGTTTTCCCCACAATTTTCTTTTAAGAGAAATGGACAATATTCAGTGAATGGACCTAATGTCACTGCTACTGGTTGGGACACTGGATTGATCACTGGGGTACCTGCGAACCCTACTGAAATATTTCTTTGCCCTGACAGTGGTATTTCCGGAAGCAAGTGATGGTCTATCGAGCACTTTTGCGCTCCTGTATCTACGAGAAAGCTATGCTCTCTATTCCCGACTTTCATTTCTACGTAGGGTCCTTTTTGATTGAACACTGGTTCCGACCCTTGTCTTGGGCTGTCCTATTGAGGAAATATTGAGGAAATATCCGATGTGTAATCACTACCATCACTGTAATCACTACTATTACTATAGTACGTATTTGGTTGGGTATCAAAAATGTTCCCGGCCCCTCGCTCTATTTCCATTCTGCATGTTCTGTTGGCTGTGATTTTGGCTAAAAGCACCCTGATTTTGAGCTTGGTTCTGATTCTGGGTAACATTTCCTTGACTATGTTGGTGCTGCTGCATGTGGCTTCTATTCTGGCCATTTGTTCCTGGCTTCCACCTATGCTGCCTTCTCTGTCCATACCCTTTTCTGTTTTGTAAATGGGGACATTGCGCTCGCCAGTGACCTTCCTCTGTGCAGTACGCACACTGATTTAGTCCCAGAGGCCCTCCATGCATGTTCGAAATACTTCAGCCTTGTGAGTTTCCTCTCCCTCTATTGTGTCCCGTCACTTGTTGAAGTAGCACCTCAACCATTGTCCGTAGTGCTTCTCTTTTCATTGGCAAGGGATATTCATCAAATTTCTCATGTATTTCCATTGTGGGAATACTAGGATCTGAAATCCATCTTAACGCCTCTCGTATACATACTTTTAGTTTATCACCCGTTTGTCTTGGCGATGGCAGAAATCGCTGCTGTACATATGGTATCGCCGCTTCCCTCCTATCTCTCCTAATATCTCTATTTCTCTTCCATTCCTTTCCTCTTTCGTGGCAAACATTTCAGCATATTCATCATCAAGTTCATTCTTAGCTTCAAAAAGTCTGTCTACATGCTCCCTTATTTCTTCATCTCTCTCTCTACAACGTGCTAATGCATTCAAATCCAACAACTGTTGCGGTGGTAGCCTCCCAATTAACTGTTTCCATCTGCCCGTTAAATATTCCCCCATGCATTCCAACAATAGCCGTCTTTCATTGCTCCTCCTGAAATCCTACATCAAAGCTAGCGTTGACGTCTCATCATTCCCGTTTATATACATCTCTGCCTGTTCTTGCAACTCTCGTTTTCTCTCCTTGCTGATCGCACTACGGGTCGCTCTAGCGCATTCACTTTGTCCGGTCCCCTCTCTCGTTTTAATGAGTTCAAGTTCAATTATTGGAGGGGCGGATGGGACAGAAACAATCTCTTGTGAGGGAGGTGCGGATGGGACAACGGGAACGGGAAGTGACTGTTGCGGCGCTGGCTGGCTAATGGGAGGCGCTGATTGTAGGATCTGTGGCTGTGCTGGGGTATGAGCAGTAGGGAGGGGCTGAACAACTGGAGGGGGCTGAGCAATAGTCACTGGCGCGGTCTTTTTAGTCTCTATCCTTGGGCCTCGCTTGTATCAGTTAATATTTTGTTTATTAATTCATCTGATGAATGCAACTCTTGTTGTGGGTATATTTTATCTATACTCAACTGACCACGTCTATTTGATTTTCTCAAACTATCATCCCACTCCTCCTCCTGCTTTTCTTTCACTTTTTCTGCTTTTGACTTATGCCTGCGCGCGCTCTTCGCTCTACTTTTCCAACGAAGCATAGCTTCCCTTCTCCAGTCTCTAAGGATGTCAAATGCCGCAGGACGTGTTTTCTTTTTCAACAACACCTTCTCCAAGTAATCTATCCTCAAAATCTCAAAACTCCCGTGATTCGGCCATTGCAAATCTTCCTCTTTTCTGGTTTGCCTATGCCTATGCCAAATCTCACAAAACATTATCGCACCCACACCATACTTCACATACATCTCATACGCCGGCGACCTGGCCAGTTTCCAAAGATTGTCTACTGCAGAGGAAAAATCCTGCTAAGGTGGACAATACCCCAGACTAATCAACCTTACACTGGGTGTTTGATTTTGCAAAATCAACTCTCAACCAATATCAGGGTTACTTCGAATCGGGGCACGACTCACCTGATCAATCAAGTCGTCTCTCAAGACGCAATTCGTCCGTATACTGACGCAACCAATAATCGTCGTGTCAGTGTATCTTGGCTCACTCTGCCGCATTTCGGGACCCTCGCCTCCTTGTTCTCTGGCCGGGCACGTCGATCAGGGATCAGTTGTGTGCAGATCTGCAAAGGAGTCTCATCACTTTCACAGGGGTGCTCCGAACACCTATTGATCCCGGCTCCATCATCCTCCTTCCTTATTTTACAACATACATGATGGAACAAGTGGGGGAGGGTCCCTATTTGGGCACCATCTTGAAGGGGCCCCTAGGGGACCCTCACGTATCGAAACAAGGCGCAATCACCACACACAAACTGATACGACAGACACAAGGTTTGTATTCCTAAAAGCTAGGGTTTATTGCAAAGCAAATAGTCTCAGTTGGCCAACTCGGTCCCACACACGTGTGTTTCCAGACCCTGGGGGACGCAAGAGAGTGAGAATCGTACAACAGTTGCAGATATATACAAAGCAAGCATCTTACAATCAGTGGTGACACATTCAATACCGCCCATAATGTATTTCCTTTGAATTGGGTTCGATGATTGACAATTGTGACGACTATGACGCCTTCAGACATTTATTTAGCAACAGTTTGCAATTTCATGAGCCTGCAGACACAATTCTTTGTTATAAGAACACACTGCTTCTGTTCTCTGCAAGCAGGCTGTGTGCAGGGGAGGGACACATTCCAGGTCTCGCTATCTCCTAGTTTCTATTTGTGTACTGGGGGTCAACTCGCTCTCCAGGGCTCAGGGAAGGGGGGGCCGTAAAGGAGAGCATAATTCAAGCCATTAAATGTTTGTTTCTAACATTTCTACTGTATTACCCAGACTAGCTGGCACCTGTGTACTGATTAAATGCCTCGCTGCTTACTTCCAAGGACTTGTGAGGGAGGAGACCGGGCATTTCTGTCTGGGTTCTGCGTTATGTTTCAACAAGTCTCTCGCGGCCTTGCTCTATGTATGAACAATAATGTGCTAGTGGAGCAGAATAAGTTTTCAGCAAAGCAGTTTTAACAGAAAGCAAGAGGCAAACGTTAAAAAACAAAATGGCGATTTCAATCACTTCAAAATTGCCGCACTTTAGTCAAGCTTATGGCTATGTATTTCTAATACTAAACACATGAGGCGGTCGGTCTTCGGCCAACAGAATACATTCCCTCCATCATTGAGGGGTGTCTACTTTTCTGGACTGACATGATTAAGCGTGAAAGCTGTTTACCACTAAGGCCATTGCTATGTATTTACATGTGAAGTTGTTACTCCAACGATGAAAAAAAAAACAAGTTTAAAAGCGAAGTATTACAGAGGTACAGCAAATGGGCTGCAAACAGATGAAGAGGTGTGTACCAGAGGTGGGGTTTCCTCAGATACCCATTAAAAGGCTGAGAGAAACCGGATCTTGTGTGGCATTTTTGAGGAACCACCAGAAAGGGAGCACAAATAATACAGGAGGCAGGGGAGGCCCAAGAGTGGAAAAAGCAAAGAGGTCCCAGAGCGGTTATATCTGACAACGTTGAGGGGTCCAAGAGAGTTGAGATAAATGATAGAGGCTAGGGGCTGAAATAGCTGAGGGACCGGGAAGCCGAATGAGATGGCAAGCCTGGGAGACCAGACAGACATGTGAGGCCACATCTGGTCCAGGAGGGCGACCCCACCAGATGGTGAGGATATCTGGCATGGACTATTATGGAGTAAGTAGGGTGCTATATTATTAAGGCTGTCGAACATAGCGAGCTGGTCACTACATCCCTCGAAGTGAGCTGGACATCATGTCCCCATGTACAAATAGCTAGCTGGGCAATATTGTCATGTCCTGCCATCTTCGCTGGTCCCTGTGGCAGCGGTGGAAGATGGTCGGGATGGTTTCTCTTTACCCTACCAAGATGGCTTCCTGGAGCTTGTGCTGTGCTCCAGTCTTTCATGGGACTGTGGGAAGGTTGTCCCCGCCTCTGTTGCCAGGAATCCATTCTCATGCTGCCGGATCCAAGCAACGTCACGTTGCTACTCGTCTCATAGCTACGCTCTGTGAGTTTGCAGCTAGTTTCCTCAGTTCCTCTGTTCATACTAATCCTATCCTTGCTGTCCTAACACCTCTCTGCCTTCTTTCTAACAGGATCTGGTTCTGCTTGCGATGACCTCACTCATCTCGATACCTCAGAGTCATTATCTCTGCTCCGATCAGCTGCTGCTTCACCTGTATGTAGGAACGTTATACGATCTTGCGGATCACTTTTTGCTTATTGCTCTTACCTTGTACGAACACTGACACTGCCTTCTTTCCCTGTGTTTAGCCTCCGCAGGCCGACGCCTTGCGGTATCAATGGCAACGCAGACCTGGAAGTCAGTTCTGTTGTTTGCAGAGCCGTCAGCGCCGCGTTCATCTACGGTGTCTGTCTGAAGCTATCGGCAAGAAGGTATCCAGTTAGGTATTCATAATACAATATTACCTGTACTTATTTCTGCTCTATCCACATTTCCTCTTATCTTGCCACAGAAACCCATAGCCTTGTTGAGGACCCTCCACCACGTCAGAACAGACTTTTCTGTACACATAACATCACACGCTCATGCTAACAGTCTGGTGAGCACAGTTTCTTTGAGTTGGTGCTCCTAAAGGTGCTGTTCTTTCTAAACCTTCTATGCTTTCATTTGTTAGATCTGGAAATCTGATTAGACCTTACTAGCATCATTAGAACTACAATTCTCCAGCTCTTCTCTCCTCCTGACAACCAGTTACCAGGAGAAGACAACGACTACAGTAATCAGAACAGGGTTTTCTGCCCCAGAGGGTTTCCGTGGAAACCTTATGTCTACCTGATCGCATTTTATCGGGTGGGTTTAGGGCGACCAGGTAGATTCTCATATCATCGGCCATTGCTGCTTCTGATTCAGGTGGGTGCCTTTTCGTTTAACACTAACGGTTTGGAAGTCATAAGAACTGAATCCTTACAACTATATGCCAGACCTGTATTTGGGAGTGTCCAGTAGTGGTCTGGGCACTGTATCTCAGAGTGTACTTGGGAGGGTCAGGAAGTGAGCAGAGCCCTAAAACCCTGAGCCTGTGTTTAGAGCAGGGCACCAGATGGAGAGCAGTATCCCTACTTAACAGGGAAACCTTGGAGCACTTTTGTTTATCCGTTTCCTACACCTTTGATTTACATTATTCAGATAAAAAAAACACACTTTTCCTTTAAAGAGAAGCCCCAGGAGCATTTCATCTCTTTGCCAATCCTGACAAGAATACTGCCATTTTGAAAGTTATGTCACTTATTGTGTGCTATGCTGATTGATTCAGAACACCCAAATTCTGTGGAAAGTTTCCAAGGGCACTAGTTAGCACATGCCTTAGGATAAGCAGCAGACTTTCCTTGTAATGATCACCGATGAGAGGGAACCCTACAAACAGATCTTCAATGCAGGTTTTAAGGGAGTGGTCTGTATTAGAAGCTTAATGAGTTGTTGTCATCGGAAAGCACTTTTGGATCATTGACATGCTGTCACGACCCGTGACCCAGAACCCCACTGGCATGGTCACATGCCAGGTAGGGTCAGGACTAAGGGTTCATTTGGGTCCCCAAGGACCTTGCATTATCATCATAGACTCTCCTGGAGTTAGTCCTGGCGCCTTTGGCGCCAGGCTCATGTTCAGATTGGGACTTTACCTTGAAGGGAATACTTTTCCTGTGAAGGCCTGCAGCCAACATGGAGGCACCCATACAGTCTAGTTTGTAGGAACCAGACTGTGCAGTGCAGTGTTTTAGGGTGTGGTAGCCTGGACTACTTTACAGAGGGCTAAATAAACCGCACCCAAGCTACAGAACGTGCTTCACGTTATTCTGCAGCGTGTTCAGAGACCAGCACCCGGCGATCCTTGCATAGCGGACCTGCAGAGGAGACAAAAGAACATCATTAGCAGTCTCTGCTTACCTGCAACTTTACATCTGTCGTTTCCTGCTGCTCACGGTCTTCCATCCAGTTGGCAGCATCATCAGGACACCACGATTGCACCGGAACGAAGCACCTGGAGGGAGAGAGAAAGAAATACAACGTTAAACAGGTTACTCATGGCATTCACGGCAGTAATCACAAAATCCTCACCTGGCTGGGCATTTCTTGACTGGTTCCGCTCCGGAAATCTTCACACACCTAGAAAGACCATTGCGACCTGAAAAGGAATAAAGAATACAGGTTAGCAAGAAAAGACATTACCACGCCGCACTTCGCGCTTAACCTACCATCCATCATACGCTCCTCAGTCCATCATCGTGACAGGAGCCTGATCCAAGTAGCGCACCCACCGAACCTCTGTGCACCTAAGGGGAAACAAACAAGAAAAGACATTATTAGCAAGAAAGGAAAGCAAGGACATTTAAAGACTCCTATAACCAGACTTACCTCCAAAGACACTTAAATGGGTTAGCACCAGTGAAGTTAACTCGGTCGCTTCAACCCGCTGAAGACTATGCGCCCCTTCACAGAAGGCAGGACGGAGAGCACGCCAGACATAATGACAAGGTGAGGAGTGGGCCATCGGGTCGAGTGCAGGGGGCTGGTGGGAGGAAACGAAGTCTGTTCCTAAGCCCAGTCCTCCTGTGTTTTCAGGCCGACCGTCACAGAAGGCATCGTCCAGAATTGGGAACGTCCAGGGTGAATCCGGCAACCACGGCATAAGGGCGTCCCCGTGGATACCAGGTGAGCGTAAAACATGCCCTTTAATGGGGAGTTTCATTTTGGCTCCAATATAGCTGGCTGCTTGGAATAAAGTAAGAACTCCAAAACCATGCTAGGTTGCCGACTTTGTTTGGGCAGTGTGAGAAACCTGAAGGTACTCTCACATCTACTCCCCAGGGATCTTCTGTTCAGGTGGCCAGGGAAGGGCCATCGTTTTTGGATTCCCGACCCTGGTGGTGGACTAGTGAGGGAGGATCACCTGGGTGGAGGGTTCTTGAGGATTGGAAAGAAGGTACCTGCAGGTCAGACATGATATACCCCCTTCACTAACACTGAGCTATCATACCCTCCCTCAGTCTTTCAGATATTGTCAGTCCTTTCCAGCTTTTCACTGTAATCTCACGTTAAGTACTAAGACGAGGAAGAGGATACGAAGAGTAATGCACATTTCCTATTGGAAACACCACTATAGTACTGGGATGAAGAAGAGGGAAACGCCACAGAGCTTAAGGTCAGTCATGCCCCAGTAATTGGTCTAATTGGAATCAGGCAAGAGAAGCACACTTGAACACCCTTGATGGGATACAGGTGTATAAAAGGGTGACGTGGCAGCAGATATGAGCAGCAGGGAAGAGGAGAGCAGCAGAGAGGAAGAGAGCAGCAGCAAACCCCAGATGGACCGTTGGGAACCAGAGGAGAGCAGAAAGTGAGAATACTGGAAAGTTGCAAAGTAGGGCACTCTGCAGAAGCGTGGCGAGGCAGCCGTGTCTCGAGGGACCCAATGAGTTCGGAGGAAGGAAACTGTATTATGCAGTGTCGGCCCTTCCCGTTTGGTTCCGTAAGTGCTTGTTCTCCTGGGTGTAGGAGCTGGCTCAGGAGTGCCTGAGGGGCAGGTGATGAGACCCTGATCTCAGTTTGTGAGAAGCCGTGAGAGCCGAGGAGCTGCACCATTAAATAAAGCGACCATTGAGTTTGTGTGTAAAGAAAGCTGGTGTGCGAAAAAGAGGAAAATAAGATACATTGTGGCAGAGCGAGCACGTGTCACCAATAACCGTGAGTGCTTCTGAACTGCATGAACAATCGAATGTCATACGAACAAGGCTGTATGAAGATACTGTGTATCAGAGTGATCGCGTATAGAAGATTTGCAAGGTTTTGAAAAACTTTCGAGTAACAGAGAAAGACTGACATGTTGGTAAGAAAATTTCTTGAGACAAGATATTAGAGTGGTCAGGTGCAGGCAATAGGCACCGTTTTGAACGTTTCTGGATATCTGAGGATGAATTAAAAGTAATTAAGCACTACGAGTGAAGAGAAAGTGGTTAAAAGCGTTTGGGGGAACATCAGAAGGGGGAGCAGTGCAGTGGGAGCAAAAGGGACCCTAAAGGCTGCAAATCCCAGTGAAGGAAGAGAAAGACTAAATATAAAGTGAACACTTGAAAGTACAGAGCAAAGTAATGCCAAGGAAGACACTTGGACAAGGTCTCAAGCCAAACCATAACGCCAGGGGCCCTGCTTGCGCAACCTATAACAACTGCGCCCAGACCAGAGAACCCCAACCAGGTGTCTGGAAGTTGATGAAGAAAACTTAAGAACAAGTGTTTTTTGATCTTTTGCTGCATGTGTGCCTGAAGCTTGGGGAAGGGAACCCTGAGCTCTTTCGGAACATTGGTTTTGTGAATCTATGCTTGGAGTTTGGGGAAGAGAACCCTAAGCTCTTTTGGAATATTGTTTTGGTGAACCGGTACTTGAAGCTTGGGGAAGGGAACCCTGCACTCCTTCTGAACTTTGTATATGGACAAGTGTTTGCTGAACTTTTGCTGCATCTGTTTTTAAAGTTTGGGGAAGGGAACCCTGAGCTTGTTTGGAGCATTGTATGGTGAACCAGTACTTCAAGCTTGGGGAAGGGGCCCCTAAACTCCTTCTGAACTTTGTGTATTAAAACCAAGTATGCTTTGAAGTAAGATACATTCAAGTTCTGAAAGAACAGTTGAAGCCTATAATTTTTGGAATGTATCCCGAACTTGGGGAAGGGAGCTGGAGACTGCTCCAGACTTTATGTTGGACGCTATTTGAGTTAGAATAACACTACACAACCTTTTTGTATTAGATGTGAGGGCAAGCATAGGTTTTGACACAGACAGGCTTTTGATTTGGATTTACGGACATACTTTCCTTAGTTTCTTTAAGTAGGGAAAGTCCCACCATAGCTGTAGGGCAAGTTAGGCATTACATCCACCCTGATAATTAATAAAAGCCATATTGTAGAATTCACATTCTGTTGTCTGTGTCAGCTCTTGATACTATGCCTGTCTCACAGAATTTCCATATTATAATTTGCACCCACAACAGAGACTAGACACAATTGGGCTGATTCCGAGTTTGCCATTGTGGTAAAAAGTGGCATTAATTCTGTAACCTCCACATTTACTGCACCACCAAATTACAAGTGGTACAAAATCAGTGGTAATTCCGCCATGGCTAATTCCGGAAATGGAATTAGTAATAAAACTGTAATTCTGCCATATTACAAGGTGAAATACCGCCAAATTAATGCCAAAAACAGGTAGCAATTGGTCCAAAATATCAGTGCTGATACCACCACCTAGGAGGTGGAGGTAAATGTATACAGTTAAACCCACTTCCAAGAAACATGCATCCCTTAGCAGGCATGGATCATGGGATCCACATTTTTTTTTAGTTGTACACTGAGCTACAGAGACATCCAGTGCAGCGGCTTCCAAGGAAACTAGCTCAGGGAAATCATAGGAGAAGTGTAAGGAGGAGGCCACCCGTACCCTGCATCTGACACTCCCCATGAGCAATGGCCGATGAGCAGATAATCCCTCTCTATCGGCCGAACAGTGGCACCATAGATGAGCTGCTCACTCTCATACAGGTAGACCTCCAGAGTGGGCTCAGCATGAGGACTGCCATCCTAGACCTGCTGGGGCAGGTGGCTGTCTTGCACTTCTTAACAACGGGCACCTTTCAGCAAACTGTCAGATGGCTACTTGGTATGTCCCAGTCAACCATCTCAACTGTGCTAGTACAGGTGCTTGATGCACTAATACGACAAGCGTCAAATCATATTATGATTCCCACAACCGCAAACCAAGTGTATGCGACCAAGGCACATTTCTAAGCAACAGACAACTACCCTAATGTGATCGCTGCACTGTCGGGGTGGTCAAGGAGGGTCCTCATTATTATGAGGGATTCATGTTGCGCACACCATATTGTTGAATTGAGATCGCAATCAGTAGTTCAAACAATGTCCTGTTTATGCAGACCTTCCTCTGTTTGCTAAAATACGTAGGCGGACCATGTGGAATCAAACTTAAAGTAAAAGGCCTTAGGCCAGTTATTGCTAGCAATGAATTATGTTGTCAATACCCATGTTTAACCATGTACTGACGTCATGACCTACTACGGACGAATCCCAAAAAGAGGTGTGTTTTGAATATGATCTCATGATGATAATCAGTATAAGACTGACCAATGAAAATGGAAGAATTGGGAAAAGATGGGATTTCTTTGAAGAGATGTTTACCAATCATATTTGGTGGGTGGGTTCTAATAAAGTATCTGGGAGTGTTTTAAATTGTTGCAAAAACTATATAAGATGCCAACTGATATTGTATTGTACAGACTTGGGTTAGTTTGGTCCTGCAACACCATCTAGCTGCTCCCTGGAGCTTTGTACAATAAACTTGCTTTATCTACAAACGTGTATTTGCTTCTTAAGTGGTGGGCCTGTTTTGGGTTAAGGTGATTAAAGGCCAATCCCCACACACTGGACTGTATGCATGTGGCTTTGGTTCCACCCCAGACACAGGTACCAACTGTACTGCTGCAGGAAGCCGTACCATTTCATGATTGTGCAAATGACCTGTGTTCCCGATCTGACCGTGAGCCACTGATGTGCCCGATTTCAGATGCCATGGTCCAGTGGGACAGCATCCTGTCAGGATACATGGACTCCTACATTGGAGAGTGTACATGGATACTGCGTAAGTAAAAGGACTGACAATGCAATGCACATGTTAAATGAAAAGGGGATAAGGTGGAGGGCACAGGAGTACTGCCATACGTCCTATGCATGGTCAAACCGTTATTGGTACATGATGCATGTGAGTCAATGCAGGCCATCATGGGGGAGTGCTCACAAAACTCCACAGTAAATAGACCATTGCCAATATCACCTCTTCCCCTAGGCACAGTATGACAGGGGTTTGTTTGCATGATAGTAGTGTGCACAATTTGCACTGATGTAGGCACCACTATCCCTGACAACTACTACACTGTAACAACAAGAATGTCATACACATGACAGTGCAACCCAACAATCCACAGCTAGAGTACCATTGAATAGCAGCAACAGCCAAGGAATTGTGAATTGAGTAAGGGTGATGTAGCAGTTGGGATAGTGTGGTTAGAACAGTGATTGGCTTGTTCACCATGCAGCAGGATCAACAGTACTGCATTCCAATTTTAAGGCCAACACAGCCCTAACATCATGTAGTGGGATCCCCCATGTATACATGATGTACCTGTTGAAAGAAAGCTCAATGATGACTGCCAGCACACCAAACATCCCATCATTAAATACTGCTCTTACCTATTGCAGGTGACTCTGGCTTTCCGCATCTCCCATGGCTGATAACCATCAGAAACCTGCAACACTACAGGAGGTGGTGTGCAATGAGGCACACGCATGGACCAGGGTGTTTATAGAGCACACATTTGGAGTACTTAAGGCACATATCTGGTGCCTCGACCGATCTGTTGGGTCACTTATGTACAGCCCTTAGAAGGTGGGGGAAGATTGTCATGGTCTCTGCAATGCTGCACAACATGTGCATTAGGAGGGATGTTACCCATGCCTCCAGAAGATGGCAACACTCCAAACTCTGTTAAAGTGGTTCATGCAGATCTTCAAAGGCAACCTCGGCAGGATATGATGATGGAAGGAAAGGGCGCATCATCCATCAAGAGCGTATGCAGAACTTTTTCAATTACAGTTGATTTGACAATTTCACTGTACAATTACTCATCACCAACAATACACCAATGACATCAATGACAAACATGAAATGCCCACTGGAATCATTCGCTTGAATAATACCAATTTTATTTAATAGGAAAATACCCATGCCCTAACCACTGCCCCAAAACCAATGCTCTCCCACCACCCCTGTCCCAAGAAACAATGTGCTATGTCCATATCTACTTTCACCTGTGCTTCTATCCTGGCTTAGGTGATGGGAAGCAGGACCGTTTCTGCTGTGGTCTCTGTACCAGAGTGCTGGGGACGGAACTCTCTGAGGGAGTGGTAGCGATGGGGTTGGCTGTGCCCCCACCCTGATGTGCTGTGATGTGAGCATGATGGCTCTCAGGACTGTCTCGTTGCTGGCTGACATGGCCTCTGTACGCTCTCGCATCCTCTGCTCATCTGGGATGAGCAGGTGTGCTATCAGCAATGCACCTGCTCTGCCTCTCCGTGGCACTAGCCACCCATCTTGATGCCCTCGTCCAAACATCCCTCATGGCCTGCAAATAGCCCAGTTATTCCTCTGCTACACTCTCCATTCACTCCTATCACATTGAGTCGCTCCCATTTGGTTTGCTGGGTGATCTGGGGTGCCAGGGATGATAGGTTGGGGGCATTGCTCCTTCCCTGATGGGTGTGCATCATGCACAGATGCACCATCGTCATCAGTGCCAGAGTCGTCCTCATAGTGCCACTGCCGTGCACGGGTACATTATTAGGATAAGGGAAAGGGAACAGGATGGGAAGGGAAGAGGACTCTAATGTCCCTGCTGACTGTTTTTGGCACCCTTGTCCTGGTAGCAAAAACAGGTGCAGGCTATGCCGAGAGGTAGGTGTTTGTGGGTGCAGTGGTGGCAATTTCAACTGCCACTTGCTGGGTTGTAGTGGTGTTGTTTGTTGTAGCTGTTTCAGCAACAGTGTCCCTGATGTCTGCAGTGGGGATAGTGCTGCTGGTCTGTGGTACAGGCTTGTAGATAATACCGTGGTGGGTGTAGGCAAGGAGAAGGTTGTGGAAGACTTGCCTACAGATTTTTGGCAACTAGCAGATCCGCGCCCTATGTTCTTAGCTTTGTGACCAGAGGATGCCATTGGGGTGGAGATGGCAGATTCTGCAGTGGATGTACCTGGCCCCTTATCTCCTGCTTGGCTACCCCGAGTGCCTGTTGGCAGAAATGTGAGGTGCTGCCACCTCACATGTACCTTAGAGGACTCGCTATCCGATGCATTGAGGCTCATTGTTAGTGGCTGGCTGTCGCTCATTTCGGTAATGGCTGTTGATATTGCATATGGCATATCTGTGAGTGGCTCCCTGGGCTAAATGCACACAATCATATTTTTGCTGCTGCTATGGTATGACGTTGGGTTTGAAGTTTGCATTTCACGAACAGGTGGGCATGTGCACGTTTTGCCAGGCTCATGGTGTTTCTACACAACACACGTGGACAATCTGCATGCCACATGTGAATCTTGGGAATGCTGGGCTAGTGAGATTCCTTTGGACTTGTCATGTTGTGCCCCCTGCTTGATTTGTGTTGCATCTTGCATTGCCCTCGTGGCAACTGCTCATTGACAACGGTACACTGTATGTCTGCCAGACATGGGATACCACTATGGTATGCTAGCTGTACAGCTTATGGTTGTCTGCCCAGATGTGCTAGTCAGAGGTCATCTGGTTTTTGTTTCACATGTGAATAATAGAGTCAAGCCATGGTTACTGGGGGTGCTGGGGATCTCATGCACATGCCGGGTCATATAACACACCATGTGAAATATCACTTTTGGACATCATTTGCGTAGTTCATATCATTGTATGGGTCTGATCTTCATTGAGCCATCATTGTTGGGGCCGCTGGATTGGTTGTGAACAATGTGCATGGTGGCCACATTGTACGGCGGTTTCCTATTGTATATGGGTGGTGTCATTAGCTGGTTATACATTTACTCACTTAGGTGTCCAGGAGTTCCGGCTACGACCTTGGCCGTGGATACGCACTCCAAGCTAGCCATGCAGAGGATGGAACGGACTGTCTCCTCCCATTTGGGTGCGCTTAAGGGGCTCAACTGTGCCTCCTCCTGTGGCTGCTGTTTCCCTATAGTGTTGTGCCAGCATTTAGCAGACCCCGGCTTTGAAGTCGTTACTCCTTTTTAATGTATTCGATGTCTTGGGGCATCATCCCTACTGGCGCCACCTAGTCCTGCACGTCATTCCAGAAGTCAGCCTTTTATCTGGTTTGTTGTTCTCTTGCTCTGGGCCCCATAGAGCTCTTTGGAATGGCCCACAGCCTCCTCTGCCAAAACTGTGAGCCCACTCTCTATGAACTTTGGCTTCCTGAGTTTCATTTCGGGGACTTTACCTTTGGTTTTTTTCGCCAGACATGCTTGCACCCTCTTTCCCCCTTGGATGACTGCAGGAAATTGATGAATTTTAATGTATTTATTTATTAAAGATGGCCGCTGTACAGTTTCTGTCATGATGCTATTTTGGTGTTAATTCCACCAACATTTAGAGGAATTACTGTTCAGTAATGCCTCCAAATACTATTGGTGGTAATGGGAATTCTGCCAAATATTAGCAAAATTACCATTCAGTTGATGATTTTGGCAGAGTTACCCTTCCCGCAAGCTGCTTTTTCCGCAGCCATGGGCTCATGATATGGTGGTAATTCTGACGCACTCATTGGCCATAACGGTAATTCTGGCCTGTTGAAATTACTGCCATATATACTGCCAAATTCTGAATGAGCCTTGCCGGCAGCATAGCTCTGGAGCAGTGCGCCTGTCTTGGAAGCAAGACAATGGTGAGCAGCATGGGTCCGAAACCCAGTCCTACCTTTAGAGGCACTCCAGCATGAAGCGCAATACAATAACACAAGTATTTTTTGAATAGGCCTCATTCCGTTGCGGTGGAAAAAGTGGCAGTAATTTCCCCAAAGAAGGTGACCTCATGACTACCTTGCTCCCATGCCTACCTAACCAGACCCTGAAGAGAAGGAAAAGTTCAAGATGGTCATCGTCGCACCTATCCCTCAATCAAATTCTGTGAAAGACAGGTGTTTTTTGTCATCTGCACGTGTTCCTTCAAAATTCCACCCACGAGCTTCACAATTGGTTCCTACCATTCATAGTGGAAGCCAAACACATCCAGTTGAACAAAAACCCATCATGTTTGCCTCAGCTCAGGCTTTCTTGACAAGGGTCCTTGTATTTTATTTGTTTTAGTTGTATTTTATATAGCGCCTTATCCAAGGCGCTGTACAGAGAATCAAAAAGCCGTACAATAAAAATGAATAACGAAAGTCAATAAAAGCGATCAATCAAATTAACCACAGTGAAGAAGATGGGACTTCAACGACTTACGGAATAAGGAATAAACCGAGCTAGAGCACAAAGAATAAGGAAGACCATTCCAGTGTGGAGGTGCTGAGAGAGCAAAAGACCCAAAGCGAGATGATCCCAGGGAGGAGGTGGAGCTACAAGAAGAAATTGGGACGAAGAACAAAGAGATTGCCGAAGGAGTGTAGAAAGAAACCGAAGAAGAGAGCTAGTCTGGTGCAAGACCGTAAAGAGACTTGAAAACAAGTTATGTTTAAGTTGAGAATGGAAGGATAGCCAACCAAGAGTAGCGGGGGAAGAAGAAATAGAGTCACGAAAAGAAAAGAAGACAGAGAAGATGAATGGAGGCATTGAAAACGGATTTCAGGGGAGCAAGACAAGTAAGTGGAAAATCGAAAAGGGCAGTAGAAAAGCCAAGAGAAAATCAATGAAGATATAAACAATCTCTGGCTAGGGGCCCAGGACACTGGTACTGCTCCACCATGATATAACCCACCCAGTAACCCCGCAAAACCTCAGCATGCTGCCAGTGCATTTGTGTGCTATGTTAGGAACTGATACTCTTTTTAATATATCTGTTTACTGTACCGAATAATGTTAGTAGCACTAGTTGTGCGAGTAAGGAGCTATCTGCTTATGAAAGTAAATATCTCTGCCTAGACATTCTCTTTTTTTTAAATGAAATAAACTGCCTGGCGGGGAAGTGGCATGTATTTTGTTCCCACATTTCCGCATTTACTGTGTGGAATTAATGAATTATGGATTATTGTGGGTGACTGGGTCTATGTCTAATTAAGAAGGGAATAATCTTGCCTTCTCTTAGAAAAATGTATGACATATTTAGCACTTAATCAACTGGTCAGGCCAATGTCAAATGAACATTTTTCTGTTAAGTACAGGAAGCCATTCATTATGTAGTGAGATTTTAACTGATTCGCTCTGAATGTTATTCATCAAGATAAAAACAAAACATTCATTGGTGTTTGGAAATGTAATTATGCACGATTTGACCTGTATTAATAGTATTGTCATTATTATTATTTTCGAAACTATTCAAAGGTTAATCCTGTTCTGCTATTGCAAGCTGGTTGGTTAACGCATTTTGCAACTCTTACTGGCTTTGTTACAGTTTTTTTTACAACAAAGCCACATGTATGCAAATGTGGCTGGATTTTCTAAAATCTTTTCAAAATCAAGTAAGTCAACACTTGTTTTTGCCCCCTGGGGCAGCTTTTTCAAGGCTTAATATGACAATTAATAGTAGAAACAGGAGCCTGCCACTGTTTATTGGGGTGTGATAGTTCAGAATCAGGAGACCGACAAGCAGGCATGATTTTCAAAAGGTTTCTTTTCTCTTCTGTCTAAATGAAACCTAATCTTGGCCTAACTATGTGATACTAAGCCCTGCTCTATCCAAATGAAGCTCGGCAGTGTGTCAAGATGGTCAAAAAGAAATAAAGTCCTCGGTCCAGAAATCCTGTTCCAACCTACATTCTCTCCTTACTGCTCCAAGGAAAACATAAAACAAGCAAGACATACTTTTGGTGTTTCCCAAGAGAAAAGGGGTGGCTGCTGGCTACTGGACCCCTACCCCCATACCTCCCACCCGTGTGTGTCTCTACCCTAGGCCCTGGCCTATGTTCACCATCAAAAATATATAGTTTGTGTACGGCCTGGTCTCTCTGGTTCTCCTTGCGGCTTCTGAGTCTTACTGTCCTCCCTCCAGGGAGACTTTCCCCTCTTTTGCTCCCCACCCAATCAGAGTCCTTTCATATTCTTTCTCCACACTCTGGGGTGCCTCTCCCTCTCACTTCCCATCCTTGGGTTGCTTCCTTCTTTCCCCACTTGGGGGATCTGCTCTTACTCCCTCCCCACTCCAATGTTTCCTGGTTCTCTTTCTACAAGAGGTCGTGTCCCAGTCTTTCTCTCCACTCTGTGTTTTCTCAATGCTCTCTGCACTCTGGAACTTGTCTCTGTATCCCTCCTTTGTTCTTTCCCCACACCAGGGCATGTCTCTGTCTTTCTCCTTTCTCTGGGGCTTCTTTGATCCCTCCCGGTGCAGGGCTTTTTCTCACTTTATCCCTACTCTGGGGTTTCTTGGCCCTTCCCCCCACTCTGGGGCTGGTTTCAGGTCATCTCCCCACCCTGGGCTTCTCTGTTTCATGCCCCACTCTGGGGTGTTCTCAGTCTCTCCCCACTCTAGAATGTTCTCAGTCTCTCTGGGCTCCGGGGATTTTCCCCTTCTCACTTCCCTTGCTTGTGGTATGCTTTCTCTTTCTCCACTCTATATTATTTTCCCTGTTTCTCCCCACTCTGTGGTCCTCCCATTTTCTCTCCATTCTGGTTCTTTTCTCCTTCTTCCTCCCCACTATGGAATGGCTTGCTCTGGCCTTCCCACCCACCTCCTAACATCGGAAGCCACAGTGTACCTGTATCTGACGAGTGGTGCTTCCTGGAAGGGCTATGTAGGCCGACTGCCTCTCGTCTCGCCATAGAGCAGCTTGTGCAAATCTTTGTTAATAACCAAAAATACAGAATATAAATGACAGAATGGGAGATTTGGTCGAATTTCAGTCGTACTTAAAATCCATACGGCTGAAACGTTTGACCAAATCCCCCATTCGGTGGCATTATAGTGAAGAAGAGTAGCAGGGGCTGCAGGAGTGTCCCCTGCACCCTTGTTCAATATAATGTCAACTGGGAGTTGTAGGGCGGGTGAGTGGTAGCAGCTAAACTATTGGTTTTGGCTAGTTGTACTGTAATGGAAAAACTTATTTAGGGCCAAAACCGCCATGGTTTTTTTCTGTTGCGGTTTTTTCCATTACGGTAAAACAATCCAAATCTTCAATTGTACACTGCAATGTTGGGCGTCTCCTCGTGGTTCCCTCTTACTCGATTTTGGAACTTGTAGGCGTTTCCTCCTCTGGGCTCTGTCTCGGCTCACTGAGGTAATCCGTTCTCGCTCAGACTGTCGCACACCATGGCTCCGGTTTCTTGCCTGCCGGGCCGCATTGTACTCGCCTGGCGCGAACCTCTGGGTACTCTGTTCTATCTCTCTGAGCGTCTCTCTCCTAAATGTGCACTGTAGCGTAATTAAATTCTGTGAGCTACGTAAATTCTTCTTCCTGATTGGTTCCCCACCTGATGAGACTTCAGGAGGCTGGCTCTTCTGTCGTTCTGCTATTTTCTCTAAAGAGTGTGAAATTAATTTTGGGTCAAAAGCCAAGCCAGCCATTGTTAAAGGGTTCCCACACATCTTAGTCCCTGTATACCCTGTGAAGGTGTTTGTCTCGGGAGGGATGGGGACTTAAGCATCTGCCTGGGTATTCCCTGCCCCCTAAGGGGTTCCCTTCAGAGGGATCCTGCTAACCTGTTCACTGCAGGGTGTTAAGCTTAGCAGGCTCACCTCCCTGGTCCCAAAGGAGGTGGATCCCCCTTGGGGAGAGGTAATGAACTCCTTGGATTCGTCACAGTGGTTAAGGGTGTGGCTGAGGTAACCTGACTATGTGCCCTGGTCACGTTTTCAATGTAGCTTTTCTGCTGTTAAGTACTTTTAAATGTGAATTAACCTTGTTATTTCAATGTGACTGCAAACAGCCATATTTAATATGCAAGGCAATCCTCTCTGCATGGCAGACAGCATGTAAAGTGTTGATCCAGTGATTTCTGCCTGCTGTAATAAAGGTGTGTGATCCAGGCCTCGAGGGCCAGAAACATGTTGGGGTTTCAGGATACCCGTCATGAATATTCATGAGTTACATTTGCATACAATGATCTAAATGTATGCACATTTTATCTCATTAATATTCATGCAGTATATCCTCAAATCCTGTCAGGACCCCGGCCCTCGAGAGCTGGAGTTGGACAACCCTGGCTGTACTTGATGCCACCTAGCGCAGCCCTGCTAAGGTTTGGCTTTGAGTGCTCAACCGCATCTGCTGTAGGTGAGTTGAGGAAGCTGCAGAGTCCTGCTTAGACTATTTCAGACACATTACCTCGTGGCTGAATGGTGCATAGTTCCACCAGAACTAAATTCTGACAGACGAGAAGGGGCCAACATTACACCTCACTCTTTCCCAGCTGAGGGCCATCTGCGTTGCTCAGGAGGCTTTTCTCTCCTCTCTGCAGGGAAGGGAAACCTACACATCCTGAGGCATCAACACTGCAATGTACTACATGAAAAAAGTGGTGGTCTCGTCTCACCCCATGCAAGGAAGGCCTGTTAACCTGGTTCTTGGCGCTAAAGCATGGAATGATGCTCTTGAAAACTCTGCTAGCAGCAAAAGAGAACGTCCTTGCATGCACTTTCAGAAGGCGACATCTCGCACATTGCAACTGCTTGTGGCGGTGCTGGATTCAGTTTATATAGAATTCATTTTTACCTGGTTACTCGGGTACCTCACCCAGAACAAGAAGTGCTGTCTGTAGAGCAGCAGAGAGTTTAATCCCAGGGAAGCTGTGAGGGGGTGCTGGCTGTGGCCTGGCACTTGTATGGGAAATATCTGCGCGCCTCTCTGATTTGTCTAATTCTGAGAAGACTGCAGCAATACAAGAGTCCCATAATCCTCGTCGCCCTGCGCTGGGTGTGGAGGGCAGTGCCGTTAGTGCTTCTGGACTTCCAATTCTCCTTCATTAGATTCTACACCCAAATCTATTATCATTAAGTCAGATTGGTTGACAGAGCTGAGGCAAAATGTAGGGGGCCCTGGAGACAAGGGGAGCTCACTTGCCCAGTGTCCCTCAAAGAACCCCAACCCATCCTGTGCAGCAACATCACTTCTCACCGGGCTGATATCCATGTAAGTCCAGTACTGGTATAAACAAAAGAAGCCCAACTCCCAGACACCAAAGTGACCAGAGCCTGCTCAATCACCCATTCAACACTAGGGAGCAGAGGACTGGACTACCAGCATGCTCGTGGACTGTGTGATGTCTTCACGCAAGCATCAGGCGGTGTGCAAAGCAAAACCAGAGGTGGAAAAGGGACACACTCATATGATTGGTTTACCAGAGCCACAGTGTTGAATTTGACCGTACCAAGACCGTACATCAGAAGATCCATTAATTTTGCCTGACTTCAAAATTATAGATGGGGCTTTTAATTCCTTGTTGAATGCAGGCATTTGATAGAGATTCCATCACCAAGTGGGAGGATATAGTCTCAGTGAGGTATAGATACACCTGGCACTGCACACTCAAAAAACAGGCCCTAGCCAATCTCCACAAGCAAGGGTCCCCAATCAGAAACCTCATTAGGTATATCATGTATCAGTGTAACTCCTTGCCCATTTTGATTGCGGTTATGCGGGTATAGGATGCAGATGATTTTGCCTGGCCACACCCACATCCCTCCTTGGTTGTTGGAATGTGGCTTATTTAAAGAGAACCTATGTCCTTTAATGTACTGTAGTCTGGGCAATGGGGTGTTCTACAGACAGGGGGTCATATGAAACGTTGACTACAAAGGACAGAGGGCGGTATTCCTTCCTAGTGACCATGGACAGTGGATTTTCCTGTGCTGGCCAAAGAGACAGAGAAATGACACGATGGGACAGTTAAAAATGAGAGGAGGGAGACGGCAGAGGCAACGTGACTGCTGGGGAAACGGGGGCTATCCGATGATCAGCAGACAGTTCAGGCAGAGTGACATGATGAGGCCATGTGGCAGCAACCTATCCCCGGAAGTGTTGGGGGTGCAGAGTTTGCTGTAGGCCTCCATTGGCACAATGAACATTCAACATGGCCCCTTAGCTCTGACCCAACAGGTTGGGGCATGCAGTGGTGGCCCGAGTGAAAACCTCATGTGGTTGCTGGCCTGCCCTTCCCCCAGGAGCTGGGCAACGCAGAGGAGAGTCTCTGCCAGACTTCCACACTGGATAATCAGTGCAGGCAGTAAAGGGAGCGCCGGGAGGAGAAGTCGTTGATCGTGAGATTGGGGAGCAGCGTTGGGCAGGAAAGGAGAAGACCACCACATGACAGGAAGGAAGATCAGATGGACAAGCCCTTGTGAGTTCGTGGGCATCTCTGCATGTGGGCAGGTTTGGGCCTGCACGCCCATACTAGCGCCACTGAGGAGCATCGCTGTGAGGAGTGGTGGGTCAGCCCTGGTGGAGTACCTGACACCAACAGTGCGCTAAAGTATAGCTTGAGAGGGGAAGAGGCATGGGGAGAACTGTGGCTGCCATGGGAGTGACAACGAGCTTGAGGAATGCCCAGAGTAAGGGATAATAGAGAAAGCAGCAATGAAATGTGGGCAAAGTAGTCCCCCTTATAAGTAATGGTGTGAGGTGAGATCCGTGGAAGATACTAAAGGATGAGAAGAAGCTGAATGCCTGTGGGGTAGATATCTCAGGTACTGGCTGATACCACAGGAGGAGAAGAAGCTGAGAGCCTGGCGAGGGCCATATCCCAGACACTGGCGGTAGACCAGAGAGTCAGAGAAAACTGAAAGCCTGCCTGCTGATGCCCATTTCCCATAAACTGGCAGTGGCCAGTGGGTAGAGGAAGCCAAAAGCCTGCTGGGGTCTTTATCTCAGACACTGGCACCAATAAGCATAGGGGAGGGAGCTTTGCTCCAGTAGGGTAGATAAGGGGAATGCTTGTTCTTAGTTGTTGTATGGCAGGTGGGGAGATGAAGGTGTGGGTGATAATAGTGTCAGTGGAAGGAGAAAGCCAGTGAACCCCTAAACACATTAGTGGCATGGGCAAGGGGAGGAGAGAGGACTTGATCTGAATCAGGTAGGGAACCAGAGAGTCGGGTTGGAATTTCCTTTTGGTAATCCAAGAAGGCGGAGAGGATAGGGGTAGCAGACCACTGAGATGGTGAAGTGGAAAAGTGAGTGGTCAGAGTGCAAGGGTAAATCAAAGACTCTGGCGTCTAACGGCTAGGAGAGAAAGCACTTAGGTGGCGTTAAATTGCTTGTATCGATACCATAACTTCCTTGCACTTGCCACTAGCTGGCTGTTTTATGTGTCCTATTTATTCCACTTCCCATGTACTGCACTTTCCCCTTTCCCTTCCCCCTGCGCACTTTTCCTTTCCCCCTTCCCATGCACTTGCGTGATCTGAATGACACATGGCCTAGTAGGATCGTTGTCTGTCCTCCCAGGTCCCCCCCCTTGCCTCGTCGCGCCTTGAAACACTTGTGTATAGGCGCGTTATAAATGCCATATCTTATCATATCATATCAATATCGTTCTCCCAAACCTGGTTGACTTAAAAGAGGCTGCTATACTTCCAACCATATACATGTTTAAAATGAAGAAGCATTACAGCTAATCTTTTCTCCAGGAACAGACAAGAGAGACACACTTTTTCACTAAATTGGACTTCAGCACGTCATGTGACCCTTGGAAGATTGCATTGGTCTCTGCAGTGATCAAGCGGTCTCCTAGACCTTCCCAAGTATGGTTTTAAGGGGCTGCTTGGCACAATCTGGTATTGTTTACATTGCCCGTATATTGATTTCAGTTAGAAAATTAATCTGACCGTGTCCTCCATATCTGATCATTCTTGACTAATCTCAAGTGGAATGTATGTGTGTGCATGTGAGTGAGTTTGTAAGCTTTTTGGCAACTTCCACAAGCATTCAAGCAAGCCAAGGTGCCAGCATTTTAATAACATCTCCCGCCTAGATATGTGCATGGTACGCAATGTTTATTGGGTTTTGGAAAATGTCAACACGCAGATCACTCGAAAATATTCCCACACTGTGACACCAATTAATACTCTTTTTAAAAAAAAGAGCAGTTTTTTAATTGGTTGAGGAGTGCGGTCGAGTGCTGTTATGCTGGACCAGACTGGACTGCATCTGGAATCTAACGCACCTTCCATGGACTCATTAGATGTTACTCATAAACTTTGCTAAAGCAGACAAAAATAAGCCCTGCTCCTCCACTTCTGTTTTTATGACATTTAAACTGTGGGTCACGCGCATTTGTGGAGTGCAGTCGAGTGCTGTTACGCTGGACCAGACTGGACTGCATTTGGAATCTAGCGAACCTTCTTTGGACTAATTGGATGGTATGCTGTTTGTGGATTTACATCATCTCATCTAATCCATACAATTCTAAGGACATAATCTAATGTAGTGTATCTATTTATCTTCTATTGTAGATACTCAAAAGCTTTGCTAAAGCGGACAATAATAAGCCCCACCCCTCCACTTCCAGTTTTATGACATTTAAACTGTGGGTCACGCGCATTTGTGTGCGCGTGTTTATGGAGTGCGGTCGAGTGCTGTTACGCTGTTGTGCTGGTGGATGGTGATTATAACATTTTACTCCCCCTTTTGTTTGTGCTTATCACCTATTTGCTAACTTTTAATTTGACAGTAATATTCTTGCTACTTGCATTGCATGGCAGGAAACTATACACTGATGACTGCTATGCCAACTAAGGGTGATCTTACCAAGTTAATTCACCCCAGTAAACGTACCACCATCTGAACAGTCAAACCTGCCTGCTGGTCTCATATTTAAGCTGTGTCTTCGCGACTCCGCTTCCAGTCCTCAACTACTGACATTAGAGCTTTCTGCCACTCGGAGCGAATCCGCAAGGATCCTGTTACTGCTGTTATGCAGGCTCCTCTAGCGGTTGCAGCTCCAAGCACAGATGGAACAATTGATGCGAACGACGGCACACTGATTGACCTTTCAAGCCCTCCTGATTCTGTTGTAGCTGCCGGCTTCAAGATCCCCAATACAAACTGCAGCTCTGAACGAAGTACAACCAAACCTTCTGAACTCCCATCATCAGAACTTCAAATCTCTTTGGCGGCTACTATTTTACCCATATTGTGATCACAGCCCAAGTACATAACACCTGTTTACCCGGTTCAACTTTGCTGAAGGACGCAACGGTCAGCGCTGCTTCCCTTCTGTCTAATGTTATATCTCCTGTAATTGCTGTTACAAGTGATGTAGTTACTGCAGCCCCCTGTTCAGTTATAACTTCTCATTGCATGTCCCCCATTCAAATTTCATGTCCTCACCCTAATAATCTCTCCCAGTCACCCATTATGTTTCCCAATACATCTTCTAGCTCCTCATCAGATCTGTCCATTTCTTTTGCTAATCCTACACCTCGCAAACCTATCTCGTCTGAAATTTCTTCCATACACTTAATTGAAATATCGCTTATGGTGATGAATGCAGCTCTTGCTTCGATGACTAAACTGTTTGAAAAACTTGATGCCAAAGTGGCTAACCAAACAACCTTGCTGTAGAACCTCCAAGAGCAGCTTCTAGGTAGGTCGTAATTCTGCAATTCCTGATGCTGCTCCAATTGAGAGCCAATTGCCTTTTCTGAGTAATTTAAATTACAATGTAATTACTAACACCAAGGCCCTCATTCCGAGTATGGTGGTAGTCATGGTGCTATTTGCGCCATGACTGCCTCCCATACCGGTACCAACTCTGGTTTGGTGAAATGGGGACTTACCGGTCCAGTCCGACCTTGGCAGGACCGGTAAGTCCCCATTCACCAAACCATTCCCCATTCCCATTTGAGCCCTTATAGGGCTCAAATGGGAATAGGGAGGGCGCAAATAACGGGCCGGTGTATGCCAAGCCCGTTATTTGCGCCCAGGTCCCTTAACGGGTCCCGTCCTTAACACCTGGTCAAACCAGGCGTTAAGGAAGGGACCCGCTAATGGACCTCGTAGTAGGGCGGTAAGGGATTACCGCACCGGTCTCCTTACCAGTGCCCGGTATCCCTTACCGCCCTACTCGGAATGAGGGCCCAAGTCTACAACTACTCCCACTCACAACTTCGTAAACCACCAACTTAATCTACCAAGTGTGATTTGTGAGACTGCCAAGAAGGAGGATCCCGTGGTCTGCTTTTCACGCCCTAAGCCGACTTTCACTATTTTCTCACAACTGAAAATGGACGCCCAGTAGAGCTTCAGAACGTGAAAACTGACCTCTCCCAAATTCAACCCAATGCCAACTTGTCTCAAGAACATTAACATCATAGCTCCACAAGCTTGTAACTTTCTTACACTCAAGCAAAGGCGCCTTGTGCTCCCTCAAATGCTTGCCCAGCATGGTCTGTTCTTGTCCCTTCATACCAATTCATGGGAACCATCACCAGATATAGAACAACTGAAATGTTAATCTTGCCAATCTCACACTAATCTTACATTTGCTAATTTACCTGCTTCCCTTAGTTCGAGACGAGGAGCTCAGATCCAGCAGCAGATATAACACAAGTGGAATTTCTCCATCAAAATGATCTCGCAGCAGTTCACCTGTGAATTGAATCCGGGATTGTTAGGAACATCCTATGGCCGGCCAGAGTGCAGTTCTTTGAATTGGGATTCATCCTCTCACAGGAACCACAACTGTCCAATGTTAACACAAGGGAGACACTCAATTAATTGGCACTGTCACTGAATCTATCAGGAATCATGCCTCTTAGGGTCACCTGCTCTCAAGGTGCCTTCGAGACCCTTCGCAATATTGAATCGATAGACAAACCATCACATGTTATCCAATTACGAGGCCCTAGTATAAATTAGCAAGCCACATCTATGAAACTATTTCATTGCAGCCTTGCGAGTTGGAATACTAGAGGCTTCCATCATCGCCTTAGCTCTACCTCTCATTCACTTGATAAATTCGATATAGTAGTACTTCAAGAGAATTAGCTACTTCATCTCCCAGTATGGGATGATCATGTAATTTTGTTGGTCCCGGCTAAGACCCAAGGCAAAGGTCGACCAATGGCTGGTCTACTAGTCACAGTGAAAGTCTCTAAAGGCCTTCAATTAGAGCATGGGCCACTCCGAACATGCATACTCAGCTTGTTTTACCACTCCTTGTGAGACTATTGCCCTTATTAACTTATATTGGAACCATTCAACCATCGACCCTGAGCGCTTCTTTCAGGATGTGATGTATGTTTTAGATCTCATTATGAATGAGCGCTCTATTGATCATGTCATCATATTGGGTAATCTCATGCATAAAATTAATCTATTTGAACAGCAGTGGCTATCACTAATGGAAGAGCGTCAATTATTTATGCTTAATGGAGCGGTTCATGGCGATACTCTGCCTCCGTGCACTTGAAGGAGAGGCCTCCAATAGGCTATCATTGATTATATATTCACAACCAGGAATCTGTTTGCACTTGTAGAACGCTTCCAAATTATGCTGCAAAAATATAGTCACCACGATTTACTATCATTGCAATGGTCAATGTCCTGCCCATTCTGTTCACTGCAATATTATAAATCTACTCTTACTATCTCTGGAGGTAAACACAGATGTAGATGGACTCCCTCGTCGCTTATCCATCTACAGTCTCTCTTGCAAAGATATGACGTTCGATCCACCTCTGATTTGGTAGAGACTGATGGCTCATATGTAGCAGCCTTGGCGGTATTCATAGAGCAGCCCTCTATGACAGCCAAACCAGTATTCAGGCACAAACATCATCACGATCAGGACTTGCGCAACAACAAAACTGATCTGAGTAGCAATCTTAAGAATTTGATAAGACTGCCTCTTGAACTTAAAATCATCAGGACAAAGCAGTTTAAGACCCAGTATAAGAACTGGCTTAAGTCGCGGAAAGCTCTGATCATTCAAAATGATGCAGAGCACATGCTACGTACCCTATCCTAAAAAATACTGCTTCCATTTGGAATCTCCTAAATCAGTCGAGCCATGAACCCCAGACCTCCTTACAAATTAATGCAATCCAAGAAAAAAACTGGATTCTGTATTTCCAAAACCTCTATGCGCGAGCACCTAACCCTCTATGCGCTCCAGTTTCGAAATACATACTCTTGGACACTAGCATTCGATTTGAAAGAAGCAACATATTTGTTTATATCACTAAATTAAGCTCCTCTAGAGCGCCTGGGCCTGATGGGCTTACCAACACTATGCTTAAAACCCATCCTGAACTCTGGGCCGATATATTACAGCAAATTTATCTTAACATTGTCAAAAGTCAACAGATACTGCCTTCTTGGCAGAAATCGATTATAGTCCCAATCTTCAAGAAGGGTAATCGTGAGCTCCCTCAGAGCTATCGGCCTATAGCTCTTCTGGATGCCCCAGGGAAACATTTTGCTCACCTGATTTTACACGATTTCAATTGCTAGATGAAAGAACAACGTTTACATGACAAGTTCCAAATGGGTTTTGTAGCAGGTCTAGGTACAGCCATTAACTTGATGATCATAACTGCTATCAAAATGTATGGGAAACAAATGAATCAGCCAATATATATGGCTTTTGTGGATTTCAATAGCGCTTTTGACTCTGTGGCCTGTGAATTGTTAATGGACAAATTGGTGAAAGCAGCTTGTCCCACCCATGTTTACACCCTAGTTTCCCTTCTACATTCCAACACCTCTGTTCAGATTAGTTTATCACTTGATGGGAAATTATCAGTGCCCATTCCAATTTACAGAGGCCTCAAACAAGGCTGCATTCTATCCTCTGCTCTTTTTAACTTCTTCATCTCTGATCTGAACATACATCTTATCAAGGTGATGTCTGATCCTCCTAAATTTGGCAATTGTGCTGTTCCTTGGCTTCTCTACTTAGATGGTTTAGTGCCTCTTTCAAAAACTCCAAACGGTTTACAAAAATTGATTAAAGCACTTCACGGCTCCACTGAGACTAATCAGCTCACCATCAATATGTCGAAAACCAAGATTATGATCTGTGCTACTCCTCATCACGTTAGACATTGTTCATTCAGCTGGCGATTGCACAGATCTAGTTTAGAAGTGGTGACAGAGTATCGATATCTTGGGCATAATACCAATAACCACCCTTCTGATTTGCCGTACCATTTGGAATTTAGAAAGAAGATACAAACATCTGTTGCCCAGGCATGTATAATTCATTGCAAGTATGGAAAATGTACCCACTCTCCATTGATGATATATTATAAACAGAAGGTTGTTCTAATATTGGTTTATGGTGCAGAAACAATGGTGTGGAAACAGGTGCACTGCTTAACTGCAAGCCAACCCATGTGTATTGCCACATATGAATTGGGATTATTATCTCTTGGCATTTCCTATGTGTGGAAGTTGTGCATCTTATTGAAAAAATGCTTGTTGGCTGTCGATCCTAACTCTGTTGGTTAGCCTAGCTTCCTGTGTTAATTGTGCAAAGGATCATTTTGTGCACTCATGGAAGCAACATCTAACTGAGATCTTGGAAGCTCAACACAGCTACTGATGACAAATCATGATTCTGCCAAAAATGTAATGTTTGCGTTGTGATTGGATATGCACCTGACAAAAGTGGCAATTAAAGAATCAAGAGCTTCTCAGCAATCTATTTTCAGGCTTTCCTTTAAATCTTTGGCTTACAAGAGAGATGTTGCATTGTCAGAAAAGCATTGTCAGAAAAGCTATTAACAGTGGGAATCAATCATGTAAATTCTGTGGAAAGCCCAAAGAATCTGAAACTTTAAAGCATCTTTTAGTAATATATCCAATCTTATCCCAGAAACATAATGCATTTCTTCACACCCACTTTCTGGAATATGTCAATCTAACATCTGAAGAACTGTGGTTTGAAATTCTAAATGGTAAACATGTCAGTGTTAATATCACAGCCATGACATTTCTTCTATCGCTACGCTTGGGCTAGTTTCTCCTTCTTTGGTTTATGCACGGTTACATTTGATTGAATATTTTAATATGATGTACCATTTTAAATGTTTTGGGTTTGACTCATCCTTTCTATGTCCATGAATTTTAACTCGATCTTGAGATTTTATATCTATTAATAGTTTTTAAGATTTGCTGAACTTTTACACCATGCATATCCTCCTTATAGGTCCATCACCCAAATGTTATATTAACTAATTTTATGACTTAAATTGAAGCATATTTTGTTTCTTCTTCTTTTCTCTTGTTATAAGGACTATATATGAATGTACTTTACGCTATTGATCGGAATTTGCATTTGTTTTTTTCTTTATTTAACACATTGTATTTGTATTTTAGGATCTTCTGAACTTTTG
Source organism: Ambystoma mexicanum (assembly GCF_040938575.1). Classification (NCBI taxonomy): domain Eukaryota; kingdom Metazoa; phylum Chordata; class Amphibia; order Caudata; family Ambystomatidae; genus Ambystoma; species Ambystoma mexicanum. The sequence goes on from NC_090926.1 coordinate 310,573,560, forward strand.
TTAACTTTTTCGCTTTTCTGTTATTTTGTATATTGAAAGGTTGTACTTTTAAACCACATGAATAATAAAATGTATTGTTTTAAAAAATTGGTTGAACCAAAAAATCTGCCTTAGAAAAATGTGTAACCATCTTTTCTACTGCTCTGCAGCAGTGTTGTCTAGGAGAAACCCTAAGGCTAGTCACCCAATGGCCTTATAAACAAATAAGCTAAACCCCAGTGAACTTTATTTTGCACAAGATGATAAACAACTGTTGTGTATAACAGAAGCATTCACTAAACGGAGATATCCGTCGGGGCTCACAGTACAGAGCGGTGGTGGAAACAATAGGCGTGATAGGAGTTTGCCTTGGGGTACGTTGGAGAGAGGGCACACGTGTCATGCTGGCAGAGCAAAGGCCAGATCGTTTCTGAAATCATTGGAAAACATTAAGACTACACCTTTGCAGTAGTAGTGTGGCATCCTCTGTTCAGGTAAAGTGAACATGAACAGGGGCATTCTGAAAGGGTAAAATTGGAGTGCACCAGTCTATCCACCATGGAATAATAACCTCTCTCATTTATTAAACAAAGCTTATCAATAAACCAACTACTAGCATGAAGGGAGACAGTAAGGGTATACACTGTTGTTACAGGGCTTGTGATATTCTTTGGGTATTAACATGCTAGGGGGACCAGAGCTGGCATACATTGTGGCGACAAGCTTCATTGTATTCTTTAGGTACCAAAAGCATGACAGGGGCAAGCCAGTGCTGGCAGATATTGAGAGACAGGCCTTTGGTATTCTTTGGGTACTCACATATAATGTATTGCACTTACAAGAATCATGAAGGTTAGCCAATGTACTGCACTTAGAGGAATTGGGAAGGTTAGCCAAGGTACTGCACATAGAAGAATTGTGAAGGTTATCCAATGTACTGCACTTAGAAGAATCATGAGGTTACCCAATGTACTGCACTTAGAAGAATTGCGAAGGTTAACCCATGTACTGCACTTAGAAGAATTGGGACGGTTAGCTAATGTGCTGCGCATAGTACAGGGGTCCCCAACCTTTTGTAGACAAGGAAAAAAATGTGTTAAATAGAGTGGTGAGCAACATCCGTGCTAAGATGGTACACATCAGCATTCTGTTGGTGGAAAACCATTTCAACACAAGTTATAACTTAAAGAAACTTAATACTCCTAGTACTAAACAACAAAGTTTGTGAGGCCTTGGCCCAATACGACTTAATTTTAATTCAAGAAACTTGGGCCAAAGGTCTCTTGGTGTGGGATGTTTATGAGGTTCTGTGTTTAGCAACTAAGTCGGGAACTAGAGGTCGCCCAAAAGGAGGATTAGCCCTTGCATACCGAAATGACGAATCAATTGTTGTTGAATCAGAAGTCCAAATATCCGATTCAATTATGATTGCGACATTTAAAGTACTAACTGGAAATGGCCCAATGCATGTAATGCTAATTAATAACTATTGGAACGCTTTAGAATTTTCTGATAAGCAACTGGAGAAAGTGATTGTAAAATTGGATACTCTGATAGATGATTGGCTGGGTAACAATTTGGATGGCTCAATTATTCTAGCCGGTGATTTGAATGCGGATTGCAACATGGCAAATATTGACATGGAGTGGGCTATTGCCTCCTTGGGCGATTGTAAATCCAAAAATGGGAAGAGATTTGCAAGGAAGAGAATTCCAGAGTCCTGGCAAATTTCCTATGTCTTGTTAATATTTAAGAAGGGTAATCCCTTGTGTACAATGAACTACCACCCTATTTCTCTTAGGAATGTTGATGTTAAGATCTTCACATCCATAGTATTGGATAAACTACTCTTGTGGATAAAAGAGAATGCTATTCTAGACTTTAGGCAGATAGGGTTTACAAAAGACATAGGGACCAACGCCAGTGGCATGCTCGTCACCCAGTTACAACGAAACGCATGTGCTAAGGGGAAAACTCCACTCTACTTAGCATCGATGGACCTATCAAAGGCCTTCGTCATGGTTGATAGACCAACTTTATGGAATAGGCTTATGGAATTAGGAATTGAAAAAAATATGTTGGAGCTACTGATACACATTTACTCAAGAACAGAGATTCGTGTCGGATTGAATAATGAAGGTCTCATGGCAAATGTAATAAAGTCATGCAACGGTCTAAAACAGGACTGTGCCCTTGCCGCTATTTTATTCAACCTATAAGTATCAGCAGCTGGTGAACATCTGGATGGGAGTGGATTAGTAACTCCCAAATTGGGTAAATTAAAAGTGCAATGAGTGGCATACGCAGATGATTTTGTTGCTCTTCGATTGTACTTAAATCGGATTGCAAAGACTAATTAATGCATTTGTCACCTTTATAGCTGAGCTGGAACTGAAAATAAATGCATCAAAAACTGTTATCATAAATCTGGGTCAATGTACAAAAAAATCATCAGCTTTAATTTGGCACTGTGAAAGTATTAGTATTAAACAGCAGAGAACCTTCAAATATCTAGGCTATTCCTATTCAAGTGTGTTGTCCAACAACTTTATTAAAAATTGTCTAAGGCCAAAGGCTATTGATGCCTCTAAACAACTGAGAGTCATCGAACAAAAATATGGGAGATACTCGATGTATGCATGTATTGAATTTTACCACAAGAAAGTAATTCCACGACTCACTTATGGTCTGGAGTTTATTCCTGAAACACTAATTTCATATTTGAAAATAATAGAAGCAAAGATATGGAGAAACGTACTGTTCTTTATGCTAAAATGTATCCCTATGGAAATGATTTGTTATGATTTTGGTTTGCCTTCACTGAAAAGATACATGAACTTAAAAAAAGCCTCTCAGCTAAGGAAATGTTTAATTAGTGACGAGGATTGAATGGGCCTCATTCCGAGATTGGAGGTAGTCATGGCGCTAATGGTACCGGCACCGGTCTCGTTCAATGGGGACTTACCGGTGTAGTCTGACCTTTGCAGGACCGGTAAGTCCCCATTGAAAAAACCAATCCCCATTCCCATTGAGCCCTCAATGGGGAAGTAGCTCATAACGGTACCGCAATTTGCGGTACCGTTATTAGCTCTGAAGTCTCTTAGCGGGTCCTGTCCATAACGCCTGGTAAAACCAGGCGTTGAAGGAGCAACCTGCTAAGGGAACTCGTAGTAGGGCGGTAAGGGATTACCGGCACCGGTCTCCTTAACGGTGCCAGTATCCCTTACCGCCCTACTCGTAATGAGGCCCAATGTATTACAAACTAGCCGACGGTAATACAAGAACCTTCATGCGTTTGTTGAAAGAGGAAGTGGAATGCACATTACTAAATCTAGGTCTCTCTATTGGAATTCTTATTGAAAAACCAATGAAAGTGAAGACATTGGTAAAAGCATTTGACTGGGTTGAGAATAATGCAGTAATATTGAACTCAAAACTGTATTCGCAAATTGTGTCCTTTTGGAAATGGTACCCAGAACCAGAAGTTTATATGCTAAAATATCCTTTGTGCTATTCAGAAACAGTACTATGCGTTTTAGATCGAATGTGCTAAATACACAAGAAATATGAAATATTCGGTAACCCATATCGGGAGACTATACATTTTTTAGGCATTGCCAGAATGTGGGCGAAAAAGATACATGGTTCCATCTGTTATTAACATGTCCAAAACTATTGCCGAAAAGGATTGAATATTTTGAGCAATTTGTTAATGACTTATGTTATGTTAACCGAATTTAGAGGAGCGCACGTACACCCTAAGGCAGATTTTATTTGAATAGTCGTTTTCAGTAGCCGTCGGAATGAGAGGTGATCAGCAGTGCTACGTAGTGCAAAAGGGAGGTCATTCCAAGCCTTCCCAGCTGCCCTTGAAAAAGCACGTCCTCCTGTTCGAGCAAACTGGTAGCGGGGGACGGCTACCAAGAAGGCTGAGTGGGAGTGTAAGAATCAAGTAGGTACATAGCGCGAGAAATTAGTTTGCAGATATTCTGTGCCAATACCATAGAACGCTCGATGTAATATACACTAGGGGGTCATTCCAAGTTGGGTGGTAGCCATGGCGCTATTAGCACCATGGCTGCCTCCCAAACCGGGTCCGGTCTGGTTCAATGGGGACTTACCGGGTCATTCCGACCCTGGAGGACCCGGTAAGTCCCCATTCAACCAACCATTCCCCATTCCGATTTGAGCCCCTATAGGCTATTCGCAGGCCTGTTATTAGCGCCCTGGTCCCTTAGCGGGACCCGTAAAGGACGTGTTGTCAGACCACACATCCTTTGCGGTTCCCGCTAAGGGACCTCGGAATTGGGCAGTTCCCTTACCGCCCAACTCGGAATGAGGCCCATAGACTTGAAAGAAATCTGATCTGCCACCGGAAGACAATGCAGTTTCCTGAGCAGAGGAGACATGTGTCCCAAAAGGAGGATGAAGAATCGCTCTGGCTGCCGCGTTTTGCAGTAGTTGGAGCTGCTTAATCAAGTAGCAGGGCTGTGCCAGGTAGAGTGAGTTGCAGTAGTCCAATACACTGAGGACCAGGACTGAGGACTTATCTCAAGGAAACAGTGAACTACTGTGGTTTGAAATGTTACATGGCAATTCAGTTGTAATGAAAATAAGAACAAATGCATTTCTAAAGAACATCTGTAACTTGGAATAGTATGAAAACAGCCAAAGTTCTTCTCAGGAAGTCTTGGCAGAGTAATTTTATCTGTAACATGTGATGTTCATCTAATTTTTATTCCTTTTTTGATTGCTTTTTTACACATTTTTTCTTCTTCTTGGATCGTGTTGTTAATTTGATGTGTTTTAAATGTGTTATCATTGTTTTCAAATTTTGTAAAGGTTTATATAAACCATAACAAATAAATAAAAAATAAATAAAAAATATTGCGAAGAGGCTATGTTAATGTGCAGGAATTAACAGTTATAAAGACCAAGGGCCTCGTTATGAGTTTGGAGGTAGCCATGGTGCTATTAGCGCCATGGCTGCCACCAAAATCGGTCCGGGTTCCTTGAATGAGGAATTACCGGGCCATTCCAACCTTGGAGGACCCGGTAATTCCTCATTCAAAATACCCATCCCCATTCGGGCCTTCATAGGGCTCAATGGGAATGGGGAGGGAGCTAATAACGGGCCCGTTATTAGCTCCCTGGTCCTTTAGCGGCTCCCGATAAGGAACCTGGGAAAGTGGCGGTAAGGGGTTAACAGCACCGGCATCCTTACCAGTGCCGTTAACCCCTTACCACCGCACTCGGAATGAGGCCCCAAGTGTAATTCAGGTCCAAGCAATATACAATGGCCTGGTTGGTGTTTACACAGAATGTTTATGACATGAAGTGGCAAGGGGACATTTGTAGAAACTGGAGGCCAGTAAAATTGTTCAAAAACATGGCCGCACTTAACATTACAGAGTGCTTGGAGTTCTCCCATAAGAAATCTTTAGGACACTTAGTGGCAAATGTATTTGACTTAAGCACGTTCTGTGAATAGCCAGATTGCAACCTACTTAAATGCAACATTGTAATGTTTGTTTGATTTAAACAGTTGCTGACCAGAATGAGTACCTTTTCCAGCCAGCAGCTCACCTACAAGCGTCAAGCAACTTAGTGGTGCATCGACCGTAGCGCAGGTCTGGCCCAATAAGTGCAGATTTATTGAGGGGGATTTGTAATGCTAATTACAGCAACAGTTCATGGTTTGCTTTGGGATGGCCTATTTATGGGCCTTGTGTATGCCTCAATCACTGCCTTGCTAGGTAAGTCTATTTACATTGCCTGCCCACATCCCTCACCCTTATCCCAACTATCTATCTGCTCCCTACCATGTCTGAATGTTCTATCTTACTCCTCCTTTGCCTCACTGACAGGCAAAGCACTTCGACACCATAAATTATGGCAGGAGGCACCATACAAATGCAAGATAACATAACATTGACCAGCCAGTGTGGGGGCAACAATGGACTGTTGCTTATATCTATTTATATTTATTTAGCCCCATAACATCTGCATGAGTGTGGTCGTTATTGGGCTTGTCTCTTGTGATGGCTCAATCATCCTCATCCAGGCTCTTTGCCCTTAGACCATGCTGCTGATTCTTCGACAACTAATGGCATGTCAGGTTTGTCTTCCAGAGAAGAATGTTTGGCTAGCTTTCCTGCACAGTCCTGACACAGGCTACATTGCCATTGCAGTCTCATTCTTGCAGTTCCTCTATCTTCTTGGCCTCCTCTCCAAAGCCCAAAGCAACTTGCGAGCAACATTTTAGGGTGCTGCAAGCAACATGTTGCTCTCGAGCTACACGCTGGGGATCACTGGCATAGACGAATTGGGAAGGTTAGCCAATGTACTGCACTTAGAAGAATTGAGAGGTTAGCCAATGAGCTGCACTTAGAAGAATTGTAAAGGTTACCCAATGTATCACAATTAGAGAATTGGAAGGTTAACCAAGGTATTGCACTTAGAAGAATCTTCGAGGGTAACCAGTGTATTCCTTTTAGAAGAATTGTGAGGGTTAGCCAATGCATTTCACCCAAAAGAATTCTCGAGGGTAACTTATTTATCACTCTTAGAAGAAGGTGAGGGTGAGCCAATATACCGCACTTAGAAGAACACTGGGAGTAGCCAATGCACTAACCACCCCTGCTCCTCTCCAGCATACCTCCCAAGTACCACACACGCATTATGAGACAGCCAAACTACACATGAAACACACAAACACACACCCAACACAATAAACATCTGTATACAGCAAACAATCCCAGATGAGAACCTTACCCCTCTGGATACAACAAGCCAGTGGACACAACCTGAACTCAGCTAGAAAGTTGATACGCACAGACGCCCATTTCTCCAGGTTCTGCAAGCATCAACAGAAGAGCACAACCTCTATCGCATCCCTCTTCCCTCACTAACCCACGCACCCTCTTTCTTACAGAGTCACATGAGCACCTGGAGACCAAACGGTGGCTTAACATAACATAGCAATAGCATGACAAGGGGCCAGAGCTTGCATGTATTGTAGGGACATGCTTTATGAGAATTGGGTTCGCAAAAATAGATTGAAAGGAGGCAGCACAGACATTTCGTTTTGTGATAGACCTGATAATATACATTGGACGCAACCTGCATGAAAGTGGGTTATGAGATCAGAACTAGAATATATTGTTATGAAAGGCCTCCTGTTCTTTGGGTACTCACAGCATGGCTGATGGGCTAGAATGACATATTGTTGACATAGGCCTCATGACAGTCTTTGGACACATGTAAATAAGTTTTACACTGCAAACGCTGGCATACATTGAAAGGGCCACACGGTTTTCTTTGGCCACTGCCAATACGAAAATGTGTTGCAAAATGCTCCCATGTACTTTTGGACACCTAGATTTTATAGGAGCATTTGACAAGTCCTCATAAAGAACTGCTTATAAATTATATGGCCTATTTTCTAATGTTTCCAAAATGTGTGTGGTAAAATGAAAAATTTCAGAATACCCCCCACTCCCCCACCCCCCAAACACTCCCAAGTTGGCTTGAGTTTGCTTCCTCGTGCTAATTCGGGAACATAAATTATGTTCCACCGCTTTAAAATTGTACCAGCAATTACTGGCTGTACCTGTCCTATGTGCCAGAGAAGATTGCAGCGCTGCTGCCTTTCCTGTGCCTGGCCTAATTGTTAGTATGAATTTTGGTGGGCTGCCGCCCACGTTGTGTCTGCTCTATTTGTACAAGACTCTTTTAGTGCTACTGCCTGTACTGTTCCTGTTCTCAATCAGGGAATCTTGCAAAGGTTCCAGAGGCACATGCGATAATATCTGCATACGAAGAAAACATGCACTGCTGTGTGCCATTTTGCTCCTCTTTTTGCCAGTTCAGTTTGCATGTGCTTATTCGCGCCACATGAGCGGCCAGGTGAACTGCGTGCATCTGAAGAGGCAGGGCATGCAGCTGTCAGGGGCCCTCATTACGAGGTGGGCGGTAAGGGATTACCGCCCTACTACGAGTTCCCTTTGCGGGTCCTTCCTTAACGCCTGGTTTTTTCAGACGTTAAGGACGGGACCCGCAAAGGGACTCTAGAGCTAATAACGGTACCGCAATTTGCGGTAACGTTATTAGCGCCTTCCCCATTCCCATTGAGCCCTATGGGGGCGCAATGAGAATGGGGAATGGCCCTGGTGAATGGGGAATTACCGGTCCCGCCAACCTTCGAATGGACCGGTAATTGCTCCATTCACCAGGGCGGAGTCGGAACGAGTTTGGAGGCAGCCATGGCGCTAATAGCGCCATGGCTGCCTACAACCTCGTAATGAGGCCCAGGATGTGGGCGGCAAAATGACATTTGCCTGGGGTGGCAAACATCCTTGGACCGCCCCAGAGAGTAGACCCCTAAAGTTCTGATGGAACATGACAATTTTTGCAATCAGTGAAGAGTCTAACACCAAGACAATTGAGATGGGCATTGTCTTTTGTTTGCACTATAATTATCTGATTACCTTGTGATTCAAAAGTTGGATGCGTTACAACGTACAGTGAAAAATACAAGACATTCCAAAACCATATTTAATTTCAGTGAAGTTGTTATTATTCCGATCGTTCGAGCATGTGTTTTTAAGCATACTGTAATCGATATTAAAAATGTTTTCCTATGCATCTTACCTTAGTTTTCCTCACTTTTACACATGCAACAACAACGGTTCGGCGCAGCCATCTTGTGCTAATCTTATCCGTTGAGGCATCGCACTAATTTCAAGGAAACTGACATCACTAGATGCGTACGACCCATTTCACAACGCCAATGCACGTTCTCTGAGCGTAAGCAATTGACGTGTCTCCATGGAAATGGCAGGACGCCTCTTTCCTCAACAAGTATAAACAGACCCCTTCTCATCAGACAACATCGGAGTTGCTTTTTCAATTGTTTCACTGTATTTTTTTTTTGGATCACCTGTGACTCGTTTCTGCTCTGTTCAGATATCTTCGTAGTACAAAGCGCCTGCAAACACATAATTATATTAGCAGAACTGATTTCAATCGTTGCTTGCATTTTATTAAAAAAATGTGACGTATAATGGCCACATTACAGCCCTACCAGTATGAGCCTGAGTATTCCTAGGAGGAAGTAATTGAAAGAGAAAGATGCGAAATCGCACAATTGATTGTTGGGAAGATGAATAACCGGATCATGAGCCTGAGCCCTGTTGCATGGAAGACGTTTCCACCTGGTGTACCTGCAATCGTTGCAAGGTCATGTCAACCGAGGTGGAGAACTTCTGGTGCCAAGAAAACTCTGGATGCTTGTCCTACATATCAGAAGAAGACACACCATCGCTATGCGTTACCGAGCTGCATGACTGCAGGGCAGCCTGCCTCACAAGGTCCGTGTTGAGTATTATGATGGTGCTTATGCACAAACTTCAGACAATAGTAGGCTCTCGTAATCCAAGTAACGAGTAAGTGCACTCTAGATGTGATGTCATTTTGACCACTGAGACGTCTAACGTTTCATGTTTGTCTCCTACATTGTCATAACTTTGATCGATCACTGACGAATGAATTTAGTCTGCAAATTGAATATATTTCTCTTGCTTTTTGGAAATCAGAGTGTTCATCGCTTACGTGTCTTTCACTTTCAACTAAAAGACAATATTTCTCTCTGGCCCAAACCGTTATGGATTGAATGGGTGCTCACTTTTGTAATGAGTCGAGAATTCAAAGCCCAAGTTCATTTTTCCATGAAGTAACTTTTGTAAGGGCAACTATGCCTTAGAATTATACATTTTCAAGTAAGGGTGGTACACTTATCAGGTTCATTCAATTACAGTATGTATGTTTCTCTTCCACAGGTGGTACATGTTTTTGGCCTACCATTTGTTTACATGGTGGCTTTATGGGAGCCTTGGATTCCGCTTTTGACAAGTAACACCCGCCTGTGTCATCGGAGTCATTCGCGCCAAATTCCCCAGTGAAAGCGGACAGTACAGGGGATTTTCACACACTGTGCTGCAACCTTAAGTATACAATTTGTAGTTTGTTTGTGCCATCAACATCACCAAATTAAATAAAATACAAATGAGCATATACGAATAGTTGTTTCAATTTTTCTGTGAATCAGGAAGGAGCTCACTTGTCTATGAGGGAAATGAAAGAATGGTTGGTGCCCATTTGGGCTCACCTTGTCTGCAACAATCCATCCCCCTGTCCGGCTGTGGTTTACCCTCCCGAACCTCCTTCTCACCTTGACCTTCTGAGGAGCTGTCCTTGGGGTTCGTCGGTTTCTTCTTCCTTGTCTTACTTGTATCTGGGTCCTTCTTCTCCTTTTGTTTCATATCCTTCTTTTCGTGTAAGTAGGGTCTAGCTCCCGACAGAGGCCACCTTGACTGAATTAGGTACCAAATCTCAGAGACTCAGAGAAGCCAAACCCCCAGTCCAGGGAAAAAGCCAGTCGGCAACAAAAAACCCTGGTAGATGCAGTGGTAGTTCAATTCAGGGGGTCTTTGATGATGTTGAGGCGAGCAGGTGGATTTATGCCTCCAAGAGTTAATTCTGTTTATGGGTACACAGATTCCACTGCACGGTATGCTGGGAGATGAAGTCCTTCTTTTGCAAGAAAAGTCAGCACAGAGTTCCCAAACACTACAAGAGCGCAAGTGCCTTCTGAAGAGGGATAGTGGCGACTGTGGCTGCAATAACCAGAATGGTTCACTAGACTGCAGGATGGTTCAGTTGAAAGATTTGCAGAGAAGGAAAAAGTAAGGAAAGGAGTTAGCAGATAAAAAGGGACTGCCGTTCCACGAAGCAAGGCAGAAGGCTTGCAGCGATCGAAGAATGGCAGAGGAAGTACAAGTCACAAAGGCAGCGTGAACGCGAGGACGTGGAACAATCAGAAACAGGCAAGCAAATAAGAAAAGTAGAAGCTGCAGTAATAATCCTGGCGAAAGGGAAGAAAGGTATAGGACAGCAGAATCAGCAGAGCAGAGGCGGAACAAGGTAGAAAAGATGGCATACCCAGTACGCGGAAGGGCAACTGAAGAGGGAACTGAAAGGCAGTGCTCCGAACAGGAACAGAGCGAAAAAAGGGCAAAACGAAGTCCAAGGGAAATCCAAGGCGAACAGAATATGAGGTAACTGTGAACACACAGCAGCGCTGTCCAAGTAGGAGGACGGATACAACGCGCTGTTCCGGGGGGAGTGGTGCAAACATATACAGACGGCGGCCATGTTGGTTGAGGACTAGACTGCATCCTCCATTCCCTAAGGGAATTGATTGGTGTTCCCATACCTGCCACAGCTTCCAAGGGCGAAGCCTGACACCCCCCTCCATTATACCCACTCCGGTACTCGGTGGGTGGGAACGGCCAAGGTGATAAACACCATGGACGCACAAAGGGATCCCCCAGACTCCCCTCTTCAAGACCCAGTCCCTGCAATCCACATACGTTTGTGTTCCCTCTGCACTGTTCCGGGCCTTTTTTGCACTCGCCTCATGCACAGCCATCCCCCCTCCAGTATCAATGGCAGTTTGCACCTGCGGCCATGCGCTCGCAAGGGGGCTGGGATGATGTGAACGCTCAAGGTGCAAACACCATGTACACTTCAAAGGGATCTTCTGCACTGTGACCATTGTTCAGATGACCTCCCCAGACCCAGTGTCTCCAGACTCCCCTCTTCAAGACCCAGCCCCTGCAATCCACATAGTTTGTGTCCCTTCAGCAGTGTTCTGGGCCTTTTGTGCTCACCTCATGCCCATGCAACCCCCTCCAGCATCAATGGCAGTTCGCATCTGTGGCCATGCGCGCGCAAGGGGACTGGGAGGATGAGAACGTTCAAGGTGCCAAACACCATGTACACTTCTACAGTGTTCATTACTACTAGCTGCTTAATGAAGTAACTCATCAAACTGGCACACATGGCCCAAAAACAGTAGGCCATTTTCATTAACAAAAAAGGACAAACACAAGCATTTTGCGTTAGTTTTTTAACCCTGGCCCTATTGTCCTATAGGCTGTACGAGCAGACCTATACCTGTGCGCTTGCAAGGGGGAAGGGTGGGTGGGAATGGCATATGTGAAACATTGCAATTGAGGCCGAGTGGATGTCAACAAACACGTCACACATTCACATAAACACCCACTTTTCTAAGCCTTTATAAACACCTTGACATTTAACAGGAGAACATCTCTGAGATCTACAAGGTATCTCGTCATCGTGCTGCTTGTTCCCAGGATACATGTTCCATGGCTACTTGCTCCCCTGCTTGCTGAATTGGCTCATTTGTTCGACCAGGTAAGGGTGGGTCACCTATTTACTTCTCTATGTTCTTCGATCGCTGATCTCAACATTTCTGTTGATTTCCACCTAATGTACCCAGTATTGTAATGTTAATTTATCTCAAAGACTTCACCATTGTCTAATTTTCAAGTATGTTGATTTCGGTAAATAGCACATTGCATCACTGTGCATTGTAATGGAATGGAATTTTTCATGGTCCATGTTTGCAAGCATGTTTCCTTTTGATTCTTGAAAGTTAATTCAACGGACTAGTAACACGTTACGATTTGAGGTATATCATTCAAATCTGTAAGAAAGTTATCGCTACGTTCATTCGACTAGGTTACACAGGCTTTCTTTCTTTAAGTACAACAAATATTGCAGACAAAGCTGTGTTGTAATTCTTTCAATCACATGCATCCAGTATTATTTGTTTTAATTATTTATATTTTTTTATACAGATCTTACAGACTTTTCAAGAATGTCTTCATGTATCGTTATCGGTTGCCCTTCTGTGAGCCATGCCAAAACTCAGGGCCTGTCCTGTATACATTCCCAAAGGATATTGATTTAATAAGAAGATGGATTGTAAATTGCGGTTTTCCAGTGGACGAGACTGAAAGTAGAGCACAGGCTGTCTTGGACGACATGAGGGCCAATCGATTCTGCCTCTGCAGCCTGCACTTTACTGATGCTATGCACGAACAAAGTACACAAAAAAAGTTGATCCAGAATTCTTCGTAAATTGCTTCCAAATGCAATTCCAACTCAATTTCGGCACAAGCTGGTTCAGGTCAATACTGGATGATGAATTTGTTATGTTTGTTGGTATGTAGGACGATGGTCTGCATAAATAATTGTACACTATAATCTATCGATTTAATTAAGATAGTGTATTGAAAAGGTAACTTCATGAACAGGTCAGAGCTTTCGGTGTATATTTACTTAAAATTTGTCTTACCCTAGTCTCCATAGTTACCAGATTCTTTTGAATTTTAAAATGTTTTACTCTACTATACTACATCTGTCCCTGCATTCCAGAGCCTCTAATAAATCAGTGCATTGTGACCATTAGTAAACAATGACATAGTGCCCTTTAAAAGTCGCATAATGTTTTTGAAATCGGTTGCTTAACATATCCTTTTTTACGTAGAGCACACTAATCGAAGCACAGACCCTCACCAGTGATGAAACCACCGACACGTCTAGTATCCCAATGGTGAGTCCTACCGACATGCACAAAGGGATATTTTAGAGCGTTGGATCTGCCCAGATATCTAATACTACTTTAACTTTTCCTTTGTACTATTTTCTGAGAATGTACTGAAAATGAAGGAGCAAGATTCTGCATCAATTACTTTTCCGGAGTCAAGCGCAAGCTCACTCGCCTATCAATTATTTATATTGTACTGGTCCTTTATGAGAATGTGTTATGCTTGGTATTTCAAAACAAATGAACATTTTTATGTATAGTATTGGTTATTTACACTAAGTGCCATGTATGGGTGTCTCTCTGTATGTTCCATCATCTGCATCTAATTGTTTCAGTTTCATTTAGCTCTTTTCATCTGTACTAAAACAAGTACTGGGTTATAGGGGGATGCTGGAGCTTCGACTACAATCACTTCCTCCTTTGCAACAGGTTCAGAGTATGAGATATGCATACTTACAGTTCCCTTGCAAGAATGAAAGTAACTACTAAAAAGGATATTATTTGAGACTGAAATGCATGTAAGCTGGCACTATTTCAAACTTTTCTGATTTTGGTGCTAACGTTACACTTCCTCCGTAATGCAGAATAGATTAAAAAACAAACATTGCAAAGCGACATTACAATCAGTATATTTTGCACAGTGATCTCAGCAGATCAAGTACATGTGTCATCTCGGAAGGTTATCATGTGAAATCTGTAAAGTATATTATGACCAAATCACGTACACTGTTTTCGAGGGTATGTTCATACGAATGTTCGTATTGAGTTGCTACAACAAATCTTATAGTATATGGCTCATACTAATTTCATACTACTTTGTGTGTAAGTGCTCTGTGCGATGAAAGATTTTAATTTCCAGTACGATTGACATTTTTTTTAATGAATAGTCTATTCAATGAATGTACTCAAGATGTGGAATTAGAAGAGGAGGCACATGAACCATAGGTATACATAGCCTAATATTTTTATAATGTTGTAATTTTTTCATGTCCTTCAAGTTGGTTCTGTTTGAGGATGTGTACATATGTTTGTTTGCATGCAAATGAAATTTGCTTTATTTAAACCTTATAAAATAAAACACTTTTATTTTCAGCTTGATGGTGCGGTGGGCAAAGAGAAGGCCACGGTTTTGAAGCAAATTAAGAAAACAATGTTAAAAAACAAACAAGTTTGTTTTGGAGAGGTTTTTAAGCAGATGTTTTATTCATATTAGGTTTTTAGTTTTAAAATGGTATCTGCTGTATGTGTGCTATACATTGAGCATGTTTTTCTACACATCTGTTAGAAGCCCAGAAGGAAGAGAAGCATAAAGACTCAGACAACAAATGAAACCAAAGCTGTCGCTTGCCAAACAGATTTCACAATAGAGCAACTACTATTTGAGGCACAGCGTGGTCCAGTCAATAAGCATACTCATGACGCAGATGTCCAGTGGCCGGAAAATTAATGGAATCTTACCTGCCAACCGTACAAAGTTTCCATGGACCAATGCTACTATGTGCCAACTCGACAAAATGAAACTGAAGACGATGAAGATACATTGCAATTGCTTGCAGACGCCTTGACGCAATCTACACCCTCTAAAAATGTTCCACCCAAGAGAAATTCAATGTTACCTCTTTCTCCAATTCATGTGCAAATATCACAGCCTGGACACACATAGGCTGAAGCTTCAAAGCAATTAACTGAGGAATTTGCTCAAGATCTCGACTTCAGTTTGCCTAGTTTGGGGGAATTGTCCACCACCGTCGAGTCACAAAACACATTCATGCCGGACGATTGACTATTAAAGGAGCAAAAATACATTGTATTCGACAGCTGCCTGCTAGAGATTGTACAAATGCTGAAATGTGTCCATACTTTAAGAGGGAACATATGCGGAGAGCCATTGGTGAATGTGTATCGTGTATTACAAGGCACTAACCTGAAAATCCATGCCAGCTGTGTCCACCTTCATAATAAATGTTCATGGTCCGCTCAACCAATGCTGGGCAAAGTGCCTGCTGGAAATTAACTATGCTCAGCATCTTTACTTTTCAGCGGGTCGACTTTCATTAAGATTAACTGGGGGCCGTTATATATGTGTATGTTGGGCAAACTTGTTCACACTTATGAGGCAATTATCACAGACTCCTTTTGGGACTATTGCTTTAATTCGTATTCCATCTCAGTGCAGCTTGCCCTGTTTAGAGTCTGGCAGCGTGTCAAAATCCTATTGCCTGACCAATGAAATTGGGTTAATTGTACATGAGGGCATACTCTTCCGTCTCTCACTTTCTATCCCTCTCCTCGTCTCTTTTGTGTTTGTTTTGCTAACCTGTAATGAATGAATTGCATTGTATATATCATTATTACTATGGGTTGAATCATTTGACGAATTCTACAATTTTATATGCTGTATGCTTTATATGTTCTATCTGCTCTATATGTGTTTTATATCTTGTGTAAAGTCCAAATGTTGAATTATATCACAATCAAAAATTATTATTATTACATACCACTTTCAAGACATGAAAAGTAAAAAAAAAGTTCAGTGATTTGCAGGTGTGTGAATGTACATCTTCTGTGGCCATGGAGAAACATGGTTTCATCAAATTCATCGAACATCTGGAATCCAGGGGAATGCAAATAGACCTGATAGCCACTGACAGGCATGTTTCAATAGCCAAGGCCATGCAAGAGCAGTTTCCATACTTTCGGCATCAATTTGATGTATGGCACGTTGCCAAATCAGTCACAGAAAGTACAGCTGCTGGTAAGAAAAAGGGTTCGGAAAATATTTTAAAGTGATGTCAGACTATCAGCAACCATCTTTGGTGGAGCTCCAAAACTTGTGATGGATCTGTAGAAATTCTACTTGAAAAATTGCGTTCATTGATGCACCATTGTTCCAACGTACACTCATGGGCAGAAAACCAACATTTCCACGAATGTGCACATGGACCTTTAACGAAGCAGCAGGAACGCAAGAAGTGGTGGTTGGTGCCATGTTCCCTTCCACACAAAGCAGTTGAGAAGATTGTGTATGATAAAACACTTTCAAGAGACCTGAAGGGACTCCCAGAATTCTGTCATACCGGAGATTTGGAGGTGTTCCATAATATGTGCCTAAAGTACAGGCCCAAAAGGTTGCATTTCGGCAAAGATGGTATGTAGGTCAAAACAAGACTAGCTGTACTTGCGCACAATGAGAACGTTGGGAGGGAACAAGCGAAAACGGCAGGAACCTTTGGGATGCTTTGTCACCTCATGGCCTTTACAAAACGAGGCAAACAATGGGTGAACAAGCCAATATACCAGAAAATGGAATTCGAATTTGTGAAAGATCTGACATTGACTGTGTTGGCCATGCATACTCATGGAATCATTCCTGATTTAGTTCCTAGGACATATACAATGCCAGAAAACATTGCAAACGAGCCCTGTCCACCTAAAGCGGAACTTGTTGAAAGGTTGACTTCCAGATTTAAATGATTTGTGGCTGTCTTCATAATCTGCTCACAGTAACATTTTCTATATGTTCCCCAATGTTTGGACACTGTACAGAAACAATCGAATGCTATTAAACACACAATTTCAATGCTATAAAATGTATTTAAAAGTATTTAATTATGCCAATTTAATCAGGTGTATAATTCATTAATGTATATCTTTTACCTTTCCTCCATTTATTTATTTTTTATTTTTGTTTTAATCAAATCAGATTTTTACAAAAAGCAAAACATAACAGAAGACAAGAAAAGCTTTCAGTCTCATTACACTGTTCTTGAAGTTGCAAGAAGTGACTAGCCATTAAAGCTTTAGGCGTGAGGTACTCAGTCCTCGGTCGTCAATCGATCATTTGTTCTTTTGGCATAGGAAAGGAATTTTGTATATGTTGTAAGATGTTATAAGTTGCCAGTAACCAAGATCTGTTGTCTCCCAAATAATGTGCTCTTATCTTCGAAATGCCTGGACAGGAAAGGAGTAAGTGTCAAACTTACTCCACCACTTCAGGTAGACCACAAAATCGACAGCCGTTAGTGATAGCCAACCCGCGAATGGATAAGATTTAATTAGTATAAAGTAGGTTCAGTCTCGCTCTTAGTAGCAGATTCCTTGCCTGTTTTGAGGGAAACTGTTTTATGAATAGTTGTAAGTCATTTAGTTTCCTGGGGATCAGAGGAAGGTGGCACATCAGTTTATTGGCAGTTGCTGTTTCGCCAGTCTTGATCCAATCCAGCTCTTTTATTTTGTTCAGAACTTTCACAGGGTTTGGAGTGTCTCTGCATCTAAGGTGACCTCGTGTAGAGTTTCCAGGTTCTGTTGTACCCACCTGTTTAACATTTTGCAGCTTGAATCTGTGCTTTCTTGAAGAATGAGGTTATATAGTGAAAGTTTTTCTGCCAACTGACATTTACGAAATAGCATCAAGGAATTGCATTTCACTGAGGCCACAAGAGAAAGTAGGCTTAGTTCTTTTCTGATACAAGCTAATGCAGTGTTGTTCGGTAACCTAGTACTTTTCTCCAGAATCGGGCCTCGAGTATTGACCATAGAGATGTTGGGATATTGGGCATGGCGTCTGCGCCATAAGTCAATGTCGGGACAACTTTCATTTTGTAAAAGTTTAGTACAGGAATCAGAGAGAATCGACCAAATTTCCTATCAATTGCACAACCTTGGGCCGTAAGTTTTTTAGTTTTTTCTTTCAAAGATTTTTGCATGTTTGTTTCGTTCTTGGAGTTATCACTCCTAAGTATTTAAATTCAGCTACATTTTCTATCCGTCTTCCATCCAGGACCAGATTTATTTTTTCATTCCTTTTTGTGCCTCTGGACACAGTCATTCATATTACTGATCCTCTTTCGAGAAGACACATGTCTGCGGTTGCTATTTGTAGTATATTTCAGAAGAGAATTGCCCTAGCACATCGGTGCAGCACTGCCCATTTGGGTGGCAGAAATATTGATACGCAAATGGATAGTTGCCATCAGTCAAAGGTACACTGAGGCTTG
This sequence comes from Ambystoma mexicanum, assembly GCF_040938575.1. Classification (NCBI taxonomy): domain Eukaryota; kingdom Metazoa; phylum Chordata; class Amphibia; order Caudata; family Ambystomatidae; genus Ambystoma; species Ambystoma mexicanum. The sequence goes on from NC_090926.1 coordinate 310,592,013, forward strand.
GTGTCTGTCAAACCCTCTGCTAGATCCAAACCACATCCACACATGCAGTGCATGGCACTGTCGTTGATGGCTAATGGTAGGTAGGATAGTAATGATAAATCACCTGACCTGTGTCAACCTCATAACTTCCAGAACCTTTTGCATTACTGGTGTATTATTTCTTCTTACACCTCTGGGCACCTTTTTACACACTCATAGAATATTTTAGTCTTTTGACGAGTGTGATTTGTTGGGCTCTCCATAGCGCTCCATGGCGTCCATATTGTCTTTTCAAATGTATCCTCTTTGGCAACTTTTTGGCAATAAGTGACCATTGTTGCTAGGTTGCCCTAGGGGCTCCCCTTTTAACCTTCGATGGCTAACCTTGACAGAACTACAGTTTACAAAGGGTAGCAAGTATCTTTTGATCCCTTTTGGTGATGGTCAGTATCCCCTTTCCTAAATGTAACATTAAAGTTACACAGACAAACTTACCATTAATGGCAGGTGGGAGTAATTTGTTGAACATTTCAACTGATGTGAAAGGCCCACCAAGAATTCACTAGAGGATTCAAACTGTCCTCACATCCCAAGAAAACATGCTCCCACCTTTCTTCACAGTATATAAAAGTTTAGTTTAGTAACCTTTGAAATGTTATGCTATTCTCGAAAGTATATATAAGATTATTTTGCTTGCCCGTGCCTCTTCCCCAAAAGGAATGTTGTTGGTTTCAGTTTATTATTCCTGTAAGGATAATTGTATAACCAGGTTTTGCTTCCCCCTGACATGCTGTTAGCCTGTTCAGATAAAGTCTCCCTTAGGTTTTGCTGACATAACTTTGAGTCATTCCTACAGTGTAACACTGGGTTTTGCTTTGCATGGTCTGTTTTAGACAGACACAAAAAGAGTCTTAGGTTAGACCTGCCTTTCAGTTGCTTATAGTATCGGTTTTACTTACTTTGAGTGTAACTGTGTTATCCTATATTAAGTTGGAGTTATTGCTTCCCCTAGTCTTTGAACCTGCAGAGCAGGAGCCAAATGCCTCTACCGGAAATCCCACCCCTATTTTGCCTATATGTTGGGTGCCAGAAATTGCGACATGTACGACACCATTACTGGTACCTATCCCGCAAAGAATCCAGAGACAAGGTATCCACTAAGAAAAACCTATATGATGTACCGCGGAGAGATGACAGTCTCTTAAAGGAGGTCCTTGAAGAAGTATGAAGCGATGAATGCAAGAGGATGGTGACGTCACATGAAGCAGAGATGACGCACCAAGAAGAGATGCTAAGGATGAAAGTATATAGACCTTATAGAATCTGATGACGAAGTGAAGAGTCGAGTAACATTTCATGTGTGGAATGAAAATTGCATGTGCAAAGAGCACTGAAGAAAATGCAAATCGCTTTATAACTGTACAGATGCTGCAACGCAAGTAGACTAAGTAATCATGAAGGCTGGATATACATAGTGAATAGACTGCAGGCGATGCCGCCAATGTATATATAGGTGTATAGAATCTGGATGTTCCATGTCGCATTTTAGCAAACTAGGACCCCATGAGCAAAAAAGGCTGGAAATGTGGAGCAGCAGAGAAAGGCGGCTGAAGATGGAGGAAGAATCGAGAAGGCTTGTCTGGACCAGTCTCAAGGGTTGAGGCAGCCAAGAAACTGGTTATCTATTTCAGAAGATACAATGAACGTGAGAAGCGAGGCAAGCTCCTGTTGAGGTGCAATGGAAAAACACTATGGGTGCCATGTTTGATTAATTTAATAGTATTAAATACGAAGAAAGGAGCTAAAACACAGTCTCCTGTCACATGGGGTAGATGAAAATAGACTTTGGCAAGCTACATCGAGATTGAAAATAAGAACGTGCTTGCAATCCCTTCTATTCTCAGGCACAGTGATACTTTGCAAGGGCGAGTTCAAAGACAATTCGAATGGCAGACAGCAGGAGTGATGATGGATTATGGGCTAATTGGGTGGGAAGGCATGGTCTAGTGTACCCACAAGCACCTGGCGTACCAGCTTGCATGCTGCTAGTGAGTGGAATATTCCAGAAGGGTACAAGCATGCCAACCAATCATAGAGGGCCATGTAGCAAAGAGCCCTATGGTTTGAGAGCCAATGAAACGTTGTGTATTTGATGACAATGAAGATGGCTTGCACTAGGGGTGGGCATAGTTGCCCACCTGACTATAGAGATCCAATCATAATCGTATCCCCCATAGAAAGTATATCTAGATCTTCCCTGTTGTCCAACCACAATCCCAGTTATGTTTTCTTATTTTGCCACATAGTATGACGTCAATGATGATGGGTTTTTGCTATAAATGTGAATTTTGTCATGTAAAACATTGAGAGACTCGAGCGAACGTCCGTTGATGTCCGTTGTACTCCATGTTTTAGATAATTGACATTAAAACAGCTATGTTTTACCAACTTCCTGAGACTGTCTTATTGGTGTAAGAGTAAATTCTGCATCCCCATCCAACCAATAAATTGTTACCTAGCTTAAAGGGCCTACAGGTTCAAACGGAAAAACAACTGTAATTGAATATTACACCCCAAGGTCCAGTTGGACTAGAGTTCCCCTAGAATGACTGTTATCCTGAACAAAAGTTATAGGTTTATACTGTGCCTAGTATATGAGTATCACTAGGTCATAAAAATGTATTGTCCAGTTGATTACACTATGTGATTTCTTGCTGAGCGTCATGGTACAAAGAATAGGGTCTACTATCCATGATATTACTGAAATGATATGATAGATGCAGGAAGGCTATTCCAGAGGGAGGCCCCATCCGAAGAAAGATCAACCACCAACTCGTTGCTTGGAGAAGCCGACTGACTCTCAGGGAGTTGGCGGTGGAGGAGCAAAGAAATCGAGCAAGAAGATAAAAACCTGTCCTAACAGCGTCACCGTAGAAGATGCAATAAGTCGTTAGAATAAGGTATATGTTTTATATATGTACGAGGTGGAGGTATGTCCCGTCTACAATAAGTGTGATGAAAGGGTAATTTAAAGGGGTAAAATGCATGTCCTCGCAGACATAAAATCTATCCCATAGCTCCAGTTGGCTACATGGATCAAGCCCTTGCATCACTTGACGGTTTCGGACCGGCACAATCAATACCTTTTACGCGCGGATATCCCATAAAGGTATTCGATGTTGGCTGGGTTAGCCTGTGCTCATCAGCTATTCTCAACCTTTTGAAAAACTGATCTGCCTCCAAGGGCACATCCTACTCGAATTGTGACCCCTTCCTGGCTTGCTACAGCCTTCACAAGAACCGCTTGTTGCTTCACCGGTGCGATCGTGTACTTTCATGCAATATTGCAATGTTGAGCCCAAGGATCCCCACTTCTCAGGGCCGCACTAGAAAGTTAGGGAATGACTGAAAAATTGTCTAATAGTCCTCCTTGCTTACCCTATGCACTTGCACTGCCGATTGGTACAAGGCCTAGTCGGAGCATGAATGCAACTTACTTGGTATGGGCATGCAATGTCACTTGTCTCGCATGAAGGTAGAGAGGACTGCCTCAGGTGCGATAGATAGTCTGAACGGACATGCATGAATTATGGTAGGCAGCGTGCAATTGAAGGCTGTCCCCTGTTACCATCACAACAGAATGAAAAAAGCCCTCTACGGAAAGAAGCCAAGAGACAGCTTGCAGGGATAACAAGTTTTAATTGTACAGAATACAAAATATATCAGCAAAGGTGTCTGCTGTTCAAGAATGTTCGGACTCCAGAATGAATGTTGTTGCCTTTTGAGAGGCCACAGCATCAGTAATGACATCACATATAGGGTCTGAACCCGCACTAGTGATTGGTAAGACAGTGGGCCTCATTATAATCCAGGCGGGACGGGGTTAACGGCGCCGGTAAAGGTGCCTGTGCCGTCAACCCAGTCCCGCCTGACTACGAGGTCCCCTCACGGGACCCGGTCTGCATGTCTGGTTTCACCAGACGTGCAGAGCGGGTCCCGCGAAGAGAGGAGGGAGCAAACAATGGGCCGCTCGTAATCGGCCCGTTGTTTGCTCCCTCGCCCATTCCCATTCAGCCTTATGGGGGCTGAATGGGAATGGGGAAGGTCTGGGTTCCTAGAAGGAGGAATTATCGGGCCCTCCGAACTCGGAATGGCCCGGTAATTCCTCATCCTGGGAACCCGGACCCGGATGCGATTTTGGCGGCAGCCATGCCGCCAATAGCGGCATGGCTACCGCCGAGGTTGTAATGAGGCCCAGTATACATGATCATGCTCCATTGGTGGATGGCAGCCTACAATTCATTTATTTATCAGCCATCTTTCGAATTCTGCGTGGGTCAGCTGGTCGCATTTATCCATGGAGTGAGGGTCAGTTTGTGGGCTGATGCTTGTGGGAATGGAAGAAATAAATCCAGTCACACTGCCAAGTCTCGTCAGGTCCGTTTTATTATTGTGACATTCTTTCACAAAATCGAAACCTACCCATCTCTGTCTTCAATCAGTAAAAACAAGCTTCTATTGTTATTTGGCCTTCAGCGAAAGTCAGCAACCCCAAGAAGGACACAAGTTGTCGAATACCCTAAAAAATGATAACATTTACTTTATTGAAAGTGGACATTTGAAAATGTAGTTTCAATTTCTGCAATCTGTTGTTCGGAGCGGTTACTCTGCGTGAGACCTAACATTATGTAAGTTCAACTATACATAATATTTTTGCGATTAAAAACAGCATGTGTGCTGTATGCATATTGAATAATTCAACGACTTACTAATGTGCGATTTGAAAAAAATAATGGATACAATACGTTGTTATGTTGAACTAGCTGTCCCCGGCCACACGTTGCTGTGGCTCAGTCTGGTTAAATTGAAAAGAAAGAGAAGAGAAAGCGCATGTTTCTAATATGTTTAATTTCACAATGGCTCTGGCGGTTCTCCAAGTTGAGGAAGTTTGATGTTCCCGGCGGCGGAACACATTCCTTTAGTTTCTCCATTAAATTTCAGAGCCTTGCAATAAGGACACACTTCAGTCATGGTGCCGGCTCAAATTATAATCATCCGCTGGGTTGTACCGCAATGCAAGGCGATTGTAATCGCGTGATTGCTGAGCACGGAGTCATGTGTGACGCTGATCTGCTGTTTCTCGTTGACGTCTTTCAGCCACTCTTAGCCTGTCGCGTTCATTCTGTTGAGAACGAAGCAGATCTGAAGCTGCAGAACGCGATCGCCGTGCTCGCAACCGTGCATCCTGTAGTCTGGCCGCACGTCGCTCTGCTGCTTCCTCAGCACGTATTTGAGCCACGGAAACATTGAAATGGAATCGTAAAATATTTAGTATAGCGTGTGTTGCTTTTACGCCCAACAGATGGCGCTGTTTTGCAGTAAAATGTTTAGTATAGAGTGTGTTGCTTTTACGTCCAACAGATGGCGCTGTTTTTCAGAAAAAGTATTTTTTTTACCTGTCACGTGTGACATCTATGTATAGTAGGTTTTTAAAAACACGCGCCTATTTGAATGCAACGTTGTGTCAAAATTTCAAAGCAATCGGTGAAGAACTTTCGGAGATTTAAGATGTTGAACAAACGAACATTTACATTTTTATTTATATAGATTATATTTATACCGCACACTAAAAAAAAACGAGTGCGTAACTCGCAGTTTGTTTATATGTCTAGTAAGAATTATATGTGTATAGTTTAAAGAGGAGTGAGTGAATAGAGGTTTGATATTCTGGACCGTATTGCTTACTGGCCTTGTTATGAGTTGTTAGCTGGAGCATATTGTGACGATTATTCATCTACGACCCACAACCATAACCTGTATAAAGGCTAGTGATATCTAAACGGCCTTGTCCACTGTTGCGTCCTTGTGCACAATAAAGTGGGTTTGGGGTGGAAGTGCCGGGGGCTGAACATTTTCTGAGGGAACTTGGTTTGCTTTTCTATCAATAATCTTCCCAGTTCTGTTACAATGCCATCTGTCTGTGGGTATCCATATCCATCTGGTTCTCCATCCCATTGGGAGCTATACCTACTTCACAGCGCTAACATTTCATGCACGTTGTGGTCTCAAATACTCCCCCATGTTGTCATGTGTGTGTTCATTATGTGTGGTTTGTGTTTATGATTAGGTTTAATCCGGTGCTGAATTATACGGTAAATGGTTATATTCAATTAAAGAACAGCTACTAAAATATATTTTTATTCTGTTATCTACACAGATATATTGTACTGTTCTGCGTATACCATATTTTCCAGCTACCGTCGGATGGATTCTTCAATCAATATTGGTGGGTAATTATAAACGGTGCTTATTGCATTACCGTTATGTGGGATGACAGACAGGGACCGATCTGCCCTTTGGCGGTAACAGTGACAATGATATGATATGGCATTTATAACACGCCTAAACACAAGTGTTTCAAGGCGCGACGAGGCAAGGGAGGGGGAACAGAGGGAAGACAGACTACGATCTTACTAGGCCAGATGTCATTCAGATCGCGCAAGTGCAGGGGAAGGGGAAAAAGGAAAGTGCGGGGGGAGGGTGAGGGGAAAGTGCAGTACATGGGATAATAAATAACAAGATAAATAAAGAACGGCCAGCTGGTGGCAAGTGCAGGGTGAGTTCAGACATAAGTGCTGGAGGGGGGACTGTAGGGATACCGAAAAACAGTCCCCAGGTGTAGGGGTTGCCAGGGAGGCAATGCAGGCATGCAACAGGCAGGGCTTGACCTGAGATCAGGTGGGTGGCCAGGTAACCAGTGCAGTTGCAGTATCAGCCAGGACTTCAGCAGGGGAGAGGGGGAGATAAAGCAGAAGTAAAGAGGAAGGTTTTTAGGTGCTTCCGGAACCGAAGATGGTTCTCCTCAAGTTTAAGGGAGGCATTGAGGCTGTTCCAGAGGGCGGCCCCAGCTGAGGAAAGAGATCTACCACCAACTCGTTGCTTGGAGAAGCGACTGACCATCAGGGATTTGGAGGCAGCTGAGCGAAGAGCACGAGAAGGAAGATATTTAGGAAGAGAGAGTTGAAGGTGTTGAGGCCCCGTGCCCCAGAAGGCCTTGTGGACAATGCACAGGGTTTTTGAACTTTGCACTGGCTCCCAGTGGCTGCAAGGATTGAGATTTCAGTCCTGGAGAGATACGAACCTTGGGCTTGAGGCCAAGGAGAAGTCTTGCAGTCCTGTTCTGGATGAGTTGCAGAGGGTGGAGAGTAGAAGCAGGCAGACAAGGAGCAACCTGTCAATGTTTCCGATGTTGCAAGGTGCTGAAGCAAAAACGTTGCGATTGAAAGTGCAAAAAATCCATATCTTCGCACGAAAGGAACACCATGTACATCATTTGAAGGTTTTGCTGGTGTAACATAAGGACACACAAAAATTGGGAGTACTGGGATTAATCGATTGTTGATTGCAATCAGCGTATCATGAGGAAGTTTTAAAGAACATTCGAAGCATGCAATGTTCGCTAGTTCTAAATTATATGGTAAAAATAGATCGTTCATTTAGTGGACTCAATATAGTTTTGGGGGCGTTCTTTGATAAATAAAAGCACTTGCTACATTGCAGACTAATGATGTTTTCTTTAAAAATATTGTTTTCCTCTCCAATTTGGGACGTACTGTGAGAGGATGTTTGTGTTTATCTTCCTGGTTCTGCTTTAACTGATGTTATGGCGTGAGTGATGACTGGGCGCGTTTGGCTATGCTGGCCACTAACGTCAGGAAAATAGGTGGAGCATATCATTTGGAATAGTGATGTCAGCTTCAGGGGTGGGCGATCTGTATACTTATTGTGTAACACTTGAAGTTAGTGCGATGCCTCAACGGATAAGATTAGCATAAGATGGCTGCGTCCAACAAATTGTTTGTATAAAAGTGAGGAAAACTAATGTCAAATGCATTGGAAAACATTTTAAGATTGATTACAGTATGCTTAAAAATACATGCCCGAACTATTGGGACAATACAATTTTTGAGCGCACATCCCCTTTAAAATATTATTTCTTAAAAAGACATAAATGAGTCCCTTCTGCGCAGCTGTCACCTCTAGCTATCCATCAGTGCCACAACATAAGAAGGAGGGGTCTCCCAGGGTCTCCCAGGAAATAAACAATTTTAAAGGCTGGTACAAATATATGAGTCCATTCAAAAGAATGTTAATAAATGTATCATTTGTTGCCAAGTTAAAACTAATATGGCATAATTCACCAACCTTTGTCTTCTCCTTCAACACTATTACCATAGATTGTTCAAAAGGCTATGCCATGGTACTATGTTATCCATAGTGGATACATTAAAAACAATTGCAGCCTTGAATTGAAACTATTGAGGATTTATTCCATAGATGTCGCATGATTCCATGGGGTACCTTCAACAGTACCTAAGCAACTGAAGACGCTGCCAACGCTCTTTTAAACCTATCATAATCCGCCAGCAGGCGGAAGCCGGCCCACGTCGAAGGCCTAATTAAAGGCCATGTCCAGAGCCTGTCGGGGCCGGGAGGACCGGTGATCCGGCCCATACACTCTGCTCCATCGACCACTCTTGCTTTCTACTACAGCTTTTTGTCTTTGGCAAGCCCGTAAACTACTCTCCGTGACCCATCTGCCTCAACGGCTGGACATTGATGGCTCTGCCGTCTGTTTGAGACTTCAGCGACCGCTATTTACTGTGGGAAGACTGCCCATATTATGTAGAAACAAGATACGTTGCCATTTGTCTCTGAGCCTACATAGTGTCTCATCAACAGCAGCTTACCTTCTCTGACTCAGCGTGGTCTGAAGTTACCTCGACACGCACATACCATCCCACTATTCTGTCACACACATTCTATTACCATGGCTACATACAATGGAAAAAACTACCCTATGAGCTTCTCCACACTGCAGCTTTGAGCGCTAGGGGCCCTATAATCTGCCTGTACATTACCGAAAACCAACCCTCCTCTCCCGCGAGCGTGCCTAGACCCGCACTGCAACCACACGCAACAGCCTGCGAGCGCACTGTGCATTACGGTCTAGTGTGAATGCCACTTCAGTTTCTTTCCTGCTCACCCAAGATCTAATTATATATGCTTTGTGCATTATTCATATACAGCCCATCCGTAGGCATTACCTGCTTCACTATGATATGCTCCATTTGCAAAACTATGTAATTACTACAAAAATCGATCTGCTAATTTGACATCTATTGCCTGATGCCCCTGATGTTGACTGTTTTATAAATAGTTATTTGGGAACAAGGATTAGCTATGGTTCGTAATGTACACTGCCATCCTATAACATAAGCTAGCTTCTAGCCTGGCTGCCACCCACTATTGTGCTGTTATATTACTGTATCCGATCCTTAGGTCATTGTCAACAACAGGTGACACCATTGTGTTCTCCACTGACCCGTCGCCCCGCCGCATATATTGACTGCTACACTGAGCACCAACTCCTGCCACTGACTCCAACCACTTTCACAACTACAAATACGCCCGATCACTAGACCCTTGCTGCAAGCAGTTCACCTACCACGGGTCCCCATGGCTAACTTGAGGGTTGTCACTCTCATAATGGCCAACTTTTGACCCTTGCTCAACTCCATTGCACCTACTAAATTCCTTCCCCCTTTTGTGACATGCCGACTGCCTAAACCCAATATTGCAGACCCAGAGAGCAGCCACTGTCCCTTGACCCCTAGCCAATGATTACTTTGCTATGCCACAAGACCTACGCCGACCATACAATGCTTGACCGTGTGCAGAAATGCTAGACTTGGTTCTCGCACTAACATAAAATCCACACAATACGGTAAGTCACTATTGATCAAACCTACATCAATCAACACAGACCTAACTACTACAAATAATACTGTGCCTCTACAGGCATCTAAGACTACCCGTCCAACACCTCCATTGCCCATTGAGGCCTCCCACATCAAAGGAGCCCTCATCAATGCCAGGTCGTTAATTGTTCATGCATTAGATATAGCAGACCTCATCTCTTCCAATAACTTAGACTTCTTAGCAGTCACAGAAATGTGGCTTCATCCAGCAGCCGGACTGTTCTTTATGCTAGCGTTCCCCAAAAACTATACAATCATCAGAGCCGACAGAACTACCAGTAGAGGTGGTGGAGTCGCATTCATTGCCAAAAACGACTCTGCATTAGAGAATCCGCCAGCCAACTGATCTCATCTGAAGGACTCCTCTCTGTCAAACTCCCCCTCTCAGCTGCTAGCACATTACTTATCCACCTTCTGTATAGACCACCTGGCCCTATGTCCTCCTTTGAGGAAAACATCACACTCCTCCTTACACAGAATACCAAACCTAACTCTCAAAGAGTAGGTGCTTTGGAATCAGTCTCCATCTATATCAGCGAATGCCTGTTACCTGCAATGCTCACTACAACGGCCTATATTAGGGACACGATGCATGTCCTTCAAATACTTCAAGATTTAACATTCAAACCCAATCTTCTGATGGTTACTTTAGATGTCAAATCACTATATACGTCTATTAAACATGATATGGCAATCCAAAGTGTAGACTTTATATTTAGACAATCTTCAGCATCTTTTTATGTGCATATTGAAATGTTAAAACAACTATTGCTATTCACCCTTCAAAACAACATCTTTCTATTTAATGGAACATATTACAAGCAATTTTTTGGGATAGCAATGGGTGCTAGCTTTGCACCAACTCTAGCTAATATTTTTATGCACTTTTTTGAAGTACAACATGTATTTTCCCAACACCTGTACAAGCCATTTATATATTTATGGAAGAGGTATGTAGATGATGTTTTTATGCTGTGGTCAGGTAACAAGGAACAACTTCTTCAATTTATAGATGTGCTTAATTCTAACACATGGGGCAGTCAATTCACCTGCTCATCCAGTACGAGTAGTATTGATTTTCTCGATCTTACCATCATGAACACGGATGGAGGATTCAACACTAAGGGCCTCATTACGACCCTGGCGCTAAGTGAAAAACGATGGCGGTAAATGGTTACCGCCATCGTTTTCCGCCAGGTCCGATCATGACTCGTGACCGTAAACTACGATGCCAATAGCGGCATCGTAGTTAACGCTGCCGCTAACTGCGCTAAGGGTGCGCGCACGCGACCGCCCACACCGTACTTAGCGCCATGGCGGAAAGGTACGCAAATGCCGACCCAAGCGGACATGCACCTAACGCCATCACCGAGGCCGCTAAGTACCTTACCGCCATGGTGCAAATAACGCCATCGCGAACCAACCGTAAAGGGCCATGTCAAGTGAATGCAGCTGCCACAGGTGCACAGAAACAGCACAGGTGAAGGCAATACAGACTCAGGGGAGTACAAAAAGAGCACACCCCACCCCTACCCACACCCAGTCACACTCCACAATGATGCCAATACGACTAGCAATGTTGGGGCTGGAGGACCTGATAGCAATGCATGTGCTACTACAACAGCAACAACAACAACAGGCAGCACAGAGGAGACGCAGGAGGAGAAGGAGGGCAAGGCAGGCCCAGCAAGCCCCACCAGCACAGCCAGTGCCACCACGCAGGCAGCCCCCAATCCCACGCATCAGAGCCAATCCAAACAACCTCACTGCTGAGCAGATCCACACCCTGTACCGTTTGGACCGGGACACCATCACCGCCATCGTAGACATGACACACAACGACATCGTCAGCATGATAGAAAGTCCAACCGCCATCCCCCCCCTACTGAAGGTAGTGGCTGTACTCCACTTCCTGGCCACAGGCACCTACCAGCACACAGTGGGGCACCTGCATGGCATTTCACAACCATTATTCTCACGAACACTCATCCAAGTGCTCGATGCCCTCCTCAAGCACACAGACGACCACATCTCATTACCACGGACTGCCCAGGAGATTGCAAACACCAAAGTGGGTTTCCATGCACTAGCCAGCATACCCGGTTGCATTGGTGCCATCGACTGCACCCATGTGGAATTGGTGGTTCCACGTGCCATGGAGGTACCGTACCGCAACCGGAAACAGTTCCACTCTATCAACGTGCAAATGGTCTGTGACTCCAACAAGATCATCACACATTGTTGTGCCCGATTCCCCGGATCAACCCATGATTCACTGGTCCTGAGGAACTCAACAATACCACGCTACATGGAGCGACATGCAGGCCCAAGATCCTGGCTACTCGGTGAGTGCAATGTCATGGAAGTGGGCATGGGAATGACGTACCAGTGCATACTCCACCTGGGGCAGAAAGGGGGGGGGGGGATGATGCATACTCCACCTGGCAGAAAGGGGGGGGGGATGATGCATACTCCACCTGGCAGAAAGGGGGGGGGATGATGCATACTCCACCTGGCAGAAAGGGGGGGGTGATGCATACTCCACCTGGCAGAAAGGGGGGGGGGGATGATGCATACTCCACCTGGCAGAAAGGGGGGGGGATGATGCATACTCCACCTGGCAGAAAGGGGGGGGGATGATGCATACTCCACCTGGCTGTGAGTAACACAGAGAACGGAGACAGAGGAAGGGCACTCACAATGCACACAACCCCTCTGCATACATAGGGTGATGGCATGCAAAACAGGCCATGGCAGCAATGAGCATATACTGGTTGCATTGTGTGAATCAATTAGTGCATGTAGAAGTGAGCCAAGGTAACAGTTCCATGCCAGCCATGGTGGAACATCATGTTCCTGATCAGACAACATGACTGACACATACATTCTCGCCTACATACAGGTGATGCAGCCTATCCCCTGAAGAGGTGGCTCCTCACACCAGTCCGGAACCCGGAGAACCAGCACGAGGAGGACTTCAACCGTGCACATACACGTACTCGTGTGGTCATAGAGCAGACATTCGGCCTCCTGAAGGCACGGTTCCGAAGCCTCAGCAGGTCTGGTGGGGCACTCCTGTATGGCCATGAGAAGGTGGCAAAGATCGTCATGGCATGTGTCATGCTGCACAATATGTGCGTCAGACGGAATGTGCCCCTGCCCCCTGACGCAGAACTGCAACCACCTGACGATGAGGATGAGGAGGGTGCAGATGGGGCGCCACCACATGGAGGAGGCGATGCACAGGAGGGGCGTGCCATGCGCCAAAGTATCATCGACCACTGCTTCTAGCACACACGGCTGGTGTTCATCGCATGGAGACTGCACTTGGGGCACTGTGTGTCTCTGGGACATGCACACTGTGGACTGTACACCAATAAAGCACACATACGCAATGAAAATGTCCACACATTTCTTTTTTTGAAAGAAAAAAGTGTATTGGAACTATGAACTGTCGTGTCACACCCCCTCCCACCTCCCCCCTGCACACCCCAACACACCCCCTCCCACCTCCCACCTCCCCCCTGCACACCCCAACACACCCCCTCCCACCTCCCACCTCCCCCTGCACACCCCAACACACCCCCTCCCACCTCCCACCTCCCCCCTGCACACCCCAACACACCCCCTCCCACCTCCCACCTCCCCCCTGCACACCCCAACACACCCCCTCCCACCTCCCACCTCCCCCCTGCACACCCCAACACACCCCCTCCCACCTCCCCCCTGCACACCCCAACACACCCCATGTAGGTGTCAACAGATGCCTGTGACAGTGTCCACAGGCCGTCACAAGCCCCCTCTCCCGGCCCCCGGGGCACCCCTGGCTGTGGAGCGCAGGTTGCGTCCAGAACGTCGCACGGGGCTGCTCTGCGCAGAACTGGCAGTGGAGGATGTCCCTGGCTGCCCCTGTGCATGCAGCTCCTGTACTGTGTGGGTGAGGTCAGTGACCGCACGACGCAAGCCCGCAAGTTCGGCACAGATGTCCCTGGACATGGCCTGCATGGCATCCCTCAGGGTGGCAGTGCTCTGCGCCACTTCGGCCCTTAGTGTCTCCGTGGCCTGTTCAATGCTAAACCTAGCCCCCACACATTCCGCGGCATGCTCATCCAGCATTGCGGACAGTTGATGCTGCCGTTGAGTGATGTCCTCGAGGGACTGCTGGCCGTGCTGGCCCATGGCCAGTGCAGGTGGAGTGATGGAGGGGCTGCCCCCCTCCTGTGGAGTGTGCACAGGGCATGGGGTGGAAGGCCACTCCTCTGCCTCAGTGTGCCCCTGTGTGTCACCCTCATGGGGGCTGGCGTCTGAGAAACAGGGGGAATGTAGTTGGTCAGTGGGGCTTCTGACCTCCTGCTCCATGTCCGAGTCAGAACATGCAGCTGTTGCAGCTGTCTCCCCGATGTTGCTGCTGGCCGCTGACCCCCTGCCTTCTGTGGCAGGCAATGTCGGTGGAGGTGGAGCAGCTGCTGCTGGCCTGCTGCCAACAGGGGTGCTTGCCGGTGGGACCTCCGGTATGCCTGCAGTGGGACCTGCCTGTCGTGGGGTCTGCCTCACTGCAGCTGAGGTTGAGGGTGCAGGGACGTTGTAGTTGGACTTCGCTCTCTTCGGCGCAGGGGTGTCCTGGTCCTCTGGGTGTGATTCTGTGCCTGTGGTGGAGCAAAGGTGGGAGGGCGTTATTGATGGGTCTACGGACTTTGGAATTACAATGGTTGACATTATTTTGGCCAGTGGATGAGGCAGATTTCAGGCAGTGCCATGCAGGTTGTCTCCTTTTAGTGTGGTATGTGGATGCAGGTATGCGGGTGCCAGCAGTGTATGCAGGGTGGTGCTCGCATGTGGCTATGGGCAGTATTGATTTGTGTTGCATTTACACTCTAGGGCAACCTTGTGCTACACATGATTGGACTGCTGTGACTATGGCATGTCTTGTATGAGGCACCTACCTTCATCGCCTGATGTCGGGGCTCCCCTTTCCATCCCTCCAACGCCTTCGATGGATTCCATGCCGATGGTGGTTGCACAGATCTCCTCCCACGGTTGGAGTTTCAGGGGGGATTCCGACCCTCCACCGGTTCCCTGGGCAAGGTTGCGGTTTGCTGAGATGACGGCTCTGACCCGTATGCGCAGGTCATCCCAGCGCTTCCGGCACTGCTGTGGGGTGCGGGGTACGGTCCCCACCGCGCTGACGCGCTCAGCCACCAGGGCCCAGATGGCCTTCTTCTTCCCGATTGCTGTCCTGGTCATTTCAGGGGAGAAAACAACACATGCGTTGTCCTGCAGGGTCTCCGCTAGCATGCAGAGTTCCTCCCGGCTGAATCGCTCCTGGCGCTGGCGGTCACATGCCTTTTTCACGGATTTTGGCATTTTCGGGAACTTGGATGGGTGGGTGTTTGGTTGGGACAGGTGTCAGGGTTGGGTCTGGTGTTGTTTGGTAGGATGGCGATGGATTGTGTTTTTAAAGATGGCCGACGGGCTGCTTCCCGTTCCGGCGCGATGACGCTATTTCCGGTTTGGCCTTTTACGGCCGCCGCTAATTACGGTGGCCGTAAATTACGGTGGCCGCTACTTACGCTGGCGGAAGGGCACCCTGCTCGCTTAGCGATGCCGGTAGGGGCCTTTTCCGCCATGGCGTTAATTGCATTACCGCCATGGCGTAATGCTCTTGCGCAATGGGTCGTGATGTGGCGCTCTTTACGCCATCGTGCCACGGCGTAAACGCTCATTACGCCATGGCGGTAATGACGGGCGATTACCGCCAGGGTCGTAATGAGGCCCTAAGACTTTCAGAAAAAACACCTCAGTCAACTCGGTTCTACATTCAAGAAGTTGCCACAAAAACATGTTATCTCCAATATCCCCAAGGGTGAACTTATCAGAGCACGCCATAACTGCACATTGCTTTCGGACTATATGACAGAGCCCCAACTCATTCAGAATAGGTTTATTCAAAGAGGTTACAACGGGAAACAAGTTGGAGATACCATCAGACAGGTCAGTGAATACAAGAGAGATGTATTACTTCAACCCAGAACTAGCATGAGCAAAGAAGGACCCAATAAGATTCGACCAATCACTAGATATAACAAAGACAGTCATGTATTATATGACATCATGAAAAGACACTGGCACATATTGCATCTGGATGTGGACATTACCAAATGGATTGACCCCTTTCCTAGCTTTACATACAGCAAAGGAACCACCCTGAAAAATGTACTGAGTCCTTCGTTCATGCAACAACCAGAATGACCATCCACATGGCTCAGCCAAGAGCACCTTGTAGTAACTGTTCAATGTGTCCGTATGCATTTGAAACCAAACAGGTTTTGTTTAATCCAGGTCAAACATACCATATCGAATCATCTATGAACTGCAATACCAAATTCACTGTATACTGCATTATCTGTGTATGCGACAAAAAATACATTGGTAGCACTATTAGACCTCTCAAAATATGGATCAGAGAACATTTGTCCATCGTTTCCAGCCAGGACTCTAAATTTCCACTTGCCAACCATTGGCAGAAATATCATCAATTGGACCAGAAGCAAGACATAAGATTTGTGGGACTAGCAAAAGCTATGTTGCCTCCAAGTGGGGGGGAGGGTAACCTCACACTAATGCTACAGAGACTTGAAGCTAGACTCATCTGTCTATACAGGAATGTGTACTGTGGTCTCAACACAGACCATGAACTTGGAGTATTCCTTTAAAATTATGAATCATTTCACTGTGACATAACTTCTTTTATGTATTAATTTAGGTCTTCACATATATATGATTTTGTCCACACCTTAGTTACAATGTGCACGGAGGAGCGCTCACCCAGCACCCGTAGTGACACCAGTCATGTTAGATTTCCAGATACGCTCAAATTAATTGATTTTGATTGTTTCCTCTCTTTTTCTTATCTTTGCGTTACACCTGGTCCTGGTTAACTTTTGCAACCGTCTGTTTTGAAACCACGCAATACCTATATTGACACGCGGAGCTCGGACAGCTTCACCAGCAATTGCTGCAACTGCGATGAAATAGAATCCAGGTATTTTATCCATTCCCCTCTACCAGACCATGCTAAGACATGTCCATTGTTTATGGACACAAGTACTTTAAACTATGTACCATATATGGTAATACTGCAATTTCATTATGTTTTCTTTCAGTAACTCCTATATAAATCTGATATGATTAAGGTAACAAACACGCAATCATAAGGAATCTCACCACTCTTAATTTACCTTTTTAATGTATGCACTGCAATTTGGCCTTTAAACAAATACCCAATGGAAGACTAATCACATCGTTACCGCTTTTTCTCTTCCCTCCCTCTCGCTGTTTTATACCTCACTCTATTTTTGCCTCACCAAATTGGGACAACACAAATTCCGCCATGATTGCTTCGTATCTGTTATCACACCTAAATCACGGTATTTGTATCTAAATTCTTTTTATACAATGGATGATCAAATATTTACTAATGCTTAATTGTACCGATGAACAATGTTTCTACTTTGATGCCTGCCTAACTACTACATGCCTAATCATAATTGTTGTGTTTTAATCTATATTGGAAATCATTCCTTTCAATTTTAGGTTACAATACCGCGCTGATTGTCCCTTTTACCTGTTTTTCTTTATAATTATGGTTTATGTGATAATGTACACATGGAATGCGTGTGTTACACTATATCACTCCCTTCTTCTTATATATAATTTTTTTTATTATTTTTGAAAAACCCTTTTGTGTGTGTATACATTTGTGTTCATGCATGGATTGCAACCATTATTTTATTTACTTTGAATTTAATTCAAATGTTTTTCATCAGCCTCAGAGGAAGAGCAAGGACTGCTCGTAACACGTGTCAGGCTGTTCTACTTTACTTTGCAATAAATCTGCAACTCAAGCAGTATTGGATTTATTTATTGTGTTGGCGCAGTGAAACTGGAAAACCTACTTTAGTTTAACTCACAAATTATGCTACTGGAACCTAGGCCTACATGATATCCAAGACATTACCACCTTAGCATTAGAAAATTCTCTTACAGAAGTAGGTTTCTCACATCGCATCTCTGAACCAACGCACAGCAAAGGCAGAACCCTAGATTTGGTAGCTGATGTAAACTGCAATATAAACATCCTTACAAATTCGCCTTGCGCATGTTCTGACCACCACGTCATTACCTTTCAGATCTACCACATCAGTCGGCCACTACTCAGTGACCATCATGTTCCCCCGGCCTTAACCAGAAACAACCACATGGTTACCGTAGAGAACATACTCACACTTCTCCAGCCCATCACCAACCCCCTCAAGAACTTAGACAAGGATCTGGCCAACCTGGTGGTAGACCAAATAGCTCCACTTAAATTGAGGAAAGCTAAACCTCTAGCCCGCTTAAACAAATGGTTCTCACCAGACCTGAAAGCACTACATAAAGCTAAAAGATGTGCAGAAGCTAACTGCAACAAAAAAAACTTCAATCCTCAGTAAAGAAAACTACACCACTGCCTCTAACGCATATAAAGCTGCCATTGTGAAAACGAAAAGTGATACCTACAACAAGAGAATTCAAAATGCCAAGTCCCTCTCCAAAGAGCTCTTCTCCATCCTTAAAGAGTTGGAGTCCCCTATCTTCACACCAGACTTGTTTAAAAAAAAAAGATGCCCTTTGGTGGGCAAACATCCAAAAGGCCCATCTAGACAAAATCACTCTATTACAAGAAAGAATCAAAGCTAAAAAACGTAGCATTGCACCAAATGCCAAATCTAGGGAATTCCACTCTTCTCCCTCCAAATCCTGCAGCCTATTTGAATTCACCTCAGTCACTACCAAAGAGGTAGAAGCTATCATTGAGAGCCTAAAGCCATCTAGATGCCAGGGCGACATCTGCCTGGCCACAATCATAAAGGAGGGCGCAAAGGAATTTGCACCCTTTATTAACTCCTCATTCGCACCCTGTTCTGTCCCAAAAAATCTTAAAGATTCTTGGGTCAAAAAACTTAATCTCGACCCGAGCATCCCAACCAACTATAGACCCATAACAATGGTTCCTTTCCTTTTGAAAATTCTGGATAAAGCAGCCTATATCCAAATACAGAACTATCTCGAAGCCAATAATCTTCTGGGTCTCCAGCAATCAGGGTTTAGACCTAGACATGGTACAGAGACAGCCCTCTTGGACTTAAAAATCCTGATGGATGAAATGAAAGATAATGGAAAATCGTGTCTTACTCCTCTTACTCGACCTATCGGCAGCTTTTGATTTAGTTGAACACAACATCCTAACCATTCATCTGACCACAGCAGCCACCTTCTCCTCCAAAGCGGCTGCCTCGGTCCAATCCTTCCTCTCTGACAGAACTATGAGGGTCTTCACTCCTTCAGCTTCAGCAGAACCCTCTCCAATCACATGTGGAATCTCTCAGGGCTCTTGCATATGCCCAACCCTGTACAACAGTTTTACAAAGCTTCTGTTTGACCATTTAGACGACCTGGCATCTCCTGTACAAATTATGCAGATAATACGCAAAACCTCATCACTCTCTCAGGTTCCTATGCCAAAGACTCCATACTCCTGAATGAAATATATACCTCAGAATCCAAGCTTGGATGGCCAATCACAGTCTTTGTCTCAATGATGACAAGACCTAGCTACTGCTTATCGGCTCCAGGCATCGACTCAATAAACTAGATCCCCACTACACTTCATTCAACATAGATGGGAACACTATCTCTGGAGGATAGCTCAGGGGCAACGTGCTTGCCTTGGAAGCAAGACGACACGGAGCACCATAGGTTCGATCCCCAGGTCCGTGCTTAGAAACCTCTGAGTATTAAGCATGTTAGAAATAACATATCATATCATATCAAAGTGTCTTTGGATGCCAAAACTTTAGGAGTCTACTTGGACTCTACCCTCTCCTTATCCAGACAAGTAAATGCAACAGCCTCAGCAATGGCGTACACTTCCAAATTGATTAATGCATGCAGACCCTTCTTGTGCACCAACAGTTGTATCACACTGGCGAGAACACTCATACTCTCTAAAGTGGACTCTTGTAACACTCTGTACTTAAGCACCAGTAAGCGAAACTTAAACAAACTTCAAGTGCTGCAAAATAATGCCCTTAGATCGGCTCTTAACATTCCTCACTCCTAGCACGTTTCACAAGCTAGACATAACACTAACTGGCTTCCTATACAAGACAGGATCACATTTAGAACCTTAATAATCATCCACAAATGTCTCTCAAATTCGGCCCCCAAATATTTAGTCAATATATTTGGCAGAAAGCAATCTTCCAGACCCACTAGAGCTACCTACGTACACTGCCTTAACATTCCCAAATTCAAACTGTACAAAGCCGGTGGGACTAACTTCCCACTGTTGGCAGCTAAGACCTGGAACTATCTGCCTCCCATGCTAAGAGCTGAACCATCCTTCCTTCCAGTCCTTCAGAAATAAGGTAAAATCTCATCTCTTCTCCCAGCTTAGTTAAAGACGCTATGTGCCTTATAAGGACGTACACCTTGATATGTGACACGAGGCATCCGCCATCGTAGGTTGCTATCCGCATGTGTATAGTGCATTGTATATAATTGTATCTCGCTTTCCAGCTAGGCAAGCCATGACTCTGATCTGTAACACAAGTCAGTTGCCTACCAGTTTTCTTAAATGTGTTACTGTCATTGTATGTTATCATTGCGTGCACCTGTAATATTATTACTATTATGTAACAACATGTTGTATATTTAAGCAAAAGCACCCAGATACCCTTGGGTTAGGTGCGGTATACAAGCAAATAAACTAAACTAAATTACTACGGTTTATCTCTAATTTTAAGTGACGATTCAGGGCAGCTTGGAAGGTTGATCTATTCTTTTATACAGTGTTCACCCACAGGTGAATGGCCAGACTGAGAGGCTGAGCAAAACAGAAGACTGATGAGTAGAGGGTCTTGAATGAATCATGACCATTGGCATTACTCTAGGCAACCCTCCAGACCATGGTTCTTAAGACTACCACGCCCTTAAAGAAGAGGGAAGACAACATGCTAATTAGGCTTGGTTATGATTCATGCAATACCTTCCAATCATTACTCTTCTGTTTTGCCAAAGTTACTCTGAGTTTGGCTGGTATGTCCAGACGTGGATCCTGAGCTTGCCATGCCTACAGAACCAAGCTACACCCCACTGATGATACAGATGAGGCTGGTACATGTCTGGGGTTGCTTGAGGTCTTGTGCATAAGTGATGTGACCTAGCAGTTCAGTCTGGACTGCCCCTTTTGGGGTGAGAGCAAGCCTCATTTGCATATGGCCTGTCCACTTCTGAAGTGACAAGGCAGACTGAAAAGCAGGTGTCTGGGTAATTGTTCAGAGCAATGCCAGAAGCTATGATTCATTCACAATCGTTCAGCCATTCGTTTTGACCAAAACATCCCTGAGTGAAATGGGTATGCCAAGACATGGATCACAAGCTTTCCATGTATAGAGGCTGAGGCTACACCTCACTGACGGTGGCCAATGTGCGTAAAACATGTATGGGGTTGGTTATGTGCTCATGCCAAAGGTTCCCTTATCATGACCTTTTGGGTAGTCTGTTGTGTAACAGATCCTCGAAATACCCTACCAACATCCTGTATACTACACTGATTTGAGAGCATGAGGCAAGATAAGGTAATCTGTGGCAAAATTGTATGCATTAGAAGAGCAAGATAATTACCTACTGTAACATTCTTACTGATAATAGCATCCATTCTGTATAACTGGATTCCTCCTGCTCGAGTAATATTATTTGGTAATATTGCTAAATGTAATGAAAGCCAATGTATTGATTTTGGAAAGATAAAGGGCTTAGTTGGCCCTGCCAGGATTCACAACTCTGACTGAAGTGTGCACACATGAATCTCCATTTAATGTGATGATCTAATTTACTGGCTCTAGGACAAAAACTTTGCACATGCAGGTTCCGCATCTACCCTCCGCTTCCTCTCTGTGATTCCCATGTATCATGTTTGAAACCAGACTAATCAAGTGTAATTTCCAAGATGTCCCAAACTATCAAATGGCATTTGAATGTGGACCTCAGTGATGCCCACATTCAGATGCTCTTTCCAGGTCTCTTTGTAGATTTGCACAATTAAGAGGGCATTCCTATGCATTTCAAAGTGTATCCTGCATTCTAAAATGGGATGCACTTTGAAATGCATTGAAATCGGGCCCGTTCCCTGCATATGTTTGGATCATGTGCAGGGGGTATGGACAATGTTTCATTCCTGACCCTGTCATGCATTTTGCTTGAAGTGGAACAGCAACGGTTTCAACCATTGCTGTCCTGCTTGCATTCTTTTTTTACATTTCACAGTGAAGGGCCCAGCGTGAAATGCGTGCACAGCACTATCCTGGCAATAATGTACGCAATGACACTAGCCTGTGCATCATGTGCACTGCTGGCCCGCCCACTGAAATGCGCAGTTCACCTTTTGAGAATAAGATCCCCTGCGTATTTCCCAAACCAGCGCAAATAAAGAATGTGCAGGCGTTGCTCTTTTTGCTTATATTTACATAGTGGTTATCCTGAAAACCTGGTGTGGTTTGAGTTCTCGAAGATGGGCATGCATACCCCTGCCCTGCAAAATTGGGTGGAATTGAGAAAAGGTGACGCAACCGTCTAGATATTTTTAGTCACTTCTAGAGCCATTGGGCCTCATTACGAGTCCGGCGGTAGCCGTGCCGGAAAAACCTGCAGGCTGCCGCCGGACCCGTAATACCATTCCGCCTCCATGATTACCCTGGTGACCCGGCAATTCCGGAGGCGGAATTCTGTAAATCCCATTCCCATGGAGTCCCATAGGACTCCTTGGAGATGGGGACCATGGAAACACGGGTTCCATCTATGACGGAGCCAGTGTTTCCATGTCCGCCTGCAGGCGGGTGGTGTTAATCCCGCCAGGTCTCAGACCTGGCGGGAGTGACACCTCCTGCCTGCAGGACTCTGAACCAGCCAGTCCGGAAAGAACAGTGGCAGCGGTTTTACCGCCACCGTTCTTTCCAGACCGGCAGGGTCGAAAAGAGGCCCATTGTCACTATCCAGTTGAAGAAGGCAGCTGCTGCAGTCCCAATTGGTGGATACATTAAGATGGTCCATACCCAGTCCATGACTGGAGCTGTTGCAAGAGATGATGAATCTCCGAGTGGAAGATTATGTTCGTCAGAAGGTAAGTAATGTGTTTTTCTGGAGATAGTTGCCTTCCTCCCACAGACACCACCTCTTTAGAAATGTCTCCAGGCGCAGGCAGGCTTCGGGCCACTTTAAATAGGCAGCATGGGGCACTGATGCAGCCTCAGATTATCTCCATCACAACATCATGGGCACCCACCACTGTCCTGGATGCCATGTGGCTAGTGCATATATAAATGCAGCAATGCTGGCCCCTGGACTGCGGTTCCCGAATGGCGCAAAGGATGTCATTACAAGTAGCAGATGCTGTTTATGATCTGGACATGTCCTGCATTTGGTGCTTGGGTGTGGATCATGACACTGACACATGTTCCTCTTGCCAAGCAGTCCATCCCAAATCTGTTCTGGAGCAGACTGATAATGTGTTTACCATCTGGCACGTCTTGTCCTTAATGGGTACCAACCCGCCAGGACCCTCACCCCTCATGCAAGAGCTGTGCCAGCCCAGTGGAACCAGTGAGTAATCCCTCAGCTGCTTGCCTGTCAAAGGGAAACCTGATTTACCCTGGTGAATGCAGATGGATGATCTTGCCCTATTAATGAGAATATATGAGAATATAGAATTGGAAGTAGTAGCTGGCATTGGAAATGCTTGGGCGGATGACAGTCCCAAACCTTCTGTTGCTTACAAAATGGGTCGGGTGGCAGAGCTAAGGAGAATTTATCGAGCTATGCCACTACCATAGGCTAACCAGCTCCAGTAGCTGGTTCTCATTACGGACTCAGAGTATGCCAAGTGGATTTATAGAACATTGCATCAACAGGGAAGTCATTGGTATGCCTGTGAAAATCACAAACCCTTCACACATGGCAAACTCATTCAACAGCTCTCTTCATTCTCCTCTTCTCCCATTAATGGTGGCACCCTTCTGGCCTCCTTCCACTCCTTTAAGGTCATCATTAAAGTTTACGCAAATGGGACCGTCTTGGTCCAAGGCCCTCAGGCAAACCTTCACCTGTTTGATAGACGCTTCCCGCGCCTCATCAATTTCCTTTCTTCTCCTGCTGTCCCCTCTCCCCCTTCTGCGGCTACCTCACCTCCCCCTTGTGCCTCCTCTGTGGCTACCTTGCCTTCTCCTTCCCTCTCTGCCCCCTCTCTGGCTCCTTCTACACCTCCGAAGGGTGTACCTCTGATATGTACCCCTCCTCGGAAGTCCTTCAAGGATGGCAACCTTCTCTATATTGCCACTCTTAACTCTCGCTCTGCTGTCAAACATTCCTCTGACATCTGCGCCTTCTGGAAGAACTTGACCTCGATGTCCTCGGTCTCACCGAGACATGGTTCACGGCCAGCTCTGTCTCTAGCTTCGACACACTCCTACCTGACGGCTCCAAGATCCTATCCGCGCCCAGGTCCAACCGCTCTGGAGGGGGTGTAGCTCTGATCTTCCCCGAGTGGATTCCTGCCTCTGTCACTCCTACGCAGGCCTACTCCTCTTTTTAATGCCTCGTCTGCAGGCTCACTCTCTCCCCGTAGCCATTCCCTTACTGTGGCTACTATCTATTGGCCACCTGGTCAGGTCTCCTCCTTCCTCTCTGAGTGAGTGGACCTCTCCTCCTCACTCCTGGCCTCAGCCACTCAACTCCTCCTTCTTGGAGACTTCAACATCCACCTGGATGCCTCCTGTCCTCCCTCTGGACGCTTTTGCGACATCTGTGACTCTCTCTCACTCACTATTCTCCCCTCTGGCCCGACTCACTCTGCAGGGCACACTCTGGATGTTCTGATTTCCTCAGACCTTCCCCTTTCTGTCCCTCTCACCACTTCTCTCTCCTGGAGTGATCACTTTCTCCTCTCCTTCCAGCTCACCCTCCCTACCCCTCAGGCCAAGCCACTTCCAGCACTGCCACCCACCTTCTTGGTCATCTGACCCATGAAGCGTGTATCAGTTGAGGCTTTCGCTGCCACCTTCTCACCCTCTCCCCCTTTGTCTGACTCACCCTGGAAAAGCCCTCTCCACGCTGCTATATCTGATGCTCTTGATATCCTTGCCCTTGTCATGAGAATCCACATGAAGCCCAACGCCAAGCGCAACTCCTGGTACGACTCAGACCTTGTCACCATAAAACGCAAGTGCAGGGTGGCCAAGAGGAAATGGCGTGCTTCATGCACATCCTCTGACAAACTGGCCTGCCACCTGCTCCAAAGGCAATACCGGCTCTCTGTCCTAACCAAAAAGAGAGCCCATATCCAAGCCTGCATCTCTGTGGCATCTAACAACTTGGCTGAACTCTTTAAAATCTGTAAGGAACTAGCCAATCCTGCCACAGTCTCTACCTCTCCTGTCCCTTCCCAGGTCCTCTGCTTGGCAGGGGCTTCTCACTTCATCTCTAAAACTCAGGACATCCTGTCCTCACTCTCCTCCTATCCCCTCCCTCCCTCTACTTCCTGCTCTTCCTCTGGCCCTTGTGCAGCCACCTCTCCTCCCTCCTTCTCTGCCTTTCCCCTGTTCTCCGCAGACGAGGTTTCTAGACAAGTCCAATCTATGAAAGTCTCATCGAAACAGGTTCACCCCTCTTCCTCCAAAACCATCAAGGACCACATTGACTCTTGGCTCCTGTCCTGGCTGATATCTGCAATCATTCCTTCGCCACTGGAGTCTTCCAATCCCCCCTGAAGCACTCCCTTGCGCACCCTCGTCTTAAGAAACCTTCTGCCGACCCCTCCTGCCCTGCTAACTATCGCCC
Source organism: Ambystoma mexicanum (assembly GCF_040938575.1). NCBI lineage: Eukaryota > Metazoa > Chordata > Amphibia > Caudata > Ambystomatidae > Ambystoma > Ambystoma mexicanum. The sequence goes on from NC_090926.1 coordinate 310,617,746, forward strand.
AATCTCCATCACTCCCTTCCTGGGCAAGATACTGGAGAAACTGGCCATCTCCCAGCTTAATCTCCACACTGAATCTGTTGGTTGTCTTCATAACCATCAGTCTGGCTTCAGAGCTGCCAGAAGCACAGAAACTGCTCTCCTGAACATCCATAAAGAACTGCTCTCCAATCTTGATTCCAACACCCCTTGTGTCCTCATCCTGCTTGATCTCTCTTCTGCCTTCGACACTGTCAACCATGCCATCCTGCTCAACCGTTTCCGTGATAACTTGGGTATCACTGGTCACGTCTGGCATGGCTGACTTCTTTCCTCTCTGACTGACCCTCCGAAGTCCAACTTGGGTCCTTCCTCGCCACTATCTTTTTCTCTACATGTGGTGTCCCCCAGGGGTCTAACCTCTCTCCCTGGCTGTTCAAACAATACCTGACACTCCTTGCCCACCGCATCGCCCCTTTCTTCCCCAACTTTCAATGCTATGCAGATGAAATCCAGCTCATTTTCAGGCTACCCTCTGCCTCCTCCTCTCCTTCCCTCTCCGACTGTCTGTCTGCTATCCCGGAGTGGTGGTCCGCCAATGACCTCTGACTTAATGCCAGTAAGACTGAGATTCTCCTCATCGGCACACCCGCTCCCTCCTTTCCCGTAGCTCTCTGGCCGGCCTCTATTGGCCCTCTTCCTGCTTCCACCTACAAGGCTAAAAATGTCTGTCATCTTCGACTCCACACTCTCCTTCTCTCCTCACATCTCTGACGTCTCCAAGAAGTCACACTACCAGCTGCACCTCCTCAGAGGCATTCTTCCTTTCCTTTCCTTCCCCCAGAAGCTCACTGTCCCCAGAGCTCTGGTTCTCTCTAGGCTGGACTATTTCAACAGCCTCTTTCTAAATCTGCCTGCTTCTACTCTCTGTCCTCTGCAACTCATCCAGAACAGGACTGCGAGACTTATCCTTGGCCTCAAGCCCAGGGATTGTATCTCTCCAGGACTGAAATCTCTGCACTGGCTCCCAGTGGCAGCGAGGATTAAGTTCAAAACCCTCTGCAACGTCCACAAGGCCTTCTGGGGCCTGGGGCCTCAATACCTTCAACTATCTCTTCCTAAATATCTTCCTTCTCTAGCTCTTCGCTCATCCGCCTCCTACTCCCTCAGGGTTAGTCGCTTCTCCAAGCAACGAGTTGGTGGTAGATCTCTTTCTTCGGCTGGTGCCTCCCTCTGGAACGGCCTCCCTGCCCCCCTTAAACTTGAGGAGAACCATCTCCGGTTCCGGAAGCACCTCAAAACCTCTTTGCTTCTGCCTTTTCTCCTCCTCTCCTCTGCTGACCTCCTGGCTGTAACCGGAACTGCACTGGCTACCTGGACACCCTCTGATCTCAGGCTCAGGTCCCTCACCCGCCAGTGTCACACACCTGCACTGCCCGCCTGGCAACCCCCAACTTGGGACTGTTTCTGTATCCCTACAGTCCCCCTACCAGCCCTCGACACCTGATGTCTGCACTTACCCTTGCACTTGCCACATGCTGGCCGTTATTTTACTTATTGTTATCTATTCCCATGTACTGCACTGTCCCTGCCCTCTTCCCACCTACTTGCATGATCTGAATGACACCTGACCTAGTAGGATCGCTGTCTGTCCTCCCTTTGTTCCCCTCGCTTGCCTCGTCGCGGCTTGAAACACTTTTGTATAGGCACGTTATAAATGCCATATATCATATGGGGAACTGTTGGGGATGAGGGGAGTGGGCAGTTAATGGGGAGTTGGCCTACAGACATGCACAGCAGAGTGGGGGGGGGAGTAGACAAATGGAGCGGGAGGGTGAAATGGCTTATGAAAGATGAGTGAATTGAAGATTGTAATCTGGAATGTTAGGGGCCTGAATAGTTATATGAAACGGAACAGAGTAATGACATATCTGAGATGTCAATAAATTGGCATAGCCCTCCTGCAGGAAACACATCTGACCAAGGCGAGAAAAGATAGCTTGGCATGGAAATGGGGTAGCACGACCTTGGGTTCCACATACTGCGCATATGCCAGGCGGTTGCTGATTTGGGTGGCACCGATGGTCCTGTTTAAGGTCCTCCAGACCTATTTAAATGCGGGATGGGAGGATGGTCATACTTCGAGGGAGGCTGGAAACCAGAGACATATGCGTGATTAACAAACACACCCCTAATTATGACACGGCTGCATATTTCCGAGTCTTGTATGCCAAGTTAAGCCCGTACAGAGATGGGGTGCTGATATGGGGAGGAGTTTTTAATTGCACGTTAGACACTATAATAGATGTGTCGGATGGTAAGTATATTCACCCATCCCCTGCAGCGAAGGACTTAAACACGTTGCTGCATGCATTCCAGTTGGAAGATGTGTGGAGGACAGTGCATTAGCAAGACGGGGATATTCCCACTATACTGCTCCGACAAATCTCTACACAATGCTAGATTATGTGCTAATGGGAGGTGAGCTACTGAGGAAATTTAGAAGAGCTGAATACAAGGCAAGGGTCCTCTCAGACCATGCGCCTTTAACGGTTACATGGCAGGCTCTCCTCCCCCAGAGCCAGGATCCCAACGTGGAGACTCACGGTGGAGGCACTCAAAGATTCAGGGTTCTGGGAACATATAAGGGTGGAAGTGAAGGACTATTTTCAGCATAACAGGGGAAGAATGAGTTCCTCAGGTACACTATGGGAGGCCTTTAAAGTGATAGTAAGAGGAGCAGCCATATCGAAGTCAAAGGGCATACAGAACGTGATCGTGTGAGAATTGCAAGAGGCGGAGGGTAGACTAGAGGCCATAGTGCAGGAAGGGGAAAAGTCCCTGGAAGAAGTACAGGAGGTGACCCGCCTACAACAAAATTGTCGCAGGCATTGGGATAGGTTGGGCAATTTAAGTTACTGAAGGTACATCGAGAGACAACATGCGGAAGGGGACAAGCCAGGGCGATTACTGGCCTGGCTCTATGAAAGCGAGAACAAACAAGAAGGGGTGAATACGTGTTTTTACGAAAATTATAAACGATTGTATGAGGAAACCTCAGAGGCGGACATGGCAGAGATACAGGAAGCATTGTCTGAGATTAACCTACCCAAGCTAAGTATAGAAGGTCGAAATATGCTGGAAGTCCCCATTAAAATAGATGAACTAGAGCTTGTGATCAAGAACTGCCGACAGGCAAGGCTCGGGGGGTGGACCGGCTCCCGAGTGAATTTTACGAAGAGTACAAGGCAGCTATCCTGGCACCACTGCTAGAAATGCTAAATGAATCCCTGGAAACAGGCAGACTGCATGGATCCTTGTGGAAGTCGTTGATCATCCCCCTTCTGAAACGAATAGGCCACACACAGACTGTGGCTCGTATAGACCCTGTCATTACTGAATCAATATGGGAAGATACTCACAGCTGTAATGGCACTAAGGATTAGACGGATCCTAACCAATCTTATACATTCAGACCAGACAGGATATTTTCCACAAAGAAATATCACCATTAACTTGCATAGATTGCACCACATAATAGATTGTACCCAAAGAGACACACTACAATGCGTGGTGGTATCATTAAATGCAGTTAAGGCATTCGACTCGGTTAGATGGCCATGGCTACTGGCAGTATTCAAAGGATTTGGTATGGGACCGACATATATTAAGTGGGTACATAGATACGCCAGGAGGAAGGCATCTCATCTCATTGTATGCAGACAAAATGCTTCTTTACTTGCAGTATCCCAAGACAAATCTACAATATGTTGTGGACGTGATGGAGAGATACGCGGCTTTGTCAGGCATGACTATTAACCCACATAAATCAGGTTTGTTTCCAGTAGGGGGATATATTGGGAAGATGGAGCACAAGCTGCCGGTATTGCCAATTAATGGGAATTGAACACATTCTGTTATTTAGGGGTGCACATTGATCATGAACCTCAAATAGAACATGCACGGAATATAGTAAGAGCAATGAATGGAATTGAAAATTCTATGTTGTTTTGGGCTAGATTACCATTCTCTTTGATCGGATGGGCAGTACTCCTGAGGATGGTGGTGCTTTAGAGACTCTTTCATTTCTTCACAAATGTACCGTTTGCGATACCGAGGTCATTCTTTAATAAACTAGATAGCATATGTAGGAACTTCCTGCGGCATAACTCAAGGTGCAGAGTGGCGCTCTGGAAGCTTCAAAACTCTTATGACCTAGGGGAGATCAAACTACCCAACTTTGAAGCATATTTTGTGGCAAGCCAGTTGCAATTTGTAGCTCAATGGCTATCGGATGAACAAACACATGAGTGGAGATTGTTTCAAGGAATAGGAACCCAGATCTTTTTAAACAAAGTTATATGGATACCCAAATTTCGCATAACCCAAGCGCCCAGGCTGTTGAGATTGGGGTGGGTGTAATGTGGCGCAGAGCCTGCCAGCTGATGGGACATATCACCCAATAATCCCCACAAATTCCGCTGGCAGCACTAGAAGGGACGAATGATCAACTGCGGTTGAATGTGAAAAAACACTGGGACTTCAAGGGGGTGGCCACAATGGGAGATTTGATAGAGGAAGGTTTGCCTAAAGGGTGTGAGGAATTGATGAGGGGGACAGGGGTGCCCCCAGGGCAACACCTTACATATTTCGGTTTACTGAGGAATATAAGGAGCAGATGGCCGGAGACCGATGAATCATTGCAGCCAGATGAGATGATGGAGACATTTTATGATGTGTCAGAAGGTGGACATGAAGTTTCGTGAATATATGAGCTGTAAATGTCCAAGGTGGGAAAGGGGTTGGAACAAACGAAACAACAGTGGGAGGTGGACTTGAATGAACCAATGTCAGACGCAGGGTGGAATAGAGCTTTAGTGTATCACAAAAAGGTGTCCAGGAATGCAAGGTTCCAACAAATCCAATTATACATAACCCATAGAGCATATTTGACCCCAAACAGAATAGCGAAATTTAGCCAAACAGCAGCACAATCCTGTCTGAAACACGGGGAGGTGGAGGCGGACTTGGTGCATATGATCTGGGCCTGCCCAGAGATTGGCAGATTCTGGGAGGAAGTGACTCTGACACTAGCAAAAGTGAATATCACCCTAGAGATCGGATGCCACCTTGCTTGTTTATTGGGGGTTTTGCAAGGCCTAAGAGAGTTAAACATGTGAATAAACTGAGGTATTTAGTATACATATTGGTGAAATATAGGCTAGCGATGGGATGGAAAGCACAGACAAGGCCTCTGGTGCAAGTATGGTGGAGGGACCTGCTGAAATGGGTGAATGCAGAAACTGTAGTGTGGCAAGAAGCGGTAAACAGGAACTCAGATCAAGAGGGGAGGGGGTGGAAGCCTGGAGACAATTGTTTGCTGAATTAGCTACGTCCACATCGGATAACCAGGTATTGGAACACAGTGCTGCAAAGGAGAGTGCAGACAGTAGAGTGGATGGGGTAAAGTAAGCAAGAGATTATAGAACTGTGAGGTGCAAGGTAGGCCGGGGTGTTGGGGGGATAACGGGAATAAACAGACACGTTTTGTGTAGTGACATAAAGGAATGCATATGGTAAGGTCTGTAAGTTAATGTGGTATAAATTAGAATAAAAAATTGTTTAAAAAATAAAAATAAAAAACATACCCATGGTCATGGAGTTTCAAAAGACTATGGAGAGCCTACATGAAGTCGCTTATAGCAACACATGGATACAGAGTTGGGTGCCTATTTAAAGGGCTGTTTGGTGAGCGTATAATTCCAAAAAAGTTCTTTGACCCATCAGGCTCCCCTACAGAAAAGAGATATGACATTACCCTGGTCTGAGCCACAGATTGCTCTTTTTGGACTGGGAATTTGTTTGAGGAAATTCATATAGGCCGATTGTTACTTGTTACTGGTCTATTCCCAACATAGATTCAATGCCTCCCAGCCCCAAACTGTAAGGTGCATACTACTACCACTTTGAAGAGCAACCACTCTTTCTTTTGTTTTGTCTTTCTCGAAGGATTGAGTTTGGCTCCCATGGTTTTTTTTTACCAGAAAGGTGATGATTAAGATGTGAGAAATCGTAGGCATTAAAAGGAAACTACAGTTGCCAATTACACGCTTCTAGTTGAGAATTGCAGAGGTATAATGAAATAGTTGTGGAAGTCCTTCAGAAGTGAGGTTTGGCGTTGGGCCCTGTTGGAACATGCAATTTCCCTCTTTCTAATGTCTCTGAGATCTATTCCTTCTTCAGCTACCCAGACTTCCCCATGTGGCTTACTGACTGGAAGAAAGATGTCATTATCTCAACATCTGCTATGGCACACTTGAGAACAAACATTAATCGGTGCTGTGCATTAATATGTTAAAACAAATTTGAAACATTAACAGCATGCTTTTGCAGATTCCCTGTGAAATTCTGAGAAGTCTGCTGTAAGCATGAAGATTTAGTATGACCTCAAGAACACAAAGAATGGAGTAGGAAGTGGGTGGCAATGTCTACCTTGAAAGGAACCATTCTTAGAGGAAATCGTTCCTTCAAAATGTAAACGTAGAGAGTGGAAAATGCACAGGAATTCCGGGTCCACCTAAACAAGCTGAAAGGCATTAATCCCCAATCCACCCTGTGAAAAATTGAGGAACCATCCAAATCTGGAGTTGAGTTTGCCTCTGAATAAAAGACAGAAATCTGAAGGAGGAATGAATCAGAATTGTGTCAGAAGAGGAAGGAAGATTGTTTGTATGAGAAGGTGAATGTCTGAATTGTATTGGCAAATATCATAAATTTGAAGTAGGGCATAGAGCACGTAGTTAAATAAAACATCTGTGTCAATATTTAGCAAGTGTTTTACCCCTCTCTTAACAGTATTACTGATCACATTTTTCCAGCATGGTAATGCAAGTCCCGGATGCGACTAACTGTATCAAGGCCATCTTCAAAGGGCGAACACAGGACTTGCTATGAAGAAGAGGAGTCAAGGAAAAGAAACATTTAAAGGGGTCACATGTTGACCCTTCTCCTATGATATCTAAGCCAAAAGGCATGGGCTGTCATAAGAAGTTAGGATTAGTGTTTTGAGACCCCAAACCACTTTCCCTATCACAATGGAAGTCCTGAGACAAACCCAATACTGAATGGGACTATTGTAAAACACAGGTCCCAGAGAATGATCTTGTCCCTTCCATGTTCACCTATGGAAAATTAGGTATATGCATGGGGAAGGGGAGTTTGTAGTATTATATATAGACACATGTATTGCTTTCTATCCTCAGCAAGAATAGCAGTACTGTGAAATAAGTCACCCATTGTGTTTGTATGAAAGATTTAGAAGAAAAACAAGAATTACAGGCCTCACAACTGGAAATTGCTCACTTCACATTCGTACACTGGGCATACACGATCCACTACAACTAGTATTGTTACAATTCATGGCAGTTGACAACAGCATACTCTTGATGGCAGCTGTTTGTTTCCCCTCATCTCAATTATTATAACACACTATCAGAAACTCTATGAGAAGCAGATAAAACATCTGAAGAAGCTGGAGAAAGCAGCAGGAAGAAGATCCGTATGACTTAGAAAGTTCACCCACTTTCTACTAGCTTTGCGACTCTGCTTTGGCTGCTTATACAGAAAATAATGTGTTTATTGTGTGTTGCTTTATTAAGCAAATCTTTCACAACAGTAAAGAGAAATTAAAAACAAAATTAACAATTCACGAATAAACAGCTAGATCACAGATTACTATCCATGATTTACCACTATATATCATTAAAATAATAAGCCTTTTGACTAAAACATACATGATTATAAAAATGTGGTTACAAAGGCATCGATCTGTTCTTAGGAAAAGGCTGGGCTGCCAGAATTTCAAACAATTGGTTTAAAAGTCAAAGTAAAGTAAGAGTCAAAGATATTTGGTCTCATTCATACATTTAAGCCAAAGAGACTCAATGGACAAGATGATTCATGGCTTCTATAGAACTTTATGGTCTTGCAAAGCCTACGGGTTCTATCGGATCTGGACAGTCCCAGCCTCAGGTCTAAGATCACCAAGGTAGCTACTAGGTTCAATCTAAATCTCAAATAAGAGATTCTTGAGCTGGATGCCGGAAATCATATCACATACTTCTGCAGTGAGCCCTTCACCCTGAATAAATAAGAGTATTCTTTAGGAAGTGAATATGAAATCCTCTACTCGAATGTTTTCCGCCAAGCCATTTCGTACAACTTAAGATCGTTAGAGGGTTAGTCATAAAAGCAATTAGCATCTTGGCCTAATTCATTCAAGAAGACCTCATTCATTTTTGCAAAAAAATTCAAAGAACAACTAGGTCCATCAAATTGGCAACTATTAAGATCCTCAAAGAGGGAGTTTATCTGGGGCTAAGATATTTGCATATATACTTAATTCTTGCAAAAACAACAATAGTCCCCAGGGAGGTGAGACGCAATTCATGGTGACGTATGCAGTTAGGAAGACTAGGTGGGAAAGGAAAGATGGATTTCCTTATGAAGCCTTCCAAGGTATTAAAAATGTTGCCCAAATTATGGAGGTTAGTGCCCAAGCTGTATACAATTGTCTGTACCTTCTTCATAGAATCATATTTTATTGTGAGAATTAAAGATTATCTAGAACATTTGAAGAATATCTAGAATATTTGAAGTTTTAATTGAGTTAGAAATCTTACACTCGGAATTGTCTCCATTTGCTAATGAACAGCCAATGTCTGTGCAAGCCATGGCGATGTTCACCTTCAGCCGATACCTTCTTGCTAAAGCCATAGAGATCCACAAACGCTTTGTCCTGCAGTTATTGACTTGGAGATCTGGAATAATATTCCAACTTCTGTGAGCACTTATCAGAGCTCCTGATTTTTAGAAAGGAAATGAAGACATTTTTTGCTGAATATCCTTGCTCCTGTGCATTTAGTGAGATTTGGAAATCTGTGCATGTGTTAGTCTTTGTCAACTTCTCATACTGACTTTTGATTTCTATCTCCTATAGTGAGACGCCTCTCATTGGAAGCAAGATGCCCACATGGTGTTGGTGCATTTTAGAAATGAAATTAAATAGAAATTAAACAGACATGATCGGAGGGAGGTAAGAAAAGAAGCAGATGTGGAATCGGGTAAACAGCATCACTTAACTAATATGGTTATTAAAAGTCCCCTGTTGGGATTCTGGAGTGTCCATCGAGGGGATCCTAAAACCCTTCGGGTTACCTCCACAGAACCCCGTCCTCATAGATGGTGACAGTCACATGCCTCACCTAATAGCAACCACGCCACATATAAGAACACCACTCTTAAGTAGCCAGGCCTTTCAGGTGAAGATTAGCAGAGAACACTACCACTCCCAGGATTCCCCACTGTAAAAACCTGGATTGGATTTGGGTAGGGTAACTAGGGATTCCAGAGAGCAGTCACCACGGTGAATGCCCAGCAAAGCTCCAGAAAGCCAACAGAACACCTAGAAATACTTTCCTAACCCAGGGCACCAAGTGTTTTCCCACAGAGCAGGAAGGGGAGGACTACATGTCCCTAAACTCCCCTTGTTTGCTAAAGGAAATCCTGGACCAGAATGGGAGACCACCCTCATGGTTACAGGCACAGGAGAACTCGGGAGGGCAGAGTGGGCCAACCCAGAGAGCTGCTTTTCAAACCCCAGCGAAGATAGCGCAGGGGAACCCACATCCGTTACTAACTAGCGGGGAAAAGGTGCACCATAACCCCATCTTAACAAACGATGGACAACCTATAATACACTCTCTTTCCCCTCCCCCTCAAAGAAGCTTATATTAGGACTGACCTGCTGCAGACAGAGAGTTAGGAGATGAACAATGGGAATGCAAGATCATTTGGATTGTAAAATCCTTGGTATAATAAACATGTTTAATGAGCATCTCTGCATAGAGCATAGAAGAGCCTATGGCGTCCGATATAGGAGAAATAGATTGTTTAACTCATGTTCTCCTTTCACTTGTCTCTAAGAAATTAAGCATCATTTTAAATCCTGCTCGATTAAGGGCCTCATTAGGTCCATCAGAATACTGGCAAACGGAATTACCGTTACCGCCACTTGGTCCAGTGGGTTTACCGTCAGATTACAAGTGGTGGCAGGCGGTGTAAGTCTCCTCTGGCAGTAATTCCATTGATTTTGCAGATTCTTGGGTGGTACGGCAGAGGATGCTGTAAAACGGATCTATGTGATCACTGAGACCACACATAATTGCGATGGCTGAAAATGCAGACTTATTTTTTATTAAACCCTCTTTGCACCACATAGGGAGAGAGGAACAGGAAAAAAGCAGCAGGCAGGCAGCAGAAATGTAATTGGATATGCGGGGGGAGACCCCCCGCTATCTCCCATACTACTATAATATCCCATACCCCCCCACATATATATGTGGTGTAAGGGGGGTTTAAAAAAGAAAATCGGCATTTTCGGCCGTCGCAATTCTCATGTCGACATTTTTGTACGATTCCCTGTAAAACAGCGGTAACAGAATTACCACTATGTTACCTTTTTTACTGCACCACCGTACTTGTAATGAGACCGTAAATGTTCTGAATCTTAAAACATCACAGAAATGAAGGTGTGTTGACAAGAAGTCATTACTTCAAATCAGTGGTTACTGAATTACATACCTGTAACATTGTGACACTTCCTAAGCACATGGCTTTGTGACTTACCAAAATTAATTTACCAATTTATTTTCTTGCATAAATTTGAACACCTTTTAAGTGTTTGTGGAATTTTGCACTTATTTAAAGTTGGTGAAAATGGCCTACAAATGCATTATTCAGAAGAGTTGTTTACATATGATAGTTTAAGCGGGTATCTGTTTCGAATAAGTGATGTAATTTCCATCCTAATTGGTTTATTTATTCTGGTTAGCAGGATGCAAATTGGTAGGCTGTGTAGCATTGTATCTGTGTTTTGTGACAGCCTAGATTGAAAGGTGAATTTCCACTTCATTGTAAGGTGGGACTCCTCAGCATTGAGAAATAATTGTTATTCCAAAGGTTTGTTTCTTGTCCCAAAGCCCAGGGGTTGGTTGTATTGTAAAATCATTGAACTAGGGTTATTGTTGGCCATAAATGCACCTGAAATAAATAGTCGTGGGAATCTTGTTTTTTGGTGGGGGTGCGTTGGTAAATTGCCCTGAATCGGTGCCATGTCATTCCATCGCTTGTTCGTTGCAAAAATTCATCGAATCTTTTTTTGAGGGGGGTTAACCCCCCAAACTCACCTTCCCACCTATTTAGAATCTAGCCCTGAAACACCCATGAACCTTATATCCCTCTACTCCCCGCCATATATTTCTAAGATTTTATTTTGGTAAAAATTCTGCAGCAAAAAATACTGGAAAAAAAAACGGCAAAGAAAGGACGTCGTACCCCAGAATCAAGGTCAACCAATTAAAATATTCTTGAAATAAATTCATCTTGTTTCATTTATTTATTTGAATTTTTGTAAAGCGCCACATGGCCATGGGCCTCAGAGCGCACAACCTTGCATCCTTTCTCATTCCCCTCTTGACTTCACCGCTCATTTTTGGAATACTCAAGGCCTGTTTTGTGCTCTTTTCGAGTATGCTCCTCTATTCAATTTGATGTCACTGTAGCAAGGAAAAAATGGGGAAAGAAAGCTACATCGGCAGGTGTGTGATGACGTGACTGAGCCAGCCCGAGGCTGCTCCAGTGGCCCCTGCTGACTGTTTCAATGTCTGCGGCGTCAGGCTGAGCCCAGCTATTTCAAAAGAAGTGGAATATGTGCCATGAAAACTGTATCCGTCAAAAATAACATTGCAAAAGACACCCCCCTGCAAGGTGTGCACACTCTACCAGCCTCCACTCTTCCAAACAAATAGGCCCCTGTGGCTAGGAACTATACAGCTGTGGTTAAAGACCTCCTCGTGTTCTATGGTCAAAGCTATGCAATCTCTTCCTCTCAAAGACGACACAAAGCACCACAGGTTCGATCCCAAGCAGCTCGACCCAGAGTTCTAAAAATTTAAGAAAAGGGGTGAAAACTCACCAATTGCACTCCATATATGAACTACAGTGTAATATTCTCTTTCCAACGCATCCACCAGCAGCGTCTGCGCCTCATGATCTAGGCCCCACCCCCTACGAAGGCCACTGAACACGAACGCCTTCAGCACTGTCCGCGTGGCTCATGTAAGTATGTCTTTTATAAAGCTAACATGTTGGAGCCTGCATTTCCAGCTTCGAAGTGTCTAGGCCTGACAGGGGGAGTCGCTGTCTTCCAATTGGACCTGCGGCTGGGACTGCCGCTGCTCCCTCTGTTCATCTCCCACTTCCATCAGGAACATCTAGAAGGTTCCACCTCTAAACTTTAGTCATGTGTCTAGAACTTGTTATTTGCTTTATTTGTCAGCTGTGGTCTTGTCAGAGTGACATTAGGTGGAATTGCACTCTGTGGCTCCAAAATAAAATCAAAAGCTCGCAATACTACAGTGTGATCATTGCTGGAACCTTAATGTCTCTATTTTGCGCAGCGATGAATTGCTCAAAGGTTCCTGCTCATGGCCATGAGGACACATGAGCACTGTTGAAATACAGGTTTTTCATGCACTATACGTGGTCCCTAGAGTCAATGAGTGCTATGCAAGAGGCGGTGGGGTGGGGATATTCCTTCTGCTGAAGGCATTGATGTTCACCTTGTCTAAGCCATTCTAGCGACTTTCCAGTGACGTATTGCGCGGAACATAATGCGTAAAGATTATGGCAGCCTCTCTGGCTACTCCCTCTACGTTTGGTGCACCTGCTTTAGAGAAATGTTATTGTATGACGTCATGTTACTGCGATATCCATTGAACTAATGTTATCACATGTTGCATGTTGGGGGAAGCGATACAAAGATATGTATCCCATGTATTCTCAGGAGTACTAATATAAATTGGTTAGTATTTTGAACATGTCTTTTGCTTTTACATTACCTTTTTTATTGGACACCTTTGCGAAGGGAAAACCCCCACCTTACCCCTCCCACGCCCCCCACCAAGCACCCCTGTCCTTACCCACCTCAGTTAATTTGCAGAAATGATTTCCTCTCTTCCATCATATGTGTTCAGATTGACCTTACAGGGGGGGTATTTTTGCGTAAGGTATTTTTAAAAATGCTATTATCGCGTTACCATTAAATATCAATGTGGGTATGTGGCAGAGGCCGCTGGGGTGAGACTGCTCGTTTCATTGGAGCTGTAACTCTCCTGGGGTAGCACAGGTGTGAGGCGCCACTGACTGTAATTGATGAGGTATGTTAACATCGAGACCGCACAAGAAGCTTCTGGAAAGCGGCCATCTTTTTTCAGGCTGCGAACGAATCCAGCTATTCGCACATTGATTTGGTATGCCTTTAAAATGGAGGCACCGTGGCACTTGCAGTGGGATCCTTAGGGGGTGGTCTATTCAGCCGCCATGCTCCAGTTTCTCGTCTTCAAGACGGACCGACGACGACAACAGAGCCACGATGAACAGCGATGATGGCTGAGTGCTTCCCCCGGGTAGTGACAAATGCAAGAAAGGATGGTCTGAAGTTTTTGAAAATGAAACATGTACAATACATTTTACAACATTACGGAATGGAGGTGCATTCTGAAGGGTGTCTGTCCTCACACCTTTAGCAGAAAGACTGTCTCCTGTGAGCTTGAAAACCCGGGACTTGACTCACGTGGTGGCTTGCCTTATGCACCTGCAGGGCCAGGCATGCATGGCTCTGGGATTCCTTTCCTGTGGTGTGGAGAGGAGTACGACAGAGAAAAATAGAGGCAAGTAAGTCTCTTGCTCGAAAAAGGATGCTCGATTTTTTTTTTTTGCTTGCATATTTTACTAAAGAAGGGGGGCGTCCTCATCCGGTTCCCTCGACTAACCATCCCTAGTCCCTAGTGTTACATAGTAATGTTGTGTACACGCATGCGCAAGCCTCTTTCCGGCTCACGCATGCACACAGTAAATAAACATGGACTGGACGGTAGTTGCCACCGGGACCCCATTGCAAGCAGACATCGGCGCTGTCGGACCAGGGAACCATGGCGTACTTCAACCTAAGGAGGGAATCCGAAATTGTGGTAGATGCTAGGCCAGTTGGTTTGGGTGCGGTACTATTGCAAGCCAATGCACAAGGAAACATGTGCCCCATTGCTTACGCCAGCAAAGCCCTCTCTGAAACTGAAAGGAGGTACTCTCAAATTGAGAGGGAAGCCCTGGCGATATTGTGGGGTTGCCACCACTTCTGATTGTACATTCTAGGAAAACCAGTGGTGGTCATCACAGACCACAAACCCCTTATTGCAATCATGGCCGACGCCTCGTTGAAACCGCCCCCGCATATAGAACGATGGATGCTATCGCTGATTGAGTACGGGTGCATCTGCAGTACAGGCCTGGCACTCATAGCCCCGCAGACTATCTATCACGCCACCCCAGCACAAGTCGTGCGCTCGACCAAGTAGAGGTTGTGGAGAGCCTGGAAATGGTACGCAACATTGTGGAAGATGCCATGCCGGTAGCGTTAGCACATCAAGACATCATTGTGGCATCAGACACCGACGAAGTGTTCCGGGTCATAAGAGCTGCCACTGGAAGCGGGGAATGGAAGGAAGGGCTCGTCAACAATTCCAGGAGGGAGACAGGAGCTCAGCAAGACATGCAAGCGCTATGGAAAGTAAGAAATGAGCTGTCAGTGTCTGAGGACGGCCTCATCCTATGGGGCCGACAAATAGTAATCCCAAGATAGCTTGTGACCAAGGTGCTGGAGCTAGCACACACAGGGCACCAAGGGACTGCAAAAACAAAAGCTTGCCTAATGCCCAAAGTATGGTTTCCCGACCTGGAGCGCAGAGTGGACGAATTTGTGCATGGGTGTGTCCCATGTCAAGCGGCGAGTCCGGCAGAGAGGGTGCCCCTGATCAGATCAATGGAGAGGAGTGAGCAACATTGGGGTACCTTTCATGCAGACTTTGGGTCCACTGGAAGAGGCATGTACTTCCTAGCGTTTGTAGACCAATGGTCGAGATATCCGAAAGTAGAACTGGTGGAATCGACGGCCTGCGACCGCACCATTTTAGCGCTAGAAAAGATTTTTGCCACCCACAGGTTCCCACTAGTACTATGTTCGGAAAAGTGCCATTTCAAGGTAGCCAATTTGCGAAATACCTGGAAGAAAGAGGATTTAGACACTGGAAAGTGACACCACTCTGGCCCAGGGCCAACAGAGAAGCAGAGAGGTTCATGCGAACCTTGAATAAGACCTTTCGCATCTCCATAAATGGGGGAGGGGAGTTACGACGGAACCTATTTGAGTTTCTGCGGGAATACCGGACAACTCCACACCAGTCCACAGGCGTCCCACCGGCGGAAGCCCTATTCAAGCGGTGTCCGAGAGGATTAATTCCGGAAGTGGAGGGAAGAACACCGGGAGTGATTGATGACGAACGTGTCAGACAGGAGAGGAAGGACTAAAACGAGAGAGAGAGAGCGAGCAGAGAAACCTCCGGGAGAAAGACATTGCGGTGGGTGACACCGTGCTAGTAAGGAACTGACATCCCAAAGGGAAGATGTCTCTCACCTACGAACCACAACCCCTTGGGGTAATCCATGTGAGAGGGTCTATGGTGATAGCCGCCAAAGGGTGAGGGACGGTGACCAGAAACAGGCCATTCTTCAAGAAGATTGAGGCGAGCCTAGCAGCTGACCTGCCGGAGTTGGCTGAGCAGTCCGGTCCAGAGGAAGCCCGACTGGCGGGAAACCCACACGGGGAAGAAGGCCCGCCAATGGAAGTGCCACTGCCGACCTCAGGGAGTAGCAGCAGGTATCCAAGCTGAGAGGGACGACAACCCCCTGTTCGATTTCGAGACTATGTCATGGACCCCCACGGTTAGAGCGGAGGGGAAACAATGTTGGTTAACTCACGTTGAGTTGTTGTTATGTTATATGATGTCATGTTTTCTTGTTTAAAGAAAAGAAGAGATGTTACGTAGTAATGTTGTGTGCACGCATGCGCAAGCCTCGTTTCGGCACACGTATGAACAGAGTCAATAAACGTGGACTGGACGGCAGTTGCTGCCGGGACCCCAGTGCCAGCAGACGTGTCCGTGAGTCATTCCTTGTGTGTTCGTGCGTGCTGTGTGGGGCGGCCTCGGGGACCTCAAAGGCTATAACACCTAGCATCCAACCATGAAGATTGTCTGAACGCAACTCATCATCTACATCTTGGTGGTACCATTTGAGCAAAAAAAGAAACAGGTCGAGCAATAGACCCAGTACAAGAGCAGTGAGAGGACAAGAGAAAAAAGGAATTTACATTGACATCATTATAGCTTTGGTCTGTTCAATGCGAGTACACCTGGAGAGGGTCAAAGACTTAGCAGGACTGAGTTTAAGACGTGTTGCTTGACTCATTGCCCTAGGGCTTGACATGGGCGGGAGGAGTTTTACTTAACGGAGGGAGTTCGGTATGGACTCCATATTAGGGTGGAGTGTTAGATCTGACCTAAGCAGGCCCATTTTGTGCATTTAAGGGCACTGTGCGGTCCACCGGGGACAGTTTGGAGGAGGAGTTCTCTACTTAGTTCAAGGTACATGAGGTAGTGGAGACGATCATAACGTGTAAGAAACAATAGTGCCAAGTCCTTTTGCTATAATACTCAGGAAATGACGAAAATGCAATTCAGCATTGTTGATTGAAAATGTTGAAATGAGTTATGTCACTTCTCAGCAGGCTTGGCTGTTGACACTTCTGTAGAGGAGTTTTTGTTGTGGTGTTAGGGAAGCCTCTTACCTCAGGGGCCCCAAGGTCTGCCAGGCTTACCAAATGCGCATGGAGACTCAGTAGGAGTTAGAATATCTGCTTCAGGTTGCATGGTGGCATGGGGCGGGCAGAACAGTGCAGTCCAGATGCCCCAGAGCTCGATTCTGCAGGTCTACAGGCTCCAGTCACTTTTTAGCAGGACAATCCAAAGCTGAATATTTTGTTCACCCTGAGTCCTATGGGTCTGTGGAGCGGTAGAAAAATTTAAATATATAGAAGCTCATTTTACAAATTAGAGTAAATTGCCCGAGGTGACTGCTTACGTTTGCACATACGTGCAAACAGGGCCCCTCTGGGCAATTTTCGTCATTTGCATTGCAGAATGCAAAAGGGAGGAGGATGCACCTTTGCACCTGCCTTTTGCACTGTGCAGTGCAAAATGAGTAACCGCTGGCAGGCAGCGTCAACAATGATTTTCGACTAACCTGCCTACTTTTTGAGCTGTAACAAGCAAGCGTCTTACATAGGCAATCACTGATTTTACACCAGCATGAAAATCTCATGTTGCGTAAAACCAACTCGTTTTTAAAGGCGGAGGGTTAAAAGGGAGGTAGAAACGTAACTTCTGCTCCGCCCGGCCCTCCTCCTTCTGCATCGGAGTGTGAACGGAGACGTTAAGACACGTGTAACACGCTCCGCGCACTATGAGCCCCTTTGAGTTATTACAAGGGATTCTTCAGTGTGTGCGCCATATGTGCAGTGCAGTCCATACACCCCACAGGTTGCACAGGACTCTGAGCTGGCTGGCCATCCAGTGTGGGGAGCAGCAGAAGGCTGAGGTGTGGTTTGAGAGAAAGCCACGAGAGGGGCTGTGGTATGGGAGACAGGACCTGATCAAGTTTTCGTCATATTTAGGCGGCAAGTTATAAAAAGATGACGCTGCAGTTCCTTATCTACTTGCCTTCTGAGGCCTGCACATACGAGTTCTAGTTCTTGATATATTGAGGTGGGGGGGGGGGGGTGCAGGGAAGCATATACATTGAACTTATTGTTGCAAGCCGAATTGCATTGCCTCTTTTACGGGCTGTGGAATCATTTTGGTAACAGCTACTAGTCAGCTTGCCCACACAGTATCAGAAGAGAAGTCTCTGAAGTGCAAGGGAGCCATTTTGCACTCATCTGCACTCTGGGCGCTCCAGAGGCGCTGCTGAGATTCCAAGGGGGCATTTCAGAGACGGCATAAACAAAGTTTTGAAGCAAATTGCAAGCACAAAATAATCATAACACCAGCTTTCATACAACAAAAGTCCTTTAAATGTAAAAAAAAAAAATGAAGTTAATGTATTACTCAGTAATGGTACAATTGAAAACATACATCATAGATTTTTTTTTAATTGGAACCTTTTAGCTAAAGTGATGTCGCACCACAAAGCAGAGGAGAAGAGCCACCCACGTTCTACTAGTAGTGTGTGGACTGTAAGCAACAGTGTAGACTAGTCATCACTTTACATTGAGCAGAAAAGCCCTAACGAACCAGTTTCTCATCTTGACAATCCATCGCCCCAGCCCTTTCCTGTGTAGAATGGCGGTAGTGTGTTCATAACTTGTTCACAGCATTAAACCCTAGGTTGTCGTTCACATCTTTCAAAAGTGAAGGCGAAGATGCGCCCTCTCTGCTTTGGAGTAGCCCCGTGAGCAAGCAGGTGTCATTTAGGGGTAGGCGCACCCCTGATGGTTTCCAGGTGTACGGCATCCCCGGCTCATTGGTGCAACCACCAGTTCCACCTGATCTTTGATTCGTGTCACCCTAACTCTGATCTTTGACAATGAGGCGCCCGGTTAGGATTCAAAGCAAAACTGATGGCATGTCAATGGATGCATGAACTCATGTGTGCGTGCGTGTGCCTTTGTGTTTGTGCCTGTGTCCCACTGCGTGGGATGCGTGGTGTTAAGGAAGGAGGGCTTATATTAATTTCATTTAGTGTTCAGTTGTTCCCCGGAACAGATCTGCACACCTGGATTGAAATGTATCAAGGAACGCAGGGATCTTCCCAGAGTTTATAAGTGTTTGTAATCGTTCTTCTGCCTGCCTAGGAACCTTGTGTGTCGCTGATCCGGCAATAATGAGGAAAGGGGGCGATGGCACCAAGTGGTCTGCGATCTGTGGGGGCCGATGTCACTTTTGAGAACACCACTTCCATAAGGTGCACGGTTCGCTTGTGCATAAGAGTTCAAGAGGTCAAGCCCCAGGCCCTCCCTGAAGATTAGGATGTGCAGGTGGCCTAAATCTCCAACAGGACCCATGTTGCTGGTCAGTTCTGTTTCTGCTATGCAATGAGCGGAAAAGTGAGCACATAACTGCAATTAAGTGGGGTCATTTATGGAGCATGCCACTGTGCAATCGGGGAGGGGTGTTGGGGAATAATATAGCATGCCAGTGTGCAATGATGGGGAGATGGCGCATGGTTCTACACTATGGAGAAAGGGCTAACAGAGCACACCACTCTGCAATATAAATGTAGGTGAAGGAGCATGCCACTGAGCAACTTAGGGGTTAATGAAGACTTGCCACCTTGTGCAGTGATGGTAATGGGTTAAATCATTGTGTCACAGTGGAAGGAGGTTCATGGAGCATGCCACTGCGTGACAGTGTAAGGGTCATCTCTTTGTGTCATGGTGTGTCTGGGAGCATGCCAATGTGCAAGAAAGTGGTAGACGGAGCAGCCTACTGCATCATGGCAGGTAGATCCACGCATCCCAATGTGCTTGGTTGGGGTGATGGAAAATTCCACTGGATCATTCAATTGGGATTTCATTTGATTTGGGCGCCTACTGCATGACATGTCTGGGTTTTTAAGTGTTTAAGTTAGCGCTTCATGGATGGTAACTACTACAGTCTCCCCACTTGTCACCAACTTCTTTTTAAAAATCACATTTTATGTGTGTTGTGCCGTTGGCAAGGCCAGTGGGGCACTCCACTGTGACATGGCAGGGGTTGTGGAACATTTGTTGTGCAAGGGTGGGCGTAGTCGAGACTCCCCCTGTAACATGGGTAATGGATCATTCCATTGTGCGAATATGGCGGATCCAGGGAGCGAGATTTGATTGTGCTGTTGTGAAGTTTAGAGTGTTCCACTGCACCAAGGTTTGGGGGAAGTGACATTTGCCACAATTGTTTGTTGTGTTTTTAGTGCAAGTTCTTAAGCGCTGCTGGGTCTTGCTCCATCCTTTTTTGGGAGCTGCAGGCATTGTGCTAAGGTGGCAGCGGCTGGAGGTTAAAGGTTCATGGAATCACTGGTTATTTTAAATTCTGCCCGCCTGGGTTTTGTAATATTACACTACCCTCTGGTAGGGGAAGGCACTGCAATCGAATGTGCCATGATTAGGGGGCCTGAAGCGGGCATGGTTCAGTGCAGTACCATTCTGACTTGCTGGGGTGTGCATTTTCCGTCTGTGTATTGATGAATGGTCAAACACCTGGGTAGATTGAAGGATGGTAGAGCAGGTACGGCAGTGGGGGCCCTTCTGGCAGTGCACTAGTGTCCCTGAGCTCGGCCCCTCATGGGGTAGTTATGTGACGCTTTGAGATCCCCCTGTTAAGGGGCTCTGAGTCCTACACGTTCCCCAGATCCCATTGGAGAGACAGTGAGGCCATTCACAATGGCGGTCACAATCCGTCTTGTTAAGTTCTGCTGTTGGAATTTCATGTCCAGCTTCCCCAGCATAGCCTGGGCACTCACAGCCCCCTGGTTTCTTGTGAGATTTGATCTAAGTCTTGACTTTTCATTTCTATGTGCTCAGACCTAAGCTGCCCCGGACTCTGCTTAGACACCCCTTCTGCTGGCCTGGACTCTGCTCCGGTGCCACTTTGTGTTTTTGCTCATGGAATCCCCACATATTACCCACTTTTGCCGAATTGCTTTATGTGGAATTGTTGCACCACTTTTCTTTTAGTGCAAAATGAGGATGGTAAGTTGCGGTAAGGTACATAGCAGGGGGAGTGTGGGGAGTCTCCCCCTGGATTTTGCAGTTTAAAAAAGGGGTCAATGTTGTTTAAAAAAAAGATTCGGCAAAAGTTTAGGTCAATAAAAAAAAGTCGCAAACATTCTTAGATCCAATCCCGAGCAGGAAGACTTCTACTGCACTAGTCTGTCTACAGCAGGGTCTGGCAACCTTTGGCTCTGCAGCAACACTAGCCAACATAGCCAAAGATGATGGATAAAGGCGGCTGTAGTCCAAAACATCTGAAGAGCCACAGGTTGTAGACCTCCAGCCCTAAGGAGTCTGCTGTCTGCCTTGGTGTATGCCCTTCTCCAGCAGATTGCGCTAGCCTCTTTGGAATGCTGATGTTCTTCTGATGCCCATAGAGGGGGTGGACTGTCCTCGCGGAGGTCCACTTCTGTTGCAGTGGCCTAATTCTACCCCTGACCCCACCACTGCTCCGAGGGTCTCGGTACATATGCACAGGTTCAACTGAGAACTGGAAGAAGTCAAGACCAGGGATTGCTTTCCTTACAGCTACATCCAAAGACCAACGATTGCTTTCCTCAAAGCTACATTCAAATACCAAGGATTGCTGTCCTCACAGCTACATCCAAAGACCAACAATTGCTTTCGTCACAGCTACATCCAAAGACCAAGGATTGCTTTCCTCACAGCTACAACCAAAGACCAAGGATTGCTTTCCTCACAGCTACAACCAAAGACCAAGGATAGCTTTCCTCACAGCTACAACCAAAGACCAAGGATTGCTTTCCTCACAGCTACATCCAAAGACCAAGGATTGCTTTCCTCACAGCTACATCCAAAGACCAAGAATTGCTTTCCTCACAGCTACATCCAAAGACCAAGGATTGCTTTCCTCACAGCTACAACCAAAGACCAAAGGATTGCTTTCCTCACAGCTACATCCAAAGACCAGGGATTGCTTTCCTCACAGCTACATCCAAAAAACAGGGATTGCTTTCCTCACAGCTGCATCCATAGGCCAAGGATTGCTTTCTTCACAGCTTCATCCAAAGACCAAGGATTGTTTTCCTCACAGCTACATCCAAAGACCAGGGATTGTTTTCCTGACAGTTGCATCCAAAGGCCAAGGATTGCTTTCCTCACAGCTAAATCCAAAGACCAAGGATTGCTTTCCTCACAGCTACATCCATCGGCTCTCTGGAGTCAGGAAACCTGTGGTTATGCCCACACACCTTCCTGGACAAGAGTTGTAGCTTGTAGCTTAAGGCTCATATGCACAGGGCAGCTAAGCACATGCCTTGCACCACCATACCATTGCATCAAGGCCCCTGTCAATTGCCCCCTGCAATCCACCCATAGGCCCCAGGACAAGGGAGTTATGCTGAACCAGCACTGCACATCTCTAATCCCAAAACACCTCAACAAAGTCTGGTTTGTCTTTTTTCTGGAATGCCTCTAATTGTCTGTCCACCAAATTGGCAGCGTCTCTGTAGACTTCCATTGCTCTGTCACCCACCGTTCCCTGCTGGGATGGTGCTGGCTCTTCCACCGAGATGTCTGCGGCTTGATCCTGTGTGTGGTGAGTGTAATCGGGACTCTCCTCTTTCTCTTCCTCATTCTACTTAGGCCCGCTCCCCGTTGTCACCTGATTTTTGCAGGGGGCTGGGGGTGCTCTTCTGTCAGCTGACGGAACACTAGTGCCGACTCATGGTCTGCTGAACGGAGTAGCAACTGATTTGCATGACGAACCCATACTTGTCCCTTGCACATATGCTCTGTATAGGATTTTGGTACCTGTGGTGCCGCGTCTTGGAGTCAATTTGTATAGCCCCACGCAAGTGAGCATGCTCACCCAGTCCCAAATGCTGTCCAGCTGCATCCTCGCCTCTATACTACCTGTGCTCGATTACTCAGTTGGTGTCTGTGCATAGGATGCGTTTTCAAAATACAAGATGGAGCA
Organism: Ambystoma mexicanum; assembly: GCF_040938575.1. Taxonomy (NCBI): domain Eukaryota; kingdom Metazoa; phylum Chordata; class Amphibia; order Caudata; family Ambystomatidae; genus Ambystoma; species Ambystoma mexicanum. The sequence goes on from NC_090926.1 coordinate 310,640,422, forward strand.
CACTTGTGTGATTTTAAAAGTCCTACAGTTCCAACTTGCCTCCACCTAACTCTTCAGTCACTTTCAGGGCTTAATTGTATTTGACGACACTATGCAATTTTACTCCAGTCTCCTCTGGTTGTTCTTCCTTTTAAATACTGTGTAGGTTGCCTACTGTGCTTTCTGCTCATTCGTAATGCTTTCAATTACAGGTTGTACCACTGTCCAACTCAATGGTACTCACTGTGTTGATCTCTGAAGGATAGAAAGCTAAGTTCAGCCTGATGGAATTCGATCCTGTAGGTCAGCTACAGATCCCCACACCTAGTGCTCTACTCAATGATGCTGTTGAAAATTGTGTTTTGCATGTGACTATCAGTCTTGGCAACAAATAAACAGCAATGTGGGAGAGCAGGGGTCGTCACACAACTATAGTAGTTCCTGTCACAGTCGAAGAGATGGCCAGAGCCTCATCCTTTTTCAGTTTGCAGCCATCTGGACCAGAAACAACTTTGTAGTTATGGGTGACACAGACATTCTGATGGTTATTCTCCGTGTTAGCAAGTAGATCCCATGCAGCCTGCAGCCCTTATTGCAATACTGCAATGCGACTGAGCCACCACACAGAAGCCCGCTCACTCTCATGAAGAGGATTCGCAGCTGGACTTTGTGCAGTTGTACTAATTGATTTCTGGATATCCACCGACCTTACCATACTTTAGCTCCACAGAGCCCTGGCCAATTCTGTGGTCTACTCCAGCTTGCAGAGTGCCCTTGGGGTAAACCTAGGCGGTGTCTTGGTCTGTGGTGGTCAGATCCTCTACATATGTGCGAGCTTTGAGGCGGCCTCCTGTCGCATAATGGTGGATGCTAGACAAACAAGACCTTTTGGTTCTCTGATGCTAGAAGCTTCTTGTTTGCACCTGAGCTTTCTGTACTATCAATGCCCTGACAATCAACTGGGACATGGCATCCACAATGCAGTGCCGATCCGGCGAACAGCAGTGAATTTGGCAATCCAGTCTCTAAGAAGTAAAGCACATTGCTCCAGTGGCTGTAAAGGTGCCCTTTCTGGGTTTGGAACGAATTTGGTAGTAGGGTCTTGTAGTAAATTACTAAGGTGACGTTTATGCCGACACAGTAAACCCCAACAGATTTCTGGGACTGCGTGTGTGATTTTGTGCATAGTTGTCATCTGCCTGTGTTTAGGAAAACAAAAATTAATTGGCTGCGTGGTAACATGTGGCGTTAGATGAGACAACCCTCCAAGTTCATAAGGGGAAGTGTTATGCACCACCGCTACACGTGTCTTGGGATCATAATGTACCAGCAGTGGTGGCGTCTGGAGCATATCTTTACCAGCATGAAATATGTTCTGATGTTCAGTAGACTGGTGGTAAACATGTGACGACAACTTGCAAATACTTTAAGATTTGCTGTTACTAATAATCCTCCATCTTCTGGAAAGTGACTTATATCTGCTGCTGGCCCTTCTCGGATTTCCCATCATTGGGTAGATGTGCTGCCTGCCAATATTGTATCCATGATGCAATACTATATTTGGAGCACAGACAGTACTTCAAATTCCATTCAGTGATATCGGCCTAGTTCCGGTCGCTTGTTGATATATAGTGGCCAACTCTCAGCAAGCACCTCCATTGACAAGGGTACTTGCTCCCTGTCAGCCTTTGAAATTGTCTTTCCGTCTACCAGTGATGCTAACAGGCCAATCCTCAACTGATTGGGGAGGGCCATTTGACAATCTTCACCAAATATGAGCTCCCCAATTTATTATAACTGGTATATTGGCGATGCTCACCTTTTTCCTGGACAGAACTCATTTGGCCTTGCAATGTTTTATCTTGGAACCAGCCTTCATCTCCAGCTGCACTTACACTGCCTTAGCTTTTGCCCAGTTTCTGGTCCCACACCGCTGCCAGGTTCCCGAGGTTTCTACTGTTCGCCATTAAAGACACACTAATATTCCCAATGTCTGGATCCAGTTTTTTCCATAGAGTGGTGGATCGATAATTTTCGATCACAAAAGATCTACCATGACACTCTTTCCTTTGATCTTTGCAATCCCAAAGGGCTTGAGCATCAGGCCATCGCAGCACTTTGGATGGACATTGTTCAGTAAAAGCTGTCTTTTTCAGAAGGGACTTTTTCACTTCTGCCAGTGCCATGGCCGAAGCTGCAAACTAAGTGTCAGTTTACATAAAGATGTGCATTGCAACCTTCAACGTGCATGTCCCGATTCTGGTCCCCAGCATGAAGCAAGATATGTGCACCACCCATCCGATGTGATACCCGGCTCTATTAGTTCCCCCGAATAGCTATCAAGTGTCTCAATACAACACGTATAAGCTCTGACAGAAGCAGACTCTCCTAGTTGGGCTTGTGGTTTCTAGCAACTGCTCGAAAGGTGATCTCGTTTGGAACATCTGTATGCCAGACTTCAGGATAGTGCTCAGAAGCTAACACAGCGCACCACATACAGGCAACATTATACTACGCTATCACTTTCTTAGGCTATTTCCAACTACATGGCCCCTTGAACATGGTATATCACCTTCTCTGTTGTCTATCTAGATAAGGCCTTTTTTATAAGAGCAAATACTTGTGTATCTTTCCCCTGTACAGGCGTCAATTATCCCTCAATGCTTGCTGCAAATGTGCACCAAAATTGCAGGGGCGTTATAGCCGCCTGAGTTCAGTTAATTGTGGCACAGCTCTCTGTGTGCTTGCCCAAGTGATGCCAATCTTGATTATACCAATCTCCAAATTTTTTGCTCGAAATAAATTGCAACCAGGTAATTATTTGATTGTTCTGTAGATATGGCTTCACCTGCACTAGCACGCCTGTCATTATCCCAGAAGGCTTTGCGTGGCACCACTATGAGCAACAATGGATGCTTCCTGTGCTTTTATTGGTCTGTTCTGTCTCTGTAGGCCGTCACGGCCCGAACATCTTTGGCACATCTCAGTTAGCCTGTGGAATCTGTGGTCTGCGCTGGGTGTTTACACTCTGGGCACTATGGGCCCTGTGAACTGCTGAGCCCTGTCTGACTTAATGCTTGTGTCACTCTCCCGCAGGCTTCTCCAAGCTTTGGGCTATACCTTTCTATCTCAGGGATCTTCTTTCACCACCTGCGTGCTACAATCACCACTCAGGTTTTGTTGGCATCTGGACAGATTTGTGCGTTTCTTCCCTCACAACTTCATTAATATACTCCCAGTCAAACTGGCTTGGCGGGATGAGATTGGTGTCATCAAGGGGATCATGCACAATAATGCTGCCCTGTCCTGCCTTCCAACTTGCGGCCAGATGAACCACCATCTCCTACACTTTCCAGAGCCCAGACATTTTCCCCTGCTATCCTATGCCTCTCCTTTCCAGGTCCTAATCAATCAATGTGCTGATATGCCTCACCTGTACCAAGATGTGCTCTTACAATTGCAATACTGTACCGTGCATGCCTATGTCCTCTCCTGCATTGTGCTACTTAAGCCTGCACACATTTGAGTTTCCCCAGTCTGCAGCGCCTCAGCCTGTGAGCTGTTCTGCTTCAGCCTGAGCCCTGTGTTACAGAAAAAGAGCAGCAGTGACAGTGAACCTGAGCGCCTAGCCGGTTACCTCACTCCTGTAGTTGCCTATAGGTACTGGCCCGTTTGTCACTCTGTAAGGAGTCTGGAGAGTCTGTCTGGTCACAGGCAGCTGTCCTCAGGCTGTAGCCTGTTTCTTGTCTTGTAATGGTTTAGGGGGGTTCCGAATATCAGTAGCTGCCCTGTGCTGTGGATTGTTCCAGGCTCAGGTCAATATGCTTAGGGGGTGCAAGGGTGTCGGGATATCAATAACTGCCCCCGGGCCATGGCCTTGTCCTTGCTCTGCATCAGGGTATGGGGGGTTGTGTTATCAGTAGCTTTCCCTAGGACAAGGCCTTTTCCTCGCTCTGGGCCAGAATGTAGGGGGCCGGAATATCACTTGCATTCCCTGTTCCATGGCCTGTCCCTTGCTGTAGGGTGTGGGGGATTTGGGGTGGGTTGTCAGTAGCTGTCCCTGGGCCATGGTCGATTGCGTTGCCAGTTCCTCTCATTGTGATCCTGTTCAGAGCCCCGCTCTAGCAGCCGGTCCTGGGAATCATGCCCATTGGTGCCGTGTAGCCCGCTGTCATGATGCCGGTGTGGTTGGTACAGATCGGGGTATGCATCAGAGTACTCCTCCTCAAGGTGGCGGGAACTGCGTTGTGATGAACCAGCCGTCCAGGTCTTCCGGGAACTCTCACTGGCCTCATCCGACTGCATAAGACTGTCCCGCTCAAGGGGAGAGTGCTCCCCTGCTCGGTCACCCATCATTTGCTGGGTCTGTAGGAAAACAAGAACAAGATCATAATTTTAGACATTGCCAAGAGCTAATGGGCCTGTTGCGAGAAGTACCAGTGTCTCAGAGAGTGCTGCTTAACGGTCAGTAGTGTTATGAGAGTCACTGGTGAGCAGTGTGAGGTACATGCACTGATGGAGAAGTGTGAGAAGCTGGCCCTGGCGGTCAAGTGACAAATGCGTCCTGGGGCATTCTAAGGAGCTTGAATTGGTGGACAGTCTGCACACCTGTTACTGATGCGCATTGTGGAAGTGAGGTTACACTGATGGACCGAAAGATGCTGGCACCGATGAGCAGAGTTGGAAATCACAATGGCGGACAGTAAGAGAAGATGACAGGCATGGACTGTTTCGTGAGGTGGCACTGGTGGGCCGTTGGGTGGTCTCACACTGGTGGACAGCATTAGGATCTGCTGCAGGGTTGCAGAGTGAGAATCTGGCAGTGGTTTTTAGTGTAAGGATCTGCACAAGTGGGGAGTGTGAGCATCTGTCAATGCATAGGCAGTGTAAGTAGCAGCAGGTAGTGTGCAGTGTAAGGGCCTGCCACTGGAGGGCAAGGCAAGGAGCCCGCCAGGGATTTTGCACTGTGGGCAGCATGAGGTTCCGAAAATTTTCAAGTTTCAGAAGCTGGTTATAGTGGGCTGCGGAAGACCTTCACCGCCTCCCCTCCCCGAGTGCTCTCAATAATCAGTTTTCACCAGTACCATGGCCACACCCTAAACATGCACAAGAGCAGATTTAAATAGCAGTGTTGCACACCAAAAATCACTCTCTGTTTATGTGTTACATGGTGTCTACGCTTGTATCCAAGTACAACTCATTCTGCCCAGGGTTCGGAGGAGGTTAGACACACATCACTTCTTGTAGCAAATACTATTCTGAGGACTGTAACTGTTTAGACAGAGAAATGGGTAGAATTGAAGTAATGCTGTCTAGGGGGAGGTTGGCGATGGTCGAGAATTTTAGCATGATAGAGTAATTTGCCAAAAACCAGGACAGATACCTGCAATCCAGGAATAGCAGAGGGGGGTGTCATAAGACTTTGCTCTACGTTCGCGTGCACTGGATGGTGTGTTGCCCGCCAGTAAACCTCCATGTACTCGGCCAGGTGCTCACAAGCGTCTTCTAGCTGGTTTTCGTCCAGAATAACATCAAACATCTCCTGCAGGAATGTGAAGCGAACAAGCAGACTATAAGAGGCTGTCAAGAGGTTCAGTGACGGTTGGTGATGAAGAAAGTCAGCCCATAAGAACATGTTCAAGGGAGAAAAATTAAACAAGAAAAAAGCAAAGCGGAAATCAAACAAGAAAAGGACAAACTGACAACACTAACAAGAGGAGGAAGAAGTGGCAACCAACCATCAGCAAGAATGAAGATGGCGGTACCATGAAAGACAAAGAGGACACACAGGAAACTAGCTACAAAGTGAGGACCGATCTAGTGGTTGAAACTGATGGAAAAATAAAAAAAGCCAGAAAAAAGTATATTCTTATCAACGTGTTTATCAGGGAGTGTCTACACATTGGGGCCAAAGTAAAAAAAAAAAAAAACTGGTCGGTTCTAAACTAAACTAAAATTGTCAGGACAGTTTCTCTGCAGGAAGTGGACAGTGCTCCAGAGCAAGCCAAAAACAGAATGTGTTCGCTGGGGGGAGTAATGAATGTTCAAAGAAAAGGTTCTCCCAGTTCTCACTATGTCCAAGGCAATGTCTCTCCTGGCAGATTAACTCAATTGCCGGTATTCTTAGGATCTACGTGATTTTACTGAACCGAAAAGTTCGACTCCCAAAAGTCTGTTTTTTTCTTCCTCAATTTTCTGCAAATATTTGTATTTTATTGAATATATATGTTGGGGGAGATCCCCGACAGCCCCCCCCACCCTACCCCTATACATTTTTTATTCACTTTACCCCCCCACATATATGTATGCAGGAAATTGGGGATTGAACTTTTAGGAGTAAGTAATTTTGTACAACAGCATATACTTATAGTCTAGAATCTAGGGGGGAGGGGTTCTGCATACTTCTTCTCTGGTCTTCTCAGAGTCTCTTCTCCTTGGTCCTAAGTCCACATTTAAGAACTTCCCGTACACTGGTTTTATTGTCAACTGAGGGCAGCAGAGTCTCTCTCCACGTTGTTCTCAGTTGGTGTTTAAGGGGGTTCTGCACCCTTCTTTTATGGTTTTCTCAGTCTTCTGTGGTCACTCCCTACTTGGTTCCCAGTCTCTTGTTTAACAGGTTCCTGCACCCTTCTTCTGACATTCATGAGGGCTGGGCGGTGAAGGGGGCGGCTACTCCAGAAACCCTGTACCAGATTGGAGCCTCTTGGCAGACTGTAGTTGGGGTCATGAGTGGCGAGCCACAGGAAGACTGGAGGCTGACAAAGTGCTGACAGGGTTCTAATTATGCCACTCGCTACTCGATTACTCCGAGGGCCCTGGTTATCCAGTCATCGCTCCAATCCCTCTGTCACTCTTGGGCTCTTGCCTAAAATCGTGTTCTACTGAATCCTGGCCTGGACGGTCCTCTTTCTCTTCATGCTGAGATCCTCTTGGTGCTCCCCATGAGCGAGTTCCTCCAACCCTTCTAGGTATTTCCCTTGGTCTCTTAGGCTACTGTTCCCTACCACTGCCTCCTTCTAGGAAAGGTCTCCAATTCTCCACTTCTTTCAACAACTTGCCTATGATTTCCTTATCTATTTTCACGCATTCTCTTTTCATACCTACCTCTCTTGGTCTTTCTCCTTCTCAACCCTTTGGGTTCCTCCCCATCTCAGCCATGTGGGTATTTCTCCTTCACTGTGTCTTTCTCCTTCTCTGTTTCTTTCCCCTTCTCAGCCCTCTGGGCCTTACGCTTCACAGCCTTCTGGGTCTTAACTCTCCCGGCCTACTGGGTCTTTCTTCTCCCAGCCCACTGAGCCTTTCTCCCACAGGCATCTGGGTCACTTCTCTCAACCTTCTGGACCTTTCTCTCCCCATGACCCTCAGTCTTTCTTTTCCCATCCCTCTGAGTCCTTTAACTCCCCAGCTCCAAGGCCAATCTTACCCCAGCCTTTCTGGCCTCTCCTCAAACCTCCTATCTCCAGCTACTGGGGCTCTCCTTCAATCTCCAGAATACTGTTCTTACTCCATCTCCTGCTGTGTACTCAGCTCCTTCTCCAGTCCCTTCCGTTTACGTATCCAGCCGGTACCCTTCTTCCTAACCCCCCCAATCTTCTTCCACAGGGCCATGCCTTTTATATGGCCTTGGCCCACCTTCCAACCTCACTCTAGTATAAGGTAAGTCACTCGTGTGTCCTTAGATAGTTAGGATGGGGATTGGCTTACAGGCCCGCCCCTGTGATGTGGGACTTGGTGTTGGCTCAACCATATCTTTGGCTGGCACTGCCCTTGGGGTGAATTCCCATGGACTAATAGTTATTAGCTCATGAGTGTGGAGCCTTTGGCAAGGGAATGATAGATTGCTCAAGTAGTTCTATACCCTGGTTCATGTCTCGCTACTTCTTCTGTGATTTTATATCCGATTGCTTTACCTGCACAAGGTAGCTGGAGAGATCCGGTACGACTGGCCTCATAGGATCAGCGCTCTCATTTTCCCATAATAGTCAGGAGCATCTACGGAGGCAGTGTGACAAGCCCCTGCCTCCCGTATGTGGTATGGTGCCACAAGATAGAGGATCCTCCCCATGCCACGCCCGAGCCGAGAATGACTTGGCTCGTGCCAGCTCCCAAAGTGGCCCCACTATCCACCAGCAAGTCATGGAAGGGCCCTTCGTTAAATGACACAGAAGAAACATGCAACCAAAAGAAGTTCAAAGAGGGAACCAACAAACAAGGAAAGGAGGAAGGAAGTGCCAGCCAACAAGATGACCACACAAATGTAGAGCAAACCAATATATTATAAAAGAGTTCATAAGGTAGCAACCACAAGAGGCCAAATGGAAAGATGGCAAACTGGGGCCCAGTAAACAGAATTAGGATAAAAAAGCAGCTAACAAAAACAAGACAAAAGGGAATACAAAAAGAATGCAGCAGAGAGTGAGCCAAGCAACTGGATGAGGCCCAATGGCAACCAACAAGCAACAAGACTACAAAAGCAAAGCAGCCACTAGAAGAAGCTGACATAGAAGAAGTTGACATAGAAAAAAGAGGTAACAAGAAACAGGCAAAGAAGGATCCAGGCAACAATAAGAGAGCACAGAGATAGCCAGACAACAAGAAGACATGGGACAAACAACAAGTAAACGGACGAAGAGAGAAATAACTAATAAGAGGACAAAGAAGTTCTAAACCATCAAAAAATGAAGACGAGAATAACTAGCCGACAGGCAGACAAGTAGTGCTCAACCCAAAGGAACAGAAAAAGACGGAAACATGTTTACCATAACAGTGCAACTAGGATAGCAGCTGATAAGACGAAGTGACAGAAGAGACAGGACATTGAGAAGGGATTGTGTGCTGAAGGACCCAATCACACTTCAGAAGGACACAGAGTGTTGCAAGGATTAAGACGCGGACCGCAAGCAGGGGCTACACGTCACTCACCGGCGGGCATTGTACTAGCTTGTCTGCTGCCATCATCTGGACATTTAGGTGTTTCACCTGGGACTTCCCACGGGACTTAATGAGTCGCTGCAACACCTGCAAGAGAAGCCCTCTGTGACTAGATTTGAAAACAAAGCAGTGGGAGCCAGAATGGTAGGAATCAGGGTGCATGTCCCACTGGTGCAGAATGTATCTAGGTGAAGGATGTACTTTCCGTGCTCTGTCGCCCACACTTTCCGATTCCAAAGGTCTGGTGACAGGATATTCGAGATAAGGACACCTCATACAGGTGCAGGCTGCCTGCCAAATGACTATGATCCACACCAGATGGACATTGACACTTGGTCTGTCATGATATCCAAAAAATCCCCCTGCAGAAGCTTCCGCAATGAGGTTAATGACCAAAGCATCTAAGCAGATTGCTGGGACCAAGGCAGCATTCCCTAGCTTCTGCAGTCCACTCTGAGACATACTGAAATCCAAAATTGGAGTCTTGGATACAGATTCACTGTTCTCAACATTTTTACCAGGCCCAGAAAGATGGTCATTGCTACTCAGTGCAAGATCCGTGCACCTGATTAAGAGAATACTTATTAAGTGTTGCAGGGAATGAAGGGCCCCAGGAAACTAAATCCATACCTGACCAGGCACTCTATGGCCCTTCTGAGGTGTGTACTACCTATTGTGTGGATTTATAACTGGCAGAAGGTGTAGCCCCAAGATGTCTCCTACTGTGTCCCCAGCTCCTTCTCCAGCTGCTTCTGTTCATCTATCCAGCAGCTCCAAATGCCCACTTCTTCCTAGCCTCCCACCTTCTTCCACAGGCCCTGCCTTTTATATGGCTTGGGCCCGCCTTCCAACCTCGCTCTGGTGTAAGGTAAGTCAGGTGTGTTGGCTGGGGATTGGCTTACAGGCTCCGCCCCGGTGGTTGACTTACAGTTCTGATGTGGGTCGTTCCAAAATATTCCCAAAATGTGTCCCCAAAATTGTACGTTTGGCACCAAAACAAGCTAAACTCACCCTAAAATATACCCGTTTTGTCCACAGCTGCTGTACACTTGACACTGAAACAATGATTTGTAGAAAAATGTACAGCATCATCTTCTAGACAAACGTGCTGTTCCTCTGGTGGGTGTCCATCTGAAATGCTGTTGGATAGGACGGAGCAGCATGGTGACTGAACTCTAGGAGTGACCTCACACTGCGGGCTGGTGCATGCAGCATGCTCAGTTTATCCCACATAGAGGTTGATGACAACATATTTAGACTATGTGCAAAGAAACTGTGTGTCGGTTTAAAGTACCCGATGCAGGGGCCAGACTCTAACCACTGAGCTGGGTTGCCTTTTCCAGTCTACATCTGCCTGCAAAGGGTGCTTGTGCCCATAGACCATGCCCAAAGCAGGGGGCAGCCTCTATCAATGCCACCCACAGTGTTGGTGCTTGCTCATGTCACATGCACAGTGGGCCAGTGCCTATTCGTGTCTTAGTCCTACACAGGGCAATGGGCCTAGCTATGCTTTAACAGCACACACATCTTGCTGTGTATGCTCAGGGCAGGGAGTTTGCCAGCTTACCCCCAATACAGGGCACGTGCTTCAGTTCTGCACACGTGACTTATACCAGTCTACACCCGAGAGTAGCTATGTCCCTGACTATGTTCTACACAAGGAGTCTTTCTCTGCGGGGTGTGAAGAGGGGTTGTGTACCTGTTTAATAGCCAGTGGTCAGACTCTGCAGATTGTGTATACAGATTGGTTTGATCTGCTTAGGCCCCATACAGGGGGGGGCAGGCTCTGTAGGCCTTAACTGGGGGAGCCTTTGTCTGTTTAGGCCTCTCCCCTGGGCCGTTTCATAATCATCACAGCAGGGAGCGTGCTGATGGACTCACCTTTGGAGAGGACACCTTGACATAGACAATGATGGGCGCCAGGGAGGTCTTGGCCAGTTGCATGGGGTGGTTGATTGTGTCGGCATCCAGGATGACCAGTTGCAAGGATTTAGCCAGTTCGAAGATTCGCTCAATCTCGCTTTGCACTTCAGCTATAGAGCGGGAAGAAAACATCATATCACGGTGGAGGCATGTGCAGGACTAGCCACAGACAGCAGAGCCCAGCAGGCACCATTTAGCACAGCAAAGCCACGCGTGGAGTAACCATGGCAAAGCAGAGCAGAGGGTTGCCAACTGCCATGTTGGGCCATGGGTGTGTTAGCTTTATTAACCTCGAAAATCAACCTGCTATTCCTTGATATAGATCTTTCTCCGAAAGTCCCAATATTGGTGCTTTGTCTCATTTTTCTGCACTGCGTCAGGATTTAAGGTGAGTTAACTGTTTGTGGTGGTATACGGGAAATGTCTGCACTTCCTCTGGGTGGCAGTTAGCCTGGGTGCCACAATATGATACAAATGTACTCAAGAACAGAGTCAGAACACAGACACTGAAGTCAAATATTCTGAAAGACTCAAGCCAAGTAACATCCACCAGCCCAAACAGACTTTTCAGGTAGTTTGCTAAGCAACTTTTCCAACAGTTGTGGGATAACTGAAGACTGCCTTTACAGGCACCCCCACCTCACTCTCCCCAGATGGGGCATGGGTGCAGACTCCACAGGTCTAAGTTATATTGACAGCACTGGGGTTCTGGCCTCAGGGCATGTGCTGTGACTACAAATAAATACTGGAATACCAGGCATCAGGTGGAGGCAGGTGGGTGAGATGGAGATAATTGTAGCTCTCGGCCTTGGTCCTTAGGGTGGGATCAGCCGCACCTCGGCATTGCTCTTGGGGGGCCTTCTGAACACAGAGGTTAGATCCTGTCCAATGAACATCCAAGCCTATGGAACAGTCCGCTTTTCCTATAGCTGTGCTACTAGGAGTTTGAGTAATCCCTCCTACTAAATGACAAGGAAGCATGTGCTTATTAATCTATGTATTAAATCTGTGCCCTTTCCCCTTGGTGATTTCGCCATAGTGCATAGTCTTGGGAGTGGCTCTCTATGCCTTCATGGTCACAATTCTCATGACTACGTTCCTGCGGTGACCTTGGGGATCTTTCAAAGTTTCATCACGGCTCTTATGCTGAGGGACCCTTCATGTCTAATGCCTGCATTCATCTTTGCGTGCTACTTCAGCTATCAACTTCTGCATCACAGCTGAGGTGTTTGGAGAACCAAATCGAATAGCTGGATCCTGTGCCCCCACCCCCTGATCAGGCTTGCCTCGGGGATATTTTAGGATTTTCTCTGATTCCTCTAGGGCCAGCTAAGGAAATGTTTAGAAGGCTCCTCAGCCTAAACTTGCAGTGAAATGTCCCATTGTCTGGGGCTCAGCAAGCATTTCCCTCAGTAGCCCAGCACCACCCATTAAGAACATAGAACATAGTGACTCACCACACCCCATCATCTTTTCATGGACACATAGCCAAGCCTATGGCAGGCAGCTCGGAGACGTGGGGGCGGGGTGGGGGTAATTTCCCAATGTGTGGATCACCAGCTCACATAACTCAGCTTCGGCATTGCCTCCAGCCCATTCACCTCCTGACATTTTCAGAGCCTTGAGCAGACCCAGTGCGGTCTCCTCATTGGAGTCCTGGGGTCTTGGGTTCCCCACCCACAGTAGCTCAGTAAGAATCCCCGGCTCCCACTAGTGTATTAGTGGAGGTGGCAAACAGAAAGGAAATAACCCGGGAAAGAGATGCTCTATATGTGCTGCTCCCCCTCAACCCCAGGCAGGCATCTCATGCTCGGATGCACTGCTCCGTGTTTGCCCACAGGTGGGACATATTCCCTGCCAGCTGTTTCATGCCTAGTGGCACCGTCTACTTCGGTCAGCTATCGCTGCACACAATGTCTCCAATTTGGACCATCTCCAACCCTTGAGTGAGGGTTACAATTTCTGGGTAGGAGGCGTCTCTTTTTGGGAGGATGGACGTAGATCCAAGGTGAGAGTATAGCAACAACCAAGACATTTATTTATTTATTTGCATTTTTAAAGCGCTCACACAGCCCGCGGGCATCGAGGCGCTGTTACAGGAATTGTTTTTTTTTTGTTGCGTAATTTTTTTTTGTTTTAGTTGCGTATTTATAACGCGCCTAAATACCCAGAGGTTTCTAAGCGCGGACCCGGGGATCAAACCTGTGTTGCTTCGTGTCGTCTTGCTTCCAAGGTGAACACGTTGCCGCTAAGCTATCCTCCCGGGACATAACAGAACTATGATAAACCTTTCCTCCTACCAACTGCTGCCAGCTGAAGAAAAAACACCTGGGCAAAGGACTAAGCTGAGTACCAACAAGGAAAGAGAACACTTTCCAAGCCAGAACAGAACCATCAAAATAATTTTTTCTGTAACTACAAAAGGGTAATTCGAAAATAATTATATAACCAAACAGGACGATGCAACAGGTCTGAGACCACCATCACCATTCTGGCCATCAGACGATTATAGAACCAAAGGTTGGAACATATGAATAAGTGGTGATGGAAGCCCCTGGCAAAGCAGACAAATATCACAGAACTCATAAATTGAGTCTATCAAAATAAGGGAATCAAGCAATAACATACACCTCATCGTAACAATAAAACCAGCAGATAAAAGCAGAGGGATTTGTATCCTGGATGATAATTCACAAGGCAGAATTGGAATCGCATCTAATGGACCATATACATTATGGGACTTTTGTACGTCCTTCACCAGCATCAGTATGTGATCTTTCTGAACCTGTTTCAAAGGGGACACTTCAATTGGGCTGGTTGAGCATCAAAGAATATCTGTTCCTGAGAAGCCCAAATCCATAACACTGGTGATGATCACATTGACGAAAAGTCTGACTAACCCACCAGGCAGACCATTTGTGTCGGGCCGTTGCGAGTCAAGCAGTCACTCACATACTCAGGAATTCTATAGTGTCCTGGATACTTATTTCTTGTCCCCGTTTTTTCTGGCTGGTGAAGGGTTCACTAGGTTTTTGTGTTGGTCTTCTTTGGCTCTGCTACCAGCTAAAACTGCCCTCGTACCTTTGGGCATTCGACAGTGGTCAGGCATCAGACACAATGTGAACATTTGGGCCCCTCTTGACTTTGCATTGGACTTTGCGATCACCTCCCATAGTCTCACATTTCCAGCTTAGATCTGACACCTTATCTGGTCCCTCTCTACTAGCATTTGGAGGAACTCCTGTCCAATTCCTGATATCCTCTCAGTACTTCTTCTCCTCCTGGTCTTCACCTCACTCCACTGGTTGCCCATCTACCTCCTCTTGTCTCTCCCTCATCCCACACCTTCATTTTCTTTTTTGATAGTTCCCTTCCTCCTCTCTGTTTTGGTGTTCCTCCTCCCAGCCTTAATGCTTCCTCTAGATGTTCCTCTTGTGATTCCCCTTCTTCCCCTATCTCTCTGCTCCTATGCCTTTTCTCCTTCCTCTCTCATATGCATTTCTCTTCTGTCTCTTCTTTTTCCTCAGTCTCTCGCTCTCTCTGTGCTCCATCCCCCTCCTCTCTTGGTAGGTGTTTATCTTCTGCCTCCTCTCCATCCTAGATCTTTATGTATTTACCCTTCGCGTCCTCTCTTAAGGTGCTCTTCCTCCACTTCTCCATCCTCCCCCCCCTTAAATGTCTCTCAGGCACCCCCTCTCATTCCTCCATTAATAGATGTCACTCCACCTCCTTATTTCCTTTATCCAATTGAGGTCTTGCCGCCTCTCCACTTTCTCTGCCCTCGCAGCTTGGACCTATCCCATCTCAATCTGCCTACATCCCTGTGTTCCCCAGCAGTCTCCTCTCTCCCACACTCTCCTCTTGGCTGGCTCTCCTTTTATACTCTAACCAGGATGGTAATTGGGCTGGTGAGCACTGGCAGCTGTGCAACAATCCGGAGCAGACCTCGTGATTAGTGGGGACCTCAGTAAACTAGAACTTCCCCATGTGAGTGCAATTGTGCTTCAGACTGCACTGTGGTGTGATCTCCAAGGGGATGTCAAGTCTGTCTGCCATCTTGGAGTCAGGTGTTTTTCTCCTACAGCCATTCAACTCCTGGACAGCACTGCTGGGCATGCTTCTGCATTCCTCTGTGCGTAGTATATCTTACCACATTGGAATGACTCAAAATCCCCTATCTAGGTGCAGGGCTGACTCGCTGTGCATCATGCAAGCCTTGCATACCTCTCTTCCGCCGTCATCTGCTGTTTGCTGATGTTGACATGCGACTTGTGGAGTCCAGTGGCCCTAGGCTTGTGAGTGGCATTTTGTATGCTCTGCAGGTTTTGCGTCTCTGCCTGTATGATATATTTCATGGACCACAGTGGCGTCTCAGCGAATTATGGGGTACATGATATAAGAGGCTAGGAATGAGAGGGACACTCTGGGGAATAACCTCTGTACTGCCTCTGGGGCTAACAATGGTGGCCAGCTCCAGTCACCAAATCCCAGGGTCCCCCAATCACCATCCCCCTATCTCTCAAATGTTACCTTGTCATAGGACATATATGACTTTTAAAAATTATGTGTGCAAAAGATAATGAATAGTATATTAAAGATATGACAGATATCATTAGGTGTAGTCGAGTTTTGGCTTTGGAATTCAATGAGGAGATATAATTACCATCAACATTAGATCTGTTCTCCTTCTATACAAATCTTCCACGAAAGAAGTCAATTGAGCTAATTACCCACATGTTGAACACACAAGAAGCTGCAACAGCCTTTTGCAATATTACGGCTTTGATCTGAAAGTTTTGTTGAAATAAAACATAAAATATTCTTATGCCTATGTTGAAATTGGGAACATTACCTCATGCATCACTCTAAGCTTTCCTCAATACTCATTCTTCTTGATCTTTCTGTGGCGTTCGACACAGTTGATACACTCTTCTTATTTCTTTTTCTCCACTCTGGGTATTTCTGGGTCTGTTCTTGAAGGGTTCCGATCCTATCTTTCGCAGCGCTCTTATTCTGTATCTTGGGCTGGACATAACTCCACTTCCTCTTCTTTACAGTGTACTTAGTCCTCTTCTCTTTTCTCTCTACACTGCCCCTCTCTCTGCTCTCATTTCGTCGTTTAATCTTTCTTGTCTATACGCAGATGATACTCAAATCTTTTTTGCTCTCTTCTTTTGACTCCAACGTTCACACCAATGCATCAAACTGTCTTTCTGTTATCTTAGACTGGATTTCTTAACACTTTCTCCACCTCAATCCTTCTAAGAATGAGGTTCTGTTCTTTGCGGCCTCAACTTTTTCTCCTATTCCTTCTCCCCCGTCTCTCCCTTTCCCCCTTCTTCTCTGCCCTTTTCCTCTTCTGCGTGCAATTTGGGTGTTATCTTTGATCCTTCGCTTTCCTTCTCACTGCCCATTCCTTTCGCTATGCTCTTTACAACATTCTCTGTATCCACCCTTATCTTTCATTTCATGCTACTAAACTTCTCTCGGTTTCTTTTCTCATTTCAACTCATATCGACCACTGCTGGTCTCTTCTTCTTGGTCTTCCTGCTTCACATCTTCTTCCTCTTTGCTCTCTCTATAATTCTTTGTTTCGTCTCCCATTTCTCTTTATCCTCTCGTTCTCCCATTACATCCGCTCTACTGTCCGTTTCATTGCTTTCCTTTGAATCACGCCTTCTTTACCACTTCTTTTAAGATGTATTCATGGTCTTGCTTTTCCATACCTCTCTTCGATGGTGTCGTTCTACTCTCCTTCTCTGACTCTCCGTTCTCAAAATCAGTTCCTTTTCACTGTTCTCAAACCCCCATGGGCTTCTCCTCACTTCCACTTTTTTGTTCTCCTAGCCCACAACATTGGAATTCTCTTCCCCTTTCTATCTGCTCTTCTTCGTCTCTTCATATCTTTCTATCTTATCTTAAGGCACATCGTCTGTCTTTTCTTTCTACCTAATGATATACTGTCCCCCCCCCCCTGTTTTTAAATGTTTTTGCATTACAATTATTGTACCATTCTTTTTTTGATGTACTGTAATAGTGCTTTTGGCAAAAAGAGCTTTATAAATTCAATAAATGAAATGAAATATCCAGGATATATCCAACCCTACCTTCAACAAGCAAGTCAGAGATAAAAATATCAGCATAAAGCACTCCTTCTATGACAATGAGAGCTAAGAGAGAGGAGTGACTAGTCTGAGTAACTAACTACCCACTGAGAAAAGAATCAAAACAATTAGTCAAGGACCTGGCACATTTATGAATGCAGAAGGCCAGCACCTATCAAACTCAATATTCTCATTCCAAAAAGGTCCTAGCCTCAGACAGCACAGTGACAGCATAACATTCTTCAAAAAAGAACAGAGTGGAACAGAGGTGTGTTGGAGAAAATGGCACGTTTGCACCTTTAATAGGACATTTCAGCTGTTGCCAGTGTGTAGTGTGTTCCCACATACCTTCATTGCTAAGACTAACATCGAAAAACATAATAAAAACGTCACCAACTACAACACCAAATGTCTGGTATACGTGATCAGGAGTATGTGTGATCTTATTTTCAAAAGGTTAAAAGGAGGCAAACAAAATGTTAGACCAGATTCTCTTTTCTCTGGGAGACCAACCCACAGGCAGGTAAAAGGATTGGTCAGGATACAACACACATACACACAAAGAGATTGTCCACACAATCTGCTCTGCAGTTCCGCATCTTTAGTGTAGCTACACACACAAATTGGTTACACTAGGGTGGGGTGTGAACCTGTGTAACACTGGCGCTAGGTTGGTTGCACATTTGTACATGGTAATCTTTACAATGTATGCCCTTAGGGCTGCCACGGGTCTCTCACGCAGAGACCACAGCTCAGGACTCAGGAGGCAGGTCCACTGGCTTCCAATTAAGCAGAGAATCATCTTCAAGACCTTAGCCCTTACCCACAAGTGCCTCCATCATCTTACCCCCCCTTACCTGGCTCAGAGGATCACCAAACCTCTCTCCTCCAGGCCAGCCAGAACGTCCTACACAAACCTGATCACCCTCCCAAAAACTCACAAAACGCATGCCGGTGGAAGTAGCTTCCCTACTCAGACTGCGTACAACTGGAATGCCCTACCACCACACATCAGGAGCATTGACTCTCATGCAGGCTCTTTGTCTGAATATGTTGTTTTAACCTGTTTTGACTACCGCAGCTCCTGTAACTATGCAACCTTTGTCACTCGTATGTTGTATAAACTTTACCATGTTTAAGAATCTTCCATGGGCGACATTCATGTAACCCAGAATCAAGCCTTCCTAAGCTCATCTTTAACGCCTTGATGCCCAAGGGCTGCAGAGCGCTCTACAAATCTAAATAAATAAATAAAAATTGCCAGAAACATCTTGTTGTTTTATAGCATGGTGAATTTATTTGTACAGTTCAGCAACACATGTTTCGACCCGTTAGGAGTCTTTTCAAGGCTGTAGTGGGCATACATATTATGCAGCATTGTGAATGATGTGTTGATAACAACCAGTTTGGTGCGAACCAAAGCAAGTGATTTGTGAGGACACCAATGTTAAGAGTGTCAAGTTGGGTGGTTTGGTGACATGTGAAGAGTCGTACATCATTGTGGTACAGATAGCAATTTTCATTAGGAGCATGGCATGCATAGTGATTGAATTTCACCAAGATACGTTTATGACCGTTGCAAGTGACCGGATCTACAGAAAGTATAAGTAAAATATTCAAGGCCATTATACTATATTTGGTTTTTTGGTGACATAGTTTTATACAACGTTAATGAAAGCGCGTGAATTAATTCATATCAATGACCGAGTGCACCAAGGAGTGTGGAAAAAGGGCATAGAGGGAAGAGAGAGCTTGGTTAGAAATTGTTCATAAGTGAATCGGTCCATGTGAAGTCATGGAAGTTGCGTCATGTCAGGGTTAATGTCCTAACTGTGTGGTCAATGCGAGACAGCGTGGTGCGTGTTGGGGTCGGGCTCCTGTGTAGGGCCTCTTGTTAAGTAACAACTTGTGGTGTAAGCATGTAGCGTATGTTGTTACGTGCGGTTGGTAGCACTGTGATTGACAAAATGAGAGAGGAGGCCCCTTAATGACAGACTCAACAATCGGGTACTGAGCTGTTCCGTGTGCGCATGACGTAGGGCAATGGGGTGGCATGGTAGGGCAGGCTTACACTGTGTTGGGTAGTGAATATTGTTAGAGTGAGCATTGGGGGGTGTGCTCAAAGACCTGATATCGATGGTCATGGGTCAGAAGGTGTGGGTGATTGGATGTTTAGGAGGTGCTGGTGGGCAAGCCTGTGCTGCTCAGAAGGCGGTATGAATGCTGTGACATTTGGCAGAATCCAGGGTTGCAGGGGAGGGTGTCATAATGAGGGCTGGCAGGTAGGTGGATTGTGTGTTCAATAATGTGTTGAAAATGGCAGCTGGCATAGGTGAAGTTGTAAGGCTAATTGAGCATGCTAGGTATCCAGTCTGATGGATGTGTAAGGAGATGTAGTGCCCTGCGTGCTGTTAGCTTTCATACAGCCAGCATAACCAGTCACTACCTAAGTGCAGGCTGACCCTGTTGTGACGTCCTCTGAGGACTGGGTATGTCAGGGGGATTGTAAATGCACAAGAGCGCACAAGAGCATGTGTGGGCATTAAGAGGGCGCAGGAAGGGGTAATGTCAGATCGGCTGAGCAAGTTGTCAAACAAAACAGGGCGTGGTGCCTCACTGTGTATTTAGAATCCGTTTTGCATGGTGGCAAGATTGAGTGTGCTAACCGGGGGGTCTCAAGGACACGGCTCTTGATGGCCAATTAGTTGGAAGGTGGAAGCGGGGATGGGTGACAAAGCGTGGATGTTTGTGGGGATAGGATCTCTTATGATGTCGCTGGTGTCAGCCATTTTGTTTCCGACATCGGAGCGCAAATTACTTTGGATGTTATGTGTCAGCTAGCAAAATATGTGTCCGGTCTGGGCATGTCCCATTCCCTGCAACGGGTGGTGGTTAGCAGAGGGTGCTGAGATGGGCGTTTGTCCGTAAGAATGGACAGAGTGTGGCGCCAGGTCTGGCTGTATGTGCGCTATGTGGGGTAGGGCTAAGTGAGGGGCTGAGCCACTTAACTTTTGGGCCAGGGGCCTCTGCCTTAAGATGAGCGGTCAAAGTGATCTTTCGATGCATCTTTTGGTGTAAATTAAGTAGCCAAGTAGGGTTCTCCTTACTGGATGTTGACAGGCACCAATCTAAATGGTTGGTGTGGTTGTCTGTCAGGGGTTGATGGGTTGATCTAACGTTCTTGTGTTACGGCATGAATCAATAGGTAGCGAGTGGCGTGAAAATGCAAGTTACCTGGTATTTATGTGATTTTTCCGCTATCCCTACCTGTGCCAAAAGTACTGTGTGAACAGTGAACTGGAACTCCAGAATTGGGGAGTCGGGCAAGCTGTTTCTCTTGAAAAACTTTATCAGAATTGAGATTATAAAACAGACTCTTGTTGTGCCATGAAACAGTTAGAGTCCATTAGAAGATGGAAACATAGGGTCTAAATAAGTGATTGGGCTTGACACAGGGTAATTTTAGCATGCAACAGTGATGGGTAGTGAATAGTCCAAAAGATGCACCCTGTTGGTAGTGGGTGATTGTATTCTATTTCAAGCAGTGCCCATGTCGGGGCTGTGTGCACGGTTGGACCTGGTGGTCACGCAGTGCCCCAAGGGCCTAGGATGGCTATGTGAGGTGTGAGGTGGTTGTGCCTGGTGAGGGGGAGTTTAATGATTGACTGGCATCAGCGGAATTGGTAAAATGTGTCACCACCAGGTGGCCAGTAGTTGCTAGCGTGGTCCATGTGAATGGACAGAGATGGGCAGAGGTGTATAAACCTGTAAGTGGTCTAGACCTATAGGTGGGGAGTTCCCCTGGCTTATTGTAGAGCCAATGGGTGTTTCAGTTGGTGTTGACAGGACAGCCGTGTGGTGTGGCTAGGTGACAGTCCTTGTAGACGCTGTTTGGGACCGGCATGTTCGGGCATATGTAACATCTGGCATGTACGAGCCTCGTTAAGGCCTAATGGAGGTGTGAGAGATGGGGTTTGGGAGAATGTGAGACATAGTTCTCAAATCTGGAGAAAAAACTGTCATTAGAAGGCGTATTTGGGGAGGTAGTTGTTATACAAGATACTGTTCCTAATTGTTCACAAGAAAACGTTGAGTTCATGTTCGGTATTCAGACCATTGCTTACACATCTGCATTTACAAATCAGTCTTGCTTCTCTCTGACACAATCTTAACTCTCTATCTCCTCCTCTTGCATCGCATTTAACTATTTCCAGACTGATGAATTGTTTGTTTCTTTTGTTGTCAAGTTGGTGCTTGTCTTGCCAGTGTTCAGCCAGTGGGTATCTTGCGTCCTGAGAGCCAGCATACTGAGGTGTTCACATATTCTAATCCTCAGTTCTCTGATGGTACTCCCAATGTACATAGACTTACAAACACAGATGATGGCATACACAATGTATTTGGACCTGCAATTAATTAATTGTTCCATCTTGTGGCATTGGTTGCCATTGAAAGTCACTTCCTTAGTGCTTAGGGCATACGAGCACATAGAACACCTGCCACATTTGTGGAAGCCCACCGTTTTATTCTTTGTAAGTCAGTTTTGTGGGGTATCAGAAATTGGTGTCAGGAAGGAAGGTCTTAGGATGTTTCTCATGGTTCATGAATGAGATTTGGGGTTTGTCTGATATCCATTTGTGGATGTCTTTGTCTATGGCGAGTAGGTGCTAGTGTTTCCTTATGATTTTCTGAAGTTTGTGGCTATCCTGGCTGCATTGGGTAACATATCTTATAGTGTTACCCCTTTTGTTTTGTGTTTATTCTTGGGATAAGGAATGATTCCCTGGTGATGCTTGTAGTTGTCCTTATTGCATTATTTATGTTTTTCTTAATTAACTCTGTTTGTAAATCTTGTTGTCAGCAAAGTACACTCCAATTGGTATGCGGGTTCTTTGCTACAGTTCCTGCTTGCTCGTATGAATTCCCCTTTTGTGATGTTGTGTATGACAGATTTCCTGTGATAGCTGGTAGCGAAGAGGACCGAGTTCACCTCTGTCGGTTTCCTGTATGTTCAGGTGTTTAGGTGTTCCTGGTCGGCCGCGATCTTGATGTCTAGTCAGTTAATAATATCATATCTATAGATCTCTGTTAGTTGAATCCTGAATGAGTTGTTGTTCAGATATTCATTGAAGTCAGTGAGCTAATTAATGGTGCAGACCAGATAATCTGTACATCATCAATATATCTGTACCATTTGTAGATATGGCACTTGAAGTCTTGGTTAGCAAAAGCAAAGTTGTTGGGTGCAAAGGATAATCCCTTATTCAGCATGGCTTCTTCCAATGGTGAGAGTTCGTATTTTGACAGGTTGAGTGCCGTTGGTCCCTCTGTTGTAGTTGCAAACTTGTTAATCTTAGAATTCCTCACAGATTCTGTGTTTGTGCTTAGTGAACTCTCCTCTCTTGCCTCTGGTCTTCCTCTGTGTGTCGAGATCCCCCCTTCTAGTGGGTCCAGGAAACATACTTTCTTCGCGTTGTTATTGTGATTTTCTTTTTTGGAACGTTTGATCTGGTCTACAAAATATGAGGTGGTTGTAGTACTGGAATTCAAGGTAGGGGCCTGTTATTCGGTCCGTCTGCTCAGTATGGAATTCGTCTGGGTTTCGCTAATGGGTTCAGGTTCACTGTCAACCTGACTGAGGTGGTGTTGGGTGTGCTTTTCCTTGATGAGCTTTTGTAATGATCGTCGAATTCGTGGTGTTGGAAGGTAAACACCCTATCAACTCATCTCTTGAGAATTTCATGGATTTCCTTAATGACTCTCTTATGTTCACGGTACGCGTGTTCAATCAGTAGCTCCAGCATTACTTTCAATCCAGCGATTAAGTGGTCCTACCATTTTCGTGCGAGGTCGGCATCCTACAGATAGTTAAAGTCAGGGAAGATGATTATCCTCAGTTCTCTATGTACTTTTTTGTTCAAGGTAAGTTTGAAGAGTAAATCTCTCCCAAAAAGTATTTATTTCCTTTGTGCATAGTCTTTCAAGTCTTACACATTTTTGTCTAAGGTTTTCTGGTATGTTCGTTCTAGGCTTGAATGCAGTTGATCCTCTTAGTGTGAATAATGATTTATTATCTTTGTTCCTTGATAGTAGATATTCCACCATTTTGTTTAAGAGAAAATAATCTTTAGCTGCAGTGATTGCACAGCACTAGAATGATCATTGAGCAGTATGGCTGACCTTGCTGCCGATGACTCGGTTTATGTGAGACGGTGCCCTTTCATCTCGAAAATTGGTTAGACTAGGGTGGTGTGAACCTGTGTCACACTGGCGCTAGGTCGGTTGCTAATTTATCCTCGGTAATCTTTACTATGTATGTCCAAATTGGCAGAAACCTCTTGTTTTATAGCATGGTGAATTTATTTGTACAGTTCAGCCAACACGTGTTTTCGACCCGACAGTGGCCTTTTTCAGGGCTGTAGTGGGTATACATATTATGCAGCATTGTGAATGTTGTGCTGATAACGTTGATAACAACACGTTTAGTGAGAAACAAAGCAAGTGATTTGTGAAGACACTAATGTTAAGAGTGTCAAGTTGGGTGGTTTGGTGACATGTGAGTAGTCGTATATCATTGTGGTACAGATGGCACAACAGGACCAGCCTGCACTTAGCTCTCATACAGCCAGCATAACTAGTCACTAGCTAACAGCACTCTGGGCACTACATCTCCTGACACATCCATCAGACCGGATAACTAGCATGCTCAGTTAGCCTTACAACTTCACCTACGCCAGCTGCCATTTTCAACACATTACTGAACACACAATCCACCCACCAGCCAGCCTTCATTATGAAACCTTCCACCACCCGCACCTCCACCCTGCCTGTATTCTGCCAAATGTCACACCCTTCTTACCGCCTTCTGAGCAGCACATACTTGCCCAACAGGAACTCCTGCACACATCCCCCTAAGCATCCAATCACCCACACCTTCCCACCCATGATCTGTACGCATCGACATCAGGCCTTCGAGCACACCCCCAATGCTCACTCTTAAAATATTCACTACCCAACACACTGTAAGCCTACGCTACCATGCCACCCCGTTGCCCTATGTAATGCGCACATGCAACAGCTCAGTACCGGATAGCGGAGTCTATCAAAAAGAGTCCTCCCCTCTTATTTTGTCAATCACAGTGCTACCAACCGTACGTAACCACATACATTATATGCTTACCCCACAGGTTGTAACTTAACAAGAGGCCCTACACAATAGCCCCACACCAACACTTACCACGCTGTCTCGCATTGACCACACAGTAAGGACATTAACACTGACATGACACAACTTCCATGACTTCACATGGACCGATTCACTTCTGAACAATTTCTAACCAAGCCCTCTCTTCCCTCGATGCCCTTTTTCCTCTCTCCCTGGTGCATTCGGTCATTGAATTCATTGATATGAATTAATTACGCGTTCACTAACGTTGTCACCAAAAAGCCAAACATGGATAACTGTCTTGAATGTTTGACATATACTTTCTGTACATCTGGTCACATGCAACGGTCATAAATGTATTTTGGTGACATACAATCACTATGCATGCCATGCTCCTAATGAAAATTGCTATCTGTTGTACCACAACGATATACGAATCCTAACATGTCACCAAACCACCCAACTTGACACTCTTAACATTGGTGCCTTCACACATCACTTGCTTTGGTTTGCACTAAACTGGTTGTTATCAACACATGATTCACAATGCTGCACAATATGTATACCCATGACAGACTTGAAAAAGGCCCCTTTCGAGCCGAAACACATGTTGGCTGAACTGTACAAATAGATTCACCATACTATAAAACAACAAGAAGCTTCTGCCAATTATTACATACATTGTAAAGAATACATTTGCAACCGACCTAGCACCAGTGTGACCCAGGATCACACCCCACCCTAATAAAAAAAAAAAAACACACACACACACACACACACACACACACACACACCCCCGCCGCCGCCGCCCCCCGTCTGGTTCTGCAGGCAGCATGGGGGAGGTGCACCAGGGGGCAGTCAGTTGGTGTGACTGATGCCCCTCCATCCCCCTGGCTCCACCCCTGGTTATGGTAATGAGATTCATACCGCACACTGCCGCCATTTTAAAAGTCTCCAGGTACTCTGGCAGATCTGAAAAGAAAGAGGAGCTGGGGAGGGTTTGTTAGTGGGAGGTGAGGGAGAGCGCAAGGGTGATTTTGCTGTTCTGATGTTGGTAGTTTCAGTTTGGAAAAAACAGTCACTTTATGTTGGATTGGCTTCTAAGTGGTATGGGTTCAGGGGTTGTTCTGGTGTTGTGAGCCTCTATAGGTTGTTTTGTGTGCCTGTGGCATAGTGTTGGAAATTGAGTGTACTGTGATGGAGCGGGTTCGTGATGTTAAAGTGGTAAAACACAAATGGTACTTTACAAAGTTCTCAATGTGTCCAGTGTTAGGGGTGAGATGATCTTTATTTAGTCCGGACTTTGTAGCTCAACTTCCTTTGTGTTCTGTTGGTTGATGTCATGCATTTATGATGGGAATTGAAACTAAGTAGTGCAAAAGAATGCAAAACGATACAATTTAAATTGGACTGGATTTGCAGAACCTCACTTACATTTATCAGTGTATTCTTTAAGTGTGAACTAACTAGGGGAGTTGAGAGAGAAAGGGGGGCATTCGTTTTTCAATATTAACAGATGTAATGCCCTGCGAAGTGTACTTGCTGTGCCATTTCTCTAAATGCAGATTACGACTATGTGAGACTGAAGGAACATTTCCTAATTCATTCCATACGCAGAAACGTAGGCAGTCTAGGGCCTGAGCGGGCCAGACCCACCCAAAATCTGTAAGGGCTGAGTGGGCATTTACAGATTTCACCCTGCAGACTGAGCAGCATGGGTCCCTCTCCAGCTCCTACACTCTGCGTATGTCAGGATCCTTGAGGATCTCCCTGCTTCCTGGTTCCTGTCTGCTTGGAGCACTTTAACCAGAGACATAAGGAGCAGCTAAGGAGGTGGCACCGAGTATGGAGGCAAACAGCAAAGCATTTTTGTATGTGTGTGCTTGTGTGTGAGGATTTTATGTATGTATGCGTTCATTGGTGTGTGGAAGTGCGTGTATCTATGTATGCCAGGGTGTCTCTGTAAGTACATGCATATGAATGAATGAAATGTGAATGGTGTAAATGGCTGTGAGCGAGCGTGTGAATGCAGTGTGAATGTTCTGGATGCTTGTGTGAACGACAGAGAAGCTGGATGGGTGCATGATGCATCTGTGTGTGTGTGTAGATCTGTGTTTGTGTGTGTGCATATCTGTATATCTGTGTGTGTCTGTGTGTGAACTTGTCGGTACATCCATATGTGTATACCTGTGTGTTGGTGTATCTCTGTGTGTATATTTCTGTGCATGTGTATATCTGTTTGTGTGCATCTGTGTGTGTATATCTCTGTGTGCATCTCTGTATATATCTGTGTATGTACATATCTATAAGTGTATTTCTGTGTATGTGTGTGTGTGTGTGGTGTGTGTGTGTGTGTGTAAGGCTTGGGTTTGGGGGATGGGCATTGGTGCATGAACATTTTGTTCACAGGGGCATGGCATATTTTACTGGTGTTTTTTTTAGCAAAGCAAAGCCAATTTAAGAGCTATTATGTGAAAGGGGGTTAGGAGTAGGGGCAGGGTACTACAATGGCATCAAATGTTGTACTCACATTAAAGGCATAGCCAACACTATTAGTGTTCTTAAATGGGAAAGGGGGTGGCATGTTCCCTTACTCTGACATGGCATTGTTTTACTGGTGGTAAGGCCAAAGGCAACATGATAAGTGTTCTTACATCGGGTGTGGGGTATGGGGTGTGGGGTGTGGGCGGGGTGGTGTTTGTGCAGCCTGCAAGGCAATGTTTTCTAACTGTGGCTGACATTTTTTACTGGTGTTAGGGGGCAAATACAACATGAGTGTTCTTATATGGGGGGATTTGTGTAGCCAGCAAGGGCAACTATTCTTACTTTGGCAAGGCTGTTTTTTTACTGGCAATAAGGCAAAACCAACAGGAGTATGCTATTATGTGGGAATACTGCCATATACAGGTGAACCAGAATCGCCATGTGTGGGCACAATCAGTATGAAAATAAATGGATGTTACCCTTGCAGAGTACTGGCATATAGTGGGAAAAGGCATTTTGAAAATCCAATAGAAAATTCTTCTGTGAATTATTAGTTACTTAGCATCTAATGAGCTTTTTTCATGTCTTTCCCTAAAAAGATTAGTGTAAATTGTGTAGCTTTTTACATACTTTATCACAGAAAGTGTACTGTAAAATGCACCATTTTAACCCATAATCTATATATATATATAAAATGCTTAGTTATCTTTCTGTCTGGTGCAGGAAGATTTGGTGCTGCCATTTCAGCACCTGCCGATTTGGCACGGCCGATTGGCTGCACAGCCCGTTTTGCTATGCCCAGTTCACCGCTGTGATGTTATGGTGCCAGTAAGTTTCAGCGTGAGGCAACTGTGCCAAAATGTAATGTAAATACTATGAATAAAATATAATTAAAGAATTGAGCGCCAGCCACGAACCCCTGCATGCAGGATTGTAAGACCTACGACTTAACCACAAGGCCAAACAGATGTTACTGTTCAATGTGTACAAGTTGCCTATAAGTTATCACAATTGGAAGAATAAAATGCCTATGTTTCTCTTCAAGGCTTTGCCATTCACGAATTAATGTACAGTGATTTGCTATACTATGTTTTTGTTAAAATGACACTACTTTAATAAAGGAAAAACACAGATGGAATGCACATGCATGACTCTACCAGTGGATGAATAAATCATACAGTCCCGATTTGTTAAAAAGGAAGCAGAAGGCTGGAACAGTGTGGCATGATTGTGGTCATGGCTTGCATGACTTCTTAACCCCACTCCATTGTGATACAATCCTTCCTCAACTCCACTCCATTGTGATACACCCCTTCCCCAATGCTGGCACTGGACTACATGTAAAGCGATGCAGTACACCCCCTTTCAGTACCAATGGACAGCTTGGGAGCTTTTCGCACACAGACTATGAATCCCAGAATACAGCTGGTTATTTGATTGGAAATGAGAACTGAAGCATTTGGTTCCAATTGACTTTATTTCTCTTGAAAATGAATGAAATGATTGAGTGCTCGTTTCCCCATGCCTAAGTGGCCTATCCAGTACTGTTGCTATTCTGCTAAGTGTCTTGATGCCAGCATGCCCCATTCTAATCCAAATGGTGGTCCACTCCAGTGTTTTTCTTTGCATTTCGCGGATTGTAGTCCGGGGTCCGTAAATAGAAGAGTAGAATCACACTATATACATTCCTCAGCCTAGAGGGGTGTCTGCTGTTCTACCACAGACTGCATAATCACACACACTCCACACCACAACCCCCACTCATCCAACACTGTGGCCTATCCCACCCCATACAATACACCAAGTCAAACTGTAGCGCACATTTACACGAACACAAAGAAATACGGTGACATTACACCACTGGATTTAGTACGTACCTAGTAATGCTATACTGTGCTAACATCACCCGCCTATAGTTATTTGTGGCACAAAGTTACAGCTTTCTGCATTGTACGATGTCAAATAAGTTCATGTTTGTTCCCACAGTAACCAAAAACCGAGGGAAGTGGACATAAACCAGATGAAAAGACAATACCAACACACAATACTGCATGGGTGCTATGTTTATTATGTCACATGTGCAAGTTAAAATTGCGGCAAATATTTTAAAATTGCGGCAAATAGATCTGTGCCTAATCCATAAAAAAAACTGTGGGCAAGACCGCAGAGGTACTACAAAACATCACGCTCACCATAGCTCACCACAATGTTCTGCACTCTCCTGTTCTGGTTCCTCTAGTACCTCTTCCGCTTTGCAGGCGGGCATTAGATGTATTTGCCATACAGCTGGTCTCTACCCTTTTGTATCAGACATGCCTGGTCCTGGCGAGTTCTTTCCTACACCAACCACATCTCTGGTGGGAACACAGCGTGGCGGCGGCTGCGGTCAGGGTTCTTGCGGCCCATGTAATTGTCCTCAAACCAGCACAAGACTGGCACCAAGTCTGCAGGCATTGCATTGTCCATTATGACCACCACTCTTTCTAGGTCATGAATTGGCACAAAGGCAAGGGCAATGATCATGCACGCTGCCAGTGCGAATTCGGGTTCAGTATTGTACATTGGGAGTAGACCTACTGCAGCAAGCTTCTAGTAGACATTCCGGGCTAGATGAAACAGGCAGCCATGTAATTGTGAGCTCGGAAATGTTGCTCTTGCCACCCCAATGGCAGCCTGTTCAAAATCCATTAAAATGGATGCCGGATTGAGATTAGGCCACATGTCCTTGACCGCCTCAAACATGCGCTGGTAAGTGCTCCTTTCCTTGTTGGGCAACAAAACAGAGGACTGGCAGCACAAATCCTCCCGCTCTGGAGTCAGGCTGAATGGTCCATATACGTACAGCTTCTCCATTTCGCCAGCCCATTCCCTGTGTGACTCATGGCCAAATATGAGAATGCGGTTCTCATCCTTCTCCAGTGAATCCCAAAAGAGAAAGCGTTCCGGCTGATTTGGTGTGGGATGGTAGATCCTGTAGGCTTCCGGTATCCTGATTTCCGCTCTGTGTTGTGGCTGGGGTGGTACTGCGTGGGCTGCATTGCGACATCTCTGGATCACCTTGCGAATTGTGTCCTTCCATGGCATCTTCCCCTGAACGGCTGCTCATGTTCCCTGCAGAGCTGCATTGATGATCGAAGCTGGCAGCTCCACTATCCCCTGCACCCGCTACTTGATCTCTGACAGGATGAGGCCCACTTCCCCTTTTACGGCATCACTCCCATGGCTATGTTCATGCATCCTGCTCAACACCTGGTCATCCACCGTGGTCGTGTGGAGGCGTGCTTTGCATTCACCATTTTCCTCACAGCGCCAGAATATCTTTGAGTGGTCGGCTCGGCGCTGTGCCTATCGAAGATATACTGCTAACCCTCATGGAATAACTTCCGCTTGCCATGCTTGGAAAGTAGGTCAGCCATTCTCCTGGACACAGAAGTTGAGGAAAGGTTTTTGCTCAGGCCTTCAGGCACTGTGTCACAGCTCTGTCAGTGGAGCACAATAAAGAACAACATGTCAGTGCACCAAGCCTCCCAAAATAGTGCCATGGCAGTGGTGGGGAAATGCCTCGTTAGTGCCTCATTAGCCCAGTATAGTCCAGCAAACCAACATCTCCCACCTCCTTAGACCTTTTGCCTCCACTTATCACCCCAAAAAGTGCATCAGTGTGGGCCCTTCACTGAGCACAACAGAGAGTTGGGCAAATCATTTTGACAATGTTCAACAGCGTTCAACTGGGTGAAGTTGAACGCTGAGAAGACAGAAGTTCTGGTTGTTGGTACCTCTTACCCTTTGTCCATTTGGACTTCTGATTTCTGGCTTGCTGTTCCTGGTCCCCTCCCTTCTCCTGTAACTGTTGTGAAGGATTAGGGGATTCAAATGTCTTCTGCCTTGTCGATGCACGACCAGGTCACCTCCACTTGCCAATTGGGCTATTTCAAGACAAAATCCTCTGCAAGGTTTTACCTATTATCCCCTTGAAATGTCACGCTCCTGTTGTAGCTGTCCTTGTGCTAAGCAGTTTGATTACTGCAACACATTTTATTACGTCTTTTGCAGCTTGCAGTTATTACAAAATGCAGTGGCTAGACCGGTATTACAACCTCCTTTTGGTGCACATATGTCACCCCTTCTTCGCCAGCTCCACTGGCTCCCTGTCGAGAAGCGAGTACTGTTTCAAGTCTGTGTGTATTGTCCATAAAGCTTTTTATAAACTTAGAGCTGAATATCTTCCAAATAAATTCTCCCTGTATGTTCCTCTTAGAGCTCTTCACTCCCAATCTGCTCTGATGATTTAAATACCTTGGGTAAGACTTTCTCATATGGGTGGTCGTGCCTTCTATGTAGCAGCAGCAAAGGCGTGGAATTCACTTCCTTTTCCCCTGCGGGCAACCACCAACCATTTATCCTTTTGTCTTGCTTTGAAGAAGTTTCTTTATTAGGAATACTCCCATTTGGTTCTTCTCTGGCTTCTATATGTGAGGTGAGCACCATGATGCCCCTGGGTGAACATGTGCTTTATAAATTCTATTAACATAACATTATTGCATATAACTGCATGAGGATTTATAGCAGGGCACACAGTCAGATTTTGAAGTATTAGCCGGGGTGTGTGTGTATACTCACTACAAGGGTGTGCACTGCTGTATCTCTGCTTGCATGCGCCTGCGCGTGTTTGTGTTCACATGCGCTCTTTTAACGTGGCCCTCTCGGAAAACACAGCAAATGGAAGGGGCACAAAACATTCCAATAGCTGCTATTATATATATATATATATATATATATATATATCAGGGTAAGTGTACAAGTTACACGTGTACCCCTGCAGGGGAAGCAGTACTTGTATACTTACACTGCACTGGTGTATATATTTGCACCGGTTGACAAATATATATATATACATTCATTCATATTATTTAGTGTTATAAAATATATATGCACATATACTATATTTACATGTACTTCTATTTATTTATATGCCCCCCTTTCTGCCTGCCTATGTCTCTGCCTGTTACTGATTCCATAACAGCGCCCTGGCGCCCTGATGCCCCAGGGCTTAGGTGCTTTGCAAACAAACAATAAAATAAAATAAATAAATATTTACTTGCCGGGTATTTTTTTTTTTTTAAATGATAATTAGGGTATGGGAACACTGGTCCGTGTTCATAGCCCAGCACATTACCACAAGGCCAACCAACATCTGTGGCTTATAAGTGAGCAAAACTCCTATTTATTTTTGTGAGCTCACGCATTGTTTTAAAGGATAAATATGAAACTTGTTCATATCAAACCATTAGGCCATCTTTTGCCTAGTGGTTTGGCGCTAAGCCTTGAGACTGCATTGTGCTGATTTCTGTTTTTAATGTCATTCTTGTGCTCATTTGGAGCTTGGCTTTTCTGGCCATCTGCTAAATGTCGGCATTTAGCAGTTGACCTTGCCGCTCTTGCCCTTGGGATAAGTGTATCGGGAGCAGCGGATCATTCCTTGCAAATGCAACGTGTTAACAGGCACAGTACCCGTCAACGTGCTGCATTTGAAAAGCATGATCCTTTTGTGTTTTTGGCCAGCTGCCCATTTGGATAACCGTCCCAGGAGCGGCGGATCATTCCTTGTAAATGCAACGTGTTAACAGGCACAGTACCCGTCACCGTGCCGCATTTGCAAAGCATGATGCTTTTGTATTTTTGGCCAGCTGCTAAATGCCAGCATTTAGCAGCTGACCTTGCCGCTCCCTGGCATAAGTGTCCCGGGAGCGGAGGATCGTTCCTTGCAAATGCAGCATGTTAACAGGCACAGTACCTGTCAATGTGCTGCATTTGCAAAGAATGATGCTTTTGAATTTGGTGTGAGGGAGTGTAGACGTGCCTGCAATGTCAGCTATGTCCAAATGTCCCTTGCGCCAAATCGACAGCACCAGAAAGGCTTCTGTGCCAAAATGCGTGCGCCAAAACAACCGCTGCAGCAAAGTAGCTGCGCCGGACCGGCCTGCGCCGAAACAACTGCGTCAAAAGAGGGTGTGCCGTTTTCCACACTCAGCTGGTGCAATTCATCAGTATTAGGTGGCCCTCTGCTGCCCAAATGGTAAAGTGCACCTCTGTGTGCCCTTCCACTTGAACAACAAATATAATTTTAACAAACAGAATGAGCACGGTTCTATGCGGTGACCTTCACCTTTCACTATCGCAAACATTCAGAATATTTTCAAGTTAATTCTTTCCACCCCCACTTCTCTTCACACAAGGCACCACGGTTCCATTGTCAATGAACAGTTTATTACTGGCTCAACATTGCAGTCTCTAAAGTACAAAATGCTGTAGGACGAATGCTTCTTCACAAGTGAAAACTGAAAGTAGGTGCTGTAATTCTGCTACTACACAATCTTATGCCATCACTGGGACTCTGCAATGGAAAAGCTTGACAATTGCACATCTAAAAAGACACATAATAGAGGCCTGTGTGATCGATGGAACTTAGATACTGTTCTTGTACCGCGCGTACCTCTCATTCCATCTGATACAAATATGCCTTTCAGAAGACAGTTCAGCCTTTTCAAACACCATTAATAAGTCACAGGGACCTATGCCCCCTTCCTGGATGCGATCAGTGGTAATTCTGATATTTACGAAGGGGGACAGAAGGGACCCTATAAAATACTGACCAATTTGACCTTTAAGATATGCTAGAACGGGATATGTCACGTCGGGAACAGCCAATTTATAAAGAATCTCATGGGTGGAAAACCCCCAAGGCCCCCTTCATTGGTGTGAACTCCCTCGCTATGCTCGGTCTCGGTTGCTATTGCACATTTGGCCTGGGGCAGAACAAGCCCCCTTCCCTCTGCGGGCTCCCCTTAGCATGGGCCCTTCTACATTAGCTTTAGGCCCCACTTGTTGCACAATCCTGGCTACGCCTCGGCCCATGCCACCAGATGCTTTATTTCGATCTCCGCAACTATGGTGTTCTGCACAGATCTAGGTGCAACCCACACATACGTGTTCGAAGTTCAATAGTGTTGACTCAACTTGTTATCGACTATAAAATAAGTGGTAATGGGTTTAAAAATAAATCCTAACTGTTATGTATAGGGCCTAGGTCGGCGCTCCTTGCAGAACTTTGGGGGCAATGGTCATTTCATGGACTCGGCCGATGCTATATTCCCTCTCTAATCGACTTCACCTTTCCCAGCTCCAGGCACCCTCTCCCGAACCCCAGGCTCTCCACAATGCGCTATCCTCGGGGTGGGAAGATGGCTGGAGGTTAGGGTGTCAGTTTCAATCATATCGTATTCTTTTTGTTCATGGGCAGGGTGAGCGGTTCATTCCACTTTCTTTCCAGGCTTGTCTTATTTTTTACTGAAACGTGAACGCTTGGAGTGGTATCGTTGTGTTTCGTTTGGTTCTGGATGTATTTCAATGGAATGACCGGGACTAACACACCTGATAACAGTGATGTGCAACAGAAAAACGCAAATAACAAGGGGGGTCCTGGGAGACTCTCTGCCAGACATGAGTCCTGGTTACAAGAGCCTTACCCAGTCTTTAGCTCACTATCTTTCACAGAGAAGAAATATCCCAAACATATCAGTCTTTGTCCTGCCCTGGGGCAGTCCAGCACCGAAATGCTAGGCAATTCTCCTCTGAACAAGAGTACCAACAGAGGGATGCTTGTGGTCTTGTGCAGAAGGGATGTGGCCTAGCAGTTCGGGCTGGACTGCCCCTTTTGGGGTGGGGCCATGCCTGATTTGCATATGGTCTTTCCCCTTCTGTAATGGCTTGGCAAGCAAAGAACGGTGGTCTGGAGGGTTGCCCAGAGCAATGCCAGTGGTTAAGATTTATTCTAAACCTTCCAGCCATCACCTCTTTGTTTTTACAGAAAAACGCAAGACTGGAAATATGGTGTTTCGGTGCTACTGCGCCACCTGATGACCTACATCTTGCAGCGCCCACCCTGACTCCATCTCTTTCACCCTCAATAATTCATCATCTACCTTTCTTCTGCTTTCCTCCTTCTCTCAATGTCCATACTGCTCTGCCTGGCCCTCCTTCACTGTCCCCAGTAACATTTCGGCAGTTCAGTAACACTGGCTAAGCACCACTGGAGCTCAGAAAACAAACACTGAAACCAAGAAAGCCTCATTTTAAATTTCATCCCAAACTCCACGTTCTTTTTTAATTTCCCTTTGGTGTACAAAATCCTACTCCAGCCTAAATCCACTTATGACTTATGTTCCTTGTTTGGAAGGAGGAGTGGCAGAGGCGCGTGCCCCACCAAGGCTAGCTTACTCATGCTAGCCTGGAAGAGTCAGGCGCCATGGACTACTCACCGATGCTGGAGCGTGTCGTGGACCGTTCGATGATGGCGCGTCGGCCAGGGTTGTTGAGGACGGAGCGCTTGGCAAGGGAGAGGTCTGCTGTTACTCGGGTGATGGAAATCCTACAAAAGAGAAAACACCTGAATGAGGACTGCGCTCCAGTGGGAACGACCCGCTGAGGCTTGGAGTCACAGGCTTGGTACAGTCACCAATTCGGAAATGCCTTTGAGAGTCCATCCAATTCGAGTCCACCATTAAGAAAAACAATGTTGGCAAAGGGAGTATATTTTTAGTTCTCAAAAAATGAACCACTAAATGAAGAGCTAAAATAGTCCTTTTTTAATAAAGGGAGATTGGAATTTGTGACATTGGAATGCGGGTTAACGCTTTAATGGTATGAAGGACCTATTACAGGCTAGCTTAAGAAGGATGCGCCAAATGGGAGGGGTGTTGTGCTGAGCGTGCCACTGCGGGGAACTCGAAGAGTCAGCCCCCACCCGGTCCTCCCCCCGAGGGGAAGATCATGAGCCCGGCCTGGGGGAGGGAGCTCTAGGAAGACCATACCCTGGGTGGAAGAGTGCAGTATGCTTCAGGGAGACTGCAGTGGGGTGCTGTATCCTTGGAGCTGTGTGTGTGCAGTGTGGGGGTGTGCCCTAGATGAGGTAGGAGAGGGGAGGCGTTCCGTTAGTAGCTACACATATGTACCTTGGTGCCCTGTAAGAGGGCATTGCTGAGGGCAGGGGGATGTAACTGGCGGTAGGCTGGAGATGTATAACCCATGGCAGAGCCAGGGGGTATGCCCGCCGTGGAGCAGATAAGGTTAAGTGCTATACCACTCTGGCGGTGAACGTGACGTGTCACAGAACAGACCGTATCAAGAGCGTGACTGTGCAGCCTGCTTAGTTTGTACTCATCCTCAAGCTTGCAATGGGTGCCTTCTTCCAGTGAGGCTCTATTGAGCCTTTGACACAGCGCCGCTGCACCCCGGGCGAGGGAGGAGTGCTCTGTTGCTATTGCCCTGTGGGAGAGGAGGTAGCCCTGCGGTTGGTCCCAGAGAGAATGGGCACTGCCCCTTTTGCTCTGCTCGGGTACCTCTGCCGTGTAGAGCCAGGGATTTGGTCTGGCAGAGCAGCTGCTCCTAGTTGCCTGATCGTTTCAGCATTTCA
Source organism: Ambystoma mexicanum (assembly GCF_040938575.1). Lineage (NCBI taxonomy): Eukaryota > Metazoa > Chordata > Amphibia > Caudata > Ambystomatidae > Ambystoma > Ambystoma mexicanum. The sequence continues at coordinate 310,676,480 of NC_090926.1, forward strand.
GAGCTCTGTGTTTCTCTCCATCTGCTCGGCTTCTGTCTGCGTTCCACCAGCTCCGGTTTTCCATCTCCCGAAGCCCCACGGCCAGTTTGGTGTTTGCAAACCTTTTAATGCAGCTTCCCATGGTCTTCAAGAAAGGGGAGGTGGATTCGGGAGAGGTGGATCCCAGGACTGCCTCCAATAACAGTCCTGCACCCGAGTGCAGAGTCAGAAAGGCGGTATTACCCAAATTGACCTTTTACAATTGACCTTTTGCACAATTGACCTAATTATAGTGGTCCTAATTGACCTTCTGCACAATTGATCTTTATATTATTTTAGTTATTTTATATATGTATTGGGTTGGTTTTGGATTATAAATAATAAAAGGTGTTTGGGTGGGGGGCTGCAGGGGGTTTTGGATTGGGTGGGAGGGTTGCGGGGGGTTTCCCCCTGCATATATATCCTAATTGACCTTCTAAATTAGGTCGATTCTCCCGAGGTCAATTCTCCCGAGGTTAATTGTGAAAAGGTCAATTAGTCAATTAGTATACAACCAGAAAAGCAGCATAGACTGTGCTTTTGCTGGCCTAGGGTTTGAAGGTGAGTAATGTGTGCTCATGCCCCAGGCCATGCTTTGGTGGGGAGTCCGGAGCCTCTTGGCTGCCCGTACCCCGCCACCATATGCACAGAGAGAAGAAGCCCTCAGTACTTGGAACTGGAATCAAGCCCAACCCAGTGGACCCTCCTTCCTCAAGGAGTCTCTCCTCAACACCTAGGCCATCACGTCACCACCTGACTCACTAGATGCTGTCTGCCCCTCTCCTCCCCGCAATTCAGTACCTGATCTGCTTTTCACTGTCTGTCCAGTGAGGAGGGCTAGAAGGGGGCTAAGGACTTGCAGTCTGTGGTTGTTTCCCCCCCGAAACCATGCAGAATGGGGAGTAGTTAGCGCAGTGTCACTCTGCAACTGTCTACTTCTGGTCAGTAGGTTCTGAGAAGGGCCGGTGCAGTCCTGGTGTCCTCTCTGTCATGATGTATGATGGAGATGTGTTGGCAAACATGCCACCAGAGACAACTAAAAGACTGTACTAAGGAATACACAGAATCCCAGCTATTATTGGGTCAACAGCAAGTTTTTATGGCTTTTGTAGAAAAAGGTGAAAGCCCCTTGGCTGAGAACGTCAAGAAGGCAACATAACATGCTATCTTTGCTATATGATATGTTGCCCACCCAGAAAGGTCTACAGTCATGTTTGAGCTCTCTGTGTCCTATCACAAGAGAACAATTCATATACATATCCGTCTGTCCCTCCTCCCCCAGAGGACAGCCCATCACTCCAATGGCGGTCTGGATCCCTTCCGCTCCAGTCACTGTATTCTTTGCAGTCATTGCTTCTCGTTGTAGAAAGTGCCCCGAGGTGATTAGTTGAGCTTATTATTGGTACTTTGGAACAGATGCCATTGCTATATGTGATTCAGTGGGGAAGGAGGCAGGCCTCAGCCGTCAACTGGAGGGCTCACTTGTGGGGCTATTTAACAATGTTTACAAATCTTCAAGGTGCCACTGGTAGTTACTTAAATGTGTTAAAATACAATTTTTCATGACAGTTCTTCTTTAAAAAGAACAGATGAGAAGGGGAGAACCCTGGAGGACACCAGACCATTGAGGGGTGGTTAAGAGGAGTAAAAAGGATTGAGAGGGTTTAGATGGGAAAGGCGAAAACATCTTATATTTTGTTGTATTTCTTTTTTTTGTTTTCTTTTATGACTTTGTGAAAGGCTTGCGCCATTCTTGTGAATGTGACTAGGCCAAAATACAATTAAAAAAAAAGAAAGGCGAGAGCCAGGTAAGGGCATTTCTGCCAGTTGCCTAGAATTGGATCCTTGGGAAAAACTTGGGGCCCAATTCTGAAAACATTTTATGGGGCAAGTGGGTGAGCTACAACCAGCATGTCCCATTCACATGCTTCCCAAAAAAGTTGTGCCCAATTCACAAAGGGCTTCTGAGAAATATTCAGAGCACGCCAGTACCAAGGCAAAGTAAAATATTGCCTTACCTGCCATCAAATTTGTGCTTCATGAAGTCAAATAGTGCTTTCTGCATCATATCAGTCACCTGCAAGGGAAGAAGAGAACAATAAGGATTGTTTAGCTTCAGCAATCAAGACAGACTGGCATGCAAAGGAAGGGCTGTAAGAACTGAGACCAGATTCCCATTGGCAGAGGAGCAAGGCATGGCGTGAGGGCGCTCTGGGGGACCCACGGCCGGAGAGCGGGCCAGTGGATTCCACTGGCCAGAGTAACATTGTATGGACGGACGGACTGTGCAGTGTCAGCCCATTTTCAGGAGAAGCTGGGAAACGTCCATAATAAGAAGTCTCTTCCTTGTAGGTCAGAAGATGCCATGCATCATCAGGGGGACTAGGGCAAACTCCTATGGGATTTGATGCCGCAGGGTGTAAGGGTATATAACTGGCAATAATATTTTCTTTGAGTTACTAATCACATTTTCCTTGTAGTTTGGACTTGCCACAATTTGCAACCCATCCTTGGTTGTAGCACATTTCGTGTCCTCGCAGGCCTTTTCTGGATAGAGTCTGGGAGGGCTCACTTTTGTACTTTTTTCTGGCGCTACTCGGAGACTGGTCACATGATTATGGAACTACCGGTACAGAATACTTAAATGGACATGCCCTTTATCTTCACAGCAGGCATGGGTCAGGCGCACCAAAGACCAGCCCATCGGCCTCCATTCACACATGGGGGCCGCCATTTACCGCCAGTCCATGACAAACCAGCATACCTACTATACTGCAGATATCCTGAGCGTCGCGAGGAAACCGGGTGATTTTATTCCAGCCAAGGTACATGGTATGTTAGTATATTTGTAAGGCCCATACATTCACCTCAAAGTGTTATCTTTGCACTATGAGGCACACAACTAATTTCAAAGGATGGTCTCAAAACAATACTTAGTCTAAACTAGTTATTTAGGGAACATATAGATTTTCAATTTATGTTTGAATGAGGGCGGATCTGTAGGACCGCGGTGGATAGAGTTGTAGATAAGTGCGGATTTCAGAGAGAAGGCCATTGCTCACCAACGGGCAAATCTGACTTACGGAATAACCAATAATGCTTAACAGGGAGAACAGAAAGATCTAGAAGGGACATACTGTGAAAAACTATTCCAAAGAAAGAACAAGGGCCTGCCTGATCGATTTCATGACAGAATGCCTTCACAATCATCCACTGCAATGAGCGCAGGCCTGGAGATGTGCACTTTCTAGAGCCAAGCTGCAACAAGGTACAGGGGGCCACATTCCTTGCAGTTTTATTTATTGCCGCAATGGGACGCCCCAACTAAACTGCATTGCACTAGTCCAAGTGGTTTGATATACATGTGTTGACTATTGAATTTTGTGTGAAAAAAGTAAGCTAGTTGAATAGACGACAACGACTCTGCAAACTACTACAGGCTAGTGCTCGGAGATCTCAAAGAAAGATCATAGTCCATTAGGAGCCCAAAAATATGTACCTTGCTGAACAACAGGCACCGGGCAATCTCCCAACGCCTCCACACACAATCCCAAGATGGAAGGTTTATGCTCAGCAGTTGATTGGATTGTTTAGGCAACAAACCATTACCAGCTATAGTTCCAAGGCCCCAGATCATCATTTGTTTTAGAAGGGTTACATTCCTCCAGTTTCTCCCATCTTCCATGCATCGATAGTAAACCTCTGTCATCACAACTAAGCTTATCACCCAAATTGGGAACCACCTGGCTGATGGCAGCGTGCATGTGTAGAAGCACATTCAGTGATCCTGGACAAGTTCAACTAAGTTTCATGCAAAGGTTGAGCCAGATTGAGCTCAATGCCGAGCTCAACGGGAGCCCACACAAGGATTATGGGGAGGGGGGGCTCAGACTCAAAGGGAGGCAAGGCAACAGGCTGAGTTTGTCCAATCTGGAATGAAATAATCCAGTCCAAAGCGTAATCTTTGAGGACTATGTGAACTAGCTGAAACTGCAAAATGGGGTCAATCTCGTTACCAAACTCAGCTGCAAGATCCATTAATATAATATCAGTGCACAGAAACTGTCAACATCCACCATCCTCCTGTGGTAATCCATCATTTCCACTATTACCAATTCTGTCCCTCGTTCACGTCTAAAATCAACTTGGAAGTCATCCAAGATGCCTGATGTCTCCACAAAGGATGCAGCAGTGTAGTCACAATCAACTTATAGTAACTGCCAATTCAGGTGACATTTTCCTGGTTCTGCTGGGCCAAGGGTAATTTTGAAACGAAAAAAAGGCTTAACCAGAGGTTTCTTTAATTGAGTCGATATAATACCCAATTCAAACAAGGCAGTGAGGAGTCTTAAAATACCTGGGCAAATTAATGATTTCTGTGGTTTTAGATCTCGGAACAGAAAAGGAGCATGTGCTCATCCCGAGGGATGGGGATGGACAATCACTTTCAGAAGTAAATCTTCTGAAACAGGATAATCAAGTCAGAATCTGCTGATTTCTTCCAGATTAGGAGCGGTAGAAGAGGGCAATGCAGTCAAAGTTCCAATTGGGGCCATAGAGCAAACTCTAGCTAATTTATCACATATAGACTGAGATGCCACTATTTCCAACACCCTATTCTTGGTGAAGCTCATCGACCACACTGCATACTCCCAGCTCAACTGTTTCGTAGAAACCAACAGCCTCCTAGACCCCGCACAAAGGGACAATGATGCGATGTCGCTCACAACTCAAACCACAAACTACACCTGGAATACTCAGCCATACGCTGTAAATGAATACCCGGGACTCAGAACCCTGGACCAAGTAGCACATATGCTCTAAAATTATGACTCGGATGGCTTTTGTTTTCTGGCAATGTACTGCGCTCTTTGATCAGGTGAGGACTCTGGCGAGGTGAGCCCTAGTGAGTGACAACAATGAGCTGTCACTTACAACTCAAACTGTGCACTACACCTGGAATACTCAGCCATTCACTGAACCTAAAAATGTAAGAAGGGCATCACAACTAATAGCACAGCCTGGATTTTTGATTATCCAACCACCTATTTAGGAAGCACTCTTAATTCTCACAGAACTGGATGTAACTGCTTATCGAGAAGGTGTTAACCAATGAGCAATTGCCTGCTCAGGTAGGCACAGGGATGGTTAACAGTAGATCTGCAATCGCTTGGTCCAGTAATGCAACAGGACAGTTACCACTAGAATTGCCATTACCTTCTGCAGCACCAGCCATGCATTGACCTAAACACTCAACATTTCAAAGCATAGGGAAGCTAACAGCCTGGTACCGCAAGTGGGAAACATCCAAACTCAACATTGATTCTATTGTTAAGCCAGAGAGAGAGGTACGGCCATGCTTTGCGAAAGAGAATTGAGAGCTTCCTGGTGAACTAAAGCACCAAACCTCTGTAATAGGGAGCAAAGTTAATTAGGCGGCACAGGAAGATAATCAGGAACCTTGGGCCTGTTCCACTGCACGGACACTCGCACATACCTACAAATATGCTGATCACCATGTCATCCCGTCCCCCCCTTTGGCTCTCCACCTCGACATGCTCTACCTGTGGGGCTCTGAAGTATGCATGCAAGCAGCACGATACAGAAGTCCAAACACCTAAATCAATCAGATGAATCCAGCTTCACCAGTCCTCTTTGTCGCATGTCAGCCAGATCAATCTCCTCAATCGGATCCTCCATTTAACCCTTTAACGATGCAGTGCCCACAGTGTCTAGAGCTGGACTCGCCAGACGGGGCTTGGGCCAGCTCGGGTCAAGGCACTCTGTTTAGCCCAACCCTCGTTTCGGACCAGTGCCTGCCCAAACCATGGGCCTGACCATGAGCTCCGTCTGCTGCCCCCCCCCACACACCTGATCCCTGCAACAGTTTCATCATGCAGAGATTGCAAAGGGTTCAAAGGAATCTCTGTCTTTGTCACTGGAGTAGGAAACAGACTGTGGGCAGCTCCGATCGGCGTCACTGATGCAGGAGCGCCACTGCAGGGTCACAACACTCAGCAGCTGCACCAGCACCCGTAAAAGGGGCATTGAGGCGCCACTGCAGGGTCACAGCACTCAGCAGCTGCACCAGCACCGTATAGGGGCATTAGAGGGGCAGCGACATCTTGGGCTGCCCCTCTGGCCCCTTTGACCCTTTCCGCCTCCACTCCTCACGAACGGAGGCCGGAAACGGAAGGGGCCGCCCACAAGGCCGACTGATAACAGCTTCTGGCCTGGGTGGTCTTTAAAATGCCCAGCTGTGCCAGAGAAGGCCTCTTCTTTTGGGCTCAGCACGTTGATGTGTTGGTCGCACAGAGTAAAAAGGACATGAGGTGAAGGGCACTGATGTTAGGCGATGTCTCCTTTAATACTGGGGGGTTGTTGATCAGGGTTAGAATGTCCAACAGTGATCTGAAGGGAAGGGGTTGGAGTATAACATTAAATGGGTCAACAGACACAAGTAGTTGCCCCACCACGCTGCTTTTGCACTACCTAGCGGGAAAACCTATTAAGGGGGCATACCTGCTAGTACAAAGGGACGGTTGCTGGTAACTCTTTTCCAGTTCAGGAAGGTGTTGGCAATGATGCTACAAAAGGCCGTTTTTCAAGGGACGGGTTGGTCTTCACATTCCGTTAGGATTGGTGCATCCACAACAGCCTTTCAACAAGGGATGTCCGGACAGGAAATACAAATGATGGGGCAGATGGGTATATGCCCAGTGAACATGACGGGGGTGCCGGATGTTCATAGTCCTACGTAAAGGTGAGCACGTTGCAGATGGGGACATCCATAGAAGGTTGCTTGACAGCCAGGCTGTCGATAAATGCTTGGACATTTATTGTTTATGGTTCTTATGTGTGCAAACCAAAAATAGAAATAACTTGTGCAATGTTGATGGATGAGTGCTTTCATTTTTTTCTGGTTACCTCCAGCAGATGCAAAGGTGTGGGTCATAGGGCATTCGTTTGTGGCACGAGCGGAAATGGAGCCTGACATTGGCTACGGAGTGATAGCAACTGTTAAAAGGCAACTCAGAAGAGCCGCAGCACCTAACGTTTTGGTGATCCACCTGGGTGGTAATGCTGCTGCTGGGCCAAATGCAAGAGGTCATAAGGACCTTGGCACAAATGTTTGGGGACACTGAAATTGTTTGGTCAGAAATAATTCCCAGGCAGGAATGGCGAGGAGCACTGTCAGGTAATGCAGTGGAAAGATCTAGGCAGAGGATAAATAGGACAATGGAAAGATTCATTCCGGTGGAAGGGCGAGGGTTTATCAGACAACGGATGATCCGTGACAAGGATCCGAAAAATTTCTCATCACATGAGGTGCGTTTATCGGACGGAGGACACACTGTTTCTCTGCTAGATATCTTTGATGCGCTCCTGAAAGCTGGATACAAGTAGGCTGAAAGGGGGAGAATGAGAGTTACGGGGCGATCCTAGCTTAGGAGGAATCACGCTGTGGATGCTAATCGCGAGCATTACCCGCTGGCTGCAGGAGCCAGGCTGGGTGCGACGGGTACTTTCACCCTTAAGGAGAGTTGGACTCCTTAACCACTGCACAGTGGCCTGGCTTCACTCCATACAGGGGTACAGGAGTTAAGAGACTGGTCCTAGTATGAAAGGATGCCAGAAGCAGGCTCTGACCCAGAAGGACTTAAACGTGATGTTCACCCAGAAGGAACGTTAAATCGAAGTGATGGGTTCACCAGTTTTGAAGCCCGGGAATGGCATAAGGCCATCCGAGGAATGTGCTTAGGACCACATTGCTAAGATCCCCCTTAAGTTGACTCTTTAATAAATTGATCTGTTTTTCTTCCAAAATGATCGAAAGGTCTGTGTGCAAGGTATTTATGTAAGCTGTCTTGAATGACTGAGGGCCATAGCAGGGGCTAGACCCACTATGCTGTGGGCACACCATGCAATGCTGTGCTTGATCGCCAGCATGGAATGACAAAAGAGACAAGCGGTTAGAGCAGTTCATATCAAGAGAGACAAGCGGGTACGCCGTCAGAGTGCTTTTCAGCAAGAGCGCTCATCTTTCATATGCTATTAGTTTGATCAAGCAGAACTATTGGTTTCTGAGCAACGAAGGTACACGTAGCGGCGGAAAGTGTACCCTGCTTGCCTTTACTGGAAAGTGAATCTTTGCGACTGCAGCACTCTTTTATTCTTTTCTCAGCAGTGACTTTCAGTGTGTTCCTCCAGTTAAATGTTTTGTTTTTAAATTTAAAATCATTTGTGTTTTCTGAATCACCCGTCACATAGTAAAAGAGTAATTTGATGTTTACAGGCCATAGTAAAATGTCTATGAATAAATTCCTTAGTCAAAACCAAATACCTTTTCTTTTTGCTGTTATGCTGTTGACGCTGTTGCTTGTTAATCATCTAAAAACAGCTACAGGTTGTGGCAATGAGTGATCATATTTTTTGCAGTCCCAGGGATTGCCTAGGGAATGAGCTAATACAATCCTGTGATGGCACACATGCCAACGTTATTTATTCCATTCGGTAAGCAATAGTCCAGGCCTGGTTTCAGTTGACCTTTCTGCCACTGGGAGTCCTGGATTACAAATCCCACAATGCAAAGTTAAAACCAGGTCTCTGAATCTAATCGATTATTTGGGCAGGTATGTGAAGGGGCGGAATTAGAATGTGTCGGGTGAGGGGATGAAGGGGCTGAGAGGGTACAAATGCCAGAGGGTGAAACTTTGCAATGGCCGAGATCCAGCAGATGGCATTAACGCTCGGCTCTACCCTTGAACTCCCGGGCTCTAGTAGCTCTAAGCCAGTGTCCTGCTATACTTGGATTAGTGTCTACTCTGGTACAGGTGCTGGTGGGCAATCAGAGGAGAAAGCGGACAAAGAATCAAAGTCCACGCTACCTGGGTGGGGTGGTAAAGATCCCTCTTATTCTGCTAAGAAGCAAGTCCTGAACACTGTGCTTCGCATCAGTTTCCTCAAAATGTCTGAATCGCTAACTAGGAGCAGGTCCACAGTTATGCATTTTGCAAATACTGTGTGCCTATTCCTGTACAGAATCGACCATGAACCTTCAGACAAAGGTTAGTGCATGTCTTTACATCTGCCGGCACGTGCCAACTTTGGCAGAGGAAATTGTTTGGCCTCTTCTTCCCCCACCCCTATTTTCAGATTGCTGTATTCCCCACTTTGGGACTGTGTGCGTTGTTGTCTTCGGGCTAGCCCAGCAAATGGATTGATCAATATGGCGCCCGGTTTCCACACACTAGGAGGCCTATTTAATAAAAGGTGAGCGATGGCGCAGAGCGCTGATGCGCCGTTTGTGTGCCGGCCCTCACCTTGCAGGCATTTTGAAAACCAAGTCAAATGACAGTGCGTGGCTTTAGCGCCCGCTGCGCAGAGTGCGAAAGGCACGCTCTACTTGGGCACCGGTATGACGTTTCCCTAATTACCATGAAGTCATTTCTGCGGTAATTATTGAAGCCCACGACAAAGAGCTTTGCGGCTAATTTAAAAGAAATAGCGACGTATGCTTACACCACAGCTTAGGCGGCGCAAAAAATAAAGACACACTGTAAAACACACCAAGCACATCTACAATTTTTAAAAAACAGTTCCCTGTGTTCCAAAGCAAAAACCAAAAGTCAAAGATGATGTTGCTGTCTTCACGGGGAAAAAACTATAAGATGTACTAACGAAGTGACCATTTAAAAAAAAAACGATATTCAAACATACCTCTGTGCAGGTCTGTTCAGTACACTTTTGATTTGATAATATTTTGCAGGGCACAACAAACATTTCAACACATGCGTAATCCCTGCCAACATAGACTAGTATTCAGTGTAGTTTCATATGGTTTCCTCTTTGGTCCCCGCGTGTTGTTCCATTCTGCCCCCCCCCTTCCTGCACCCAGGAGTCTGTCCTGATACATTCTGATTTCACCATCACCGTCTTGTGGCCAATGCTGGATTTGACTTTTATGGACTTCATTCATTCACGGTGCGTCACTCTTTCTCAACTCACATGCTGGACTTCCTTTGCATCTTGTACTCATGGTGGCCCTGAATCATGCTGTTCCCATCTTCACCTTGTATCCTGGCTTGCAACATTATGTGTTACTACTGACTTCTGCAATTGTAGTCGCTCTCCCCTCTTGCTTCTCCACTCTTTTTGACTGCTTACTCTCTGTTCTCTCTTCCCCTTACTTTCTTCTATGCACTTACTCTATCAGAATTGTCTCCGGATCTAGTATGATAGCAACCTCGTCTGTCGCTCCCCCATCACCTTACTGTCCCCCCTCCCTCCAGGATCATCTGAAACTTTGTCAGGCCTAGTACGATAGTCGCTTGTTTTGTTCCTCCCCTCCCTTTCTGCACCCCTCTCCCTCACCTTTTGTTTTTCTCCGGCTCTACCAGAAATGTCGTCAGGCCTAGTACGGTAGTCGCCTGTCTGTTTCCATTTCCTTCCCACTCTCCCCCTCCCTTCCTTATCTATGTCTTAGCTCTTGCACTATCTGAAATGTCGTCAGGCCGAGCACGATAGTTAATTTCACATCCTTACTCTTCATGGCCTGTAAGAATGTTGTTGTATTTTCCCTTGTTCCCTCCCTTGCCTTGAAGCGCTTTGAAACACATTGTGTATAGGTGCTATATAAATAAACTATCATATCATATGGTCTGTGAGAAAGTTGGACGGCAGGTATACATTGGATGCTGCGCTTAGATGGTGAAATGCATACAATGCATGTCTGAGCCGGCAATATGTCCCAGCGAGTTATAAAACAGATCTCTGTTGCATTTTGCTTAGCCGAGGTTTTGGATTCCTGATTTTAAACACTGTCAATCTCTTGTCAACTATTACTCTCTGTTTGGGTTTTGTAAGTTGGATTTGAAGTTAGGAACTGGTAGTTGCCCCTTCGTAGGTCTTATTCAGGTCTGGTTGGGGACTGGTTTGCACTAGGTTTAGGGGAGAAAAGGAAAGCGACAGAGGTTGTGAGGAAGAGGGTAATGGATGTTTGAAGGACCAGAGCTTTGAAGAGTGTCCTGTGAGTAGTTTGTAACTATAGCTCCGCTATAGCCGGTCCATCTAGGTCTATGGTGTAAACGAAGTCCTTGGCTGAACTCGCAGTATGTTTTGAGAGTATGTATATTTATTCTAAATATCACATCTTTGTTAGTTTTAGTTGTGGTTAGGTTGGCCCAAGTGGGAACCACAAGCATCTAGAGGGTCGAGTCTCGGTATCTTCCATCAATGTCTTATCGTACATCTATTTCATCATTGGGGGTTGGACAGGGAGGGAATAGCCAGATCCTCGACCATTGTATCCACCCACGGATTGTTTTAGGGGAGTAGGAGTGGATGATGTTGTATAAGGGGGGCTTCTGGACTTCCAGATTTTGACCTATGCTTGGGGCACTATGTTGATGTGATTTAGGTCGATTTGTAAGTGTTCCATATTTGTGTAAAGTTAGCAAGTGACCTTTGGTCCCAGCAGAGGTTTTTCTAGCCTGTGGCACTGGCAAGCGAAGTTCCACCATAGTCTAAGGGACGGGGGTTCTTGATTTTTCCAGTGGGAGGTGATGCATTACATGGCAGATGCTAACAATGTGTCTAGAAGCTGTGTGTTCTTAGGGGATAGTGGGTTGTCTTTATTCAAGGTACTGATGCAAAGTTCTTTTAGTGCACTATCAGGGTTCAGCTGTAGAATGCCTAAGATAGACTGTGCTGCCTTCTTCCAAACACTGGGTAAGCATGGGCAAAGAAAGAGCATGTGCTCAAGTGTGGGTACTTCTTGTGGAACATTACATCTCTCGCACTTTGGGCTTTCCATGATTCTGGCCTTGTGCATTCTGTCTGGATACCATAGAGCCCTGTGTAGTACAAAATAGGGTTTGGGTTTTGCTGGCAGCTCGCAACGCTCTGCTAATTCTTTAATAAGTGCCAAGGACGAGTATGCTTGTCCTTTTTGCATAGACTTGCATAATAGCCGGGCACGTAAGGGGTTAATGCATCTGTTCCACTGGGGTGATATCAATGGCTAAATGTTGTTCCCATTTGTTATCGGAGGTAGAGCAGATTATTGTTGCTGTGTTAATGGGGATTCTATTTTTATAGAATGTGCTGGCCTGCTATGATTTGCCTGTCAGCTGAACGCCCTCCATGGTATTGGTATTTTGGTGATACGTTGTTTGTCCTAAGTTTGTTTATTACTTCTATTCGTTTTAGAGAGTTACCAAATTCTTAGTTTGGCTGACCGTTTTTGCGTTGAAGTTCAGCAAATGTGAATGGCTTATTTTTATCTGAAAGTTAATCAATGTAACCTATTTTCTTCTAGATCCATGCTTCCCAAAATACTGTTTTTTTTGTTAATTATGAGCTTGGGGTTATGTCAGAATGGGAGCTACTAAGTTTATTTTTAATTGTAACAGGGATTTTAGAGGATTGTTTAACATTTTTGGAGGAGGCGGCTAGTACTGTATAGGCTTTGTAGATCTTAGCACTCATTATGAGACTGCAGTCCAGTGGAAATGGATAAGGTAGGGATTCTTCCAGTTCAACCCATCTTGGTTTCTCTCCTTTATCCATTGAAGGATGATATGTGATTTGGTTAATTTGGGCTAGGATGAAGCCCTTATGGTATGCGAGGAAGGTGGGAAATTTGACCCCTCCCTGGTTTTTGCTCGTCTTTAGTTTTTTTAATGGAGATTCTCAGGTGTTTATCGTTGCAAAGGAATTTTGTTGTAGAATTAATTGTTGAAGGGGACGGGGTTCATTGCAACAGGGTATAGCATTATTGTGCCCAGTCTTCCCCACCATGAAAGAAACAATGGTGGCCATTTCTCTAATTCTTTTCTTTATTTTTTTAATTGTGGATGTTTGGGCTCTGGAATTGGTTGATTCTAAGTTTGGTGTAAACTCAGTTCCCAGATATTTAACGTTGTCTTTTATCCAACAGAGTTCCAAATCATCTAGGTAATCTTTTATGCATTTAATTGATAAATGGTAATAGTTCTGTTTTTTCTTTGTTTTGTTTGTAACCGGAGACTCTCCCGTAGTTCTCTGTGTGTAGCATAACATGCCGCACTGAAGAGTCAGTATTAGAGAGAAAAAGAATAACGTCATCTGCATATGCAGCTAATTTGAATTGATGGTTTTGGATTTGGATTCCTGTAATGGTCCGATAGTTTCTAATGGATTGCAGCAGAGGTTCGAGTGCCAGGACATAGAGAAGTGGTTATAGTGGGCAGCCTTGTCTATTGCCTCTGTCTAGAGGGAACATGGAGGAGAGTGTTCTGTTGACCAAGATAAAAGCCCTTGGTAAAGGCATTTGTCCAAATTAATAAAGCCGTAATCTATGCCGTGCCACCTCAGTGCCTGGATAGAAAGTTCCATTCCAGGTGATCAATTGCCTTTTCAGCATGCAGCGCCAACATCAATCTTGGTTCTGGTTGAGGGATAGATATTATGTCAGATAAGAGTCTAGTGTTTGCATAGGCATGCCTTTCTTTTATGAATCCTACTTGATAATTTGTTATCAGGTTTGGTAGGGCTTTTTCTAATCTGTTTGCGAGAATTTTGCCATAGGCTTTGCAGTCAACGTTAATCAGTGAGATAGGTCTGTCATTTTTTGGGTTGGTGGGGCCTATTTTTTGGTAGGATGATTATTTTGGCTTCTTCAAAAGGTCCCCTTTGAGGGGGGCATTGTTGCTAAAATGTTAATAAAATGTGTGTAATTTAGGAGTAAGAGAGGTCAGGAAGGATTGGAAGAATTTTATTGGGTAGCCATCTGGACCTGGAGCTTTCCCACTCTTCATGTTTGAGATTGCTTTCATAATTGAGTTGTTGTGATGAGGCTATTCGTACATTCTAGTTCAACTTTCCTTGCCCTATTTATTGGAATACTGTCCAGGAACTGAACCATGTCAGTCTGTGTGTTTGGAGAGTCTTCAGTGTTAGAGTATAGAGAGTTGTAGAAGTCAGCAAAAACGTGGGCTATTTCCCCCTTCTTTAGTGAGGGTTTCCCCATTTCTTATTTTTAATTGATTGCATTTTTGTTTTTTTCCTTTTGAGTATCTAGCCAATAGTTTCCCAGCCTTATTTGAGCCTCCATGGTATTTTGCCTTAATATTCACCAACGTTATTTTGGCAGCAATTGTCAATTTTTAAAATTAAATTCGAATTTTATTTTGATCATGTTCTCCCAGGCTTGGTCTGATTTGTCACCTTGATATTGTCTCTCTGCCTATTTTATTTTATTGAGGCTGACTATGAATTCCATGTGGACTCTCTTTTTCTTAGATGAAACTTGATTATTTCCCCTTTAAGTGTTGCCTTGATAGCGTCCCATACAATTTCCAGTCTAATGTGTTCTGTTTGGTTAATGGAGAAGAATTCCCTTGAAAAATCTTCTATTCCTTTGGTAAATTCTGTGTCATTGGGTAGTGAGGTATTAAGCCTTCATTTTCTATTATGGGTTGATGTAAGGTTGTGATCTACCAAGAGTGAGATAGGCGTGTGATCGGATAAGACAATGGGGTCTATTTTAGTGCCCACAATGCTGTTCCTTAAAAGGCTTCTGATTAAAACATGATCTATCATCGTGTAAGAATTGTAGGTGTTAGAGTACAATGTGTAGTCAAATTCTTCGGGGTTCCAAGTCTCCAAATGTCCGTCAAGTGACACTTGTTAATCATAGTGATTAGCGATTCATGGGCCTTTACCCATGAGAACCTTACCCTCGAATTTCTATCCAGGATTGTGTCCAATGGGAGATTCCAATCCTCGGCAAGAATGTAATTGCTCTCAGCATATGGTTCAATCTTTTTGCACAGAGATTTCCAAAAACCTGGCTCGATGCATGTCGGTGCATCGATGTTCATTATGTGATACTTTTTACCGTTGATTTCTGATGAACAAAGTGCCCATCTCCCTTTTGAGTATGTTTCGGTATATGTTATGCTTGCCTTGATTGCTGCTTTAATGTGGCGTTACGTACCCGTTCCACAGCCATCAACTGGGAGTAACGCCCGGGTCCCGAGTTAACGGCACAAGCAAAGTGAGGGCAATTAACATGGGTCCCAGGCCATTACCCCCCAGTGATGCCGGTGGAGCAGGTACATAAGGCCATTACCACCCGTCCCAGCCATGGGACGGGGCTAAATTACAGTATTATCGCTCCGTGAACAGGGAGCCTCACAGCATCCCGTTCACGGAGCAAAAAGACTGTTCCAAGATGGCCAACATGGAAAGGGAAGGCAGGGCTCCATACGGGTCAGTCGTTTTTCAAAGAAACGAGCTGGGGGTAGATCTCGGTCTTCGGCTGGGGCCTCCCTCTGGAACTGCCTCCCTGCCACCTTGAAACTTGAGGAGAAAGATATATGGTTCCGGAAACACCTCTAGACCATCCTCTTCGCTTCTGCCTTTGCCCCTCTTCTCCCATGCCGATCTGCTTTCTCTTTCAGCACTGTGAACCTGGCCACCCTCTGTCCTTCGGGCCCAAGTACCTGCTCACCGTGCCACCCTCCTGTCCTGCCTCTGGGCCACCCCATGTACTGGGGCCTGTATCTGTACCCATACAGTCCCACACCCACTCTTCTTCTGCACTCATCAGACACACCCTATCTGACTAACCTAACACTTTGCCATTTGCCGGCTGCACTACCAGTGTTTATCGCCTTTATTTATTTATTTTACTTATTATTATCTCTCCTCTGTTCCGCACTTTCCATTTCTCCCCCCTTCCATGCGCTTTCCCCCTTTTCCTTTCCCCGTGCACTTGCGCATTCTCAATGTCACTGGGTCTAGTAAGATCTTTGTTTTTGTTCTCCCCTGTTTCCCCTCCCCTTGCCTGGTCGCGCTCTGAAACACGTGTGTACGAGCGCGATATAAATAAAATATAATTTAATTTCCTTTCCATGGCAGCCATCGGAAGCAGAGCGGAAGGTGCAGCGGCGAGTGCCGCCGCAGCCGAAATAAGGTAAGTGAGGTGGGTGGAATTAAAAAATAAATAAATAAGGGGACGGAGGGTGGATGGCATCAGGGGGAGCCGTCTGTCTGACGGTATGGAAAGCAGGCTTTCTCCAGCGGATCAAGCCCACGTTCCTAGCCATCTGATTGGCTGGCTTCCCCCGCCAGGGTGCTAATAAGTATTATAACTTCATTTTAGTTCCTTTTGCCTAAGAGAAAAGGCAATGTTTTATGGATTTATTTTCAGTTTGACGGCTTCTGTTTCAGATAAGTGGGTTTCTTGGAGGAGGACGATGTTTGCCTTTTGTTTTTTGACATGGGAAATTATTTTTTGTCCCTTTATGGTGTTATTTAGCCCCCTTATGTTCTATGAAACTATATTAAGTAACATTGGACGTTCTATGAGTGGCTGGGCTTCCCTGAACGGGCCTCCATCTTCCCCTTGGTGAATGAAATATGCAGTTTGTTAATGTGCACCTCCCAGAGTCTAACTGTTATTTATTCTCTTGGGATGGCCACTATCAAAGGTTATCCTTGTGGAACTGCAAATTGGATGCCTGTATGTGAATGTACCACAATGTTGGTTTGTAGTTTTGTGTGGCTCCACGGCTTGCCTGGGTGACCCTCCCCACTCCCCAATACTCTTCCAAGGGACAGATGAGCAATAGGGATGGACTGAAGCCTGGGTGTAGATAAAGAGGTGAGCAGGGCTGTCAGAAGATGTGGTGAGGCCCGGGGCAAAACATTTGGTGAGGCCCCCTTACAATTTTTTGCACTCAGCCAGCAGCGGCACATCCGCAAACAGGAGACTCGAGAAATCTCCCCTTGAGTTTGTGTGCAGGATCCCAAATATGGTTTATTAATACAACTCCAAATCAACTACAGCAAAGTTAGATTTCTCTACTGAAGAAAGTTTCATGCCAGACTAACTTTTTTATCATATGAATAAATATATATAGGATGGCATGAGCTCTCCACTGCACCACCTCCAATTCTCTGAGGGTTAGTCACTTTTCCAAGCAAAGAGTTGAGGGCAGATCTCTTTCTTCGGCTGGGGCCTCCCTCTGGTAACAGCCTCCCTGCCTTGCTGAAACTTGAGGAGAACCATCTCCGGTTCCGGAAGCACCTCAAGACCTGTTTATTTGCTTCTGCCTTCTCTCTTCCTCTCCCTTGCTGATTACCTGCCTGATCCATGCACTGGTCACCTGGTCAAGCTCTGAATTCGGGCCCAGGTCCCTGCCTTTCCTGTAGCAATCCCGCACTGCCTCTTGGCTCCCTGAACTTGTGGTCTGTATCTGTAACCCTACAGTCCCCGCTCTTGCCCTTATTGTCCACCCGTTGGCTGCACTTATGAGTACTCACACTTGCCACCAGTTGGCTGCACTCTTGTTTCTCCTTTGTTCCTGCACTTCTGCATTCTACCCCACCCTTGGCACTTCTCCCCTCCCCCATTCCCTGCTCTTGCGCGATCAGAATGACACAAGGCCTAGTAAAATCTGTGTTTTGTCCTACTCTTTTGTTTCTTCCTCCTGCCTTGTCGCGCCTAGAAACACTTGTGTACAGGTACGTTATAAATGCCACATCATATCATTAAGGAGTACCCTGCCCCTGTGTGCGCATTAAAACACACATCATATACAGTGACAAATGATGTACAGTGGAGGCTGGTACATTTCCGAACTTAAGAGGCTTAAATATTTGTGCCAATTAGGCAGGATCAAGAGAGCACAGTGAGGGAGCCCAGACCAAACAAGGGTTGCTTGAGGGGGGTTCTCACTCCCAAGAAAATGTTTGAAACATTGGGTTAAAAGTATGCATTTTACAGCACTTTCTTTGCAAAAATGGGTAGAAATCCATACAGTTTGCAATTGGTTTTGTATAAAAGCACATGGAAATTCCCAATAGTTGCAAATCACAAATTGTGCATAGGAACATTTTCCAATACATTTCATGCCGCCTTTCCACGCGAGATATGCTAGTATAAAAATATAGTCATGCTGGTTGTTCTAATTATGTCGATGCAGGCTGCATCAATATATGCCATTATTACCATGTACGGACTCCCAGCCAGTAAAAATGCCATGCCACAAAAAGTATATCCAGGCTGACTGTGTACCATAAGTGTTATTTCTGGCTGGATTGGCCTACATTCAATGTGGGCAAATTTAGCCAAGTAGTATGTTTGCTTTAACCTTGGTGCATAGTCCTGTGCATCAAGGGTAAAGCAAAAAGAGCACTGGCAATGCTAACACTCTGGGCATTTGTGTAGGCATGGGAAATGCACTTCTGTATTGGTATTAGCTGGCCATTGATAGTGCCAGTGCAAAATGGTTTGAGTACCTGAGCAGCTGATAGCAGTGCCTGGTAAATGTCTAATACTTGTACACAAGCCAAAACTGTTGGCTTTGCCAATGGTTATTTTTAAAAGAACTTCATTGAAAGACACGCAGGGTGTTTTTAAATTGAGTGGCCAAAGGCAGACCTGATTAAGACATTTTTATTACATCAGTTACGTCCTTACAACTCCAATGAAGTCATGAATTCTCAGAAGACTCCTTTGAGGAAACACTGTTTAAAGGTAGCTTAAGAGTTCCAGTGAGAAGGTGTTTTGGGTGGGGAAGGCAGGAACTGGGTGAGAATTCCCATAGGGATTAGCATGGCCATGAGAAGTAATTTCACTGTTAGCACCTGCATTCATATCCATACATTTTTAGGTAATTGAAATCGTGATGTGGGGTTAGCACTTGGATAGGGGAGTGATTAGAAGGGAAGTGGTGACATGAGATATCTCATTTCCACAGCAGTCCTTAAGTGTGACGTTTCAGAAATGAAGGCAAGAGGTAGCTGCTTGTAACATTGAAGCTTCACCAGAATAGTTTCATTCGAAATGTGGAAAGATGTTAGGTGCCCCCACACAAGGAAGTTTGCCCCTTCCTCACAGCCTCTGACGTTAGCGCCTCTCCCAACATTTGAAGTGTTAGTCCCCTTCCCCCCTGACATTTTAGCCTAGATGCACCTCTGATGCCATGAACCCACCCCTTAATGGAGTGGCCCCCAGGGCGGCTACTTTTAGGGGTGGTGCTGAACACACACTCACAAAAAAACACTTTCACCCATGCATTCATCCACCAGTTACACAACTCCATACATTCATGCATACATAAAACAAAACACAGCATTGACACAAACACCAACATGCATGCATGCATTCATACATACACATACTAATTTAATTTAAATACACATATACACTTTTAATTTAAAATAAAAAACACTTACCTTACCTCCATGCACCCTTAAAAAGCATGCACGCAGCCGACACGTAGACATGCTGCCTGACAAGAGAGAACTCCTCTCCCATCAGTCAGCATGATCACGCTGACAACATGAACACACTGGGTGGCAGGAGAGGAGTCCCCTCCTATCAGTCAGCGTGGTCATGATGAGCAACGTGAACACACTGACTGACAACAGAGAACTCCTCTCCAATCAGCCAGCGTGATTACGCTGACAACAAGAACACACTGACTGACAGGAGAGCAGTCCTCTCCTGTCAGTCAGCGTGGTCATGATGAGCAACGTGAACAAACTGACTGACAAAAGAGAATTCCTCTCCCATCAATCAGCATGGTCACGCTGAGCAACGTGAACACACTGACTGACAACAGAGAACTCCTCTCCAATCAGCCAGCGTGATTACGCTGACAACAAGAACACACTGACTGACAGGAGAGCAGTCCTCTCCTGTCAGTCAGTGTGGTCACGCTAAGCAACGTGAACACACTGACCAGGGGAGTTGCTAGGTCTGGAAAAGACCCGGGGCTAGGCTGATGTCGGAACTGTTGGGACTGGGGGCTAGCTAGTCTTTTGGCTGAAGCTCCTGAGATTCTATCCGGGGCTACAACCAAAAGATCAGGGACTATAGCCCCCTTAGCCCCCCCCCCAGCAACGCCCCTGACACTGACAGACAAGAGAGAGCTCCTCTCCTGTCAGTCAGCGTGGTCATGCTGAGCAACGTCAACACACTGACAAGAGAGAACTCCTCTCCCATCAGTCAGCGTGGTCACGCTGAGCAACGTGAACACACTGACTGACAAGAGAGAACTCCTCTCCCATCAGTCAGCGTGATCACGCTGAGCATGTAAACACACTGACTGCCAGGAGAGGAGACCTCTCCCATCAGTCAGCTTGGTCACGCTGAGCAACGTGAACACACTGACTGACAAGAGAGAACTCCTCTCCTGTCAGTCAGTGTGGTCACGCTGAGCACGTAAACACACTGACTGACAGGAGAGGAGACCTCTCCCATCAGTCAGTGTGGTCACGCTGAGCAACGTGAACACACTAACTGACAAGAGAGAACTCCTCTCCCATCAGTCATTGTTATCACGCTGACAACATGAACACACTAATTGACAAGAGAGAACTCGTCTCCTGTCAGTCAGTATGGTCACGCTGAGCAACGTGAACACACTGACTGACAGGAGTCCTCTCTTGTCATTCAGCATGTCCACGTTTTCAGCTGAATGACGAGAGGCAGCACAGTCCACTTCTGAGCCCTGCTGTCTCCCATTATTTTGCTGTTTGTTGCGGGCTTCATAAGAAACAGCAAAATCATTGCAGGGTCAGCACAGTCCCCCGTGTGAATAAAGGACACGGGAGACTGTGCTGCCTTTCACTTAGGAGAGGGGGCCGCGAGGCCCCCAGCAAGCGCAAGGCCTGGGGCAGTTTGCCCCCCTGCACCCCTCTCATGACGGCCCTGGAGGCGAGATGCAGGGACAGGAATGCGCAGATAGAAAAAAACAAACTTGTAGATAGCCATGTAGACTATAAGAGACAGAGCTAAATACAGAGTCATTAAAAGCCAAAGGGTGCGAGCCACACCACACCCCTCAACTGGGATGGCCCTGTGGGGACGTGGGTGCCGGTGGACAAACTGGCTGAACATGAGCCCATGCCTCACCTGGGATTTCCAAAAATGAAGGCAATTACCTGAGCTTGACTATAAGGAGGACGGTGGCTGAAAACAAGGCCTGGAGCCTCCTCCCGACATTTGCAAAACGTGATGCGTTCGAATAACGGGCTGGTTCTCCGCACGCAGTGGGGAATCCAGATGCTGTAGGCCTGCAGGGCTAGCAGGGGCGCGTTCTGGATTTCCTCATCACCATTTGTTGGGAGGCCGAGAGGGGGGGCATGTGTTTGAGCAGCGGGGTGAGGTTATAATGACACGCACACTGTTGTGGGTCCTGCAGATCCCCGCTTCGGTCTGCCTGAAAGCGAGCCAAGCCTGGCCTCTTTATTTACTCCGCACGTCGTGAAGTCATGTGACACAACATAGACTGTCCAGTCAGAGCACTGAGATTATAATTTAGCACTGAAAGGCTGCAGGTAGGACGCATGCTTTGCTGTAGGGACTGCTTATTTTTTTCGAGCTTTGTAAACGTCAGATCACAGCACTAGGAAGGAAGAGGGTGGGGGTAGAGGAGAGTGCAGTGGGAAGAGGACAAGAAATGGGAAGGCAGTGCAAATAAATAGATGGGTCTCGTTCAGCAGGCAATGCAGTTGCACGGTGAGAACCAGCTGAGCTTTCCAAAGGATAAAGTCTTCTGTCCAAAGCCACACGAATAGTAGCGATTTCAAGGTCTTCCAGAATTTGATCTGGCCCATTTCTAGTCTGAGAGCTTGGGGGAGCTGGTTGAACAATTCGGGGTCCCTGATGACAACAAAAGATGATGAATAGCATGGCTCCTTAAAAGGAGTTTCACCCCTTCCTATCAGACCTGAGGGGACTCATATTAATTTATACGCTGCCCAGGGCATCGAAGAAGGTCTGAATAGGGCCCAGGGGTGAACCAGGCAGGGGCCAGGGGTGAACCAGGAAGGAAATTGGAAAAGAGTGAGAGGCAGAGGCGCAGCCAGGATTGTCTAACAAGTGGGGCCTGAAGCTAAAGTAGTTGGGCCTCCTGCAGTGGCATTAAGATCTGTACATGCCCACACAGTGCTGCTGATTGGCCATGTGCAGCTTTTGGGTGGGCCTTGCCCACTAAGGCCCTACGCTGTCTAGGCCCCTGGTGAGAGGAGAAGCGAAGCATAAGCAGGATAAAGACAAACGTAAACAAAAGAAAAGGTACAAGGGCGATGAAGGGTGTGTACTGGTGGTAGTAGTGGCGAGCGTGTGAAATAAAATGACATATCTTGATTTGTGCGCATTACGTGCAGCACGGACAGTATGAATTGCAGCAATTATATCCATGTGATGTTAACTATAAAGTCGTCCAAAGAGCAGCTCACCGGGCAGTGCAGTGGCGACACTAGCCGGGTGAGCTGCTCACACAGCAACATGCAGCAGAGGCCTTAAACGCCAATGTGTCCCAGGTATGTGGCATGGGAGTTGGCAATTTTGCTGCTAAAGTGGGATGCTGGGGAAACCTGCCGAAATCTGAAAAAATAGATAATTTTTGCAGGACTACTCATGTATGGCAGGAAAGTGTCCCCATATCCGTCACTCCTCCCGTCTTGAAGTTCTTGCGAGTCTACTCTTCCCTCCGATGTGCTGCAAAGCCACCCCGAAGTGTCCTTAAACATATTCTTACCAAGGGTAAAAATGTCAGGTTGAGAGCTACTAGCCAAGCTCTATGCCCCATAATTCTACACGTGCACAGCAGATCGGGTTTTATTTGCCAAGAATATCAATTGCCATTGGCTAGTGGGGAGAGCCCTGTTCTTACAATGTAACTTAAATAGACCTCCCTCAAATAGGCTAGAGGATTGTGGTTTGTTATGACGGACCATAAGCTACAGCTGCAGCATAACCTCCACTGATCATGTCTGTGACGACTATTTGTTGTGTATGATCGGTTCACGGCATTATCTAGCCTTTTAATTTAAATCTTTTGAAACATTACCCCTGTATAAAGGGGTACGTTCGCAGAGTAGACAGATTGATGATCACATGTGCCATTTCTCCATATAAAAACCTTATGAGTAGATTGTTCCTTCTTCCAAGTGCATCCATGTGCAGCATGTGGAAATAATGCCACCTTCTAGCCCGTAGCAAGAACGCTAGTGCTAAGTCCTGGGAAGGCAGTGAGGTTGAGGCTAATTGCAAACAAATTCTGTAGTAAAGATTGTATGTAGTAACCCTGTGGGAAATATTACACCAGCCTTGTCCTCTTGGCAATAGTTAACCCAACCTTTGGTATAGGCCTGTACTACACAAGTTGGTAGTGACTGAGCAGCCAGGCTCATCTTCGGAGGGGTCATTGTAAACTGTAGTGGTGAAACATAGAGATTCAAATAACACTTGTACTCAAGGTTTCTTAATTAAAATAATTATTCGTAATTTAACAGTCAGTTTTAAAATGAGCCTTCTTTAGAAGGGGGCAATTGGCAACAATAAAATACACTTCAACAATACACTCGGTTTCAGTTAAATAAGTAGATACTCTTATGGGGGGAGTGTCTCTCTCTCTTTCTTTCCCTCTCTCTCTTTCTCTCTCTCTCGCTCTCTTTCTCTCTCTCTCTTTCTCTCTCTCTCTTTCTCTCTCTCTCTTTCTCTCTCTCTCTTTCTCTCTCTCTTTCTCTCTCTCTCTCTTTCTCTCTCTCTTTCTCTCGCCCCCACCCCCCAACTCGGGAAGGAAACCATGGTTAACAAGTTTCTTCAAACAGTTAAGTACTTTACAATCCCCCAATGCAACATAGTTTAACCCTTTCCTAGCTATACAAGTACGTTATGTATGCCTTATTGAGGGACAGATTCATACAAAGTCAGAGGGAAAGAAGAGTCTACAGGGAGTCAGGACAGCCAATGTCAGTTGAACAAAGTCTAGGAGGTCCGAGGCACTGCTTGAGGATAGCACAAAAGTGTGGAAAATAATGTTAGCAAAAAGTTTTGTAGCAAAAAGAATCACTGTTGGGCCACAAGCTGGGAGGCTTGTGAGAAGTAAAGATGCAAGCAACTCTGCAAAAGGCAGCTACTGCAAGTCTCCAGTGAGAACAAGCAAGCTACACACAACTAGAGGTAAGTACCCCTAGTTACACAGTAACACGAGTCTGAAGAAAGGGATCCAGCTGGCTTATATCGTCTGTCGTGGGGACAAGAGGGAGGACCTCTGGGGATTCGTGCACTACAGTTTGAAGGTCGGCGGCAACAATTGAGATCAGCAGCACTTTGCAGTTTCAGCTACTCACAAATGGCACCACTGCGATTCTTGGACAGCTTGTGGACTCTGTTGAGGTGGCTCAGGCTTGGTCGGTCCTGCTTCGAGGGAGTCGGCTTAAAGATCCTGGTGTGGCTTAAAAACAATGCACTCACTTCTGGTGTTCCTGTCCCCTGGGACTCGATTCCAGCAGCAGCAGTGAAGACTACAGCCAGCAGGGAGAGGGGTTCCACTTTCTTGGGGTCAGTTGGTCCCACATAGCCAAGGGGAGAAGTCGTCTGTTCCGGGTTTCTCTAGTCGATTCTAAATATGGAGCTACGGCACTACAGAAGGGCTTCACCGAGCAAACCAATGGTCCAGGAGGGTGCAGCAAGCTTCTCTTCCAGTTTCTTCTTCGGTTCCTTCGTCCATTTGTCCACTCTGCCTTCCTTGCAAAAGACCTTGCCTTTTTATGCAAGTTCCTCCCATTCATTTGCAGCCTAGCTGTCACTCACAGCAGGGTGGCTGTCCTCCAAGGTCAGCCAGCCAATCACCTTTGGGTGCATTCCTGTAACCAAGGAGACTAAGCACAGGGATTTTTGGTAACCTCCCTCGCTTCCTGCCCTGCCAGACACGCTGGAGCCAGAGGCGGGCTTCAGCAGTGAAACCCTGCCAAAGACCAAACGAAAAAAGGGACCAAACCTGGTTTGGCGCGCAAAGTAAATCTCAAGAAGGATCTTACAAACAAGAACTGGCAACAAAAAAAAAATCGACCTGGTAATTTGGACAAAATGGGCACCCATGGGTGCAATAGTGCAGCTGAGGATTGAACGTGTGGTAAGAACGCACAATGGTAGGAAAATTAAACCACTGCCACCAGATATTAACTGTAGTAAGGGTAACCTAACAATGTTACCCGAGAAGGTAGACAAAGGGGATACTAAGGAACCCCTCCAGCACTCCATGTAAGATGGTGTGTGCTCGGTCTACAAAGAGAAAAAGTTAATTAAAGTCAATTTGACTTCACTACTTCTTGGAAACAGTAGTTTATCCAAGAGACGGTATTTAAACCTTGGCAGAAATCCAAAGGACTTCTCTGCGACACTGCACTGAGGGTGTTGTGTGTCACCATACAAAAAGATAATGCCTATGGAGTTTGTCAGACTCCGAAACTTATACGAAACACAGGGTTCAAATCAGAGAACAATACATGAGAGTGGGAAAAAGATCTCACACTTTCCAGGATAAAAATTAAAAGTCCAGCAAAAGAGCTGGGGGTTCTATAAGGTAGAAGGGGAATTAGCACAGAAATGAGAATTCTCTCTAACCAATCCCATATCGGTGGTGTATGAATTGTCCTCTGTTAGAGTAACCTCACCCATGGCTTGAACATATGCACCCAAATTATACTGTCTACAGGGTGTCCAGCAAACCAATCTTTAATACATTTCCAAAGTTTAAACGACAGATTCACCCGTTCATTTAAAACTCTGAGCTGCACTTCCTGATAGCGTTGTAATCCGTGTGGGGGTGATGGGCCTCCCTCTTCCTGGGAGCGGAATAATGCACAATTGGAAATTCTATGACTGGTTCCCTTCCATATGTTGGATTGTGTATCACCTTTGTGAAGGCACCATGAAGTAAGACGCTGACAACAGATTCAAATTTGCATTTAAAAGTTGTTTTTAACTGAAGAGCCTGCATGGAGTAAGGCCTAACTAAAGAAAACTAAGGATAGTCGGAATCAAGTCTGTCGGTGTCCAAAACCTATACTTTCCCTCACAACTAACTGTATATAATGTGTAGGGATGTAAGCAGCAAAATGAAGTGATCAAAATAGAGTTCCAAGCTTCTTCCAGCTTGTGACTTGTACTTTACTTCCCCTTCCCCAAGTTAAACACAGTTCCCACACTCTTGGGGGTTCCCTTCCCCAAGAGTTCAAATCCTCTAGCTTTTAACATCAGTTCAAATCTTTCAGCTTTCAAAAACAATATCCATTCAAATCTTCCAGCTTTTTAAAAAAAAAAAAACAGTTTTTTTGGGACAGTTCCTATATACTTTGAAGTCAATACATTTCACTGGCTCACATAGTTTGTTCTGTTTCTACAGTTCAAAATCACTCTGCTTCGTTATTTTATTTTCCTTGGCTCTTTCCAAAAAGGAGGCACTCCATCTAGGCGCAGTTAGACCACACGGGCCACCCATTACAGGTCACGCAACCGATACCCCTATGCACTTCGTTACACTTTTTTTTCCTCTGACTCTTGCCAACACAGGTTTCTTCTTAACCTGAAACACTTGACCGTGGCTTGTTGGCCACCGTACACTTGGTTATATACAGTTTCTCATTTCCATACCCCATTACTCGCAGGAAGCTGGGCAAGGTGAGTTACCCCCCTGAGACCTGGCCCAGATGCCCCCTAAGAACCAAAAAACACTGTAAAAGTGTTTAAAATGGCGTTTATCCCGCGCACACAGTGCTCGAGTCCTCTTCCTCCTTCCCCCTCCCTCCGCAGCCCAATCCCGCCCCCAACCCTCCCCTGGCACCCTGATTGGTCCACAGGCCAAATAGGAAGCAAACTACCGAGCGTGGCATCGCCGCTCGCACCATTACTCACAAGAATCTGGGCAAGGTGAGTTACCCCCCCTGAGACCTGGCCCAGATGCCCCCTAAGAACCAAAAAACACTGTAAAAGTGTTTAAAATGGCGTTTATCCTGCACACACAGCGCTCGAGTCCCCTTCCTCCTTCCCCCTCCCTCCGCAGCCCAATCCCGCCTCCCAACCCTCCCCTGGCACCCTGATTGGTCCACGGGCCAAATAGGAAGCAAACTACCGAGCGTGGCATCGCCGCTCGCACCATTACTCGCAAGAAGCTGGGCAAGGTGAGTTACCCCCCTGAGACCTGGCCCAGATGCCCCCTATGAACCAAAAAACACTGTAAAAGTGTTTAAAATGGCTTTTATCCCGCGCACAC
Source organism: Ambystoma mexicanum (assembly GCF_040938575.1). NCBI lineage: Eukaryota > Metazoa > Chordata > Amphibia > Caudata > Ambystomatidae > Ambystoma > Ambystoma mexicanum. The sequence continues at coordinate 310,703,563 of NC_090926.1, forward strand.
AGTGCTCGAGTCCCCTTCCTCCTTCCCCCTCCCTCCGCAGCCCAATCCCGCCTCCCAACCCTCCCCTGGCACCCTGATTGGTCCACGGGTCACATACCACGAACCCTCCCAGGGCAGCCCTCTGCTCGGCAGCCCCTACAGCTAAGGGTCCCAAGGCCAAGGGCGGCTCTGACACTGGTGGTTCCAAGATGTGTCTGCAGGTGTCAGCAGGGGAAGCCATGAAGCCACCAGACACAGACAAACTGTAAGTGCTGGCATGGGTGGGGGGTAGAGCAATTACTCTACTCCAGAAAGCTCCTGCCACTCTAACTTACCTTTCAATGGCCTAGACTGATACAGACCTACACCATGCATTATTAGAGAGATATGTGACCACCAGCCTAAACCTAATCATGGATGGACAGCAAACAGTGCCTGCAGTATAATGGTAACTAGTACTATACTGTGAGAGAATCAGAAAGATTAGTATGCGCCAAATCTAGACAGAAATGTCATTGTTAGCATATGCCACACTTAGATGGAATTCTCTAGTTTAGTCTGCGCCAAATCTAGACAGAAATGTCATTGTTAGCATATGCCACACTTAGATGGAATTCTCTAGTTTAGTCTGCGCCAAATCTAGACAGAAATGTGATTGTTAGCATATGCCACACCTAGATGGAATTCTCTAGTTTCGTCTGTGCCAAAGCTAGACAGAAATGTGACTGTTAGCATATGCCACACTTAGATGGAATTTCAGAAATGTGCTTGTTAGCATATGCCACACTTAGATGGAATTTCAGAAATGTGGTTGTTAGCATATGCCACACTTAGATGGAATTCTCTAGTTTAGTCTGCGCCAAATCTAGACAGAAATGTGACTGTTAGCATATGCCACACTTAGATGGAATTCTCAAGTTTAGCCCGCCTCGCATCTAGAGAGAAATGTGATTGTTAGCATATGTGATTCTCAGCAGGCACCACACTTGGAATTCTGAACCTAGCTTGCGTCGCATCTAGATAGAAATGTGACTCTTAGCATGCACCACACTCAGGATTCTGAATCCTAGCTTGCGTCGCATCCGCACGGAGTGTGACTGTTGGCATGTGCCACACTAGCATGGAATTCTGAACTTTAGCTGGCACGCCATCCAGATAGAAATATAACTGTTAGCATGTACCGCACCCAGATGGAATCCCACAATTGGAAGGACAGCAATGCCAACTAACCAACCAACAATTCCATCCCTCTGCATAATTCTCTCAAACTATAACCAAACAACCACAAACCTAAAACGCAGCAATCCGCACAGACTTCACAACAATGCAACAACAAAACAAACCACACATAGACCTGCACAACAGCACACGACGACTACGGACCATAAAACACCCCAAGCCCAGCCAACGGACCCACCGGGCTGAGGGAGGCTGCCAACAGCACATCACTGCTCTCTTGCACTTTTCCAGCTTACTCCCACTAACCCACCCCTCTCCTCCCCTTTTCAGAGCCGCCAGAGCGCAAGGGGACCACTTCGGTGGTGATAGTGCGCGGTACAAATGTCCTTTAACATTAACATCTTTTTCGCGCTTTAAAATCCTTGACAAATAAATGGCGGCAGGTTTCCCAATTCGATGGTTGGAAGTAGCCTGAACTGGGCCAGCCACTGCGCATGCGAAAGATAGTGGGCAGCAAGAAAAAACCCCACGGGGCACATAACAATGACTGGCGTGCATGGCATATGTGATTAACGGCCGCTATTTCTTTCCAACAGTTTGGTGCTGGGCAGCGGCTCTGTAAATTTATCATCCAGCTTCACTAATAGTGGGTGCTCTAGGTTGGCCAGAGGCAAACGTCCTACAGAAAGGAGGCCTCGTGCCCTCTTCTAGCCCACGTGCATTCTGTTCTTGAACAAGGAGGCACCCTTAGGTGTTCCGGTTTGCTTTTTTCCCCTCACTCTACGCGCTCCGTCAGTGGCAACCAGTTTTTGAGTGAAGTCATTTGTTGACTGTTGCAAATGCAGATAGAATCTGCAAGATAAATGTTAACTGTCATTAAAGGTAACTGTTCTCCAGACAGGGTTTTTAAGTTCGGCACCCTATGCAGGAATGAATGTTTTTGCTCCAAACCCGTCTGGAAGGCTATGCTTTCAGAACTCACTTAGGGCCTAGCCAAACCAGGAGTGAGCGGATGTGCGAAAAGAATGGTCCTCGGGGCCCTGATCCACAGCACCAGCCTGGAAAAACTACAATGGCCAAAAGCAAGCCCTTGTGTGCACTAACTTCAGAAAGCCAAGGTTCTTTCATTTGAGCAAATAGAATTATTTACAGATAACCTAGTGGGGGACGTCATTTCTGAGACCGCACAATCTGCGCAAGAACTACACTCTATAAGGGTTTGCGGAGTGTGGAAAGGGGCAACCACCACAGGACCTTTAAAGACAGAAAGACTGAACCAACGGGGACTGTGACCGTGCCTGGAGTCAGAGAGCAAGCATCGCCTTGTGGAGCTTGTGCCTTGGTAGAGAATTACTCATGGTGGACCACCAGGAACCTATTCCTTTAAGGACTGGCGTGCTCTTCTTTAGAAAAATGGAAGGCAACTCATCCCCTGACAGGGGAACAGCTGCGCTCTGCCATCCAGATGCTGTCTCTCCCCTATGGTGGCCAGTCTCCTGCAGCTAACTGCACATATAGGCATCACTCCAGACAGCATGAAGAAGGCTGGTGTGGATGGCCTTCCGCCCCCTTCCAGAGGATCCACAATTACCAACAGCGCCTTTGTTTCGCAGGACAAGATGCACTGTGGATGCCGTGAGCTTCTTTCCCTGAGCCTGAAAAACGATAAGTATGGCCCGTTAGGAGATGTATGCCACAGTAGCCGCAGGAAACATCATACACAAGCCCTAAGTGGGTATCTCCAATCCAACCAAGGTTAAATGCTAGCATTATTTTCTGAGCTGCTGTAGCACTCAAAACTTCTAGGCACCATATTGCATGGTAGCTGCCAAGACCAGAACCTAGATAAACCACTAACCACAGGCATGCTGGCCACCTCACACGCTGTGGAATCCAGCGATTTTCTAGAGAGAATCAGTCCGCGCCGCCTTTCTGAGTGCCTAACCACTGAGGATACTCACCTAGATAGACTGAGATGTGGAAAGGGGAGGAGAACACACGTATTGTACATCCAGAGCCAAGTCAGATCAACCCGGACACCCTAACTCCAATCATAACATGATTCAGGTCTACTGATGGTACTTGGCCCCTTAGGGCAAGGCAGCTTAGGGCAAGGCACAGAATGACACACTAAGCAGGCTACCTCCCTTGAAACGTACAGCAGCAAAACAGCGGATGAAATGATCGCGCCTTCCATGGCCGATGCAACATAAAAACAGTATACAAATAGACATCATAAAGAACGTCCTCCAACATGGCACAACGTTCATGGAGTCATGCAGATCGAGTTCATTCACAGCGAAGTGGGGCAATTTGGGCACACGTTAACATTTCTAAGGAAAATCAATAAGAGTGGGTTCCGTACCTCATATCCTTTCAGCGAAGGCCCTACTAGCACCACAGGCCTCATTGAGGGAACCACGTCATAGGGAGGAACGTGCTCTGTCTACAAGGGAGAAAAAAGATCTCAGTGTTATTGAAATATATGCTGTTCCCCCACCACCATTTCACACTCCATTCACACACCAGAGGGCAGTCTGAAATAGGGAACAGCCTACATTTGTCTTATCAGCGACAAGTACACAGTGTTAAATGTTCAGAAGTATCACAGAAGAAAACCACCAGTAGGTTGCCTTCCTAAAGGGTTCCGATGCACTGGCATGGGGACAACCACAAAGATGCATTATGACAACTGCATTCCAAGCCAACCTCCCGAATTTGGAGCAGTAGACTGGTTGACTGTGCCATCATTGCTTTCATGGAGTGGCAGGCAGAAGGCACCTGCTATTAAGGGTGAAACTGAAAACCAAATAGGGTCTGCAACATAAGGGAGTCAGCATAGATGGACCTGGTAGTCCTCAGTATGGAGTCCAACAATGTCTAACCAATCTGGAGTCCACTGTCTTTGGCCACCATATTTTACCCCAACTGTGCTTTTATTTCGGACGATGACTTTAAATATGGGTATAGGAGACAAAATCTTAGATTTTATTTTAAGTCTGCAATCTCAGTTTTTCTAACTAATCAAGTGATTAGGTGGAAATGTAAAATTACAGCAGATGTTATTATAAAGAAATCCATACCTTTTGTCATCAAAACATTTCATTAGTTTATTGGAAAAGTGAAAACATTAGAAAGGAACAAGAATAGAATATGGTGACGAGGACAACATATTTACCAGTGCTTTCTGTAAAATGGTGCATGTCACCATAAGCACACTTCATATTAGGTGCACCGCTGACACCGAAAGGCCAGTCACGCACAGTGAAACTTATTTGCCATTTACTGCAAACAAAGCTTGTTTTCATTAAATGTCAAATACAAGTTTCAAACATCCCCATACTCACCAGCAAGGTCAAGAACCATGCCAATTGCACTCACCCTTCACAAATTCCTAGTAGATTTTGAAAGCCCTGGTAGCACATCATTGGCAGTGATGGGCTGGCACTGGAAGAAGAGGCCACATTGGTGGAGGCATAGCAGAACTGGTGGAGATGGGGCATTGGAAGCGATGAGGTAATGGGTGAGTTGCTCAGGCCAGGAGTTCCAAGGTAAAGTGCCCAGAGCTGCAACTGTTTACCGTCGCTATAATTTTAACTATATTTTGGTAAGCTCTACGTGGTGGGTGATTTGTAGTTGAAGCAGAGGAGCTTGTATTTGATGCTCTGCTCTTCCAGGAGGCCATGGAGGACCCTGGGTTATGGCGATGTGGTTGAACAAATCATTTTGTGTTCTGAACCAGTTACGCATCGCATTGTTCTGATGGTGGCACTAGGTTTCTCTAGGCTACATTTAAAGGCTTGGCTTTGGCACCAAGACTGTATGGAAGGATGAGCTGGAATAATCCTCATCAAATGTCCAATGGGCTGGGACATATATATTCATGCTTTCCTATTTAAATTCCTTACCCATTTTCACCATAATCATTTGCCGCTATCTAGGTTTAGCTCTAACCCGTCTAGATTTTGCCTGAACTACGCAGCTGATGGGGATGATTTTCTACACGCGTCTTGGTCCTGTCTGCCCATAGGTTTGTTTTAGACTGACAAAACCAGCTTTCTCATGTTGGCCTGGGCCAGGGCATTGCCAGAGCATCTATGCCCTGACCTAAGCGATGTGATTTCTGAAATCGAAGACACAGAGCCACTCTGGTTCCTAACAGCTATTTGAAAATGAAAGAAGAGACCAGACCTTGTAATGAGGCTACAGCATTTGGAAATATTGGGTTCCACTTGCCCCTTAACAAACCTGAGATACAGGTTATTATAACCATGATCAAGAAGACGTTGGCAGACACTATCCTCCTGTCATCCGGGAAGGATTAAAAATAGCGAGCTGGGCGCTGGATACCTATGAAGATGAAGTGTGGGAAAGAACTGGCAGAGCTATATCCCTGGTGCTTTGCAAAGTAGTGGTTACGAGCTAGATCCCTGTAACAGAGTTTAAGCAAGAAACCGCTTGGACCTGTATCCCAGAGACTGTATTGAGTTTTGGGATAGGGGAACGGGTGGGTGACCAGTATCCAAACAAGGAAGAAAATCCCGACACCATGTCGTTTGACCCCACCCTAACACCATTAGCTTATTACTTTAGAGTATTCTCAGAGAGGGCTTCCCAGTTATGCTTATTTGAGCCAAGCGGCTTCAGTGTGCTTTATGCCAGAGACAGGCGTGGGTTTTGAGATTGTGGTAGGACAGGTATCATTACAAAGAAGAGCATCATGACATTGTTTTGTTGCACACATCCAGAAAGTATTAGTTAGGGTGATTTCCAGGGAGGGATTCACAGTTATGTTTTAGATTAACCTGCATGTCCTGTAGGCATTTATCCCAAACAACCTTTCTTTGAGAATAAAGAATGATGAAACCTTCATATGGTGTGTGTGTGTCACATGGTTTATTGATCCGCTACAATTCGGTGTTAGAGGTGGGATTGACAGATCCTGAACTTTAGGTTCAACCTACAAGCAACCAGAGGACCTGGGGATATTTCCCATGTTCTATTTTCTATTAAAATGCAGCTTTTCTATGAGTTCCTCATCTGTCAGTTTTTCAAGGATCACATCTGCTAGGATAATTTGAAAGTTGAGTGTGGGAGACCTCGGGAGCATGTCTGGTGAATCCAATTAAAAGGAAGTCATGTCTCTCCTGGTGCACTTTTTCTTATCAAGGGATTCATCCATCTTTCCCAACCACTTATGAGAAAACCAAACCTACCCATCAACGACGCACATAAGAAATCTTCAGGGAAGCGGCCCACGGACGATTCCACCTTAGATGATCCGGACCCTATGAAGATTTCGAGGAATAATTTGTACTCTCCTGAAGCCCAACCACTCCAGCAAGATGTCCCTGGGAGAATATTTGAAGAACTTGGTGGACGGTCACATACTGGTGGACGGGGAACACCAGAGGTCAGTGGAAAAATAGGAGGCCCTTACAAACCCAACCCATCATTCCCATGTTCCTCCATCAATCTCACCAAACATTTTCTTGTAGCGTTGATCCTGAGGTGTTCCATATTCATTTTGAATGAGTGGTGGAGACCGCCCAGTAGACACAAGATCGATGGGTAGGTATGTGTCTTCCTAGTTAACTATAGAGCTTCGAAAGTCCTACTAACTCTTCAGCCCTCATGGCATGACCCCATATACAGACATTAAAATGGAGATCCAGGAGCGAATGGGCCAAGATGTTGAGTAGCATCGGCAAAAGCCAAGAAGCCTCATGTCACGATAATCTGAAACACCTCCCCAGATGGCCTACAGGATCAAGCATCTTTTGCAACATTGGCTGGCTGATCCATCCCTGGAAGAAATCAAAGGTTATTTGCCCCGAGGCCTCCAAAGATCTGTAAGTCAAATATAAAGCCCTTCTCTGGGGGAGGCAGTTTAAACCACCATTTGCCACTAGCAAGAACTGGTGCCAGGAACCCCTTGGGCATAGTTTTACTTTTCACATCCCCAAAACTAAGTGGAGGACTAAAGGGGAGGGCGGAGCTTCCAAACTGTTGTGGGGCAAGCAGACTGACGATTTAGAGAAGCTGGTTCTAAGGAGACTGCCTGACCCGAGGGACATCCTCCTATTGTGCTGAAATATTTTGCATCTTTGAACAATCCTCTGATGTTTTCCTTGCAGTATACTGGAGCACATTACCCATCAAGGCCCTGAAAACCAGCTGAAAGAACCTATGAAACTGGGGCATGTGGGAACAAGAGAAATGCTCAGAAGACCAACCAGAGGAACTGGTTAAGGGGGCTGGGTTATCTGTGGACTGACAGAGACACAGCATATTATAGAAAGAAGACCTATGGGCAAGGAAATTCCAAAGGAAAGTATAAAACTCTATTGTCACTGACAGACAAGTCCATTGAGACCCTGCTAGATTCAGGGAGCAGACAGACAGGAGCACGACCGAGCTTACTTTCCTAAGAACATGTCACTCAGAAAGAAATGGTCAAGATAGTCCGTGTCCATGGGATTCAGGAAAACTTGCTCGAAGCACAGGTAGCACTCTATGGGAAGGTCAAAACGATTCCAGTAAAGGCAGGAGATATTCTGGGCTGGCCAAGCTGATAACACTTGGAACAGACTCCCCTAAATTTGACCACTGGTTTTCATAAGCCCAAGGCCAGACATCAGGGGAAAAGGGCCAGTCTTGTCACTATATCGAGGTTGGGCAGCATATGCAGTATATGCCTGAGACTGTGTTGAATTTAGAGTCTCAGGGGAGCCTGGTATCCCCTCGAGATGGAGAATCCTGGCACTGTATTGTTTGATCCATTCTGACACAATTAGCTTTGAAGGATTCCTGTGGTGGGATTCCCAGTTATGTTTTAGATAAACCTTTAAATCCTGTTAGAGTTGATCCCAGCCAACACCTTTTTGGGAATAAATAATGTTTGTACCTTCTTTTGGTGTGTCACAGGGTTTTCCAATAGTTGCAGAGCTAATGTGTGAGAGATGATTATAATGACCAGCGTGGGTGGTAGCCCTTGGGGTCCTCATGCTGGGAGGCTGAGAATCTGTAGGAAAGTCAGTCCATGGATTTGTAGGAATGGCTGTCAAATCGACAAAATATTATTACAAAAAACAAGCTAATAGGTCCTCCCCTTGCTGCTCAGTATGGCTGTGTACCTTGTCTTGGTGTAAGTAACAAGAACAACATTCTTTGTTAACTTGGCGGCAACTCCTTTCGGTAGAGCTGGAACGGGATGCCGAGGTAGCCCTCCAAAAGGATGGGACAAAATAGTGCATTTTAAAACTCCTATTTACACATATAGTGAATACAAAGTCACATGTCTTAGATTAGAACACAGTTCAGGATCTCACGTTTCATCTTCATCCAGTAGGCACAGACTGGGGTGCCCAGGCCTTAAATTGAGTTATAAAGTTGTGCACTTGGAGCAGCAATTACCATCCTCCACTCTGTATTTAAGAGTTCTAGTTAGGACAGATACGTGTATGATCTGCTGAATCCTATGCATAGCAATTGGCCTGCCCTGTGACCTTCTTCAAAACGTACGCCATTCTAGGCAGAAGAAACGTGTCAGAGAGGTAGCAAAAAGAAGAGGAAGCACGGGGCCCAGCAATGGAGAGGAGTGAAGCGAAGGCCTTGAAAAAGGGGCAAAAATGCATTAAAAGAAATGCAAAGGAGGCAGACGCTCACAATGCAGAGGTAGAAACAGAAAGAGGAGCTCAGAACTGGGGAGCGTAAGAGAAAGAGGACAGACTGAGAGGGAGAAAGAATGATAAAGTAAAACAGGAAAAGGGAGAAAGACAAGTTTAGATCTCAGGAATGCAGAAGAAGGGAGACAAGGAAGATCATTCAGAACTGTCGAGGGTGGTAGACAGAGAAGCAGGACTTGCGGGAGAAGCAAGAGGAAGGAGAGTATGCAGGAATGGAGAGGATAAGGAAAGTGCAGAGAATTGGAGAGAAGGAGGGTTTGCATGAATGTGATGGAGAAATAGCGAGATCAAAAACCAAAGGGAGTGGGTTAAGAAGTAGGAAGCTTAGAAATAGAACGGGTATGGTGGTAACTCAGAAATTCGGAGAGGGGAGGAGAGGAGCAGCAGTGGAACATGAGTGCTAGAGAGCAGGAGTGACTCAAGCGATGTGGAAGCTCCTGATCATTCTTAACACTTAGTCACTGCGACACAGAAACAAACGTAGATGCACCTTTTTTTTTTCTTCTAGAATTCTGTTTAGGCTTTTGGACAAAATGTCACTTTAAAGAACACCTGAAGAGGGTATTTCCATGGCAATATTAAAAGTGCCCAGATTTTAGTCCCAAAACCTAAATTCCTGCAAGTAGTAAAACTGGACGGTGGATCCCGTAGATTGCGAGCAAGGCTCAGGGGCCTGCTTGCATTACCTGTGCTGGGGGCTGTAAATGAGTGTTGTGTGAAATGGTGTATGTGTATGTATAGTGCTCTAGGAGTACCAAATTGCATAGGGTTGCTGTTAGATATTTTGTTTGATAGTAGGTCCATTGGGCTGGAGTTGATGGAAGGTTCATCATTAGCAGATGAGTTTTTAGATGGGGGGGGGGGGGGGGAGTCCTGCACGTGATGTGAGCAGCCCTGCAATCCACTCCACTTCCTTCACTCAGCCTGGTCTGTGGTGAATGTCCACAGGTGAAATGGGAGGAGGGGGGTGAGGTTTTGAGGTGTTCTTCTTCCAGAGCCCAATCCAGCCCCCACTCCCAGCAGATTACAGGCTTACTGGTGATAATCCACAGCTGCCTTGTATCCGCCCTCCGCCTGTAGGCACGGGAGAGCTTCGGCGCCTGAAGTATCCAATGTGGACCTGCATCATTCTGCAGCGAATGTACTTCTACTCTCCCGCTAACAATACCCAATCAAATACAGTGTTTAGTACAGATGACACTTCCTGACACCCCATCAAAGGAAGTCCGACCCACCTTCTCTTCTGATTCAAACCAAACTATGTAAACAAAACTATGTTCAAAAATATAGTGTGGGTCTGACTATATTGGGGGCACTGGCCCCTCCACAGCCTCATTGCACTGTGAACAGCCCAACGATGCCCCCATCTCCACCATCACACTGGGGAAAGTCCCTCTATCCCTTGCAGCCAGTCCTGCACTGCCTCCTGCCCCAAGGATTATCACTCTTGCCTTCAGTGCTACCTTGCCGTGGTAGCTCCAGATTCACAAGGCTCCGACTGATACTGGATTGCTCTTTTCTGTGGAATGCACGGGGATCAGCCCGGAGGTCACCCATGGCCATGTTGCCACCTACGACTGAACTACTTGTTCTTTAGAGTGGTGTGCAATGCTGATGACCCCAGCCACTTGTTCTATTCTTGTTGCGTAGGATACATTGACTTGCAAAGACACAATTATCTAATAAAAATAACTTTCACATTCAAATATGTTGACTGCGTGTGCGGTTAGAAGCCCTCGGAATGCCTGAAGAGAAGTCCTCTGTACTAAGGACCCTTCCTGCCTTTAGTTTTTTATGTCTTCACCTACTATAAGAGGATTCACTAGACTGTTGGTATCTTGCAGTTTATTCTGTGGAGCCTAAGATTCCCGAAAAAGGAATCAAATCCATTGCCCCTGGCAGAGGTCTTTGACAGCAACAGGGCTTGGCAGTAATCACTAAAGCTGCTTCACTTTCTGTCTAGTAGCTGTTGCAACAGTTTCTGTCTTGGGTCCAAGAAAGGATTATGTTATGGCTTTCCTTCTATCGTACTAAAAATGCAGCAAGTCCTCGTCCCTTCCGTCTTCTCCCAGTTATTAGAGGGTTTTGGCACTCTGTAGTGCCTGTCGATTATTTGATACTCGCTTGTAGCTGTATGTTCCACAGTAAAGCACGTACAGCCTTTTTAGTTTTTGATTCTGCTTCAGTAGTTCCTCATGTTTTCCAATGTCTCATTTCTGAGTCTGAGTGCAATGTGGGATGCGCGACCCCCTCCAGACTGACTTTGCTACCTCAAACCAGCTCATGTTGTCTGTGAAGTGATGCTCTTGAGTCAGGGTGTCCAAAAGGTCCAATGAATGTGTTTTATTGTGTATTCCAACACAAACAAGCACCTCAACAGGGGTATGTTCAGAAGCCCCACTGCAAAGACCCCTTGAAAGAACCCATTTGAGGCCAGAAGATAATGGGTGAATGCCATGAACGTGTGGCGTAACTCTACACTCTTCAAGTGCCAATTGTGATGCTTACATTTTTATTCTGTCCCGAGTCTTCTCTCCTTGCAGGAAGTGCTTTTCTGTTATCGGGGTTCAAAACCACAGCATAGTTGCTTTCTATTTTCCTTTCTTTAAGCATTGCAAAAACTCTATTCAGGGCATTGTACTCTCCTGGATCTGCCACATTTGGTCGATAGAAGAAGCAAATATCAAAGGATCCCTTTTCCGTAGACTAGACATCGTAATCCGTTCTTTTTTTTAAAAGATATTTTTATAGATTTCTTAAGCAAAGTAGAGGTAAACAGCTCCATTAGACTCAAATAGTTCACAATAGCAACTAAATCTATCCATTTCGACCTCTAGTACTACCAGCTGCACGCCAGTGGCCCACCCGTTCAATCCTTCCGTCTCTCGCTCCCTAGGCTCCTCTCAAAGGTCCTTTATCCACTCCAAGCAGTGTCCTTGATTAACAATTTGATCCCCCAATTTCAACTTCTGCTTCTGATGTCATATACGTTTTACAAAATTCACCCCATTCCGTCTCAATGCTTGCAGCTCCACGATGAATAGCCGATATCACTAGTTCCATTAAGTATATATTCTTTGCGGTACAAGATCATTCCCTCCTCGCCAGCAGCTGTGCCCTGATCCAATACATCGTCAAACATGCCCTCACTGCCAGCAACAGACAATGCATCAAATGTGGAAGGCTGCCATATTCCCCCTCTATCTCCTCCAGTCCAAACAATATCAACATTGGGGTCTTGCTACGGATGACCTCATCTAATTCATTTATCCATCCCAGGACTTCATCCCGAAAAAAATGCACTTTCCCACAGCCCCACCACATATGCCAGTAGTCTGCTCTAGGAACAACATTCGTGCCAGCATTCAGGACTAACATCCACATACATTTTAGACAACCTGACTGGGTCGGATTGTCATCTGTGTAACAGTTTAATTTTGTGGAGCTTATATTGACACGAAATAGACACCTTAAAGGCCCCCCCGACATAATTTAAGCCGCGTTGGGTCTCCTATTTCTGCGCCCATATCCCTTCGCCATTGTGCACCAAGTTTCTCTGTGTCCCCTTTTCCTGCTTCCACCAGCGTCCTGTACAGGGTAGAGACCAACCCCTTCATTTCCCTTCTAGTATCAAGAATTCTCTCTGTGGCAGTGAGGACCCGTAAAATTCTGTCTTTCCAGGCTTCTGCTGTGATCACCATCTTCAACTGTAAGTATTAGAACACTGATAGCTTACCAAGCTCCACTTCCATAGTGGACCCACTCTCTCCAAACCAGCCTCAAACCAACTCTGACACCGCTCAGGATTTGTAATGGCATCCCTCACACCAGGGGCCACAAATGGCTCAACGGTGAAGGTCAAGTTGTCACTCCTCTCATAACGGGCCCGGATGCCAGATGTTCCAAATAGTCCCCAGAATACGGTGCTCTCTAATCCTCTGCGGGAGCCTCCATTTGGCACCCAAATCCATTCCCCCAACTTTGGCAGGTCTAAGCTGGAAATTGTCCTAATCTAGTCACTGAAGGTCTCGCTGTCCCCTCAGATGAGGAATCAAAATTCTAAACTGGGCTGCTTTGTAGTATAGGTGGAGGTCAACTTACTCCAAACAATTTAGACCGCAATGAGGGAAAATTTGCTTTGTATAAACCTTGTATGTCCCTTTTAACATTAATTCCCAGATAATGTAGAGTACTTAAGCTGACCTTCATCCCCAGTGTGGAGAATCTCTCGACTTTGCCGTAAGCTGCTTGGTTCAAAGGGAACAAGATGGACTTGGCCCTATTAATTCTGAATCCCTATAGCCTCCCGTACTGTTCTATCAAATCGACTGCCACCGTCACCAATGTCAGCAGGTTCTGTATGTGTAACATCATATCTTCTGCATATAAACCTTATTTATATTCCACACCTCCAATAGATATCCCCTCAACCCGACTATCCTCCCTCATCTTCTGGGCCAAGAGTTCTAGGGAGAGGGCAAACAAAATCAGGGATAGAGGACAGCCCTGTCTTGTCCCATTTTCCAGATAAAACCAGCGAGAGAACCCCCCATTCACAGCCACGCAGGCCTTCGGTGATTAATATGTTGCCATGATCCCTTGCAAAAATTTACCTTTCACTCCATACTTGAGGAGGACCACCCAAAGAAAACTGCACTCCACCCTATAAAAGGCCTTCTATGCATCTACCGACAGGAGAGATGGGTCTCCTCCACCCTCCGAGGCACCATTCATCAAATGCAACGACTTCCTCATAGTATCAGCCCCTTGGTGTCCTTTTATGAAACCCACCTTGTCCGCATGGACCAGGCAAGGCATGTGCCTTTCCAACCTTGTGGTGAGGACCCTGGTAAATATGTTGGTGTCGACATTGAGAAGTGAGATCGGGTGGTACGAGCCACAGGTTTGGGGCTCCCTGCTCTCTTTGGGTATTACCGTGATAAGAGCCCAGACAAACAAACCGGGAGTCCTACCAGTCTCGAGTATGTTATTGAACAGTTTGGTCAAAAATGGTACCAGCCGACTCACAAATGTTAATGAAAGCCAGAGGTAAAACCATCTTCCCAGGGGCTTTACCGAGTTGCAGTCGACCAATTGCCTCTAGGACCTCCTCCTCTGTAATGGGTTCATTCAGTCCCCTGGTTTCCTCTTTGTTTAGCCTTGGTAGCTGTAGTTCACCTAAGTGGCCTTCAATATCTCCAATGTCCGCCCTCCCCCCTCCCTTATATAACTTCATAAAAAGAGTCTAAGGTTTCCCTGACTCCCCTCCGGTGTTACCTCGACCGTATTACTCGGATCACGCATTTCTAAGACCCACCTGTCTGCTCTTTGTTCCCTTAACCGAGCCGCCAACATAGCAGCCCCCTTATCCCTCTTCTCATAATATTTCAGTTTTAAAAACTGGAGATTGTGGATTATTTTGCCCTCCATCAACAATCTCAATTCTGTCCTTTTCCCTCACAAGTGTTTATCCACTCCTCTCCCACCTCTACAGACGTCTGTATACGCCTTTCTAGGGATATAATTTCTGCTCACACCTTATTTTCCAGCAGAGTTCTCTCTCTCTTTTTTCGTGCCCCCTCTCTAATCAAAAGGCCCATCCAGGTTGCCTTAGCAGCATCGCGCCTAGAAACACTTGTGTATAGGTGTGTTATAAATGACTTATATCATATCCCAGACCATACTACATTCTTCATACCCCGTATTGTTAATGCAAAAAAATGCACCGATTTCCCTCGCCAACTCCTCTCTCAGTACTGGGTCCTTCCCAAGAGATTTGTTACATTTCCATCTGGAACTTCTGGGACTTAGCCCCAACCACGTCAAATCTAGGGAAACCAGATCATGATCCGACCAACTAATCAGATGGATCTCTGAATTCTGCACCACCTCCCAAAGATCACTCAAAATACAAATGTTATCAATACGGGTAAAAGTTCTGTGCGAGAGGAGTAGAAAGTAAACGCTCTCTCTTGTAGATGAAAGAAACGCCAAACATCCTGCAACCCATGTAAGTTTAAACTCCCCTGTAGGTCCTCCCGCCCAAACCCTGTTTCCTGCTCATCTGCTGGTGACTGCTGGTGTGTAACCCCCCCTGAGGCAACAAGGCCTTGTAAAGCAGCATTTTGAATTGCCTCTTTAAAAATGGCCACCGTTTATTTTTGCCGAGCATCAACCCACCAGCTGAAGCTGCGGTGATCCGATTGGCTGCCTACACCTTTCTATAGCCAATCCAGATCTCTGACAGGCTGAAGCCAGCCCCGTACATAAAGGCCTGTCAACTAAGGCTCCTGTCTGAGGTAGTAGTCTCCATTCAGCAAAGGAACCATTGCAGGAGCTCCCCCTACATCACAGCGCGCTGCTGGAGCAGCATGCCCACATCCTGACTACTAAGTAAGCCTTGCTGGCTTTGTATCATCTGTTGCATACCTAAAACCTTATCCAAAGTGTGCAGAGCGCACAAATATTCTATTTACTGACAGTGGAAATCCACCCATCTTTGTAGAGCACATATGTACCTGGTGGTGCCTACTGGTGTGTAACCACCGTGAGGCAACATGGCCTTGTAAAGCAGCATTTTGAATTTGCCTCTTTAAAAATGGCTGCTGTTTATTTTCACCGAGTAGCAACCCACCAGCTGAAGCTGCTGTGATCCGATTGGCTGCCAACACCTTTCTAAAGGCCATCCAGATCACCAGCAGGCGGACGACAGCCCCTCACAAAAAGGCCCGGCAACTAAGGCTCATGTCCGAGCACGGATGAGCCCGAGGTAAACCCGGTCCATTTCCAAACAGATATCAGCCTCCAAGAGGCTGAAGACATACTTCCTCTGCACCGGTAAGACTTTGCCTCATACCTTTACCCGGATCATCATACCTCCCAAAGCCCCACATCTGTATGCTGGACATAGTGAGCACCAATCCTTAACCCATGTGCGCCATGAGTCTCACTGCTGCCTCCACCTATGGTAGTTGACTGCACCATGCCTCACAAGCACCTTTAAATGGATTGTAGTTGCGTGTCTCTAAATTGATTCTACCTGCATGTTATAAATTGATTCTAGCTGCTTATTTTTAAATTGATTCTAGCTGTT
Source organism: Ambystoma mexicanum (assembly GCF_040938575.1). Taxonomy (NCBI): domain Eukaryota; kingdom Metazoa; phylum Chordata; class Amphibia; order Caudata; family Ambystomatidae; genus Ambystoma; species Ambystoma mexicanum. The sequence goes on from NC_090926.1 coordinate 310,719,502, forward strand.
TATTTGTAAATTGATTCTACCTGCCCGTTATAAATTGATTCTACCTGCTTATTTGTAAATTGATTCTAGATGCTTATTTTTAAATTGATTTTATCAGCCTATCTTGAACTGACTCCAACTGTGCCCAACCCACCCTATCCATATTATTGTCCCCACATACCGCCTCCACCTTCACATCTAACCTCAAACACAACTCCATACCTACTCCAACACACGATCCAAGATCCTCTGACACACCCTAGGCCTCACATATGAACATTCCTAGTCTTCACCCCTTTGTTTATGCGCTCTACCCAAATTCACACATCCACTGATTGGGTAGGAGAGCTAGGAGAGTAGCATACAGCACAACAGCTCTCTGCCGCTCTACGCTGTTTTTGCAGTGGCTGATCGCAGACATTAGATGCACGGTTCATGCCTGCCGTACAAGAACAATATCCTGTATGTCAAACTGCACTCTAGTCTAGACCCTGCTACTCCCCACCTACCTGGTTCCTACCTGCCTCCCAGCCGCTCAATTCAACCTCCATCACTGCCTTGCTCCTTACCCTCCTACCCATTGCCCATCCTCCAAACCAGACTTAGCCTACAACTCAGGATCCGCAACAACCCTCCCACTCAATCCCGAAAAGCAATACTCACCCTTTCCGCCCTCTCATCCTCTCGCCTTCAAGGCCAGCCCCATACAACACACCATGCACCCTTGTGGCCCATAAAGCCGACATGCATGATACCTCTGCAGTTGCCAACTCCATCCTCCCCCCGCCCCACCACACCTTTAGTCACCCACCCAGCCTACTATGCACTCCTCCTCCCCACAAACACACTAGGCAACCACAGGCTAACTATGTTGTGTGCCCCTCTCATCCAAGAAGCATGTCCACAAGGAACCACCTATTCGGCCTGTGCATCCAAACCTCAGCAGCCAAACATAGCCATGCTAGCTCCGCTCACCACTCAACCAACAGCAATCCTAAAACCTGCACATCGACAACCCACTTCACCCCCACCTCCCCTCACAGCCTCGGTACACAGAGAGACGACCCCCACTCACCCAAGTCACTGTTCTGCCCCTCTCACCACCACCCACATCAGCAAAAAAAGAATTGTCTCCCTGCCCAAATTAAGCAAAGAATTATCCACGCTGATGAACTCAGGCAGCCCCACGTTCTCATTCACCATCATCTCAAGACAACTTCCCTGTGCTGCACCTGCCATAACCCCTCCCCGCCCTCACACCACCCAAAAAGGACCCTAGGCTCCTCAAATCAACTTCTCAAACCACCTCCTCCTCTGGTCACCTCACTAAAACACTGCTGTATCCGACCGCCCTCCATGCATGCTTCCCAAACACAATTGCAACTGTACACACCAAGCCAGATAAACCCTCCCCACATTCGGCTGACCTCATGCCCACTACTAACCACAACCCGATTCCAAACCTGGTGAACCCAACTGCAGCCCCACCCCTCATGCAAGTTACTACCCTAAATCCTCCGCACACTAAGGCAGACACCAACCCCTCATCTACTATTTTGAAGCCTAGCATCAACACATCCACCTCCCCTGGTGTAATCAGCAACAGCCCCATGCATACCTCTAAACCACTTGCCCCTTTCATATGTGCCCTCATCAATGCCTGCTCCCTCCCAGCAAATGCCTTGGAAATCCGTGGCCTGCTCACCTCACACAATCTGGACCTCTTAGCTATCGCTGAACCCCGGCTGCATGAAGCCTCTGGCCTCACCCTATCCTTAGCCCTACCCCAAGGCTATAACATCTACCACCAGGACCGCCTACATATCCAAGGCGGTGGAGTTGCCCCCATTGCCAATGACTCCCTTCTCCTAAAACAGGTCACCAATTCTCTCAAACTTACCACCTCCCCCAACTGCACAATCACAATAAACATTGTCTACTGCCCCCATAACCCCATAGCTGACTTCCATGAGAACCTCATACACTTACTATCCAACAACCTAAAAATCTCCTCTAAGTCCATTCTACAGGGAGACCTGAACATAGGATTTTATGACCCTGAGGACTCATGAGCCAAATCTCTCGCCAAAGCTCTAGACACCATGGGCTTCAATCAATTGATCACCAACCCCACACACTCTAAAGGCTGCATCCTAGATTGGATAGCTGTTCCCCATCCATCTGTTCCAACGCACCCTGCCCCTGAACTGACCACCATATCATCCACTTTTCCATCCCCATGCCCACGAAACAAAAACCTCTAACCACTCCACTACTGCCCGTCCCAGCTTGAAGTTCAAGAAAACTAGCCAAAGAGACTACTGCCCTATCTAGAAATTCCCACTCTCAGACCTCCTTTCTCCAGCGATGCTACCATTCTAGCTGATCTTTACAACTCTACACTAAAGCATGCAGTCAATGCCATAGCGCCGTTGTCAGCCAGGAAAGCCAAAACTGTCAGACATGCAAACGCCCGTTTCACCCCAGAGCTCCTGTAACTCCGCTCCAGGAAACGCACCGCCCTCTCCACTTGGCAAACAAACCCACTTGAATGCACAAAACTCAAATTCAACAAGATAGCCACCCAATACAAAAAGGCTATCATCACAGCCACATCCGCCTCCTTCAACACTAGGATCACTAATGCGAAATCTGTAACCAAGGAGATCTTCTCCATATTCAGAGAGTTAGAATCACCAGCTCCTTCTACGCAGCTCATCTCTAAAGACGAATCGTGGTGCTCCAACATCCAACCCGCCATGCTCAACAAACTTGATCTTCTTCAGAGTAGAATTCTAACCAACCAGAATGCACTGTCCTCCCCATCAGCCACACCCGCCACCAAACCGCTACACATGACTTTCCCCTCTTCTCCTTCAATGATGTCACAGAACTCGAAGTTCTCACCTTCCTGAAACACATCAAACCATCGAACTGCATAAAGGGGATGACTGTCCTTCGTGCCAGTTGGTGTGAAACAAGGTCCCCCTTTCTCCACAGGCTGAAGGCATCGAGATTCCTCTGGTATACTGGTGTATGGGTGTCTATAGAGGGAATCGAGTGAGCTTGATGGACAGGGTCTGTCCTGGAAATGCATGCCTCCCTGTCTTGCTTGTCTATGCCAAGGGTAGCCTCTGGCCTGTGCGCCTCTTTAGGAAATACTTGGCCGCGTGTGTCTGCTGCAAATGGCTCTAGGGCATGCAGTGCAAAAACCCTGACTGCCTAGCATACTTTCCCAAGTGATACACAAATAGGTGTATGTTTACAGGTCGACTGAAAGCTGTGTTAGCAAGGAAAGTGGTGCAGAATGTAAAGTAAATTGTAACTACAGTATTACTTTAGCCAAAATGACTGTATTTATAGTGTACATCTATTTTCAGTGTACAGTGACGAAACCAGTGTTAAATTTCCAAACAAAGACCATGTTTGATAATGGTGAAATTATGGATAATCATGTTCTGTCAATTATCATGAATTCATGGAATTCCATATGAGAAATATATTAAACAGTGAATTTAAAGTGATATTAGATGGACTAGAGACATTTCTCTAGTTGCGGTACACCAAGACCAATTTTAACTTCCACTTCGCTTATTCTATCTTATTCTAAGAAGTTATTTAACAATACAAATAAGGGCCAAAGATTTCAAGAATAGGAGAATGCTGGTCAATGCATACTGTGGCATCAGTAATCTCCACCAGTGTTATAGCGCCCAAGCACAGAAAAGTGGTCTTTGCATGAAGTTTGTGGAGCCTCATCCAGCATGTTGGTCCAGTTACACCAGGTCTACGTAAAGGAACTCGGATCAGACTTGGAAGAAGGTCTTCCCTCCAGGTCATCCTGGTTAACGAAGTAACCCAATAGCTTTGCCAGAAATGAGAATGTTTAAGCGAAGCGGCAGTCGACGTCCCTTTCCTTAGGAAGGTTCCGATCCAAGCCTATTTTGAGAACATTCACTTTTTCCACATTGCAATATGCATTCAGCCTCTTTTGTGGAAATGTCTATTTTCAGCCGAACAGCTGTTGGAAAATCTAGGGCATAGTTCTTAGATTGTTCAAATGTAAGAAAAGCAATTAATCAGCACATTACTTGCCATCAAAACCAAATGAAATAAAGCAAGGCCCTGGAGCGGCGTCATGAACTTACCTGTTTTTGCTTCTGTTTAGCTTTTAGGAGAAAGTGAGAAATACAGGTTGGTAAATGTTTATATCAACATGAGCACAAAGCAACAGAGAAGACGACGGGTGTGGGGAACATGCCTGCTCTGGTGGTTGACTCCATCAGAAGCCCAATATCAAAGCTGCGTGCTGGGATTTCCTTCCCGCCCTGGTAGGTGAAGGATTTACACACAACTCAAACCAGACCAGGTTACAAAAAAGGTAAGCAGGTTACAATGTTTGGCTCACAGAGGAGTTTTAGGTAAATCGGGACTAGGTGCTAACCTGCTTCTCGTTACAATACCATAATAAGATTTATATTTTATTGCTTATAGCACGAACCTAGCTCAAGAGCAGTGGAGAGCTTTACAACAAAATTGTGCCAGAATTGGGCTTGGCATTTTATACAGTAATGTTGGTGGAGGGAGAGAGGGATTTGTATTCCTCTAGCAACTTTAGAAAGCACTCAAAAATCTGACCACTGAGAACAGGCGGTTTTGGTTACTCTGCTCAATGGTACCCAATTTACTGCCCTCCAATCGAGGTTGTGTAGACCCTCAGGATTTGAATTTGGGACATCCCTTTTTAACAAATATTCTCTGCGAGAAACTATGTTCATCTGCTTTAATACTGCTCTAACTCACCACCGTAGTGGTCTTAGAGTGCCTAGCTTGTCTAGGAGTTGAGCCAGGGGTGTTGCTAGGTCTGGAAAAGATCAGGGGCTAAGCTAATGTCGGGACTGGCTGGACTCAGGGCTAGCTAGAATTTTGGTTGTAGCACCTGAGCTTCTATCGGGGGCTACATCCAAAAGACCTGGGGCTATATCCCCCTCGGCCCCCCCTAGCAAGGCCTCTGATTTGAGCTATGTTGCCACGTCCCATGGTGTCCCGGCCTTAGTCTGTTGAGGAAAATGATGAGGGAGAAGATAAGGGGACGAGAAAGCGGATGCAAGAGCAACAGGCAATTGCAGGGGGTGTTGTAGCAGGGAAAAGGAATGTTTGTGATAGCTCGAGTGCGCGTGGATCGTTAAGGCGGACCATAAATCCGCAGTAAAGAAATTGAGGTATTTTTCAAGAATCTTTGAAATTATGCAAACTTTGCGAGGCACCATCAAAGACCTAGTGGTAGCTAATAACATGCAATGTTTGGTGGGGCAATGGGCTCTAGAAGTGCTCAGGCTGCCCAGCTAAATTGTGTTGGCTTTTTGCCCCTGGACTATCTTTAAATGTTCCCCATGGGCTAATCACCAGATTAGTAATTCTGGCATGGCCAAGCCAGGAGTCAATGGGTGGACAAGTCAAGAATAGACTATGTGAAATGTAAATGTAGTTGAAGTCCAAAAGGATAGGGTGGGTTGTTTGGATCAGCTGACATCTCTGGATATGTTACAGGCCCGGCACTACTAGCTCTGCGAGTATCTAGTGGCCAGGATGGCCTTGATGCTGCTTTAGAGCACAGAATGGAGTGATTGCGATATTAGACTAAAAGAGAAAAAAGGCCAGACACCTTGATGTCAAAAAAGGATATTATTAAGACTTTGTCCGATGGCATGTCATGGAAGACTATTTTAGTTCTCGGGGAGACAGGGTGGTGCAATACTTGTGAGTAGGCTATCAGAGTACAGTAGTAAACGCCCATCTACAGGTGTTTTGCTACAAGGAACTTGGAGAATTACAAGTAAACCTTATAAAGGCTTCAATTTCCAGTGTCTGAATTCAGTACTTTGTGGTTGGGACTGTAGTGGTTCTTTGCTAGGTGATATTTGTTCCAGACACTGCTTTACTCGCCAGACAGAGGAGGCAGGTAGGCAATTTAAATACAAAAGCTAGAAGATTGTGGGCTCTGCGCCCCATCAGAGCACAACCTTGTCTGTCCATCAGTGCTTTCTCCAAATGATAAGCTTGTCTTGAGCAAGTCTATAGGCTTGAAGTGAGCCACACTGATATATGCCTTTAAGTGAAGGCCCTCTCCCTGGGGTTCACACATTTCGTGGATGGCAGGGAGAGGAGTGGAGACAAAAGATTACCAGAGAAGCAGGAGCCAATTCGAACATGGAACCTCAACCTTAACGTAACCTGGTCTTTACGTTTGAGGAAAGTCACCACTCCCTTAATACACTGCATAATACCAGCACCATTCTGCGGCTATAACTACTCAATCTCCTTTGTAACAGGCGCATGTCAAAGTAACCACCGGGAATAAGCGGCGTTTGTTGTCTTCAGCTCATTATTTGTCATTAGCCCCTCATCTCCCGCCCACTACCCAACACAACACCCACATACAATCGGAAAATGTGAATATAAATCCAGTGCTGACTAGTACACAAAAAGCTCAAAAAAATGTGCAAGGAAAAGGTGATTCTTACAGAAGCCATAATCCCTAGAGTTATTTCAGATTCTAAGTCCTGTTCCTAAACTTTTTCAAAGAAATCAAAATCTTCCTATTTAAGAAGTCCTGAGCTCTAGTGCCTCCTGTTTAGCACCTGAGTCACGAGACCCCTCCACCCGCATGCTACAATACACTGTTGTCCAACCCCCCTTCCCGCTATTTGAAATCGGTGCTGTCCATCAAGAAGAAATGTTTTGCAGTATTTGCCCTTGTTCCCTGTATTGCCAATAGCAGAGAGGATGCATGCACCGGCCGCCACTTTACTTTTCAATCCAATGACACAGTCGCCATTGTGAGAAGTTGTCTACTAAGAAGGAACACAAAAGAAAATAGCTTGTTCTATTGGCTGTAACCCACTATGGAGACCCTCCATCACTTGCCGCATTCTGACACACAAGAAAGGCTTTTCGTTTGCATACCAGTCTGAGCCTGCCAGCACAGCCCTAAATACCCGGCAAATCGGCTCCGTACAAGAGTACCAACATCTAGCCAAACAGCAATGCTTCTGACATGGAGTTTCTGACAGGCCTCTTCATGGTGCTAGATCTACTTCTACTAACCCACTGCTCCCCGGACAAGTATTTTCCACAGTATATTATTAGAATCAAGTCGCTCCACCCCACCTCTTCTGCCCCCTAACCTGCGTTTCTGCTGTTATCTTTTAATTCTACCTGTCTTTTTTTGTTGTTTGTCTGGGTTTCTTGAGCTCATAATACAGAATTAGTTTGATTAAATACAGCTAGTCATGATGGCTTTTATTGAACTAAATACATATAAATAATATCCTAAGTTTGCTCATTCAATCGGCTTCTTCCACAAAGTGTTGCTCAAATAACATGGGACTTCCCCTGTAGGGTCCCAGGTGTTAGACAATGATGCCTATATGGACACCTCTGCTGCTGGACCACCGGATGGCTCGATCTCAACCGAACAGCCCTCTGCAAACTGTGTATAAGATCATTAAAATTACCCACTCTAGTGACTAGTATATTCATAGTAGATCGTCCCGTTTCCTACTTGCAAATAGGTTTGTGTCCCTGGAAAGGGAATTGGATGGAGTAAAAAAGATAAACGCCTGCATGCATACAGCTACCGTGCACGTGCCCCGTGCGGGCCCTTTTTCCGCACGTTTATGCATATGAGGAAGCTATTTCGCATGGATGGCGGGAAGGCTTAGAGTGACTGTGGACAAAGGAGTAGATTAGTCACTATGCGGAGTAAATTTTACTTCATCCTAAATCACTTCCTCGTTCTGCCATACAAATGGGAGACTATGTAGCATCTACCCATTCCGTGAGGACTAACCTATTAACACAGACTCAATGAAACAGTTTCTTGAAAACTGACTGAGCAAAACCAGATTCTGCAAGTAAACAAGTTCCCTCAGAACTAAGATTGCACCTAATCGTAGAAAGATAGGTGGTCAGGATTCTAGTTTGTTGGCAGTATCTGCCAGGAAGAAGACGAAAGACGGGGCATAGTCTAATGAGGCCTATAGTGGAGACTGTCTCCTGACAAAGGGCAAGTAGCAAAATCTAGTCCATTTCCATTGATGCAGTGAATCAGTGGGGGACTTCTGGCTGGTCTGAGAATGTTCATATTTTCTCATCAATTACCTAATTGACCATAAACTAGAGCCAGACTTCTAAGGAAATTGACTGAGGAGAGGGATGAAGCACTTTGCCTTGTTGTTGAGCTGGGCGGTTAATCAGTTTCAACAGTAGGTGATGATCTACTGATGTCAGCTGTAGAAACTTTGTATATACATGCACTGCCTAATGGACCTCCAGGTGGGGACAGAATACATTGATGGATCAGAGTTTCTATAATCATTGGAATGGGAGGAAAACATATACCCCGTTAAACTTGGACCCAGACACAAACCTGAGCGGTAAAGAGAGCATGTTTCTATTTACATTTGTATTGCCATTTGTCAGCTCCAATGTGCAAACCAAGCAGCCTCAGTTACTCTTACAATTATGAAAACATTTCTGAGTTCAAGCGCAGTCAACAGGAAGGACGTTCCTCATAGATTTTTGCTGGGGAGGAACAGACCCTGGGAAACTTCCCGTGCCCCACCTGCATGTTGAGTGTTCCAAGTGACTGGAGTGGGCGGTATGGCATCCCTTCTAGTTGAAGCTGCCTCTGCTCAAACATACGTCGCTATTTCAATTTTGCTTGAAAGATTTTAGTTGCTTGAAATCCAGAAATAAATCCCAGAGGAGAGGGTACTTCTCTATCTCCATTGTGGCGATAAAGTATATCAGCGGGTGATGCTAGTAATGAAAATTCAGATCCCGATAGCAGTTCCTACTTGTGGGGGGGGGGGGTCATGATAGATTACTTAGGAAGCCTGTCTTTGAGTCCAGTTCCCCTCTGCACTCCCCGCATGGTGAACTTCTGAATGGCCCAATTGCAAATTTGAAGAGCCAGGCAGTAAAGCGATGGAGAATGGAAGCCACTGGCCTTGTTAATAAAGAAAATAGCCATGGTGTTGTCAGTTAAGACTTGCACTCAAATTGGGAAAGAAGAGAAGGAAGGCCTTCAGGGCTAGGAAAATGACCTTGAGCTCCAGGAAGTTGACGTGCCTGCATCTGTCATAAACATTCCACAAATCATGCACCTTTGCATCTCCAGTTTTCACGCACCAGCCCAAAACAGAAAGAGAGAAGTCCATTGTTATAGTTGCTGAGAGGGAAGGAGTTTTTAAAAGGGAGCACCAGGACCAGTTATTTTTCTGGATGTACCATGCGCAGAAACTAGAACCTTGGATTGGGGCATCAAATGCTGGTCCCAGAATGTGGCTAGCTGAAGTGGAAGGTGCCTCACTTGAAGGCGAGTGAAAGCACCACTAACACCACAGTTGCCATGAAGGCCAGAACCTTCTGGAATAGGTGGGGTGTATCGAAAGACTGGCTGGCTACAGAGATGTATATCAAACAAATGTCCATAAGCGGAAGAGCTGTGGCCTCGGTTTTATTTCGTAAACTTGATTAATCCAATATTCTGGGTAGGGCGAAAAGTGATTTGCTCACATTGCCCAAAAAGTCCAAAGAGAGCATTAGGTGCAGAAGGATCTGAAGATTATTAATTCCAAACCAAGGAGGCCTGAAGAAGCCAGCCACTGATGCAAGTATACATTTGGATAGCCTGAGTCCTTTAGTGAGCAGCCATGTCTATGGTGCAAAGCCAGTCATCCTTATGTAGGAACAAGAGTATCTGTGATGATGTATTCATCTTGAACATCCTCGTTGCGTTAAAGATACGAGATGGAGGTCAAGATCATTCTGAGGACTGTATTTTTCTTTTTTCTCCAAAGTGAGGAACTGAGTGTATAAACAGATGTTTATGTCAGGGGTAAGGACTACCTCTGTTGCATTCATAGTCACTCATTTGTGTAGGTCTGCACTCATTTCTTGAGAAATGCTTTGCGACTTGGCAGGTGAAAGGGGGCACAGGAGAGACCATCGTTGGCCATTGCAAGAGCCCATGGAGCTTTCGTGATTTATCATACACCTAGGAACATCAATGTCCATCCCCCACAAGTATAGTGGAGAGTACACCTGAATCCTGTTAGACCTTAGGTTTGGGGTCTGAGAAGGGGGAGGTGAAGAAATCCTGTGCTCTTACTACAACAAACTGAGCAGGAGGTTGCGATCTGAGGTAGATCTTCTTCTCCAGAACTGGCCTGGATTTAGACATAAAGAACTTGCTTGTTGGGGCAACAGAACAAGGCTTTTCCCAAAGCTTCTGTGCCTCCTTTTGTACATCCGCGTGAATGAGGATGCTGAACTGTTCCGCTCAAGGTAACAAGTCTTTTGCAAGAACAACTTTGAGTGATGAACGAGACTCAAGGACTCAGATGTAGAAAACCATAACCCCAGGATTGTTTTATGGAATTCCTTAGTTGAGGAGGAAGCTCCTCACCACTTTTCCAATATGAGTCCTGGTGATCAGAAAGTCCTGGCCTGAAAAAACGGTGGAGAGGATTCTGCTAAAGCCGAAACTGATTTCTGTCCAAAGTCTGGGGAGAATCGGGTGGCAGTGGAGGGGGAAAAGGTGCAGGGACCACAGAAACAGCAGCCAGATTGCAATCAATCCCATGGTGGTGTTGAAGTTATGGAGGGGGCTGTGGTGCAACAAGCTTCTCCACAATAGAAGCCTTGGACAGAGGAGCCGGGAGGACTTGCCATATCATGCCTCTGTTGTGGACTCTCATGGATGAAGAAGTCAGGCACTTGTAAAACCTCTCAAAGAGGTGGTCACCCTGCCCAGATGTTGACTTCTGCGTACTGATGATTTGGGCATCGGTGGCAAAGCTGGGATAAAGAATGTGGAGCATCTTTGACCCAAGGAAAGTCACTCCAGTAGGTGGAGAATAATTGAATAAGGGTAGGAGTGCAATGAAGACGTGCACTGTGACTGATGCTCAATCCATCCGCAGAGTTACAAGGGGTCTGCTCGCAATGGAAATCAAGAGTCTCCCCTGGCCATGATGTTTGAGGAGGCAACATCGAACAAACTGGAGTCCACTAAACCTAAACCTTTCCAGAACCAGGGGTAATCGGACAGAGGCTCCTCAGAGGGTAGCCTTGTATTAACAGAGCCTGTTAGGGAGAGGCCAACGTTCTTGAACCGGCCACTGAATCGGAGCTCATGAAGTCCAAGGTCCCGGGTTTACTCTCTATGATGGCCCATCCTTCTGACTCTCATGTGGAGTGGATTTCTGTTCACTGACCTATGTAATGAGGGAGCTGAGAACCGATGTTTCCGAAAACAAGGCTGCAGCACTGGGCCACCATGTTTTTGAAGAGAAGCCCTGGGCACCTCTAGGTAATACTCATGGCAAGGCTCAGAGCACTTGTGGCCAGACAATATTAAAGGCCTCAATTGGACTTTGGCCTGATTGCCGGAAGAAGATCACACGGATAGAAACTGTGTACGAGGCTTGGACTAGTAGACCTCTGGCATCTGGTCATGGCCCTTGCTGGGCACCTCTGACAGAGCACCAGGCTTCGGACTTAGAGGCGACACCTCGATCGGGGGTCAGGATTTGCTCCGGAACAGGGCACTTCATGGTTTGTCAGTATTGCGCTGAACGGTGAAAGACCCCAACGGGTTTGGAACTCTGCCGTTTAACACCTTGGCGAGGTTCCAGACCTTACCTTTACATGTAACAAAGTTCCTCAGCTCTCAAAGTATGGCGTGCTTGAAAAGGTCTTACCATCAAGTGAGGCACGACCACAGAGACAAGTTGGAAAGAGGGCTGCAAAATATGCACAGCAGTCATGAGAGCTCTGGAAACAAACGCTGTGACTGATGCCAAGTAAGTGTGGTTCCATGAGAGAAAAGGACTATGTGCGACACAGGGCGTAAAACCCTGCAAGCAAGGAGTGGAATGCACAAATAACGTTAACCATTATTTAGGATACTGTGGCTAGAAAGAAAACAAAATGCTGGCTGCCGCAGAGCTCCTGCCACATCTGAGGCAGAGAGAAGGACTGGCGGTTGTCCCAGGGACACACACATGGTAACTTTAGGAACTAAGGTGCAGCTGTGCATACACTCCAGGTGGAGTATTCTTTCTTTTGGTCCCGTTTGCAGAAGGTTCCGTTGCACCCCCTTTCTGTGGATGACATCTCACTTGTATCGAGGAAAGGGGGTGGGACGTAGGAGTACTAACACACACGCGACCACGTGCCAGGTATCGCTTTTTTCAATGCCGCCACGATTGGATCCACCAACACCTCTCATATGTTCTCTCCCCAGCAATACTTTAGCACCCATTACGCTCACACTACACTATTACGCATACCCTGCCAGCCTCCAGCCGTTTCTCTATTGTAGGGCGTCCTGCATGGTGCTCCACTGCACAGGGCATGGCGGAGACTGGCTATGACACATCCCATTGCTGCCTCTGGAGCTTTTTCGCGTGGGGATTTAGTCCTAACCAATCCTCCCCTGAGAACGGAGACCCAATGCTATAGCCCTTTCCACATGCACAGGTTACTACTTCCTAGAGGATTTCCCAACTAGGCCCTGCGCCATCGCTTGTGTGGCCACGCCCGCATGCTGCTTCCTGCTCGTCCCACCTGCTCCTGAAAGTAGACCACAACAAACACCTCCTTTGGCCCCCACTACCATTGAACACTCAACCATAAAATACTGCCTTCTAACGCACCAAGATGGACGTGTCCCCACGCAGTTTTTCCTGGTGAGAAGGTACTGCACAACTAACGTTAGGTTATCCCCAATACAGTGCGCTCACGTTTCCGCTCTAATCTTCACTATATTTTTGTAGAATACTGTTTTTATCATTGTGCACCTTAATTTGTGCAGAATCCAACCCCCATGTTGTGATGACTGCATGTATTGGGTTGCTTGGATTCTTGTTCAGTGCATCCATCCCTTGTGGGGGCCCAACCATACTCACTACACCATCAGAAAATGAAGCAATAATTAATGATGGACAGATGCCCAGCACCTGGCAGTGAGTTTTCTCTGCTTGCCCAGTGGGGATATCTTTGAGCAAACCACTCCAACTTTCAGGTTAGCAAGCATAGCCTATGGAACTCACAATGGGCGGGGGCCTCCCTCACTGCAGTTACAGGCAATGTATGTTATGTAAGGGCACTTTTTCACACTGCCCCACCCACCCGATACACCCCAACATACCAAGGCTCTGAATATGCTGAATTCCAGTCTAAGCTTATCAACATAAAAGCCTGGGCTGTTCACTGCAATTCTTGAGACTGCAAGAGAAACTGCAATCCCCAGACAATGAGGGGTGGTAAAGCCATGCCTTCAATACAGCTGCAATGCCAAAAACCCTCTAAATTGGCAGGTCCCTGTAGAGTGTTTGCTCACATTGGGTTTAATTAATGCAAACACACAGTCCCCATGTCGCAACCTTAGCCAACTGGGTTATCCTCACTGAAGACTTCTTCCTTGCAAGGATTACTTTCCCGACAGTTCCTTCTCTTACAACCTGTCAAGGAATCGGATGCAGCTAATGGCAGCGTGGATACCCAACTCTCCGTGGGCACCAGCCAGGGACAACACATACAAGGGACCTCATGGGCGCTGTTACCACTCTGAACCAACCAGAGACCCCTGCAACCAGATGGCACCCTGCTGAATCCGGCACTGCTGTACGCACTGTGATGTGGTCACAACTAAATCTCCCAGGCCACGCTACCTCCATGGCCGAAGCAGCATCCGTGATCAATAATGTTCAATGATGCAGACACGCCCAGCATGACTGGGGCTGAGACGCAGTTGCAATCCAAAGGCATGTGAACATCACCCGCTAGACAAATCAAGGTGCCAGTCTCTTCATGGCAGGTCCGGACACTGGCCTTCATGGTCTTAAAGGAGAAGGTACCTTGAAACACATAGAATGCAGCCGCCTCCCTCAAAGTCAGTGCCAACAATGAGCGGCTGGCTAACAGTGGATTGCCAAACGTCATGGATAACCTCATCTACTGTGGTAGGGATTACACCAATCACCCAAAGAAAGTTGTGTAGGCCATTATGCTCCCTATCAGCACTGCTGCCCCAGAGGTAACCCTAGGGTCACTGAGGGTGTAAGGCAGGAAGAGCTTCTGAGTCACATGGAGTCTGTGAGCCTATTGATGCAGTTCTTTATGGCAAGCCATTGTTTCAGCTCAAGGCTTACTGACGAAATACATTCCTACTTGAGGCCATGCGATGGGAGAATGATACACAGGTGGTCTCTGGGGTGATCAGTCCTATTAGAAAAGAGCAGATGACAATCCATAAACTAACATCACCCAGCCATTCCCCTTCACTTAAAAAATGCAGCCGCTAAGAAGGCTATCTGGCACATGTGCGTAAGAAACTAAATGTGTGGTGTTTACCCATGGAGGGGGGTGGTGATCGCCGATTTCCTGAGACCATGTCTCCCAGACTTGAGGAGTTCCCGCCGGTTCTCCTGTGGATGAGAAAAGCAGGATCAAGAAAACAGAAGCGGATTGTTGTACATTCAGAAACCCACGGGCAAGGGCAAACACATTTACCTAGCCTTTTGTTCTTGTTTAAGACGCATGGCCTCCAGCCGCTGGGGACTTGGGATAAAGACGATATCCCCCCCTTCCTTGACTAACCTCCCGATCCACCAGTCATTGCTGTATTTCTGGAAGAGAAGACAAGAGTTCAGTGCTTGCTCGTGATGGGGCGAGACTTAAATCTAGGGCGGAAGAGGACAATCCTGCTCAGGAACTCAGGGCTCTGCTGCTTGGCCAAATATGCTAACAATGTAAGAGCATGCTCCTTCAACTACTGGTACAGGCTCCTGTGAGGTGTGATATGTTGATACATGCAGGACTATCTACGTGAACCCTTCAGAAGAATTGCTTTGTTGCGTTTGGTTGTGTGTTCTGCAACGCCAACAGCAGCAAGCAGGAGGATGGATGTGTGTGCTTGACTCCATTTATCTTTTTTATTAATGTTTAAACCACTGCCATGATACAGATAAAACACAACAGTTCCAAGCGCACACTACTTGGAGATGAAATACAATAGCCAAACATTCCGCGAAAGCAAAATCACCACCCTCAACCCCAACAAACTCAGTGATCACCATTGGCAGCCAACCCTCGCAACCCACCCAATCCCCCCCATGCCCCTCCGCTCCTTCCCCAGGAACCACAATCTTTATAACAACGAGAAACAGAGGTCTCCCAACCACCCCTGGGCTCCTCGTTGTGTATTCTAAAAATGGCCACCATGTATCCCTATATTTGGTACATTGCCCTAAGCTCAGGGCGTTAATTCGTACAGCTTTCAGCCACAATTGTTTCCCAGACTTTTACCCACCACATTTGAATAACGGACCCATCTGGGTTTTTTCAATTGCGAGAGATCGTAACTTTAGCTGCCAGTAGTAACTGGGAAATCAGTGTAGCCATTAATCCTGACATGGGGAGGATCCCAACACCGCTGTCTCCCAGGAGAACCATGCGACGGTCCATGGGACGGGTCAATCCGGTTAGCTGCACTCCATTTTACATTTGAAGAGCCATGGTGTCTCTGATGCTTTCTATATGGCAGCCCTAATTTTTCATACTTGTGTTTTCTACAGTGAAAGATTAGCTCTGAAGTTACCACTGCGCCGTCTCACCTCTGAGGCTATGTGCACCTGCCCACACTCGCACCGCCACTCGGACCTGCAAATGCTCACACTCACACCCACACCGCCCCTCGGACATCCTCTAACTCCAATTCTGCCTCTGCCTGTTCTAACCCTTCTGTTTGTCACAGATTCTTAAGCTCACAAATAATCTTCCAAATTTAACAAGTAACCGGATTGTTTTGGTGCAAAGAAGCATACACCAGTATCATGCATCTGTGGAAAAGGTGCTGACCGGGTAAGTCACAAAAAATAACAAGGTGGACCATTGCTTTTCTAATAAATTCCCCTAGATGCTTCCTACCATGTATTGCAACTTCTCATTGAGAAGGATCATGAACTAGGGAACAGTTGGACACCTGAATATAACTAAATCTTTCAAACAGTGTATATTCTTAATACAAAGCAAAACAGCTTAGAGGCCAAGACAAGCCCCATGACTGATGGGCTAACATGTGCAGGCAACCGAGGCATGCTTTGTTCGGGTGTGCATGAATGCAACAGTACTGTAGGCAAATTGAGTCCTGGGCTGGACTAGCAGCCTGGCAAACCCACCTTCTGCTTTGTATAATAGGAAAGTGTACCCTGGAAATTCTTGTCCCGCGACACACTGTGCCGATTGCTTGGGTTTGGGGATTTCTTTCTGCCCCCATGCCTCCCCACTTCCCTATGTGTCTAAATCAGTGGTGTTTTTGTGCTAAGCCCCCTTGTGTAAACCTATTGTTGCTGATCCCCGCCCTTGAGTAAGGATATCATTGCCAGGCTCTCCTAGATGCATATCTGCTTATAATATCTATGCAAAGCAGGCACCATACTCCCTTTTCAGAGAGTTTCGGGAACCCAATGGCCATCCTTCCGGCCACCCTAGAGTGGACAACCGCACAGTTTGAAGACCACTGGTAAATCTTATTGCATCTTCCCATGTCTCCTTTTTTTTGCTAACCGTCCTCTCCTCGTCCTAAATGTTGTACCTCTTTGATGTGCAGGAAGTCTTTGGCTTCGAAGTTAATGGCACATCCCTGGACCGGACACTCCTCATCCAGTGCTCCACAGTAACTGACATTGGTTCGCACAGCGAATGCTACCGGCTTGAGCTGCAAGAAACCACCAGTGTTACCAGCTTGGATTGCCAAGATCAACTGATAACATTCTTAAATAAACTTGGGAACATGTAGGCAGGGGTATTAATAGTATTAGCCAAATATACATTATGTTAGTCGACTTATGGGGAGTCTGTACCAGTTTAGCCTTAGAAACTAAGGAAAGAGTAGAATGACGCGTGCCACGCCAACATGGACCTGGCAGCACGTCTCTTGACTACTTCTTGATCCTCCCTAATTCCTCCCTCGCACCCTCACCTACCACCACTGTTTGCAAGCCTTCTCCTCAGTTTCGTTAGAAGTTCTCGTTACCTTAGCCCTCTCAAGCTGCTGCAGTGCCTGCCTCTCCACCTCGCGGCGGGCAGCCTCGCGGTCCTCCTCCAGGGACACGTCGGAATCTAGTGAAGGCCGGCTTGTGTAGGAATCAGCTGAACCCTGTGGAGAAAGCAAAGAGACAGTAGGTATTAAGGATAGTGCAGGAAGGTGCTCTGGTCATACACAGTCTGTATTAAGGACTGGGGTGCACCATGCACTGGCCCAAGATGGCGTGTGTCAAGGACTGAGCAAGAGCATGCTCTGCACAGAGGCAGCCTGTATTGTGAACTGAGCCAGAGCCTACTTTAGAGAGAAGCAGCCAGTATTAGGGAAGGAGACAAAGTAGCTTCTGGAGAGAAAGAGTCTGTATTAAGGAACGTGAATGAGGATGTCAAGGCCAGAAACATGCTGTGCTGTGAACTGAGTTCTGAGTTTCTGGAAATGGGAAGTCTTCGAAGGGCAGGTCTGCAGCATTTTCTAGACCATAGTCTTCTCTGTTTAGGGTTGAGCCAGAGCGTGCTCTGGGCATGATCACTGTGCATTAGGGATTGAGCTGAAGTGTACTTTGGACAGCAGAGTCAGAATGGGGTTCACAATTGTTTTGGTTACCAATGGAAAGGTGGCCAACAGTTGAAAATGGTAATGGATTCCCTTTTGTGACAGAAAAGTCCCCAATGGGGAGTTTTTTGGTAAACATGTATTGCAAATTGTGCCTTTTAAAGAATATGTGTTCAGTAACACTGGTTACAACTATTAGACGCATAGTGAAGTCGGTCACCAGATCAGCCCACTTTGGCCAAAGAACTGGCACTCACTAATATGTTGGTCCATCACTATTTACCTATAGGGCAGCCTGAGCCTGCCGGACAGAGGCCATCTTGTATTATGGGCTGAATAGTAACATGGTCTGGACCAAAGGAACAGGGTCAGGTAGGGGTGCATCGTGGTGGCTCACGTGCATGAGATGGAAGATGACCTAATGCTCCCATGCCACCTCTGGCCAACACGGAGGAGTGAGGGCTGATGGAAAGGAGCGCTCCATAGGCATTTTGAGAGGGAGATTGGTCAAATTAGAAGAAGCTATGGAAGAGGCAGCTAGGAGAGGTGGAGGAGGAGGCCCAACACATGACTCGAGAATCCAAGTGCTCCAATGTCCTCCTAGTGGAGAACATTGGTGCTTCAGCGTCAGCGGTGCGACACCGCTCAGCTCTGGGTGGTCTACATGGTGAGGGCAAAAGACCTCAACAGCGGTTGTCACCACTCCACCAAAGGCAGCAGCAGGGAACTTGGGATGCACAGATGGGAGAGCAGAGAAGCCAACATACAATGCACACAGGAAGAGAATGAGCGATTGGGTGTGGCGGGAGGAAGATGGCGGAAGAGCGCTCAACAGCAGGCCACAGGATACGAACAATAAGCGCTAGCTCAATGCAAAAGAGCAAAGAAAGAGGGATGAAGGCATGGGGCAGGAGACTCCGGCGTGTGAGAGGGGAGATGGAGACAGTGCACAGCCACAATGAATGGGAAGAGAGTGGCCAGCAGTGCTCACGACGTGGAAGAGACACCCAGGGTGAGAAAGAGCTCAAAGGGAGCAGGCGTCTGCATGGAGAAAGCAACTAAGGCACTGGGCAAAGGACCAGTAAAGCTCTCGAGTGCTGGCTCGGTAGAGTGCTGCTTGAGGGCCAGATGCAGAGCAACCATATTTTAGAGGGGAGAGCATGGACGAGAACAAGGAGAAATAATGAGGGGAGGAGAAGCACCAGAGTGATTGTGGGAGAGAAGAAGGGGAACAAAGACAATAGGGGGCAAGTTCTAGACGTCAGGCAGTGTGGAAATGAAGTGGCGGGGATATGTAGAGGCCTTGTTCTCTACAAAGGAAACATAGCAGGAGAGGAAGAGATGCCAGGCAGAAACAAAGATACCTGTGCAGGGCAGGCAAGAAAGATGGAAACAAGGGGTCAGGAGTTAGCTGTGCCTCCAGAAAAGGGTGAGTGTTGAGGAAATGTGACCCTGGCGGGTAGAGGGAGGGGAAAGGGAGTGCAGAGCAAGGAACACTGAGCAATCGTCGAGAGCAAGAGAGGAAAAGCCTGGATGGCTGATAGAGCCCAAGGCCTTGAGACCAGCAAGAGAGCGTCGGTGGAGAAGGGGGCTAGCGGGGCAGGCAACGCTTGCTGCAACTCCAGAAAGGGCCCAGGAAAACACCCTATCAGACAAGTGCATTGCTTATTTATGTAGTTTATGTTTAATCCAGATGTGGGAAATGACAGCAAAAAGGGGCTTTTGGAAAAGGCTCAAGTTAGACTAGGCACAGTGGGCGAACCACTGTACCATTCCTCAGACGGAGGGGGGCGGGTGGAGTATTTTGGAGGATGGTTTTACAGAATCGGTATAAAGGTGCAAGGATCCTGAGATGGGTGGGAAATTTATATTCGCCAAAGGGGAAGCCTGGAGTAGTTCCCAAAAGTGTGCAAAGGGAAAGTGTAAGACCCCTTCACACAGCGGACAAAGGGTGGAGAATGTGCGCTAAGCGAAGGCAATGTCATTGGTGAGCAGCAATGGGCAAGACTCCAGGGTCTTGAGGCTACTCAGAGTGTTTCTTTCAGTGCAGGGATGTTGCTAGACATAGGGTTCAGGGTAAAGACCTCTGGGGCTAGAAAACACCTTAGAGAAGTTCTTATTCATGCCCACAGTGTAAGAGGACCCATGCGTTGGGTGCAAGAGTGGGCAAACAGCAGCCATACAAGACTGTGCCAATTTGGTAGCACCATGTCAAGTAGCATCATGAGTGCTGGTAAGGCAGTTGGTCCACTTTAGTTTGGGGGCATCAGTAGGAAGGTGGACTCCCAGGGATGAATGGGCAAAGGATTAAAGAGATGGCAATATGGAAGTTAAGACGATTGAACACAGAGGGTTGCTTTTGAAGAGGGTTTGTTGCATTAAGCGGTTGCTAACTTGTCCTTTTGCAGCCAATGTAGCTAGTAGGGCGGGTGAATGGTCAGCCAAGTAATACTAAAGGGCATCCAGTAGCTGGCCTAAGTTACCGGAATAGCGTGGTCCAATGGTGGGCAGAGGGGGAGAAGATACTTTTGACTTCTGCTGACACTGAGAAACTTGAATTTGGTAAAGATGGTGATAGGCATGGTTATAAGGAGTGCACCTTATGGGGATGTCACTTTTGAAAGCCGTGAAGCTGTAGAAGCGGCAGGTGAAGGACCAGTGGCTAGAGAACAAGAGATTATGGACAGATGTCCTACTTGGGAGAGAGGGCAGTGAGTGTGTACGCCCATATTAATTTATTTGGGTTCTGGGATCATACATTTCTATGCCCTGAGCATGCATTAAGCAAGGTGGCACAGAACATGCTGCATCAGGTCGAGGCGTCTGGGCCGAAGTAATTTCTCTTTTTTTTGGTGCATGGAAATGTAGCATGGTAGTTTCCAGTTCAGGTTTGTAATGCATATTAAACTTAGTTAAATAAAAGGATTCTCTGAGGATTACAGTGGAAGCACACCCCTTATTTCAGGAGCAAAGGTGGCTGGCACGGGTGAGAACTAGTAAATGTGCACATCAAGATGGCAGAGGACCGTGTGGCACAGGGAGGGCGCCGCAAGCGTAGGTTCTCGTCGATTATGAGACGTCAGACGATTCACGGGGTCAGGGAGGAGAAATAAGTGGATTAGGATGGGTGGTTGGGCAGATGTAAGTGCTTTGCATATTAGTAGTCATTCGGTGAAGGCTTGTGTGGATATGGAGCCAGGAGGAGGCAGATGTTGCAAGCGCAACCCGCTCTCATTGGAGCAGACTTGATCACATTTAACACCACCGTTTACCTGAAGTGTGACCTGCAATGGAAAGTGAGGTCTTGTGGGTATAGCAATAGCAGGCCTGTTTGGTGGACAGGGTTGGAGTTTAGAAAGGGGAAGGAAAGGCTGCATGGTGGATCTTCTGTTCATCAGGATGTCTACAGGTGGTCAGGGTCCTGGTCAATGCTCCTGAAAGCTATGCTGTCGGTAGCAAAGAGGGCGCACACAGGTAGATAGATGGTCGTAGTGATAGGCAGGAAAGTGTGTCAGAGGCTGAAGTATCACTTTCAGATAATGGATTAGGTCATGGATGCTGGGCAGATGAGAAGCCCTTCCCGTAATGCCCTGGACAGTGCAGTGGTGCTCCAGAACATGGCGTTCTGAGCAGTTTTGGCCCGGGGCATACAGGCGGGAGGGGAGTACACCTCAGGGTGCTGACAAGGATTCCCTAGAAACAGGTGTCCTACACCATCTACACGCCTTGTTGTCTGGCCCCCAGTCAGCTGTCAGGAAGTTTCTGAGGCTGCGCCAACAGCAATTGAAAGATCCACTGGAGAGACAGAGGGCAGAGTGGGTGGTAGAGGGCGCGAGAGAGAGGTAGACAGATGGATATCTCTAGGGTGGGCTGGGGTGGTAGGATAAAGAACCGCTAGCAAGGGTTGCCACAGGCCTTCTACTCATCTCTGGGAGAGCCAGTATCAACCTTCCAAAGCTGCATAAATCAGGGACACGGAGAGTGCAGAAGAAGGGTAAGGTGTAATAATAACAAGGCAAATGGGTTATATACACCCGGAAGTGAACAGCAGGTGCATAATTATCAAGAGATTATTCACTCTGAATGAAATTGCAGGTTCTGGGCAACGCTGAGGCAGTAGTGCAGCAATGGAACATGCAGGGCAAGATGTATGGAGGTAAAAGAACAATATGTGTGAGCACCAAATGAACACCATAGGCTGATCCAAACAAGCACAGGCGAAAGGAGCACACCTAGAGTAGCGCACACACTGGCAGACAGCACATTTTCCATTCGAAGCAAAGAGCGCCAGAATGGCAAGTAGTGCTGGAGCAAATACCAAAATGGTACTAATAGCTCAAGAGAGGCGAATGACCCCAATGAAATCACCAGGAAACGTCCAAATAAGCCACTGCAAGCATAGTCCACAGCGGCACTGAGAATAAACACCAGCACACCTGACAGAGACCATTACGCAGGCGTTACAGCACAGTGACAACAGTGGCGGCCATTTTGGATGTTCTGGAGTAAAAAGAATGCATAAGCGGTTTACACTTGGTCCAATGTCTCGTTTACCTCTCCCTAGTTCTGATGAATTTGTGAGGCGCGCAGCACCAATCGGAATGCATGATCCTTCCACCACCACCCGCTTGCTTGGCAAATACAATAGCATCTCCACCCACATACACGCAGAGATGCTATAGATTACCAAGGACCCCATGTAAAGGCCTCGCACCATGCATGCACATGTCAGGAGGCATTCACGTTTATTTGCATTGCAAGGCGTAAAAATACAGCGAAACCCGGAACTGTCCAGATAGCCATGCATTATGTCAACCCTGTAATGCAAACAATCCACATTGCCTGGAGGAGAAGGCATGCACAGAGGTATGTTTGGATGCAGCCTCCCCAATGCATTGCACGGGGTCGCGCAAAATGTCTCCTAATGTGTAATTTGGTGTTTTGGGAGGATTCTATTCCCCCCACCCCTCCTTGTTCGGTGCTACCATTCTTTGCTAAACATGGACTGTACCACTTTCCTAGCATGTGAAGCAAGATGTGATCCACTCCACTTGGCATTGGTGCAACACTTAATTATTGCTTCTTTCTGGTTTGGCATGCTCCTCTGAGCCACACCCTAGGTGCTCTTGATAGAATGAAAATGTTTCCCACGTGCTAAAGAGCCGGAAAGTCATAACACCACAATAAAAAGCGTTCATGTTTGTATAAAGTGGCAGAAAAATATGACTTCTAGATTTGCAGAAGATCTTATTCTTTTAATGTTTTGTTTTCCCAAAGGATGTTGTGAAAAACAACTTAAAATACCAATGACAACCTTCTTATTAATTCCTCTAAATACCCCAAACTCTCTCCATCTCTGATGGAAAACAAACAAAAACGGTAAGCTCTACAAATATTAGAATCGAATTTAAGACATTTTTATTTTGGGGAAAGCACTTAATGAACTTTCAGCCAGTCCAGCAAACTCTGCTCTCATGTATGGATTCAGAATGAGAATGTAGATTACCCCTGCTATCTGCGCAGGGAGTATTAATTCTATTAAAGACTAGGAGGCGAGCATTATGCTTCATCTTCCTTTATTTCTACTCTTCAGCAGTTCAACAAACATGTAAAACAAAATCCTGAAAAGTGCTTTAAAACT
The DNA here is from genome assembly GCF_040938575.1 of Ambystoma mexicanum. Lineage (NCBI taxonomy): Eukaryota > Metazoa > Chordata > Amphibia > Caudata > Ambystomatidae > Ambystoma > Ambystoma mexicanum. The sequence goes on from NC_090926.1 coordinate 310,742,793, forward strand.
AGCAACTTTTTTTTTTTTTTTTTTAAACTACAAAATCCATGATCCTCTGTAGTCCATGCTCTCTCCACCAGTCCCAATCCACTTCCTGTGCCTGGACTCCTCCTCTGCTTTTACTCGCTCTGAAAGTCTCTAACTGATCCTTGACAACTGTGCGAAGGCTCTCTTGGACTTTCAACTTAATCGCTGCAAATGCTATGGGCTCCTCACTCTCTCTGCTCTGTCTTCACCCTCAGTTATTCTTCTGCTCCTCTCCTATGAAAAAGAGCAACAAAAAATTATGATAGGGTGGTGCCAACGTCTCGTACTGATACATAATAAATCATTGCCATTGTATACCTAGTACCAGACTCGGGTGGGAATTTAATGCTCGCCTCCTAGTCTTTAATAGAATTAATACTCCCTGCGCAGATAGCAGGGGTAATCTACATTCTATGGCAAGACTGGAGGCGAGCATTATGCTTGTTCAAAGCTTACCCAACACTATATTTGCTAAACTCTCCGCTGGCTTAAAATAAAATTCTTTAAACGTCCTCTCACTTGACCAATCTGCTGCCAGCATTATCTCACTCAAAGGCACTCCTGCTCTCACGGCGGACGAGGCCATGGCCCCCCTCACCGAATGCGCTCCATACGTGCTCACATTCAAACCTGCTGCCTGCATAATCTCTTTTACCCATCTTGCGATGGTAGCCGATGTAACTGCGTGATAGGGCTTCCTGCGCGCTATTAATAACTGAGTAGTATTCGCTGCCCTATGCTCTGCTGTTCTATTCTCGTATTCCTTAATGCATCGTGCCACGCACCATTTGGAATTACTCGGGAAATACGGATAATGTACCGTGGACATCCCTGTCTTGGTCCTTTTCACTATGGAGAATGTAACTCCCTCTGGCCCGAAGGATCGTCTGTTAACCTCTAGCGCTTTCACGTCCGATACTCTTTTGCAGGAGATCAAGCATAGCAACATCGCTAGCTTTCCTGATAATTGCTTAAGCGAGAGATAATTATTGGTCGGCCAACTCGCTAGAAGACGCAGTACTGTAGACACCTCCCATGTCGTGGTATACTTGGGTTCCGGTGGCGCTTTAAATCTGGCTCCTCTAATGAGCCTCGCCACCGCCGGATGTTCCCCTGCCGGGACGCCCTCTAAAGGCATGTGACCCGCAGAAATCGCCGATCTGTACACTCCTATAGTCCGGAAAGCTCTCCCGCTCTGTAATAGGTTCGCTAGAAAGTTCAAAATCTCCACTACAGGTGCTGAAACGGGATGAACACCTCTGTCCTTGCACCAGCTTGTCCATTTAGCCCAAGCTGAGTCATAGCTCCTCCTAGTGGATGGGGCCCAGGATTCAGCGATAAGCTGCGCAGCCTGCGCCGAAATTCCTGGCAAGGCCCACCGTTTCCGGATATCCTGCACGCGACTAGCGGGAGTGTCCCTCTCACTCTCAGAGGATGACACGACCCAGCTGGGTCCGTGAGAAGTCGCTCCTCGTCGGGGAGGACTCTCGGAACGTCCGACACTAGTTCCATTAAGGTGGGGAACCACACCTGAGATTTCCATAATGGTGCTACTAATACCAATTCTGCTTTCTCCCTCCTGCATTTCGCCAATACTCTGCTCAACATCGCGAAGGGGGGAAAAGCGTAATGTGGACCTCCTCTCCACTCTTGTAGGAACGCGTCTGTCCCCAGCGCTCCCGGATCCAGCCTCCAGCTGAAATAGTCGCTCCTCTGCGTATTGAGCCGGGAAGCAAACAGGTCCACTTGTAATGGTCCCCATCTCGTGTCCAGTCTTTGAAACACTGCTGGGTCCAGCCTCCAATCGCTGGAATCCGTCAGGTACCGAGAGTTCCAATCTGCTACTACGTTCAGTGTTCCAGGCAGGTACTCTGCTGTCACCGACGTCCCTGATTGTAGGCAGAAATGCCACAGGTCCTTCGCTAACTCTGCGAGCATCTTGGATCTCGTACCGCCCAAATGGTTGATATAGCGCACTGCTGATATGTTGTCCATCTTCAGCAGGACACAAGATTTCACTCTCTCTTTCGTAAAGGCTTTGATCGCGAACGATCCTGCCAGGAGCTCTAAGCAATTTATGTGTAGACGAAGCTCCTCTTCGCTCCACTTGCCTCCGGTCTGTAAAGACCCACATCTGGCTCCCCAGCCTTTCCGGCTGGCATCTGATTCTATTATCAAATCCGGTCTGTCTCCGAATATGGCTCGCCCATTCCAAGCGTCCATATTCTTTAACCACCATTCCAGTTCTGTAATCGAGTCCTGATCCAGCGGCACTTGTTGATGGTACCTCAGACCTAGCTGCAGATGCTTTATTTTCAATCTCTGCAGTGCACGGTAGTGCAGTGGCCCCGGAAAAATGGCCTGAATAGATGCTGCTAGCAGCCCAACTATTCTCGCTAATGTCCTGAGAGATACTTGTCGCTTCTCTAAGCATATTCTGATCTCTCTCTTGATGTCCCTCATCTTCCGAGCTGGAAGCTCTAAGGTCGCCTTCTTGGTGTCTAGAATGAATCCCAGGAAGTCTAACCTCTGTGCTGGTATGGTATCTGACTTTTCCTTGTTCACTAGGAATCCTAGTGAGGTCAGAAGGTCCTGCACCCATCTCGTTTGGTATACTAATACCTCCCGGTCTTCTGCAAGCAGCAGGAGATCGTCCAGGTAAATAATAAGCCTTATGCCTTTCTCCCTGATCGCTGCCGATACTGGCTTCATTAGCTTTGTAAATGCCCATGGTGCCGAAGCAAGACCGAATGGCATCGATTTGAATTGCCAGAAACGACTTCGCCAGCGAAAAGCTAGAAATGGTCTGTATTCCTCTAGAACAGGTACTGTGAGGTAAGCGTCCTTTAGATCTAGACGCGTCAACCAATCTCCTTCTCTTAGGGAGTCTCTGAGCTGATGGACGCCTTCCATCTTGAAGTGCCGATATATGATCCAGCCATTCAGCTCCTTGAGATTTATCACCGGGCGTACTTTCTCCTTCCTGTGCACTAGGAACATATTGCTCACAAACTTCGGGGCTGTCTCGCATTTCTCTATCGCCTGCTTGGCCCCTAGCTGCGCTATCTCGCTGTCTAGCCATGCTTGTTCCGCTTGCGCTAATCTCTGGCTCCGCGGTTCGTATCGCTGCACTGGGGTCTCTATGAAATCTAGATGCAGTCCGCTGACGGTCTGCAGTATCCAGGAATCGCTTGAAAGCTTGCGCCAACTCTCTAAATATCTGCGCGTCCTCCCCCCTACTGGGGGATACATAATCGCTCTCACCTGGCGTAAATCCTTGACCTCTTCCCGATCCTCTGGACCTTCGGCCTCTTGGGAATCTCCCCCTGGATGGGAAAAAGGTGTCTTGATTCCTGTTCTCCCAGTATTGTGCCCTGGTGTTCTGAGGTCTTCTCCCTCCTTGGTAGCGACCGGCAGCTCGACCTCTGTAGCGGCCGGTCCCTCCAAAAACTCTGCTGGGGAATATCTTGCGAATAGACGCTTGAGCCTTCTCCAGTGATGCGAAAGTTCCTACGAACCGGCCCATCTCCTTCCCGAAGGTCTCTCCGAATAGGAGGCCTTGTGCGCCTTCCCCTGCTTCATATGACGATAAGTCGCTCAATTTAGAGTCTATCTTGAGCAATAAGCCCTTCCTTCTCTCTGCTGCGATGGCACAATTTGCGTTTCCAAGCAGGCAGACGGCTCTTTGAGCCCATCCTGCGAGGGCTTCCGGATCCACCTCTTCACCTGTGTCCTTCGCCCTTTCTGCGAGGTCCATGATTTTTGCGAGCGGACCTGCTAAATCTAGTAACTTCTCCTGACAGGACTTCCAGGATCTATCAATCCCCTTCCGGGGGTCTTTACTGGCCTTGGCTACAAAAGTCAGCATTTTTGGGTCGAGCTCCGGTGCTTCCGCCACCTTTCCTGGCAAGTCTGGGCGCGGGCACTCTGCTCGTAGGCGCTGTCTCACCTCCTTGTCTAGTGGCTTGCGTAATCTTGCTGCCATATACTGGGTCACTCGGGGGGATGGTTGCCACTCGGTGGACCTCGGATTATGAATGCTGTCTGGGTCGAACATATCCTCCTCGTTTTCTACGAGGTGTTTCTCCTTCCTCGCTTTCTTGCCCCCACTGGGTCTAGACCAGTCATCTTCTTCTCCTTCCTCATCTCCTAGCGAGCCTTGCTCCTCTACTAGCTCTTCCTCCGAGCCCAGGTCTTCTCCCATATTATCTTCCCCTGGAACGGGGGTCGTGAGGTTCGGCACTGCCTGCTTCTGTAGGTACGCTTCTTTAAGCTTAGCAAAAGCGTCAGGCACCTCCGAGGCCTTTTCTATCGCCTCCTCATATGAGCCCCGGGGGTCGTCAGAGGATTTCCTCTTTAGGGCTTGTTTACTCCCCTTCTGCCCTTCATTCGAGGGTTCTGTGGGCGCGCGCTTATCTGCTTTGGTGCTGGTCTTTGGCTGCGAGAGTATGGCCTCTAACGTCTCCAGCCTCTCTTGTAGGGGTCTCACCCCTTCTGCCACTGCATCTATAAGAGAGCTACCCAGCACTTGCTTGAAGCTGGCAGCGAGGTCCAGGGATTGCTCCTCCTCACTCCACTCAAAGTCTGACATGTTCCTTTGTGCTGTGTGCCTGAAATACCTGGTACAGGTGTCTTAGCACGCCCACTCTCTCTTATGATGTCCTTTTTTTTTTTTTTTTTTTTTTTTTATATAAGTGGCTGCACCTCTGTCTTTCTTCAGCCTTCCGGCCTTCAATCAACTTTCCACTATCCCACTGCCTCTTGGCAGCGTAGGGCTCCTATGCCCGAGTCTTCCAGCTCTTGCTGTCACGTTCTATGCACGGTGTTGATATCCGTGTCTCAGCTGATCGAGCTGCGTGCACTCGTCTCTCACCCCTTCTTAGATTCTACTAGTCGGGGTCGAGAGGGAAAAAAGCTCCGCGTCTACGAACGCTGGCGTTGGAAATAATCCTTCGCCGCTTCGCGATGACGCTACGCGCCCTAGCGCGTGTAGGCTCCGCCCACCCGCGGGTGGGGGCTATGTTGTAGGAGCTAGACGCTCCGCGCTTCACGCGCTAGCTCCGCCCACCCGCGGGTGGGGGCTATGCCGATGAGGCGATCCGCCTCGCGCTTTGCGCACTGTTCCGTGTGCGACCTGCCTATGCTCGTGAGGCTGACCGCGCCCCTGAGGTGTCGGGTATACGGCACGGGGCCGTCAGCCTCTCGGCGGACCCTATGTATCAAGGCAATTTTCCTGGGGCTCCGCCGATATCCCCTCGACGACTGCTCTGAGTCAGGGGAATTCTGAAACTTAACGCGCTCGCGCGTAGTGTGACATTTGCGGTGAAAAAAAGAACGCCTCTAGACTAATTATCTCGCGTTCTCCCTGCGAACCACACTCAACATCTCTTTCCATCTACCATTCCTCTCTTCAGTCAACCCATATATCCACAGGCATTCGGAGAGGAAAGGAAATAGTACTTATCTGCTTGAAGAGCAGTAAAAGAAGAGGAGGAGTCCAGGCACAGGAAGTGGATTGGGACTGGTGGAGAGAGCATGGACTACAGAGGATCATGGATTTTGTAGTTTAAAAAAAAAAAAAAAAAAGTTGCTAGTTTTAAAGCACTTTTCAGGATTTTGTTTTACATGTTTGTTGAACTGCTGAAGAGTAGAAATAAAGGAAGATGAAGCATAATGCTCGCCTCCAGTCTTGCCATAGAATTTGCGAGAAAGATCCGGGAGATTGGGAAACTGGAGCAATTACTAGTCAGCAGTGGAAGCCACTGGTCACTCTGAGTGGGCTCTTCTTTCTGTGCTGCAGAAGCATCAGTGCAACCAATCTCGCCCTTCCTCTAGGGTTCGGAGCTCAGGGGCTTCTTCTAAAGGTGCCGTCTTAAATCTAAACGCATGCATTCTCAGTAGGACTCTTAGGACGTTGGTGCCCAGGATTTAAAAACGCTCTCAAGAACCTGGACAACATGTTCTCTGAGGAGACAAAAGGGGTAGGAATTGGTTTCTTCAGAGACAAACAGGTTTCTACCCAAATTAGGAGCTCAGGCGACTTTCAGGGTTGAATACAGCCTGCCCCACTTTGCATGTTAAACACGGCAGAATTGTAGGAGGGCTTGAAGCTGCGCCATCCATCGGTTCCAGGGTACCAGTGGGGGCGGGTACTTCTGTGAGGTGCCTTGGCACATTTGATAATCAAGTTCAGCATTTAGGTTTAGTGGTGATTTTGACAAACATGCTGGCCAGATGCTAAGAAGATTTGATGGGAGAAGAGGCTCCAAATATCCAGCTTAGTTTATATAGTGCTCATGCCAATGGCTCCACACTTCTAAGCACTGTTGGATTCCAGCTGCGAGGCAGGCGAGGGTCCAGGATGGTGTCCATAAAATGCAACTTAATCCATCATAACGGAAGGTTCTTTAGCGGCCCCCTGGGCTTCCTGATCTCGGGTATCAGGTGGGGATGCGTCGGCTGGACGTTCCAGAGCGTGGAGCCCTGGTAGCATAGGTACCGTTCTCTAAATGTTTTGGCTTGTGGATAGCAAACCAGGCTAAAGAAACAAGCCCCGGGGCCTGGTTGGTAGCTAGTGATAGCACTCTCTGATGAAGAGGAACTGGACAGAAAACATTGACGACTTTGTGCACCAGATAGAGAGATTTGAAGTCCATATGTTGTTTCATTGGACACCAATGGAAAATCTTGATGGTTGAGGAGATACGATTCCGAAGTTTGAGGCTGTAGAGAAGTTGTGCCACTTGGTTTTGTGCTCACTGAAACCTGTGTAGGGATTTTGCAGCGAGACCATTGGCTTAGTGTAGGCTGGACGTTTTAACTCACAAGATGAATAAAAAATGATGAAGCAAATGCAAAAGTGGTAGGATGGCTCTCCAGAGAAGCAGCTCGGTTTCCTAGGAGCTTTGAACAGAGCAAATGAAAAGAATGAGCGGAGGCGAGCTTGCAGACAGCGTGGAGTAGCGGCCCGCGAGCAAGCAGGAGTCTATGAAAGGGACGCAGGGAGAAGCTGTTGCTATGCAGGGTCAGAGTCTGGCAGGTGAATACAACCCTTGGGGAGGAGTCCCAAACAGTGAGGTGGGCCTCCAAAAAGGTATGAAGTTCAAGCAAGAGACTACTGAAAGACTTATGCCACTGTAAGGACCAGTTCAATGCCCCGTCAATACACACAGTACGTCACCGAGCACGCACTACAGCAAGGGTATGCAGGGGACATTGTGTGAGGCAAGAGAGGAGTTTTGGGGATCAAGGAGGAGCGGAGAGGAGAAGAGGGACCTGAGGAATAATGATGGGGTGGAAGAGGGCTTACCAGCGGAGATGAGAGTGGTGTAGGGCCTAGCTCCCACTGTCAACGGCCAGCCCCCTCGGGCCACGCCCTTGCAACCAGAGGCTCTGGAGCAGCAGTTTCGAAGGCCCAGCTGTGATGCTTTTCAGAGGGGCATCTGCCGAGGTGGGGGAGGTGCCAGAGGCGGCCTGGAAAGGGAGCAGACCTTTGGAGAGATGTTAGTAGTGTCCAGGCAAACAATAGTCATTGTCTTAGTTTTCAACATTGCGCAGCGGGGATAAATCAAAACATTAGGTTTGGGTTAGCCGTGACTAGAGTCAAATGTGCCAATGCACCTCTCCCTTTTTACAAGCAATGCACCTTTGAAGAGAGAATACAGAAAATGCACATTTCGATTGCCTTAACATAATTCAAATCAATAGGCAGTCATATGGACCGAGCTCCACCCTTCTACTGGAAAATTAAAAAGTGCCATCTGAGCCACCATACCCCGAGTCTCTGCCGGAAGAGCATCCAGGCACGTTATAAAGTCAGTTGCCTGTTAACCCTTCGTATGTTGAGGGTGCTCTGAATTTTACTTTTGGCCTTTAAAGTGTTTTTATTCTTTGTAGAACCAGTGAGTCACAAGGATCAGCCTTCACATTATTGGGGTGGTGCCAACGAAGCCACACCTCCTCCCAGCGCCATTTTAGATTCCTTTTGTTCATTCTCACTAACTGAGGAATACGTCTCCTAGTGCAGCTCATGCTGTGCAAAAGTCAGGAATTCTCTCATTTTTGTGTTGTATGATACTGGAATGACTATGTTGACTGTAAAACGGAATTGTAATAGCAGGTCCTAGACTGCCATCTGCCATGCATGCCAGCTCTCAGTTTATATTTCCTAATATATATGTCTACTGCCATTTTTTTCTTCTCCAAACAACTGTATATATTATCACCTTGTACAAATCGAGAACAAAAAGCAGCACAACTGTCACCTGTTTTGGGGTCCAACACAGCACAATGGGGGAAATGCGAGTCAACATTATTATTCCTTCGGCTGTTTCTGGGAGACACTGAAGGAAGACGGAGTGTGGCGGGTGTGTCTGTGCAAGTGCGTGCCAAAAAGCTTGAGTTGTTTACATTTATTTAAACTTTCCCCCTCATAAAATATCCCCCATTCTGATGCAAGCCAGTAGTAAAAATAACTGCCATTCTTTCTGCTGCAAAATCGCCCACTTGGGTGTTGCCAAACGTTGGCATGCTTGGCATCACTAGTCCTTTCTGGAGGCCAGAAACTGACGATGTTCAGTTGATGTGGAAGATGCGGTGCGGGGTCATTTGGGGTGAGGCGTATGTGGTTCCTACTTTAGGAAAGGCTCTCTTTCTTTGGGTAGTAGGTTTTGGAGCAATGTTGTATTTATTCACGCCCTGTAGCTGTGGGACGAAGGCGTGGGTTCAAAAGGCATTGTGAAATTCTATCTCTGGAAGACGGGAGGTTATGTAGACTAATGCTGCTCTCCATTCAATGACTGTACATGCATTTAGGATCACTCCATGAAAGCTGCTTTGAGGATCACTTTTCTCGAAAAGGTCAGCTTCATCATCAACAGTGAGGAAATCTGGCAGAAGATCCCTCGATGGATAAGGGTATGAGTTGTTCTTTGGCGAGATCAAAGCACAATTGGTATCGCTGGAACTCTTGATAGCTGAAGAGTACTCCCTCAATGCTGGTGTTCAATCACAAGGATATGCTTTTTGACTCAGAGGAGGCATTTCTTTTGGTAGGCGTACTGTACCATCAGGAGTAGGAAGAAGATTGCTAGGGGAAAAATGTTGCTCCTCTGGGATTGAGGGGCTATCCATGGAAGATTACGTTGATTCTTCTCCATCAAGCATGAGGCGCTCAGTAGATGAGCCCCACCTGAAGACATGGTGACACTTAACCTCTGAATGCAGCAGGTAGCCAAGGCATCTGGCATTTTAGCCGTGGGCAGCCAGGAAATCTGGCATCTCAGCTGAGGGTTTCTACCCGTTTTGCTTGAATGTACTAGAGACACACATGCATGTCTGTGCCCCAAAATACTAGCATGTCAGGAGGAGACCTCTTGCATCGGTTCTGGGTGTAGAGCTTCTCTTCTCTCTTCTTCTAGCGCCTCTGGCCCCCTTCTGCTTGCTCCACTTTGCCGTTATTGCACGTTAATGGTCTATGTGGATATTGTTGTTTCTTCTGTAACCGGGAGTTAAGTTGGACTTGGGTTTCTATGCTTTTATTGTTGAGGGTGATATTTTAGGAAATGCATGCTGTTTTTTATTGAACGGGGGCTGTTTGTGGAAAATAATTACTGCTTTGTAATAAATGTTCCTATTGTGGAGCTTTTTCCCAGTTATCGGATGCACCTTGATGACAGAGGCTTTAGGTGGAATTAATTTCTACCATGTAAGGAAAGCTGATAATGTGCTGTCCATGTGCTTTTATGGGCTAGGTCTATCCTGAAATGAAATGTGCTGCTGGATTGGCACGGGCAACACTTAACGTCTGAATGCCAGTGGGCGTCAGGGTATTTCAGCTGCGAAAGAACTGGAGAAGTCAAGGATTCTGTGCACTAAACCAGAATTCACACCCAACCTGGAATTTAATTAGCTAATTTCAGAGTCAAGAATGAAGAAATGGTTTAAATTACCGAAGAAAGCAGGAGCATCCCCCGTCCACTTCTAAAAGACCAGAGACAAATGGACAATCCCTAAATAGACACCATTGTCCTTGAGATGTTGTGCGGCTCTTCTTTATGATTGAGAGTCATGGGCTGTTAACACCACCTCTTAGATCAGGTTGTTCAACTCCAGGCCTAGAGTGCCGGATCCATGTTGGGTTTTTAGGATACCCCTCATTAATACTCATGCGATACATTTGCATATAATGATTCTAAATGTATGCATATTTTTCCACATTAATATTACTGAGGGATAACCTGAAAACCTGTCAGGATCTCGGACCTCGAGGCCTGGAGTTGGAAAACCCTGTAAGCATTGCACTGGCTACCAGGCCAAAATAAAAACACTTCAAGACCCTCTGTATGAGCTATAGAGTCCTCCAAGCTCAAGGAACAAAATGTATCTAAAGAAACATCTCCCATGACCAACTAAGTAGAGATCCAAGGGCCAGAGATGGCGTGCAGAGGCGTTGCTAGGGGGGGAGCTAAGGGGGCTATAGCCCCTGGTATTTTGGTTATAGCCCCAGATAGAATCTCAGGAGCTACAACCAAAAGGCTAGCTAGCCCCCAGTTCTGACAGTTCTGACATTAGCATAGCCCCCGGTCTTTTCCAGACCTAGCAACACCCCTGATGGCGTGCCAACAATAACCAAGGCATCCTGTAGAGAAAGACACAGAGGCTCTGCCCTCTCAACTATGGTGGCCCAACATGCTAGCTACGGAAATCTTCACATTACAGGACCACTTAAAATTGAGGAAAAATCAAAAAACCTGGCTTTTCAATGCATAATCAATGGAAATTAGCCAACACTCAAACAGCGGAGGAAGTACCTCCCAGTCAATCATCCTCAGTTACAGACACATCGTAAGGAAGTGCCATACCAGACCCCAACTGCCTGTTTCCAACACAACTGATGGCACTTGGAGAAAGATGTCAATGACTGGAATATGCCAACACCTATGGGCGTACCCTGCCGGGCCCGATTCTGCGGAGAGGATTGGAGATTCTTCTATTCGTGATCAAGCTGCTGAGGATTTGCTGCAACCCCATCGTGAGTGGACTCTCTTCTTTTGGGGGCATGGTAGGGACCCATTGCTTTATCCCTCAGCCCAGTGGAGACAGCCATGCCTTGCAAAACAATGGGCGGGCTTGAAAATAGAGCGAAGGAGAGGATGGGTGCCAGAGCCCCAGCTAGCCTTTGCTGTGGCCTAGCTGCGATGCACAAGAAGGATGGGCGTCATTATGCTCAGGCAAAAGGGACAGCCATTCCGTGCACCCCCAAAGGGTTGGCTTGGGGAGAAGGAGAATGTGTAACAGGCCCCTAGTGAGCCTCCGGATAATATTATGCGCCATGCATGGCTGTGGCCAAACTGCGCTGCTTGGTAGACATAGACATCATTATGCCCAGTCTGATGTTGGTCTTTTTGGGAGGGGTTGCCTGGTGTGAGAGGGGTTGTTTCTTCCCGTAAAAGATGAGACACTGGTTTGTAAGATGAGACACTGGTTTGTAAAATGAGACACTGGTATGTAGAGGTTTATTTGTTGCGGGGATGTTCCCGCTTCCCTCTCTGCGTGGGAGCCTTGTGGGCTGCGGGCCAAGCACCCTAATACTCCATCCCTTACTCCTCTATCACCATGCATTTGTTTCCAAGCTCTTGCCCCTTTTGAAAACACTGTAACCCAAGCATGAAAGTAGGTTTATTTGCTGTCTGAAAAGTTGCATATGAACGTACTGGTTCCTATACAGGACAGAGTGGTTAAGTGGGGACCTGCCGGCATGTATAGCTCTAGTGAATTATTACAGGAGGGGATTGGGAATTTTGTCAGTTCACTAGACAATATAAGTGAGGATCCATTTTGGGCTACATTGGTGGGGGTCCATCCAGTAGTTATAAACGCTGCCGCTTTAGACCTCTGGTAGTCTGTCACCAATGAGGAAAAGGATCACCAAAGTAGCTAATGAACTATGGTTTTACAAACTGACGTAATGCGATAAGTTGACTGCAATCATTTAATTCCTAATGACTATGTAGTATTAATTCTTATGCTTTATTATAAGATGATGTTAAAGTTTTTAATGGAGTTTTTAATATTGATCTTTTTATGCGTGTGTATTTTCTATTTTGATAAATATTTGTGTGCTTAAAGTTTTGTAAACTAGCTAATGCACAATAAAAAGAAAAGAGTGGTTAAGGGGTTTGAGGGAGAGGTTTGGTTTATCGCAGACATGCTGGCGTGCTCTGTTCGCACTCTAAAACTAATGTAGGTCCCTGGAAAATGTGTATTTTGTTGTAATGTCAAATTCGCCTTGTTTCATCATGAGTGTTTTGAAATAGTTTTATTTTTTAGGTAGTTAGAAACAGGGCCTCCTTTCACATTGCTACATCTCTCACTGTCTTTACGGTCAAGGTGATGTCCAAAGGAGCCTGTGTTTCCACACTCTGGGGCACACAACCCTGGAACCAGAACTCTGGGACCTGCGCTAGAGGGTGAGCATCACCGTTTTAGGAAGCTCATCAAAAAATACTGTTTGCACCTGGCCGAGCAAGGGGTCTGCAGCGGACGAGCATGACGTACCCGAGAGGAGGCTGAATTTCAGGGCTCGCTGCTCACTTCAGCCTTTGCTTTCAGCGGTATCGCTACAAAAAAATCCAGAAAAAACCTGAAGATACATTTACTGCACATTTGCAGTAAATGAAAATGTCGAATCCCTGTTATAACGGACAAGGGGATTGCGGGGATGTCCCCCACGCCCGTTGTGCGGTATAATGTGTTCAGGGGTTGTGGCAGTTTCCCCCGCAGTCGCTAGGCCGGGATTGTGCACAATGGATATCATTTCTATGTGATCAATGCTGCCTCCATTTTTGCATTCCGAATTTCCGTTTGCGGTATTTTCGGGCGCGCAGTGATCACGTAGATCCCTTTCAGTGGCATGGCTATACCATACCCTCCCACAGACACCACCCTGTTTCATGTGTAACACACGTTTCCTCTCTATCCACATACACTGTCAATAGAACGATGTATTCTCTCAGTCTCTTTAAACCCGCCATTGTGGTGGAACTAAAGTAGACCTTTCCGGCACACCGATCCACGAGAAGAATCACAAGCAAGGACTGCAGGTGCAACTCTGCCCTACCAGTTCTACACTAGTGTGCATTAGCATTTAGTGTGCACCATAATTCACCCAGCGGGTTCAAGTGTTCGGTGGGTTTCATAGAGGTCCCACCAAACCATGGTTACACCCCCTTTGAAAGGTTACCAGAATGTGTGGTGGTGCGTGGCAAATGAGGGTAATATGCAGACTGCTAGGGGCAACGTATACAAGCAAGGGAGACATCCAGCCTGCGTTCCACAAGGCCATCTCCCTTCAGTGCCAGGTCTTGATACGCAAGAAACAGTCCGGCGCATTAGAAGATGAGCTCAGGACAGGCCCGTGAGCTTCAGAAGCCAGGGTTGGAGCCCTAGCTCGAGGGAGGCTCCTTGGAAGAGGGGGCGCAAGAGTTTTAAAGGGAGGAAGTGGGGGAGATGTTGGAGAAAGAGCAAAGGTGACAAAAAGAAGGGCTCCAGGATTTCAGACGTTAGGGCCACAGGTTGCAGAGTCCAGGCGGCCCACTCTCTGCTCACGTGGAACCCCCACTGCACTGCCTTACATGCTCTCTGCAAAATGCAGCATGACCTGGCCCGTACTGGATTGGCACCTGGGAGAGATAGAGACCGGCCGGGATCAGTCCTGTGTCGGCCTCTGGGAGGATTTAGGCTTCCATATCAGTCCAGTGACTACCAACTGGAAAGCTGACTTCATGTAGCGTGCAGTAAGGAATGCCTGTGAATTCATCTCCTTGGCTACTCGTCTAGAGCTTTCCCATGGAGATCTCTGACTGCCATTGGGCCTCAACTGTCTTTTCTCATTGGGCCTGGATGTTCTAGCACACCCTCAGAGATTAGAGTGTGACAGCAACCATCACCCTTTTCTTAGGCTCAGTCCAGACGACCTGAATGAGGTCTGCGGGCGAAGGAATCTGGCCGTGAGAGCTTATAATCAGTTCGTGAGAGCTTATAATCAGTTCGTGCGAGCTGCTTCAGAAGACACTGCTGAGTTTTATTGCACAATAAACAAATACAATTGGGTAGAAATGCGTAGCTCGGCCCAGAAAACAGTTAGGACCCTATTCCTTTTGTGTGTGTAGTGTGATGTTAAAAGAAGAGAACTTCCCCGAGATATGAAACAATGCAACTTTCACAAGCACTAAAACTCTAATCGCATATACCGCTCCTCAAACAATCTCCATATGATGAAAGATTATAAAATGAAATGAACAGCCCGTTTATGACATTAGATGTGCTCCTTGCCCGGTGGACTGCTTGCTTGCTGTCACAGTGTGTACAGGCTGCTGCATACACGTCACAGAAGTGCTGAAAGCCCTGCACATAATATAATTCTTTATGTGTCCCTGTCCACCTTACAGGCCAGATGGAGAAGCTGCACGTCATTAAATAAATAAAAAAAACTATTAGACACCAGATTTGGCACTGGGTCGGTGAAATGAAGGGCATTGGGCACCTGAAGAACTTAATCATTCTCCTGTAGTGCCACACACATGTTACGCCTCAAGCCGCTAGACACGTTAAATAAACCCAGGGAGACTCATTGCGCACACATTGTAGATTTGTTTATGAATAAAGTTAGGGAAAGTGATTTAAAAGAGGTCTAACCTGAGTATTTGCTGAGGAAAAGGGTCGCATTACGAGAAAGAATTACACATTTCCAGTTAAAAAGTATTAAAGAGAAGTTAGACAAAATGATCCTCGAACCTCAGAACATACGGAGTAAAAAGAGAGTATATGAGAAATGATAGAGTGAGAAAGCCCTATTTGAAAGTCCTAAGGGTCAGGATCAATCCTGTCATAAAGGTGGGGTACAAACTCTGGGGAATCCCCAGAATAATGAGGAAGAGCTTGAGAAGACTTGGTTAGATGGCCCACGGTGGTGTGAAGGCTCTGTGGCTGAGATCCTGAAGAGCAGTCAGCACATGAGTGAAGCTTACCATGTTAGACTACATCTTCTGCCACAGGCAACACCTTCAGCAGTAGTTTCATGCAATGTTCCTGCCTTTGCATCTAATATAAGGGAGGATCTGCGTACATAAATGGCAACATATTTGCATTGGATTAATGCTATGTGCAAAGAAAAATAGCAAATTTGCAGGGAGTTAATAATGTTATGTTAAAGGTTTTTTATATCCCACACTGTGGTCCCTTGACGCTCTGGCAGATCTGTAAATCAAGAGGGTAAGGTGTGGGGGCCGGGGGGTACGTTAGTAGGACTGAGCGAGAGTAAAGAGCAAGAGAGCTGTGGTGTGCTGATGGCAGCTTCAGTTTGGTTTACACTGTTCGCTGAGCATAGGTGTGTTTTTCGGTCAGTAGCCGTCATGTGCTGTTGTTCAAGGCTGCGTGTGGTCTATGTGTGGTCTGTTCTGCTGTTGCGGTGTAGTTCAGCGCATGCAGTTTGTTGTGCTTTAGAGGTTTGGTTGTGTTTAGTTCAGAGTTTGAGAGGCGTATGCAGAGGGGTACGTATTTTTAGTAGGGTTGGTTAGTGGCATCACTATCTAGATGTCACGCATGCTGATCTCCACAATTCCATCTGGATGTGACGCATGCTAATCTTCACAATTCTGTCTAGATTTGACGCATGCTAACCTCCACAATTCTGTCTAGATGTGATGCAATGCTAATATTCACAATTCTGTCTAGATGTGACACAAGGCTAATCTTCACAATTATACCCCATCCACAACTGCCCAAAAGGCAAACTCTGGCTGAGTAACCCAATTGCTTTTATGAAAAGTGTGGTTACCTTACACATTGAGCCTAGATTCAAGATGGCTACCTTATACAAGTGAGGTAAATGTTGACTATGGCTGATGAGCATAAGTAAGCTGAGTGCTTGTGGGAGTAGGATATTAGGTAATGAGACAGGTGGGTTAGTTGATGGAGTACAGTATTGGCTGCCCCCACTACCTACACTACACTTTATTGATAAACGTTGTAGTTGGATAGGAAATAGTTTGAAAACCATCCAAGGTGACTGCAGTGTCCTGACATTTAGGTCCATCTAATTGTTGGTTATATGCTACAGGTGGCACATGATGGATGATTGTATACCAAATGTAAAGTCTTGCTTTTGACACATGTTAGGCACCTGGCTGGGTTTAATAGCCATGATTCTCTAGGCAGTAATATTCAGGATCATGTTCGAGGGATAGGGGTTTGCTGGATGAGAATACAGGAAGGGGAAGTTCAAATGACCCTGAATTCGTTCCTAATTGAGAATAGATTTGCTGCTCTGGAGGGTTTAGATGGGGATGATTAAGTCTAGAAGTTTCTATGCGAGGATAGCACAGTAAGGAGTAATGAGGTGGGTGCAAAGTGTAAAATTAAAGTGCTGTCCAGGAACATTGTGGGCATTCCGTCAAAATCCCAGAATGTTGACTGGCTTGATTTTGTCAAACAATTGGATGTCATCCTATTTCAAGAAACCTGGGCTCAGAGCAGAGGACTAAGAGGGTGTTACCCCAGTATGGATACCGGCTGTGAGGACCAAGTGTATAGAGAGGCCTTCTGGGGGTTTAAGTATTTACTTGCCAGTAGCCTCATATGTCTGTATAAAATGTAAGAATGTAGGATTGGATACAGTACAAGTGTTATTCTAAAACAAGGCTTTAAGCCGATCCTTGCTATAGTAAATGTCTTTTGTAGACTTGATAGTGGATTCAGTAATAATTGAGAGGAATTGTTAAAAGAGGTGTTCTCTGTGGCCGAGGAAGTATGTAGGAATAAAA
Organism: Ambystoma mexicanum; assembly: GCF_040938575.1. Classification (NCBI taxonomy): domain Eukaryota; kingdom Metazoa; phylum Chordata; class Amphibia; order Caudata; family Ambystomatidae; genus Ambystoma; species Ambystoma mexicanum. The sequence continues at coordinate 310,759,634 of NC_090926.1, forward strand.
TGGTTAAGCATTTCCCTGCTATTACAGCTGCTGGCCCTAACCTAAAACTGGGAGCAGGCAAAAGTAGAAACATGGAATGATTTTAACCATGTGTTTTGTTCAGATAGTACTATGTGTGGTAAATGACTTGTGCTGTGGTCATGATTAATTATGGATTGGCTCTAGTCCTGCTAATGGTGGAATTCTCCTGGCCATACTGGCTAGGCCTACTTCCAATAATGCATGGGCGCATTGTATTATTTGATAACATTATTCATTAATATTAGGTTATTTGTTGAGCCCAGACCAGCTTCATAAAGCTTTGTATATATCAGTCACTATTTAACAGTGCAATATGGTGTTCTCATTTGAAATTTGCAAGTGTCTAGAAAGTGATCACGAAGCTCTCTCACTCTCAGATTTTACAAGTGAGTCTAGGAAAGGAATACAGAAAGATCTAGCTCAATGATAACGATGAATAATGGGAAATTATTAACTGGGCGGCTATATTGGAAAAACACTATATGATCAACTGAAAGTGAGACGTAAGAGACAGATTGTATGGTGCCTTGCATCAAAAGCTTCTGGTAGGTCTTAAGTAGGGTAATTCGAGAAATTAATTAGGGAATTAAAGAAGAATGCAGAAAGGGGTAGGATAAATTCAGTCGCCTGGTTTGATACATCCTGTAAAGAGCAGAGGAAGGAGCGGTTTGTTGCACTCATGCCAACTATTCCTCTATACAATTAGCTCGGGCTAATTATAAGAAACGGGCAACAGACAGAAAAGAAAATTGCAGAAGGTGTTTATGAGGAATTTTTTTAAGTCAGCAAAATAACGCTGATGAGGCAACATTTTGGAATACAAGGATACATACAGTGCTGGTCATTGGGCCGGCTCTCGGCAGATCTGAGATCCGGCACCAGATGTGTAGCCGGATCTCGGGATCCGGCCAGAGTCAGCTGCCCAAGCCCATGGACCGCACTACTAAAAAAAAGAAAAAGGCACGCGCGACGGCGTTTTGCCATTTTGCATTATGCACAATGCTCGCTACATGTACAACTGAAAGGAATCAGTTGTACATTTAGCGACCATTGTGCATTACACTAAAGCCGGCGGTGAAAGGCAAAACGGAAATGCTGCCGTCGCAGGTGTTTTTTTCTTTCTTTTTTTTAAAGTGTTTATTTGAACGGGCACTACCAACCGCCCCTTCCAGACCACGCCCCTTCTGGAACCGCCCCCCAAACTCCTCCCCCACCCTGGCCCTTGTGGGATCCCCCACCACATTTTTTCCATTTCCACCACTGGATATATATATATATAGTAATAATAAGGAGGAAGGCAACCCTACTAAGATGCACATTTCAGGTGAACTGTGGGCCAGGCTTTTCTTGCAGCATTACTCTCAGAAGGAAGGTGAGTGAGGAGCACTGGATGTTAAAGGGAATCTGTGTCGGGCCAACTCTAGAGTGGTTTTCATTTCAAAAGGAGTGGAGAAAGTACTGGCCAGTCAAGGCGACCAGAAAGCCCCGGATGCAGATGGGATTCCAACTGATATTTTTTAAATATGAACTGGAATTATGGGTTCTGATTCGAAAAGATGTTTTAGTTCAGGCCTGAGAGAAGGAATATTTGCTGTCAAGATGGAAATCTAGAATAATTATACTCTTATTTAAAAAAGGCAATGGGTGTCTTCCCGAGTTCATCTAGAGCAATAACTCCACTACCGGGGCCATGTACAGTATTTGGTATACTTATTCATTTAAGAGCATTGTGTACGACTTCCTACTGGGATTTCGTCCGATCCTGGCCAGAGTTTATCGAGGCTTAAATGTGCTTTTGGTCGCACTGAAGTATGTATTTGGCTGGATTATGAATATATGCTGCCTTTATAGATTGACCAGCGGCTTTGATCATGTCAACCGCTCATTGCTTTGAAGGACATGGGCCTTCTTGTTGGACTGTTGTGAATACTGATGGAACTCCACAATTATAATGTTGCAAAAGTCAGATTTGGGGCAGATGAGGTTGTCTTTAATGAAGAGGTATAACACAAATGCACATTGGTGCCAACCCTGTTTAATTGATAGAACAATTCGTTATCAGAAGTGCTAGGGGAGAGTGCCCCTGAAGTTCCCAGGGCAGGGAATAAACATATTCCTATCCACAGCTATACGGGCAATGCCGCTCTATTAACTCTTACTCCTGCTGCATTGTGCATTTTTAGAAATACAACATTATGTTTTTCTCATGAAAAAGGTGTACTTAAAGGCGATGCCATTAGAAGGAGAGGAAATAGGGTAAATTTACCAGTTTGGTTTGTCTTGGTATTAAATTTGACGAACTCTGCCGGCGGTGTGATTATATTTCGGGCCAAGCTAGGGAAATGTTGCAGGAAAATAGAACGATAACGTGCTAACCCAAGAATGCTGGTATGCAGTCCATTGGGAGGCTTCCAGATGCCTCTAAAGCAAAGTCTGTCCCAAATGGTTGTTCAGCAGTCCGGGGCTATTCACAAGTACACAGCATTCAACAAGCACAGCATTGCTTCCCTTGCTCCTTTCGGGTCTACCAAGGTAGGCCGCGACGTATACAGTGAATCAGGCGATAGGAATTAACTATTTGACTGTTTAATAGCTGCAGAACCTATTGTGATGTGGACTAAGCTATTGCACAATGAAGATGCAACTTTTACCAAACTATTGGTGAGGGAACTTGTTGATCAATTTCCAACAAGAGATCTACCTTCGTTATATGATATAAGAGACGGACTGACGGGTTTACGGTTGAGCGAGTGGTGTAGTAATGTAGCTAGTGTAACGGCTGCAGCACCTACCCTACTTGAGAAGCTAGTGATGTCAACATTAGCTGATGAAAGAGAGGGGAAGCTTGTTGGCAGAACACGCTAATGTCATAACTCGTCGCATATGTGCCAAAGCAAACCCCAGCCGGAGGGGGTGACTTGGGAAAAGGGAAAGACATGCTCCAACGTGTATGAGGATGGGAACGTTCCCACTCAGTAGTTAGCAATGTCAATGGAAAAATTGAGGAAGTGGTTTGCGTTGCCCATGCAAAGATGGAGAAGACATTTTGCAGCATTTCCTCATATTACGAAGCTATCAGTGAGGCTACTCGGACTATAGAACGTCAGAAATGTAAGATTGCCAGGGTCCTATTAATGAATTTGGGAAGTCCGTCTATTAGTTGGTTCATTTGTTCTTAAGGGTATTACGAGAAGACAGTTATTACTTCATTGATTAGTTAAGAATGTTATTTTGGTATGCATTTTTGCAGTAAGTAATTTGCATTTTATTGTAGATCTGATACGATGCAATGGGTGAGGTTTTATTGTTTCATGTTGTAATAAAAATGGATTGCAAATGACTTGATGAAATTAAATTGCAATGGCATTTGAATTGAATTATGATGTATCCATTATTGTTTTCATTGGCTAATTAATTTAAATAAAGTATTGATAAGGATGAGGAATTATGTAGTCTATCCTCAATATTACGTCTGTTTATATTCATTGATTTGAAACAATTTTACCACAAAATGTACTTGCTTCTTGGCGCTAGATTGAGCACTTTACGGTGATTGCAGGGATCTTGAGATGCAAAGCAGGATGATAGTAACAGTCATCTATCAACTTCTAACACAACTACAAAAGGTGCAATAACCTGAAACAAGGCATGCCATGCAATCGAGCGGCGAACGGGATGCAGGAAATATCCACCCTGCACAACACTTACTGGAAGACAGAATGCAGTCTGGACAAGCACCCGACAAGACGTGGGTTTTTAGGTTTGCTCTAAATTGCATGAGGTTCCTGACACAGCAGATTTCAATGGGAAGGCGTTTCAATAGGCAGCACCTTCTAGAGTTGAAGAGTTGGTTCCCTCGACCTTCGCACTTGGTCCTAGGAGCCACAAGAAGATTGGGGTGTAAAAAGCAGAATTAGTGGGTGGGACAGTCACGTTGGAATTTATCATGGAGTTAGATGTGAGGCAGAGTCATACAGAAATATATGAAACAGCTTCTACCTCCTCCCAGAAGAGCACTCTATGATAGTCAACACCGTAGCCAACTCTCGACTTGGCTGTGCCAATGTGCCGTATGCAATACTAACAGACCAAATCACTGGCGCAACACATATTTGCCCTAGAAAAAGTGTGAGCAAGTCTCCGCTCACCTCAGAGCGGCACACTGGCTCCTGGTATAAGCCGATCCAAAACTTATACCAGGAGGAAATGTATCTCTGGGGGCGGGGGTGGGGGGTCGGGGGGTGAGAGGAGACTGGCTCACATTTATTTAGGGCAAAGATGAGCTGCCTAGTGGTGGTTTGTACTACCAAGTCTTTCACATGGTAAGGTGGCAGGATTGCATAAGGCAGAGCGGCCAGGATAGCCAAGTCGAGAGTTGAGTATGGTATTAACTATCATGGGATGGTTTCCTGGGAAGAAGGGTTGGATTTTTTTACGGTGCTTCTTTGGGTATAAGCATTTGGACCACAGCCACTACCTGCAGGTTCAGACTAAGGCATGCATCTCACATGACCTAGCCCCCTTCGCCCCCATGCATCTGGATTGGGTATTGATGGGAACCATCTCGCAGAAGAATGTGGCATCTCAGAGAAGATTCTCAGTTATTTTCAAAGCTGTTTAGGGCCCAAAAAGGGATTTTGCTTTTGGCATAGTAGGGGTGGGGCTTAATCCAGACCCATTGTGATGTCTACTTAATGTTTTCTTCAGGCATGACTTTGGGGAGCTGTGGTCTGGTTGTGTGCCCGGGTGGACCAAGAGGGTTGTAGAGCCGCAGACCACATCTAATATTGTTCCCTCATTTTCAGACATCTAGTCGAGTGACTGAAACAGTTCAAGACACAATCCCAATGTTTCCACACATCCTCAGAGGCCATTCATGATGCAGTCATTATCCGTCCCTCCCTGGCAATCTAACCCGCGTCACCCTCTGTCAGATCTGCCAATGACGCCTGGAGACCAATGCAAATTGCATTTTTGCACGGTATTAATACCAGTAACATAATATCACTTTGATAAAGATAACATCTGGTCATTTCTCTCCATAGTTAAATGAATCAACAGAAGTGGTGTTGCAGGGAAGAATATAGTGCTTGACAGTATTAATTGAAGAAAAATTTTGAAGCATACAATTCCAGGTTGTCCTCCCTAAACATGATGATCCAGTGTCACTTGAATAACAATCTCCGAGTCCAGTGTTTTCAGTTTTACAACCTTATCTGTTCTGGGAGTTGCAGTTTAGTTAATACACACAACATCGCAGGAAATGGGCCGGAACCGGAGCGGCGGTCCATACCCAGACTCAGGGGCTTGCCCACACAGTCACAGATCTGCTCTGAAGCCATGTTATCACACATACGTGCAACCTGCACTGATCGTTGCTTGTGTGTGCGAGAACTCAGCTTCAAAACAGGATCCTCTCTGGAAGCCGAGTTATCACGTGCAAAAGCAACCAACGTTTCAACAAACAGACACTTTCAGATGAAACCCAAGTCCTCATCCCTATTCCCGGCAATCACGAGTGTGACACTAAACTATTGAATTAAATCTACCTCATCATTCAGGCATGGATGGCCACACATGGCCTCTGCCTCAACGATGAGAAGACTGAATTACTACTAACTGGCTCCCAAGTCAAACTAAATAAACTTGACATCATCTTTAACTCATTTACCACTGACAGCACAAACATCCTGGTCTCCAAAGATGTCAAGACACTCTTCGTCTATCTCGACTTCTCTTTAACCTTGACGAAACAAGTGAACAACATAGCCTCAGCTACAGCTTACACATGTTAATTAATAAACGCCTGCAGAACTTTCCGATCACCAACAAGCTGCTCCACCTTAGCTAGGGTGCTCATTTTATCCAAACTGGATTACTGCAGTGCGCTCTACCTAGGAATTAGCAAGCAAAATGTAAACAAGTTACAGGTCCTACAAAATAATGCTCTCAGAGCAGCCTTCAACATACCGAGATCTCACCACATATCTGAAACCAGAGGTAACTCCTGCTGGCTATCAATCAAAAACAGAATCTCCTTTAAAACCCTGACCCTCACTCATAAGTGTTTGTCTAACTCAGCACCTAAATAATTGGTCTACAAAGTCACCATAAGCCAATCCGACCGACCTACTAGATCAGCTCAACTACACTGTCTCAGAGTCCCTAGGTACAACCTTCAGAAATCTGGAGGCAGCCGCTTCCCTGTACTAGCCTCCAAACTTTGGAACTCTACAATTCAGGGCAAATGCCAAAAATTGGCTCTCCTCTCAGGAGACCAATTGACCTACAATGTTTATATGTATCTATTCCTCTGCCTGTATATATTGTTAATGTATCACATCTGTGTTTGCTGTAACCTGCCAATGTAACCTTGTACAAATGTAACTGAAACAATGCGCCCAGATACCTGAGGGTTAGGCGTGCTATACAAATAAACAATACAATACACTACAGTATACCTGCATGGGAAATGTAATACAGAAACAGCAAAATCAACTCACATACTTGTTGCAGCTGTCCAAACTGGTATACATGTCCTGAAATGTATAGAGATTTTTTTCTTAGGATGAGTAGTATGACCAATCAAAACTGCAGAGGCCAACTTCCATTATTCGCTTAAAAGGGGTTCATACTGAATCACTATAAAACAGGTTTCAAATTTCAAATTTTGGACATTCCTATGTTCCCATAATGCTCTTTGCTTTTATGCAAATTGCCAGGATTGGGTACTATGAAGAGATACTAAATGTGACCTAACCTGGGGCCACTCCCCGCTGCCCCGCACTCTTCATCCCCGCGGCCCCGCCCCTCCAATGATGAGTAGGTTCCCCAGTACATTGTTTCTATTTACAGCACTGATGTGCATCAGAACTGTGGTGGCATGGAGTGGTGTTGTCACCCTATTAGTGCATCTGAACTATGGTGGCATGGAGTGTTGTTGTCACCCTATTAGTGCATCTGAACTGTGGTGGCATGGAGTGGTGTTGTCACCCTATTAGTGCATCTGAACTGTGGTGGCATGTAGTGTGGTGTGACACTCAATAGTGCATCTGAACCGGTGAGAAACACGATTTATGCCAATATCTTCTGCTTTGATCCTTCTATCGATTGCTGTCGGAGAACAGTGGCAGCTTTTTTCATCCACAAATGTACTCTGCCGAACCTCAGTGTCTCTCGTGGTGCCATGGCAACACCGGTTTTATTCTGGTTTCGTGCTGTGTAGGAAGCTCATGCATGGTGGAGCTTAAGAGGTTTACGCAATCAAATTGCAGGCCAATTATCTTGTCCTGTTTATGTCACAATCTAAATGGAAACCTCCAGCCCTTTCTTTTTTAATGTAACTAAAGGGTATCCCTTCTGTCACCAGCTCAGCGTGCTCTTCATCGCCTTTGCAAGGTTTGGAAACACTGCGACTGTGCTTAGGCCTGACCGCTGCGCCTGTCCGTACGCTCCCTGTGATGCTGCGTTGATCATGACATCTGCCAGGGCGCAGAGGCAGAGACAAAATTGTCTAACAAGTGGGGGCTGAAAATAATGTAGATCGGTCCGCCACAGTGACATTTGACATATGTAAATGCCCACACAGTGCTGCCGAGTGGGAAGTTACAGATTTTGGGCAGGCCTTGCCCGCTCAGGCCCTACCTTGTCAACGCCTCTGTCAGGTCGTTAAAGCTCACCATCAGAGGAAGTGTTTGCTCCAGACGAATGTACCTGGAAAGAGCTTTTGCAAGATCTATTGTGGCGGGGCTAAATTATTATAATTTTTTTTTATTTTACATTTTTAAAGTGCTCACACATCGAGGCGCTGTTACAGGAATTGTTTTTTGTTTTTTCGTTGCGCAATTGTTTTTTGTTGGTCTTAGTTGAGTATTTATAATGCGCTTCACCACCTGGAGGTTTCCAAGCGCAGACCCGGGGATCAAACCTGTGTTGCTTCGCGTCGTCTTGCTTCCAAGGCGCGCACGTTGCCACGGAGCTATCCTCCCTCCTCTTATAGCCTGAGAAGCCCCGGCCAGGCTGCATTGGTGGTTATAGACTTGATACATTTGGCCAGAGTTTTCCTCTCAAGGCAAAGGAGAGCACACGTCCCTCCATGACAGACACTTGAACATCCTTCTCTCATCATCCGCCTGCGTCAACCTCCTCCGCTCTGTGTATCAAGACCTAGAACCCATTCCAGTCCTCCTAGTATGGCTGCGATTGGTGTTTTTTCTCGTGGTACTCTTCTCCGATCCACTCCTCCCATCCCTAGGGTAAGTAAATTGGTAGCACAGACATGCGTGGAACCGCATGCTTGTGTTCAGGTTTGACACCCTGTGGGCCGCAACCCCCCCCCCCCACACATCATGCACACGGGCCATGAAGGGGTGACGCCACAGCCTGAGTATCAAACCCCCACCCCCTCGCTCGAACGGGAGACCGAAGCAGGAGTTTATACAGACAATATTGAGCGTTGTCCCTTCTGCTCTCCGGAACCATCACACAAATGCATCAAATGTCAGCTACCACAGCCACATTGAGAATGCAACAAATACCACTGCTTGCACCAAAAGAGTGAAATTACAATTGACAAAAAGACTGAAAAAAATACATAGAATGGAAACTATGCTTAAGGAGTGCAATGCTGACTACAATAGCAGAAACGTTCAGACCTAGGAGTGTCCTTGAATTTGTTTTTAGAATTAATGCGGAGGAAAGATGGCAAAGTCAATCCTTTCCCGCCTTGAGCCGCACAACCATCCTTTGTCGTCTCTCCAAGTTGTTTCATGTTGGTCTAAAATTAATCTGCACTGTTCTGGCGCCTGCGGATTGTTATACCCTCCGGATCAAAGGCGAGCTAGAACATATCCTCATCAGAAGGCCTCGCAGCTGCCTCCCTTGTCATTCCTTGAAACAAAGGAGACCCTTTTCCCAGCAGCCCACCCTGCCCAGGCTAAGCGCCTTGGAATCATTTAGTGCTTCCACGCTTCACCTTAAAATACAACTATAAAAAGCACATCTTCCTTTAAATTTGGTTTCCCTTTTAGATCTAATAAAACAAATCTCAAATGAAAAGAAGGCTATTCTGGAGGTCAGAGGAGGAAAACACGCCTCAGAGCTTTTCAGTCTGAGAGGGATGTTATTTCTGGGCACTGCTGGCACCTAGCTTTCCATTTTAGTCCATTTTTCCACACTTTGCCTGCGAGGTCTCCAGAGGGCGGACTTGTGTTTCAGGAGCTGATTTGCTGTCTGTCAGCAGCCTTCCTTTTTTAATGCGTCAGGTTTTTCGACGTCCGCGGCCTTTTCTAGCACGTTCCTTCTTGTTGGATCCTCAGGTACACAGGCCTAGGCCAGTCGTTTCGCGACACCTCTACATGCCATTGCCCGCAGGTTCCAGGAGGGCCTGCTAAAGGGAGAGCGTGCTCACAAGCAGCTCTTGGTCTCCAGATGCAGGCCTGGCATGGCAAATACAACCGCGTCTTACGTAAGGCTCATTTAACTTTTCGATCAATATTTTCTTTGGTCTTGAGAGTACCTCTTATTTTCCACATGCACTGTCCTTCTGTCTAGGTAACTCTCAGAAGCCAGGCTTCAAGCAGCAGAGAGGTGTGCGAGGAGTTCATGTTGAGTCACGCAGTCAGTCGAGATTAGCAGAAAAGCTGATGCACAAATAAAGTGTCATACTCGAGCGGAACCCAGTATTTTGTGTCTTCAGGGCCTTTTCTAAAAGGGTATTGCTACTTACCCGCTCTCTCGAGCAGGGTACATTTTTCCAAATGCCTTCCTTATCGTTACTTTATCGCCCTGTTGCTCACAATAGTTACCACCAGCTTCAAATTCATGGGATTGGCTATTACCTTCCCACAGTTTAGGGCTGAGCAGTTCTTAATTTGTACAAAAGTAAGTGCTAGGGTCCAACAAACCTTGGGCCACTAATGCCAGCCCTGGTGGCGCTGGCGGCCAGGGTGGGCTCAGTGCTAGATCGGCCCACCACCAGCCCATCCCACTGCTGCTGCTCTATGGCACATGTTGGCGCTGCAACTGCTGGCATGGGCTAGTCGTGGGATGGATGGGGAAGGACACTGATGCAGAACTCGGATTAGTGGCTTCACAGAATGTAACTGCTGTAGCATTGATGGAAGCGACACATCTGGTGCAATGAGCAGGATACACATAGCACAGCATAGATGGGGGATACATATTAGAGGTCCCATTTCTTTAAGTAGTGTTGCCATGAGTGTGCCAAGAAACACATTGTGCTGCACTATATGCCACAGATGCCTATTATTATACATGAAGCAGTGCTATCGCCGATTAGACCATGAGCCAAATATAGAATCGGCTCAGGCCGGACATTCAAGCACTGCCTGTTTCCCAAGTCACAGCTAGGCAGACACACGCACAACGTCGAGGCTGTGCAGGTGGTTAAGGTGTTCAGGTTGAAAACACATTAGAGTCGTTCATATGCATGATAGAACATTTCCAGCTCAAAGAGCTCACAAAGCACCAGTTACCTTGCTAATTAGTTTAGTTTCTTTATTTGTACCGCGCGCCGAACCCTGGGGTAACCGGGTGCCGGAGACTTAGAGACAGTTACAACATGGCAAAAAAAATACAATACAGACTGTGAAATAACAACAATAAGTGTAGTAGACCGGGTTACAAGATTGTCGACAAGGACATGTGGAGAGGAAGTACATTAAGCAGATTTTTTGTTGGAATGCCATTTTTGTTTTGGCTCTAAAAGTCCAAAAGGAGGGTTCTGCTCTAAGGTTTAGTGGCATAGCGTTCCATAGTTTGGCAGCTAGGACCGGGAAGCTGGCGCCACCTGCTTTTTTTAGGGAGAATTTGGGAACGGAAAGGCAATGCGAGTATGGCGTTCTAGTTGGTCTAGTTGATGTGTGATTGTGGAACTTGTCTGCCAGGTATTTGGGCGTGTCATTGGAGCGGCATTTATGGACGATGACGGGGGATCTGAGAGTGATTCTGTCTCGTACAGGGAGCCAGTGAACATCTTGCCTGGTGCTGGAGATGTGGGCGTGTCGTGGGATACTGAGGGCAGCTCTGAGGGCATTATTTTGAAGCACCTGTAGTTTGTTCAGGTTGCGTTCCGACGTGCAGAGAAAGAGGGTATTGCAGTAGTCAATTATTGAGAGCACTAGCGCTCTGGCTAGTGTAATGCAGCTGGAAGGAGATAGGAAAGGTTTGCAGGTGATAAGCTTATTTGTATAAACTGTGGATGAGGCTGTGGCATTCACCTGTCTTTTGAGCAAGAGACTAGAGTCTAGATAAACCCCAAGGGTTTTCATTTCTTTGGCTACTGTGATTAGGTTACCGTCTATGTTGATGGACGCGTAACGGGGGTCTAGTTTGTTGGGAGCCGACAAGAAGGAGCTCAGTTTTCTCATCGTTGAGGCATAGACCGTGCTCTGTCATCCAGGCTTGGATCTCCAAATAAAGGTTGTTGATTCTGGTGGAGCCTTCATCGTAGCACCCTGATAGGGTGATGAGAACCTGGGTATCATCAGCATAGTTTGTGTATGCGACACCCAGGTTATCTAGGCGGTCAAACAATAGCTTAGGGAAGATATTGTATAGGGTCGCCGAGACGCACGAGCCTTGAGGGACGCCACAGGTGATGGGGACAGGGAGTGCTGAGGCCCCCGGGGAGAAGACCCGGGTGGTTCAGTTGGCTAGGAAGGACTGGATCCAAGCAGTCGCCTGGTTAGAGAAGGCCGCTGAGGTCATCAGATGTTCGGTGAGGATCTGATGGTCGACGAGGTGGAAGGCTGCTGACAGATCTAGCAGTAAGCGAATGGCTAGATTCCTCTTGTCCTTTGCCTCGTCCATCTGGATTTTTAGGTCCAGTAGGGCTGACTCTGTTCCATGCCTTGGCCTGAAGCCGGATTGTCTGAGGCCCAGGAGGTTGTTGTCTTCCAGGTGCTTCTGTATTTGCAGGTAGGCCACTCTGTCTAAGATCTTTAGGATGTAGGGGATGGCGGTGATCGGCCTGTAGTTGGTTGGGTTATTGGGGTCTAGATTAGGTTTTTTTAGTAGTGGCATGACCAGGCCTCCTTGAGGCTGCTAGGCACTGAGCTTGATTTGAAGGATGCGTTGATAAGGGCTGTTATGAAGGGGGCCAGAATGTTGGCGCCTTCCTGGATGATGGGAGCTGGGCATGAGTCCCCTTGGCATCTGGAGGGTTTGAGGCCCTTAATGATGCTTTCTACTTCTTTAGTGGATACTGGTGAGAAGGAGAAGGGGGGGCAAGTGGGTGTTTTGGGAGTGGTGGACGGTGGATGGTTTGTTTTTTTGGATAGGCTAAGCTTTTTCTGTTCGATTTGGATTGTAACATGGTGATTTTGTCTGCTAGGGCTTTTTGAATCCTCTCACACCAGTCTGCATCTTTCACGCAGGTTTCTGCCAGTGTAGGGGGGATTTGAGTTCCCTGAGGATATTGAAAAGCTCTTTTGTTTTGGATTTGGCGCTCTCAATTCTGTTGTCATATGTCTCTTTTTTGCCCTTGAGGATGGCAGTTTTGTAGGTGGTGGCTGCTATCGAGAGTTGTGTTTTGTTGCATAGGTTGGGCGTTTTTCTCCAGGTGGCTTCTGCGGCTCGTTTGGAGTTTCGGAGGATTTTTAGCTTTGGTGTGAACCATTTGTTCATGTGGGCTGCCGGTTTGGCTTTGGTGAGTTTGAATGGAGCGATGGTGTCTACTGCTGATTCTAACGTTTTGTTGTAGAGGTCAGCAAGTTTCTCCGCATCTAGGTTAACGTAGTTTGTGGGGGTAAGGATATTGTCTATAAGTGGGCGAAGGTGTTGTAGGGTGATGTTGCGGTTATTTCTGGTGAGGGTTTGAGGGATGGTGGGGGTTGGAGAGTTTGGTTGTGATTTCCCTTGGATGGAGAAGGAAATGGCGTGGTGGTCAGACCATGCAGTTTGCTCGTTTTTTGTGATGGCAGTAGAGCAGTTGAGATCCGCTAGCCAGTCCAGGGTCCTGCCTTTGTTGCGGGTGGGTTCTGTGATTCTGAGCTTGAACCCTAGTTGGGAGGTGGTGTTTTCCAGGGAGAGCGCATTGGCATCATTTGGGTCGCCGAGACCGAGGTTGAGGTCGCCAAGTAGGATAATTTGAGATCCTGTTTTGGTATTGGTGGTCAAGAGGTCAGATATCTCTTCCTCAAATGTGGCAATGGGGTTTGGGGGTCTGTGGAGGAGGTGTAATAGTACGGTTTGTGTAGCAGAGAGTTGGAGCTTGGCTGACAGAAGTTCTGCAGACCGGAAGCCGGGCGGTGGGGTTAATCTAAGGCCAAGGGATGTTTTGGCGATGAAGGCTATTCCTCCTCCTTTACCTATGTCCCGGTCTTTCCTTAGTATTGAATAATCTTCTGGGATGGCGAGGGATAGAGCTGGGCCTGCTGCTTGGTGCAGCCAGGTTTCAGTGATAGCCAGGAAGTGCAGGTTGTTGGCAGAGATGAAGTCTGCGATATCTAGCGCATGGGCGACCAGGGAGCGGGCATTGATGAGGGTGCCCTTGATCTCTGGCTGTTCAGAGGTGCTCAAGGGGGCTGTTTGGGTGATAACAAAGCACCCATTTGAAGATTTGTTTATATCCATGATGTCTACTATCTTGATATGCAAAAAATAAAGTTGCTTTTTAAGTCACTTATAAAATGTTTTCAACATCATGAATAACAACATGCTGGAGGTGTGTGACAAAGAATCTGCATATCTAGCTTTGTGTATTACACAACTTCTTTTATTACATGTCTTAAATCACTGAAAGTACCTTGGGGTTAACTAGATTTTTCAGATTGGCATTATCTTGCATTCTGGGACTTCTAGTTTAGCCTTCAGGATGTGAAAATTAAAGCCACAACAATATTATTTTGCTTAACATGTTAAGGATTTACACGCGGTCATGTGGATTTTAAGTAAACTCTATGGGACATTATTACTGTAGACTTTGAAATCCAACTATTTGAGCCAAAGTTTGTGATCCTGGTCAGACTCCCCCAGCCCCTGTCGACATCCGCCAGCCATCCCATCTGTCTGACCATCCCACTCCCTCCTTTTTGGATGCATGCAGCCAGACCGTGCCTGGAGGTTAAGAAAAAGTACTAGTGGTACTCTTAGAGTGCCACTAGTCCCTTGTTTCCACTTCCGTGGACACACAGTGAGATTGAATGAGTTGCCTGGCTTTATCGTACTCACCTTGAGCCGAGAATCTGAAGGAGAGAGAGGACTACTGGTCCCGACTACTTCAAGCCAAGGGGACCAAAAAAGGCTCTGTTTTCCACCAGCCACCTCTGCTGTGCCACTGCCTACCCGTGAGCACCAGCCAGGGTGTATCTTAGACTCACTGAGTCTGCACATCCCTGCTTGAATGGCACACACGGACAGTCATGTACACACGCTTAGAAAACAGGTGACCTGGCTGACATGGTGTGACACGGCAGCATGCGTTGCAAGAAAAAGAAAATAAGCTGGTGCGCCGCTCAGAGCATGATTGGTTACTGGCAATTCAGCCAGCATCAGTTTTAAATTAATTAGGCTGTCGCGACAAGGGCAATTGCTTACTCAAGTAAGTATATATTACTGCTACTATTATGCATTATGCAAAAGATGGGTCGGGTTCTCCAGGCCAGTTGACTTAACTTGTCACAAGTTAGTCCACTGGCCTGGAGGATCCGACCTGCTGCAGCATCCATGGGCCCAGGCCCCCAGCCTGAAGACAAGCATTGCTACATATTGCTGGGCCCGGTGACGGCAATGAATATTTTGTTGCTGGGCCGCTTCCGGGACCGTGTGGTGCCTCTGCTGCAGTGCAATAGCCCTGCAGCAGCAGAGGGTCACTGGTGCCCAGGTGATCTTCTCCACCCTTCCCCAAAATAAAATGCCAACACAGCGTGCCTCGGTGTAATTTTTTTGTGAAGAAGATCTGGCCGTCTGCTCTGCAGCGAAGCACTGGGAGCAGTCAGATCAACGAGGCGGCCGCAGCCACACAGCGCACCAAGGCCTCTGCAGCTGCTGGCCTGCTATTAAACACTGCGTGGAGTTCTTAAGAGCAGGCCAGCTGCAACCGAGGCCTTGGTGCACAGTGTGGCTGCCTCGTTGTTGCCATTTGTTTTTTGAAGATCTGACTGTCTGCACTGCAGCGGAGCACTGGGAGCAGTCAGATCATCTTTTTTTTTTAAAAAAGGCCAACAACGAGGCGGCCACACAACGCTGAAAGGCCTCTGCAGCTGCTGGGAGCAGTCAGAACTCCAAAAGGGCTGTTGCGGAAAAAAAAAAGAGTGCCAGTGTTGGCCACTAGCAAACACTGGCACAAATTAAGCACTGGCGCTGAGTGTACGAAACACACAAAAAATACGATGTTACAAGTTAACAACATAGAAAGGTCTGTCGGGATTTCGTAAATGTGATAAAGTGATGCATTTTTCTGAGCCCAAGGAGGATAATGTTCCACAGGTGTAGAGCAAACACAGGGAAGCCATGATCTCCACTGTGGTTACAATGAGATTTTGGAAGGGCCAGTAATAGAATTCCTGGCTGGAGATTGCAGGTAGGTGTTTAGCCGGACAATTTCATCACCAAATCAGATGAACCCAAGCCTTTGTGGGCACTAAATGCCAGTCAAGGGAGCTTACAGGAAACCGTAGCGAACAGAGTCAATAAAGGGGAGGTCTATAGGGAGGTGCAGGGTCACTCTTGGGGGGTCACACAGACCAAGCACACAGTCACACTCTGTGCCAACTGCACTTGCTGCAGTTGGTAGGCCTGGAGTCCAATATACATGGAAGTTGTGTGGAATAACCTTGAGTTTATGGGGGCCCCAACAACAGTTGCAGGCATAGGAAGGTTCTATGCAAATGACAGCGTAAAAAAGCACTTCAAACACTGTAGCGCCCTAGAGCCAAGGTCTGCTTGCCAGATCACACTCCAGGTTTTAAGGGCCACAAAATGTATGTAGAGGACACGAGCAATGGACCGAATATTGGGTCACCTCCAACAACCTTATCTTTTGGCACATCCTTCTACCTGACACACCTAGGTTTAATGAGGTCTGGTAATTTCGATCTATTATGGGAGAGAAGCTCTGCATGCTTGTTGCCAAAAATAAGATGTACTGTTGCAGTCACCTATTCTTGCCGCCCAATGGACTTTACTCCTATCCTATCCAGTTTTCAAGGCCAAGATCGTTTTTTCCGTATTGGTGGGACAGCCCCCTGCTTGACACAACCCAATGTGTGAGTGGTGGGGTAACTAAGGGGGCCAGGTACCAGCAACTGCTGTGTGATGCTGAGTGTGGGGGGGATCTCCTGGATCTCCCACCGTGTCAAGGGCGGGGGCTAACCTCATGGGACCTCTGTGCAGTACGGTCTCTTTAATGGACGCAAGTGAGCAGGGCCCTCTGTTCACTGTGGTAGTGGGTGGATCCTCATGGTGGCAAAGGAAAGGGTTGCAGCAGCATTCTCGTGGCAAGGATAGGGAGACACTGTAGCCACAAACACGTGAATGAGTGGTCCGCAGGGGTGTTGCTAGGTCTGGAAAAGACCCGGGGCTACGCTAATGTCGGCACTGTCGGGACTCGGGGCTAGCTACATTTTGGTCGTAGCACCTGAGCTTCTATCCGGGGCTACAACCAAAAGACCCGGGGCTATAGCCCCCCCTACAACTCCCTCAGCCCCCCCCCCACCCAGCAATGCCTCTAGTGTTTCGCTCCGTACAAGGCTGGCGGCAATGTCAGTGGCCAAGATGGCGGACCCTGCACTTAATCCGTCGCTCTTAAAGGATGCAGTAGGGAGCCCTGTGCAATCAGGCACACATGAAAAGGTGGTAGTCTCAATCAGAGTTCGCCAGTCTGGACAGAGCATACCAATATGCAGACCGGGGAGAACTAGCAAAGAATTAGAGCTCTAATCACAGCCCCAACTGGGTAATAAGAGGTGGGCGCTGAGACCTACTAGTGTGGGTGTTAGGAGACGGAGCAGGAGCGCATCTGGAGACAGAGAATGGAGGGCTGGCAAGAGGCACCGACGGTGGAGAAGGAGGCGGAGGACATCAGCGGAAAGGAGGAGGGTCACTGGAGGGAGAGGCACAGCAGCAGGTGAAACAAGCGGAAACGAGGAACGGCATTCAGAAGATAGAGGATGAATGATGCAGAAAGGAGGCGAGGAGGAATGACGCCAGACAGATAGAGGCACTTGTGTGGCAGGGACCCCATGGCCTGCATGAGAGACCACAGTAGCATGCTGCTTTCCCCAACTAATTGCCACCAGAAACGGTGAAATGAGAAGTCGTTTTCTGATCAGCGCAAACCTCACACTCAAATGAAAAGCATGTGGCTCAGATTGTGCAGACATTTTACTATTAGGGCGAGTATTGTGACAAATGAAAACCAAGCCCACTGTGCACTCAAAATAGTTGCATGCTTACATCTTTATCACAGATGTAGGTGTTTACATATAAACATCTATGGCCATTTGAATGTCCCCAAAATGCTCTTTGATTTCACACATAGCACCCCGGAACTATTGTGCCATTTATCCCAAGACACTTTCCCAAAGGAGATTTATTTACAGATTGTGGGAGGTTTATTTATTAAAATTGTTTATATACTAAGCAAGGGAATATTTAATTTATAAACAATGATTTATTATTATTATTATTAGGGTGTTTATTTAGAGTGAACCTTGTTTCAGGAACAAAGGAGCACTTTACACGTCATTGGGGGGAAGTACACTGTGAGGGGAAACAGTTTGCAGGGGATCCATAGAAGCGAGCAGTGCACTAACAATGCGGGAATGTGAGGGCGGCACCAAGGAATCTGGGGGATGAGCCAGGCGGGAGCCGATTGCCCAGTCTCAGATTATGTGGAGAGTAGAGGGTGTGTAGACCTAAGCGTTAGGCAGAGCCTTCCTAGAAGGGCAGGGTCATGAGCTGTGTCTTGAAATGTAAAAAAGAGACGATGAATGTAGTGTTGGCAGGGAGGAGGCCTGACTTCTGGTTCTTTCCTTCCTGCACTAGCAGAGTTAAAGTCTGCACATACTCTAGCTTCTTGCTTTTGATATATTGTGTGACTGATGTCTTTATGGAGGGGTTGTGTGTGTATTTGTATTTTTTTGTATTTTATTTATTTATATAGCGCACCAGGCCCAGGGGCTACCGGGCGCATCACTTAGTTACAGCAAGATAAATACAAACAGGCAGTACTTACAGAATGACAGGTATATTACAAAATATGCAAGCAATAATAATAATAAGAGGACAAGCAGGTATATACAAGGTAAGTCTGAGTACAAGTTAAGCAGTGAGTCCAGTGTTCGATGACTTGGGAGGACAACCAAGTTTTGGTAAGGTGTTTGAATCCCAGGAAGGAGGGTTCTGCTCTGAGCTCATTGGGGAGTGAGTTCCATAGTTTAGCTGCCATGATGGGGAAGCTGGCTCCACCTGATCTTTGGAGATTAAAACGAGGGATGGCTTGGGCCATTCTGCGGGGTCTAGTGGGACTGTTGAGGGCAAATCTGTTGGCCAGGTAGCAAGGGGCTTGGTTGTGGAGGCATTTATGGGTAAGAGTCAGGGATTTCAAAGAAATTCGGTGTGGGATTGAAAGCCAGTGGAGGTTGCGTCTAGTGTCAGTTATATGTTGGCGCCTGGGTATGTTAGGGGCCACTCTGATTGCATTGTTTTGGACAATTTGTAGCTTGTTTAAGTTACGATTAGTGCCTAGGTACAGGGCGTTACAGTAATCAACCTTAGATAGTACAAGGGTCCTAGCCAGGGTCACGCAGTTTGATGTAGAGAGAAAAGGGCGGCAAGCTGTAATAAGCTTGCAGGTATAGGCCGCTGCGGACGAGACTGAATTGGTTTGTCTAGACAGGGATAAGGTCGAGTCAATGTAGATCCCAAGGGTTTTTGTGTCCTTAGCAGTAGGGATAGTATTCCCATCGATGGTAAAGGACTTGAACGCAGGGTCAAGGATGAGGAGCTCTGTCTTTTCGTCCGTGTTGAGCCATCCACGCTTGGATGACCAGGTAGATGGCATTGATAGCGCAGGAGTCAGCAGTGTGGTCACCTGGGATAGGGATTAGTATCTGGGTGTCGTCGGCGTAGTTGGTGTAAGTGACACCCAGATAGTCCAGAATATCGAATATGGGTTTGGTGAACACGTTATATAACGTGGGTGAAACACACGATCCTTGTGGCACGCCACAGGAGACAGGTGCTGGTAGGGCGGCTGCTAGTGGAGAGAACACGTGCATAGATCTGTTGTCTAGGAAGGACCTAATCCAGGTTGTAGCTTTGTCTGAGAAGTGAGCCGCAGATTTGAGGTGGTGGCAGAGAATTTCGTGGTTGACAAGATCAAAGGCTGCCAATAGGTCCAAAAGGAGTAATACCGCAAGTTTACCTTTGTCTTTTAGATCTTCGATCTGTGTTTTTAAATCAATAAGGGCCGTTTCAGTACCGTGGCGTGGGCGAAACCCAGATTGCCTAAGTCCCAGAAGTTTGTTTGATTCAAGGTAATCTTGGATTTGTAGATAGGCAGCTCGGTCGAGGATTTTTAGAAGAAATGGGACAGTAGTGATTGGCCTGTAGTTTGTGGGTATGCTAGGGTCCAAGGTAGGTTTTTTCAGAAGAGGGATGACCCACGCGTCCTTTAGGTTGTCAGGAACAATCCCAGTACTAAAGGAAGAGTTGATGAACGTGGTAATGAATGGTGCCAGGTCATGAGCTGCTTCCTTAATAATAGGCGCAGGACAAAGGTTGCCTTGACAGTTGGATGGTTTAAGGCTAGCGATGATCTTTTCCACACCAGAGATGGAAAGTGGGGAGAAGCTAAATGGAGTCAGAGAATCTGGGATGTGGTGATTTAGGGTGGGGATGAGGTTAGGTTGAGGGTTAGATTGTAGACTGGTTTGTTTGTTGTTAATTTTGATTTGTAGAGTGGCAATCTTACCTACACAGTGTGTGTGGGTGTGCCCAATGTGTCCATGTGTTTGCCAGCAGGGGGATGCATCATGGAATTTTTTTTATAGCAATGATTCTTGCTAATAGTGTTTATGCAACATCATCCCATTTGCTACATTGAGATATTTGGAATAGATTGCGGCTTCAGCTATATCAATGTGATTTACAGTGACCATAATGGCATAGATTGTGGCCGCAGCTTCACAGGTTATTACAGTGATCAAACTACATAAAATGGTTGGAGTGCATAGAATGGTTGGAGTGCATAAAATGGTCGGAGTGCATAGAATGGTCGGACTGCATAGAATGGTCGGACTGCATAGAATGGTCGGACTGCATAGAATGGTCGGACTGCATAGAATGGTTGAGTGCATAGAATGGTTGAGTGCATAGAATTGTTGGAGCGCATAGAATGGTTAGAGTGCATAAAACGGAGTGCATGAAACGGTTTGAGTGCATGAAACGGTTTGGAGTGCATGAAACGGTCGGAACGCATGAAACGGTCGGAACGCATGGAACGGTTGGAGTGTGCTCGATCTCAAGCACCTAAGGTTAACCACCATATCACATCTCTACGCTTACTCTCTTCTTCACACCACCACTCAACTAGAACACAGCGATACAATGACACCATTTGGTATAGCTGTTCTCATACCATCACTTGCCTCATACTCCCCATCATCCTAACTAAGAAAAGCTGGTTACACACCCTCCAGTCTAGGCGTTCTCGTCAGGCCTAATGCAGCCAGAATTGGTCTGGATAACAACCTACCAGAATGAACACATACTCTTGATATCCCAACCACCACACCTACCGCTAAGAAGCAGCTATCCCAGGAATGCAACATCTGCTGCACACATATCCGGTGCTCACACGCACCTTATGACTCTCTCTCTCTCTCTCTCTCTCTCTCTCTACTGACTTGAACTTCAGTTCCCGAGGGCATTTAACCTACCAGCACCTTGAGATCATACCAATGGTACATAAGGCGCTATATAAATGCAAAATAACATAACATAACAAAGCCAGACTTTCAGGCACCAATAACTACCTCAGCTACTGCTATGTGCATAATAATGTTATTGGCCACAAACAATGGTGGATGAAACATGTTTGTGCAAAGGGCTAGGGGCCATCCCCCAACCCCTTGTTTCTATGCTAAGTGTAAGATTTGATTCAAAACCTTACATCTTTCACCTAGTGCAGTCTGCATCACGCCGCTGCGGAAACATGATTATTATAATCATTAGGAATGAGTGGTGGACCAGGCTGGCCCGAGAGTCTGTAGCGCAGAGTACACTTCTTTGGAGAGCTTGGGGGCCCTCAGCAGCGTACGCCTGCTCAGTTCTAATAGCCAGCACAGCCTCAAGTGGCGATTACGAGGGTTAACCTGAGATGACGTGGGACATTCTTCCCCACCATACTCAAGCTACAAAAAAAACAGCCTAAAAAGATCTCGAGAGAGAGGAGTGAACACTTCAACTCAGAGACTGAGCGACCTGGGAGTGATGCTGAGAATCACCTGGCAGATTTTGTGAGACCTTTTTGCTGCAAAGTTGATCAAGTCAACCCAGCCTGCTTGAGACTTTGAGTTACGTGCGATCTTCTGTTGTCCATCATTGTACATATCCCTAATAAAATCATTTGTAATTATACTACTATAGTCATGCCTTTTGTGGAACCCACTTAGCTTTGTGATAGTCGGGCGGGGCGCAATAGCCTGATATTGCTGCTGAAATGCAAACTCTGGCTTTGTTGCTCCCTAGTTCAGGGAGAGTGAGGAGAATGTCTTCGGAGGAAGCTACAGAAGTGGTTTGTCCTTAAGTCTCTCACCACCCTCTTTGCCTTGGCCTGGCCCTTTGGCTTATTGGACTTTCTTTTTCTAGAAGTTCGGTGACCTAGTTTGGGTGCCATAGAGGTCTACTGTGGTGCTCCTGGGGTGGATCACCCTTGGACTCGTTTCAGATTCCTGCGACGTGCACTCTTTCAGGCACACCTATCAATGGTGTCAACACCATACTGCATGCCGTGTTTAATTGTGTGCAGGATCCTGCTGACTTGGAAAAAAGGTTGGTTTGGTGATTGACATAAAAGGTGACCAAAAGCGAGTGCTGCGACAAGGTGTGCTCTGGCCGAGTGCGGATGTAGAGAGAAGGCCGATTTGGGCAGTGTGGATTGTGACTGTGGAGCTGCCTGTCACCACTCCCTCTACAAATCAATTTGGTGAACGCACAAGAGACTATTGTATGTTGCACTATAACTATGTCTACCATGACTAGCGAGAGACACAGCTGGTGCATGATGTTGTGTGCACCCGTGTGCACTTGCGTGATTAAATGCGATCTTAGAAAGCAATTTCTAAGATGACCTAGCAATGTGGCAACATTATGAAAGCAGGCACCAGGAAGTTCTGTTATTTGAAAATGATTGACTGTGTTTCCTAGTGTTCTTGCCAGTTGGGAGTCTGTTCTCACCAGGAAGTTGCTTTTTGCGCACACTGAGTTATTACATCAGGTTGTGGACTGGGCGCAGGGTGCGGGAAAGACGGGAGCTCTGTGAGCTGCACTTCACCAAGTGACACCAACAACACAAGAGTAAGTGAAGGTTTGATCTCTTTTGGATATTGAAAGGGTGCAGACTTTCACCACGAGGCATCTTGGCACTAAAAGGGCATCACAAATCAATCACTACAGAAAAGCCATGTTCTCAGCTGTCCCAGAACACTAGATGGCTTTGTTAATTCCACAGAGGGGTTGGAAGGGAGTTCCACATCTTAGGTTCGACGACGAGAAACCGTCTGCCCCCCCATTGCTCAACAGCCCATACTCTGGACCACCGACAGAAAGATTGTTTTTGGAGGCAAGGCGTTTTGCAGGATGATAAACGTGCAAGCTCTTGGATCACACACTGGGCTTGAGGGATTAGCCTCGTGTGTGTCCTGGCATCATATCTCCTGGTACTCACACCGCTCACTGGCTAGAAAAGCGGCACAAAGACACTTAACCTATCCGACTGGATATGAGGAACCAGTGCAGCAAGATTGATGCGTGACATACACGGGCAAAGCTGCGCAACCGCAGCGAGAGTCTGGCTCTCACATGCTGGGCTCATTGCGATAGCAGTGGAAGCCCGGCCAGTGGCCCAATAAAGATACTGTTAGAAGCAAGAAGGAACTGTGGGGGCGGGGGGAGGATAGTAAAGGGGGAGCCGTTTAGGCCTATGGGGGGGAAGAAACAAGATCTCCCCTCTGCCAAGACCTGGGGTGCTGGACTTAAAACAAGGTCCATAGGGATCCCAAGATTATGGAGCAACGTGAGAGACAAGGCCTGAAAAAACACTGGCTACAACATGGAATTCCACGGATTGACGGATGGATTAAGGCCCAGCACTTCTGTTTCTCCTGGGTTCATTTCCCAAAACTCCCAGACATCTAGTATTTGATCAACGAGAGACATCCTTTGCATTTTTTTAGTAGGTGACAGAGTTTCACGAAGATCTGGGTTTCACCCCACGGATCTCAGAAGCTACTAGATTTAAACAGTTTTACTAGTGTCTGAATACACAAAATAAAAAGAAGTGGGGATGCATTTGAAACCTGTGTCACACTACAGAGCAGCGGCTGAAGGGTGGGGCATCTAATGATTGTGTCCTTGCAGATGAGTAGGATTCGATCCACCTTGGTGATGTGGTGTCCACTGCATAGGACCTCGGGCGCCCCACGAAGAGGAGAGTAGTCTGCAGCTGGAGCAATATTAGGGTTCGGGCAAGGCCACCATCAAGCTCCCGTGGCTTATCCAACAGGGCCGTTGCCACTAGCTTTGTGTTTCGACCATGTTGCCTGAAATCCAGGGAGAGGGCATGGCCCAGCCGCAGCAGGCGGCTTTACAGGGAATGACATGGCAGAGGACCAGGGCCTTACTGAGGGGGGCAGGGTCAGAAGCACCAAAGATCGCGAAACGCTGCGAGTAGCAAAGCTCTCCTGATTGGCTGGGTGCAGGAGGAGCATGAAAAGGTGAGAAAAACGCATCATAGGGGAGATGGTTTAAATAGGGATGGGGCAGCAAGCCCATTCCTCTCACCTGTGCTTTTTCTGCCGCGTGAATTTAGCCTGCCCTCGTCACCCTAACCTACAATTGACATTACAGGTGCAAATAATGATTTGTTTTGTTGCAGCAGGTGGTCACACAGGCGTTCAAGAAGGAAACGGATGAACTATATGAACAAATAAATTGGACAAAGAGTCCTCTCGCCCCTTCGGAGGCCTGACACGGCAGCGCTGTGGGAGATCAGGCGGTACCCCTTTACAACTCATACCCGAGGCCGCACACTTGGACTAGGAAGAAGGTCCGGGCAAGGTTGGGGAGTGGGACCTTATGCATTGGAAGACTGTAACAATGTGGGCGTTGCTTTGAAACGAAACCATCATTTTTGTTATGAACACAGTAAGTATCCTGATCGTGATTATCTGGATCCTTTTTTTATATGAAATACATTGCGCCCTAATATTTTCCACATGAAAACAATTGTTTCCTTCAGTTTTTGCATCCATTATTTAAAGAATTAATAGATGAGCACATATGTTATGTTAAAGGTACTTGTATAGCGCACCATCACCAACGGAACTGGTCCCCAGGCGCTCTGGCGGATCTGTAAATGATAAGGTGGGATGGGTTAGTAAGGTGAAGAGGGAGTAGGATAGTGAGAGGAGTGGTGTGCTGTTGGCATCTTCAACTCGGTACACACCGGGTGCTGAGCTTTGGTGCGAGTATTGTATCGGTGCCAGTCCGCGTGTGCTGTTGGTGCAGCTTATGTGTTGGTGAAGTGCGAGAGATGGTTTTGTGAGTTTTTTTGCGATACGTATGCAGAGAGTTTGAGTTTATATTGGTTAGTGGGTTATATGACATTTAACATGCTAGCATTCCCAGCTCTGTCTAAGTGTAGCACTTGCTGACCTACATAATTCCGTCTATGTGTGGCACTCGTTAACCTTCACATTATTATCTAGATGCCGCACAGGCTAATGTTCTCAATTCTAAGTGTGGCACATGTTAACATTCAAGTTCCATCTAAGTGTGGCAGGTGCGAATAATTCACAGTCAAATCTAGCTGCGGCGCAGGCTAATGTTCACAATTCTAAGTGTGGGGCATTCTAACATTCTCAATTCCTTTTAAGTGTTGTGCTTGGTAATCTTTGTAATTCCGTCTAGGTGTGGCACTCGCTAACCTTCACAATATTATCTAGCTGTTACGCAGGCCAAAGTTAGGAATTTCATCTTAGTGTGGCACATGCTAACATAAGCAATCCTATCTAGCTACGGTGTGGGCTAATGTTCTCAATTCTAAGTTTGGCACATGGTAACATCCAAGTTCCTCTAGGTGTGGCATATGCTAACATTCACAATCCTATCGAGCTACGGTGCGGGCTGATGTTCTCAATTCTAAGTGTGGCACATGCTGACATTCAAGTTCCATCTAGATGGGACATATACTGACATTCACAATTCTATCTAGACGCGACGCAGGCCAAAGTTAGGAATTCTGTCTAAGTGTGGCACATGCTAACATTCGCAAGCTACGGCGTGGGCTAATGTTCTCAATTCTAAGTGTGGCACATGCTGACATTCAAGTTCCATCTAGGTTTGACATATGCTAACATGCAAGTCCCAGGGTGGACAACTGCCCATGTTATGATGCTTATCCCCAAGAAAGGCCTGTACTTGGTCTATGACCGCCCATTCCAGCTGCTTCCTAAAAAAAAGGCATTTGTGAGCTTGGTCGAGAATGCCCTGGAACTTCGGGTTTCGATGAAAACGTGTCTTCGTGAAGGTTTAACAACTGACTGTTTCCAGTAATTCGGTACGAAACTAGCACAGAAAGAATATTGAAACATGACCTCTTTTAGATAAACTTTACTGTTCGCAAATAACCAGAAGGGGAGAGCCTATTAGTATGTATTACTTGGAAGCATGTGGGGTTTCCTTTTAAGTCCCGGTGTTTTATGCTTGGTAAGGGAGCCTGGAGTCAGCAGTTTCAATTTCAAAGGCAAACCCCTCCTGGGAAAGCCAAGCCTGCTCGTGGGCCTGTGCGTCCTTCCTTGGCCGGGGGGCTGGGGGAAGTGCTGAGTCCTCACTTCTGGTAATTTGCTGCTGAGGCTTCCAACGAGGGGCCGACCAGGAAAGAGTTATCTCAGCACGAAGACGGGTGAGACGCGCTGCCTACCTGTCGATGCTTCAGTTAATATTACTGCTAGTTTAAGAATTTGTTATATGTAATGTATTTATAAGATTTGTTCCAGGGGCGCAACCTACCTGCCAGTGACATGGCAAGCTAGTTCACGAGCACCAACAACTGCTCACTCTCCACAGACTATCTCATCTCACGTGTGGCTGTGTTCTCTGTAGACGATAATCCTGGAAGTGTTTTTGTGCTGGGGAGTGGCATGCGGGTGACAGGTGTCTTGGATGACAAGCATGACATGACAGGAAAGACAGTAATGACAGTTCCAGGAATGAGGAGACTGAAAACCAGGATGTGAGGTGGAAAAAACTTTGGCCACAAGCTTTATTTTAGTACCAGCCATGGTGCAAAAGAAAAACCAACCATAACATCACATAAGAAGGATAACAATAATATATTTTGGGGACAGAGGGATCAGGTGAGTGGGGGGCCCTAATCCCAATTAGGGCCCGCTCGAGGCTGATCCCCGCTGCCATTCATATGAAAGCTTGTGACAATTGTTTGGCCACTGCGTGTGAGCTGTGACTTGTTCATAAATTGCTTGTCTTTTGGAGCAGGTTCTTCCTGCTTTCTCATGTCCTCTCCAGGTGAGGCGGGGAGGTGTGCACTTATGGGCATTTCATTGATGTCCAACCTCACCAGGTTTAGTGCTTGCACCTTCTCTTGCTCACAGGGTGATTTTCACTGACGTTATGGCTCTTGGTCCACTTTTCTTGACAAAACAAACCCCCCTTTGTGAAACCTTTCACTTGATACTCCTCGGGGTGGGTTCTTAGAGCCATTTTGATTTTTTGTTCATGTGTGTTGTAGTTTTCCATGGATGTAGGCGTTTTAGCCTCTTGGTGTAGTCTTTGGAGATGAATTTGGCGTTTTCTACACACATGATCACAAGCCCCCACGCTCTGTTTGTGGGATAGTTATTTCCTCGGGGTGGGTTCTAGGAGCCTTACTGGGGTCTTCCCTGCTCCCGATCCACTTGTGTTGTGAGACCCCTTCAACGCTTTAGGCTGCTTGTTTTTACAGCTCGGGTGAGTTCAAAGAACCTTACTAGGTTTTTACCCTGCTACCGATCCACTTGTTTTGTGAAAACCCCTCAGCGCTTATTTTGCACTATTTCGCCGTCGGGGTGGGTTCTAAGGGCTTTACTGGGAACTTCCCCTGCCCACAATCCACTTGTCTACCCCAGTGTGCATTATCTTGGATATAAAATGCGAGGGGGGTGGGTTCCGGAGCCTTACTAGGAACTTACCCTGCTCCTGATCCACTTGTGGTGAGACTCCCCTATGCATGCATGGAGGTGGATACTTGAGGCTTACTAGTACATGTTTCTGCTCAAGGTCCTCCCCGTTTTTCTGTTTTGTAAGACCCCTAGAGCTCTAACCTGTATTGATTTTATCTGAAATGGGTTCCAGGAGACTTGGTGAGGATCCTACTGTCTCGTGATCCGCTTTTGTTGGTGGATTCTGGGCACCTGGGTCTTACATACCTATTATTATAGAAAAAGTAAATACTCGACAACGAACCCCTCTGGGTGTCTTTGTAGTTGGATTTCATTTTTATTTTGTTAAAGTGAGACGTTTTAGCCTCCACCAGTATTATACGTACGTTCCATACTCTACCTGGCCCTCGCTACAAATTTCCTTACAGTTATTTGCAGGGTGGGATGGAGGTATTTTTTAGACCTGCAGCCGTCCTGCTGCTGTCCGTGGGATGGTGAGGAGAAAGAATGAGAAGGGCCACCTTGCCCCCGCCAGATAAAGGCAAAATTCTGCCTGGGGACAAGGCGGCACCTCTTTGAACTTCAAAGGTCCACGCTCTGCATCTGCCAGGTTGGGAAGGGGGGTCATTCGAAGTTGGCGAGCAAGGTGTCAGGGGGCAGGGACTACCGGTTGTCACCTGCCCCCCTCACCTCGCTCTCCTGCGCAGGAGACTCGCAGTCTGGGTCCCCCTTTTGTCTCGTCCCCCACCATGTGCATGTTAAGTGGGTCAGCACCAAAAGGTGCTGCCCCACCGGACTTCGCACAAACCTCCCACCTCCCAGCTTATGGCCCCGGGCCTCCCATCCGGGGGGGGCCCGGGTGTATACGTCTGGAAGTGTTTTTGTGCTGGGGAGTGGCATGCGGGTGACAGGTGTCTTGGATGACCAGTATGACATGACAGTAATGACAGTTGCAGGAATTAGGAGACTGAAAACCAGGATGTGAGGTGGAAAAAACTTTGGCCACAAGGTTTATTTTAGTACCAGCCGTGGTGCAAAAGAAAAACCAACCATAACATCACATAAGAAGGATAACAATCATATTTTGGGGACAGAGGGATCAGGTGAGCGGGGAGCTCTAATTCCAATTAGGGCCCACTTGAGGCTGATCCCAGCTGCCACCCTGAGGGGATGCTAACCGGCGTCCCAAAGGTCCCCCCAAAATGGGAGTTATGAATTAAGTACAGCCCCTGGCCGCCAGGAACCAGAAAATATTCCTGGTGAAGATGTCCATGCCTTCAATGGACAGGTGGACCCCGTCACTGCAGAACATGGCATGGTTGTGCACCGAGATCCCATGTTTAATGAATTTGAGGCCTGGGAAAAGGCAGAAATTGGTCACTGCTTTATTCAGTTTGCGCCTAGAAATCTTTATGGCTTTGTTGCACTCTGCCGTATGCCAAAGTTGGCGCGGGATGATTTCTGACATCATCACTTCTGTTCGAAGTCTTAGCATGTGAGCCAGGGATCTGAGGGAGGTGCAGATTTCAGCCAGGAGGAGCTTCCTGCCCAGTTGAGGCAAGTCATTGCCCCCGAGGTGGATGATGAGATACTCCGGGGGAGGGGAGCAGGCGCCCAGTGGGCCGGCCAATTTGTTGTGTAGGTCTCCCCAGCGCATGCCCGGCTTGCCCCACCAGTAGGGGATGGTGTCCTGGAAATGCATGCCAACCTGGGTTTCCTCCAGCCATCTGCTGGCCCTGGTGATGAATGAGTGGCCCACGATCCAAGCCGTCTGAGATGGGGGGTTGCCTGTGATCAGAAAAGGGGGGGGGGAGAGGGAAGGGAGGAGACTATTAGATCAAGTCTTCCCTGATGTATCTTTTGTAAGAACCTGATTTCCAGCCCCGATCCCGTTTATGGCTTTCTCTTGCAACCCACCCATCCAGGCTGAAGTGGCTGCTCTTATCCTGAAGGAGTTGGATCCAAACTCATTAGGATTCCAACCTATAGCTATTATAGTCTTCTTGAGGACAGACCTCACCTGGAATCTATTGAGGGCAGACGCATTTCTGTGTGTGAACAATTGCCCCCCCGGCCGGGGCGCTTGTTCAGGAAGGCCCTGGTGGTGCAGATGGGGCAGTATTCAGTTTCGTCAATGCAGTAAAGGTTGATGATCCTCCCTTTTCCTAGTTGGTCAGTTTTGGATCTACACAGTTTCACTGCCATGGAGTCCTTCCCCAGGTGGATGTCGCCTACATCCAGCCCTTCCTCTGATCCTGTGTTTTTGGAGGCTATCTCGCTGATCCTGAAAGCCCCAAAGTAGTGGAGTGTGAAGGCTGCTCTAAATAGGGAGGTCTCGTTGGCATTGTTGCATACTGCAGGGAGGGTGTCTAGCAGAATTTTTAATTTAGCAAAATTGAGGGGGCGCCTGGTGTCCGTCTTGACCCCTTCCATTTTGGACCAACCCTTGAGAGCATATCTGGTTAGCGCGCCGTGGGTGGGGTGAGGTGCCCCTGCTAATCTAGTGTAATTTGAGACTGCTGCCAGATGGGATGAAGCCCATGCCTTCTTTTTGCTTTGTTTGAAAGCCCTCTCCATAAAGTCATTGACATGGCTCTTCTGTATATCCCTGATGTTGGTGACTTTTGTGATGTTTCCAAAATCAGTGAAGCACGTATTGTACATTTTAGCAGTTTTCTGTGCTAGTGCCTTTTTGGCCAATTCCCCTAGGACACCTTTTGGCTCACCTGTTGGTGTGGTGCCGGGAAAGGCAACCCCCCTTGCCCGGGCCCGGAGGGGGGGGGGGTAGAGCTGGGAGAGGGCATCTCATGGGAGAGCTGTGACTGGCTGGCTGGCGGGGGCTGACCTGGTTATTTCCATGCTGGCCCAAACCTCTTCTGGAACTGCTGTCCTCCTGGCTTCTGCCTGTAGGTTTAGTGCCCTGAAAGTGGAGAACTGAAAACGGGACAGAGCGTCAGCGGCCTTGTTATCTTTGCCCGCAATGTGCCGCCCAATTATTACAATGTTATTTTTCACGCTGATTTTTGTCATTTCTCTCAACACTTTTAGGACCAGAGGGCAGGAGGTACCACCCTTGTTTAAAATGTGTACAACAGCCATGTTGTCTGACCATGTGACCAGTTCTGTGTTGGCCAACAAGTCCCCCCATAAGTAGAGTGCCAGCCATATGGGGAATATCTCTAGCAGTGTGCTGTTCCTGGTCCAGCCCATCTTCTGCCAGCAGAGAGGCCAGTGGCCAGCGCACCACTTGTTACCAAAACATACCCCAAAGCCTCTGCTGCCAGCCGCATCTGTGAACAGGGACCTTTTGTCTGCCCAATTCATGGGTTTGCGCCATATCACCTGGCCATTGAAATTGTTAAGAAATCATCCCCACATGGCCAGGTCTTGTGTTATTTCCTTGCCCAATCTGATGTGGTGGTGTGGCTTTGTAACCCCCCTCATTTCTAGTTCCATGCTCCTGCGAAAGGCCCGGCCTTGGGGCATGATTCTGGTAGCAAAATTGAGCTTCCCAGCAAGGGACTGTATTTACCGCAGCGTCGCCTTGTCCCTGCCTGTCATCAACCTTATTGTCTTTAGAAGGTCCTCTATTTTGTCTCTGGGTAGGCGGCATTCCCTTTGGAAGAGTCAATCTCTCTTCCTAGGAATTACAGGGTGGTGGTCGGTCCTAATGTCTTCTCAGGCGCCAGTGGAACCCCTAATGCCTGCATGGTTTCACTGAATATTTTGATGGATGAGCTGCATAGGGGAGACCCTGCTAGCCAGTGAAGAAGAAATCATCTAGATAGTGTACCATTCAGGCTCTGGGCATGGCCTGTTGGACTGCCCATTGTAGGAAAGAACTGAACTGTTCAAAATAGGCACACGCGATTGCGCAGCCCATGGGGAGGCATTTGTCAAAGTAGAATTTAATGTCAAAATGGAAGCACAGTCACTGGTAAGTCTTCTTGTGCACGGGCAGCAGCCTGAAAGCTGACTTAATGTCCGCTTTCGCCATGAGAGCAGGTCTACCTGACAGCTTTACTAGGTCAAAAGCGTCTTGCACACAGCTGTAAGAGACAGCAGCCTCCGTGGCAGGGATGCCATCATTGAAAGAGCTACCGGGTGGGTGTGATAAATGGTGGATCATCCTGAACTCCCCCTGCTCTTTTTTGGGCACAGTACCCAGGTGAGGGGGAGCATAAAAACTCAGTGAAGGGGGGGGGGTGGAAGTGACCTTCGATCCTCCCTAGTTGTAGCTCTTTATCAATTTTTTCACTTATTATGCTGGCTAGGGATGAGGCAGATTTTAGGTTCTTGGGTATGGTAGGAGATCCCTGGCCTTTGAATGGGATCTGAAAGCCATCTTTGAAGCCCTGACTCAAGAATGTTCTAGCTGCAGGGTCAGGGTAGCTCTCTAATATTTTTAGAAGTTGGTCAATTTTTATTGGTGAGGCCCCCATTTTATAACTAGTGCATGTTTTTGCCCTCTGTGACTTTTGGGCTGGGCCTGGAGGGAGAGGCTTTTGCGCAGTTGTTGCAGCTGTGGCCACCATTGCATGTGCTGCATTGGTGCTTGTATCTGCACTCAGTGCCCTTGTTGCATGACCCTCTGTTGAAGTACCAGCAGGTCCCCGGGGTGCTTCCTTTGGGCCCCCCGGTGCTGCGGCTGCCAGACTGCCCTTGATTTTGCCCCACTTTTTGCCCCCCTGGAGGCGGTCTTCCAAAGGGGGGGTTGTTTTTGTAAGTATTGGTACTGTCTTGTTGAGGCCTGCGCTGGTTATGTTTCCTGTTTCTACCCCTTCTGTTATACTGATGCTCTTGGTCTTTGCTGCTCTGAGTGCTCCTAGCTGAGTTTTCTTTTAATACATGGAAGAGATACAGTTTATGGTCTTCCTTCTCCCAGCCCAAATCAGGGAATCTCTGAATCTCCTTCCTGAACTCTCTATCATAGTTCAGCCATGACGCCCCCCCCCCCCCCCAAAGGTATTGCGAATCTCCAAAATTCTGTGGTGGTAGGCAATCAGTGCAGTGCCCGCTTCTGGAAATTTTTCTAGAATGATTGTTAACAGGATTTAAAAAGAGGCTTCCCAGTTCTGAATATTCTTCTCCAGTGTGGGCCTCTTTGCTCTCTCTTTTTCTTCCTCTTTCTTATCCCTTTTTGAAATGCCAAAACCTAATTCTTCATATTCCAATAGGCAAAAAATATCAATGAATTGCTTTTTCCAAATCTTTCTCTTAATTTTTCACTCTATGTGCCATGCAATACTCTTTTTTAGTCTTCTATTTACACTTTTGCCGGCTGTGCGCCTCCCGTATTTAGTCATATGTGGGATTGGAGACAGTACATCATTGCTAGGCCCAACCCATGCTTTAAGGTGGCCCTCGTCCTCCTCGCCCCCAGTTTCCGACTCTGTGTACGTGCTGTCACTTGCTGCTGGAGCTGCTGGAGTCATCCCTGTGCCTCTTCTTTTTCCCAGCACCTGCACCCTTATGCCATTTTAAAAATTGTTCTAGCATAGGCCCCAAATCATTTCTTTTCACAGTACCTGATTTTGCTTTTCTTTTGGTGCCTGCGTGGGTGTCTGAAGAGGCGGGCATGCTGCGGACGTCAAGACGCTGCTTCTTCCTAGCCGGCTGCTCCCTTTCTGCTGGCTCCTTATCCCCGTCAACCTCATCTTCCAGGGCATCTGCGTCATCCTTGTTGAGGCTGGTGGATGCGAGCTCTGCCATTCTTTCCTGCACCACGTCCATGCCATGGACTGCGTCCGCTGCTTTGGCCCATTCAAGGAGTAGTGTTTCTCTCAGTGATAAGGCCCATCTCTTGACTGTTTGGGTCTCTGCGTGCTGGTTTGCAATGGACCGTCCTTGTGTTGCCCACTTGGTGTGTTGTGCCCCTGCATGGCCGCTTATGACCAATGCTGCCAGGGGTAAAGCGCTACAATTTGATGTAGGGTGCCTGGCTTCTTCTTTAAGGCAGCCGAGTTAGGTTAAAATTCTTGCTCTGTGTCCTCCTGCTTCCAACAATTGCGCTTCACCCCGCCTGTGGCACTGTAATTGTTCAAAATACCAGCTGCTGGTGCCGTAGTTTGGGGAAAGTGCGGCCCGTAAACTACACAGTGGGCCTGCTCTGCGGTGGGGTGGCCTGGATGCTGGAGTGTTAAGGCCGTTTGCTCCCTTCAGCTCTGTTTGCTGTTTGTAACCCCTCTGGTTTTCTGCTGAGCAGACTTCGTTCCAGTAATATTGTGCACTGCGCGATGCTCCGGGTCACAAAAGAGTGTTTAATGGCCCTGTCGAATTCTCCCCCTCTTGAGGATGCTCTATGTCATCCTGCTTCCAAATGCGAGCCCTTTTTCGTTTGTCCCCCTAGGTAAGTCCCACGCTGTTTGCGGGTGTTCAGTAGTGCTCAATGGGCTGGGGAAAAGTCTGCCCTACTGCTCGCCTTAGAGCATGTAGCTTGATTGTCAGCCAGGGGAGCTGCCTCTGAAGTGTTCCGCTCCCTGCCTGTGACCGCTGGTGCCCTCGGATTGCCTTGCACTGGGCCGACATAGTCCTTGCCAGACGTGGCCCTGATTTCGGCTTCGCCGAAGAATGGAATGCCAGCTGGAATCCGGTGGCTTTATTACTGCTTTACCAGTGTGCAGCCTGGTCAATGGAGACCTGTCAGCCACACTTAGTTATGGCCGAAAGTCCCCCGATCCCCTCCTTATGCGGCGAGCGTCTCCGGCTTGTTCAGGCCTGCGGGGCTGGGGATACCAACGCACCGGACGGATCCTCTGAAGGGAAGGGTTCTTCTGAGAGCAGTCCTTTTCGCCAGCCTGCTTCGTTGGTGCTTGCGGGGCTGGGTTGAGACACGTCCAATAAGGACCCATTAAAGCATGAACTCAGCAACCCAGCCGGCCTCTGCTCGGCCTCTGTGGCTAGTGCCCACGCTATTCCTCTGCCGATGGTGCTCCGTGTCTTCCTGCTTCCAACGCGGTGCAATTGGCTTGCTGCATTCACCACCTGCAGCCGTCCTGCTGATGTTCGTGGGATGGTGAGGAGAAAGAATGAGAAGGGCTGTTGGGGGTTGGTTCAGACCCCCCATGCGATACCCATAAGCCCCCAACCTGGCAAGGACCACACCACACATGTCCTTGCTGTTCGGGCTTCCCGGTCGCTCTGCCCGCGTCCGGGAATGCCCCCTTTATTTATGCTGCACGCGGCAGCGTGCAACGTCAAGCCGCCGCGTGTGCGTCCCTGTAAAAGGGGCAGCGCCACACTCCTCCTTTTTCGGGAGGACACACAAAATACTATAATAATACACAATGCAAACCACACAAAGTTATTAACACAACTGATCAATACAGTTTCCCCACTGGCCCCTTTATTATCAACCACCCGGGTCCCCTTACTCAACACTCCCCGGACTCAGGTTGATCCGACAATTGTCCCAGCACGTAATCGCTAAGGTAAGCGGGTTTCCCTCTGGCACGGGTAGTCTTTCCGACGACGCCCCCCAGACAGGGGATTCTGGAGTGCTGGTAGGGCCTCCTCCATCGTCCGGTATCTCCACCAAGTCAGGTTCCAGAGGTGGTTCAGTTCTGGGATCCCCCAGCTTCTTAAAGAAGCTGACATTCCTGGTGATGGCAGACCTTCCGTCAGAGGAAGTTACCATGGACCCTTTGACGGCCACAACGGCCAACGGCTCCGGCTCATAAGGGAGGGAGAGTTTCCCGTGGGGGTGTCGATTGCGGATGAGCACTTCGTCCCCGGGCTCCAGGCGCTGCGGGCGAAGCCCCCTTCGCAAGTTCTCTTGCTCGATCCTCACCCGCCGGTCTGCCTCGACCTGTTGTCAATCACCCCCGGCTCCTTCTCCCCGACCTCGAGAAGCAGACCCCGCGGGCAGCGCCTGAACAACACCTCTGCCAGAACCACGCCCGTGGAAGCATGCGGGGTGGTGCGGTACACCCTTAGAAACTGATAAAGAGCTCTCTGGAGAGACTGTCCCTGTCCTTGGGTGATCCTGAAGGTCTTGTTGAGTGTCCGCATTAGAATTTTCCACCTCTCCATTCGCCCTGGGTCGCAACGGGGTTATCTTCCGGTGTCGCACTCCGCAGCTCTGAGAACCTTTCACTCTGGAAGGGCGCCCCGTTATCGGCACACAGCGTGTGGGGGCACCCATGGGCCACAAACATTTTCTCCACGCCCACCACCACATGTTCGAACACCACAGACTCCACAAACTCCACCTCCGGATATCTCGAGTATTCGTCGACCATTACCAGGAAGTGGGTGCCCATGGTCGTCGATCCAAAGTCCGCATTGACCACTTCTCAAGGTCGCGTGCCCCGGGGCATCGCCTCAATGGCAGGTTCCCTCTGTAATGGGGATGCCGCTTGACACCACACACCGGCCGCTACGAAGTCGTCGACCTTCCGCTCGAGTTCCGGGAACCAAACCTTCAGCCGCAACCTGGACTTGGTCTTCGCAGCGCCCTGGTGTCCATGGTGGGCTAGATTGATCACGTCCTTCACCTTCGACTGGGGGACTACTATACGGTCAACTCGGAGCAGCCGGCCCGATGCCGAGAATGACAGTTCCTCCCTGACTTACCACAGCTGCTCCAGTCCGGTCTTGGCTTCCTGAGTCCGCCCTGCCAAAGATTCTAGCACTGACTTCCACGACCCCTGTTGCATGGAATGCTTTAGGATTCGAAAGCATTCATCTTCGCCAGCTGCCGCTTCTAGCTCCGCCAGGGGCATGGCGTTGGGAGTGGCCACCTCCACCACCATTCGGATATGATCATCAGCCTCCTCTGAACAGTTGTCATATTCCACTCCCCCACGCACTCCCGGGTGTTGGGAGAGATAGTATGCTGTGTTGGCCCTAGATCTGTACACCAAGGTGACTCGATACTCCAGAAGAGCGAGCATCCACCTCTCGATCTTCGCCGGTGGCTTCGATGATGATCCCGCCAGAATAGAAAGCAGGGGCTTATGGTCAGTCACGACCATCACTGGCTGTCCCAGGACATAGAGCCGGAAGTGCCTGCAGCCCCAGAGAACCGCCAGTGCCTCGCGCTCAATCTGTGAATACCTTTGCTCAGTCTCAGACAGCGCCTTGCTGGCGTATGCCACTGGCCGGACACCCCTGTCACGATCTATCTGAGTCAGTACGGCGCCCAGGCCAAACGGAGTGGCATCCACGATGATCTCCGATGGCAATGCAGGATCAAAAAACGCCATTGTGTCCTCAGCCGCCAGCGCACCCTTGATGTCCTCGAATGCCGCCTGTTCAAGTGGGCCCCGGTGCCAGGTGGATTCCTTCTTTGTTAGTGCCCTGAGAGGTTCAGACCTGGAGGCAAGGTTTTGAATGAACCGCCCACAGTAAGTGACCATACTGAGGAAGCTCCTGACATCGGACACTGACTCGGCCGGCTGCGCCCTCTTGATGTCCTGAACCTTCTTGGGGTCCGGCAATACCCCTCCCTCTTTGAATATGAATCCGAAGAACTCAATGGAGAGGCGCAGGAATTCGCACTTGTCCCTGTGAAGGGTGAGTCCCATTGACTGCAGTCTCTCGAATATCCTCGCCAGCTTCCTCAGATGATCCACCTCAGTCTTTGCAAACACCAAAATATTATCACTGATGTTTAGTATGCCCTCCAGATCTGCGAGGGCGCCTCTGATTATATTCTGAAAGACTTCCGCTGCCGAGGACACTCCAAAGCTTAGTCTTTTGTAGCGGTATAGTCCCTGGTGGGTGGTGAATGTGGTGATGTACCTCGATTCAGGATGGAGGACCAGCTGATGGTAGCCCGCCCGGAGGTCCAGCTTGGAAAAGAAGCGAGCCCCCTGCACTTCCGCAATAATGTCATCGATAGTAGGGGTAAGATGCCTCTCACTCTTAATGGCCTTGTTCGGCAGCCTCATATCTACACAGATGCGTACAGTCAGGTTGCTTGGGCTTCCTAGCCACGACAATCGGGGATACCCAGAGGGTCGGGCCCTCTACTTTCTCAATGATGTCGAGGTCCACCAGGTTGTCCAGTTCCTTGTCCACCTGTTCACGGAGATGGAACGGCACCCTGCGGTGTTTCAGGGCGATGGGCTGCACAGAGTCATCAATATGTAACCTCACGGGGTCGCCAGTCATCCGCCCAATCCCGTTGAAGAGAGCGGCATACTTCTCGAGCAGGTCGTTCATGTCCTCGAGGTATACAGAGTATGCAAAGCTAACAATTCCAAGAGCCTCAGCAGCAGCACAGCTCAGCAGAGTATTGTTGCTTACTGGCGTCACGTAGAATCGGGCTTTGATCTGCGAGCCCTCGTGCTCCACCTTCGCCACAAAGGCCCCATCCAGTGGGATCGGTTCCAGTCCCCAAAACGCAAATATGCAAGTCTTCGGTGTTAGTAGCTTGGGGGGCGAGTCCATGGCATCATAATAGCCCCGGGCCATCACATTGACCGATGCCCCCGTATCTACCAGGACCAGGACTGGCGAGTTGTTGACCTCCACCACACACCTCGGTTGTCTCCGGTTCTTCCCTCTCAGGATTCCCACACTGGAGACAAAGAAAACTTTCTCTTCCTCTTCCTCCTCTGCCTCCTCCACCTGGGCATCCTCCTCACCCTGGTCCACCTGAGCTACATTTGGCGGGTGGCTTTGGCGCTGGAACCCGGGCCGGGCCTCTCGGCACCATTACCGGCAGGGCTGCCTTGCACACCCTCGAGAAATGGTCAGGCAGTCCGCACCTACCACATGTCCACCACACCGCCGGACACTCAGTTGGGTGAGGAAGATCATACCCACACTTCTGGCACGATTCACCCGCTCTTCCTGCTCTGTCACGGGGGCCTGCCCCAGGTCTTCTGTCTCCTCTGCCACCCCGCCACATGGCACACACCTCCTCAGACTTGACTGAGCGGGACCCCGCCTCCATCCTGGCTGCCCGAGCCTCCGCCACCTCATGGCACCGGCACAGCTAAAGGATGCGGGGCAGAATGAGTCCCGGCTCTCTCAGGACCTGCCTTCTGAGTTTGCCCGAGGAGCACGCCTGGATCAGCATAGTTTGTATCATGTCCTCTACGTCTCCCCACGCACATGCCAGCAAGAGGCGACGCAGGCGTCCATAAAAGGTGTCCAGCGTCTCATCTTCCTTTTGTTTCGCCGACAGCATCAGTTGGCGAGAGGCAGAAAGTGAGCCTGGAGGGCAGGTTTAGCTGCGTCATAGGAACCATCTCCTGGTGGAAGCGCCTCAAAAATCTCTTGGACCGAAGGGCCCGCCGAATATATCATAGTTGCTAGCCTGCTGTCATCATCTGTCACTTGTGCAGCTCTAAAGTACATGTCGAAGCGGTCGACCCACCTCTTCCATCTGGGCCCAATGCTGGATGGCGGGCCCGATACGTCGAACTCAGGGATGGGCTGTAGGGCCGCCTGGGCACGTGCCTGGGCCATGATGGGAGGCCCTTGCTGAGCAATCTGCTGCACCGCCGGCGGCGCCTGAGGCAAAGGAGCTTGCCCACCTGCTTGAACTTGAGGGAGTTGCTGTGGAGCTGCTATCTGTGGCTGCACCGGAGGCACAGGGACCTGACGCCCTGCTGGAGCTAGAGGGACTGGTTGTTGAGCCACTGCTTGTCCGCCGTCTTCCGGGAGCTGTTGGGCTGCTAGGAGCCCACTGTCTTGATCTTCAGAATCACTCATGGGCCTGAGCGGCCAGGCACCCCCACCTTGGACCTTGGGGGCCGCAACTCAATCACCCACCACCACAGCACATTTCTGATGCCCCCACCCAGGAAAACGAAAAGTCCAACCTGGGGGAATATGATAATGGTGCAATGCCTCGGACTCCAGGCCGCCTCATGCGCCCACACAGCAGCTGGACCTGACGAAGAAACCAAAATGGAGGGTCCACCACTGCAGCAATCCTCACTGATGATGAAGAGGATGAAGAAGAAGCCTCAGCAGCCTGATGATGAAGGGGATGAAGAAGCACCTTAACCCCAGCTGCAGTAGCGCCCAGTGGGTTTAGGAGTCCCAAATATTGAGCCAAGAAAGAGAGCTGGGCTATGCAGGCCCAGCCATTATAGCCCCCCTACTTGCTTACACTCGACGTAGGAGACCCAAATTTTGAAGAAAAATCCAAAATCGGGCATGGGCATGCAGGTATAACTGCCTGCTAGCAGGGTGTCCAAAAATTAGGCCTGGATGCCACTCACCGCCCAAACCAGAGCTCAGAGCACAAAATGGCTGCCAGCCGTGTGTGCGATGCACGGCCACGGCACGAAACAAAACGTCCGTTGATTCCGTTTCAGGGAAAAAATTATACAACTTCGTCACCGCCGGGCCCAGGCTTCATCATCCACCTGTCGCCACTGTTGGGGTTTGGTTCAGACCCCCCATGCGATGCCCGTAAGCCCCCATCCTGGCAAGGACCACACCACACACGTCTTTGCTGTTCGGGCTTCCCGGTCGCTCTGCCCGCGTCCGGGACGCCCCCTTCATTTATGCTGCATGCAGCGGCGTGCAACGTCACGCCGTCGTGTGCGCGTCCCTGTAAAAGGGGCAGCGCCACAAGGGCCACCTTGCCCCCGCCAGATAAAGGCAAAATTCTGCCTGGGGGCAAGGCGGCCCCTCTTTGAACTTCAAAGGTCCCTGCTCCGCATCCGCCAGGATGTGAAGGGGGGACCTTTGAAGTTGGCGAGCAAGGTGACAGGGGGCAGGGACTACCGGTTGTCACCTGCCCCCCTCACCTCGCTCTCCTGCGCAGGAGACTTGCAGTCTGGGTCCCCCTATTGTCTCGCCCCCCACCATGTGCATGCTAAGTGGGTCAGCAACAAAAGGTGCTGCCCCACCGGACTTCACACAAACCCCCCACCTCCCAGTTTACGGCCCCAGGCCTCCCATCTGGTGGGGGCCCGGGTGTAAAGGCCGCTGGGAAAGGCACCATGGCGAGCGACCTCTTCCACTTAAAGGAAAATGCAATCCTCGGCCATAACTGGGCTTCATGGTTGCAGCAGCGTGGCCCATAATACAGCAACACTGACCAGTCATCACGCTCCATGGTTTGAGGCCCTTGAGGAGGCAGCGAGGCGTCGGTTCAGCAGTGACAGACAGACCGTGGCAACTATCGTTTATAAACTCAGGGAGGGCTCAGGACTGATTCCCAGGGTCCCTGGTAGCAGTATGGCGTTGGAGGATGTTATACATGAAAACAAACCTCGATTCACTATTTCTCAAAGCCTCGGTCTAAGATGGCCGTATTCAGTTAAAAAACACACAGGAAAGGGCATTCTGTGACTTTTAAAGCATATGGCCCATCTTCTTGTGCTGCAGAAACGCCGGGAAAACTCAAAGAATGTTCTTCGTGGGGGTTTAGTGTAGCATGTGAGAAACCCTTAAGCTTCGCAGCGGGAATCTGTGTGCAGATGGGCACAGCGAGGTTTGATCTGTATGAGCAGCGCCGGCATTTTCTGCAACTGCTGAAAAGCAGGTGCATTCCGTGGGACTCTGTTGTAATGGCAGCTGCTTCCAGATCTCAGCCGCGCGGGTTTGAGAGCACTGTAGAGAGCCAGGTCGGATTCAGCATATGATGGGGTGGCAGGTGCAGGACGCCCTGATCCTCCCAGATTCCAGTGGCTAGCTCCGTTCCATGCAGTGACTCCGGTGCAGATGGCTCGAACTGCATAAGCGGTCATCCTTCTGCCTGATTTGCCACCATCACTGGAATGCAGTTTCCAGAGACAGCACGTCCAGTACCATGAACCACAATACCATTCCCCCTCCTGCCCACAGTTATTTAACTTCATCTTGCAGCCCATTTAGTTTTGGCTGAAATGTGTAAAAATCCACCAAAATATTCCTGTATTTGGATTGCTCTGTATTTGTGGAACCATACAGCACTTTGGCCTGCAGCTTCCTTTTTGTTGAATAATCTGTTTTTGCTGACTTTTCAGATGGCTGCCTGAAACACTCCGATTGGATGAATACTGAAAACATTTTGTCCCAGCATTACTTTTACTGGTTCTTAGAGGATTTATTTATTTGTTTCTTCCTGACAGGCAGACATGAGGGCACAGGAGCAGATCAGTGATGTTTTGCAGCAGCAGGAGCAACGGATGACACATTCACTGTATGCTTCAGAGTAATTCCAAACAGTTACATACAGAAAGCATGAACAACGCATGTGTGTTCCTAAACGAGCTGCCCTAACAATCTTTTCTAAATATATTTTTATTTCAACATGCTGCACCTGGTAGGCCTTCATTAAGAAGAGTGATTAGGGAACATCTTTTAATGAACAGGAAATGTCTTGTGTGATGGTGTTCAACATTACAGAACTCTGTTGATTTAAAAACATGAAACAGGCACGCCTTTCCAAAATGCATTTCTGTCTGGTTCACCAGTTTAAATGAGATTACAATGTGTTTTGAAACAGTGTTCAACATCAGAGACACGCCGTTTAAAAATACCAGTTTAAGATCTCTTAACTATAGCCAGCTCTAATTCATGCCCCCCCCTCACCCCCATTCATGAACTTGTGGTTTTACCCGTTCTACATTTTAAGCGCAGTTTGAGGGGACCCTATACCCAATCTGTATGGTGGTGTAAGGACTCCTGACTGGGAGGGGTTGGCAGGTGGTGTAAGGTTTCCTGACTGGGAGGGGTTGGCAGGTGGTGTAAGGACTCCTGACTGGGAGGGGTTGGCAGGTGGTGTAAGGACTCCTGACTGGGAGGGGTTGGTAGGTGGTGTAAGGTCTCCTGACTGGGAGGGGTTGGCAGGTGGTGTAAGGACTCCTGACTGGGAGGGGTTAGCAGGTGGTGCAAGGTTTCCTGACTGGGAGGGGTTGGCAGGTGGGGCAAGGACTCCTGACTGGGAGGGGTTGGCAGGTGGGGCAAGGACTCCTGACTGGGAGGGGTTGGCAGGTGGTGTAAGGACGCCTGACTGGGAGCCGTTGGCAGGTGGTGTAAGGACTCCTGACGGGGAGTGGTTGGCAGGTGGTGTAAGGTTTCCTGAGTGGGAGGGGTTAGCAGGTGGTGTAAAGACTCCTGACTGGGAGGGGTTGGCAGGTGGTGTAAGGTTTCCTGACTGGGAGGGGTTGGCAGGTGGTGCAAGGTTTCCTGACTAGGATGGGTTGGCAGGTGGTGCAAGGTTATGGGATTTTTCTTGTCGGTATACACTTGACCTATTTATTTTTCTTGGCTCTTTTTTATACTTATCCCCTTGAATTATTTTCTTTTTTTTCATTTCTTGTTCACGACCATGTAACCAACTTTTTTTTTAATTATGAAATTCTATAAAACAAATGCAGTGATACATGTCTCAGAAAGCACAAAAAAACAGCACTGTAAATGGAAGAGAATGCATTTTAAACTGTGTTCAACGTTAGGGGTGCGCCCTTAATTAAAAAGCATGAAGGGAGGCCACCAGGGTGTGTGGACAAGATGGCCACTTCTGCGTGTTTTCCTACCCCAGTCACATTTAAGGGCGAATGCAGTGTCCCTGCACTGCGAGTTCGGCTGCAGTACTTCTCCTGAGGTTCCCGTTGTCGTAGAGGTGTTGTTTAAGTGTGGGGGGAGTGCCGCATGGCCCAAAATCAAATGGCTTTTGGTACGCTTGAGGGTTCTGAGGAGGAGCTGGTGCCCGGGACGCTATTTTGGAGGCGATGGTCAGAATCAGTATCAATGGTGCGATGGACGCTGTGGAATGTCCCAGACGGGAACCAGTACAGGTAACATACATGCAGGTGCCTTTTCAGCATCTTTCATGGACAGCTGTGCAACACCGGAGGAAGTGTGCTTCGAGCTTACTTGTTGGTAGCTCGTTTTCAGCTGCTGCCGCAGCAGACTTGGTGGATCGAATGTGTGGATACTAGTGGATGGGATGCGAGCCTACATGATTCTTAGCTCTCTCTAATGACATCATCTGTAAAGCATATTGTGAAGTGCTAATGTACCTGTAGTGGTGGAGCCAGTGCGGTCCTTTAGGACATGAGAGGGGACTAGTATGCAGACCTTTTATATATGGGAGAACCATTACCCCATGCGAACCCAGATGTTCTGGAACAGAACCCTACTGTAATTTAAGAGATAATCCTCTCAGGAGGTGCATGTGGAGTCGACACAATGGGTCTGCATAAGTCTTACAAACGAAGGGGATCGGGGCGCAACTACCAGTGCTATGCTGCTCAAAGAGTTGAGTGGTATATGGGCAGATGTACGTCTGAGGCGGCAGTATGTTAATGTTAAAGGTATTTGTACCACGCACTGCCACCACCGGAGTAGTCTCCAGGCGCTCTGGTGGATCTGAAAAGGAGAGTGTGAAGAACATGGGGACCACGGGGTAGTAGGGTGTAGTGGGACTAGGAATGTGAGAGTTGTGATGTCCTGTTGACAGCTTCAGTTCGGTTAGCACGGTTACTGGAGCTTAAGTATGGTTTTCGGGTCGGTGAGAAGTCCCATGTGGTGTTGTGCCTGGTTGTGTGTTGTTAGTCTGCTGTTGCAATGTGGTGAAGTGCGTGCGTATTACTGTGCCGAGAGGTGGCTGTGTGAGTTTCTGTATGAGAAGTGTATGAGAATTGGGTGAACGTGTCTTCAATACCTCTAAGTCTTTGCGTTTCTGTGCTCAACATCTATGATGATCCTGTATGTTTAGCATTGTGGTTTGTCCGCCTAGTTGGCAGGCTTGTTGAGGAGTGGCAGTTTTCCTATGTGTTACTCTAGTGGTATGTGTACCTGGCTTTTGCTGGCGTGTTCCCCCACCTTGGGGATGGCGATGTTTGTGTTAGAGGATTTTGG
Source organism: Ambystoma mexicanum (assembly GCF_040938575.1). NCBI lineage: Eukaryota > Metazoa > Chordata > Amphibia > Caudata > Ambystomatidae > Ambystoma > Ambystoma mexicanum. The sequence continues at coordinate 310,803,823 of NC_090926.1, forward strand.
TCCCTCCCTGCCCATCCCATGTGGGGACCTTACCTACCTAGGTTTCCTCTGGATATTAGCAGTATGTGGACATGGGTGGTCGGGGCATCCACCCCGACCTTCTTGGTTAAGGAAGATTAAGTTAGGGGTCATGGTTTGCTCCCTGGAATTCTTGTTACCCATTGGGTCTATGCTTCCTAGTCGTTTTCTCCTGTTTCTGGAGCAAAGAGCCAACTTTTGAGTAATTTCCTGAATTCCAGATGATCTCTTGTGTTGCATATGTTTTCTGGTAGGTGATTTCAGGTTGATGCTGCCAGGTGAGAGAAGGAGGATCTCGAATTTTATCCTATTGTATGGTTTTGGTTCTAAGCGAATGTTGTTGCTTGATCTGAGTGGTCTTGTCAGATGGTAGACGGTTATTTTCTCCTTCATGTGACTATGACTATTATGTGGTTCTCGCTATATTGAAGGAACATTGGCTCGTGTGACCCTGAATGAGTTGGAAGAGTGAACTACAGCAATTTAGGAGACAATCCACTCAGAACGTGGACATGGAGTTTGGGCAACATGTCAGCAAGGATCCTATACGATCATGGGGGTTGAGGGCGCAACTACGAGTGATATACTGGCACTGTTAGAAGAACTGAGCAGATATATGTCTATGACCTGATGCAGTCTATGGAGGAGTGAATTCATGGTCTACATGCAAATCAAACCACTTTTGATGTTTGAGACTCAGATGGATTTTCAGATATCTGAACTGGAAAGGCGAGGTGGTGATATGAAGCTAGAGTTGGATGACTCTGATGAACAGATCGAGAGATGTGATAATCTCAGATTTTTTGGAAACTCTGAGAACTGAGAAAGATGGTGAATCACCCAAAGCTGTTGAGAAAACTGTTCGGGACATACTGAGTATTTTGAAGGGTACTCGAGAGGCAACCACAGTGACCACAGACAGAGCCCATAGAGCTGGCGGATGGGGGAAGAGGTCTGCGCTCAGTGCTTGTGAGATTCCACTATTATTCAGAAAATGTAAGGACCTCATGAAGGAAATGTCTCATGGGCTGGTGTGTTTTGGTGCTTCTAAGGTAACTATATATCAGTACACACTCGCAAGGCGTATGCCATGTTCAGCCCAGACCCAATGGCTACAGGGAAAGGGAGTGAAATATAGATGGTGGTTTCCATTTGCCATTGCATTTGAATTTGTGGGTGTGAAGTACTCCTTAACAGCAGAAGAGGATATACCGAGCGTGATGGAGGACTTGATTGGTGGTGAAGATGCTGCAAGGCGTTTGGATCCTCGATCAGATGCGAGTCCCGACGAACCGGAAGAGAGCCAGGGGAGAAGAAAAGTGTTGGGGACAAGGAAGGGGTTGCGTACTGCCTCACCTGGAAAGTGACTGTGGAACAAGAAAGATTGGGCACCAGTACGGAGTGTAGGACTGATGGAAAAGATTTGATGACTAATTGATGGAGATTTGCTATGGTTGATTCTAGATTGACCGCGCCTAGCCGGAAGGAAGGATGGTTTTTGGTTTTAATGAGGAGGAGGTTTTGCTTGTTATACGATGGATACAGTGGGCACGGTCTTGGGTTGTGGCTCTATCGCTTTGGGTTGCGTTCTGGTTTTTGGTAGGAATGTACAGGGGCATTGTATCTGATCGATGTGTTGTTAGGCTGTACTGGCATAGTGAGGGGGGCACACTGGTAGTTTGACTGTGGCTACAAGATGGAAGGGTTGCAGAGTCGAACACCCATGGGTGGGTGGGCTGGGGAGGGTGAATAAGGGGGTTTTGTTGTATTGCTTTTGTTTTCTTATTTGTGTTTTCTTCCGGAAATAGCACTGTTTTTGTTAAACAGGAAATGCATTCCACTAGATGCTATGTTGCGGGGGCACAGATGAGGGACGTTAAGGAACAAAATTTCATTCAGTCATGACACAAGGGATGCAAGACCTTCATTTAGGTACACTCAACGTTATGATATATTATTTATAACGCGCCTGTACACAAGTGCTTCTAGGCACGACACGACAAGGAAGGGAGGACAGAAGGAGGACAAACAACGATCTTACTAGGCCATGTGTCATTCAGATCCTGCAAGTGCGGGGTTGGGAGTGAATTGCTGGGGCGGGGAGAGTGCAAGGAACTTGTAAGTGCTACCAGAGCTAGCCCATACGTGTAGAGAGTCAGGGGACTGTAGGTTGCAGATAAAGTCCCTTAAGTGGTTGGGAGCCCCGGAGGCTTGGGAGGATCGGAGGCAGTGTAAGGGCAACTGGTCGTGCAGGAGCCTGGTCCCGTAAATTCAGTGGGTGGCCAGGTAACCAGTATGCAAAGCACACAGTGATATCAGCAGGGTAGAATGCGAGAGAAAGCGGAAGCGAAAAGGAAGGTCTTCAGTTGCTTCCGGAACCCTAGGTGGTCCTGCTCAAGTTTGAGAGAGGCAGGGAGGCTCTTCCAGAGGGAGGCCCCATTCGAGGACAGATATATACCCCCCACTCTCTGCCTGGAGAAGCGTCTGACCCTCAGAGAGTTGGAGGTGGATGAGCAGAGGGCCTGAGAAGGAAGATGCTTAGGAAGAGAAAGTTGGATGTAGTGTGATCCCCGGCCCCAGAAAGCCTTGTGGAGGGGGCAGAGGGTCTTGAACTTGATCCTCAAAGCCACAGGCAGCCAATGGAGAGATTCCAGGGCTGGAACTTGAGCCCAAGGACAAGTCTTGCAGTCCTGTTCTGGATTAGTTGTAAAGGGAAAAGAGTAGAGGCAGGCAGATTTAGAAATAGGCTGTTGCAGTAGTCCAGCCTAGATAAATCCAGGGCACTGGAGACAGTGAGCTTCGAGGGGGAAAGTGAGAAAAGGAAGAATACCTGTGAGGAAGTGCAGCTGATAGTGTGACTTCTTAGAGACGTCAGAGATGTGAAGAGAGAAGGAGAGGGTGGAGTTGAAGATGACACCAAGGTTCTTAGCCTCACAGGAAGGAGCAGCTAGAAGGCCCAGGGTGAGCAGCCGGAGTAGGAGAGGGAAGGCAGGAGCAGGTGTCCCAGTGAGGGGGATCTCAGTCTTACTGGCATTAAGTCAAAGATCATTGGAGGCACACCATTCCTGAATTGCGGACAGTTTGGTTTGAGAGAAGGAGCAGAAGAGGCTGAGGGGAGCCTGAAGGAGAGCTGGGTGTCATCCGCATAACACTGAACGTTAGAGCAGAAGGTAGAAATGCAGTCAGCCAGAGGCGCGAGGTAGTGGTTAAAGAGCCAGGGAGAGAGGTTAGACCCCTCGGGAACACCACAAGTAGAGAGAGAGAAGAGAGGAAAGACCCAAGTTGGACTTGGGAGGGTCGATCAGTGAGAAAGGAGGTCAACCGGGCAAGGGCTGGACCAGAGATACCCAGGTTGTCACAGGGACGATTGAGCAGGATGGCGTGGTTGACCGTGTTGAAAAGTGAGGATAGATCAAGGAGAATGAGGACAGAAGGAAGGTTGGAGTTAAGATTTGAGATTTGAGAGAAAGTCTTAATGGGTGTTCAGGAGAGCAGTTTCCATGCTTCTGGCTCCTCTGAAGCCAGACTGGTGGTCACGGAGATAACCAACAGATTCAGTATGTAAATTAAGCTGGGTGATGGCCAGCTTTTCCAGGAATTTGCACAGGAAAGGAGTGATGGAGTGGGCGATAGTTTGCTGGAGAGGAAGGATTGGCAGAGGGCTTCTTAAGAAGGGGGAGTGCTTAAGGGGGATGGGAAGGTTTCAGTGGCAAAAGAGTGATTGCAGAAATCAGCCAAGGCTGGAGTAAAGGTGTCGATATGGTCCTTAATGGTTCTGGAGGAGCATGGGAGCACCTACTTTGATGAGACTTTCGTAGATCAGATTTGTCTAGAAACATTGTCAGGAGTGAACAGGGGGAAGGAGGAGAAAGGAAGAGGCGATACGACCAGAGAGGGGCCTGGAATGGTAGAGGGTGAGTTTTAGTGGTGAAATGAGATGCCAAAGCTGTGCAAATAGCCTGGGAGGGAATAGGAGAAGTAGAGACTGCAGCAGGATTGGCCAGCTCCTTGCAGATTTTGAAAAGTTCAGCCGAGTTGTTAGGGGCCGCTGAGACACAGGCTTGGATGTAGGCTCTCTTAGAGAGGACAGAGTCTGTATTGCCTTTGGATTAGGCGGCAGGTCAGTTTGTCAGGGGTTGCGCTTAATGCCCTCCACTTCCTTTCAGCCACTGAACACTTGCGTTTAAGGGTGGCGAGATCGGAGTAGTACCAAGAGTTGCACTTGGATGCAGGCTTCAAACGGATCCTCATGACAGGGGCAAGGACATCAGGAGTGTTAGAGATGAAGGTTGGAAAAGGCTGTGTCCGAGTGCGAGTCAGCCAAAGGTGAAGGAGGAGGAGGAGGAGAGAAAGTAGCGGTGAAAGCCTCCACTGACACACGCTTCATGGGCCTGATGACAAGAAGCTGCTGGGATCGGCTTAACCTGAGAGGCAGCGAGTGACAGGTGAGAGGAGAGAAGAAAGTGGTTAGTCCAAGAGAGAGGAGTGGTGAGATGGTTGTAGAGGGGGAGGTCTGACGAAATCAGAACATCCAGAGTGTACTCTGAAGAGTGAATTGGGCCAGAGGGTAGACTAGAGAGAGAGAGAGAGAGAGAGAGAGAGTCACAGAGGTTGTGAAAGAGCCACGAGGAGGGGCTAGCAGCATCCAAGTGGATGTTAAGGTCTTCGGAGGAGAAGTTGAGAGGTAGAGGTAAGGAGGGAGGAGAGGTCAGCCCACTCAGAGAGGAAGAGGGTAACCTGGCCAGGCGGCCTGTAGATGGTGGCCACAATGAGAGAGAGGCCAGGAGAGATGCAGAGCCTGCAGACCAGGCATTCAAAGGAGCAGTATGCCTGTATAGGAATGACAGAAGCAGGGATCCACTCCAAGAAGATCAGGGTTACTCTCCCGCCAGGACGGTTGGTTCTGGGTTTGGAGAGGATTGTGTAGCCATCAGGGAGGAGAGTATCAAAACTCGTTGACAGAGCGGACCATGAACCAAGTCTCGTTGAGACCGAGTACATCCAAATCAAGCTCTTTAAGGAGACAGCAGATGTCCGAGGAGTGTTTGACAGCTGAGCGAGAGTTAAGAGTAGCGACGTGGAACAGATTGCCACCTTGCAAGACTTCTGTGGAGGGGTACAGGCATGAGATACGCCCTGTGAAAGTGTTAGAGGTGCCAGAGAATGGGCGGAGGAGGAATGAGGAGATGACAGGTGAGTCAGAGTGGAAGAAGAGCATGCCATATAGGTGGCATAGGGCGGAGAAGGCAGAGCGGCCAGAAAAGCAAGGGTGGGTGCCAGGGAGGTGGTGGAGGGGGGAGAAGGCAGAGCGGCCAGAGAAGCAGCAGACAGTGCCAGAGAGGTGGCAGAGGAAGGAGGCAGCAGAGCGGCCAAAGAATCAGCAGATTTTGCCAGAGAGATGGCGGAGGAAGGCAGCGACAGAGGAGCCAGAGAGGGGTAGATAGGAGTAGCAGGAGAATAAAAGGAAGTTGATAAGATGCAGGAAGCGTCTATCGAAAAGGGGGAGATTAGCCTGAGGGCCCTGGACCAAGACTGTACTATTTAAGTAGATATTAATGATGGTCTTGGAGGAGTGGAAGGGGGCCAGAAGGGCCTCCCACCGGCTGCTACCATTAATGGGGGAGGAGGAAAAGGGAGAGAGAACAGAGACCATATAGGGGGTCCATAGGCCTTGAGAGAGAACGACAAAGAGGATGTTGATGAGGGTCTGTCTGGAGGTAGCACTGGTGTAGGCATCAGTGATAGGGAGGCGTGGGTTGGAGACCAGGATAACTCTTTTGAGCTTCTTCCTATCTGACTTAGTTAGAGGGATAGGGCAGTCGATAGAATAGCAGTTAGAGAAGATAGGAGAGAGAGCACCATAGAGGGTGCGGGTGGAAAGTAGGGGGGTGAGTGTAGCCCAACCAGGAGGGGCGGATCACTCGCTAGGGGCAAACAGGAGGGAGCAGGCGTGGGGAGGTCACACACAGAAGAGGGGCAGCAAGTAATTACAGCACAGAACAAGAACACGGGAGCCTTGTGAAGCCCTAGCGTGGGTGGAGAAACAGTGCACACAACCAACAAAAGTACACAACAATGGAATTCAAGGGCGTGAGAATGCAAGTACAGTACAGAATACAAAGCTGGTAGTCATAGGGGCCCTAGAGAGGAAGAAGAGAAATGCAGGCGATGTAGCATGTATACAATATAATAGTAACCCAACAAAGCAAAATACACAAACACTGATAGTTCAAGGCAACCTCGAAGTAAGAGGAAATACAGTAGTGAATACAATACAGTGGAATGACAATACAATGGTCACAGTACGAAGGGATGTAGGATGTGAGACACAGGCAGGGAACAAAGCACTGGACACGGTCCAGGGGAGCCTGAAGAGGAAGGAGAGGGAACTGGGCCTGGGTTGTGTGGGGAGCAACGCTGAGAAGAATGCACAAGGCCGGGGGAATGGGTACAAGTTATATGGGGAGCAACGCAGAGAGGGATGCGCTAGGTCAGGGAGCGGGGGCCATTGCAAGGGGAGCAATGCTGGGAGGGATGCGCTAGGCTGGGGGAGTGGGGACAGGTTATGTGGGGACGCACGTCGTGGAAAGATAGGGGTGAGGGGGCAGGGGACTCTGCCTATGGTGGGAAGGGGAGAATGGCAGATGCATGGGCAGTGGAATCGTGCAACAGTTGCAGGGTGAACAACCATGTGCAAGAGGGAGAATGGCACAGACGCGCAAGTTCAGGTGGTTGCGTGTAGTGTAGCAATGATACTCACCCTTACTGCACTTTCTTACCTTGCGCCCATAGATGGAGAGTGAAGTCGTCCACGCTCACAATCTGCGCCGCTACCCCATTGCCGCCAAACACCTGCATCGCTCAACACTGTGGCCTTGTCCTGCAAGAGCTTTGCCGCAGAGGGTCTGATCCTCGGTTCTTAAAGGCTCAGAAGCGTGGATGTAGTGTTGCGTGCTATGAATCGTAGGGCACCGTCTCCTGTGTATCTGCGTCGCTCAAAACCGCGGCCTTGTCCTGTGAGGGCTTTGCCGCAGAGGGTCCGATCCCCGTTTCTTAAAGGCTTGGAAGCGTGGACGTAGCGTTGCGTGCTATGTATCATCGGGCAGCGTCTCCTGTGCACCTGCTCCGCTCAACACCACAGCCTTGTCCTGCGAGGGCTTTGCCGCATAGGGTCCGATCCTCGGTTCTGAAAGGCTCCGAAGCGTGGATGTAGCATTGCATGCTATGTATCGTCGGGCAGCGTCTCCTGCATCACTCAACACTGCGGCCTTGTCCTGCAAGGGCTTTTGAGGTTAGAGGTTTGAACATTAGAGGTTTGAACTCACCTACTAAGAGTTCATTGATTAGGAGAGAATTTAAGAGGTTGGGGTGGGTGTGTTGTGTTTACAGGGCACTCCTCTGATAAGGGGGTCGGGAATCGTCTTTGAAGGGAGGTGGTATAGAAAGGGTATACTTTGCTTCTGGTGATAAAAAGAAGAAAGGAGTAGCAATTTTGTTGGGAAGTGGATTTAATTTTGTGGAGGACAAGACTGTGTGATTGTGATGGCTGTTTTCTATTTTCAAAGGGGACTGTCTGAGTGGTTAAGAAATGGTTTACTGCTCTAATTCTGGCCTGTTATTGTGGGAGGGAACGGTCCACTAATTACAGTTGTTTGTGGAAGGTTTAGTCTTGATTGGAGGTGATTTCAATATGGTCTTGGACCCTGACAGGGATAGGTCCAAGACAAAAGCTTCTCAGATTCTCAGAGATCAGGCAAAGGAGTCAGAAACATTTCAGGGGCTTTATCATGATTTGGGACTGATGGATGCTTATGAGGCAGTGGAAGTCATTTCCCCCCTTTTACTTATTCTGTGATCCATGATTCCTGTTCTAGAGTTAATCTGGTTCTGTTTGACAGAGTGTTGGGAAGAGGGGTTGGGGTGGTGCATCCATGTGCTGTTCCGTGGTCAGACCATGATTTGGTTCATGCAAAGATAGGGCTGCGCAATTGAAGGACTATCGGAGGTAGATGGATCTGCAATGATTTTCTGCTAAAGGATACGGAGGTGGGAGCAGAGTTCATGCAAAAAATTAAGGAATATTTTGAGTCCATTGATAATGGGATGATCGCCCTGCCCATTCCTTGAGAAGGGTTTAAGGCTACTATTCGTGGAGTGTTGATAGGCATTGGGTCATACGAGATACCAGAAAGGAAACGGAAGGAACCCACTTTGATAGCTAAAATTGAACAAATGCATCTTGGGGGTCAGGGTAGAGGTTAGGTGAACAAGGTTGTTTCTCAAAACCTCAGGATCTTTAAGGCTTAATTGACGGCTCTTTTAGTTGATAAGATGGATTGGAAGTCGAAATTCTTGATCCATGAGAAGGGGAGACTGCTGATGAAATCCTGGCATGGAGACTAAGGAAACAGCACGCGTCTAGGATGGTGAATGCTATTAAAAATGACACAGGTCAATTGTGCTTTGAGGATGGGGAAATAGGGGCAAAGTTTAGGAAATTCTGTGAGATGTTGTAGAGGTCTCAATGGGGTGGGATTGATTCGTTCATTTTTGGAGAGCCTTGACCGTCCTAGATTACCCGAAGAGACACCTGCCCTTTTTTATTCTCCTAGAATGGAAACGGAGGTCGCTATGGCAATTAAAAGTTATGAAAAGTGGAAAGACTCCAGGTGATGAGGGTTATACTGTCCAATTTTATAAAATATTTTGCTCTCTACTTGCTTCTGTGTGGAAGAGAATGTTTAATAGTGTTTTAGTAGGGGGATGCCTTGCCAAGATCAATGTTGGGTGCAATCATTGCACCAAGCCCCGATGCCTGCGGGCTTTGGAGCATGATACATAAATAAATAAATCCTGAAGGAGGATAGAGATCCCACATGTTGGTCTGCCTATAGACCTATATCCCTCCCTAATACAGATGAAAACATGTTTGCTAAGGTTCTGGGTTCCAGATTAGATGCTGTGCTCTCATCCATGGTGATCAGGTGGGTTTTGTTCGGGGGCGGCAGGGTTTGGATAATGTGAGGAAGACATATATTTGGCTCAACGGTGCCTCATGATGTATCCCCTCTTTCTCTGGATTCAGAGAAAGTGTTCAACAGGGTTGAATGGGGATTTGTGTAAGCCCTGTTGGGGAGATATGGTTTCATTGATAATTTTAGGAGATGGCTAACCTTCCTTTATGATGAACCCACTACTAGGGTAATGGTGAAAGGGCGATTGTCAGAGTCTTTTCGATTGTCTAGAGGTAATAGACTGGGTAGTCCCTTGCCCCCTCTACTGTATTCTCTATTGATAGAACCTTTGGCGAAGGCCATTAGGATGAATCCTAATATTAAAGGTCTTGAGTGTGGGGGTGTGGAGTATAAACTTGACTTTTTTACAGATGATATCCTGGTCTATTGAAAAGATCCTAAGGAATCACTCCAGGAATTGATGTCGATTATTGTGGCATATGGGAAAAATATCAGGTCTTAAAATAAATCGGGCAAAATCTTGTATTATGTCATTCATTCCTGAGAATTGGCTAGGCGAGGGGTTGGTGGGGGGGGACTATGTGTTATCACTATTGAAAATTGGGCAATGAGGTGCCTTGGGATTATGATCCTTCGGGATTTTACAGCTGTTTTGACCTCAATTATGTTCCAATTTTGAAAATTATGAAGGGGGACTTGGAAAGGTGGCTGAAGTTGACCCTCTCCTGGTTAGGTCGAATGAGGGTGCTTAAAATGAATATTTTAACCAAGGCTTCTCTTTCTGTTCACAATGCTCCCTATGCTGTTATATGACAATTTTATTTAGGGAGCTAATCCTTTGGGTCTATAGGTTTGTTTGGCTGGGTGGGTAAAAACCATGGATTAAAAGAAGCACCCTTACTCTCCCGAAAGCGTGTGGAAGATTTGGCTTCCCTGACTTTTCCACCTATTATAAATCTGCTCAGCTTAGAGTTTTACTGAACATATGCGTGGTAGCTTGGGCTCCTATTGGACATTCTTTTGAGCATTGGGTGGTCCATCCGAAAAAGATTATGGATTTGATATGGTCTCCCATAAAGTCCCTCCCCCTGAGGTCTGACTTCACCCGCCCGTGGGGGTATTGAGGACACTATGGAAAGACGTGGCTAGTAATGGGTTCTCTACTTTGCTGCTGCCCCTGAATCCTTTGTAGGGACCTCCTGTTGATTTAGGACGGTTGGGGTTTCCGTTCTACTCAGACCTGCTCGGATGTGGGGCTCGAGATTGTATAAGGTTATGAAGAGGTTCAGGCGATGTTGGGAAAAGACAGTATTACGATTTTGGACTATCTTAGACTTAAGGGACATCTTTTGGACCCCAGGTCGAGGACAAACTTGGCAAGGGATCTCACCCCTTTTGAGAAGATTCTGGACATGAGTATGTCTAGGGAAGGTATAGTTTCCAAACCATATAAAATTCTGGTTACTGGTGATTTAATGAGTAGACAGTCCTTCCAAAGTTATTGGACTTGGTTGTATGATCAGGACATCCCGTATGCCCTTTGGAATAAAAAATATATACGATTACCTTTCATGGGAACCTTTCTACGCATTCTATGAAGCACAACTCTAAGGTGCTCTAGGGATGGCTCAGCGATCCAAAGACTGTATCTAAAATGTATCGGGGATCTTCTTATGTATGGTATAGGGTTTCTGGGGAGGTGGGGACTCGTGCTCACGTGTGGTGGACTTGCCCAATTATATAGATTTTCTGGAATAAGTTGTTGAGCTGGGTAAGGGACTGATAGGGATTTCCTTGCGATTGGACCGCTTGGCGGTTTTGATGGGTGTTCCTGCCAGAGATAGTGATGAATATGGGTTCCCTAGGATGTAATGTGGGAGGCCCTCTTGCGAGCCGGCCGTCTTGCATTGGCTCAAAATGGAGACAACCGACAGTCCCTTCTAAATTAGATTGGTTGTTGAAAGTGTGGGATGAATTCTTTATCGAGAAGTTGACGTACATGGCTCACAATGATTGGTCCACATTTAATGAGGAACGGGGGATATGTTGGAAAATCTAGGAGATACTAGAGATCGTATGCCATCGTTGGTGACATTTTTTTCAATCAAATGCCAAAATTCCATGGAAAATGTCATCGCCCTATAGGGCGTTAAAGGGATAACAAGGGTAGGAAGGGGTTCGGGGTAGCTTATAAAATATAGGGAAGAGGGTTTCAGGGGAACCCCCGCTGAAATAACAAAAAAAGATTGAGTGTTTTCAATGGAATTTTGTTCGAAAAAAATCAATTTAAAGAAAATATGCCAGCAAACGAACATAACTACTAGAGATAGTTGCATAGCCTCGGTCAAATTGGGAAGAGCTGATCCCCCAGATGAGGAGACTGTCACGGAGGGAATACCGAGCCTCACATGATGCATGCTTTGAGAGCCTCAAACTCTTTGTCCATTACGAAAGATAAAAGTGACGGAAATGACCTCTCTTTAATGTACAGCATTTCTTACTGGATTGTTTTTTCCTGTCATGGGGATTGCTTTCCGGATTTTTGTGTTATTTTAATATGATTTATTTTGGTACAATGGGTATTAATGGTGTATTGGATATTGTTCCAAGTTGTATATCATTATGTTGTAAGACTGATGATACATATGTACAATTTCCCATAACACATTTCTTTTACCATGGTCTACATCAGGGCACTTTATCCTTTTGTGCATAATGAGCAACATGTGTGTGTTAAAGGAAATGGTTAGCAACATGCAAGCCTCAACAGAACATACACTTTACAGGTGTTTGAAAAAGGGCTGCAACACAAATTAAACTGTAATCAATTTTGTATTAAAAATAGGGTTTTGTTAATGAACAGTATTTCCAAGTAGCCAAGGCGAATTTGCAATAGCTTTTACTTTCGTTTGACATTAAGTTGGTGTTTACAGGTGTCTACGCAGGAATCTTTGGGAAAAAATGTCAAATGGGGAATTTTGGAAGCATACCAGTCAAGTTCAATTGTTGAAAACAAAATCACTTCAAAGCCGTTATGCATTGGTAGGGGAGAGGGTGTGGTTTATTGACCTTCCCCCAATACATCTTCAGGAAATTGAATGGCGAATTCTGAATTTTTTAAACACATTTTTCCAAAAACATTGTTCACAGTTTGGATGATGTAAAAACCCCTTCAGAGGTACTACAAGAGTGTCAGTGGCAAAATACTCAAATCAAGAGGCCTGAAAGATCGATAACACATGGAAGGATTGAAGGTCATTTTGTGGTGGGTTTTGTGTTAAGTCCTTCAGGAATCTTTTTGGGGAATGTAGTGGCAAACTGTCTTCTAAAGCACAGTTACATTGCGGAAAACGTGTTTGGAATTAAAAGCTGTTACAAAGGGGTTCAAATGCGCCCCCTGCCCTCCCCTTCCCAATGGAATTGTCAGGACAGTTGGTGGTAAATAGTGCATTTTGAGTCTCGTTTGGCAAAAAGGCTTTGCAACTTATTGTAGCAATTTAATACCACTATTCACACTTATTTGGATGTGTTCTGTGCACTGCTGCCATTTTCATAGTCTCCAAGTGCTCTCGCGGCTATGAGATTGAAGGGGGCAGGGTTGGTTACGGGATTAGTGAGGAAAGACAAGGGGTTGTGCTAGACTGGTGCCGGTATAGCCAGGAGCAACTGGTGTCTCTGCAAGTAAGTTCTCTAGGTGGCCTACTCTGTTCCCCAGAGGTATTTTGTCCAGATGGGTGACATGAGGGCCGTGGGATCTGCGCTTTGTGGGAGGGTTGTAGCCGTTTGATGGAGAGGAGCTGTATTTTGACTAAGTTGTGATGGGCCGAAATAATTGATTTAGCTGTGATTTTGTGTGTCCGTGTTGGTGATCATGTGCCAAGTGAGATATTCGAAAGGTGAGGTTGAGTTCCTTGAACAGATTTGCTAGACTAGGTTTTGAAGAGCTTGAGGCTTCGACCCTTGATTACATTGCTAGCAGCAACTGCAATGGATTTCAATTAGAATGTATGCAAATGATTTACTTATGGACAGCTTTGCATGTATTTCAATTATTTGCTCGATGGATAAAGTACAGTATTGTCCATTCTTTTCATCAGGGCACTGCAATGAATATGAACATTTTGCACAAATAATGTGTAATGTTGTCAAGCAAAAACCTTGAATGTACAAAGATTGGTATATGCCGTTTATTTACTTATGAATAGTTTTGCATGCATGCATACTAGTCATTCTCGAGGCAGTCTCGGGAGGATAGCTCAGGGGCAACACACTCCCCTTGGAAGCAAGACCACACAGATCACCACCGGTTCGATCCCTGGGTTTGCGCTTAGTAACCTCTGGGTATTAAGCGCGTTATAAATAACCAATCATATCATTAGCCCATTGTGCTCTTGTCACATATGCAAGGACACTGGATTCAGCATGAAAAGCTTCAGACAAATATGTGTTGGTGGGAATACATGCAAAGCTTGTTTGTACAAAAAATAAAAGTGCAAGATATTTAATCATGAATAGCTGGACGTGCATAACACCTATATATCCATTATGCACTTGCCAGGCCTCTCTGAACAGCCCTTTTCGCCTCTATATGAGTGTAACCACAGTTGAGGGATGCAAATCGGTTTCATTGGCTGCTGTACAGTCTGATCTCCTGCCCCATGCAGATACGTCCAGCAGCAAATGTGCCGTCGCAGCAAGCTGCGTAGAGTCTGAGGCCATCATGATCTCCTCAGTCACCACGTGCACTGTACAGCCATTCAGCACAGGCACGTAGGGCTCACCAGCGGCAACTGCAATAATGTAGCCTTTGCCTAACCTGCAGCCATAGGAGCGACTCCAGCTTCTCCTTCCATGCTCCCATTGTGACAGCGCATTATCAGAAAACAATCGCTCATTCAGTGCTTTTCACCCCTCAGCCCAGGTCAGGCTCGTTATCCAGAAGTACTGTGCTGCCGTGGCTCCACCCTCCCTTTGATTGCCATCTCATCCTTGAAGCACCTTGTTCTTTCCCTTCTCACCACAGGGCCCAGTGGAGACCGCCTCAGAGCAATATTTTAGAGTGCTGCAAGCAACATGTTGCTCCTTAGCTAGATATTGGGGAATGCTAATTTGCACAAAACCGTCTGGAATAAAATAAGTCAGCTTTGTATTTGATAACTAACAGACTTCTAATGTTGAACACTTTCACAAAATACTTTTTATTGACTAGTATTATGAGAAGCCTAAGGGTATTCTCAATCCTAGACCCCTTGGAACCTTTGCTAAGGTGTCCAGGGAAAGGCCATCGCTATTGGATACCGAACCCTGGAGGTGGAGAAGCGAGGGAGGATCACCTGGGTGGAGGGTCCCTGGGAACTGGCAGTGGGGTGCCCTTCGGCGAGACATGATATCCCCCTTTTCCTAGTGAAAACCACCCCAACCCTTCCCCAACCTTTATTGGCTATTGTAAGATAGCTCCCCTCATTTCCCCACAATTGACACTTGACAGTACTGGGACAAAGAAGAGACAATTAAGAGCAATGAAGAGCAATGAAGACAGTTATTTTACCACTCTAGCACTGGGATGAGAAAGATGCCTGCTAAGAGCATTGAAGGTCAGGCATGCCCCTTTAATGGTGGTCAGGCAAGGCTGACTAACAGAATGCAGGTGTGGATGATCAAAGGGCTGCAGATTTATAAATGGAGTCCAACCCAGTGACAGACCGGAACGACAGGAGAAGGACCAGGAGACTGGTTCATGTAGCGAAGGAACCTACAGCATGGTGTGGGAGTGGTGACTCCCTGGAGCAGACCTGGAAATGTGAGGGGAGCCGTGCAGGAAGGCTGCCCCTTCCCCTTCTACTCAATGTGCTTGTTCCCCTGTGGTTGAGGACCATCCCTGGAATGTCTGAGGGGCAGGAACTGGAGCCCCGACATTAAAGGAAGAATGCTGTGTGATCCGTGCTGCAGCCCGAACTTCTAAAAGTGACCAGTGAGTTTCTAGTGCTTGGGGAAACCCGGTACGCGTGTGTGAACCCTTTATTCTTGGATACTGTGTATCGGAGGGGACGCGGACATAGGAACAGCACATTTTCATCTTCAATTAGCTAACCAATGGGGATATTGTGTAAACAGAATGCATTTCCTGTATAAGCGCCTAACAAGCAAACAATAAATAATATAAATAAATAAGAGTGGTTGCATGATTCAGAATAGCACGTTTTTGAAAGTCTCTGATCCCATTCATTTTCAATTAGCAAACAGATGAGAATACTTTGTAGCGGAATAGTCGCGTATGATGGAAAACACATTTTCGAAGGTTTCCAAACAATGAACCTGGCAATGAAAGCAAAACAAACAAATACTGAACCATAAATAAAGTGCTGCAATTAAAGCAAAACGAACATAACACTGAACTATAAAGAAAGTGAAAAGGGACCATAAGCAAGAAGCAGATCATTGAATACCGAACTGATTTCAAAACATTGCTACCAAATGGAAATAGAACTTTTGAAACCCAGAAAGAGGGTCAAGGGGAGAAAACTCCAAGCAAACCATCATATGTTGAAGTGCCCAAAAGGGAATATAACTCGACACAAAAAACAGTATGCTGAAATCCTAACAGTGGAATTTTCAACCTATATGCAAGGAATCTATGTCATTACTGCGACCCCCATTACTGCAACCTCGAAAATGCAGACTTTTTTATTTTGACCCCTTTTACACCACATATATATGCGGGGGAGACCCCCGCAGCCTCCCTACTTGTATTATATGCCATACCCCCCTCCCACATATATATGTGCTGTAAAGGGGGGTCAGAGAAAAAGTCGCCATTTTCGGATGTCGCAGTTCTGGGGGCGCAGTAATGATATTATTCCTATGCAAGCTGCAACTTATCTGAACAAATATTCAAAATCAGCATCAACTGAATTGCAGAGACACAGATATTTTGGTGCTTCTTTTGAACTGCACCACTTGAAACTTGGGGAAGGGAGCCGTGAGTTCTAATCAGGAACATTGAATTTCAAGGTTGTTTGAACTGTCGGACGGGCAGTGACAAGGGCAAGTCCCTGGCTGCCGTGCCCATGTGACCAGGTGAAAAACTCCAGCAGGCATGTCAAAGTGCCAAAAGAATGGGCAGTCCACGCACAAAAGACTCTTTAACAGGAGTGGCAACAAAGTTACGGTTGCGTCCCGAGGACAATGGCGGCACCACCTGAATGAATTGGAGGATGACAGCCCCCCCCCAAGGCATGGGGCCGAAGCAAATAGGATGATTGATTGCCGGGGCTGCACGGCGGCCCCACATGATGTCTACACACAGGCTGCCTGGCAGTGATCGTGGCTGCCTCCAAAAGCAAATGGTTGCTGCAGGACTAGTGTATCGCGGGGCCACGTGGCGGTGATGCAGTTCTTTGCATGGTGAACAGGGCACCGCATGGAAGGAACACTGCCAGGGCGTTGGCCAGCCCCTGTGAGAGATGGTGGAGGGTCCTGCCCCCATCACATCAATCCTTCATCTGAACCAACGTACTGTCATGGGCCCTGGGTGTGGCTGACTGCAGCAGTCAAACCCTGTATATAGTGTATATATTTTTTAATGTGTATATGGTAATAAGAATAAAATCATGTGGCAGTTTATGTATTTATTTAGTCATTTGTGTGTGTGTGTGTATATATATATTTATATAATGTGTTTTATTAATGATTGTGCATTTGCCAAATCTTGACTTTTTACACATCAATAAAACTCCATATTTAAATTACAGCGAAAGAATTGGACAACATTTTAAAAAAAAGTTTTTCAGATTACAAAAAATAATTTAGAGTGGCAAAACTTGGGCAGAAGAGACCAAGGAGTGAGGGAGAATAGAGCACATAGAGAAAATACAATAAACAGATCTTGAGAAAAGAAAAGCAAGGAGAAAAATCAACAAGGATCTCCATCGCTATTCAGGTGTCACAAAGGTCCATCTCCCCTTTTCCAATTAAGTTCAGCTCTTTAAGAAAACATACCACTTCTGCCGTAAGAAAAATGTAATTCCCCCGACGAGAGTCTTTGCCAAAACATAGGAGAGTCCAATGACCGAGCGTCATGTATAAATCTTGAGAATCCTTGAGCTCTCTGCTTCAAAGTCCCTGTGCATTCAGGCAAGAGATGAAAGACTGACTATTTCCATTTCATCACACCTGTTACATATATTTGATGGATGTTTTCCTTTGTCTCTAATGTGTTGGATTTCCAGAATTGGTAGAATATTTATTCTAAATCTCAAGATATTTGACCGCATACCAGGATCAGGAGATTTCTTTAAATATATTGGTCGGAAGGACCTTGGCTTGTCTGTTAAAGCGAGAGACGAAGATAGTTTAGCCGATCTCATTTTCCCTACAGCCCTAATCCAGTCCATGCGTTTCATTCCTTCCTTTACTTTTAAAGGACTTTGTTACAGGATGTCAATGGAACTATTTGATTCACATAGTATGTCTTCACATTTTGCTATATAGAAGGAGAGGGAGAGAGAGTGAGAGAGAGAGAGAGAGAGAGAGAGAGAGAGAAAGAGATAGAGAGAGAGGGATATCGATCACGCTGGTTACCATAAGACATGCACAGCGTGTGACAGTTGCAGATGTTGGTTCTGGTTACTGCGACCAAGCTTGTCGCTTATAATATCAAACCACTGAAGGTAAACCCTTCCAATTATTGCACGCGACAGGACCCCTTTTCTTTGCAAAAATAAAATGCAGGACTCAACTTCTTATATGAAAGATGAGTGAAGTATAGGGAGACCACTTGACGTGACATAGGAAGAAGTGGTGAGCCAGCTAAAGGCCACACATGGGATGGGACAGGCCACTGCGGCCAGCACCTGGCCCCTCCTCCACTGTGGGTGGTGCCAGGTAGAAAGTACAGGTCTGTTCCGTCAGTCTACCTTCTTACCCTCTCAGGGAAGGTCAGTGGGCTGACAAGGTTAGGGTCCTCACAGGGAGCTCCCACCAGGGTTGAAGTTCTAGGAGGTTTAGTGCTATTAATATGTATTTATTGTGTTATGAGTTCATTAAAAAGGGGTCCCCGTTGGGAACCCTTAAAAAAATACACCTTGTTGTCTGCGTTCCAGTGAATGGGGTTATGGGTAAGGCAGGAACAAAGGGGGTAACCCATCTCCTGTTGCAGGGGGTTTAACATCCTGATTTTGCAGGTTGCCCCGTGCCCCACTGTTTGCAGCTGGTCTGTGGGGGGCAGAGGGGTTGATGAGTGGTCCTTCCTTGGCCTGGGGGTAAGGAGCGGACACCAGACCAGGGCAAAAACGCCAGGGCTGCATTTGTCCAATCCTGACATTTCTTCCCCCTCTCCGAGTTACTCTGGGGTGCCAGCGCGTCATGCCCACACGCTGGTCATCATGCCCACACGCTCTGCATCATGGCCGCAAGCCCTAATTGAGCTGCGTTGGTTTCTGAAACCCTCCATTAACGGTTTTTCTTAGCTGTGATTGACCAGAATTTAGACCGGAGGTTTGCAAGCCCTGCATCTAAACTCTTGCCTGTGACCAGACACGGAAATTAGAAGACCTGTTAACAAACTGCACTGCATCTCAGATTCGCACCATGATTGCTATCTGCAACACTGGTGGTTCTGCACTGCTAAAGAGCTGCGCTTCGTGCTTTGTCCTCTGGGGCTATGGACTCTCCCGTCACAAGCCGTTGGACTTCCTTGACTGGACACCTGTCTCAGTGCTCATGGTGCCTAGCTCCTAGATTGTTCTGAATCCCCAAACAGGTGCATCCCACTGACCTGTGCGTCACCCGATTCAAGTACCAGGTCCTGCTATGGGCCCTCAGGTCGCATCACACCCGACATAATGCATTTGAAATCAATAACTGCGCAGGAGAACCAAAGTGCTGACACCATAAGTGCATTTATCAGACTCAATGGCAAATTATAAATTGCCATCAACAAATATCTAACTAAGCCACCCGTCCACAGGAGCCTTTCATTGAGTGCTGCATGGTCTTTAACTTTGTGTGAGGCCATTTAGTCTAGAGGTTTCTTTTAGAAGTGAACGGAACACTTTCCGCAATGTTGCTGCTGTCTATGAAAAGTTTTGAGTATCAAAATTGGGTACGATGTCCTTTCATCATGGGAAGACAATTGGCAGGTTTTTTTTGCCGCGATTTTTAGAACGAAAAAACGCATCAAATTTTTTAGGGGGGGTTCGAAAAATACATATACGGGGTGTGGGTGTTCGGGAATTAAAAATAAAATAAAAAATAAAAAAAGGTAATGATGGGAGGATTGGGGGTGGGAGGGGAAGCGGGACACCCAAAAAATAAAATTAAAAAATTAGATTAGTTTTTTCGTTATAAGATTCGCGCAATAAACCCTGCAGAATTTCATCCCGCGATGGAATGACATCTACTTAAATACAACTGAGCATTGTATCACATGTTATCAAAGAATTTCCAGCGTCGAGATCAGTTTATAGTGGTCACAAAAAGACAGCCTAAGCGTTAAAAGGAAGGCAAAGACAAGCCTATAATTCAGCCACTGCGGCGTGAAACGTGTTGGCCCCAAGTAGCATTAGGGACCATTCGATATGTGAATCAGCTAAGAGCAATTTCGAATGTAATCTTGTGATCAGGAAGATGTAATGGCTCATTCTTCCATTGAGATAGTTGTTGACTGTGAAATGTTACATTTATGGTGTCAGCGCAATTGGTTCTTCCTAGAATCAGTGGTTACTGGTCCTCAGTTGATTGCTTCCTACTTCAGAATGCAAACTAATGATAAAGGAACCAATGGGATAGGGCCTGGCCTGGCCAGTGGCCCTGGTCTTATCCCACGTCTCGATGGAGACCGGCTCACGTTCCCCTTACCTTTGGGCTCGCCATTGACCGTTGATGAAGAGCACTAAATGCAATGCGAGGTCCTTTCTTCCTCCGACCAGTGGTACAGTACTTCATTAACAAACGTGAGATTTATTTTTAGAAATACTCCTGTTCGGTCCTTTTAATTCTTGTGCATTGCAATTGTGTTTATGCAGTTCTGCAACCCCTGCAGCACTGTGGAGTTACGCTTTTGAGCTTAGGCTGCGCTACCATAAAGTGAAGCAAATGTCATATTGTATTGTGGTAGTCATTTATATAGTGCCTATTCCCATTACTATGATCGCAACGAGCTTGGGGTGGGAGTGCCCTCGGGGAGCACAGTCCAGAGTATGGCAAATTCTCAAAAAGGCTTAGAATGTGTGTGTATGTTTTGGCCAAGATATGGAATTAGGTGTTCTGCCGGGCTCCAGTAAGCACCCGAGAGATCAGGTATGGTAGTTCTATGCATTTTTTTTATTTTCCCGGTCTGTGAAACCCTATAGAGGGAGATGTGGCCTCTCAGATAAGCATGTTAATCCTCTGGGCGCTTTCCCACTCCTTCCCTTCCAGGCCGGGTTCTCACACCATCTATTCGGGTAAATCACGTTCACCTCCAGAGTACTGAAGCAAGGATAGGACCTTTTGGCTCTTACAGAATTATATATTGAAGCAGAACATTTTAATTGACTTGAGTGCACAAGGGAGTGCTATCATGCAGGAGAGGACCAGGGTGGGGGGCGTGAGTTTGGGAGGTAGACAGTCCAGGTTGAGTGGTTTTCCGGCTTCCTGGTATTGCACCCATTGGGGCTTGGCAGGGAGGAGGGACCATTGCTCCCCTGCTATGCCCCTGTACATCATTGTCTGGTACATACTGTTTACATACTTGTTATAATATACAATTGTCCATGATGGCTTTTTGTTTGATGTGTTTACTTAGATTTGCTATTGAATTTCACAATAAATTTGTTCAATAAATGTGGCCTGATATATTCAAAGAAAGATGTGTCTTGTGCTCTTGGCAGGTCCTGACACATGCGCTGGCCATCCATTAAACCATGAGTTTGACTTTTTTTTTTAATAGCTTATACTGCGAACTGAATCACTTCTAGGGGCAACTCATTTTGGCAGGTAAGGGGCAGTGTGATTAAATGATTTGCTCAGCATCACACACTTTGGTTAAGTGGTAAAGCCAGAATTAGAGCCTAGTCTGAACTTTAGATACTTGATCACACATCTTCCAAGCTCAAGTTGGCACAAATGTGTGTTGAAGTTTGGTTTTGAATACCTAAAATATTACTCCATTTTATACAGATTACTTTAAAAAGTCACAGGATACACCAACCTGACAATGTATACATCATTGTAGAAACGTGTTGATAAAAAAATAATAAGTGAGTCATTTTGCTTTGATTCCTAAATTGCACAGAGGGGACCACTCCTGTTTTTTGCAAAAGGGCTCCTCCATGCAATTTCAGTTGCTTCTGCCATGTGCTGGTAAAGAGTAAAACACTGGTAACTATCACCTTTGAACTTCACTTTGCCACATAGTGTCTGTAAAAGTGTAAATCCCTCCCACAATTAACGATTGTGGGGCCCATGGTTTGTTTTGGAATCTGCCTGCTTTCATCAGGGTGTAAACGTCAGGCAGATTCCATAGGAATCCATTGGTTTTCCACCAACATAAAAATAGATGCTGCTGGAAAACCAATCAGATTCGGCAGAGGGACCTGTAGAGCAGGCAAACTTGTTAAATCAGATCTGCTCTCCAAGTTCACCTGTCAAATCATAAAAATGTTTGCATCGCATTAAAAGTGCCGATAAATGCTTTTCGCTGCAATTTTTCCACTGTGTTTGACTACGGAAAATGACCCCCTATGATTGTATCTTTATTTCCATATCGTGAACGGAAGCATACAAGCTCCAGCAGAGAAACTAATGAGAACTTACAAAAAATCTCACAAGACACAAAGTGAAATCAAACACATGACAAGTTCATTGTTTCACACAGCTTGTTCTGCATCCCCTTAATTTCTAAGCAGCCAACAATCACACCTTATATAATTTTAAGAAAAAAGTGCCACAGCAATGGTCACTGCGTAAATACTCTGCCTCTGAGACACATTAAAAGATAATACCTCACTCGGAGGGCCTTGGCTGTTTGTGGTTGAGGGGATAGAGGCAGAGCAGAGGGGTGGAGGGTGTAATGGGTATTTCTCCCTTGTCCACGTGGTAAATCCAGCCCTGATTGCACTCTATAGTAAATATTTAAGTACTGTTTGGTAGTTTTAAAAGATGTACACGTTTTATACTTTGCTTGCAACATTAAAGAAAATGCTCTTCTCTTGTGTAATTCTCCAGGTGTTCATGATTAATCTTCTGCGAGGCAAATGTTTATCAGGGGTGGGAGCAATCCTCCCATCCAGCTCCCCTCTCCTCCCCATCACTGGTGGGGTCCCACAGCAAACTATGTCCACTGCCTAAACACCCAGCACCCAGGATGTACACCATATTTTCCAAACCAGACCCATGATAGACATGCTGTATTCTGTTTGCATGCAGACTCTGTTAAGTTACTCAAACAGTATGAGGTTATCAATTCAGTATTTAGTTTGAATCATAAAACAGCCCACGCGGGAGGATGCAGAACACGTACAGACGGGATGTAACCCAAAATTAAATATATGTGTAGAATAGACTAACACGAGAAGACAATGTACATGTCCTGATTTGAAAAAGCCGGGCAGTGCCGAAACACGTGTCACCGTAAAGGGCAATCACATGACTTTTTCATTATATTAAACCTATGTGCAAAAACAAAACTGCCGCAGTTCTATGCGAGTGCGTTTTGTTTGTTTGACATTTTCAGTGTTTTTTTTTTTGGCTTTTCTGACCACCCCACTCAGCAAGACGCGACAACAAGTAAAAAACAAAAAAAACGAATCACTCTTTTGCAATAACTGTAAGCAGAAGGATTAAAATAATCGGAAGTGGACAAGTGTCGCCAAACCAACCGGCCCTGCCAAAAGTGTGAATCATGACAGGTTCTGGTAGTTCAGGCTTATGTGAAGAATCCAGTGGCTCCCTCACCAAAACCCTGCCTAAAGTCTCCTTGCAGCTGGCCAGGAGAGGGCAGACGCTTTCTGATCCCAATCCTGGGGGGTAGGCAGGGGTGTACGCCGGGAGGATTACCTGGCCGGAGACTGGCCGCAGGGTCGTGAGGAAAATCTGTGGGATGAGACGTAGCGTTTTTTCTCTGAAAGGGATTCCCTTACCATCATCGCAGAAGAGGTTATGGCTTATTGTCATTTCAACATCTCTCACTCTCCTGTCAAAACTGGGAGGGTAAATTCTATGTTTGTAACATCCAAACCTCTTATATCAAAATAACCAATTCTTTGTATCCCTAACGTCAAATACCCTCCTCAATACCAAAGGTGCACTGCTACCAATAATTGAAATGCTGCTTTATCTACAGTTTCTTCCTCTAAAAAAAAATATCAAACTTGCAATCCTTCTTTTAAAACTATTAAGGGAACTGAATCTACGCTTAATTCTACAAAGGAAGTAAAAAACCATAACTTTCCTAAAACAAACTACATGTCCCATAATACCATAGGGACTGACAGCACAAAGACGAGGGCTGCAGAGGCATGCAGACGGGAAGGACAGGCAAGTAGGCCTAACAGCCTTTGCCTAGATTAGGCAATTAACACTGAGGGCCTACACCTGAATGTAATGTCTCCTCCTAAGGAGCATAAAAGATTGCAGCAGCAGGAGGAAGTAGAATGGAGCTGGAGCATAAACCGGAAGGCTGACAACAGCTGCAGAAGGAGAAGAGCAGAAGTCTGTCAGATCATGAGGAAGTGTTTTCAGTTAAGGGACGCCGGGGCAATAGGAAAGCAGGTTTCACCTGCAAGTCCTGAGAGAGTGCTCTGTTCACAAACCCTACCTGGTCGTGGCTGCACTGACAGAGATGTGTCGAGGCTGAAAGTCTTCTAAGGTGCGCCTAATGACTGTGAATGCAGAGCCAAGAACGTGCTGCAACCCGAGACCCGTCTACTGAAAGAAGCCGAGGGACTGAGGAGAAAAGGAGACTCTTCGTGGTTGAGGCCGGACCGAAGACACCTGTGTTGCCGAGGACTATGGGTCCCAAGAGTGCTTAAAGAAGTAGAAAGAAGTCAGGAAGTGGAAGTAGCTGCAAGCATAGCGTTCCAGGAGCTGGTGAGTTAAGCTTCGTATGCAGGTTCACTTCTAAAAGCTTTCTGATAACTGTTGACAGCTTAACAATATCTTGCATAAGTATAGAAGTGAGTAGAAGTGTTCTGAAGAGACCGGCTAACAATGAGAATGTATCACGCATTAACACTAGTGCAAGATAAAGTGGTCACGTACAGAAGAAGTCTGTCATTCTCTATTGTTGAACTATTAAAACTTACCAGAGAAGTTGCGTGTCTCCAATTAAGAAGGGGAACACATTCCGAAACATACAGAAACCTAAAGCTGACTTTTATAACTTGTTACAAGGTAAACTCCTTCAAAGCAAAGTCACGTGTGAACACTTGTGAATCCCGATTGGAGTCACAGAGTAACTTTGTGATAACAAAAGGGAATTTTTTTTTGCACAAGTCTTTAAAGATGAAAATCTTTCTTCAAAGTGGTTGTGTATGCCTAAATCTGTTTCCTTATGGATGAAACACCCTTGCAACATTTAGGACAAACATTCTAAGAAGACAGACGTTGATAAACTGAAGAGAGGAGCAAGCACTGCCCAAGCCAGTGGGCAAAATCCTTCCTGTAGTGAAACCAGACTGGTTAAGATCTAATTGCCCACATTCTAAGAGTGTTGAAATTGGTAAGGATCCAGTGACCTCTGATACAGTTGTGAGATTGCTATCCTAAACTGGAAGCGTGGTGATACAGCTTCAAGGTAGCTACTGGAATCGTAAAGGTGAATGAAGCTAAAGAAGGTAGCTGGGTGCTTGTAAAAGACTATAAGGGCCTCATCAAGGGTTGGGCGTAGCAGCAAAAAAAGCAGTGCTAACACTATTACCGCTGCATTACCGCTCCAACCCATTCTGAGTTTCAGGGAAGGTTGGGGCACTCACCTCCAGCTTTGAGCTGGAGGGGATTTCGCTGACTTTCGGGCCATTTCTGGCGCTATTACCACCAGTACTATTACCGCCGGCGGTAATGACACCGAAAAGCCCTTTGAGTCCCATGGACTCTTAACAAAATGGGGAATTATGGTGACACTGCAACTCGGGATCTAGCACAAATTGACGGACTGAGTTGCTGTAACACTAATAGCGTTGGGTGGTATCCCGGCGCATTTACCACTGGAATACCGCCCAACAAGTGATGAGGCCCTAAGACATTAATCTTTAAGGCGGAGGCTGTTGAAGTTAAAAGGTGCAGCAGTCTGAAAAAATAGGCAGGTTACATTGGCGGTAGGAAGACAGGCAGAAGAGATGAAGAGTCTGCCCTTTCCTAATAGCTCAGGAAAGAGGAGTGCCTTGTCTACCTGTGGAGGTCGAGAGCCTTGTCTTAAAATAACTTATAACCACAAAGCATTAAGCTGTAGTAGACCTGTGGTTGTGTATTGTTGTCAGTGCATCTTACCCTGAAGCTGATTGAAGTTGGTAGAAAACTGTGGAGCAAAGGAGCCTGCTCTCACACTTCTAGTAGTAGAAGGGGGCTGTCAAGAGGAAAGCAACGCCCTAAGAAGAAGCATCCTGGCAAGTATACTATAGATACTGCAGAGGCCATGAAAACCAAAGAAGTTGTTGAATTAGAAGCAGCCAGGATTAACATTGGTGCTGTTTTCTTAGCTGAAATTGTAAGGAAAACTTTTCAACAGACGGCGGAAGAACTGTGCCAGTGGGATTGTTTTGTTTGGTGAACTTTTATTTCCTTTTGAAACCTATAAGAACTGGTTAAAGATCACTTTCCTTTTGAACATTTTAAGTTTTATCTTAAATGTTTTGGTGTTCAGTATGAGGGCCAGTTTTGTTAATGCTATGAGTTAACCCCTTAGACCTTATAATGGGTAGGCATCTCCCTGATAGAGTAGGTTTAGTGAGGTTTAATTTGCACTTTTTTATTTTTAATAACATTTAATCTGGATAAAATCACAAGCAGTTGCCTGCCTTGCATTACTGACCTTTCACATAATGCATCCACACAGATATCAATGCATTCTATTTAGGTCAGAATCCCACTGGCAACAACTAATGAGAAGGTGTAAAACTGGTCCGTACTTGCCATGCCATCCCAGTCTTGACATATTCAGGAAGGGCCTTGTTGGACCACCTCAGAGAGCAGAGAGGTGCAGCATGATTCCCTCGGCATAGCATACAAGGCAGCCACACCTGGGCATATACACTTTCACTTAAAGAGGCAAACTGAAACCAATACACATTGGCAAGGTCAACAGCTTGGACCTTTAATTAGGCTTATGGTAACAGCTGGGAAACTGTGCCAGTACATGGGCATATTATGTAATTGCCTGGCAAATATCTGTCAAATAACTATATACACGCTAAAACTGCTGGCTTTGCGGTGGCTTGTTTTAGACAGGACTCCAGTGCAAAGAACATATATTGCTTATAATATCAACTGGCTGGATTTTGATGACACCAGGAGCTCATTTTTAGAGGCAATTAAGTAATTAAACACTCAAAGGAATGCTTAGCTATAACACTGCCAGGCCCTATACAGCACAAAGATTGGTGTTACTTTGTGATAGAGCTTGTCCAAAGAGTTCCCAAAGGGCACGTTTTGGTGGTGATGGACAGGTAGTTGGTAGTAATGCCAAAGGTATTCACATAGCCATGGCTAGTCATTGGATGTGTAGATGACCAAACACACCCATAGGATGTGTGTTGCTCTTCCATACTGTTACCATCCTATCTGTTTTCCACTGCAAGAGTTCTGGATTACAACTAGTAGGCAAAACTAAAAAAGGATGGATGTAAGACTCTGAATCAATCATAACAACTGACATTGCTCTGGTCAGCCTTCATAGCATTTCCTGCACATCAGCCTTGGCCCTGCCACTAATGTGAGCAGCGCCCCCTGCTCCCCAAACTGCTAGACCACAAGGCCTACAAATGCCTGTGGTTGCTTGTTTTCCGGTGCAGATGTTACATGGCCTAGCAATTGAGACTGACTTGCACCTTTTGGTGGCAGAGCCAAGTGTAATTTGCTAATGGCTTGTCCCCTTCTGTAATTTCACAAACATACATAAGAATTATGGAATGGAATGTTGTGCAGAGCAATGATAGTGGTCATGTTTAATTCAAAGCCTTGCAGCTATCACTTTTTCATTTAACTACTCCCCCCTCCAGATTTAAATTTTTTGTTACTGCCAACATTATTATTTCACTTACTCAAGTTGTTATCGCAGCAGAACATATATTTTCAAATGCAATTTGTAAGGACCCTCAGTCAATTGATGCACCAGGTGTTGCTAGGGGTGGGCCTGGGGGAGCTATAGACCTGGGTCTTTTTGTTGTAGCCCCAGATAGAAGCTCAGGTGCTACAACCAAAATGCTAGCTAGCTCTGAGTCCCGCCAGTCCCGACATTAGCTTAGCCCTTGATCTTTTCCAGACCTAGCAACACCCATTTGTGCAAGCAACATCACCTGTCATTTATTGTTTGATATAGTTAAGCATTTTATTAAGCATAACTTTCACTGACTCTGCCTCCAAGGCTCTATAAACTTTACTAGCTTTTGTGGGGTGAAATTCTTTGGAAAGTACTTGTGTGCACATTTTAATCCACCTTCCTGTTCCCGGACACGGCCCTGTTCCCTCCTCCCTCTTGCCCCTTCTCCTAAATGGCTAACACTGCGACCTGTGTCGTGTAGGGCCTAGGCCCCTGCATGCTTGCAGGGCAGTCTACCGGTATTTTCCTCATGAGGTAAGCCTGAGCTTCTAAGGCCCTGTGATCTTTACTAACTTTTGTGGGGTGAAATTTTTTGGAAAGTGCTTGTGTGTGAGTTGCAATCCACCTTCCTGCTCCCGGACACGGCCCTGTTCCATCCTTCTTCCCGCCCCCTCTCCTGTTTGGCTAATCACTGCTCTTAACACACCCTCCCAGGGCAGCCCCAGCAGCTAAGGGCCCCAAGGCAAAGGGCGGCTCCTACAGTAGCAGCTCCAGCCATTGTCTGCAGGTGGCAGCAGGGGAATCAGCCACCCACTAACTTAAACTAAGCCTAACATGCCTGCTAACGCTCCATCCCTTATTGACACATACAACCAAACAGGCACTCCATGCCCCTCACCTAGCCTTAGCTCAATGAACTGAGCCCAAGAGACGGACTAGCAGCGCCCCACCTAAGTCCCTGGGTGCAGTCTCATACCCGGACCACCCCCTCCAACAACAGCCAATAACGCAGTGGTTGCAAAGGCATAATCCCATCTGTAAACCAGCAGTAGCAGCTGGCTGCAGTACCCAAATGTGCCATACGGGGAACAGGCTGCCGTCAACCAGCATCAACGGTTGAGGTAGGAACAATTTTATCACAATTTTTCACAGATATTATTACACGAAACCTAGCCCTCTATCCCACTGTACAGGGTTCCCAGATTTAGATGCATCCCCCATATCTGCCTATTATATTGTGAAACCTACTGTACTGTGAAACCTAGCCCTCTATCCCACTGTACAGGGTTCCCAGATTTAGATGCATCCCCCATATCTGCCTATTCGATTGTGAACCTACTGTATTGTGAAACCCAGGCCTTTTCTGCCTATTATATTGTGAAAGATCACTCCAGCTGAACAACTTTGAAACCTACGGTACGTATACCTCACAACACCTTTGTGGACACAGACGGCAGGCACGGCCAAACACCCATGCACCGTAGAATGCAGCTATGGCTATGCTCATCCGGTCTAGCAGCGCATATAGCTGTCCACACTGAAACACCAGACGTATCTCAACACCTCTGCCACTAGCATACAGCGACTACCAACAAAAAGAAATTTGGTACAGCTGGCCACACATCGACCCTCTCAACAATAGCACTCTATCTCAAACCACCAACAGCGCCCACCCACGTGCCTGATCTTTTTGGGCTGCTTAGTCGAGCCAAGCCAGCCACCCAAGTCCTAGTCCGGCGAAAAATGCACACACGTATCTCCTAATCTAAAACTCGTAGAACTTCCAACAGATTGGGCCTCATTACACGGAAGGCGGTAACCATGGCGCTATTAGCTATTACCTTCAGAGTCCCTTTGCGGGTCCCGTACGCTGGTAAAACCAGCCGTTAAGGTAGGGACCCACAAAGGGACCTTGTAGTAAGGCGGTAAGGGATTACCGGTACCCTTACCGGTACCCGTAATCCCTTACCGCCATCCGTGTAATGGGGCCCATTGACTACTGTCACCGAGGGATTTTAAACCACAAAGCGCATTGAGGCCATACAAATAGGGAAAGAGCGCTATATAAATAACCAAATACAATACAATAAAATAATGTCAAACACCACTATGTTCCCACAAAAAACAAACATATTAGTTGTAGGCAGCCTGCTACCTCACTTGGAGGTGTGCATGGCCCTTCTTCTCCCTTTCATGGCTCTGGGGCATAGATCATTTTCCAGGGCAAGCAAACAAATCCTGGCCGGGCCGCCTGCACTGCAGCCTCTAAGAATGCTCAACTCTCTGAGGTTGCTGCCGTACTTTTAGAGCGAAATGTGCCCACAACCCAACGCCCTCACTCCCTCAGGTCCCACTGTCAAGGCCTCCTTTCTGGGGGGGGAGGGAGAAGGTGGCCTTGGGAGGGGGATGAGGGACTGGACCCCCGGCTGGAGCCGGGCCTACACAGCTCTAATTGAAAGTGTTCCTTGCTAGGGGGCTCTGATCACCTCCTGTGACCTCACTGCCCAGTACTAACTTTGCGGGACCTGGCAAACAGCAGCACCCAGAGCAGCACCCATTCTACAGCTCGCAGAGAGGATGCCCAGGCGCCATTCCTTCCCCAGAACCGGCATTAAATTGTGTTTCTGAAACCGCCACCCCCAGCAAAGCAATGGTGCAAATCAATGGCTGGCAGTTTAAGCGCGGATCGGTCGTTAATGGGTTTAATGAGGCGCGTGACTTCATTAGCATGCAGGAAGCCAACTGGAAACCCTGCAGAGTCCAAGAACGGGCAGGGCTTGAGCTGTAGCCCTCTGGGCAGGCGCATCCCCTCACTGAGCGCACGCTAGGGGAAGGGGGGAGTCTGAAACCAAAGTCCATCAGAATTTCCATGCATTCGTGCTTCACGGTGCTAAGAATCAAAATTGCACGGGGAGGACTGCTAACATCCAAGGCTTGGAGAGTGGTCCTCTCTCTACAATTAGCAGAGGAATGAAAGTGATCCCCTTCCCACCAGAGAGTAGGTCTGGTGGGTTGCCCTCAGAAAAGGCTGCAGAGCAACCCAGCATAATGATGAGATTCGAGGTCAAGCTATGCAGCCATCTACTCATTGTTTCATTGAGGCAGCCAACCTGGGCCGCTCGGCACGGTTCAGTGAGGATTGTGAGGGTTTATAAGTGGCCTTTCCCTTTGAGCACCCTCATGCACCCATGCATCGGAGTTATTGGTTTAGTTTTAGTTGTCTTGCTCGCCCTCCTTTCTCTCGAAGCCCGCTATCTTTCTCAAAACAGGGCAAAATCAGTCTGTGATTGAGGATCATATCTGAGATAAGGCCATAATGCAGTGAAATAATCAAATTTCAAGTGAGTGACTTAAGACTACTCCATTTTACTGAATTATTGGTTAAAATCAATGACTGTGGAATATTGAAAGTATGAAAACATGGTTGGAGTAAGTGGGGAGAGAGACAAATAGAAAGTGATACAAATAGTGAGACACGAAGAGCAAGACACCCAGAGAAAGTGAGACTCAGAGAACTTGGCAACTGGATGGGGAGACAGAGTAAGGTTAATGGAAAAGGACCCATTTCTGGACCTTGCCGTGTCTGAGTCCCAGACACTTAAAGCCTAGTTTGGTGAGTGAGTACCTGCCTTTCTCCCCCCCCCCCCCATTTAAAGCACTTCACACGAGTGGACAGAGCCCCTATGCAATCTTTAGTGTGAGAACTCAGTCCCCCCCAAAACATTAGGGGACTGTGTCCAAGTTAAGTGTGAGTGTGTGGAGTCTCCTGCTGGGCTGCGATTACCCATGATCCTCCTGTCTGTTTTTAGCTGAGTGTCTGCACATCTGCATCATAAAGGCAACCCCCAGCACACCCCCCACTTGGCTGATAATTATTTGTCTGCATTCAAAAAAAAGAACTAAGCAAAAGAATGAGCTGCTGAAAACGCTCCAGTGAATGTACACGATGATTGCTTATTCAACACATGAACAATGTATGCTGCTGAACTGCCGATTTGATCTTATCATGCATAATGGCCTGTTGCGGGCCCATGGCAGAGACAGTCACAAAGGCTCCTTTGGAGAGTGACAGGGTTTACAGAGACCTCAGAGTCTTGTTAGGTGGAAGGTGTTCATTTAGTCCTAGGTGTGAAGCCTGCATCACTTTGCATTCTGGTACTTGAGGTCTTGCATAGGGGAGATAAAGAACATTACAGGGATTCAAAATTACATCACATAAAAAGCCGGGTCTTCCAGAACACCATTTCCAGGATTTGCATAAGTTTGAATGATCAATGAATTACGTTAGCTGAGAAGAAGTGTGCAGTATCCTTTTTTATTGGAATTCAGTATTTCCTCGTCAGCAGTTACATTCCAAGCAGATTACTATTGTGCTGCAGTACATTTAAGGAACCAGGAACACCTCATTTCCTAAAAGGGCCTGACATTGCCCATCTCTGAATTAATGACCCCCCTGATGTCAATGTGTTGTCGCACATTTTATACAACCCTTATTTATTTAGGAATTGTGCCATGGTCCCAACGCGCATACTCTCGCTCTTTCATGGCAATGGGCACAACCTACAGAAATTAGATTTCAACATCTCACCTTACCCCCGTCACTTGAAAGCAGCTCCACCCTGAACTCCCGCTCCCTTGGTGCGAGAGGGTGGAATTTGTCCTCTGCCTAGAAGAAAGATGCTCCGATGCCAAGCACTGCACACAGGAATTATAGGAAGCAGCTTATCATGAGCAGCTTGTGCATAATGGTGGAAGGGCACCGACCCACCAGAAAGAACCCTTGCACATCATGGAGGAGCTGCGCCACCCCAGTGGAAGCAGAGTGCTCCCTCAGCTGCTGCTTGTTGCAACAGAGGGAGCGCTCCCGGGCTGGCTTAAACTGTCAAAAGGGAAATGTAGTTTCCCTTTGACTATTTATTTTCCCAGTGTGCATGGCCAATGGACCATGCAAGACTGGGGTGTTTTACTTCCCAAGCCTTGTAGGGCCCATTGGGGTTGCAGGCTGGGGAACAGGCACTCCAGCGCCACCCTGCCCATAGAACCGTATCGGGGCAGTGCGTCAAAAGCGTTTCGGCTCCTATGCACATTTACAGGAACCAGAAAGCGCTCCTTGCTTCCTGGTTCTCATTTGTGCTGCATGGGAGCTGGAGGGCTTTCATAGAGGTGTTGGAGTGGAGCAGAGTCTGGACCGGGGCTGCAAGCAGGTAATATTTTTTTCAAGAATTAGGATTATGTAATGTGTGCATTAGTGAGTGTATGATGTGTGGGTGCGCGTCAGTGGATATGACAGGGTAGGGTACTATTGCGATGCCATTATGTGGCTAGCTGGCATTTTGGGGCAGCACGTCTAGCCATTTCTTACTGTGTCACAAGGTTTTTTCCTGGGCATGTATGATCAAGTAAGCATGTTAAGTGTTATTAAGCGGCTAGACTGGAATTTTGGTGCAGCCAGTCTAGCTATTGCATACTGTGGCATGTATGAGGAACCCGAGGGCGTCCTCACTTCTGTTCACCCTGTAACCTATCGGGTGGCCTGGGAAAGGCCATCGCTCTTGGATCCTGACCCTGGAGGTAGATATGTGAGAGAGGATCACCTGGGTGGAGGAGTCCTGGGGAGTGGGGAGAGGATGTCCTTAAGTGAGACATGGTATTCCCCCCCCTCCATTTCCTTTTCATCACGAACCCTCTATCCCTCAAGCCTTTGTAGATGATTGTCAGCTCTTTCCCTGTTCCTCCTTTAAATTGGTCCCAAAGAAACACCAGTTTAATACTGGGACAAGGAAGAGACCAACTAGAGACACACCCTCATTTTGTTAATACACACACATATCAGACGAGAAGGAGGACACACATCTATCAGCCCCAACTGTGTACAGAGACGAGGAGGAGGACAGCAAGAGTAAGGCAGAACTACCGTCCCAATAATGAGTGCTTTAGTCTTTCTGGACTCATTATGGTGGCGGGAGCTTTAAAAGCTGACATCCATTTAGAAAAGGACTCAGCAGTGGAAGCAGGGCTATGGACTGCTGGGTGCAAGCAGACCTCTCTGGATCGGCGATGTGGCAAGCAAAGTGCTTGAGACCTGTAAAAGGATGCAAAGGGAAGCGAACCTGAAGGATGCCGGTGGCAGAACGCAAGAGGGAAACCGGCACAACCAAGTGAGCAGTTGTAAGTGTTTCAAGCTGAAGGAGGAGCATGACAGGGTGGGTAGAGCCACAGAAGCCACTGGGAGAGAAATTGAGGTACCTCACGGGAAGAAGAGAACTAGTGGTGGCAGAGGACCTTGAAAAAGAGCCGTAAAATCGAACCAATGAGTGTACCAAGAAGGGGGAACACCGGGCTGGCAAGCAAATGTGAAAAGCAAATAATGAACATTGATTTACACAGAAACTAGTGTTTATTTGAATACTGAATGAAGTGAAAGTCATTGCAAGTATTTTTGAATACCGAATGAAGCGAAAGCAATTGCAAGTATTTTTGAATACTGAACGGAATGAAAACAAGTTTTGGGCACTCTTGAATAAGCAGAGCGAAAGAAAGTTATTGAGACCAAGCATTGGCAACAGCCAAAAGAATTCAAGGAACTGTATGTCACGGGGAAACAAGCATTGGCAAGAGCCAGGGGAATGCAAGAAAGTGCAACAAAGGCATAGTGGCCTAACCAGCCACAATACAGTGTCAGGAGAGTGCGACACTGGTGAATAAAGCAAGTATCACTGTCAAGTTGAAACAGTGGCATAGTGTTCTCAGAATGTGATTTGATTTAATTTAAAGCAGCTAGGAACAATCATTGATACTTGTCCCCTTCTGCTTTGTCAATAGGGGATTTTCAAAAAAGTACTAAAGCAGTGTACCATAGTAACCATCTTGAAATGATAACCTATCAGAAAAGGCTTCATTATGGGCATTCTGGATTTTGATAAGGTGCTCTGCTTAGTAACACAAGAGGTAAGGGCCCGAATATGACTGCAATGTACTGAAAGTGATCATTAAGAAAATGCACACTAACATTTTAAAAAGAGTCAGTTTACAAGGCAAGTAAAACTATCACCCAGTGGATGGGTTCCATACAATCAGGAGGCTAGGAATCTGTGCTGATAATGGCTGGTACAAACCCACGCAGGGCTGGTCTTACACCAGATTGCACCCCAGGCGGAAAGCATCGTTGGCACCCCCCCACCCCAACCTGTGATCTCATGCATGTGTCATGGGCTGAGCAGCGGGAGTGGGGACTATGAGTTAACATAATTGTCAATGCTGGCATCTGCTGAATTCCAAGAACCTCAGAATAAGCAATAAGAGGGTGAAACCCGAACAGGCCTGGTTATGTTAGTCTGCTTTTGCTCTTCATTTTTAGTAACAATGACCAGTTTGCTGCTGTGACTCAGGTCAGAGAATCGACAATTTCAGATCTACACTAATGTCATTCGTATGACCTCAAACATTTAGCCACTCTTATAAGGCGATGAACTGGTCTTGAACAGTGTTACTCGAACCTCCAAGAACAAGCACCAGCAACATAACCACCGATAGCTGTACAAGCCCGTCTATCTCAGCATTAAAATACATGCATTTATGCAATATGTATTGCACCAAATATTTCACGGGAAGTTAAATATATTTAGGAGGGACACACGTACATAATATCACTACTCCATGTGAGTGGTAAAGTCTACTTTAAACATATGCAGAGAGTTGACATGCATGTAGAATTCAACATAGCTCCCAAAGTAAATGTTGGAGAGGTGGCATTCTAAAATTATGACATTACAATGTGGACTTTACATTGAAACACACTGCAGTGCATTACCGTGGCAGAGAAATGGCAGTTCGAGTATTAGGGTTTGTTTCACTCATGCTCGTGAACTCTCAAAATTCTTAAATGTTTCCTTCGTGATCACTCATTTTAGCTCCTGACAGCACCATGAAACTGTAAAATCGCAAAGAAAAATGTCTACCATCCCAACATAAAAACAATCAAATTCTTATAGGGTGCAAGGCAACCTTTTCTTGGGACTCGTTAAGTTTACTTTTTGCAAATTACTAGTCGCATGCTGCTTGAATAACAAAGGCCCGTGCACATTGTGCAGTGTATAGTCGAATTTCATTTCAAGGGACTTGGAGTACTGCGGGTATATGAGGCAGCATCTCCAGTGTACCCCAAGCGTAGTGCGCTTTGCCCTCCACCTACAACCCCCAGCATTGCAGCCCTGTGCTTTTTCACATTCTCCATTATGGTAAAGTACATTGTCCCGAGCTTGGGAGAGAAATGGACCATGCAGAAGGTGCTGCCTGCCCGGGGTGTGTTTAGCTGCTGGTGTATCAAATCCAGAAACGGGTGGCTCAAGAGCCCCATGCTCTGAAATATCTTTTGCGCACTGGTCGGTCACACGACAGAAAGTGTGAGCAGGTGATTCCCCAACACTTGAACCATTCTTTAGAGACCTGGCTTTGATTAATGTGGCGTTAGCTAGTCATGGCCATTTCCCAGCATGTGTGTTAAAGGAGATCAGAAGCTGCACTGTGCGGGGTATTTTAAAGGGCAAGAATTGATGCTACAGCATGTCA
This sequence comes from Ambystoma mexicanum, assembly GCF_040938575.1. NCBI lineage: Eukaryota > Metazoa > Chordata > Amphibia > Caudata > Ambystomatidae > Ambystoma > Ambystoma mexicanum. The sequence continues at coordinate 310,839,619 of NC_090926.1, forward strand.
CCCCCACTGGTACAAAGAAAGTGAAGCATGCATTCTGCAAGTCAGGGTATTTGCATTATATGGAAGACGGGCCAACCGTCCATGGAGACAGTTTCTACTGTAGTTGCTAAGTCGCTTTCCTAAGCCGTGCAGACTTCGCTCAGCTTTTGGTCCAGCACCTGCATCCATCCTTCACAACCATCATTTGCAAGGCGCTTTCGTGAAGGTGTTTGTTTATCTCGTTAGACTAGCGTGATTGCTATTCCAAACAAAAGAAGCACAACGACAAAGACGAGTAGAAGACAAGTCTGAGCGAACAGTGAAATGTATGAAACTCTTTCACTAAAATACAGTCAGGAGTGCATGCCCAGGAAAGAGGGAACGACGGACAATATGCTCGGGAGCAGGAACTAGGAGGGCGTAGTTACCCCCAAACCAGCCCAAGCGTGGTACCGGCCCCCAGGGCCTCGCCCTCAAATTGATTTCGGCCCAGCCAGGGCAGAATGGCCGATGGACGGACCAATCCAACCCTGCTGGAACTTGCAACTGTCTAAGATCTGCTGACGGGGACACTCTGCCCAGGTCTTCCGTGAAGCGGCCCTTTGATCTCCTGAGGAGAGTCCACCACCAGTGCTCGCTTCCTTTTTCATGACTACTTGTCCCTTGACAAAAGTGTCTAGCTTTCTGGCCTCCAGAGGCTGTTCTTGGTTGGCCCAATCATCTCTGCAATACCATTTTAAAATAAATAAAACACCTATGCAGCAATAGGCCTCACCTGCGAGGACGGGAGCAGGAGGAAAGAAGTGTGCTTGCTTTGGCAGGCTGTAGTTACTGCTGGCCGGGACCCGACAACACCAGCCAGCCCCAATCATCCTCACTTCACTGTCAGTGCGCGCGCATAGCTTGAAGGAGGGAACGCTGCACGTGCGCCCATGGGATTGGCTGGCACCAGCAGCACCAGCGCCACCCGGGGCCGGAGGAAGTGAATAAAGCACCAAATAATGCAAATGTATTTGCCAATTGCTCTGCAGCTTGCAGCAGTGCCAGTGGTAGAATCATGGATGTTATTTAGGGGTCACCAGAGGTCGCGAGAGTGACCTCTGAGGTCTCCCTTGCGACCTCTGTGGTCTCCCTTGCGACCTCTGGTGACCCCTAAATGACGTCCCTGATTCCACCACTGGCACTTCAAGCTACTGGGCTGTAGCTCTTTACTTCTGGGGTTGCTGGCTTTCTTGATCAGGCCCCTTAAAAAAAGAAGACAAATAAGAACAGGAGTGCCACAAGCTTCCAGCACTGACCCTAAATAAGAAAGAATAGGAATACCAAATAATGTGTCTTTCTGGAATTCTATACAATAATTGCTAGGCTCATTAAAAGTTTATTTCAGCCACACTTCAGGGGGTGAGTCACTGATTTAGTCTGTTCTTAAACACCTCAACTCAGCCTTTCATCCTTCTGAGGTCGATAAATGAGTACCAACACAGGTTGGGTGATATTGGGAGTATATTTTTTCTATATAAAGCGCTTCAGCGTAAGTGCTATATAATAACACATCATTATCATTTGGTCATGGACGTCTGCTTGCATTCGCAGTAATTTGGTAATATGGGCCTATGCACACTGATCTTAACGATACATATGGCGATCCATTCTTGTATGAAATGTAAATCACATTATAGTGATATCGTAACCATATTTTTCATAGTGGACAATGCTATGTGATGCCACTTCCTGTTATCAACGGGTGAAAGGTTGTGTTGCATCGCTACCCGCGATATCACCTTGGGGTGGAGCCACATGACATCACTTCCTGTGATGTCATAACGGGGTCAAGGGTCGTGTGATGTCACTTCCGTTACCCCTGGCATTTTGGTCAAATGACGACCCTGGGTAGAATACATGTGTAACACGTTTGTTTCCTAACATTATAAAAATGAACAGGCACATTCACTTTTATAATGTTAAGAAACAAACATGTTACACATGTATTCTAGCACTGGCACTGCGGACTGCTGGTGCAGCGCCCCCTGGGGGCTGACTGACGTCAGGCAACCACCTGAGCTGCCTGACGCAAAGACCGGCCCTGACCACGTTCCAGTCGTTCTTCTAGTGGCAGTTCCCTGAGCCCCATTTCTTTTCACCATTCACTGTAGTCCGACTTTCTTGGCTATCTTAGACCCCCCTCTTTTTCTACTTCCCTTGGCCCAAACCCCCTTCCCAGCTCCCTTTCCACAGCTCTCCAATCAGCCGCCAGCAGTCCTTTCTTTTACTAATCCTCCCATCTCCCATCTGCCATTTTGTTTTGTAGTTTTTTCAAAGGAAATATAGCATGTGCGATATGCGTAGAACAATTAACTAAAAAAAAAAAAAGTCATCACCCTGGGACAAAATCACCTCAGTGCTAACAGCATTAATTGTGGCATTGGGGGACAGGGCTTGGACATTATTGGCACTAGCCCCCGAGTCCTTGCTCGTGCCCTTTATTAACTCAGACCTACCATGTCTTGGGCTGGCATCCCGGTAATGGCCACACAAGCATGCCAAAGCCACAATGAACACTATGTTGAAAAATGCCCTTTTGTGTTGAATAACTTATTTTACAAAAAACGCAGCACCATACCCTTTCAACAAAAATAAAGTGTGGAGGGAGCGAAAATAAAAAATAAAAATTAAAAAAAAAGCGTGGAGGGAGCGTTCGATCATCATACGATACGCTGCTAGTACGACTAGTTTCTATACAACAGTCCTTGTAGTTAGCCTGAGCTCATGTATTTTTCATTGATGGGCTTTAGCTTTTTTAAATAAAAATGTAAGCTGTGTGGTGATACCCTGTACCTCTATCCTCTACTCCGCCCTCTTACTTGACTTATCCCAATTCAGAATTTTTATTTTTTGTGTTTTTTTCTTATTTCTTTGTGCTTCGAGCTGGCCCACAATGAAAAGTCTCTGAAAACACATGCCTCCAAGTGGGCTGCAGAAAAAAGGCATTCCGTCATTAGCATGTTTCCAAGTGCACGCCATTGTGCAGTTAAGGGAACCTTGCTATGAGATCCCTCCTCAGACACACCCCCTTTTCCTGTGGGATTGCATATGGCGAGAGACTACTTTCCCCAGGAATGCGTTGACTGGAAGGTTACATATCAGCCAGGAAGTGGGTTTTCCAGCCTCTCGAACGATCTGTACCTGGCCAAGCCAACAGAGGCCATAGGGGCTCATTACAAGTTTAGTGGTATCTGGGCGGTAAATCCACCCAGATACCACCAAATAGTATTACTGTTACCGCCACTTGGTCTGGCGGTATTACTGCCGGATTACAAGTGGCTGTAGGCAGTGTTAGTTCCTATTTACTTGAGTCCATTGGATTCAATGGGGGATTTTTGGTGGAATTACCATGGCAGCAATTCCAAAATTTGGCAGCAAGTCAGCTCATAGATGGAAGTGAATCCTCCAACTTTCTGCCAAACCTATAGTTGGTTGGTGCAGTAATGCAGCAGTATACGGTATTAACGCTGCATTTTACCCACACCACCCAACTTGTAATGAGCTCCAAAGTACCAATAGTGGTGAGAATTTGTGTTTTGGATATTATGGCATTTTAGCAGAAACTTTTGATTTTCAAGTGTGAGTTTCAGGAGACATTGACCCTGGGGAGGAGCAATACTCTCTCCCACGAAGTGAAACTAAAAGGTGCCTGCCTTCATGCTCAGGTCAACAAAACTAAATTCAAATTTATGTCTTAGTGTAAAAAAATGTTGAAGGAATGTCATGGCTGCTTCCTCCTTGGTGCAATGGATACTGAAGAGCAGAAATGTTAACACTTAATGTCATAGAAACAGTATTTTAAATGTGTACTGTGCATCTCGCCACTATCACCTGTGTGCCTCACCTGCTTCTCTACATGGTCTTCAGATTTTCACTCACTACTAACCCTCGCAGAATCCATTCTGTTGTCTTTTGGAGTCTGCTACTGCTTGTAAAATGTGTAACAAATTGACAACCCTTCATAAACATGGGCAGTACTATAACAATCATTTCTACCAATCATCATCTACAGGTTTCACAAGTCCCCAACACGCCAATTGCACCAATGGTCATTTGTCTGTGTTGAAAAAGCAAGATGTTATTTTGCACAACATCGGTCGTAATACTTAAATTTTCAAGATTTTTCAAACTTGGGCATTTGAGGCTGTCTGTGTGCATGCAGAAGTTACTCCAGCTGCAAGGAGAGAAAAGCCCTCAAGACAGCACTAATCTGTGGACATGGCTTTGCGGACAAGTTTTGGTGTGCAGGAGGCCCACATAACCTAAGCATACTCTCACACAGTCTACCGTCAAGTTGTTGACATTTACATACGAAGGTGCAGGGGCCCGCATATATGCTTCTTACAGTGGCTTCCTAGGTCATCGGATGGTCACCGGATGAGTGAAAGTCACACCTTGTGTGTCTAATGGCTGATAAACCTCGGGCACAAACGCTCAGTATGAGTAAGCACAGAGGGGACTGTGCTGAAACTCCCACAAAAGATGTGGCTCTATGAAACTCAAGGCGAGCGAGTGTCATACGTTACCTACCTCACAAGGAAAGTGAGCGCTGCTGGGAGGGAAAGTACGGGTGTGTGGTGAGATTTTTTGGAACATGGTTTAAGACAGTGTCGGGACTCACTTTACAGTGAGCGAGTGGTAGGGAAATGTATCATTTCTATGATTCATTCCCTCTCCTAGTGAGACCCCAAGAACGATTGGCTGGAATTGTGGACCTTTTTTTAAAATCCTGAATGAGTGGAGCCTTTTTCCACTCATTCTTTCTTATGGGCTCTGTCTTTTGGAATTCTTTTCTTTGTATTTTAGTTGTCCTATAGAGTCCATTTTCCTCCATAACTCTTAAAGGCATCTGTATTTTACAATTGCAGCACACAGCTCCTTATGGGAAGTGTTGCCGGGGACCCATATGTCCCTAATTTTGAAAAAATACTGACCTTGTAGTAAAGGAGGAATCGCTCATAAAAGCTCTGATGCCTTTGATGAGCCTGATTTATGAAGATGTGTCTTTAAAATTCTTCTCTTATTATAAATGTATTATTATAGATTTATATTTTTGAATAAGAAAATCCTCTGTTTGACTAAATGCTGAACGTGATTGAAGCATAAAGTAGTGCCACTACAAATGTGTGTGATGCAAAGGGAGGGGTAACCAGTTTCCTAGTATTTCCAGCACTCCTTGTATCTGCCTGACTTGAAACTGGTCAAACTATAACAAAAAATTGGTAAGCACTAATATCTGATGCAAGTACTAAACCATGCGACTATGGAAAACTACAAGGCAGTAGCTCTTATATCTCTTACTGTTGAAAAACTAAAAGAAATGTGCAAGGATAAACATCTTAGTACTAAAGGAATAAAAGCAGGGTTAATCCAAAATGTACTGGATTACAAGTGTCTGTGCGTAGGCTCGTAACCCCTATTCCCGGAATTGATCTGGAAAATAATGATGGTTAAAATGTAACCCTTAGCCTTCAACTTCCAGAAAGTGAGGTAGATGATGATATGGTTGTTCATGTGATTGTTAATCCACCTCCTCATCCTCTGACCTCATCCTTACAGGTATAACATTTCAGCTGAGCTGGTTCTAGAGATAGAAAAAAATTAAATACAGTTTGAATTCAGGAAACTGGAGAATCAGTCTGAGATGAGACACAAAAGAATGATAAAGGATTTGCAACTCAGAGAAAGAGATGCAGCATGAGCTAGACTTGAAAAAGATGTCCTTTGATTCCACTTGTGTTTCAGAGTCATCTCTGCCTGACACGTCCAGGAGCATGAAGCCTTGCGAAAACTGATATTCTTGATTGGCTGGGTACATTTGAATTTACATGTAAGGTGGAATGTATTTGTGAAAGGGAGTTGGCTCCATGGGTAATCTCTAGGCTCCCCCAGAGTGGCTGTGATGGACTTGAATGATGTTGATAGACAGCATTACCAGTTAGTAAAAACTGCTCTCATAGCCAGGTTTGGGGAGACCCCTTCCCAATACATAAAAGGTCTAGGGACCACAAGAAGAGAGATGGTAACTTGTGGGCCACCTCAGTGTGTGAAAGCCTGAAAAAAGTAGCTAGGATACCACCTTGCTGACTGGACCCCAAGATGCTAGCAGTGGCTGCCGACTTGTGGATGGCCAACAGGACTACTCACACAGATTCTAGTGCTCCCCACAAGAAGGAGGATGGGAAAAAGCATTAAAAGGACGAGAAAGATCCTCCCAGAAGTCCCCCACCAAAAGAGGGCCAAAAACATAACAAGGTTATGTATCCCCCTAAACAACTTTATAGGGCTATTGAAACCTCTGGGCACAAACCAGAGGGAGGTTATCAGAAACCCGCGTTCCAAAAGACATTTGGGAAGTGTGTGGTTTGGGAGTCTGGTGACCATGTGAAAGGAGATCCCAGATGGAAGGGAAAACCTTTAGGGATCCCCTCTGTCAGCTTAGAATTCACACATGATGTGGATGTATGCATGCCAGGGGCTAGCGTTCACCTTCTTGCTGAAGAACCCATTGGAATTCAAGCAAGAGTTTCTTTAGTATCTCTGGAACTGTGGGAACAGCAGAACATTGAGGTCTATAATTGTATTCCTGATAATACTAAAGAGTATTATAAAGACAGTGGACTTGTAAATGATCAGGACATCGCCATACCTCAAAAGATATACGATGGACAATTATTGAGAAAGTGACTTGTCCACGTAGAGGTGGAGATTTACAGGCCCTGTTACTTAAGAGGGAACAGAAGTGAATATTTGGACGTAAAAAAGAGGTAGTTATCAGTAGTAGAGTGACTTGCTACATTTGACTAATCATCACTGCACTAGACTAGAAGCTAATATGATTATCAAAAGTGACCAATATTGGATTTTACTAATATTATATAAACACGAACACTGCTGTACCTTGCATGTATGTGTTCAATGTATCTTTTTATTATGGATGCGGACTTTGATAGCAAAGGAAACAACAATTAGTGAGTAGAATCATGACGGGTCTGACATATAGGATAGTCTATGCCAACAAATCCCTGGGTCGATAATGACATTTGCAACTAGATGGGGCGCAGACGCGGAACAGCAGACAGTCCTCTCACGTGATGCACCCTCGTCACATTGCTACTAACAAGTGACACATGGCCGGCAGCCTCGCAAAGAGAGTTTATCCACGGGAACCACATGGGATAGCAGTTTCCCAGACCACAGATGAACTGGACGATACGAGACTGCAGACGTCACAAGGTAACCCAGCTGCTTAAGCTGGGAGTTAGATTATACAGAACGACAGGGCTTGCACTTACATTGGGCATATAGATATACACTACGCTGTGTACCACCGAGCACATTACCCAGAAACCGGCATAACATCACAAATGTTTGTAACTGATTAGTCAAGATGGGCAGGGTGTTTCAATTTTCCCTCCTGCGCCCCTCTACAGGATATGTGGCGACTGCACCATGTATTAGCCACTTGCCATAGCCAATCAATACCTGAAGCTGCATGCCAGCAGACCCCAGTTTGGAGCAATGAACCACAGCTCAGGTTTGCCTATAGTTTTTAATGAGATCCTTACACACATGCAATACAGAGATACTGTGGACTACATGAGACACAATGTGTTTGCATAATTGTTTTGGTAATTTTGCGTGAAATCTATTGTCCTTGTCTGGATATGACTTGCCCACATGAGTTGTGATTATTACGTACACTTACCTATTGAATTTGTGCAACAGCAATATGATCAAGTTACTTCCATTTTTACAGGGTCACGGTTGCAGTCTTATAAAGCAAAATAATTGCAATGTGGTAAGAAACTATGCACATGCATCTCTAGAAAGAAGAACAGTGAGTATTTTTTACTGTACTATGAATACCGTCCTGAAGAAAGTGGGTGCACTAAATTCAAACCACTGAAACTGGTAGACGACCACATAGACTGTAGTGAGGGTAAAAGAAACCATACCTATGGATACAGTGCTTATAATTGATCCTTAGCTGGACTCGGTATAGATGATGGGTCCACCATTGGTCATAATTTTGTCTTTCACATCTTTTAACCATTCAGTTTTGGAATACATGGTCTCCTAGATTATTGGCTAATAAAATTGGTTGATTAACACCTGTTATTGTACATTTGTGGTGAACAAAGCTATAGATATGTGAGAATTAAGTGATACAGTAGCCATTAGATTAGAATAGTTACCCCCGGCCCCCACTGGTAGAATGGAAGATATAGGAAAATAATAAATCCCTTCCTCCGCTCCACTTTCTATCCACTTTTAGATAAGCGGCACACCAGCAGTGCCAAGGAAGAACCTCTTAGCAGGCAGGGATAGTTGGACAATCATTCTATCCTTTTGATCCTTATTTAAGGACAGCTGAACAGGTAGGGCATACACTTCCTCTCATATTTTTGTTTGAGAGTGTGTTGCACCATATAGTCATTAGGTGCGTTTGCCCTTTTTCTCTGTTAAAATGTTTAAATGGTCAGGACGCCCCTGCCATTTGAGACACTGGGCCCAGTATAACTGGTAGATGAAAGTTTCTTTCAACCTGTGGAAGTTGCTTAGGCTCCAAAAAGGCTTCCCAAGTTAGCAGGAGGTCCAGTCCAAGTGTGTCCCATACTGCCGACTATCATTAAATGTAATGACATGACTTTTAGAATAACTGTAAGTGTTCAGTCAGAAGTGCCAAGTAGGCTATGCTTGGTTAATGGCTTGAAGGCCCTGGGAGTAATTTCCAGCACCCCAAATCGCTCTTCTAACAAGAGAAGAGAGCTAACGAGGAAAGCAAGAGAGGCAACCTTAAAGGACCTTCCAACTGAGACCAATGGGAAACCCAGATTCTCCAAAGGAAAGAAGAGCCCCAAGCCCAAACCTTCCTCAAGGAAAAAGGTTGCTGTAGAAAACCTAGAGGTCACACCTGTGACACCACCACCAGCTGAGGCTGAGTTGGTGCCAGAAGAATCCCCAAAAGAACCATCTTCTGATGAGTCATAGGTGGAGGAGATTCAACTGTGAGAAGCCTGAGGGTATTCTCCCGGTAAGACTCTGGGAATCCCTTATTCAGGTGGCTAGGACACGGCCATTGCTGTCGGATCCAGTTCCTGGGGATGGACCAGTGGGGGAGGATCACCTGGGTATGGGAGCCTGGGGTTGTAATCTGGGAAATGCTACAGGCGAGATGCAGTATTATATCGGGGAAAGGGACGAGGACCCCAGAGCCTTTATAGGCTGTAGTAAATCGACCTCCCTTCCACCTGACAAACGTCCCTTTCAAGAATTCACCATCCCCTCCACCTCTGCTGAATTTATTACACACCCTGTTGTATTCAGAAACAATATTTCTCAGAATCCTTGCTTTCCTACTCCCTGTCCAAATGCTCCCCATCATTCTCATTCACATCCCTCCAATTATTCTTTCCGGATTCCCCAGTATACTGCATAGACAAGACACTACGATTCCCACAATCTCCTTTGTTCATTTCCCGACCCCAGCGAATCCCGTCCTTTTGATTATCAACTTCCAAAATCCCAATCTACTCAGACAGAGTACTATCATTTTTCCTCAATCCCCTATGTTCTGCTCTACATCCCGGTCATTCTCCTCCAATTACAAACCTTCCCCATCATATCCCGTAGAACACTCAGGAACTCTACCACTCTCCTTTTCCACCCGGAACATTTCCTCACATTGTGACAGACAACAGACTTGTAATGTTAAGCCTATGTACCCGAGGGGTACATAGAAGGGTCTATGGCCCGGGGTGAAGCCAATACTCGGAATACTGGCAGTCGAGACAGTACGAGCCCTAACGTGGGAGATCCAGGGGTGAAGCCATCGCCCAGGGCTGGCAGTTAAGAGAGGTCCGAGCCGGAATGAGGGAGATCAATGAGTTAAGCTATCACCCAAAGTTTAATGAGAAAAGAATAAGAGATGCAAAGAAACAATTGAGCAAGGGTCAGCCCAGAAGAGGAGGGCTCGGGGGTTGAAGTTCTCACCCTAGTTGAACTGTTGCAAAGAAATACTATATAGAAAGAGGGAGTTATCCCCCAAGGACTTGCAGTCAAGAAATATCTGAGCCCGGCAGAGGGTGATCCAAGGGCAAAGCTCTCATTCAACCTTTATGTGGAAAACAATATGTGAAGGGTCAGCCCAGACGAGGGCGGCCCACAGGTGAAGTCATCGTCCTATTTGAACTTTTGAATACAATTGAGAAGGGTCAGCCCGGAAGAGGGGGACCCAGGGGTGAACCGTTAGCACCCTAGTGAATTTTCATTTGTTAAAGAAACTTTTGTTTTGTTGTTTAAACACATCAGGCCTCGAAGGCAAGAGACTTTCAGAGGAAACAAGACTTGGCCATCGACGGTCCTGAGAACTGCCATTGGAACTGTTGACTCGTGCTGTAGATGCCCAAGACCATACTGTGCTACAAGCTCCAAGCGCCAACCTTACCCCGTGCTCAAACCATGGGGAAGGCAGACCCAGGCTATCGTCTCCCGATTTATCATTTGAGAACGCTTCTTTCTTTCTTGACACTTAACCTCACACCCTTTGTATTTAGTGTAAGGAATTGGCAATAGGTTTTCTTAGTATAGGCCCCTTTTATTTGACTTTGACGCCACTAGGACTGCCTTATTTTCATTTGATGGTCGACACCTGTCGCCATCTTAGATTTAGGCTTAGATTAGGCATTTTTCCAACACACATATCACTTTCATTGTTCAATAAACACCCTTGAAAATGTTATCACTTGTGTCTGTCTTGTTGTCACCATGAGTTTCTCACACAACCCTGTCTGCCAGACCTGGATCCAAGAGACCATCCTGAGCTGCAGGCTTTACTTGCAGAAGGTGGTCCCTCAAGGACAGCGTTCAGTAGGGGACAGAGAGAGGATCCCTCTCTAGAAGGTCTGTGTCAGCGGGCAGCCTCCCAGAGTGAAGGGGCAAGACCCTCGAAAGCATAGGCTCTGCTGGGAGGATGGACACATCTACAGTGAGCCTGTGGAGTCTATTCCAGGGGACCTCGGGAGACTGTTGGCACCCCAAGAATTGAGATCCAAATTCCCACAGTTCGCACATGAAGTCCCTGTGGCTAGTCACTTAGATTTTGGACCATGGAGAGGATATCATTGTACTTTTATTGGCCCAAGATGAGTTCAGAGATTGTGAAACACTGTAGTAGTTGCCACACTTGCCAGTTATTTGGTAAAAGTGGAGCCACAAATGTGGCATATTTACTGCCTCTCCCAGTGTGGGAGTTCCTTTTGAGAGGGTGGGGATTGACATTGTTGGTTCCCTTGACCCTCCAACTTCTTCGGGCAACTGATTTATATTGGTGGTAGTGGATCATGCAAATAGGTACCTTGAAGCTATTCCAACGAGAACTATTACTGCTCAGGCAGTGGCTAAGGCCCTACTTGGTATTTTTACCAGAATAGGATTTCGGTTGTATCTGACAGAGTCAAATTCTATGTCTCATTACATGCAGGCCATGTGGAAAACCTGTGGAGTCACCTACAAGTTCTCAACTGCCTACCACCCTCAGACAAATGGATTGGTAGAGAGGCTTAATAGGACAATGAAGAGCATATTTGGAGCTTTGGAAGAACCACTCAGAAGGAATTGGGACCTTCATCTGCCGTGACTTCTCCTTGCCTATAGAGAAGTTCCTCAAGCTGGAGTGGGTGTCAGCCCCTTTCAGTGACTTTATGGTCATCCCGTCAGAGGCCTTTTGGACCTGATTAAGGAGGATCTGTGGAGTGCTCCTTTGCTCAAGCCAGTAGGGATTACTATGTGCTAGGCCTCAGACAGACGATGGCACAGATGATGACAGAGGCTTCTGAGAATTAGAAATTTGGTCGAGCATTGGCATGACCAGACGGCTAACATGGTGGAGTTTACTCCAGACCAACAAGTTCACTTCATGGTTTCAGTAAGACAGAGGGTCTTACAGGACAAATGGACAGGACCCTTCAAAGTTGTGGGAAAACCTGGAGAGGTCAACTATTTGGCAGACATGGGCAACCGCAAGCAGGCACCCAGGGTCTTTGATACCAACCGTTTGAAGGCTTATGTTTCCAGACCAGAGAGAGGAGATTTTCTCTTAGCTTCTGATCAAGAAGAAGGGGAGAGGATAGGAGAGTGAGTCTTTCCCAGATCTTCTAAGGGGACACCCTTCAGATAGGTCAGTAGAAGGGGCAAAACTCTACTAATCTGACAATGCAACAACAGCAGGAATGCAACGATTTGTTAACTCACTTCGACCCTCTGTTCTCACTTACACTAGGTTTGACCCCTTGGGCACTGGTGATAGTGTACCTGTAAAAGAAGCAGAGGCTATGGGATGTCAGATAATGTGAGGAATCACATATAGGAGGAGGTCAACAAGATGGTTGACCTTGGAGCGATTGAACATTCCCCAAGTACATGGGCTAGCCCAGTTGTGCTAGTGCCAAAGGCAGGAACTAAGGAACTTAGATTCTGTGTGGACTATAGGGCATTAAATGCAATTACCAAGACTGATGCCCTTCCCTTGCCAAGGACAGATGAACTGGTGGATAAGCTATGTTCAGCAACATTTCTCAGTACTTTTGACCTGACAAGTGGTTATTGGCAGGTTGCCATGACTGGCCATGCCAATGAAAATACAGCATTTGCCACTTTTACCAGTTTAAGGTCAGGCCGTTTGGCTTAAAGAATGCCCCTGCCACATTCCAGAGAATGGTTAGCCATGTTCTGAATGGGTTAGAGAACATCTGCATGGCATACTAGGATGACATTGTAGTGTTCAGCCCTACATGGGAAGAACATATTGACCACCTGTGACATGTGTTGCAGGCCCTTCAACAGGCCAATCTGACCATCAAAACAAGTAAACGCCAAGTTGGTCAGGTTAAAGTGATCTACCTTGGTCATGAGGTAGGAGGAGGGGAGATTAAGCCTGTATCCAGCAAAGTAAAGGCAGTGCAAGACTGGCCCACTCCAACTACTCAAACTCAAGTAAGAGCCTTCCAACGACATACTGGTTGCTACAGGGACTTCATTGAGAACTATGGCACCATAGCTTCTCCACTGAATAATGTATTCTCTTCCAAGTACCCTAAAAAGGTCAAGTGGAATGAGGACTGTGAAAAAGACTTGAGGACTGTGAAAATTATTTCCAGGGGCTGAACGATGCCCTCTGTAAAGCTCCAGTGCTGAGAGCTCCAGATTTTACTCGGGCTTCCCAGTCCAAACTGATGCTTCCAACACAGGGATAGGTGAGGTCTGGAGTCAATTTGATAGCAAAGGCAGGGAGCACCCCATCTGCTTTATTAGTAGAAAACTAAAAGATAGTCAAACCTGCTGGGCCACAATTGAATGTGAGGGTTTTTCTATTGTGTGGGCCCTGAAAAAAGTCAGACCATACCTCTATGGAACTACTTTCATGATTCAAACTGACTACCAACATTTAAGGTGGCTGATGCCGATGAAAAGAGTGGTCCATAAGCCTCCAAAGCTTTGATTTTCCTATTGAGCACAGGTCGGGTACCCAACATAGGAATGCTGATGGTCTCTCCAGAAAGTATGACCACTCGATCAAGAGATTAATCTAGGAGTGGATTAGATCCTCCTGTCCCTAGTCTGAGGTGGGCGAGTAGAGAGATTTATCATTTTCATGCTTCATCCCCTCTCCAAGTGAGATCCCCAGCACTTTTTGCGGGACTTCTGGACCTTTTTCTGAAATCCTGAACGAGTGGAGCCTTTTTCCACTCATGGGCTCTGTCTTTTGGAACTCTATTCTTTGTATTTCACCTGTCCTGTGGAGTCTGTGTTCCTCCATAACTCTTAAAGGAATCTGTATTTTACTATTGCGGCACACAGCTCCCTATGGGCAGTTTTGCTGGGGACCCTTAGGGTCCTCCTTTGAGATCCTTTTATTTATCCTAGAGTAACTACAGTTCTTAAGGATAGTATCTCTCCTAAAATGTTATAGTCTGAGAGATTGGCCCACATCACTTTATGTGGAGTACCAAAGGGCTACCTAGTATTCACCCTTCTCTCTGATCCTGTTCCCCCTTCTCTCTGTCCCTACTAGTTATGACTGGTGGCAGTGGACGTACCCTACCTATTGTGTGATTCTTCTACCGCTGGCTATGTCCATAGCATCGGTAGTGCACAATAGGGGCACCCAAGTACTAACTTGGGGCCTTCCTTCTTTTTTCGCCATTACTAGAATGGCTGTTCTTTGTCAGCCCTTCTTCTACTATTCTGGGAGGGGGAGGCCTGTGTGTGTGGTTTGCCTTTGGCAGGAACCCTTGGGTGTCCCGCCTAGGCTCCAGAGTGTCTGGGTAGGCGGGAAGTGGGGGAGGAGTTTTCCACCCCCTTGTCCTTTGTTTGCCAGAGTGCCTGAATGGGACCAGCTCCCACTGGGGGTCTGGCTGTCCCGATTGTACAGCCAAAGGCCCCTTTCTGTAAACTGCTGAGAAGATTGCCAAGGATTGAGTGCTGGAATTTGATGAAAGGTGAGGCTTGTGGAGTAAAAAGCAAGTCAACCACTGCCAGCTGAAGTTACTGAAGAAGATGACCAGAGACGCCTGCAAACCCTTTGCAATACTAAGAAGCGACCACTGATGTAAGACCCCATTTTCTGTGCGACAGAGGAACTCTAAAGAGGACAACTCCTTCCCGTTGACTGATGGGAACAACCAGTCCCAAAACACACTTTGATTTGAGACATCTCTTGAGGTCCTGTGTGCTTCCAGAGCTGCGGAACTCCAATACAAGGAGACCTGCTGCCCATTTCAAGTGCATCATTGTGGAAAGGCCAAATTCATCCAAGTCTTTTCTGAGCCCTAAAGGACACTCCAGAGGCACACTCCAGTTTATCCAGACCCCCTCAGCAGAGTATGGGACTGCAGAAACTGAAGAAGATTGACCCGGCGAATCGTGGCCTTTGCTGGTGCTGCAGAAAAGGTGCCAAAACCAAAGAGTGACCAGAGAAATTGATGAAAGCTGTGCCAGAGGTCCTCCCTTGAGACTGCTGCTGAGAGATCCCGTCCATTGTCCTGCTTTCCATCATCAGACCAAGGAATCCAGAGGTTGGGTCCAGAGCTGCAACATCGAGAAGCATCCAGCATGAATGTTTTCTTCAAACCTAAGGTACTGTGGGAAAAAATATATTGCTCATCTTACTCCAGAAAGTCACTCCAGAGCATTGGGGTGCACGTAGAGGTGTCCAGCGCAACCTCCTTTTACCTCTCACTCAAGCTGCTGTTTGTGTCCCTTTAGCAAGTCCTTTAACAGGGTCTCCAACGTTGGTTAAGCCTTCTTGTATCTTCTTTCCTAGAGACTAAAAAGTATGCACAAGAACTTTTGACTTCTGCTGCTTTTCAAGACTTTAAGACTCTCCAAAATGCCTTTTAGCTAGGGTTGCGTTTTGGACATTAAAAGACCTGCTGTGCATAGAAGCTACCTCTAGAACTTGAAGCTCTGCTAGGATAACACTAATCAACTGTTTTCCTTCCTAAAAATCACTGTCTGTTATGTGTATGCTGACTAAATGCAATTACATTATTACTCTGTGCGTGAGCGTTATTATCGACAATACAGTAGACCTTCAAACTCCTGTGACAATTGTAAGCGTTCAGCAACTACAAACTAAGAAGTGGCCTTTTGAAAGTATTGAAAAGTATTGCCTCCTCCCGCAATGCCGAAACATACAATGTCTGGATATGCAATGTTTAGTGTAGTGCATGCCAGTGGGATCCCTTTCTCCCCAATTTACAGGGGAGTGGGGTGCTCTGGCCGGCACAACTGGGGAGCAGGGGTTGGGCAGGGGGATATGTGAACATTAGGGAGGCTAGCAGCGAAGGGTTGCTAGTGAGTCAGAAAGTACAGAGTTGGAGAGGGAAGGGGAAAAGGTCAAAGCACCTGGGAAACAGGGAATTGTGTAAGAGGTCAGAAGACATGGGGAATGAGTAAGAGGTCAATGCACCTGGGGATACGAGTAAGAGGTGTAAGAGGTCAAGACACCGGGGAAACGATATAGTGCAAGAGGTCATGAGATCTGGGAAAGGATATACTGAGTAAGAGTTCAGGTACCTGGTGATATGAGTAAAAGGTGTGAGAGGTCAAGATACCTGGGCAACAGGGAATGGTGTAAGAGGCCAAGAGACCTGGGAAATGATTAAATGAGTAAGAGGTCAAGGTACCTGGGGAAATGAATAACTGTGTAAGAGATCTAAGCACCAGGGACACAGAGAATGATGTAAGAGGTCTAGAGACCTAGTGAAATGAGTAAGTGGTCAAGGCACCTGGGGATATCACTAGGAGGTGTAAGAGGTGAAGACACCTGGGCAGTGGGGAATTGGGTAAGAGTTCAGGAGACCTGGGAAATGATGAACTGAGTAAGAGGCAAAGGTACCTGAGAATATGAGCAAGAGTTGTAAGAGGTCTGGACACCTGGCCAATGTGTAATTTTGTAAGTGGTTAAGAATGATCGGTGCAATGGCCACCACAAGGGGTGGTTGAGTTGGGGCAAGCAAGGCATGCACACTAAGGGCTAAGGGCTCCGTTCCTTTTGCTACGTATAAGAGAATCATGACTGCCACGTGAAAGAGATTATATCCGGGAGAAAGGAGAATAGGCGGGGGTCAAGCCACCTGGGGGAAAGAAGTGTTAATAACTGCGTAAGAGGTCAACACATGACAAATAACTGTGCAATATGACTAGGAACATGTAGGGTAAATAAATAACTGCATATGAGGGCAAGACACCTGGGGGAAATAACTGTTAATTGTAAATGCACCTGGAAAATTAATTACTGTTTAACAGGTCAGGACAACTAGGGAAATAAATAACTAAAAGGGGGCGCACCAAGGAATTAAACTCAGCATATTTCCCCACCCACATTCCTCCTAGAGGAAGGTGGGGGAACTCCCCGACGGCAGTAGCCACCGGAGAGTCATGGCAGGGTGGGGGCAAGTAAAGCAAGGGGAAACAGGATTATGGGGAGTTGAGCCTGGGTGAACAACAGGTAAAACAAATTGGAGAAGAGCGCACAAAATCTAGCAAATGAAGGAAAGGCCATGGGGAGGGAAGTTGTGGATGGAGGTCAGATGGACTGGAAAAATAGAAATTGGGCAACTTAAAGTGGTTGGGGGAAATGAGTAGACCGCCAATGAGGTCTGCAAAACCAAGTGAGGGTGAGAGGTCAGGAGACCTGGGAAACTAAGTAAATGGATGATAAGGGGGCAGGATATCGGAAACCAAGGAATTAGCTAAGAGGGACAGAGACCTGGGAAACCCAGTATGGTGTAAGAGGCTGGGCGGCTAAGAACATTGGGAATGGTGTAACAGGTTGAGAGCCCTGGGAGATCTGAGCAATGGCATAAGGGGTGGAAGACCTGGGAAATAAGCAGGGACTAAGAAATGTGGATGGACTGGGGAAAACTGAGTAAGAGCGTTAGGGGGTGGGAGATCTGGGGAACTGGCAAGGGTGTAAGAGGTTGGGAGAACTGGGAAACTAAGGAAGGTTGCAAGCCATGCAGAAGTGCAGGTAACCTACGGACTATGCATGGAAGAAACAGAACACATGCAAGTTACCACCTGCCTAATAACACAGCTGCACCCTTTCCTATACACAAAAATTGTGTGACCATTTATTGATGGCAAAATAATGCACAAAGGGGGAGGTGGGTTGGGAGCTCCTGAGGTGGAAGCTCGGAGGGAGGTTGCGAGGGACTTGTTTGGAGATGGCGCTGCAGGGGAAATGTGTGGGCTGTCGCTGCTATGAGTAAGTGCAGAGGGGACCGTGCTGAAACTCCCACAAATGATGTGGCCCATTGAAAATCAAGGCGAGCAAGAGTCATACATTACCTACCTCACAAGGCAAGTGGTTCTGTAAATATGGGGGGGGGGGCGACTCCTGGTGCCTTGAAGGAGGTGTGGAAACGGCCACACTTTTCAAAGTCTGTAAGGAACTGGCCAATCCTGCAGCAGCCTCCTCTTCTGTCACACCCACCCAGGACCTTAGCTCGGCCCTGGCTGCACACTTCACTGCAAAAACCCAAGACACTGCAAAAACCCAATGAGGTGGTGTGGTGCTCCACACCACCTCATTCACCAACACCTCTGGAGCCTCCCATGGCCCCTCCACAACTTCTCTCACTCCTGTCACACCTGATGAGGTCGCGGACAAGTTTGGTCTATGACGGTTTCATCTAAACAGGTGTACCTTGCCCCTCCAAAACCATTAAGAACAACATTGACCTTCTCACTCCAGCCTTGGCTGATCTCTGCAATCTCTCTTTTGCCACTGAGCTTTCCCAACTTCTCTTAAGCGCTCCCTCTACTTAAGAAACCCTCTGCCGACCCCTTCTTTCTGGTAAACTACCGCCCTATCTCTATTACCCCTTTCCTGGGTAAACTCCTGCAGAACCTGGCTATCTCTCAGCTCACCCTCCATACTGAATCTGTTGGTTGCTGCACGACAATCAGTCTGGCTTTAGAGCATCCAGAGGCATGGAATCTGCTCTCCTGAACACCCATGAAGACGTGCTCTCAAATCTCAACACTAACTCCCTCTGTCCTCATTCTTCTTGATCTCTCCTCTGCCTTTGACACGGTAAACTACAACATCCTGATCGCACATCTGCATGACACCCTGGGAATCACAGGTCAGGCTCTGGCGTGGATAACCTCCTTCCTCTCTGACCGCCCATCCCAGGTGGAACTTGGGTCCTTTCTGCAAACGACCTCTGCCTCAATGCCAGTAAGACTGAGATCGATCGGATTGGCACTCCTGCTCCCCCTTTCCCACTCTCACTCTAGCCGGCCTCCCTTATCCCTGCACCTGCACCCACCTGCGAGTAAAAAACCCTTGGGGCCCTCTTCGACTCCACTCTCTACTTCTCCACTGGCATTTCGGACATATCTAAAAAGTCCAACTACCAGCTACACCTCCTCAAAGGTACTCTTCCTTTTCTCACCTTCCCCCAGTGTCTCACTGTCTCTAGAGCCCTGGTTCTCTCAAGGCTGGACTATTGCAACATCCTCTTTCTCAACCTCCCTGCCTCCGCTCTGCGCCCTCTGCAACTCATCAAGAACAGAACCGCAAGACTTATCCTTGGCCTCAAACACAGGGACCGCATCTCCCCGGTGCTGAAATCCCTCATCTGGCTCCCCGTGGCTGCAAAGATCAAGTTAAAGACCCTGTGCATTGTCCACAAGGCTTTCTGGGGCCTGGGACCTACCTATCTGCAACGATGCCTACCGGTTCTCCAAGCAGAGATTTGGAGGGAGATCTTTATCCTCAGCAGGGGCCTCCCTCTGGCATAGCCTCCCTGCCAAACTCTGTCTTGATCCTGATCTCCTTAAGTTCCAGAAACTCCTTAAGACATTCCTCTTCTCCTCTTCCTTCTCTCTCTCTCTCTCTCTCTCTCTCTCTCTCTTTCTCTCTCTCTCTCTCTCTACCCTGCTAACCTCTTCTGATCAGCCTGCTGACTGGCCGCCTGGTGTACCTCAGAGTCTCAGAGGTCCCTGGCACCCTCGCCAGTTCTCTCGCACTTGCCTCCGGGCCTTGCACTTGCCTCATCGCAACTGCGCTTGGTCAATGACCCATGAGAGTGGCATCTCTCAGCACCTACCCCAGCTTCTGACTGACTGGGCGCACTTGGTCCCCTCCCCCACCCCCTGCACTTGTTCCCCCTCTCCTGCACCTGCCTGCACACTTGCACGATCTGAATGCACCATTCCTTGAAGATTGTCCGTCTTTCCCTTGTCTCCCCTCCTTGCATGGTGGCGCCGTAATGCACTTGGAAAAACTGCAGAATCGTTGTCAGTCCTATTTGCTGTTATCTACACCGTTAATTGTATTATATGCACTTGTTCCATGCACCCACTCTGCCCGTGCAGACTTATTTATTCAGAAATTCAAGGGCTCTGAATGACTGTTGTTTTACCCTTGTTCCCTCCCTAGTTGAGCGCTTTGAAACACTTGCTTTGTGTATGGGCGCTTTACAAATAAACAATACCAATACTGTGGTGGCCTGCTTCCGATCACCGGGGTGGGCCACACAAGGTGTCGGGACCACCCAACACGGGTCCTTTGGGGGCTGCGGTCACGCAGCTCGCCTGCTACAGGGGTCACCCTGCCCAGTCCGGATCACCGGACAGATGCCTTAGCTGGGGGCACCCAGTCCTCGACGGCCATGTCCTTTGGGGCACCCAGGCCTGGCCAACACACACAGGCCACGATCACGTGGCAGACCCAGTCCCACAAATGACACAGACACGAGTTGCCGCTTCCTGGGGCTCTGCTGCACTAACTCCAGCGTGCCAGAAGAGCCCCTTTTATTAACGGAGCATCATGACACTTCCGCTCCAAAACACTAGCACACGCAAACACATATAACGTTCGGTCGACCCGTAACAAATACCATAGGGTTGATGAGCTGGATCAGCGGGAAAAAGCCTTTAAGCTATTGCGGTCAGACCACAAAAGCGACCATCAAGATTCGCTGCCAACTTCCACAGAAAGGTTGTGGGCCGAGAGTGAGAATGCCTGGCTTTAGGGTCGCAATTCCTTCCCCGGCCAGCAAGATGGAGATAAAGACTTGCATCCGTCCATCAATGCCTGCCGATTGTGAACAGCTAGTGACGCCCAACGCCCTCTAGAGGTACTGCATAAACATGCAGACTCTGCTGCCCATTCTGGCTACTCTGCACCCGTTCATCTTTCTGGGGTTGCTCTTCAAAACTTTGGCACAACTGAGCAAGCTAACATCCACAAACCTAGTCAATGCTGGCTTCTATTGACAAAACAATTAATAAATATAATTATTACTCTATATTTATCATTTTTTTCATGCACAGTTCTATTTTTTCATCAAAAACAGTAGAAAATGATACATTGTTCCTTTTTCACCTTTTTTTCGTTAAAATCACCAGTGGGAGAGAGGCTCGCGTGTCATCAGTCAGGGAATATATCACACGTCAACGGGTGAAGGCGTTAATTGGTCAGTGGTCCATGTCACCTCACCCGTCATAATCATGCTAAGATATTAATTGGTCAGTGGCTCTTATGCCATGCGATGGTGAAACGCTTGGGCTGGAGGGAGGTTGAGCAAGTTCTGCAGCCACCCGCTTCCAAGGCGAGGCTCCCTCCTGAACTGTCTGCTCCCACTGTGGACTCCAAGTGGTGGTTGGAGAGTGGTGTTGGTGGTGGGAGAGGAGGGGCCAATTAAAAAGCAGATGCAGCCCTCCACGGGCCAAGGGTAGCATGAGGTATGTGGCAAAAGAGCAATTAACAGGGCGCTTGCTGCCGAATAGGAAGCGATAAACGCTGATGGCGCCCATTTATTATTCATGCACCCCTGCTGGAGATTGTCACCATTAGTGCTTCCAGCCTTCCGCGTACCCAGCATGCACTCTGCCCTGCTCTGCAGTAGCTCTCCTCCCCAGCTGGCCTTGGCGTTTCAAGAAGCGACTGAGGGGGAAAAGGCGAATGCAGGCTAGGAAGGCCTTCCTCCCTTTCATCAGCGCTCATTAGTTGGCGGGCATCTCCTGGTCACCTTTGGTGTCCTCGCTGTCGCCTACTGGGCGGGAGTGGTCCACTCTGGAGCATTCTATGCTCACACATGGCATTTCACATCCTCTGCCCCTGCTGCATTGTTCATTCCAAATCATTCTACCTACTACCTGTAATATCCAATGCATAGTAGCTACCTGTGGCACATGCCCGTGTAATCTTGATCTGCATTCGCCATGCATTTGAACAGTGGCTCCTCGTTCACGGTGGGGGATATCGGCGCCCCGTTAGTTAGTGCCGCCACTACTGACTGATATCCCTTCTATCACACTTGCACAGCGTTGAACTTCCAAGCCATGAAGCCCGGGCTCCCGCGTTCACACTCTTTGCATTCATAAGGTGTGCAGTAATTTGCAGTGAGGCGGGATGCGTCTCTCATGCGCCAGCGCGCGAGTGCGCTGCTAGCTGTTGTGTAGTGACTATGCAGAGTTACGCATGCGCGGCCGGGAACGAGGCCCCCCATGCGTGTGTGGTATAAAGACGGTCTCCTGGCAGTTGCGGCCGGGGACCTGAGCAATACGCACACGTCCCGTGTGTTCTCTGGATGCGTGTGTGGCTGCCTGCGTGTGAGTGCAGGTGTGGGCCCTGGGCAGCCCACACCATATAACACTGGTGACGAGGACGACGCTGGCGCTCTGTATCACCGCTCCGACGGTGTCGGAGACAGAAGCTCCATTCCGCATCGGCACAGACTCACGCGTACGGCCGGTGGCCATTTTCTTCATACGCGGATCGCAGCGGTTGCGGCCCAGGAGGGTGCTCATGCGCCCGCTGCGATCCCCTCGGCTGAGAAGCAAATTTTTGGACCCTTCCACAGCCCTTGTTTCCCATCCAGTGACTGGGCCTGTGTCAGGAATCGAGGGTGGAAGCTGTGGGATCGATGGACGCTCTAGTCCTCACCCATCATGGCTGCCTCCACTATAAATCTAGGCCCCGCCTCCAGCTCGGCGCGTTGTATCTGTGTATTGCCTACACTTCTACCAGCGCTCAGAGTTGCTCGTAACTTTCTTTCTGAGTTTTCCTTCACGCTCTCGTTCTCGTTTTCGGCGCGAGCTTGTTTTTCTCCTTCTGTCCGCTCTGTGTTTTTGTCTACGTGGTTTTCGTAACCGACTATCTGTGTTCTGCCTTTCTCGCTCGCGATCCCTTTCGCGCTCAGCTTCTTGTTTACCTTCCTGTTTACTTTTTCTCCGCTTGCGAAACCCTTCGCACTCTGCTCCTCGCGCTGCCTTCCCTATACCTTCTTCTCCGCTCGCGATCCCTTTCGCGCTCCGCTCCTTGCTTACCTTCCTGTTTACTTTTTCTCTGCTAGCGAAACCTCTCGCACTCTGCACCTCACTCTGCCTTCCTGAAACCTTTCTCTGCTCGCGATCCCTTTCGCGTTCCGCTCCTCTCTTAGCCTTCCAGTTAACCATTTCTCTGCTAGCGAAACCTTTCGCACTCTGCTCCTCGTTGTTACCTTCCTGTACCTTATACCGCTTGCGGCTCCTATCAGTTTCTGTGTCCAAGGCATCTGGCACTCCAGGCATTCTACAGTGTCCTGACTTTGGAGAAAGCCCTCGCTTTTCGATCCATCATTCCTGAATCTTCATCATTTCAGCCTGGGAGAACCTGCCTTATACCTTGCCTTAGGAACCACTCCTCACCTTGCCTGCAGATCTTCATTCAAGGGTTTTTTCTGCAGTTCCGGCTTTTTCCCTTGGGCACCGAGGCTGGCCCACTGGAAGCCCCCCACGGCAGGTTTCCACTACTGCCAAGTACGTTGCCCTGCTGCTACCATGGGTGAGGGAGGAGAAGAGGGTGCCCCTGCACCTGTCCCACGCAGAATGCACAGCACATTAGCCCCCATGCCCGAATTTGACACCACTGGCCCACCATCCAAGCCGGGGCCAAAACTGCTTCTGTGGGTCAAGAAACTGGAAATGTTTTTCAGGGCCTCTGGGGAAGAGGATGATGACACGAAGATCACCACCATGGTGTACTCTGCAGGCACAGAGGTCCACAGAATGTATGACTCTCTCAACATCCCGGTGGTCACGTATGATGCTGTGAAACAAGCTCTCCGAGATCATTTTCTTCCCATGGCAAATGTCAATTACGACAGGTTCGTTATGTGCGCGGAGAGGCAGCAAGAAGGGGAAATCGCTGGACCAGTTCTGTGCGAAGCTGAGGCAGCTAGCGAGCACCTGCAGAATGGGTAAATATTTGACACAGGGAGAGCTTACGAACTGGCAGAGTCCAGGGGGTGAAGATGGATGTAGCCGCGCACCCTGGCAAGGGCGAAGAAGCTTTCGCTATAGGACGCTCTGCCCCAGGGAGGGCGCGATGAACACCAAGATGGGGGGATGGTCCTCCTGCGACTGGCAATACACAGTCGTGTCCCTATTGTGGCTATGACCTGCACATGTGGGAGACTGCCCGGCAAAGACGTGAGTCTGCGGCCGGTGTGGCACACCGGGACATTATGTGAGGGTGTGCAGGGCATCCACCCCGGTGTTGACATCGAGGGGGCCAGCAAGAACAGGAGGGAGCAACGCCCGGAGAGGGAGGGGTGTGTCGTGGGTCGAGCAAGGCATGCAGGATCTGGACATAGCGGAAGAGGAAGAGGACGGAGAGGAGATCTTCTTCATCTCGAGCATTGCCACTGGTCCCAGAGGAAGCCGGCAGCCGACATGTACGGTGAATATCGGGGAGGTCCCCACTCCGGTTCTTATAGACATGGGCGTGTCAGTGTGCGTGCTAGCCACTGAACATTATGAAGCCCTCCCAGGCCCTCCCGTGTTGTCAGAGTCCAAGGCGCTGATATATGCTTTTGGAGGAAACACCCCGCTTCCCATCCAGGGAGTGTTTGTGGTGCCAGTGTCCCATAGGCAGAGCAAGATTAAGGCGCGGTTCTTCGTGACAAGTGTAAGCCCGCCCTCTCTCCTAAGCTCTGCTGCCTCCGAAGCTCTCAATATAGTACACTTCACGCTGGCCGTCTATCACATGGACATAGAACGCCTAATACAATGTTTTGACACGATCTTCCAAGGGGTCGGAAAGATGAAAGGGGACCCCATCAGGCTTCATGTCAACAGATCGGTGAGACCAAACAGCCCTCAAACACCGCCGAATGCCGTTCCACCTGAGGGCACAGGTGGAGAAGGAGCTACAATCGCTCATTGATTTAGACATTATTGAGAGGGTGGAAGGCCCGACTCCGTAGGTTTCTCCGATTGTGGTCGCCCCAAAGCCCAAACAGCCGGGAGCAGTCTGCATCTGCGTGGACATGAGGTTGCAGAACATGGCGATCAAAAGGGAACGTCATCTCACGGCCACCCTAGATGACATTGTCGGCGAACTACAGGGAGCAAGTGTATTTTCCAAACTGGATCTGAGGTCTGGCTACCATCAACTGGAGCTTCACCCCGAGTCAAGATACATTACCACCTTTACGACTCACAAGGGGCTGTACCAGTTTAAAAGACTCAGCTTCGAGGTCTCGTCGGCAGCAGAAGTTTTCCAGAACGCCATCCGGGGAGCTCTGTCGGGGCTGAAAGGGGTGATCAACATGTCAGACGACATCCTGGTGTTCGCACACTCGGAAGCAGAGCACCTGAAGCGCTTGGAGCGGACACTGGAGAGACTCCGAAGCCTGGGGCTGACACTGCACCGGCAAAGTGCGAATTTTTGAAAGACCGGATAGAATTCTTTGGATTTGTGTTCCACGCCGGGGGCATCTCACCTGACCCGGAGAAGATTTGAGACATTCAAGAGGCGGCACTGCCAGAGTCTCCCGCAGAGATGAAGCTTCCTGGGGATGGTCAATTACTGTGGACGATTTATTCACGATTTGGCCTTGCTGTCGGAACCCTTGCAGGCTCTGACCAAGCCGATGTGGCCTGGACCTGGACGGAGAAGGAACACAGAGCGTTCGTCGATATCAAGAACGTCCTGTCGGGGCAAGAAACTATGGTGTATTTCAGTCCGGACCGGGAGTTGGAGATAGTGGTGGACGCCAGCCCGGTGGGACTGGGGGCGGTCCTTATGCAGGCGGACCTGCAGGGGACCATGCAACCCATCGCCTATGCCAGTAAGGCGCTCACCGAGACTGAGAAGCGATATTCACAAATAGAGCGCGAAGCCTTGGCCATCCTATGGGGCTGCAAGCATTTTCGGATCTACATCCTGGGAAAGCCAGTGGTCGTCGTAACGGACCACAAGCCCCTGATTCCGATCATGTCCGGGGCATCATCCAAGCCCCCGTCGCGCATCGAGAGGTGGATGCTCTCGCTCATGGAATACCGAGTCAAGCTGCTGTATCGCCCAGGCACGCACAATCCAGCGGACTACCTGTCGCGCCACCCCAGAGTGGGGCGTCCCAGAGACTCTGCTGAGGTAGCGGACTGTGTGGAGGTGGTACAACTCGTGGTGGAGTCACCGCTGCCCGCAGCCCTTGCACGCCACGAAATTGCAGATGCTTCGAATGTGGACGAGGTATTCCTGATTATCAAGGAGGCCGTGGCCACCGGAGAATGGCGTGAAGTGCTCATGAACAATGCCAGGAGGGACTATGTTGCACGGAAGGACTTACAGCCTCTATGGAGGGCCCGCCACGAGCAGTCAGTGGCTGACGACGGTCTAGTACTGAGGGGGCACCAAATCGTTGTCCCACGAGCACTGGTGGTTAAGGTGCTGCAGCTCGCATACAAATGGCACCAGGGAACCGCGAAGACTAAGGCACGCCTCAGGTTGAAGGTGTGGTTCCCGGACCACGAGAGCAGGGCAGACGAGTTTATGCGGGCATGCATACCATGCCAGGCAGAAAGTCCAGTGGAAAGAGGGCCACCCATCCATGGAAAGGAGTGAACATCCGTGGGGGACGGTGCATGCCGACTTCGGGTCCACGGGCCGAGGAATGTACTTTCTGCCGGTGATAGACCAGTGGTCACATTATCCCGAAGTGGAGCTGGTGGAATCCACGGCCAGCGACCACACCATTCTGGCCCTGGAAAAGATGTTTGCCACCCATGGGTTCCCCATCGAGATCTGTTCGGATAACAGGCCGCCGTTCCAGGGGCAGCAGTTTGCTCAATACTGTGAGGAAAGGGGATTCAAGCATCGGAAGGTCACCCGCTATGGCCCAGAGCTAATGGAGAAGTGGAACGCTTCATGCAGACGCTGAATAAAATCTTCCGTATATCGCTGAATGGAGGGGAGGAACTCCGACGCAACCTGTTTGAATTTCTGCGTGAATACCGCACGACCCCACATCAGTCAACCGGGGTCGCGCCAGCGGAGGCCCTTTTCAAACGAGCTCCCAGAGGCCTACTGCCCGAGGTCGAAGGTCGCTGCCCATGGGTGATGGACAACAACCGAGTGTGAGCGGAAAGGGCTGTTCAGAATGAGCGGGAAAGCGCCAGGCGGAACCTGCCGGAGAAGGCGATTGTAGTGGGGGACACAGTGCTGTTCCGGAACCGAAGGCAAGTTGTCATTGCTGTATGGAGCGCAGCCGATGGGGGTGACCCACGTCAAGGGGTCCATGGTTACCGCGGCCAACGCCCGGGCCACGGTCACGAGGAATGTGTCGTTCTTCAAGCGGATTGAGGCTGCGCCCACCCCGGAAACGAGCGACGTGCCTGGACCAGATGCTGGAACGGGACCTCCACCAAGGGACGATGGACCGCCAGAGGCTCCGGGGACACCCCAGACGCCCTCAGAGGAGGCCAGAAGGTACCCAAGCCGGGCGGGGTGCAAGCCGCCGCAGAGGTTCCAAGACTTTATCATGGACCCCGCCTCGTAACTGGTGGAAGACTGTTCGTATACGTTTGAACTGTTGTTGTTGGTTGCACATGTTATAACTGTTTCTTGTTTGGGGGGAAAATGAGGGATGTTGCCTAGTGACTACGCAGAGTTATGCATGCGCGGCCGGGAACGAGGCCTGCGCATGCCTGTGTGAAATAAAGACGGTCATCCGGCAGTTGCGGCCGGGGACCTGAGCAACACGCACGCGTCCCGTGTGTTCTCTGCATGCATGTGTGGCTGCCTGCGTATGAGTGTGGGTGTGGGCCCTGGGCAGCCCACACCATATAACACTAGCCATGTGACGCGCATGGAGGATTGTTAATGCTGCAGAAGGGCAACGATAACCAGATTGTGAATCGCACGTTTGCGCAGCCACAAACTTCCTGTGATGATCCAAACTGGGTTGTTCCTACAGTGACCATCTGCAAATACCATCCAGACATTATCAATGTGACGGGGAACGCCTAGTGTAGGCCAAAAGCGAGGCTGCTGCCTAACAACAAAATATGTGTTTGTAACGGCAGCAGGTTCAGGTCACAGGAACTCTTAGGACTGAAAATGATTGGAGACTGGTAGGCAGGACTTCTTTAGGTGGATTGCCAACATGTCAGAGCCACCCGGGCCCCTACAGAGCCTCCACGAGCCAGGACTCTCTGCTGCTATTTTTTTTAATTTTGCATTTTTAAAGTGCTCACACAGCATCTACGCACCCTTACCAAAATATGTCTTAGTTATGTATTTATAACGCGGTTCATAACCAGAGGTTTCTAAGCGCGGACCTGGGGCTCGAACCTGTGTTGCTTTGTGTTGTCTTGTTTCCAAGGCACTGAGCTATCCCCCTGGGACTTCTATGCTGGCATCATCGAAAAGGTACAGATTAGAACATGTCATTTGGTGGATGAGGCCTTAATAT
This sequence comes from Ambystoma mexicanum, assembly GCF_040938575.1. Taxonomy (NCBI): domain Eukaryota; kingdom Metazoa; phylum Chordata; class Amphibia; order Caudata; family Ambystomatidae; genus Ambystoma; species Ambystoma mexicanum. The sequence continues at coordinate 310,867,902 of NC_090926.1, forward strand.
AACACTGTGCGATGCTACCGATGAAGGGGACGGTGCTCTGGTACTCGACAACGGGCGTGCTCTAGAAAAACATTACATGTTTGGCCCAGAGAGACGAGTTTCCAGTGCACCGACTCCACTTAAATGTAAGGCGATGTGATGGAGCTGAAGCGCCCTTTTGCTCGTGATCCTGGGTGTTAGGAAGTTCACACCACAGGACCCTCAACATCACCACGGTTCTCAGATGGGGGTCAAACCTGCAAAGGGAAAGACTTTTTCCTCGGCCTTACACACCCAGGGGGACTCACACCCAACGTAGGAAATTACCACGAATCTTTACGCACTAAGAGAAAACCCTGCTCTACACTGAGACGTGCAGCAAATGCAGTCTCCATGGCAGAACCTCCCCGCGTGCACACAGGTGAACGCTAGCGCGGGAACAGCTAATGCAGGACACATGCAAGACCCAATAGCCAGCACTGGTGTGCACCTTATCAGCAGACAACATGCTCAAGGAAGCAGAGCAGCCATTATCTGGGATATGATAATCAAAAACTGCAGATTGCCACACCCTCACACATAAACATCTCTGCCCCACGCCATGTGTTTCTCCCACACATCTGCATACATACAGAGCTATCAAAGTAGTTTCTTTCAGTTTTATCTTAATCACGCTTCTCTGACCCTCTTCCCTTTTAAACCTTTTCTGGCTTCCCGACCCCTTCCCTCCGCCATCACCAAGGACCAACGTTTAGTTTACCATGGGCACAAGCATAGCAAACCAATATCTGGACAAACCAGCTGCTGTAAGACCACTATGCCGCTGATAGTTGCAGTATAAAAGCTTATTAAGATAAAATAAACTCATTTCTGCTTGTGTGCCCTCCATCTCGATGGCACTCAATTGACACGCAGAGGGTGGGGGGGCTCTAATGCAACCCAACAACACATTCTCAACATGCTCCTACATTCCCAATACCTCTTAGGGCTATGTATGTGAAAAGGCATACAAGAGGAGAAATCCTGCATTGTGGGAATCAAAGTCTACATTGCCGATACTTCTGAATCAGAGGCAGCGTGAAAACGATTCGTGGAGAAATCCTGCACTGTGGGATTGTAATCTACATTCCAAGTAACTCTGGAGGCTGTGTCAAAGGTCATTCAAATGATATGATATGATAGGTCATTTATAACATGCTTAATACCCAGAGGCTTCTAAGCACGGACCGGGATCGAACCTGTGTTGCTCCGTGTTGTCTTGCTTCCAAGGGTAGCACGTTTCCCCTGTGCTAACCTTCCGAGAAAGATTGCCTCGTTTGAATTAATATCTATGAGGTGAATTATTCTACAAGAGGATCTTTCCATTGTGGGAGTTGAAGTCATAACATTCCAGAGAGAGAAAGAGCTCGAATGTTCCAAGATCGCACACTGGGAGTTACAGTCAAAGCTCCCAGAATGCTTTGAGGAAAAGAAGGGTTGGGATATGGTTGCACTATGAATTAAAGAGCCCATGTCACCAGAGCCCCCTGAAAGAGACAGAGTTTGAGACGAGTGCCTACTAGGAACAGAATTCAAAATCCCCAGGCCAATCTCCCGGGAGACTTAGACAAATCCTCACTTACTGGGAACTGAAGTTCAATTTACCAGAGTCATCTAAGAAAGACCGAGGGTAATCAGTATATGCTGGGAATTGAAATCCAAGTGCCCAGGCGATCTGGAGAAAGTGACTAATAGAAGAGTGGAAGAGTGGCAGTGGCCAGGCAAGTTTGCAATACCCAGACGGTTCCATGTGATCTTTCCAAAAATAATTTTAACAAATTAAATGTTACAGGAAAAAAGAAATCAACAAAAAATAAAACTGGGGGGGGGTCCTCCCTAAACCCAGTTTCCCCACGCTTCTCAACCCACCCCAAACCAACCCCCACGCCTTTTAACACTTTACACCCCCCTATTTATTTAGTTTTCAGTATTTTTTCGGTAACATTTCATTATTTTTTTTTTGGGTAACATCACTGGGTACCTACCCTGATCACCTTACAAACATTGGATTAAACTTTAGGCCTGGTAAAGATAATTTTAGAAAAGTTACGCACAACCCACCAACAGTAATTTATTCTGGAGACAAAAAAAATCAAACTGAAAACGGAGTTTAAGAGGGTTTTTTTAAAAAAAAAATGTATTTACTCCGCACCAATGCCCACGGCATCAAGGCGCACATTAACAGTGTACGAATGAATAAAGCACAGGACATAAACATACTCCACAAAGGCCATTGAAAACTTCAAAACAAATGAGATAATTTTCCATTATTCAGTTCTTTGCAAGCATCATCAGCACCGGATCTTAATCTTATCATCAAAGGAACAATTCCATAGTCTTGCAACAGCTCAAAAAGACCGGGAGATTGCAGAGTTCACAACCCACAATAATACAGTCACCGTTGTCCTCAGTGGTCCAACCCTTAACTTGAATCCTTCGTAAGAATCTAAGATCCTGGATTCTAATACATCCAGGCCACGTTCTTGCTTGCAACCAGTGGAAAACCTTATATTTAAGGACTGTCTAGATTCCCACTGCTCAGCTTTATTTACGTTGGTTAATATAAAGATTCTTTGACCCATAATGCAACCTCTCAAATTAGGGTCCCAATGTCAGGCATACTCTGCTTCCTAAGGTGGAAATGCTTCTTCGCTGGAGGGACCATAGGCTTGCCAGTGGGATTCCCAGCACTCCCATTTCTTATGAAAAGTGATTTCCTAACACGCAGAAGGTTGGACAAGGCTGTGGAAGCAACATCCTTCACAGCCATCAGGTGTGTACGGACTTTGCTACACCCCCAACAGGGGTAAGAAAATCAGCTCTGGTTGTTTTGCACGACGTACTCGCCATAGGAGAACAGATCTGACGAGCATCAGTCTGACACGGTTTGTCCATCCTAGCAGAAGATATTTGTAGCATGGCCATGTCAAAAGATTCAATCAAACGGCGAAAATCATTACTATTACTCTTGTGGCGTTGGTTAAGGTTATAAAACCTCGTAAAAACAAATTTAGATGTCAGCAAATTTCCACTTGCACAGCAGCATAAAATACGACAGAATTCTCCAGCAGGCTATAAGACAGCATCTCACTGAGCACCGCCAAATAACACTTAAAATGACACCACGCAAGCAATACACAAACTACTAAACATCTGTTCCAAATTCTGAAGACTGCCAGGTTGTTGCTCACAATTACCTAACGAACAAAACACAGATTATACAGTGCGGGAGGGCATCAACACTCCCGTGTCCCGTGAGATCCGCAGACCCCTCAAGCTGTCTTCCGCCCACCCTCAAATTGATCTGATACCTTTGCAGAAGTATTCACTAAGAACACTTTCTATGGAGCTGTTCTAAATTCTCAACTGAGAACATTGGCTATTGCATCATTCAAGCATCATGAATGGATTTTGTAGTTGTCACATTGTATGCAAGCCAGTAAGCATACAGGGCATGGCCAGACTGTGCACAAGGGCTGCACTCCGATTTAATGCTTCAGTTTGAAAAGCGAGGCAAAGGGCCATTTTGAAGTTTAATTGGGCACTGTATCCGCTGCAGGCCATTGTATGCATACGGCTGACAGTGAGATGGAAAGAATGGGTTGAAAGGCACTGAAGTTTGGTTGCAGTAATGGAATTGTAGCTATACCTACCAACATCTTTACACTATGTATAATGTACTGGAAATGCAAAACAGCGAAGTCCGGTGCCCTTGTGTGTGAATACACAATGTGAAACCGTGTTCTGTGAGCACATTTGGCTTTCACAGGACACTGCCATGACTGCTAGGACTGCTCTCATTGACGACCATCATTTGTCACCGATGCCTCGGATCCATTGCTCTGGAGGTAAGGTGCATGCATGCTCTTCCTGCCTGCTAGCAATGGAGGTTCAAGGGAGGATACATGCTTTTTTCGTCTATGTTCAAGTTGTTTTTTTGTTACTCATGTCACACTAGGACAAGCATCGGATGACGAGCTGCATGGGAAGTTGAAAGCACGTGCATTGTAGCATCGCAGAATAACATTTTCAGTTCAGTCCCATAAAAAGGTATCGTAACTTGTGGTTTGTATGATTTCAAAACTGGACAAACAGGAATGTTTCGTCACACCATCCTATGATCAGCCATATGACCTCCACCCACTGACCAGAAGACCCCAGCCTTGCAAGGACAGCCATAGAATGTTCAAACACATAAGCAAAACAACCATATCCATCAATATAGATCAAGGCTGCACTCAGGGGAGTTGCTAGGTCTGGAAAAGACCCGGGCCTACGCTGATGTCGGAACTGTTGGGACTGGGGGCTAGCTAGTCTCTTGGCTGTTGCTCCTGAGATTCTATCCGAAGCTACAACCAAAAGACCAGGGGCTATAGCCCCTTTAGCCCCCCCTAGCAACGCCCCTGGCTGCACTATTGCCCTACTGAAAAAAAACAGCCCGCTGTGGCACAGAACTGAGCCAACCAGAGGGCCCATCTCTAGCCTGCATTTCATGGCCAAGTAGTAGATAAGTGTGAAGTATAAAATGCCAACCACTACCCAATTGGACGTTGCTGGTCTATTGAATCATTTCAACCTAGGTTTTCATACATACTCCAATGACAGACCTCTCCATTTCAAAATATCATGAAAGCCAACCAAAGACTCTGAATACGGAAGCTGGCTATATAGCATATCAAATAGTGGATAGATACTACCGAAGTGGGTCTCCAGAATGACAATAATGAACTAGCGCTCATGTGTTCAAAGAACAGCACTACAAAAGCTCAAGTGCATACTAATTCTTTGACGGCATAGCCAGCCGACGGCCAACAAATTATGTCATCCCCAACACAGGCCAGAGAAGCAAATACACTTAACCTAAACTGCAATAACTACTTTAAGTTTCTTAATAAACTGCAATACTTCCAAGAAGACAAATGGCCACAAACGTGCACGTCAATATTGGGGCCAAGTGGACTATGCTCATGGTCTATATGCAGGCCTCTCCATAACGTGCATCTTCCAGCCGCAAAAGACCCGGGATTCTCACGCTGGAGGTATAACATGGAGCCACACAGCCTGAGCCACTGCACTCCTTAGAAGATTTCACTGGTTTGAAGTGACATCAGAGACAAAGCTCAACATCCACAGACTCCTGCATGGGCACAGCCTTCCATCACGCATCAAGCGCTACAAGCCAGCATAAATCCTCAGGGCAGGCAATCAACAATGGGTCTGATGTGCACAGAGGCCGTCATGGGTAGTTGGGCATTCCCTGTAGCAGGAACCAGGGTCTGGAATGTCCTATTGCTCACCCTGCAATCCAGGCCCACAGTCACCAAATTCAGAAAAAAATAGTAAGCAAAGTAGGGTTCCTTCCCAGGGAAATGGTGGCCCGCTTCACTGGTTGCCAGTACCACTCTTCCACTAAATAACACAAACATGAATACAAGCCGTCTTCTGACTGATATCAAGAGTATTCTTACTATAGCTGTTGTAAATATATATTCTTTCTACACACCAGCCTGGTTTTTGGCTTACCTATTGCACAGTGGTGAGGGCCGATAGTGGGGTTATATGGGTCACAGATGGGGCTAAATTGAACGATATCAACAAGTATATTGGTGTGTCACATTTGATTGGGGGCAGAGAGCTCCCTGCATACATTGTTGCCCCATAAATACCTCCTACATTGGGATGGAGGACAGTTACTTTTGGACTTCCTGACAACAGACGAGCATCTTTGGTTGATTTAGATAGGTAGGGGGATCCATTTAGTAATAGAGAAACATAGGCCTTTTTGCTTATAATTGCATTGAAGAAAAACTTCTCTTAAAATGTTTGACTTCTTCTTCCGACCCACCACAGTGTCTATGCAGGAGTTGGAACAACCAACACTGTTCGGATGCTCTTGTTCCCCACACTGAGGTCACACTCATGATCACCCTAGGTCTTCCTCAGTCCTGCTTACATAGCAAATCTCTAAATCACTAGTCCCCCCCACCCCAAACTGTGATGTGTTGCCTTGACAATGTCTTCATAAACCAAGACGATGGGCCTCATTATAACTCAGGCGGTCCGGAAATAACGGTGGCGGTAAACCCACCGCCACCGTTGTTTCCGGACCGCCTGATCCCGACTCCTGCAGGCGGGAGGTGATGTTCCCGCCAGGTCTGACCTGGCGGGTTTAACACCGCCCGCCTGCAGGCGGACGAGGAAACACCGGCAGCATTACGAGATGCTGCTAGTGTTTCCATGATCCCCATTCCCATCGTGTCCAATAGGACTCGATGGGAATGGGGATTAACACCATTCCGCCTCCGTGATTCCCGGAAAACCGGGGTTGTAATGCCCCGGTATTTCCGGGAATCACGGAGGCGGAATGGTAATACGAGTCTGGTGGTAACCAGGCAGTTTTACCGCCTCGGTTACCGCCGGACTCGTAATGAGGCCCGATGTCAGTAAACTGATAAAATATGTATCTTTCACCGTCCAACAGTGCTCCCCACATAGAGTACCAAGTTATTCACCCTTCTTCACGCTGTGAGCCCCGACTCCTGATCTGAGGAAACACCCACTTCATAAACCCCTCAACAGCAAACTAGTTAGTTTGACAGAGGCAAATTTGTGTTGGGTTGAAAGAATTTACATACACATTCCCAGACGTAAAGGTTTAACATCAAAAGCCAAACCTTATTTAAGATTGCTTTCGGGAGCAAGGAGAAAGGAACACCAAGGCCAATTTGCTTTAGTACAACAGTTTTTGTAGTCTTACCACCCAGAGTTCAAAGTGGGAAATTAGTTATCAGAAGCAACCAATCAACAAATTGATTCTGGGGCAGTCATAACTGGATCTTGACGCAAGTAAGCGGTTGGAAGTCTACAGGGGTATTGGTAGCACCAGCAAGAGGAAAATATGCACAGCGCAAAAACAGATGTAACACTACAACTGCACTGCACTGATAGACAGATAAGAAAGGGTGGGGTCACTTCAAAAATGACGCCTGGGCCGCACACCACTTCTGGAATGCTTGGGTCTCCTTCCTATCTGAAAAAGTATATGCATTTTGAGATCTCTAGCCCAGGCATTTCTGAGACATCTATCGGGAGACCGGGGAAGGTACACAGAGTTGTGTGCGAGAAGGATCATGGGACTGGAAAGGGGATTGCTTGGACACCCAGGCCCCAAATCGATACTTCAGACTTATGTTCCCATTCGCGGACACCATTCTTTTGGATCTGGAGGAATTCAGGCTGTAAACATCATTCTGTCATTGCCTTGTTTGGCTGACGCACTTTGCCTGCTTTTCCATTTCTTTCCATCTCCAGTTCTCAAGAATCCGCAACAACCAAGGGGATGGTCGTTCTGGTGATAGCTTGCTTTAAAGCCAGTTGCAGCCGGCGCATCTGGTGCACCGTCTCGGACTCAGCTCTGCCTATATCATCTAAACGTGGGCTTTTAGTTTGAAAGACCAGGATGTGAAAGTGCAAGGGACCAGGGATTTACAAAAAAGAAAACATTTTATTCACGGATATCTAGTAATAAGCCTGCACGTATGCTTTGCCTAAAAGCCAAATTAGAAACATTTTACTTGTAATTAACTTTTATCCCATACACAAAAATCTCTACCCTTGCAGTTTCAGAGCAAATCACTAAAATGGTTACCCTTTGCTGTGGCTTTTCCGGAGACGAACCCGATAAATGTACAGTGAGCAATTGTGATTGGCTGAGTAATATTGACATTCTGTTTCAGTCCCCAAATAGTGCAACCTCGAGCTACTCGAATTGCAGAACTCACGAGAATCATGTTTCCAGCTTCCGCACATGTCAATATGTCCGTACCAACCAATCGCAAAAGGTCCTGCACAGAACCACTTTTACCAAAATACCTCTGGTCTGTCTTGATCAGCATTCGCCCACATAGGACGTCATCACTGTCATCACTACCTATGCCAGTGTAGTACCAACTTTCTCTCCTGCAGAAAATCAAGTCCTTTATCCCAGAAAAAAACTTCAAAACGCTGTCCAAGCCTTGGTCCTCTCCCAGCTGGATGGTGGCAATGCTCTGTTGGAAGGCCTCAAGGCGACTATCCTGGCACCACTGAAAGGTGTCCTACATGCCTCAGCAAGACACATTAAAGGGACTATGCACATTGGAGCACACCCCTGTGACCCTCATTGAGCTGCACTGACTCCCACTGCAAGCCCACATCAACTTCAAATCCTGTTGCATCACCTACAAGGCCGTCATCCTGGAGTCCCCAAGCTACTTCACTGAGATACTCAGCATGTCCGGAGGCCTTCGATCCACTAGAAGTAAGGAAATGTGCAGAATTTAACTCTGACTGTGTAGGAAGGAAAGAACCAGAAGATAGGCCTTTTCTGGCTAAAATACTAGACTCTGCAACCTCCTCCCTGTCAACATCAGATTTGCCCCATCACTTCTACAGTTCGGAAAAGAGCTCAATCCCTTCCTCTTCAAGAAAACCTCTAGGTCCATACCCCCGGCACTGCCCACCCTACCTGAAACTATGATCTACTCCTTACTGTCTTCCCACCATGCATTCAATTGCTGATCTCTCTCCCCCTGTTAGCTGCATGCTCCTTTTTCTCTACTTCTCTCACTGTGTTCTTCCCCTTATAATTGTAAAGTGCACCATTGCTTTCAGAAGCCAGGTTTGCGCTCAATTCATACCCCAATAATAATATTTTGCCCTGGCATGAGCATAATCCTTCATATTCATAACCGTGGTGCCCCTGGACTAGTGTGCTTCTGAATCACACTTCAGTTGCCTTAAAAACCATGCCCCCAATCCTGAGTCTCCAAGAGGGTTCATACGCTTCTATTGCAGCTCGGTAAAAAATGTTTCTGTGCGTTCTTCTAGATGTAAATCCTAATAATCGTTTGTATGCAAATAGAGCTGGTGATTCCCGGGTTCCTGTGCCAGATCACTGTGGCAGCTCGCCACTACCTGCCGCTTTACGTTTCCTCTTCCATGCCTGTGCGGACATGGCCGAAACTTGTATTCCTGTGCCAGCGGTATACTACTACATGTTCACTGTGACAGCTGGACACAATGTTTACACTTCCATGCCTGTAGGGACGTGGCAGAAACCCAGTGGCATAAGACACCCCGCTCACTGTTTTTATGATGGTTTTGCTCTTTAATGGTATGTTATGTCCAAGAACCTAGTCTCATGACTCCAATACTGAGTAGCCTGTGCATATGCAGCGACAAAGAATAAGAGGGTAATTGGCCAAAAAGAAAAAAAAAAAAAAAAAGTACAACTCTAATCACTAAGGATTTCCGAGGACTCGACTTCTGCACACGAAATACAGACCCCCGAAGGCCATAAATAAAATAAGGGAACCCTTGCTCAGTAATTGATGGAACTGTGACATCCTGCGATATGGACACTTTCTGCCATAAAAAGAGATACTTTTTAATTTGGCTATTAGGTGGCGCTAATGGGCCAGCTATAAACCAATACTATTACATTGGAGTACAGCTAGGGGCGTATTGCATATGAGGACGGATACAAAGCTTGTATGTGTTTGGTTATTTACGCCCCCATTGACGGCCAATGGCCATGCTAATTCCCATGGGCATTCCCACCCACTTCTGCCCCCTCTCAGCCCAAACCACATCCCAATGGGCTCTCTTTGAGCTAGCTTATCAAACCTTAACATCACTGTTGGAACTCAAAGTGTCTGACCATGTTATTTCAAAGCAGTCTTCTGAGAGTTAATTGTATCTTAATTGTATCTCTAACAAAATATGTAAGTAGGCCTGCCTTCAGCCCCTTGAATTATAAGCAGTGTGCAAGGCTTTCACTGAAGCCCTGTAAAAAAATAAAAATAAACGTTGGCGAAGCCAACCGTTTTGGCTTGTGTATAGGCATTTGCCAGTCAGAGGTATTTTATGCTCAAGTACTCTCACCATTCTGCCGCTGCTAACATGGATGGCCAGTTAATACGACTACGGCAGTGCCTGGCAAATGCTTTTCCTGGGCCTACACAAAAGCCAAACCTATTGGAATTGCCAATGCGTGTTTGTATAGCTATAACTTGCAAGATTCCAGACCAGCAGGACAGTTGCCTTAAGTTCTCAAAGTGAGGAGTAAAAAGCTCGGCCTTAACGTGATCACTTAGTGCCCCAAGTCCGCACGGTCTGTGTAACCGAAGTTAACTCAAATGGTTCAGGCCTTTCCCGGCTCTTTTCTATGTCCAGTGCACCTCTGGTGAACGTCCACACCACTAGGCTGTCCCGCTACGACACCCTTGCACATTTATTTAATGATTTTTTCTTATAATTGTCCCCTCACCCACTCTGCTGCTAGCTAGTTCTATGCATGCCTCGCCTTTTCCCGCTTGAACTGGCATCCTCTCAAATATTTATGTCGCCTTATTGCAAAAATATGAAAATGGCATTTCAACGGTGGCATCATTCATCACACACTGTGAGCGCTAAATAAAACATGGTGTGCCCCAGAGAGCTTCTTAACTATTCACATTGTTGCCAAACCACATACTGGTGACCGTGTCAGGCGGGGGCTGGATGAGTGGAGGCCTGGGTGGGCTTTTGCCAAGCTGTGAGTAGGAGCAGCAGAATGGGATCTTAAGGCGGAGAACGAAGAAGGCTGGAGTAGGCACAGGAACGGCAGTGATGTTTGTGCAATCTGGCTCTTCGTGTGATCGAGCCACGGGTTGCAGTGAAGAATTCAGAGGTTAACGTTGGGTAAGAGCATATGTGGTGGTTGAAGAGAGTTTCATATGTTGTGGTTGGCACGCCACTCTGGTCATGTAGCCGAAGCAAGGAGGGTGTGGTGCGAGTGGTTTGGAGAGGTCGATGAATTGTGGTTGGCGAAGGGCTGTGGTGTAGCCGAAGAAAGGTGTAGGTGGTGCGAGTGATTTGGGGAGGTCGATGAATTGTGGTTGGCGAAGGGCTGTGGTGATCTGGTTCTGAAGATACAGCCTTCTTGATATCCTCACAGGAAATAGAGTAAACTTGGGCTGTGTGGGATACTACGCCAGTGAAGCTATTTCCAACTACAGAAACGATGATCTTCACCAGTACCAAATGGGCAACACATCTGTGATCATCGAATAGCAGTGCGCCAGACACTTGCAATACCAACCGGCATAATCCAGTGCCACACCCCAGGCTTCGAATAAGGCTTTCTCATCTGTGCATCCAATGGTTCGGATCAGTCCAATTATCCACAGGACAAATGTCCGTCGGCTCAGCAATGGCCACTCAAAGCCGGGAGCCCGGTCACATTCTCCGCAGCCACAGATCTTGATAATCCCACTCTTCAGAGTCTTGTTAGGGGTGGTTTTCAGGGAGTTACTAGTCAATGGCTGGCTGCCCCAGGAAATATGGAGTGCTTCGAAGCAAGCTTTTGGAGCTAAAGGTTTCTTCGCTATGCAAATGTCTATTTTTCCGGTCATCCAGGAGAAGAGAGGATGCTACCTATGGAAGCGCCACAGTGTATTGGATGGGAACGTGAGGCAGCACCCCTTGCTGACTCCACCTTCTGGCAAGGCATAGAGGGGTGGGAGATGGTTGATTCATCACAACATTTATTTTAGCAGCATTTACCTGTCCGGGGACTGTTAGCCACTGAATTATCGTCTGGATCCCCACGCATGGGCATTTTTGGGGTTTTGGATATTGCACAGACCTATCTTCTGGTAGAGCAGAGGGATGTACCCAGAGCATTTATTGCAGCAGGAGCCTCTCACCCGTAATGTTCTGTACATTGCTGGGTGTGGAGACTGACAACAGACTGAGACCGGATTAAAGAAGCCAGGATGCGATTGGGAGAAGTGATGGAACAAGTAATTGGGACAATATTGGACGGTTTCATTACATGATATATATTCAATTTGAGGCACAGGATGATAAAGTGAGTCGCAGAGACACAATTTGTTTTTTTTTTTGGTACGGACAATGAGAGTTCGGTTTAGTTATATCAAAACATAGTCATAGGTTCCCCTCTGCGGAAATGAACACGGCTAAATGACCTGTTCTTTGGGAAGGTACCCACTCGAGAGTCCGCAGCCATACTTTAGCTCACTGTACCATTTACAGAAGGGAAATATCCATTTGTATATCAGTCTTTATCCCGCCTACATAGGCAGTCGAGCACCAAAATGCTATGGCAATTCTCTTCTGAACAAGAGTAGCAACAGCAATCCCAGGCACGTGTTTCAGCTTTGTTGGGCATCATCAGTGAGGTGGAGTGGTGCCTCTCTGAGCACAGTGAGCAAGGGATGCACATCGGGATGACCCTAGAAAACATTGGGTGACTAAACCGAAGTCCCCTAAACAATATAAAAATAGTCATAGGCGCCTCTCTGCGAGAACGAACACGGCTAAATGACCTGTTCTTTGGGAAGGTACCCACCCGAGAGTCTGCAGCCACACTTTAGCTCACTGTACCTTTCACAGAAGGGAAATAGCTATTTGCATATCAGTCTTTGTCCGGCCCACATGGGCAGTCCAGCACCAAAATATTATGGTAATTCTCTTCTGAACAAGAGTACCAACAACAACCCCAGACACGTGTTTCAGCTTGTTGGGCATCATCAGTGAGGTGGAGCTTTGCCTCTCTGAGCCCATTGAGCAAGGGGACCACGTCTGGATGACCGTAGGAAACTTAGGGTGACTAAACCTAAGTGACTTTAAACAATGAAAAGGTACAGTGCTGGACTGCCCATGTGTGCGGGACAAAGATGCAAATGGGTATGTCCTTTCTGTACAGTGAGCTAAAGTGTGGCTGTGGACTCTCGAGTGGGTACCTTCCCAAAAAACAGGTCATTTAGTCATGTTCGTTCTCGCAGAGGGGCGCCTAGGACTATTTTTTGATGGTTTAGTTATATGCAGTAAATGTGTTTAGCGTACTGATACCACTAATATGACTTCCTAGGGCCTGAGAGCCGGTCCTGACATACCTGGCTGGTGGGAACATAAGAGAAATCTAATATGGATAGAATTAATTGGGTTCCAGGATCGACAACACGGCCACAAGACCACATATAAACTGATAATTTTTCACCCAGCTGGAAATCTAGGTGCTTTAGGACTTGGGTACCTTGTAGCACACCTTTGCAGTCAGCCAAACTGTGTAGAATATTAGCCTATTTAACTGAAAATATTAATTTAATTAATACCCCTTCGGAGAATACCACAGAGTGATTTTTGTTAAAATTCGAAATTGATAAAGCTCATTCCCAGTGTGCTTTATAAACTATAGACTATAATTTAATTAGGTAATTGTATGGGTCCAGCATCCCCAACACAGGCCTTTAAGTGGGGGGCGGTCTGTAATCCAAAATTCTTAAACCATCCCCATTTGTTTGTCCGACTTCCCCAACACAGACCAAAGTAGGGGGGAAGGGTCGAAAAACCAACTGCTAAATCACTGTGTTTATTTTAAAGCAAAAGTGTGGGTAAAATACTAATTGCCATATGCATTTGTACAAATCTGTAAACCAAGGTGCTAACCTTTTAAGCGTGCAGGAAAATCGAAATTGCATATGTAAGGCCTGATTCATGGAAGTGTTTTATAATGGCGCAATCCCAAAGGAAAACGTTCCATGAATCAGGCCCGTAATTGTTTTTGTTCATTGAACAGTTTCATTATTTCTTGAAGTGAAATCTATACAAAGTAAACAATTGCGATTTGTGTTTTTCCTAAGCAACTTGTGTGATTTGTGTAACAAGGAGCTCAATTGTGAGCCATGAAGAAGGTGGCATGTGTCGTTTTAGTGTGAACTCCATTCTTTATCATTCATACAAATACAAATATATTTTCTTTACACTGGCCTGGTTCTTGGCTCATTGGTAGTTCAGGGCGAGGGTATTAGATGAACCAGAAATAGGGCTGAAGAAAGAACTGACCTTAAACCATTTATTATGCGACACCTATATTGGGGAGGGAGAAACTCCCTGTTTTGAGGGTGGCCTCTCAATAAACTATTACAAATTGGGGGCTCGTGGCAGGGATTTGGCTGGCTATTTTTGACTCGTGACAAGTGCATTGTGACAGACTATTCATTTTGATGTAATTGCATTAGGGTGGAGGGAAAGTCATCTTTGTTTTGTTGAAGTGCTGCAAAGACTTGGCCCCTAATTTCCAGGGAGGTGTATAGGTGAAACATTAAAATTGAGTAAGAATTGATTTTGATTTGGCATTTTGAGTGGAAATTAAGCGGGGAATGGATGATTTTTGCCCCTGCTCAATGGAAAATTCTACGAAACAATTGCAAAAAGGCAATTTTTAAAAATGAATACAATTGAATTAGATGATGCCAGGAAACATTTCCCTACTAAGCTGTTCATTCGTGGTGAGTGGACAGAGGCGGATGAAGGGAGCTAGCAAGCAAAAATGATGCAAGATGTTACATCAGAAGGAATTGACCTTTGGTGTGAAGGTGGGATATGGCACAAGGCATAACAGGCATTTTATATGACTCAAAATGCTCAAGAAGAACTGAGTCAAATGGCTCAGCTCACAGCTTATCTATACATCCACTTACATTTAGAGTTAGAACGAGTGAGGCATGTGTGCAAGAGTCAGGCAGATTATAAATGAGGTGCAGAAAGAACTTAAACAGTTAGAAGACCAAGCACAACAGAGCCATAATTTAAAGTTAAAACAAGAAAGCCTCATGGGAAAACTCAGCAGCAAGAGAATGCAGAGCTTGAAACACAGTTTTCTGCACTGCAGGATGCACATAAACAGTGTGTGGAAAATGTTAGCACACTCCTAACATAAGCTAAATGACCAGACTATTCATAATGGAGGGCTGTTCGATGACATTATGGCCTTTCAATTACAAATAAAGGAGTTAAGAAATGTGATTCCCAAAATAACTTTGATTAGATGTATCAGTAGGTACATACTTTAAAATAACAGAAAAGGCAACGAAAAAGGACCTCTAGAACCAGTTGGTTCATCAGTTGAAAATGGATGCAGAAAAGAGTCAGTCTGGTTCTCAGGAACTAACTGGAAATAGGCAAGAAAATGTAGAACTCATGAAGCGTGTCAGGCAAGTGGAAGCTGACCCGTTACATCTCGCACAGTGTAGAAACTGGCAAGAGAAAGATATTAGTATTTTCAAAGCAAACAGTGAATATGCGCACACAATGCAGGCTGCACAAAATGAAAATGAGTGAAGTCTAATGAAATCAGGGAACTGAAAGATCAATGAATGGCCAAGAGTAAAGTGCTTCAGGCCAATCGGGCCCTGTTGTCAGAGTTAAAAAGACAGCTCTCTGAGCACCATCAGGAAATAAAGATCGAGAGAAGCAGGTGTGAAAGTTTGACAAATGAAATTAAAAAATGACAAACCGGCATTGAGGCACCCTGACCAATCAGGGTATGGGAAAGGGTCCTCTGACCCAGGGGTGACGCCCTCTCCATCAGGAACCTCATGCCAGTTAACCACAACTTCCTATCAGCCGACCGCGACTGACCACATTCTTTCCACCTATAAAGCCCAAGGAAACATGAGGCACCTAGACTCACCCAGGCCTAACCAAACTGACCCAGAAGGCTAGTCCTTATCTGGGAGTGATAAGTACTCACCTGTACCATCTAGAAGGGAAGGTGACTGGACCAGTGTGTCCTGGGAAGAATAATTCAGTGAGTACTTCAGACAATTAAAACTCCCATGATGGGAGTTGGATTTAATAAAAATGAGATTGCAGAGAGAGACCACCTGGTTCGCTTCACTGGAGAAGAAAATTCAAAGCTTCAGCCCAGGAGGGGCATATTAAAATCCTCTGAACATTCAGGGGAAGGGGTGAATTCCCCCAGATGTCTGGAAGAGTGGAAACTACACAGTTGAGTCAGTCTGAGGGAGAGACTGAGTATTATCCTGTGCAAAAAGGTGACTACAGGGGAATGTACCCTCATAGAGATAGGGAGGGCCTAGAAGCGAGGGAATGGAGTACAATAGCAGCTCTGAGTCAGAGGGTGAATGGACTCAGGTGCAGAGAAAATGGAAGGCAGGGAGACAAAGAAAGGGTGTGTCAAAGACCCAATTAGACAGATCAAGGCCATAAAGAGCTTCATGACCCCATACCATAAAAATGTTAAGTATTTGGTATGGGAACATTTAGAATTGTATGAACAAATGATATATCCTCATTTGGAATTAAAAATGACATAAATTGAATGGAGTTAGTGAAATGGACGTTCTCTCCTGAGTACTCCAGTTTCTTTTCTGCCCTGGAGAACCAGAATCATTATAAATGGTCGACCTATAAGGTAGCCATTTTGAAACATTTTTCCACACATAGGAAGCCACACAAGGCCCATAAGGCTGCATATAATTTGTAATGTGGGGAGGATCAGGTGCCTAGAGAGTTTGTGCAGGAGTTAAAGTAGACATTTGCTCAGACTTCCCGGATAGTGAACATCAATAGTAGGGAGTTCATTTCCATGTGTTCCCCAAATAGATAATGACTAATTTGGTGCATGATTTCCACAAGCATTGGACCATGGATTGGGTGATTGAACAGGTAACCAGGATCTATGAGGTCCAGAAGCCCACTGAGAGTTAACACACCTGCAAAAACCCCAAACTATATAACACCCTGCTTCTGCGAATGTGGTTGAGGTAAAAACAACCCCTCCATTGGATCTGGAGACGGGGCTAGGGCCTAAAAATACTCCTCACTTCAACAGA
This sequence comes from Ambystoma mexicanum, assembly GCF_040938575.1. Lineage (NCBI taxonomy): Eukaryota > Metazoa > Chordata > Amphibia > Caudata > Ambystomatidae > Ambystoma > Ambystoma mexicanum. The sequence continues at coordinate 310,884,605 of NC_090926.1, forward strand.
CAGAATGAAAGGCAGAGGAGACCCTTGGACCCAGCCCAATCGAAGAGTAGCCAGGCAGGATCTCAGACCTATGACCCCTCTGACCCCCCCACCTAAATAAGCCCCAAGTACAAGGGTACGAAACCAATCCTGGTGTAGGTCTACTCTCCCGTGGTTTAAGGGGGGGCAATCAGGTAAGTACTGCCCCAGGAAACTTCAAACTTCCCTCCAAACTTCCCTCACTCCACGTCCCAATCTGAACATTTTCCCCAAGATATCCCCCGAACCAGAAGTTCTGAAACAACACTCCTCTCTCTCCCCAATTCCAGGAGAATAAATCCCTAAACCCAGGAGAAGGGAGATTTGGGATGGAAATGATGGGGGAATTTCCAGTACCCGAGCTACTCCGGGGGGAAGGGACAGTTACCCTTTTCAGGAGCAGCAAAGGTATGACTCGAGACCTCCCTACAACCCAGGAAGGTCTTGTAGCTGGAGCCACAGGTGCATAAACTGACCAATGACCTGGGGTGCATGCGGAGGGCTCAGTCCAACCCTCAACCTAACCCTGCTTCCCAGAATGCCCCAACAGCCAGGGACAGGTACCTGAGGAGGGCAGGAGATGCCAAGGCCTAGAGGAAGCTTCCTTATACAGATAGAACCCCTACAAACCTGTCTGAAAGTGACTATTCTTCCCTTGAAATGTTAGAACCCAAACAGCAAAGGGTAAGTAGGAAAGGCCAAAGAAGAATCCACTTTGTGGAAGAATTCTGGATTATCCCCTTTGAAAGAGAAGAGTTCCTGGAGGATTCAGGAAACAAATCTTCTCTTTCAGGAATGGGGGGATCCCTCCCAAAGAATAATGGGCCCCAAAATACCCTGATTGGGACAGGTAAGTATGTAGACCGACCCAAAATAGGAAACTATTCAAACGCCAAAATGTGGGCCAGATAGAATAGAAGCTGAGGTATCCTTCCTCCAAACAGGTTCTGAGAACTGCCCCCAGGAAAAGGGGGACATCAAAGAATAGAAGTAGAAAGAGGACGCCCCAAATCCACCCATTGTTAATTGTAAAGTTTTCTTTACAGATTCCCAAACTCCGACACAAAATATTGACCAAGATCACACGGTGTCAAGAGTTCAATATTAAGAAAATGACCACCAGACTGGCAAATAACTCACACTTTCTTTGCAACCTGGAGGAGAAAGAAGGCAGATTATATGCACCGGTCATGGTGCAGGGCCAGTGTGAATTATCAGCTTTGGTCGATACTGGATCCCAAGCCACCCTCTGGTCCAAAAAGGCCTTTGACCAACTAAACTCAGGACGGGGAGGGTTGCCGTATCGCCCTCACACCACTTCCCAGACAACTCAAAAGGTTTGACAGGAATTTCGATTGACGGGACTGCAGATCCGGAAATAAAAATTGGGCAACAATGACTGAAACATCCGGTGATAGTCGTGGCTCAAGAGGGCACACCTTGTTTACTGGAGAACGATCTCCTGAGGAGGTTATCACCTCTGGTTGACTGTGTAAACAAGGTCCCCTGGACGCTGACTCACCAACCTATAAAATAAAAAATGAGTACCAATTATTGATCGACTTTCTGAGAAAGCAGAATTCCATTTCAAGAATAACCAAGTCCCAGGAATCACCGTCATCTCTGCAGAAGAACAAACTGGTGATGGGAACCCTTCTCCATTCTTGAAAATCAATCTTCCTCCCAGTTTTAAGTGGCAATCCACACTGGAAGTGAACACCCCGAAATGTTACACCAGTCCAAAATCAGAAGAAACCTTGAAGCCCGTGATACCAGACAAGGAAGAACACGCTCAAAGTCTGACAGACATTCAGAAAAAAGGATGAACAGTTGTTTTTCCCCATTCAGTTAAATGAGGGGGAGGAGCTGATTGCTCACCAGAGCCTACCCGAATAATGGAAGGAGCTTAATCAGCAAAGGATTATTCAGGAAACTCCCAAATATCAGACCATTCCCTCATTTAAATTGATTGACAAATGGGAAGCAGGTCTGGAAACTCCAAATATCTCTTGCCTAGCAGGCGTATGCTAAAAATGTCCATTGGCAACAAAAGCATAGAGCATAATTGTTGAGCTGTGAGAGATGTCCCTTCTGCCTTTTATCTGGGCAGTGACGTTCTCAATCAATTTGCAATCAATTTGGACCCAATTAATAATAAAGCCTGGCCCAGACTGGGGGTAACCCCATGAACTTTGACAGCACTGAAAAAGCATTCCGGTCATATCAATTGCTGCCTTATGCGGTTGAGGTTCTGGTGTGAGAAGAGGTTACCATCCGAGGACAGGTGCAACAATGCACTCTTCCCCTTAAAATTAAGCGAGGACATAACCTCAAAAACCAGGATGCCTATATAAAATTAAATTCCCATCTCCAACAGTAAAGTTTGTATTTGAATCAGACACCTTTAGTAGACCTAGAACACAGCACCAATAGAATATTGGTGGATAGCAGCGCCCCTTGAAGTATCACTTTGGGCGCAGACACCTTTATTGGAATGGTGGTGGATGCCCAAAATATTCTATTGATTTAGGTAATTAAATCATGGGACCAATCCCAAAAGACTGTTTCGACATCAGCAACAGTATTTCTCCATAAAAGATGTTTACTAGGCATGGGGGGAATTCCATGGTGTACTCTTCCTGCCCCTACGGGGTAGAAGAGGTGACCTGTGACATAAGCAGGGAGGAGGTAGTGTTCAGAGTCAAGGGCCACTACCTCGAATTCCTGGAGCCTAATGTCAAGGTCAACACCATCAAAAGAGATGTCTCCACCCAACTGCAGGATACTGCTGAAATTGCAAAACCCGAGGTCTTTCCAGGTTTCAAGCAGATGGTCGAGGAAAGGATCAATCTTGCTGATGCCTGTGAGTGAGGAGCAAAATCAAAAGCTGAAACAGGTCTTCCTGGAATTCTTTTCAGTTGACTCATACGACTGTGGATGCATATCCATTCATTTGACTACCATACCCACAGACCACGAGATTGCCCCTGTAGTTGTGAAACAATACTGGTTGCCTCTCACGTCCATGGAATCACTCAGAGATTATTAAGAATTTTGAATCCCGTGGGATAATTTGTCCGATCCATAGTACCTTCAACAATCCGGTACAAAGGCTACTCAAACCAAATGGCCAATGAAGACTATGTGCAGACCTGAGGGAGTTGAAGAAATGGGTCTGCATGTCAAGATGGCCACTTCCCTACATTGATCAAGGGCTGGCCCAGATCCAAGGGTTATGTTATGTGAATTTATATAGTGCACGTTCACCCGAGGGCATCATGGCACTCACCAGACAGGAAGATCAAGCAGGATACAGCAGGCAAAATTCAGAACAAAAAGGTCTTCAAAGCCCTGCGAAAGTGAAGATGGTCAGAGTTGGTGCGTGGGGACAGGGGGAGTGAATTCCAAGCCTTGGCTGCTGCCACTGGAAAGGCACAGCCACCCACATGCAAGAGTCTGACCTGAGGGATTTGAATCAGGACGGCTGATTGTGAACGAAGGAGTCTCGGGGGGAACATAAGGAGGGAATTCAGTTTGCAAATATTCAGCGCCAGACTTAAAAAAAGCTCTGTGCATACTACAGAGTGATTTAAAAAGGACACGTTTATCGACCGGAAGCCAGTGAAGCTGGCGGAGAAGGGGCGACATATGAGCACCAAAAGGAGGGTGGGTAACTGACCTCAATGCTGTATTCTGAAGAAGCTGCAGATGGCGCACAAGATTAGCAGGCCGAGCCAGGTAAAGCGCGTTGCAATAAACAATATTGCTAATAACGAGGCGGCTTCCACGGGTGCCTGAAATTTCAGAGGGATAAAAGGCAGGACTTTCCGTAGGATTTAAAGTTTGAAATGGCCAGATCTACAGACAGAGGCGTCCTGGTCGCACAGAGAAAGAGAGGAGGATATTATAACCTCCAGATCCTTCACAGAGGAAGCAGGGGAAGGGAATGGGCCAAGAATGGCAGGCCAAAAGTCGGGTCCAGAAAGACAGGGGGCTGGAGGGGCCAACAACCAGAACCTCTGTCTTTTCACCATTCAACTTCAGCCAGTTCTCGGCCATCCATAAACCCAGGTCTTCAGGGTACTCCTTCAGCCGTGTAGGAGTATCAGGCCTGGCAAGGTCCAGACGAAGCATGATCTGCATATCATCAGCGTAGGAGTAACACTAGAAGCCATGGGAATGGATAAACCAGAGCAAAACTGTCCTTTCAGAAGGCACAGTGGTATTAGAACTGAGTGAACTTCATAGGGTACGAGATCACCCCTGAGGGTCTTAATCCCCACGGCGAAGAAGGTGGAAGCCTTATTGAAATGAAAAGATCCTAAAATCCGAAAAATTAAGAAGCCTCCTTGGACTCCCTAATTATAGTCAAAAGTTCATTGAAAACTATGCAGAGGTCACTCGACGCTTGGACCATATATTAAAGGCCAGAGTCAAGTGGGAGTGGGGTCCGGAACAAGGCGAGGCAACGGAAAAGGAGCCTTTTCCAGGCTCCTTGTTTAGCTTACCCCATAAAGAACAAGGATTTATTCTTGCAGATGGGGGTTCTCAGATACTTGCCTACCAGCAGGGTTGTATCAAAAGCATTACATAGTCAACAAGGCCATCTCGTAATCGAGGAAAACTTTGTCCTCTGTGGAGGAAAAATTCAATGACTGCGAGAAGACAATCCTGTCAACAGCGTGGGCCTTGAAAAATGACCGCCCATTCATACAGGGGGAGCACATCATTGTCGAGACTCCTCACCAGCCCTTGCTATATCTCCCAAGTGATCGAATCCGGGCAGGGAATTACTTCCTGGATTCCGTCCATGCAAGGCCTTCCTGTGGAGGTCAGATATGGCCAAAACAAGTCCCCTAGCACAAGAGTTGGCAGACTTGCATGATTTTGCTCGAGAAAACTCTCTTGAGGACAAAAAGTCTAATGACCAACAGCAACATGGGAGTGTACTTAACTTCCCCACAAAAGGTCTATGAAGAAGACACATGTCAGGGGATACCCACTGTTTATGCGGATGGGTGCACCTACCATGTTGATAAAAATGGGGGAAAATAGCTAGTGGCTGGAATTGGGAATGTCTTGGTGGATGATACCCAGGAAGCCTCTGCTGGTTACAAAATGGGACCCCGAAGTAGTCCGGTTGTAGAGTTGATGGCCGTTCATCAAGCCATTCTCACTGCAGTGCACCACCAACTCAATGAACTGGTCATAATCACTAGGAATGTTAGGAATGGGTTTGTGGAGCACCTGATTAACTGGAAGTATCGAGGCACGCTTTGTGCCAAGAACAAGTCATTAAAGCATGTCAAACTGTTCCAGTCAATTGACTAGCTGGTGACCTCCAATGAGGCCATCTATTGGAAGAAGATGAAGAGGTCATTCCAAAAATAGAGGGGCCAGATAAGACTGGGAATAACCTGGCTGACCAGCTAGCTAAAACCGGAGCCCTGCAGGGGGATTTCATAGAAACAGAATCCCTGCTGGGGGAAATCCAAGTTGCCGCTGTCACCAGGTCACAAACTTGTGCAAATAGTGAGCTCTCGGCTGCCCAGTGGAGTAAAGATACCCCTGATTGCGGATTTGATCACTGCAGAGAAAGAGGACCTGATCATTGGAAAATTCTATCAATACATTGAAGACCCTTTTGAGTTTTCCTCTAACAGATTCGGGTTGTACCGGTAAAGAGAATCTCCGGGTGTTGAAGAAGTTTTCCAAAATGTTTGGATCCAAGATGGTTTGTTGGTAAGGAAAGCCCTATCAGGCTATGACCAGTGGGTGGTACCTGCCACATTCCGAAGCCTAATGTTTAACTACACCCATGACGTGGACACTGCCGGTCATAGCAAGTTTCAGACGACAATAGAAATCTTGCTCATTGTTGCCTACAGGCCACACATGTGCAATGACCTCGACACTTACCTAAAGGAGTGTTTTGTGTGTGCTCAATTTCAGCCCAGTTCACTCACACACACAGCTCCTTTACAGAAAATGGGAATGACACTGCCTTGGTCAGATTTGCAAGTCAATTTCTTCGGGTCAGTGATTCGCTCCTCTAGAGGAAACAAGTACAAGTTGACTGTGACATGCTTGTTCACAAAGTGGGTAGAGTGTCTTCCAGCCCCGAAATGTAAGGCAGAGACAGCTGCTGCACTAATGATCAACCACATCTTCTCTCGTTTCGTCCTCCCACAAAGGACTGAGTCGGATGGAGGAAGTCATTTTACCAGTGAGCTGATGGTGAAGATGTGGGAAATTTTAGGGGTGAAAAGAAAATTCCATACTGCCTACCACCTGACTCAATCAGGGGGGGGGGAGGCATAGTAGAGAGATATACAATTGTGAGTATCTTAAAGAAGTTTGTGACAGGCTCTGGACCCAGCTGGGACATCCGATTACCGATTATCCTGATGGCTATTACGTCTACACCATCTTCTGCAACAATGATGTCTCCATTTGAGTTTATTACCGGACGCAAAATGGTGCACAGAACTCAGGAGCAGACACTGATAAATGCGTCTACTACTCATGAGTATAATTGAAAATTTAAAGAAGCACCTCCAGCACACTTTTGCTTATGCTCAGTGCAATTTCAAAAAGTCGGCTGAATGAAGGAAGACCTATTATGATTTAAAGACCACCAAGAAAGAGTATGAAGTAGGTGACAAGGTTTACCTGTACAATTTCCAAAGGAATTAGGCCAAGGAGTGGGCATTTCTTCCATCTTGGCCTGGTGGCTTTAAAATTGTAGATAAAATATCACCTGTTGCCTACAAGATCGACATCCCAAAAGTAGAACAGACAGAAGAAAATGGATGCACATCAATCAGTTGAAAAGTTGTCATCCAAAGCACGCTTTACGACTGATTGAGGAGCCAAATGAAAGTCAAGCAGAGGAACCATCTGAGGAACCATCTGAGGAATGAAAAGGAAGGATGAAAAATCATATAGAAAGATATTGTTTTGTGTTATAATTGTATGCTGTTGTCATTTTTGTCAATTCTGTGTAAACCTTATGGGGACATATGTTGTATTAAAAGTACTTTAGCTCTTTCTATTTGCTAGACAATTAACTTCCTTCACTTCCAGCCTGGAGGCAAGAGTGGAGTCTGGGGAAAACCCCATGGACCCAGTGAAGAAAGGAAAAGGGGTGCCCTGCTACACCCCACAACCCAAAGAAGGCCTAATGAAGGAAATGGAGCTGGACGGGCTCCAACAAAAAGAAAAATTGAGAAAAAAAGGGATGTCGGATGAAAACCCACTCTGCCTTGCTCTAATCCATGAAAGAATCATGGAAGAACAGGGGGACATGTGGGGTGTAATCAAAGATCACACACCAACAGAACTGAAGGGCCCACTTGGGAAACGACCTGCCGGCATTCAGAAACCTGTGAAGGTACGCATACATATGTAATGTTGTGCTCACACTTGGAGTTTGTACTAATCACCATATGTGTTAAAAGAATGTACCCTTTGTTAAAATAAGAGGCCTTCTCTTTATACAGCGACATTTAAGACCTGCTGACCTGGCAAGAACTTGTTTTAACAGAAGAATTGTGTTTGGTCACTGTATGTCGAAGCATGCTGAGCCTGCTAAAACTATCTGCAGATTACGGGTGGGGAAGGAATGAGTAAGCACAGCCTCGTGCACAGAGATAAGGACACAGAAGGGCACGAGAGAGAGCGAATAACAGATAACAGGAAACCACAATAGCAGATGTTGAACTGTTGACCATTGATGCAAAGTCATGACTGGGAGGAACCGCCTTGTGGTGGACATAATCTATGTGCAGCAATGTATGACAATGTAAAACAGATGGGTATAAAAGGACCACGATGTGCAGGGCAAAGGGCGGCACTTTGACGACTTGCTTTGCGAGACGGTTGAACTTGTGGCCCATTCGCGAATGCTTGTGTGTTAATAAAGCAATGTTTACTCAACTCTTTTCCGTTTGAGTTTTTATAGGGTCCCTTTTGTACTGGTTTTGGCGACGGCGAGAAATCGCACCCACAATTTTGGTGTCAGAAGTGGGACGCGAAGGAGCGACAGTCCGTCACTGGGTGAGGAACGCCGCGGCGGAACCGGAGAAGGAATTGATCACGGGGCCCCAACAACTGAATCCGCACCTTTGATTGCAACCAACGCGTCATCCTTGTTTTTCCGGCTCCGTTGGCGGTGGAACAGCAGGCTGTCGCCCTTCGGGTCCGGAACACTCTGGCGGGACCCTTAAGATAAGTGGTATGGACGGATGCATGATGGAATAAGGAAATAATGATTCAGGGTTTGTGAAGAGGACGGTGGTAAGTCCGTCTATGAAGAAGTAATGTTGAAATGATGATATGATATGTTAGATACGCCAGGAGGATGTATTATTATTGTTAGCCAATAGGTGCATATTTGGGAAAGGTGAGTGTTTTAGGCAATTGTGGTATACCAACAAAATGGGTCAAGCGGCTTCCAGCAAGAGTGGTATAGGCAAGAGACACTATGCCCCTCTTGAAGGAACCCCTGCATTTGATATGTTGATTAAACATGGATTGAATTCAACATTGTTCTTAAAAGAATGGTCCGAATACACAAAAGATTTGATTGAGCATAAATGGCCAGACACCGGGTCCTTTGATGTGGACCACATATCCAAAGTAGAAATAGAATTAGTAAAAGACGGGTCAGACCCGCACAGTTTGAGGCTATACGACTATGGAGGGTAGAAGCAATGCGCAGGCGCAATGCTCAGAACAAACAAAAAGCAAAGGAGCAGAAGAGAACGGTAAATCAAAAATTACATGATCTAGAGATAAAAGAGAAGGGCGAGAGGCTAGATCAGTTGGATAGACATATGATGATTAAGAACAGTGGGGGTATGTATCCTGCTGTGCCGGTGCCTCGATATGAAGATGTGATAGGGCTAGAAGCAGAACAAACAACGACTGAATTATTGTTTCCAGGAGCTACAGCTCCACCGGCAGACAGTGAGGGTGAAAGGGTGGAATTCCCAATGAAGTATGGAAACCCAGATAGGTTGATAGACCATAGGAGAACGACTACTGTAGAAAAGGATAGAGATGGAGACTTGCAAATCCTTATGACCGGGCTGTATGGCACACCCCTCAATGACAGCCTACGGGACCAATTGGGGCGTTTGACACCTTTGGAATTTAGGACAGTGGCCACTAAACTATATACCTTTTATGAGGGTAACTGTAAATTGAGAGGACAGAGTACTGCGGATCTGCCCTCAGCATATCAGGACGCTGTCGCGTTACTACCAGTGACTGCGTCCAGTGTTCAGTTATGGGGATGTATGTCCGACATAATAGCGGAAGTCATAAGGGGCGGTGTTGAATGGGAGAAGGAAAAGAGGGCATGGGAAAGAGAGGTGAGGGAAAGAGAGGCTAAACTCAAAGATGCAGACCAGGCGGGCCAAAACGTAGCTAATCGTATGATAGCATCCATACACTCGCAGTCCATGTCCACCCTGGTGAGTCTGATGGAGGGCCTTGGCTGGCCTATACAAGTAAACGTAATTAAATATCTTCTTATTAGGGTGGATGATATAGAAGAGGAAAAGGAGCCTAGATATGTGTCCCAGTGGAATAGGATTAGGACGGAATTGGATAAGAAACTGCTATCTAATATAAGAGTGGATGATTCAGGGGCGGAAGAATGGAGGATGGCTAAGGTGGAGAAACTATTAAAAGATTATAAAAAAATAAAAGAGAAAGCTCTTAGTCATCAATCCTCTGTTTCGCCACCAGCGCAGGCCCTTGTAAGTGAACAAACAGACATGGAAAAGTTACTATTAATGCCAATGAGAGAGTGCCAACCCACCATAGAGGCAGCCACTGGTAACATGATGCGCACCTATGTGTATGTCCCTTTATCCCGAATTGAATTAATGCATATCACCAAGTCCATCCCCGACCCCCGTATAGACCCGGCAGGATTCTACAAAGAAGTAGGAAAGTTATTCAGACCAGGGTTATTTACCGTAGAGGATGTAGATAACATATTGTTAGCCATTGTCCCAGAAGAAATATGGACCCCCTTTCGTGCCAAAGACAATGAAACAATAAAATGGAAAGATGTAATGGATGCGAGCAAAAATAGAAAACTGCATGAGGAATATCCTGAACCCCTAAGGGGGCATGGCATGGCAGTCCTGAGGGCTCTAGAAAAGGTGTTACCCCCATTTGATGTGAATGTGGAGAAACTGTCCGCTGTGATACAGGGTGCAAGTGAGGAAGTAGCACAGTACTTTCTGCGTTATGAAGCAGCATTCAAAGCGCACAGTGGGCTAGAGATAGGGTCTGAAACGGGCCAACGGTACTTTGCCACAAACTTTGTAGAGGGGCTCCACGGGCCAATTCAGGAGAACATTAGGAGGGCAGAAAGTACATGGATGACTAGGAACCCCCGGGATCTCCTCGAAATGGCTAGGTATTACGAAAGAGGGGAAAGAGTGAAGGGACAACAAAAGGCACGACAAGAGAAGGATTTAAAAACCAAAGTGTTGATGCAACAGTTGCATCAAGGGCCCCAAGGCAGGTATAACTACAATTATAACGGCCCGTCACAGGGCTATAGTAGCAACATGATAGGGGGCCAAGGGACAGGAAGAGGTACAGTGCAAGAAGGTGCGCTATATGGGAGGAGGGATGGGCTACCCCAAGATGTATGTGCCTTCTGCAAGAGACCCGGACACTGGAAATCCCAGTGTCCCCAGAGTGGTGGGAGAGGAAGGGGCGTACGGCCCCCTTCACAGACAACATTTGCCCCAGGAAATAGGACTGGTGGGTACGGCAACCAAGACAATAGAATGTTTAAACCCCCTCAACCCAATGCCTTTGACGGACAAGCAAGAGGGGATGTTCCCTGGCCGGCCCCGCCTCCCCCCAATCTACTGTATCAGCCACAACAAACGACACAAGTACAAGGTGTATGCCAGGGTGAAGAATGTGGAGAAGGGGTATACTATAACGTTGATTTTCAGGATAACACAAGCGATATGTCCTGAGGATGCCGGAATGAGATAGCGGGAGTGGTGCAGGTTCCTATAGACCAAAGGGGGCCTTATGCCTCTATTAGGATCGGCCCCCACCGAAACTTGAGATGTCTGGTAGACACGGGAGCTGGAAACAGGCACACCTGATTATACTAAGAGATTTTGCCTTTTTGTTGATGAACAGGAAGGTTGCGCTGTGTCAGTCTTGACACAGGAACAAGGGGGTAAACAGAGACCATGTGCATATTTTTCTAGCACTCTGGACTCAGTAGCTCGAGGCCTACCCCCATGCATGAGAGCAGTAGTTGCAGCAGCGACAGCCCTAAAACAAAGTGCAGGTTTCATCCTAGGGAGTGAAGTAACAGTAAAGGTTCCACATACGGTAGATGTTCTTCTGAATAGAGTGCATACACAGCATTTGACTACAGCTAGACTCACACAGTATGAGATGATCCTGTTTGCCAGTAATGTAAAAATTGAACGGTGTAACACTTTGAATCCAGCGACACTGCTTCCTTTGCCCACCTCACCTGATGACATTAGGCATGATTGTGTGATCCAAATGGAAGAACACACTAAGGGTAGAGCAGACCTGCAAGACACCCCGCTGGTTGATAATGAGGGTATATTATTCTGTGATGGTTCCTGTTTCAAACTGCCAAATGGGGAGACAACAGCAGGGTATGCAGTAACTACAGGGGAACGGTTGATTGAGAGTGGGAAAGTGTGTGAAAAATCGGCCCAGGCAGCAGAATTAATTGCGCTAACGAGAGCATTAGTGTTAAGCAGCGGTATGAAAGTGACAATTTATACTGATTCAGCCTACGCTCATGGGGTGGTTTCCAGTTTTGGTAAACTCTGGGGAGAGCGTGGGTTTTTAACCTCCCAAGGTGATACTATTAAACATGCCCGATTGATTGCTGAATTATTGCAAGCCCTTACGCTGCCCAAAATGGTGGCCGTAGTGAAGTGCTCAGCGCATAAAAAAACACTGGATTATGTCACGCAGGGAAATTCTTTGGCTGACCAGATGGCTAAACTAGCTGCCACAAGGGACACTCGGTGGGAAGCCCGACAGCTCATAGTGGGGAGGGATGTGACTATGGAAGGGACGAAGGAGCGCGTAAAGGAAATCCAAGCAGATGCAACCATTGAAGAAAGACTATCTTGGCACAAGGATGATCAATACGAGGAGACGGTAGATGGGCTATGGGCACATACCAATACGAATACTTGGGTACTACCTGACGCATACTTACCTGTGATAGTGAGCGTGGCTCATGGTCCAACCCACGTTAACGCAAGAACTATGGAAGAAGTTTTAAGTACTGTGTGGTACAACAAAAGATTGGGAATGTATTGTCGCCAATGGGCAAAACAATGTGAAATATGTGTTTTATATAATGTGGGGAAAGGTGTACCGGCCCCGGCGGGCCACAGTAAGTTACCCACCTGCCCTTTTGAGGTGGTGTATATGGACTTTATACAGCTGGAGCCTGTAAATAAACATTCCTACTGTTTGGTGATGAAATGTGGGTTCTCAGGATGGGTGGAAGCATATCCCCTGCGGGACAATAGTGCCACCTCCACAGCACAATGCATATTGAAACACTGGATGCCCTTGACTGAAATGGCCGGATGCATTGTCTATTGCATTATTGAGTATGCGTACTATGCCTAAGCGTACACATGGTTTATCTCCTTTCGAAATTGTTATGGGGCGCCCACCAAGTATTGGGACCCCCAAATCACCTAAGAGATTGTCTGAGCAAGCATGGCCTGCATTACAACAGTACTGTATTGGGTTAACTAATAGACTGATTTCTATTAATGCACAGGTGAACGCAGTAGCTCCATCTCCTCTGATAGGAGAAGGTCACGACGTGCAGCCCGGTGACTGGGTTGTTATAAAAGCCTTCGATCACACCAGCGGACTGCAACCCAGATGGAGGGGCCCGTTTCAGGTTCTCCTCGCAACACAAACTGCGGTAAAAGTTGATGGCAAACCGCACTGGTACCACGTGAATCACGTCAAGAAGACGCTGCCACTATTGATTCCTCCAGAAAAGGGAACCGACAAACCGCAGGTTGCAAGTGTACTGCCAGATGCCAGTGACAGGTGTGCCCATCGCCTCCGATCCCGTGACGTGTATGTGCCAAGCAACGTGTAAGGACACTGTTTTGAACTTTGATCATTAGGGAGATGAACATTTGGACTCTCTTGTTGGTTTTAGCAGAATTGTGCCTTACTGAAGACGACGGGCTTGTAGCCTGAAGGGCCTTCGGCGTTCCCCTCCTGGGACAGGCACTGCGAGACGTGGGACAGATCGGATGAAGGTTTTCAGTGAGACCTACCACTATTAGAGTAATAAGGACACTGGTGCTTTAAATAGGGGATATTGCTATATCGCTAGGTTGCAACTGATATACGCTGTATACTGAGCCATATACTGAACTATGTCTACACCCGTGTATGCTGGTTTAGTCCCTGAACGGATAAGTGTATGCTCCTCAAACACAGAAGGTAAGAGGAAAATACCAGTTTGTACCACAAGAGGCAAAATTTTGTTTTCTGTATGCACGATAGTAGTACTAATAGCATTTGCCATAATATTCTGGTATCTGGAACATCCATCTAGATATGAATTAAAGAACCTGTTGCCCGAGTCAAATGAAACAGGGAGAACAGATTGGGTCAAGAGCAGGAATCGAGATGCCTATGACCAACACGACCCGGAAGACTATGCTAAAAATGAATACGTGAAGATAATAAACACAACATATGGGGTAGTGAATAAAACTGATTGCTGGATCTGCACCCACATGCCCCGACATAGCAGTGAAGGCATCCCAGTGTACGCATCGCCAGTTACTGAGGATGCCGGGTGTACATTAATTTACATGAGAATAGTGTCAGCACAGCAATACATGATACCGAATACCGCTTGTTATGTTAGAGGAGAGAACAAAACCCTTCTAAAGGAAAAGATACGCTATAAAATCAAAACTGAGGGAATCGGGCTTGCACCTGCTATGGTACAGATAGTAAGAGAACCTCCTCCCCCTATCACCATCACACAAGAGTTTAGGCCAAAGAATATATGTTTTAAGAGGAGCGCAAGAGGTAATCAAAGAATGATTTCGGGGTGCAGTCAAATGGTGAATCTAAATAATTACACGAAGGGATTGTTACAGATTGAAGGACATGCCTACGTCTGTAACAAGAGGGCTTATTTGTGGTTAGCCAAAGATTTTGTTGGGGTATGTTACATAGCCAGAATAATGCCGGCTGTGATGGTATATGCCCCGTCTACTCTGCATAAAGAAATACACAGCAGAAATAAACGAGCAGTAAACCCAAAAATTCCTACGTATCAACCTACAGGATGGGAAACGTTTATAGATCTGATGGGGGTCCTGGTTCCTCCAGCGGGCATCTTTATGAACAGTCAAGAAATCCAAAAGCTAAACAGGGCCCTTGAGTTCGTAATCGAAGAATCTGCAGACCTAATGGAAAACATTACTTATGAAATGAAAGCAATTCGGCTAGTGGCTCTCCAAAATAGGTATGTCTTAGACATACTCACTGCAGAAAGGGGCGGAGTCTGTTTTTTGGTGGGATCCCAATGCTGTGTTTACATACCAGAAGGGAGTACAGGAATCCTGGATGGAGTAAACAAACTGCATAAAGTGGCGGATAGCATCCACCAGGAGGAAGGGTCAGGAGATAGCTGGTGGATGAAGCTCCTGAAAGAAATTGGATGGCAACTTCTTACGCCTATACTGGTTCTAGCGGCAATAGTTGTAGGAATTTGTCTCTGCATCCAATGTTTCCCGGTATGTGTGTCGTGCTGTGTTTCCATGTGTTCTTCCAGCATAACGCGCCTAAATCCAATGGATAAAAGCCATGTACAACAGGAATTTTTTGACATGGGAGGCCTGGAGAAGATTATGGTACATACAGTATGTGATGATGTTGCTTTCCTGCCATCTGCTTATGCTAGGACTGTTTAGATTGATGCTCAAGTGTGAGCAAAGGGTGGATTGAAGGTACGCATACATATGTAATGTTGTGCTCACACTTGGAGTTTGTACTAATCACCATATGTGTTAAAAGAATGTACCCTTTGTTAAAATAAGAGGCCTTCTCTTTATACAGCGACATTTAAGACCTGCTGACCTGGCAAGAACTTGTTTTAACAGAAGAATTGTGTTTGGTCACTGTATGTCGAAGCATGCTGAGCCTGCTAAAACTATCTGCAGATTACGGGTGGGGAAGGAATGAGTAAGCACAGCCTCGTGCACAGAGATAAGGACACAGAAGGGCACGAGAGAGAGCGAATAACAGATAACAGGAAACCACAATAGCAGATGTTGAACTGTTGACCATTGATGCAAAGTCATGACTGGGAGGAACCGCCTTGTGGTGGACATAATCTATGTGCAGCAATGTATGACAATGTAAAACAGATGGGTATAAAAGGACCACGATGTGCAGGGCAAAGGGCGGCACTTTGACGACTTGCTTTGCGAGACGGTTGAACTTGTGGCCCATTCGCGAATGCTTGTGTGTTAATAAAGCAATGTTTACTCAACTCTTTTCCGTTTGAGTTTTTATAGGGTCCCTTTTGTACTGGTTTTGGCGACGGCGAGAAATCGCACCCACACCTGCATGCTGAAAATTAGCCTATTTACGCACACTATGTGGGCGTCTTTCTGCAGTGGAAATCCAGATAAATCTAAGACGAAAATGTAATCTGAGCACAGATTGGAAAAGCACATCACATTTAGGGCTGAGAAATAAATGCAGCATTTTTCCCTGAAACAGTAATATATCAAAGGGTGGTGCATTGTGACAATGCAGACCCACTTTTCAGCATAAAAACGAACAGTAGATAATTAAAAGTGTATTTTAATAATGGCTGGAAGGAACAGCCCAGTACTTTCAATTATCATCTTTAAAAAAAACAATACTGTGTGAAAGGAAAGAAGAAATCCATTGATGCAAAAGCAAAGTGTACCATGATCAGTAAAACACAAAGTATGCCAAAGAACAAAAGCCGATGTTATAAAATGCAATATGTAAGTTAATTTCAGCCAAGGACAGACAATTGGTGGGTCTCTGGGCAGAATTTGCAAATGGCTTGCCCCCAATGCAAGCCTGGTTCATGCATTCCCACTATTTACAACTAATTAAATGTGGCCTGCCTGAATGGTGTTGACCTGCTGTCTCTGAATGCAGTTATGTGCCGGCCAATTGTTCTAGCCATTGCTTGACTGGAATGTGGGGAGGGCGATCAAAGTGTTGCCAAGGCCTTCCAAGTGTTTACGACAAGTAACTTCAAACAACAAACTTCAAACAACAAAGAGGCTAATAAAAAATAACTCTGGTCACAGACTGGCCAAGAGGGGCAAATGCCCGGGAGACAGAAGATCTCCAATTTGCATAACATGAAGATTTCATATTAACTTAAAGGGACTGTTATAACACAGGCCTTTTCTCAGCAACCATAAGTCATACTGCCTTTATTTCTGTGTCATTTTTTGGATAATTTCCAGGTGGTTTTGTTGAAATAAAATTAGTCCACCTGCGACTTAGGGAATTGTAATGGCCAGCTAAAAGGTGGTCCTGGCTACTGTGAACATGTTTTGAATTTGAAAGTTGGCGACCTGGTGGGGTGTATAATTATGAATGTGGGGAGTAACTTGCATGTTCCTAATGATTATGCTTTTTGTAAACACGGGAGAAAATAGCCAAACACACGTGCAAAATGGTGAGGTCCCAGCTTTCATTTTAATGAATTCCCCATGATTAACTGAATCGGATTATATATATTTTGTTGTAGTGACAAGTAAAGTATGACGTTTTGCTGCATAACTAGTTTTTGCCAAAAAGTTGACATGGAAACAAAAGGGGATTTCAAAGAGGAATTGCCATATGTCTGCTCTAGACTCCGAAACCAATCCTTGGAGAGAGGCTGGTCTTGGAGGTAAAGAGAAGGTCAACTTTCCAATCCTGGTTGTGACAAATCTTGCATGGCATCGCCCCATAATATTGAAATCTTGATGGTGTCATCACTGGTATATAAAGTGGATGCACAATGACAAATGAAAATTACCATCTGACAGCCGCAAGGAAACACCAAACGGAGATTTTGCTAACATTTCATCTGGGTACAGCTGTCTATTGCTAGAGAAGCCTAAAAAAGGCTGACTGGGCCCTATGGTGAAGAGCTAGGAACCGTCCTTGTGAGTGGAATGACCAGACCCCTGTCCTGTCCTCCAAGAGAGTCCTGAAATGCAGCTGGCTCTCCTGAACTTTAAACAGAAGTTTTAAATGTAAGTAGAATTGGGCCACTTGAAACAAAAAGGTGTGGGAGTCTGCTTGCCTTAAATCCTTTCCCTTTATACTGGGTGGGGCCGAGGGGCAAAACTGTTTAGATCCTTAACCTATTTAACTAAAAATAACATTGTAACATTGTTCAAGGAGGGGATAGCATATAGAATTGTTAATAATTTACGGCCAGCTATTTAGCGGGGCATGTGCTAGTTAAAGGGGAACCAGTGGGGAAGCATTTCTTGGTCAACAAAGCATTGTGGTCCATTAGAATTAAGGTTCCCTCTGAGGCCTATTTCAGACTTGGCCTGGTAATAAGGACTTATCACTTCAACAGTTGTCTGCCAAGTTAACTATGGTGTTAGGTCTTATTTTCATTTTCAGATATCAAACCACTGGATGTGGAAAATAAGGTATATTCTGCGGAAGGTGTGACTTTCTTTGTCACTCGTAGAACCAAGCATTTCACCACCTCTGTTTCTTATCCTTTGTTCTAGGAGGATCAGCAACTATGTGTGGTTAACTGTTTGTAATGTTATGAACTCTGTTTACGGACCTCCTTCTACCTCTCAGCTGCTCATTTCCCCCAGGAAGCCCTTTGGAGCAGTTTATCCTACCACTTTGGCACGCTGGGTGCATTGGGTAATGAAGGAAGTGGGGGTGGACGGTTCCGTGGGCCCATTCCTCTAGGGAGCTATAGCTTCCACATCAGTTTTCCTTGGGGTAGTCTACAAGATGTCCTTAAAGCAGCTAATTAGTCCAAGGAGTCTACTTTTAAGACTTTTTACCACAAGAAGTTTAGACATGTTTCTAATGTGGTGTTGCAAGAGCTTTGAACTTGCATAATATGAAGCTTCCGGTCTCACCATAGAATCGCTAACACCCCAGACTAACATGAGTGGGGGTTTAGATTCTATTAAGAGACACAAAAGGTGAGCATTATCCCTCCTGCCCTCCCTCATCATGAGTTTGCTTTGCTGCTGTTCCATTCTGAGGATGTTGTCGGTGTGGACGTTTCACAGGGAGTTCCGAAGAAGCACCATGGTGACTGGACATTGCTCTCTCGATGGGTGCCAGTGCTTGTTTGGGCTGGCTTTGTTGTTCTTGCCTTTGCCTTGCAGCTACAAAAGAGGACAAGGGACTATCTTCTTAAGGCTTTATATGGGAGCTTGGACCCCCATTGGTGGAGAGGGACATGGCTGCCATCTTGGACTGGGGTCCTTTCTCAAAGTGTCAAATGTGTTGGTTCGCGTTTAAAAAAAAAATGTTTTACCAAAGGTTTCATGTTTTAAAACATGTTGTATTTCTTTGCTGCTATTTTGAGGTGTAAAGAAATGAATGCAGAATACTCGCCTCTGTGTCTCTTAATAGAGTCTAAACCCCACTCATGTCAGTGTGGAGGCTTAGCCATTGTAAACCAACCTTGGTCCCGCCACCAGCGTGTGGTATGTAATGATACGCAGAACAAGGCTAGTGATTATGATTTATTTAATTCTAGCCATCACTTTTTAGTTTTGGTGGAAAGCAGAATGCCATTTAAAAAAAAAAGACATAGCCAGTGTGATAGTGATACGCAGAACAAGGCTAGTGATTATGATTTATTTAATTCTAGCCATCACTTTTTAGTTTTGGTGGAAAGCAGAATGCCATTTAAAAAAAAAAAGACATAGCCAGTGTGATAGTGATACGCAGAACAAGGCTAGTGATTATGATTTATTTAATTCTAGCCATCACTTTTTAGTTTTGGTGGAAAGCAGAATGCCATTTAAAAAAAAAAGACATAGCCAGTGTGATAGTGATACGCAGAACAAGGCTAGTGATTATGATTTATTTAATTCTAGCCATCACTTTTTAGTTTTGGTGGAAAGCAGAATGCCATTTAAAAAAAAAAAGACATAGCCAGTGTGATAGTGATACGCAGAACAAGGCTAGTGATTATGATTTATTTAATTCTAGCCATCACTTTTTAGTTTTGGTGGAAAGCAGAATGCCATTTAAAAAAAAAAGACATAGCCAGTGTGATAGTGATACGCAGAACAAGGCTAGTGATTATGATTTATTTAATTGTAGCCACACTTTTTAGTTTTGGTGGAAAGCAGAATGCCATTTAAAAAAAAAAGACATAGCCAGTGTGATAGTGATACGCAGAACAAGGCTAGTGATTATGATTTATTTAATTCTAGCCATCACTTTTTAGTTTTGGTGGAAAGCAGAATGCCATTTAAAAAAAAAAGACATAGCCAGTGTGATAGTGATACGCAGAACAAGGCTAGTGATTAGGATTTATTTAATTCTAGCCATCACTTTTTAGTTTTGGTGGAAAGCAGAATGCCATTTAAAAAAAAAGACATAGCCACAGGCACATTCCTGGGATGCTATGCACTGTGATGGCATCACCTGGGTGAAAGTTTGCACCGTGCGATTAGCCTCCTCCGCAACCCCGGGTAAATGTTGGTGCTCTTGAGTGTCAGGTTATTTACCCCCGAGCACATGACGTCTCCCAATGCCACTGCTCCCGCACAGGTTTCACCCACCAGCCCAAATCTCTACAGCATGGGAGCCTCGCCCCTCACACGCAAGCAGTGGCTCGTGCCCACTTGTGATCCCCGCCGGCTAACGTCCCCTTGCCAAGTATGCCACAACCCTGTCTACCTCCATGTGTGCAACACCCCAACAGTCACCAGGCAGGAGTACCCACTCTCTCGTTGGCCATTTCGTGCTCTGAAGTCAAAGGTTGTGCTTCTGTGGGGCCCTGTGTCACGGGTCTAGCCTCATCCCCTGGAGCCCGCGCTCTTCTCTACACAAACAAGCGCAGCCTGCTCTCCTCACAGCGCATACAGGTGCACGCCTCAAGGACCCGCCCGACAGCCGCCTCAGCCACTGCACTGAACAGAGCGGGGCGCACACACCGGCCGGCTCGCGCCCCAGCATGGACCCACGGGAAGGGCCCCCAGCATTGCCTCTCTCCCAGCCCCACTCACCACCTCGGAGTCTTCCTGTCCATGGGGGTACGGGTCGTCGTACATAAGGATGTCAGTGCCAGAGGGAGGCGGCAATCACGGTCTCCGAGCCCAGGGAGCACGCTGCTCGCAGTCCCCGGGGACAGGCGCAGGGCGCAGTCTGGAGGGGCCTGGGAGGGCGAGGGGGGTGGCCAGCCACTCATTAACCGGGAAATTTTAAATGCCCACCCCCTCCCTGGCTGCACGTTTGCAAAGCGCCGTCTTTCCTCTTTGCTTTACAATCGGGCAGGGAACAATAGCATCCACCCACCAGCCCCGTCACGCGCAGGGATGCAGGCGTCGGATTGGCAGACACACGGCACAGCTGGGAGGCCCTCGCGGGCTGGCTGAGCGCACCTGCAGACAGATAACACAATAATTCTAGCACTGCCGGAGAAACGCAGGGAGGAGAGGTCGGGCGACGAGGGGAGGCTAGGCCTGGATGTCAGCCTGGGAGCAGCCATGCAAGCAAAGTGCTTAATGAGTGTGACGGGGGGATGCTGCAGGAAACGCAGTCACTACAGGCCCACTTCGCCCCTATTTGACGTGAGGCAGAAAATAAGCCGTCCACATGATCACATGCAGGTCCTGTGTGTGGAGGCCTGCAGACCTGCTAGGCAGGGGTGGACTGGGAAACAATAAGGGGCCCTGGAAATGATTTTCAAAGTGGCGCCATGTTACCCGTTTTCAGCAAGCCCCACCCACCCTTTTCCTATGAAAAAATGTTGAAATAAAACAGGTTACCACACAAAATAAGCCCAGGGTGCAGAGGCCTACCAGGAAATGTCCGGAGTTCCCTATAGGCCAGTCCACAGTGCGGCTAGGGCAAGTGACTCCTGTCTCAGGCACAGGAGGCTATTGGAGGAGGGCAGCACTTGTGCGGAATCCTCAGCAGTGGGGCATCTCGGGCCAGTGGGAACCCACCAGGAAGGGATCTATGCAAATTCCATGCTGGCCACTTTTGCTGAAGCCTGGCTTCACCAGGTCTGTATTTGGCACGACGGGGAATCACGTTTCGTGCATATACACCCTTCACCAGGCATCTTAAGCACTTTTCAGTTGCTATGGCACTGACACCTTTTGGCCCCCCCTCCACCAAACCAGAGGTATTGAAATATCTGTTTGTGCCTACCTCATTGCGATCACTAACCATACCCATAGCTTTATGGTGCCTGCGGGCAATCCAAATTTGTCAACAACAGAATAGGTATAGCCTCAGCAGCATGCCATAAAATGTCCTGCCCTGTGCTGTTTGTGTTTGGTGAACAATGGAACCTGACTACTTTAGCTTAGGCAGCCTTGTGGGGCCCACCTCCAAGGTGGAGGCCCGGGGCAAGTGCCCCTTTTGCCCTTCCATAAAGACGTCTCTGCCCTGCACCCTCTAATCCCGACCCTTCTCTGCTACGGGGAACACCCCTGCAACCTGCACCCATCAACCTCTCCCCTCCCATCCACAGCCCCATGCTTCTCTTCTGTGGGGAACAACCCTGATCTCCCGCTAGGCCCTACTCATTCCCATCCTGCACTCCCCACCTCCCCAGGGGTGGACTGGCCTATGGGGAACTGCAGAGATTTCCCGGTAGGCCTTTGCACCCTGGCTCCCTTTTATGCAGTTTCCACATTTTCCCATATGAAAAGGGTTGGGCTTGCTGACAATATGTAATATGGGGCGACTTTGTAACTTATTTCCAGGTCCTCTTTTAGTTCTCGGTCCACCCTGTGCCACCCCCTTCTTCCACATGTCCTGCCCGAGCGAAACTCCACCCCCCACATTGCCCTCCATCTCTCTCCTTCCCTCCTCTGGGTTCGGTGCCACCTCATCTTGCCTCTCAAGTCTTTTGTGATTTGCGCATGCGCTAATTCCCGATGGGCCACGATTCGCCAAAGCATACTCTTGGGAAATAGCCCTCGATAAAAGTGGGTAATACCACCAGGAAGGAGCAGCACTTAGCAGGAGTTCTATGCGAGAGCCACTACCACCTGCTATCCCCAGTCCAGCAGGACTGGGTGCTTCCCATCCAGCAGATGCGCGCCTCTAGGCCAGGGGTCTTGCGTGGGGCGCCAAACAGGCTGGCTACCGGCCCTCCCTCTATAGCCGTGGTCTTTAAACTGTGGGGCTGCCCAGGATCGGGCTGGGCATAACATTGTCTTGGGCACCAATGAAAAATTGGCCCACAGTTGCAAATGGCAATTAATTCCTTTTGTGACATACTGTTTGAGCAGTACCCAAGGTGGAGTTTTTTGATAAAATGTAATGAAAATTGTGCAATTTAAAGAAGATTGAGCAACAATCGTCAAAACTACTAGCTACATAGTGAAGTAATTCATTCAAACTTTCCCACATCGGCCCAAAAAGTGGCACACACGAGCATTTTTAGTTTTCGGTTCAGGCATTGCCCGATTGCCCTATTGGCCAGTTCGAGCCTGGGGCTGGCCGCCCCTAGCGGGAACCAAAGCTTGTCTGGGGATGAGGAGTCGGGGCACAAGGCTCTTCAAAAAGGGAATATAGTGAGCTAAAGACTCTGGGTAAGGCTCTCGCAAACCAGGACTAATGTCTGGCAGTGAGACTCCCAGGATCCCTCCCCCTTGTTAATTTGCATAATTTGAGTAGCTTTGGGTCTCACCCTAAATTACTAGGGCAATCCAGACGTGGACCCCGTGCTCACTATTCTTAGAGAGGCACAGCTTCACCCTACTGATGAGGTCCAACCAGACCGAAACACGTGGCTGGGGTTGCTCTTGGTACTCTTGTTCAGAGGAGAATTGCCTAACATTTCGCTGCTGGACTGCCCCTGGGCAGGACAAAGACTGGTATGTTTGGGATATTTCTTCTCTGTGAAAGATAGTGAGCTAAAGAATCTGGGTAAGGCTCTCACAACCAGGACTAATGTCTGGCAGAGTGACTCCCAGGATCCCTCCCCCCTTGTTAATTTGCATAATTTAAGTAGCTTTGGGTCTCACCCTAAATTACTAGGGCAATAAAGACGTGGACCCCCTGCTCACTATTCTTAGAGAGGCACAGCTTCACCCTACTGATGAGGTCCAACCAGACGGAAACACGTGTCTGGGGATACTCTTGGTACTCTTGTTCAGAGGAGAATTGCCTAACATTTCGCTGCTGGACTGCCCCTGGGCAGGACAAAGACTGATATGTTTTGAAAATTTCTCCTCTGTGAAAGATAGTGAGCTAAAGAATCTGGGTAAGGCTCTCACAACCAGGACTAATGTCTGGCAGAGAGACTGCCAGGACCCCACCCCCCCCCTTGTTATTTTTTTCATTCTAGCATGCCATTATGGTACGGGAAAGACCATATGCAAATCAGGCTTGATCCCATTCCGTACATTTTCACCAACCCAAGCTGCTAGGCCACACCCCCGCCTGAGACCATAAGCAACTCCAGACATGTTTCAACCTCATTGGGAATCCCGAGTGAAGGTGCAGGACCCATGCCTGAGCATACTAGTACCTCTCAAGGGAAAAACCTTCAACTGATCACATTTATAGTTTAGGCTATAAGGTGGCACATAGGTGCCACCTATAAGCCGGAACTATTGAATTGGGGGTATAGTTAGGAAGGAGATTAAAAGTGCAGAGGGACACAGAGCTTGTCAGTGTTGCTTAGTTATCTACTCACCATTGACTGTCCATGCTAATCCCAATGAAAATGCTCACTCACTACCTGCCCCTGCCCACCCAAAACTTAACCTCCTGGGATCTCTTTGAGCTAAGCCTATCAATCAGTAACGTCAAACTTTGACCTGCCCGTGTTATTTCAAAGACGTCTGTTGAGAGTTGACGGCTTAATTACAGCAGTACATCTACTACTGATGTAATGAAATTCCTAACCAAGTGCCAAACATTAACAAAGTCAACAGTTTTGGCTTGTGTATAGGCATCAGGTAGGCACTTCTATCTCATGGCCAGGTGATCATACCATTTGCCAGCTGTTGCCATTTTTTGGCAAGGGATTCCATTATAACAGTGCCTGGCACATTTCTATCCCATACTTACACAAAAGCCAAATGTTGGGAACAGATGCAAGAGGAGACACAAATGACAGGGTCATATCAGCAGGTGTCATGATTTCTTCTTTAAATGTGACCGCCATGGTTTAAACTGTGGCGGTTACACTTGCATTTCCATCCCCCAAACAGGGATGGAAACAGGGATGTAAATTCACCAACATGCCAAGGGTAGCGGATGTGACATCAGATGATCCTTAATCTCTGATGACATCACAGGAAGTGATGTAATTTGAACCCACCCCAAAGTGACATCATGGGATGCAATGGAACACAACACTTCACCGCTTTAATGAGTCGAGCAATTATTGTTTTGGATTCCAGAAAGACACATTATGTGTTCTTCCTATTCTTTCTTATTTACAGTCACTGCTCAAAGTGTTACACTTGTGGAACCCCTGCTTTTTTTTAAGAGGCCTCAACAAAGAAGCCAGCCGCTCCAGAAACAAAGAGCCACATGGCACTGGCCACAGCCCAGGAGCTTCAATTTAAAATGATGTCCTTGGATGGAAATGCCTTTTTTTTGGTTCAAGCATTTCATAGAGATGGGCCCCGTCTCTGAAACATGTCCACGCCTGGCTACTATCTACCGTGCTCTACTATCCAGCCCCTACTGAAATGCACAGGTTGCCTTTGAGAAGTAAGTGGCTTGCTGATGATCTGTGCTCCTCTTATTTGTGCTACTTTTTGAGAATCTGCCTCATGGTGTTTCTTCCTTCCACGGTCGATAACATAATTACCATGATCTTGCTAACTAGCCTCTTAATGGAGTGCCTAGACAATAGAGACTTGAGGCCTGTTTATATTGGGAGCAAAGTCTGACAGTTGCTAACTGCTTACTTTTCACAAACTGCACCTCTCAGGGTCAATGCTGCACGCTCACGATAAAACAAAAGACAAGGTGAACGCTGCCTCTGGCTTGATCAATTACAGGTAGGGGAGATCCCTGCCTCCAGCTTGATGATCAATTACAGGTAGGGCAGATCCCTGCCTCCAGCTTGACGATCAATTACAGGTAGGGCAGATCCCTGCCTCCAGCTTGACGATCAATTACAGGTAGGGCAGATCCCTGCCTCCAGCCTGATGATCAATTACAGGTAGGGGAGATCCCTGTCTCCATCTTGATGATCAATTACAGGTAGGGGAGATCCCTGTCTCCAGCTTGATGATCAATTACACGTAGGGGAGATCCCTGTCTCCAGCTTGATGATCAATTACACGTAGGGGAGATCCCTGCCTCCAACTTGATGATCAATTACAGGTAGGGGAGATCCCTGGCCTTCGGTTTGATCTATTACAGGTAGGGGAGATCTCTGCCTCCAGCTTGATCAATTACAGTTAAGGGCGTAACCTAGAGAGAAACATTGGGGGTGCAATTCTGGTCCGATTCCCCAACCTGCAGCGAATGGCAGCCTAATGCTTGAGATCGCCTGGCCATGCTGTGGTAGTCTGCAGGCAAAGTGAGCGGCGAGTAAGATCTTTTTCAATCCCAGTAAAGCTGGCACTGTTCATAAGCTTCTGCCCAGGTTTGTCATCCAACATCACTACTTCACTGACACCAATTTCCCAACCAATTGCAGAAAAGGAGCTCTTGTGGGGTAGTGTGAGATGTGAAATGTTCTGCCGGTCCTGGTTTTTGGCTCAGGTCACTTTGCTTTCTTCTACAGCATAGCAGTTATATGCTGTCATGGTACCTTATACGACTTTGTTTTTATGTACCTCTTCAGACCTGGTGCCTTCAGGTTTTAATGTGATACTCCATGTATGGAGGCCAGCAGGCTGAAGGCTTGACTCAGCCCTGCAGGGAACTGAGCTCACATGGAGCAGGCTTTCCACATGTCAGGGCAGCACTTCACTGCTGAGCTATCCACCCATGCAGGGTTCCATGTAGTGGATTGCAAGAGGTGTGGGCGTGCAAGCCAGGACCACGGACAGCAGCAAAGCTGTACTGAACGAGGGCTCTATTTCGCTTAGAAGTCTCATCCAGTCTTGGCTTTTCAGTCAACAGAGGCTTGCATTCTGGGACTAGTAGTTTTACTTTTCCTCGGGTTTGGACCTACAATGCAGTGCACTACTGGATAAAAAGCAAAAATCTGCGACTTGGCACCTACTTTGTCGCCACCTCCGACCTACTCCCTACGGTGTTTATGAAGCTGAGGCACATACCCCAACAGGTGTGAGTGGTTCATCTTGCTTTATTTATTTTCTTTGCATTCTCGTGCCTGCCATATGTCCTTTTGCTTTTGCAAATGAAGAACTACATTTACCAGAATGCAAAGAAAACAGGAAACCTGGACTGATGATACGGTACACCAAAGAACTCGAGCTACCTGTAGTGTAATCATGCCAAGTATAATTAAAAGTATGGCGCCACCACCTGATAATGATGGCTGGTGCCACCACCTGATAATGATAGCGATTGCCACCACCTGATAATGATGGCTCGTGCAACCACCTGATAATGATAGCGATTGCCACCACCTGATAATGATAGCGATTGCCACCGCCTGAAAATGATGGCGCGTGCCACCACCTGAAAATGATGGCCCGTGCCACCGCCTGATAATGATGGCGCGTGCCACTGCCTGATAATGATGGCACCACCTGATAATGATGGCGCGTACCACCGCCTGATAATGATGGCGCGTGCCACCGCCTGATAATGATGGCGCGTGCCACCGCCTCATAATGATGGCGCGTGCCACCTGTCTGCACAGTGGAACATCCTGTGCTGTTTCTTTTTCTGCACTCTGCTACTTGCAAGTACATTGAAGTAAAGTGGGCATTCACAAGTAATATTGGACAGCTTGCGTTATCTGTGAACTCCTCCCAGGGTTATGCTATTACGACTGTCATCTGCTCTTTATAAATACAGCTTGTTATTATGTAGGAGTTTTTATATGATGTTTAGTACGACAAAAAATGTCAACTATTTCTGCTTGTAAAAGAAGCGAGCGAATTGGCCAGCCAGCCTTGTGAATTGCCAGAAGTATTCACCTTGCCCTTTGCTTCACAAGTTAATCAGTCAATGGAAGAGTGCGGCGGGGACTTGGTGTTGGCATGCACAGGTGCCCACCAGAGAGTTAATGACTCGAACATTTAACCCTTTCAGCAAGATTCGGGGATTTTCGCCTAAAAAGTTCACTGTAGGCGAACCTGCCAGCAGCGGCCATTCCCCATTAATTGCCAAATGCAGGCCATCGCTTGATTAAAACAAAAGAACTTTAAAGTGGGGCTCGGAGCAAAGCAGACATGGTGAAAACAATAATTGGCAGCAGGGCACAGCACTTTGATGGGTTCACGCCAATGGTGGACTGGCCTATAGGGACCTCGGGAGATGTCCTTGCAGGCCTCTGCACCCTGGGCCTCTTTTGTGTGGTAGCCTGTTCCATTTCCAAATGCTCTCATAGGTAAAGCGTTGGGATTGCTGAACAAGTCTAATATGGCGCCACTTTGAACATTATTTCCAGGGCATCTTTTGGTTGTTAGTCCACCCCTGGTTCACACACCCCGCTAGCGACAGCTCAAGGCCGCATCACACCTTCCCATCCAAGTCCAGGGCAAAACACCGCCTTGACGACATGCCAATGACTGGGCGGCCTGGCCGCGCCAGCCTGCCTTCCTTCTCTTCCTCTCCTGCCACTTTGATCTATTGTCTTACAGCGGCCTGGTAGATTTTCCTTTCTGGGCCGTATCGTGCCCACCCACCCCTTTCCCCACACCACACCCCAGTAGTGTGCTCATGGCTTCAGTGCTAAAATGCACCCTTTCACCGCCTGCCTTAACGGTTTGCTGGCTTGTCTAGCACCCATTTTCTGCCTAGCGCCCAAATGCTCCTCCTGTACCCCTGCTCCAAGGCTCGCTCCCACAGAGATTTTCCTCTTACTCTTTCACACATCGTCCCCACATCCCTGCCCCTCACAGGCTTATCTGCTGACATGGTATCCCCTACTCCCACCGTTCCTACCCCCATCCCACCAATGACACCCATTTCTCCCATCCAGCGATGGCGGACCAGTCAGCTCTCTGATCTTAGTGCCATGTCCCTTTCCCCGGCCGCTCCCTTGCTTGCCCATGGCTCGAGCAACTGTTCACCCCACTAACCCAGAGCCTTCACCTTCCCTGCTTGCCCATGGCTCTACTCACCCACCGCTCACCCGACTAACCCACACCCTCCACCTCCCCTGCTTGCCCATGATTCTAGCCACCCACCGCTCATCCCACAAACCCACCCTCCACCTTCCTTGCTTGCCCATGGCTCGAGCCACCCACCGCTCACCCCACTTACCCACACCCTCCACCTTGCACCTTACACTTTCCTTGCTTGCACATGGCTCGAGCCACTGCTCACCCCACTTACCCACACCCTCCACCTTCCCTGCTTGCCCACGGCTCCAGCCACCCACCGTCCACCCTACTAACGCACACCCTCCATCTTCCACCTTACACTTTCCTTGCTTGCACATGGCTCAAGCCACTGCTCACAACACTAACCCACAGCGTCCACCTTCCCTGCTTGCCCATGATTCTAGCCACCCACCACTCACCGCACTAACCCACAGCCTCCACTTTCCCTACTTGCCCATGGCTCTAGCCACCCACGCTAACCCCACTAACCCACACCCTCCACCTTCCCTGCTGGCCCATGGCTCGAGCCACCCACTGCTCACCCCAGTAACCCACACCCTCCACCTTCCGTGCTTGCTCATGGCTCGAGCCACCCACTGCTCACCCTAGTAACCCACACCCTCCACCGTCCCTGCTTGCCCATGGCTCTAGCCACCCACCGCTCACCCCACTAACCCACACCCTCCACCTTCCCTGCTTGCTCATGGCTCTAGCCACCCACCGCTCACCCCACCAACCCACACCGTCCACCGTGCCTGCTTGCCCATGGCTCTAGCCACCCACCGCTCACCGAAATAACCCATATCCTCCACTTTCCCTGCTTGCCCATGGCTCTAGCCACCCACGCTAACCCCACCAACCCACACCGTCCACCGTGCCTGCTTGCCCATGGCTCTAGCCACCCACCGCTCACCGAAATAACCCACATCCTCCACTTTCCCTGCTTGCCCATGGCTCTAGCCACCCACGCTAACCCCACTAACCCCACATCCTCCACCTTCCCTACTTGATCATGGCTTTAGCCACCCACTGCTCACCCCACTAACCCACAGCCTTCACATTCCCTGCTTGCCCATGGCTCTAGCTACCCACTGCTTACCCCACAAACCCCGAACCTACACCCTCCACCTCCCCTGCTTGCCCATGATTCTAGCCACCCACCGCTCACCCCACAAACCCACCATCCACCTTCCTTACTTGCCCATGGCTCGAGCCACCCACCGCTCACCCCACTTACCCACAGCCTCCACCTTCCCTGCTTGCACATGGCTCGAGCCACCCACCGCTCACCCCACTAACCCACACCCTTCACCTTCCCTACTTGCTCATGGCTCTAGCCACCCACCGCTCACCCCACTAACCCACACGTCCACCGTGCCTGCTTGCCCATGGCTCTAGCCACCCACCGCTCACCGCACTAACCCACAGCCTCCACTTTCCTTGCTTGCCCATGGCTCTAGCCACCCACGCTAACCCCACTAACCCCACAAACTCCACCTTGCCCTGCTTGCCAATGGCTCTAGCCACCCACCGCTCACCCCACTAACCCACACCGTCCACCGTGCCTGCTTGCCCATGGCTCTAGCCACCCACCGCTCACCGCACTAACCCACAGCTTCCACTTTCCCTGCTTGCCCATGGCTCTAGCCACCCACGCTAACCCCACACCCTTCACCTTCCCTGCTTGATCATCGCTCTAGCCACCCACTGCTCACCCCACTAACCCACAGCCTCCACCTTCCTTGCTTGCCCATGGCTCTAGCTACCCACTGCTTACCCCACAAACCCCGAACCCACAGCCTCCACCTTCCCTGAATGCCCATGGCTCTAGCCACCCACCACTCGCCCACACCCTCCACCTCCCCTGCTTGCCCATGGCTCCAGCCACCCACCGTCCACCCTACTGACCCACACCCTCCACCTTTCACCTTCCACTTTCCTTGCTTGCACATGGCTCAAGCCACTGCTCACACCACTACCCCACACCCTCCACCTTCCCTGCTTGATCATGGCTCTAGCCACCCACTGCTCACCCCACTAACCCACAGCCTCCACTTTCCCTGCTTTTCCATGGCTCTAGCCACCCACCGCTCACCCCACTAACCCACACCCTCAACCCTTTTCACCGATCTTTAAAACTCAGTGTTCCCCTCTCCTCCGTTACTTGAAACGAATAGCACTTTCCATACCACTTTTTTTTTCTTTTTTGCGGGGTGGGGAGGGACCTCCCATACCCCATATTGTCCTATAAGCCTAAGCCTACCCCAACCCCACATACATTTTTCCCAAATTTCTGGATTTGTTTAGTTGTTCATGTTTTAGTAAAAAAAGCATTCTCTGTAATGTATGCAGGAAAATCAGTGGACACCGTCAGATAGGATTCAAATCCATTCGTATTTCTATCCATAGGTGAAGAAATCACGCTCTCCATTACAGCCTTTGATCCCCAGGAATCCGTCATAGATTAATGCATGGCTTCTTATACGGCGCTCTGACGCCCCTTGTACTTAATTTGAGCGGTAAACCTATTTCAAAACCTTATGTGTCACACACAAATGTCTCGCCAATAAAGCCCCCATTTATCTGAACAACACCATCAAGAAAAAAACATCCAGTAGGACTCACAGATCCGATAACTACGCACTCTTGTAGATCCCGCGTCATAAATGTACCAGAGCAGGAGGTAGCAGCTTGCAAGTCCTTGCCCCTACACACTGGAATTCCCTCCCACTCAATATCAAGCAGGAGGAATCCTTCCTAGGTTTTATAAAAGCCTTAAAAACATGGTTATTTAACCAATTCTAGCAAATTCTAGACAGCCACCTCAGTTATTATGAGTCCTCCCGGGCTAATAGAACACTCATCCTGGGGTGGACTGAACTGAACATTGTAAATACAACTGAATGCCGTGTGTACTTCCTTATGCACACTTTAATTGTTTTATTTTGTAACCGCATTTACCTGCTAAATGTATATATGCTACGGAAGTAGCCATGTCTAAGATCATTTCTAAAGCTGTCTGTAAGCACGCCGTGATGCCGCAGGGTCTGGGCGTGTAACAAATGTAATAAATAAAGTAAAATAAAATACAAACCTACATGTGCAATAAAATAAGTAAACTAACTAAAGATGCAAATACATATGCGCTTGGTTTGACTCGCAGGCATTTGCTCACACAAACCTTTTAAACGCCATGCTCCCTCTTGCCCAATCTATGCATAAAGTGACCAGCGACTGGGGATGGCAGTGGGCATTTTCCCCACTCCTTCACGCCCCGGAGGGGGGAATGAGCAGTCAGGCTCTTTTCTTTATCTATGTGGCATTATGATACTGGAACTTCCTGAGATTCAAGCGGGTCAGATCCCACATTCTGCAAACCACCCAAAGTCCCCCCCCGCCCCCAAGGCATGTGGCTGCCGCTCAGGTCCACAGCACTGTTCCTCCTATAACCACCTCTGCATGGCCGAAGCCGCCACTGATCCTGGTTGACACAGTTTCTCACAAGGTGCCATGTCTCCTCTGAGGCACACACACAGGGGTGTTGCTAGGTCTGGAAAGATCCGGGGCTACGCTAATGTCGAGACTTGGGGCTAGCTAGTCCTTTGGCTGTAGCCCCTGGGCTTCTTTCTATCCGGGGCTACAACTAAAAGACCTGGGGCTATAGCCCCCCTAGCGACACCTCTGCACACGCATCCTGCATGTAATATTGCCAAAGCCAGCCTCGCCCCGTTCCACCCCAAGGAGCGTTGCTCCACCTACAAGGATGCGTTATTCCCGGGATAACGCTTGACCTTTATCTGTGAGGACTTCTTCTCTGCTCTGAATGCCCTACACTGTGATCGCAGCACTTACTTCTTTCTTGTTTCTCTGCTTGCCATAATATATTGCTCAAATGACCTGTGTACCCGAATATATGTACACAGGTGTGCCGTCTGTTTTGATACAGCTGTATCAAAAACAGACGGCCTCGCTACCAATCACACAATGAACTTGGCATACCGACCCGCAGCACCCCTCAAACTGCCATGGGGTCGAAACACTATGCATCCCAGACTAGCAACTGCCACACCACCCTCGCGACAGTCCACATTAAGCACCACACCACGACAGTGCACATTACAGACCACACCGCAACAGTGCACATTACGCACCACACGTCCCAGTAAGTGATAGCTTACTATGCTGCACATGTCATGCAAATGTTGCATGCAATGTTAGCCTAATATCTGTGTTATCAAACCATAAAACTGTCTGAAATGTTTACCATTCTTTTATGTGTGTGTGGGGGCACTGCCATTTGTTTGTTTTGTTGTACATTCCGGACACCCAGAACTGCGCAACAGTGCACCAGTCCTACAAGGCCATACTGGCCAGCCTCCAGAGGGGGCTCTAGAGAGACAGCCTGCACGGCGGGCCGCCCCTCTGGCCACACCCCCTCCCCGGGGGTATCTAGCATCTCCTCTGCTTCAGAGACGGAAGGAGGCATCCCCGGGCCCAGCCACATCCGGCTTTGGGCTGCGGGGAGCAGTTATAAGGCGGAGGCTGCT
Source organism: Ambystoma mexicanum (assembly GCF_040938575.1). Taxonomy (NCBI): domain Eukaryota; kingdom Metazoa; phylum Chordata; class Amphibia; order Caudata; family Ambystomatidae; genus Ambystoma; species Ambystoma mexicanum. The sequence goes on from NC_090926.1 coordinate 310,917,660, forward strand.
GGGGCTACTCTGCAAAACCAGAAGTGACAAGTGTCACCCGGGAAAGTTCAACTATTGCAAGCCCAGGTAAAACCCTAAGGGCCACCTTAAAAGTCTAAGGCAATTGCTTCAGTTAATGGCTGGGACCGCCCTCAAATTGTGTATGACTCCAATAAATGTGATCTTGTGTTTCCAAATTCTATAGAACTTGTCTGTGTGATTATTATGAGTAATGAAACCATTGCATCTATCTCTTGCTTTCTGGGGGGTAGCGGGGGGACTATAGTGGGGGATGGCCCTGCTAAGCAGTTGGCACTTTACAAATTACTGTGAGATTCCTTCGACTGTCCCAGTCCCTGATCTGCTTCCGTGTTCCCTCTGACCCTCCTCCTTGGAGCATGTGTAGGGACCGGTTCCCGGTGCTCCTTTCCTCCTGCACCCGATCCATTCTTGACCGCTCCACGTCCCATGCCACCAGACCAAGACCACCTTCTCTACCCCCCTCATCTCATATCTCTGATCCCATCCTCGCAAGTGCCTCTCTCCCCCCCAGGCCCATGCGCGCCGCGCGCCACTGTCCTCGCATCTTCTTGCCTCTTGGCTGATGACTCTACCTCTTCTCCTTCCCAATTCCACAGATGACAAGCATCTGGACTGCCCTCCAATATCCCCCTCCTCTTTCCTGCTAGCTTCAAGTCCCACTCTTGCACCCATGGTCCCTTCTGAACTGCCACGCTTCCCCCTGCATTCAAACTCATGGTGTGCTCCAGTTGCCCCATTCATGTCACCGGTTCAATAGTGGTACCATAGACTTACCCCCACTGCTAGCCTCTCTTTCCCCTCTCACTTGCCTCTGTGATCCTCACAACTTGCGTCGCCTTTCAAAATCTATTACAAATGCATACTTTGTAGCGCCTTCCTATTGGAACACTGAGGGAATAGATGCTTCTGTAACTTTTCCAGAAATCTTCTGTGCGCCGCCATTGGTAGACATCGGGACATCGGAGGAAGGAGGCACTTTTTCTAACTACATTTGGTGAATGTTCTCTACAGGAGCACACGAGGATGGGAACACTTCAGAAACACAGGTTTCATTTGACCCTTTACTAGGTGTGTTCACCCGTGCTGTTTTCTCCACTGTTGACAGGTGTGCGCTGTATTCTTCAGGTGCATTACACACGTCTTGTAGGCTGAATAAATAGACCGTTTCCATTCATCTTGTGTTGGTATTAATTGCAGAATCCGCCCGGAAGATGGACCCAGGGTCTGAAGTGCACTGGCTCGAGGTTCTGCCACGGGAGCAATGGTGAAAGGACAGCACCAATAAATGACACTATAAGGACACATTGACCATAGCGTTTACTCCAAGCCTCGCTTCTACAGCAGGGCCCCGTGTTGTGTCACAGAGGAGGTGCCCTCCGCTTTTTTATATTGGACCATGCACTTAAGGATGGCGTGCCTGTGGGGGTGGGGGGGGGGGTAAGATAGAGAAAGGCGTGGACACATCAAAGGGAAGCTTTGCCTTCCTGCACGAGAGCAGAAACGGACGATTTATGTGCAAAAGCGCCACTATGGGAAGGGGTCCGGAATGATGTGAGCTCCTCCTCAGTGAGGGTTCTAACGCAAGCAGTAAGAACAGCTGAATAACCCCTGCATTTGTCCATTTGTACCCATAGCCAATAAGCCACATTTTTGCTCATTCTTCTGTTTCCCTTTATTTTCCTTTAAGAAAATTAGCAGGAATGAGACGGTTGTTTTTCAAAATGGCAAACTTGGCTGCAGTTTTATGTTCACAACAAAAGAATCACTGCACACATTTAGTGAAATTCAGTCTGTAAGTGTGGCGCTTGCTCCGTGTCCAATCCACCTGCTTCCCCCTATTCCTTTGCATAAAGTCCATAGTAGGCCCAACTCTCCCAACCCATTGTGCCTGAGCCTACTCTGCCCCTGCAGGTGTCCATGGGCAGGGAGAGCGCTGTTTCTTTTGGAGGAAGCTGAGCCCTTGTTGTTACCACCCGACGGCCCTGCTGTTAGGCTGCCAAGAGGCGCTGGTCCGAGAAGAGTGAAGACCCTTCCAGCTTCCTCCTGGCTCATTCGGAGTCGGTCGCCCAAACACTGGCATCTTCCCGCCTGACCGTTCTGCGACAGCGATGACCAGGTGTCATCCTCCTCATGTTCCTTTGTGGGGTGGGGGGTGGAAAACGAAATCCTTCTCCTCTCCAGCGACGGGGCGGGCCTCCTACTGCAGGTGCTGGATGCTTCCTGCTGTAGGACGCCCGCTCATCATAAAGGGCTTACCCAACCCATTTCCATTGTTTGCCCTTCGCTGGCTTTTGGTTGTTTTTGGCGCTGTTTCTCGCGCAAGGCCTCCCCTCACCCAGGGAGCGGGGAGGAGTGGTAGTGGAGGACCCTGCAGGTGTTACTGTGCCGCCGCCTCCATTTTCCTCTGTTTTCTCGTCGACAGCTTCATTCTTACTGGCAAGTCAAGTGTGGTATTATCCCCAAGTCTGGGCGATTCCCCCGTCACATTCCTCGCTAACTCCTAGCATTCCCCAGTCAAAGTTTTGACTTCTTCTTTCGGTGACGACGTAGTGCCTGCTATGTCCTCATTAATTTCCCACTCGCGCAGTTGTCGGGACATATTTTGTCCGGCCTTAGGCGGATCTTGGGCGGATTCTTTTACTGGGATTTGTCGGTTCAATTGCTCAGTTCCAGCCGTTCCTCTGGTTTGGCTTCATACTAGTTCTGCCCAGTGCTTAATGTGTGAGGGTGCTTGCCAGGGCACCGCCATGGGACTTATTTCTGAGCCCCGGCACTTATGGTTTCAGACACAGTGTGATTATGATGTGGTGTTTTGGTAACCTTATTATTGTAACTACCAGTATGATGATTTTGTTTAAAGACACACTTAAACGTGTCTCATGTCAAGACACAACGCGCATGATATTTTATGTGTATGTTCATAGGCATTTGTAAATCGCACTTCTGCTGTAGTGAGTACATCCGTCAACCACAAAAAGCCGGTGGGTGTTGCAGCTTTACGCCCCAATATATATATATATTTTTATTTGCATATGGTTCTGTTATGAAGACGAATGGGACTCAGGTAAGTCTTCATATAGGTTGTTTATTTAAGTAACAGGATGAAAAGACCCCCCACAACTGAGGACCCTTCTGCTTCAGTCCAGAGACACCAACTGCCAAATATAGAACATTGAGAACAACATAAAGACTTGCAGGCTGGTTCTATGACATCACCAGAGCAAAGTGAACCAGATTAACATAGCATTCCATTTCATGCTTACCATGCAGCACTACTCTTGATAAGCAACTTCACAACACATCTCCCCCTTTTTTTTTTAAAGACGTATGTGTATACATAAACTAATTTTCTTAAAGATGTGTGTGTATACAAAAATTAATTTGCGTTACTACATCTCCTCACCTCTGACTCTCCTCACCTCTGACCTCTCTTCGTAGTGGCAACTCTACTTTTGTTCCAAACCTGACCACCATCTACTCGCACTGCACCCTTCATAACTGCAACTACCCTAACTGGATCAGAGTATAATGGCTCTCCCTTCCTCTTTACCACACCCTTTTTTATCCTTACCCAGTCACCTCGTTCCACATGCAATTCCTTTCTTCCTCTCTTCTTGTTTTCCCGCATGACCCACTCACTGTTCTTTTTCTTCAAGACATTCCTCACTTGATCAATAACCACATCCGAATCTCTTCTCCTCCCTAACCATGGAGGACATGCTATAGAGGACGGTTTTCGACCCCTCATTAGTTCAAAAGGACACAATCCAGTAGTTGTGTGAGGTGCCATGCGCAAAGCCCACATTCTGTTTTGAATGGTCACTAACTTGTCGAAACCACACTGTTCACCCATGCGCACGCTCTCCATCACACACCTATTTAACCTTTCTACCATTCCGTTAGTTTCAGGATGGTATAATGCTGTCCTCTTATGGGCTACTCCACACTTCTTTAAATATGCAGGAAATACACCTCCCACGAATTGAGTTCCATTATCCGTGAGAACACTTTCAGGTAAACCTTCACTTGCAAAAATTTCCTGCAACACCTTCACCATGTTTTCTCCTGATATTTCACGGACAACCTTGAATTCTACCCACCTGGAAAATAAATCAACCACCAGAACCACATACTTTCCTCGTCCATAGCCTAGCTCAACCGGACCTAAAATGTCCATTGCTATTTCACTCCAAACCTTGGTTGGAACACCTACATCAATAAGAGGTTGTTTTCTAGCCTCCACCCCCTTCCCACTCTTGATGCAAAAATGACATTCTGCCAGGCGATTCTCAACCTCTGTGTCAAATCCCGGCCACCAATAATCCGATCTCAAAACCCCGTTGGTTTTGGTAATACCAATATGACCACTATGAGCTAGGTCAATAATCCTTTTCCGTATAACTGCCGGAGCAACTGCTCTCTCCCACCTGAACAGCACACCATCATTAACAGACAATTCATCCCTAACCTCCCAATAAGGTCTTTCCGCCTCGACCAATTCAGATTTGTTGGGCCAAACGGATGCCAATATATAAGTAATTACCTTGCTAATTATTTCGTCCATTCTAATCTCCGCCAACCACTCTTCCTTAGACACAATTCCTTCAGTGTTCACAAACACCATTTCCATTTCCATCTCCTCAATTAACCCTTCCTGGGTTGCAACTCTCACCCTTGAAAGATTGTCTGCTAACATGTTCTCCTTCCCAGGAATGATCTCCATAGAAAATGTGTGCGCTTGCATCCTGGTAACCCACCCGGCTACCCTGCGTGACACCTTATCCAAACCTTTACTTTCGAAAATAACCTTTAAGGGCTTATGATCCGTGCGTAAAATAAATTCCATACCCCACACAAAATTCCTGAACCTCTCAACTGCCCAATAACATGCTAAAGCTTCCTTCTCAAGCACGGAATACCTCAACTCTGCACCTTTCAACCCACGTGATGCATGTTCTATCACTTCTTCTGAACCATCATCCTGTTTCTGCGAAAGTACTGCACCCAGACCACCATCGCTGGCATCTACTGTGATAATGGAACATCTCCTTGTGTCAAAACATCCCAATGGCCAGGCCATATCAATCTCTTGTTTGATCCTTGCAAACTCCATATCACACTTTTTGTTCCATATAAACTCAGCACCCTTTTTTAGAATCTTCCTCATTTCCAACACCTTGGATGCATAATTCATGACAAACCTTTGATAGAATTCCGTCATGCCCAAAAATGAACGCAGTTCACTTTTATTGGTTGGCTTCTCAATCACCTTTATCGAATTTACAATACTCTCCTTGGGTATCACCCCTTCATGTGAAACTTCATGGCCTAAGTAATCAACTTTGGAAACCACAAATTTACACTTTTCCTGCCTCAACGTGATTCCTCTCTCCTCAAAGATTCTCAACACCTCGAGCAATCTTTTGTCATGTTCTTCCAGCGTTTCCCCACATACCAAAACATCATCTTGGAAACAAAACACCCCCTTCACACATCTGAGCAACCGATCCATCACTTTTTGAAAAACCGACGAGGCCGATGCCAATCCAAAAGGCATCCTTCTAAACTGAAAAACTCCCTCGTGAGTGATGAAAGCAGTACATTTTCTACATCCCTCCTCCAACTCAATCTGGTGATAGGCTGAGGCCATATCCAATTTTGAAAAGAATTTCCCCCACCCAACCATGGTCAACATTTCACACATGTTAGACAACGGGTGCCTATCAACCATGACGCATTTGTTGAGTTCACGCATGTCTATGCACAATCTTAGATCCCCTGAACTCTTTTTAACAACGACTACCGGGGACACCCATTCAACACCACCTGCCTTCTCAATTACACCGGACTTTAACAAATTCATCAACTCCTTCTTGACCCCTTCCCTTAAGGACAAGGGCACTGGCCTGAGCTTAGCAGCCACGGGTGTACTATTTCGCTTTAATACGATTTGGTGTATAAAACCTTTCACTTTCCCCATGTTTCCATTGAACACACCTCTGTGCTCTTCTACATATTTGCATGACCCTACACATGGTCCTGACACCTGAAAGACCTACTCGTCTTTGTTGGGATCTAGCCTGATGGCAAGATTTTTCTGCTCCCTCCATCCTAATAAGGTCTGACCTCTTTTCGTTATGTAAACCTTGCCATTACATTTACGTCCCTTGAACTCAAACTCGCACCAGACATACCCCAACAAGTCAATCTTATCTTGATTATAACCACCTGGATTTATATCAGGTTTAGATAGGCCGGACACTTCTCCTTAAATGTCCTTCTCAAATACATTTTTAGGCACTAAGGTAATTTTAGACCCAGAATCTGCCATCATGGATATCTCATGGCCATTCACTTTAACTAATGCATACGGACGCTCACAATCATCCATGTTTTCACTCTCCGACACAACATTAACAGTGTTAATAACAACACTCTGCAATGGAATAGACATTTCCTCCTCAGACGATCTTCCATCTTCTTCTTCATTCACATATAAGACTTTCCTTTGATTACTGTATCCAAATTGAAAGTGTTTACAGCAGTTCACATAATGCCCCTTCCTTTTACACCTAGCACATGTAGCCCTGCGACCCGGGCATACAACAGATGATGCAAAATGTGTGTTGCTAGCACAACGGAAACAAAGTCTTTCATCCTTCTTCTCCGTCTTCTGCACTGTCTCTTGACCTCTTTTCTCCTCCACAACTCCACGACTTGACTGCCGATTCCTGGACTTTTTCTTTGGCTTCCCATCAGTCACACTTAAGACTTCAGATTTGTTCTCCTTTGGATCTCCCATCTCATTTTTAGATAACTTGGCTACACACGCTAAGGAATGTTCTACTCTTCTTGCAATGTCCAACACTTCATCTAAATTTGGCTCATCTCTCAGCCATATTTCCTCTCGAATTTTGTTTGCCCTGCAATGTGTCATAAACTGATCACGTATGTGTTCATCAAATTTATCTTGAAATTTGCAAGACAAGGCAAGATGTCTCAACGCCGTTACATATTCTTCCACCGATTCTCCAGATGCCTGCACACGCATGCAAAAGTTATAACGCTCCAATATAGTGCTGGTCTTGGGGTTGAAGTGCTTATCCAACTCCATCAAAGCCACATCAAATTCGTTCATGTCATCTCCAGAGCCATCACCATGGGGTTGTGGGAGCGTCTCGTATACTCTCTGACCCTCATACCCCAAGAAATGCAGTAACAAAGCTAATTTTCTCTCACTTGAGTAAGATGTTCCCCCAGCTGCTCTCAAATAGTGCAAGAACCCCTTGTGCCATTGGGCCCATAACATTTTAACAGGTCCTGCAATTGGCATGAAAATTGGTGGACCTGCGATGCCCGTAAACCTGCCATGCTGCTGAGCAATGCTCCTAGCTGGAACAGTAGACTGTTTCAATGAACACCTCTTGGCTGTGAGAAAGACTCTTGGCCGGCTCTCCACTCTCGTATAGTTGCAGTAGGTGCACAGTACAATCCTAAAAGTGCAGCTCCTGGTTTTGCAACAAAAAAAATGCACTGAAAAATAATTCACCGTGTATCAATGAACCACCATCAGTTTCTTCTGCATGTCGAACCTACACTTGTCCATACGGTAGGTTGCACTGCTCATGTGTGACCGCTGGGCCGTGTGTTTTTATTTTTTTTGTGCCGTGCGCGCTTTACCATCAATACGGTATTACTCTCAACTGTGTCCTGCCCACTGCCTCCCCGTCAACCAACACGGCGTGCGTTGTGCGGGTATGAAAGTCCAAAACGCAGTATCGTTGCCGCTCACAGTCACTGTGAGCCTCCTCGCCTCACACGGGTGAACTACTCCTTCACGCTTCTTTGCCTCGAAGCGAGACAGTGCTGCTGGGGCCCGCGCACTTTTCCCCCCGGAATATACGGCCTGGGGAATGGCCTCGTCCGGCCCAGAAGGGCACTAGGATCGATGGGACTGCGCGGCAGGCCTCCGTCGGCGCTGGCGGGGCAACGCGCACGGCACTTACTTGAGTGTAGGCAGCAGGAACTCACGCTGGAGGCAACGACGTCCGTCCGATTATCTCGTTCAAGGGCCCGCTCCTGCACTGCCAGATAAGCCGGGCGGCCCAGAGCACTGGACAACAGGAGAGGGCACGGCGGGTCTTCACTCCCTCGGAGGTCACTACAATGCTCAAGGAAGCGGAGCGATTTACGCGCTGGAGAGAGGTCGTGGGAGGTCTCCTGTCATCCCATCCTCGTCGCCATTGTTATGAAGACGAATGGGACTCAGGTAAGTCTTCATATAGGTTGTTTATTTAATTAACAGGATGAAAAGACCCCCCACAACTGAGGACCCTTCTGCTTCAGTCCAGAGACACCAACTGCCAAATATAGAACATTGAGATCAACATAAAGACTTGCAGGCTGGTTCTATGACATCACCAGAGCAAAGTGAACCAGATTAACATCGCATTCCATTTCATGCTTACCATGAAGCACTACTCTTGATAAGCAACTTCACAACAGGTCTGACATGAACCTTTACAAAAAAAGGAAACCTGAAATAACATATAACAATAAAACCAAAAAAGAATAACTACAGAAACAGAAAAAACAAGTAATCTACTAAACAAAAAATAAGAGAAGAGGATAAGATACACTTTTCCACCATTAATACACTGATCGGAAAAAATTACCTAAAATTTCAGAATTTTGCTGTTACTGCTCCAAAGAAACATTATTCCATTATTTTGCACATTTTTAAAACCCAAACTATCGAAGCTGTTAAAGCCCCCATATTTGTTGACAGCATAGGGCACAGACGTGGGTGGTGGATACAGTGGGTGTGGAGCTTCCCATCCTAACGTATCAGGGCAGTGTTTGAAAATATTTGAGCCCCGGCACTTAATTTGATTCTGTCCCTTCATCCCCGTCCTGCATTATTACATATTCACGCAAAATTGACAAATGTATGTAGAAGCATTTTATTTGAAATAATGTAACTGTTGATAGAAACAAATGTATTGACATATTAATGGTGAGTCACACTGACCATGACTTGGTTGGGTTTTATAGACAATAAATGTGCATGTATCATAATTATTTTTTTAATTGTGAGATTGTGCCTTTTAATATCAGATGCCATGTTTCACCCTTGTCATTCAAACACACTGTAGGGCATGTGGATACAACGCACAGGTTATTTGGCTTTGCATTTGCTAATGGATGTGCATTTAGCTGGGCATGGAATTTGTTGAGTTCCACAGATTTCATCTGATTTGGCTTTGCCAGTGTAGTGGGGGCGTTAACCCCCCTACCCCTAGCATACCACCAAGATAACAGACACCACTCACTAAAGCAGCCCCACAGACCATAACCGGATGACATCACCAAAGTAATCAGCCGCATTACTCTTAGGCACGAAGAACATGCTTATGACTCACTTAGCTAGTTGCACAAGAATACACATGAACTGCTTACTGACGCTTAAACACAACTAACATGAACAGCCATGTAAATCAAGATGGAAGCCACAGCTGCATTGAAATGAATGGAAGACACTGGAGAGGCTCATGAACACAGGGAGATGCCTGACACACTAATTTCCCTGAGAAACGCAGACCAGGCTGGCAGTGCAGCTATTGTGCACAGCTTTGCCAAGGACACCAAGAGAGAGAATGTTTTGAGTCAACATAAAACATAGGACACCTGCAAGGGCAATTTTTGACGGACGGACAATTGATGTCATTTTGAAAAGGAATTGGTCCTGATGAAGATGATCGAAATACAAGTATCATCCAAACCGGGTGACCCGAATTTCCCATAGATGTCTCTAATTTACTTAAGACACATGTCACAAAATAACTAATCTTTAATGCCAAGACTCTATGTGACTCACATTTGGCTCTTTTTTTGACTCACATTGCGGCATTAGGTAATAAAATCGCGGCAAAAATGTTGCTGGTAAAAGAAATCGCAGGCAAAAATGCTGTTGTTTGACCCGGTAAAGGTGTATACCATTTAAGGGGAGCGTGGGTTGCGGGGGTTGCGGGGGTGTCCCCCGCTCCCCTTAAATGGTATAATGGGTCTGGGGATTGCGGGGGGCGTTCCCCGCATCCTTTACATGATTGTGGCGGAAAAACCACAGCATTTTTGCCGCAATATTTTGTATTCACTGCCATTTTTGCTGCGATTTTAAGACATGGAACCCACATTGCCTCCCTTGATTTCTCCCCACAATACCATGAATAACTCAAATTGGCACACTGGTCTGTAAAGGAAGCAAAGGAACATTTATGAGAACTAAGGAAGGCAATCGTTTTTTACCCTTGTTGTGCGTACTACACATATTGGGCATAATATAGAGACTCTTCTATATTTTTTATGGGTGAGTGGAGCACACTCTGCGGAGGGTGAATAAACCGTTCGAAATAACTCCCCCATGAACTGTTCCATCTCGGTATACCCATGGTTTTTAAGCCTCTCCGGGACTGGCTCCCGGGCAGAGCAGTTGATGATAAATCACTATACATTGTAGAGCTAGGGACAGCGGCCTCTCTTCTATTTCTCTTAGACAGGCTTTGCACTACCGCCACTTAGGGCGCAACCACCCTACAGGGCTAGGGCGTGCTTCTGGCCAGGGTCAGATAGGAAACACTATGACAGTTTCTTGCTAAATTACAGTCACAAAAATGACTCCTTGCCTATTCCTGTTTTGTGTGATTCTAGGGCAATAAGGTGAACATTCTCATAAATGCAAGCAGAGAAACTCAAGTTTATGCTCCCTACACACGTGATCTGAACCGGGGAAACCAAGCCCATTTATTCGAGCCAGGCAGAGACCGTTGTTCCCATCAAATTGAAGACAGAAGATACACATATGACACAGCATGATGTTGGAAGTTAAAATGTCCTTGCCCACGGCCAGAGGAGTCAGAGAGTGGTTACCCTTATTGGGAAAAGGCAGCACTCTGGGGTGCTCCTCCCCACGACCCATTGTGCTCATGTGCTGGTTGCTTTCCCAGGCTGAGAAGGCCTGCAATAGCCAATCCTTTCCCACTGTCGATGCTAGTTCACGCTTTTTTGCAAAAGCCAATAGAAATGTGCCAGCATGGCATGCTTGTAGTTGCAACATCTTGTAGGTGGTCCCAGGCGGAGTTAGCCAATACGGCCGGACGAATTGGATCATCTCTCCACTATATAATCTATGTCTATCTCTACTGCTCATCTAATCCCATCTCATCTGAAGGTTTAGAATGTATTTTTTGTTTGTGATGCCACTGGGGCTTAAACCCCCCATGACAGGCCTGTTACAGTGAGAGAGAGAGAGCTTTGTAAATCATGCAACATTTGCTTCTCAATCCCTGTTGCAACAGACTTTAATAAACTGAAAGATTTGTCACATTTCTGGACTCTTCCGTGTCTGTGTGCGGGGGATTTCTCTGGCCCAGTACTTCCTCCTTAACTTCACCAGAAAACAAACAGGCAGAATATGTGGAATTGCGCAGTGAATGGGGAGGGGTTGCAATAACAGCCACTACTGGTTGTTTACAGTCGTGCATGCAGGCATTGAACACATAAGAGATGTCATAGGGAGACACTGCATGTGTGTTGACAGGGGATTTGTGAGCCAGCATGTGACTGGGGAAAATTACCTCACAGCTCTTCCCCCTTCTTCCCATATGAGTTAGGCGAGGGAGCTTGTACTCTGAGTGGGCACATGCTGGGTATATAAAGGGACCTTAGAGCCATGGAAGAGCATACCCTCCTGACCCCATATGTGCAGCCCTGTAGGCCCTGACATGCATATTTCATGGGGAATATGTCACACGCTTGCAGTCACATGCCTTCCCTGCTCTATTAGGAGAAGCTTTGCAACTCTCCCTGGTTAGCCTGACCAACAGGTGCAGTGTCAGGGGGGCAGAGATATTCCAGGCAACGCAAAATGCAGTGTCCAAGGAGCAGACGTGTAGGTTGCTGAGAAGGGTCTTTCTAAAGGGGGCAACCAAACGTAGACTCCCTGCTCACTGTGCTCAGAGAGGCACAGCTTCGCCTCATGAGGCCCAACAAGGCTGATACACATGTATGGGGTTACTGTTGGTACTCATGTTCAGAAGGGAATTGTCATATCATTTCGTTGCTGGACTGCCCCTGTGGGCGGGACAAAGACCGATATGCAAATTAATATTTCCCATCTGTGAAAGGCACAGTGAGCAAAAAGCAGATGGATGCAAACTCTCAAAGTGGTTAAAAACCACTGAACAGGTTATCATGTCGTGTTCTTTCGAGAGAGGGGCACCTGCTACCTTTTTTGTATCTTTCTAGAGGTGGGCTAACCAGGCAAGGCTCGGGCTGGCGTTAATCAAATGGCTGGCTCAAGTTCGACCCGTGTTTCGAGCCGGTGCCTGAGCTAAACCGAGGTTGAGCCTCACCTGCTTGCAAGAAGTAAAGCTTGTGGGGAAAAACAATCCTGCCTGGCCTGGAGAGGGTAGAATCTGCCAGCCTCCTGACTTTCTGCTCCTCACACACCCGATGTTTGGCTGGGGACAGAGTCTATTGGGCAGGCTAAAAGATAACTATTGGAGAGGCCTTTGCCCCTTTCCCCATCAGCTCTTTGACGCAGATTGTTTCTTGTGTTAGTCACGGTCACAGTGTTCATCATTAGAACAGGGTCAGATAGGTGAGCGTGCCCCATGTCACACCCACCCGCCACCAATCCCATCCTCCCTCTGTTTGAATCGATGCAGGGAAAGGCGGACTTCTCCCTCACCATCTGCCCCTTCAAATTAAGAATCTGCGTTGCGGTTGTGTCCGTCCCCTTCAGTTTGCCACACTCCAAGTGCCCCGGAACACTGCACTGGTGGCCACCCTACCACCCGCGTTCACCTGTATTATTATATTTTTCCGAAGCCTTCCTGCTTTATCTATCTCAGGTAATGGTTTCAGAGAAATCCCTGTGTAAGGTAATTGTGGTTCAGAGGATATGAATGGACTTGAACTTGAAGCTACTGGGATAGACCGAGCATTACATTTTGTTGGCTCCAGAGGCGTAGTTAGGAGGGTATGGTGGGGGGCTATAGCCCTGGGTCTTTTGGTTGTAGCCGTGGATAGAAGCTCAGGGTCTACAACCAAAAGGCTTTCTCGCCTTAGTCCTGACGGTCCTAACATTAGTGTAGCCCCAGATCTTTTCCAGACCTCGTAACACCCCTGCTTGGTTCTGCAATGTAAAAAGGAGAGGATGGTAGTGTCTGGTGATTACTGGTGGTAAACACTATTACTCTAGAAATGGCACAATTGTTTTTTGTACATTGAGGCCTGGCCATAAAACTCCATTGCATATTGGCGATTGCCTAGGGAACGGTAGAAACTAGCCTTCATCTGCTAGGGTAGAAGCTAGCCTTCATCTGCTAGGGCTCAGCACATCCCATAAGACTGGAGAACCTCCATGCTGATAGATAATTAAGAACCTTTTTAACCACAATGAGGAGCTTGGGAATAACATCTGGTGAATTTGATTTGTTATCCTATTAGTAAGGGTAACTGGGGATAGATCAATCATTATCAACATTTTTAGGGAACAAAAGTAAATCTTTTCAGCAGAAGAAAGTTCAACATTAGTCACTGTTCCCTTTTGTCAGTTTCTAGCATAGTGTTTAATGCTGTAAAATCACTATCCGTGGGTCGTATTGTATTAATATTTAATGTGTAGGTGTATATGTTTTAGTGTTATACTGGGCCTTACCTGTTGTAGTTGGAACCAAGGTCGCTTCCTACAGGGAACCCTTAGAATTATTCTGAAATGGAGACAAAAATGGCCAGGCTTCCTCCTGGCCTGAGGCATGGACTGGACTAGTCCAACAGGAGGGTACCTTAAGCAGAAGAAACCGTTAAAAAATCCATTGCCGAGAGGAGGGAGCAGGATGTTCAGCTCAAAGCTCACGAGTGCCCCCCTCACCACCCCCCCGGTGTTCCAAGGAATCAGCAAGCCGAGCCACAAATGCCCAGAGGAAATAACTGGAGTGCTATTTTTGTGAGGCTGATGGCAGCAGGCACACTTATGTATTTATGTATATATTTATCAGTGTAGTTATTAGTTTACTAGTGTGAAAGCCCATGTGCACGGGTCAAAGTGCACAAGGAGTGACATTTTCAGAGTGGTAATACAGCTGACCTAATATATTTCTAAGGCAACAGCTCCCTCTAATGGTGACAACAGGCGAAGCGGGCAGTCTCTACTGCGCATGATTGCATCAGACAAGCATACATCTGGCCTTTCATCATATTGTATGATAAATTCAATTATTGTGGGGACTGGTTTTAAAGGGTGATGTAACGGTTAGTGCTAAGTGAGGAGTTAGAAGAAAAATAACAGCGGGGGCTAGTATTGGGGAAGGCAGTATGGGTGGTGACCTGCTCAAGTTCATACTGAGAAAGGAGGTCCCCCGAAGGGGCTACTCACTAGCCCTTCAGTCATTTGGGTGGCAGTTGAATGGGCTTGGGAGAACCTCACTTCTGGGGGTCTTCCTTTGACCCGTTTGAGGGTGGGGCGGGTCGGTTGAGCAGAACCCTGCACGAGGGCTTTATCAGGACTGGACACCTCTAAAGGGGAATGCCAAGAACTTCAAAGGTTTATAGGTAGTTGTGTTTGGTGGTAATCCTGATGAAAATATGGGTCCTCATTAGGACAGGAGCGCAAAGTGCAAGGCCTAGCACACAGGCAACGGGCCGTGTGCAGCACGTGTGCCAACATGGTCTGAGGGTGAGTTGTCCTGCTTGAGGGCCAAACCGGATGGGCCCAGATGAGTGGAATGCCCAGGCTTTGTGCGGCGTGCCCCACAAGAAAGCAGCAGCCTGTGAGGCATCCTCGGCCATCCAGGGGCTAGATTGGGTGGGCCAAAGCGGAATTAATCCCTGGACCATATATGAGACGGTGGTCCAGCTGAAGATGACTGCCCAGCCTGGGGCCATATGAGGAAGGCAGCCCAGGACCAAGCGGCATCGCCTTGGAGCCAAGTGGCCTGCACAGGGGCTAGACCAGGTGGGCCAGAGAAGAGCAACGATGTAGGCTGCGTGCACAGTTTGGCCTTGGTGAGGTGCGTCTATGCAAGAGCACAGAGAATGAATAAGGCAGCCTGCCCGCGAGTGCCGCAAGGGCACCGTGACTGGAGCAGGCGGGCCCGACCCCTTGCGCCCGGTGCTGGAAATGGAAAACATTTATTGGGGGAACCGTCACTTCTTAGGAGGGGCGGGGTCAAGGGACGTGCCCCATGGCCAGGTTGCGCAAAAAGTATCTCTATATATAACCCAATCCTGGCGATTGGCATAAAAGCAAAGAGAGTGTGGAACAACAAAATGTCCACAATTAAAGATTTTCTGTACGCTTGCGCTAGTTGAAGAACAGGTTGTGCAGCGCAGACTGCGTTCAGAAGACTAGGCAGCTAGTGGGGTGCTGCTGTCAATAAGGAGCCTTCACGGGCCTCTGCAAGACTGTACGGCACCCCACTAAGGCATAGGCCGCCGCAGTGAACAGTTCTGCCGGCTCATGGCAGTGACAGCATCACCCCAATGGCAGGTGCCACCCCATTCAGAAACATCAATGTACTGTGCATGGGGCTGTCAGAGCCTGGAGGAAAGGACTGAGTGCTATTTTGGTGAGGCTGACTGCAGAAGCCACATCTATGTATGCGAGGGAGGACAGTATGGGTGGTGACCTGCTCAAGGTCGCCCTGAGAGAGGGGTTACCCAAAGGGGCATCCCACTAGCCCCTTAGTCATTCGAGTGGCAGTTGTATGGGATTAGGGGAACATCTGTGCCTGCTCAACCCAGGGGGTCTTCTTTTGATCCCTTTGAGAGGTTGCGGGTAGGTTGAGCAGGACCCTGCTTGAGGGCTGTAGCAGGACTGGGCACGTATGATATGATATGATATGGCATTTATAACGCGCCCATACACAAGTGTTGCAAGGCACGACGAGGCAAGGGAGGGGAAACAGAGGGAAGACGGAGATAACGATCTTACTAGGCCAGGTCACATTGAGATCGTGCAAGGGCAGGGAAGGGGAGAAGTGCGGGGAGCAAGGGGGATGGGTAGTGCAGTACATGGGACCAACATTAAAAAAAATTGAAAAAAAACAAAATAAATAAATAGAATAAATAAAAGCAATAAGTAAAAGGTGCGGCCAGCTGGTGGCAAGTGCAAGGGTAAGTGTAGACATCAGGTGTCAAGTGCTGGAAGGGCACTTTAGTGATACAGAAAACAGTCCCCAAGTGCAGGGGTTGCCAGGGAGGCAGTGCAGGAGTACAACTGGCACGGGTAGGGCAAGTGCCAAGAACTTCAAGTTTTAGTAGGGTGACCAGACCTCCCAGTACAGTCCAGGGAAATCACCCTCCGTCTGGGATCCCAGGAGTTTTTTGATTTTTATAAACCCCATCCGGGTTTTGCCGGGACCCGATTTCGAAATCGGGTACCGGCACAACTCTTCCCGCAGGAATGGAGGCATGAAATGCTTTTCACGCCCCCAATTCCTCCCCCTTCCCCTCCCAGGCACTCTCCTCCAATCAGAGGAGTGTGCCTGTGAGCACACCCCCTTCCCGCCCCCGCAACAGGCCTGCGACATAGTAGGACTAAAGTTTTATTTGTATTTACTTCAGTCCTACTTCTATTTTATGAATTGTCCCAGTTAAAAAAAAAAAAAATCTGGTCACCCTAGTTTTAGGCAGTTGTGTTTGGTGGTTATCCTGATGACAATATAGACCTCCATTAGGACACCAGCAATTCATACCCTGATGCTATGTGGTCATTTGAGTGGAGTAATCAGTTGCTCCTTGTTTGGAGGCTGCCTACCGGACCGTCCTTTGTAGCAGGACTACGGGGCTGGGCGTGGAGAGTGGCCCCTCCCTTTCCTTGGGTTAGGGGTGCACAAGGGCCGCCAGGCCAGGGCAAAATCAGCAGGGCTACAAACACACTATACGATTCATATAGGCCTCAAGCGCCTCATTGGGAAACTGACACGATTTTTAATTCCACATGAGCCTTCTCATGTGTTTCCTGAGCCCAATAATGTCTTCCCATCCTTTTGTGTGTCACACACTCTCTACCACTGGTGAGACAGGTAGACGTGCATTGTGATGTGTCATTGACATGTCTGCCAAAAGCGCATGTGATTTCATGTGGAGTGTTGCAGAGCTCTCGTCGGCTGATGTGATTCATAGACTCAATTACTCTCACCTCCCACTTTACCTTTAGCGCAGCGCCCCATAGACTATGGCAGAGTCCCATGAAACATGTTATTCTGCTGTTGCTCTGATTACTTACCGGTAATCTGCATTACTCCTAGTCCTAGCCCTCCTTGTCACACTACTTAGCTCATGAGGCCCCTGCCTCTGACACAGGACCTTCTTCTTTTTCTTTAATTTCCTATAACTCCTCCCCTTAACCCATGGCATCCAGTTTAACATATCCAAGCCGGAGCATGGGACCTTCCCCGCAGGGAGGTAGAGGAGGGTCGTCAGTACTGTGACGAGAAAGAGTAGAACTAGGAGTAATGAAGATTACCAGTAAGTAATCAGAGCATTACCTCCACGTCCACTCTTCCTCGTCCCCGTACTTACCTCATGAGGCATACCATAGCAGCAATGGGGAGAGGTCCCAATGAGACACAGACCCAGAAAAGTGCAGAACAAAAACTCACACCATTAAGAACTCCAAACTCACATCTCAAAAGACAAAACCTATCCCGGAAGGAACCATCCCCAGAGCAGGAGACAGTCAATTGAAAGAGGGTGACAAAAGTGTTCTGAGCCGCCCAGGTGGCCGCCCCACAAATCTCCTGCAGAGATAAACCCCCTAGCATCTGCCAGGGAGCAGCCAAACCCCTGGTAGAGTGACCCTGCATGGGCAGGCACAGGCCAGCCAGGAAAACCACAGAAGCCATGGAGAGAACAACACAGAGCCACCAGCTAATGGATAACTGCAGAGGCCTTCCCATCAGCAGCAGGGCAAAAAAGCAACCAGGCGACTACCAGACTGCCCGACAGGCGCAATCCGAGCTAAATACACCAAAAAAAAACCTGCCGCACATCAAAGGCAGGCCAAGCCTCCCCTTCCCGTGACTGCGGGAACCGAAAACGCAGGGACAACCAGATTCTGAAAGGGGCGAAACCAAGACACAGCCCTAGGCAGTAACCTTGGAGCACACCGCAAAACCACAGCGTCCAGGAGAGCCCGCAAGAAAAAAGGGGGGTGCGACACAACAGATACCCAACCCCGCCCCCCCCAGCTTATGGGTGGACGTGATAGCGATCAGGAAAACAGTCAGTAGAGTAAGGAGCTCGACGACAAACCAGAAAGGGGCGCCAAAAGTGGCCCCGAAGGAACCTCAAGAGCAAAGGTAGATCCCAAGGGGGAAGGTCCCTATCAGTGAAAGGACGGGAAGAAGGGAAACCCTGAAGCAACTTCCCCACCTGAAAAACCCCCTGAAGTACAACAGGCCCCAGAGAGTGGCAGACAATCTCTCCAAGTGGACAAACAACGGCCCTCCTCCGGAGCCCACAACCCCTGGGCTGAGAGGACGCCCAACGTGCCCCACCCCCACTGCTGGCACCTGGAGAAAGAGGAGTCAAAGGAGGACGGACCAGGGACAGCCCCGCCTGGAGATACAGAACCTGCAACCACCACAGTAAGGAGGACCACAGAGCCTGAGACACTGGGATCAAGGCCACATGAGCCAGAAGCCAGTGGGAGAGTAGGTAAGACACCAGAGGATGCAGATAACGACAAGCACACCGACCTAGAGAGATGTAAGACGCCATGGGCCCCTGAAGCATGATCAACAGGTGAGTCGTGAGACACCGCCACCTGAGAACACTGCCTAGAACAGACAGTAGGCGCTGTACTCTGTGAGCAAATCTGAGCCCTGACAAAAACCATATCCCAAGAGGCTCCACAAGAGACAAACGCCACTACCCCAGAAAACCTCCAGTCCCGCAATGCCCGGTAAACCAGCTAGAAACCAATCAGGATCGACCGCCGGAGGGCCACCTCGACCAACCAGGCGTCCGTGTAGGGAAAAACTGAAGGCCCATCAGGCTAATATTCGCCACCAAGGGAGCCACCAGCCCGGGGAAAACCCTGGGGCCGAGCGCAACCCAAACGGGAGCATTCAGAACTGAACACTGAGATCCCACTGTAAAGCGGAAGATCTACATCTGGCAGGGGTGGAGAGACACATGGTAACATGCAACCCGGAGAACCAAGGAAACCAACCAGACCCCTGTGCACAACATTGGGAGAATGTCCTGCAAAGGACCCATCTTGAAGCGTTCCTCCCGGGCGACACAGAGCCTTGAGGTCCAAGATCAGGTGAAAAACCGCCCAAAGGTTCGGAGACCAGAAACACCCACAAGTAAAAACCCCCGAACCGCTGTGGAAAAGGAACGGGCATGAAAAGCTGCCTTCAAAAGTAACTCGGTCAGAGCCGTTGCCATCGCCAACTACTTGTGCAGCGAGCGGGGAACAGCAGTATGAACCATGCAAACCAGGACAGGGGGAGACAGGAAGTTCACCTGAGAACCCCTCCGGACAGTGTCTTGAGCTCAAGATTCCGAGCACCACTGGGCCCATATTGGAAGAGCAATGCAAGCAAATCACCAAAATGTTTGGAACCGTCAATAGGAAGCTAAAGGGCAGCCGCCCACTGAGACCCCTCAGTTTTCCAATCCCACAGACGAACATGCCTGCGGGCCGATACACCAGCACCAAGTCCGAGCCACGCACCCCATCAAATGCCAGATCGGACAAAAGGGCAACCTGCCGTAGCATGTCAGCCAGCAGCGGAGCACAGTCAGAGCCACCGTCAATGGCCACTTTCAACCTCCTGAACCACTCAGCACATCCTCCACAGTGTAGGAGCCATAGAAATTTGCCACAAGGGCCAGAGGTGCACCAGTATGAACCTATTTCAGGCTGCAATCCACCCTACGGTTCACTGGGTCCTGGACAACCACCTCCCCGGCCGACCCAGAGGAGCGGCCCACCAGACTAGCGAGGACATCATCGATAGTAAAGTACCAAAAAAGGAGTGGAACTGTGACCCCGGTGGGGGACAGAGTAGGAAGGAAGGGAACAACATGCAACACAGCATTCCAGGGCTGCAGTCATGCCGGTAGACAGCCAATCGAGTTGAAAACAGAGATCAGATTAGCTGCAACAGACATCTGGTGGGAAAAGGAGAAGTGTGATCTAATTTCACAAAAACAGGTCCGGAATTGTGAAAAAAGGGTGCAAAAAATAGAGGAGCTGTGAAAATCAAAAAACAATGTAGCGGCACACCAGTGCCCAGCCGTCCTCGCTCACTTTGACCACTGCACCCCCTTTCCTTTCCATGTCCTTCCCGGACAAAGAACATATAGCCGACAGTTTCTTCCACCTCTTGCGAAGCTCAGGAGAGGAGGAAGATGAGGAAGAGGAAAAAGGGCAAGGAGACTGAGCTGAGCAGTTCGCTGGCCCATGGCGCCAGCAGCACAAAACACAGCAAAAACAGAAATGCCAGCAACACATGTACATCCATTAAACTCCAGGAGAGAACAATCATCCAATTCCCCCTGGAATGGACCATCATTGATGTTATTCAACTCCAGGCCCACCGGAGCACACAACAACAAACCCCCCCCCTTCCTGAGGAGGGGCCAACCCGCCCTCGGAAGGCACAAAACACTGTAGTCCACCGGCTGCTGCAGCGTTCTGGAGACAATAGCATGTGCTGTCACTTCTTCATATGAAAGGAAAAAGGTCAGGGCAAGGTGCCCTAATGCAGTAGAGCGCACACCCAAGAAGTGTAGTAACAACAAACCGGCACATCACTAGCCAAGTTTAAAATATTTACTTGCTCCACAATCAGCCATTTTACTTTCACATGCCTGAGAGGTGGCCTGAAACCCGTATGTTGTAGCTATCGGGATCCCCCCAAAAACATCAACTGCAGGCCAGGAGAAAACCCACCAACAGGGGAAACAAACAATCTACCACCATGGGAACGGGCCATTACATTCAGCGTCCCCCTCAAGACACAGAAAAACATGGACACAAAAAACTCCCCCTCCCCTCTGGAGGAGGAGTCCCCGCCCCCGCAGGGTTGCCAAAAAAACAGTAATGGCGCAACAAACGGAACATCGAGTCCCGCTGGGCCTACCGGAATGGAAAAGGTGTGCAAATATTCCCCACTCAGCCCCCCCCCGGGGCCTTCATGGGTCCAACATACCCCATCTCCTTACCGCAGGACCCGGGCATCGATGCCTCAGCGCTGGCTTTGGGCCAGGCAAACAACCGGGAGAGGCTTTCTGCTCAACTGGGACCCAAGGCCCGCAAGGGGGCCAGGAGCACGCCACACCTGGAGGAAACCAAGGCCCGCCACACTGCCCCACCAGGGGGCCAGTAACTGTAGCTCCCCAGAGCCCCGCTCCGGGAAAGAGTCCAACCTGCTGGAGGCAGGAAAAATTAAACTGGATGCCGTTGGTTAAGGGGAGGAGTTATAGGAAATAAAAGAAATAGAAGAAGGTCCTGTATCGGAGGCAGGGGACTCCTGAGGGAAGTAATGGGACGAGGAAGAGTGGATGTGGAGGTAATGCATATTCACTTGTCCAGCAACCCACACTGTGCTCGAACACTATACGCAGTACAGCTAAAATAATCTCTCTACCCTATTCATCTCTGTTAATAATTGGTCATCTAAATGCCATTATAAATTCTACATTTTAATGCAAAGTCACTGTTCTGTTTATTTTATGTAGGTTCAGGCTACGATCTGCCGATGGCCGCACCCCCAAAAGTGCTTGGAAGCCATAGCCACGACCCTAGGGAGCTATGCAAATATCAAGGAACATAACATAAGATATGGGTGCAGCACTTGCATGTGTGGCTGAGCCCTACACATTGTCACTAAACCCTGAATATGAAACATGAACTGGCATTGGATTGCGTTAATAGGGCATTGGCACAGGATATTAGCAACCACACATCCAAGTCTTGAAGCTGCACTGCTGCTCTTCTCTGCCAAGGCCACCCTACGCCTGTATACGGCCATCCTTTTGCCCGGCTCTAGGAGCCAAAGCAGAACCTGTGGCATAGTTCGGTCTTACCCATAAATGCTACCCCGCCCGTGCGCAATCTTTCTATGAAGGGTTAACTTGCACTTTTGCACACCATATGGCATTTTTTGTTTCGCATTTATACTGATGGTTCCATGTTCATTCATCGACAGTCTTTTTTCGATTTTTTTTCCAAATGTATTTTCCTGAAAAAAACTCATTGACATTTTATTTTTTATTTTTGGGGATGTCCCCTCCACCCTCCAACGCCCTCTCCCGTATTCATTGTACACTATTCCCAATGCCCCCAACCCTTATATATCGTTTCTCACCCCCCATATATTTTTTCAATGAGTTTTTCCGAAAAATAAAATCGGAAATAAAACCATGAAATAAATGCTGACTGTGGATGAATAAACATTATAGCGCCACGTGAGATGAGAGCTTTTTGTTCTGTTCGAACTTCCCATTTGTTGAAGTTACCCCAGGATGCTTATCTCTTCAAACACGTAAGAGTGTTTTACCGAAGTCCAGCTCAATGCAGCGTGTGCAGTTCCCAGCTGCATGAACTAGTTCTCTAAGTGCAGTCTCTCAAAAAAGGTCAATGCTCCTCGAAGCCCTGCACCCTGTTATTTTGGCTCATTTACGTCCCTGAACCATCATAAATCCTGTACTATGTTTTTTGTTGCACGTTTTCTCAACCTGACCGTAATTTCTCCTGACATTTGCGGCAACATTGTTTTTGGCCCTATTTGGCAAAACTGGAGTTACTCTAATAGCCGAGCTGGGTAAAGGTCAGAGGACAAGAGGTCAAGGTGAGGTAAGGTGTGAAATAGTTTTAACGACGAAGTAATGGTGTGGAGAAGTTTCATATAACATATAAATACAGAAAGTTCTTAGGAGATACCAACTCGAGTAGTCACTGATAGAGTTCACAGATAAAGCCGTGAACAACTTCACTAAAGCGTCAGAAGAGGTGGCTACAAAGTTTAGGCTTAGGAATAAACTGGAGTTGTCCGTAAGAAGAAGTGGTTTGAATGAATTTAAGTTGTCATTCAACCTGTCTTCAAACCACTACTTCAAATACAGTTGGAGTTGGCCAAGGTCTTTGTTGGTCTCTTTCTCGATTATCAGAAGGACCATCATTTACCATGCAATTTTCAGCTGACCCCCTCCCCCCACTATTCTTTTACAGTCTCCAGTATTATGGCGAGCGACTCATATTTTTTTCTAGTTATGATAATGTTTTCATTAAATAGGGCAAGCATGCTGTGCACCCGAATTACTGCCACACCGACCGCAGTCTGTTTTCTCAATATTACTCTGGCTCAATTGCCACCACCAATAACGGAGGAGACGGGGGACATGCCCTTCTCATTCCCTGTGCAATGGAAAACTTTGGGATCTAAGATTGGTTGTTAATTTGGGCCTTCATGGTATTATCACTGCTGTGTCGATTTCACATAGGCCTCTTCAAATCCCACCATCTCCGCAACTTAACCAAGAACTATTGCTGTTGTACTGAGTCAAAGATCTTTTATGGTCCAATGTTGCTGGTATTTTGGGGGAAGACATCCACTGCCTATACCATACCCTGGGGAACCCTTCCAAGTCCTTCCGTGATGTTTCTGAGCATACATTCTGGGGACGTAGGATTTCCTTGCCAACATGTCATTTAGACATTGCAAGTTGGCTGTGACAAAGCCCTGTATATCAATTTTCTTAAGAGACTTGAGGAGAAATGAAAAAGAAAATCGACTTACAAAGACCACTGTGAGCGGTCTTTGTAAATCAAAGGTCATGGTGATGGCCGACCGTGGTTCGTTGCGGTTGGCCATGGTTAACAGCAATGGTCAACTTTGGTTGGCAATACAGCCAATCAGAGTGTATGCCCACTGCCAGAGCCTAAATAACAAGGCCAAAAGCAATAATACTGAATGCCTGACTCTAACATGGCCGCTAAACAAGACTCACGTCAGTGCAGCAAAACAACCCCAGGGATTGACATCCGCTGCCAACATGCCAGCTCCCAGCTCTACACATTTAAAATATTAGTGTAGAGCGCATATTGGTGGCACTAACATTAATACTCGGAAGGATTGCTAGATTTAAAGGACACATCCCATTTTACCCGGGATGAGCTCATCCTCTGTAGTAAAGACTGCGGCCAGGAAGAAGGGTACAAGCGTACAGAATGTAACAATGCAATGCTTACCTCCAGGTAATGTGCCCACTCTCAGGCCATTTTAGAATCCGAGTCAAGATTCACAGAACTCGCTTAGGGCATACCATTTAACAAAACATACTTTCCTGCAAACAATTCACCCCGTATGTTACATATCTGCTAATCAATCACACATGTTTTGTGTATTTGTACCATCTCTCATTTGTCGGTATTGCTAATTGTGTCTTGTTGCACGCGCACAATACGTATAAAAAATGGGAAATGTCTGGGTTTTTTCTCTGGAAGGGACTATCTTTTCAGCTTAAAAGAACATTGCATGTAGAACTTTCCTCTTGTTTTCTGTGCCCCGGGGAGACATGGATGAAAGAGTGGGCTGTATTCATGTGTTGCTCCTCTGCGGCCGTGATGAGCACTGACCAGTCTGTCTTGAGCACATGTATGGGCAATAGCAATGTGCATTGGTAAGACCTATTCCAGATGGGCCACAGTAAACTTTATAATGTCTCATTTTGTCCTATCAGCATTTGGGGGTCGATTCTTCTTTTCTGCCCCTCCACGGAATCCCATTCCCCCAGAGCAAGGCATTTTGTGAGTCCTATGCAGCATTTTCTAATAGTCATCAGATGTTGAATACCTTGCCCTCATAGTCACTTCCTGAAAGACCTGGGAAGTCGGTCCCTTAGCTCTACTTCTTCTTCATGCTGGCCCTGCGTTCCTATAGGCAGGTCCCACACTTGCAGCTCTGGGCTCTTGGCTACAGGTCTGGAGTGTAAACCAGTCGCCATTCTCTGCAGCCACCCTACCACCACCTGCATAGTGACCCCCATCCTGTCTGGTAAATCCACGGTCTGCAGTGATGGGCCACCTGTTCAGGAAAACCGCAGCATCCATAGATCCCCAGAGTCCCTGCCCCTGAGTTTCCCAGTCCATATTTCCAGGGTTGGCTGGTTTTGTTGCCCCTGTTATTCAATTTGGGTCTTGGGTACAGCAAATTCCACAAGGCCTACTGACGGCCGAAATGGAAAAGGCCCATGGCCTCCATATCTCTCAGAAGATTCTTGCATCAAGTCGGCAATGATCTTTGGCAGTTTCGTGTGAATCCTTTGCCAAATCTGGGATAATTCTTCTGTTGTGTCTGTGATGATATTTCTGCAGAATTGGGGATGATTCTGATTTTGTTGTTTAGTTTCGGCCATTTCATTTACCAAGTCTTGCCCGAGTCTTTGCAGAATGTTGCAACAGTCATTGCCAATTATATCCCTACTCTCTTGCTATCGCCTGTCTCACTTTTATTTTTTTACCTAATCTAGGGTGATTCCTTAAACAGGTTTGTGCCAGTCCCTCCGGCAGAATCTGTACTAAGTATCTCAGCAAACATTGGATGGAGTCTTTCTCCAAAAAGGATGGTGCAAAAATATAGTATTAGCTACCAAGCCCTGAAAAGGTCCCCAAAGCGCCTTCAAGTTGCAGCACTCAAAGCTACCGCGGTGCAGTAAGCGGCATCGACCCATAATGTCACCCTCATTTGTGCGCCCCCGCAGTCACTGCGACTTTGGAGGCGCACAAAATGAGGGCGACATTTACTGCACCCAAGCAGAGTGAGGGTTGCGAGGGTGGCCCCTGCTCTACTTCGGCTCAGTAACGGGAGTCAGGGGTTGCGGGGGTGTCCCCTGCTTAACATTTTGGAAACCGGGGATACGTAAGAAAAAAAAAAGAAAAACAAAAGAAAAAAAAGAAAAGCACCCTGCAGCGTCAGCTCTAACCCACGTTAGTCGGAAGAGCTGATGCTTGAGGGATCGCAGAGTGCGGGCGGCACACGCGGAAGTGTGCCGCCCTAAAGGTAAGTGGGGTGGTGGGAAAGGTAATGCTGGCTGGGGAAGCGGGCACAGTGATCAGTATGATCACAGCGCCGCGCCGTACCTGGCATCAGCATTTTCGGCCGTCGCAGTTACTGGCGGCGCAGTGATCACATAGATCCCAGTAAGCGATACCTGAACTTGAGATGAAGGCTCCAAATGTGGCTTAGGCGGCCCAATTTGGGCAGGTGCCTCTAGTTTCTGCTGCATGCATGCAGTGCTCAGTCTTACTTATCCAGCCAGGGAGAAGGGGCCTGTCACTTGCCACCCCTCCCTGCTTATGATTCCTATTTTAGATGAGATCCAGGTCTCAGCCGTATTTTATTTTAGAAGATGAATATCCAAAATGTTCTCAACCTGTATTTAATTATCACCGTCTTCCCCGTGATTAGGTCGTAGGTATCCCGGCATGTCGCGCTCCTTGCCGTTCGCAATAACATGCAGCCAATCATGTATATTTCTTAGTTTGGTACTTCACAACCCCTTTATGCAATCAGGAGTTCTGCAGTTAGTGCTTTTTCTCTGGCTCCTGTGTATAGTGCATCCCCAAATTAGCATCCCTTAAAATCACTGATTTACTCTTGCAAAAAAATGTACCGGGTAATCGGCATCTATAATCAGGTCTTCTGCACGAGGGCTGCAGACCAATTTAAGTTCAAGGAATGGATACAAGTACATCCTCATCACTGCTGATTCTAGTCGCTGTTGTCTTGGCAGGTGCAGGAGTGACTCTGCATTACAGTAAACTCCACTATCCCGTCCAGGTTGAGGGTCATCCTCTGACATAAGCCGAATTGGGGTCTGGCCCTTTGGAGAGGCTGACTCTTAGCCAGCACTGACCCTGTACGGATTCACAGAATTACTGCGTACATGGTCCTCCGCGTTGTGGGGTAGAGCTTGCACATTCTGCTCATCGGTATGGCTAAAGCGTAAACCATTCCTAGAACGTCCCTGAGGCCATCAGAAGGTCGCTTTCTAGGGACACTTTTTCCTTGCGCTGTCTCAGAACGCTACCTGGCAACACGGGCCAATCTCGCTGGCCTTCGACGTTTGCGACATACTTCCGTAACTGACTTTAAAAAAAAAGATTCTTCATGGTTTGGTCTAATTATACCTTTCTTAACTTTGGTATGAAGCTTATTCTTTAAGTTTTTGCACTATTGTACTGATTGTTTTGTAACTAGGTTTTTTTAGTTGAATTCCCTTTTGATGTTTTGTGACAGAGTAGGCTATGCTTTGTCACATTAAGTTGGGTAGTATTACTTGCAAGTCACCAAACATGTCATGTAAGTATCCTCAGGTGCCAGGAAAATGGCCGCCACTTACAGCTGTATTGGCGGCATATTCGAGCTTTTTTTGCTACAGAACCGTTTACATTTAGAGGGATGAAAGTCATGGACAGAGTCACAAGAGATGCTCTGCCTTGCCACTTCTAGGGGTGGGAAGGGTAAGATCATTTCTAGTCCCATTTCTACCAAGTGGTTCCCTTTTATGGTGTGCAGCATTATGGTGGGGGGGTTGGTCACTCGCTTGGTTTAGGGTCTGGGTTGCGGTCGTGGTCAAAGGGAATGTTGTTTTCTTTCTACTTTGGGGGTTTTGGTTCTCTGAACTGAAGGTCTTTAGTGAAAATTCTGCAGACAACTCCCTCCCTCCCCATAGACGCTGTAGTTTTGCCACTTCTGTTGGATACTGGTGCCCCTCAGAATTCTCTCATGGAATATTAGCGGCTTTGATCACACCATGATCATGAAGATGAGTTTGTC
The DNA here is from genome assembly GCF_040938575.1 of Ambystoma mexicanum. NCBI lineage: Eukaryota > Metazoa > Chordata > Amphibia > Caudata > Ambystomatidae > Ambystoma > Ambystoma mexicanum. The sequence goes on from NC_090926.1 coordinate 310,945,544, forward strand.
CTACATCTCACGCCATCATATCAATATTGCACCTTTACAGCGGATGCATGTAACAGCATCCAGGCAAAGGCCTCTTTCTGAAGCCTTGGGTTGTCATTATTACTTTTCTAGCCAAACTAACAACTCTCATGGGTTTGCGGCCTCAATACCACGATTGCAGAATTTTTTAATCTTGAGACTGGACCCTGACTTTATTGGCAGATCCATGAGTGGCTTCTACTTTGGGGGTGTAACGATCCCAGCTGAACTGCGGTAGTGTGGTTCTCGGTTGTGGCGTCATTGGCAGTTGACATGATGTCTGACTCCCGAGGGCAGAGATGGGACCACATCACCCAGCGCCGCCAGTGGCAGTGAAAGTGACATCATCGATCAGACGTCCACCCAATCAGGAGTCTGGAAACACAAATCCTCGCCAACGTGGAAATAAACCATGCACACCACAGGCGGCCCGCACTCCTCAAACCGCCTCCTCGCCAGTGAGCTGCAATTTTTCCCTGTATCTGTTACTCCTGTTTTTTTCCCATGGCCTGCTGCCACCGGACCTGCTTTTGGATATCCCCTTGCTTCTGGAATTTTCTTGGCATTCGTTTTTGTTCCTTTTCTGGATTCCCGTTGTCCTTGCTTGGAATATCTTTCTTTGCTTGGGACTTTGTGAACTCTGCCGTGGACTGTCATGGAGTGATTCTGGACTTCTGCGTTTGTAACTTTGTCGACAGACTGCTGCTGTGGCTGTTTCCTACTATCTCTGGATATAGAAACCCTTTAGTTGTCCGTCCTCATTCCGCCCGGGTCCGGTTCCTGCAAAGTTTTGTTTTTTTGTTTTTGTTATCCTGCTTTTACACCAGGTTCTCAGACTTTAACCAGGCGGGTTCTCTGATCTATGGATTTGGTACTCCTCAGCGACATGTAATTCTTTCTTGGTTCACTGATAACCAGTCTGCTTCTCCAAGGTAGAAATAGGGAAGGAGGAGGAGGCGAGACCCAAATAATATTATGGCTTGTTAGCACCTTTTCCTTCTTCCCTGCAGCCTCGCAGCGAGCCTTGTGGCTCACCCTTGCCTTTTCACCGGACGTCTCCCCCCAGATATCTTACCGTTCCATCCGTGACGGTGCCTTTCAGAGAAAAGTCCACAACCCGCCAGGGTACTCCAAGTCTGGTCCTGACAGTTAGTGACAGGGGGAGATCATTGACCTCTGCTGGTGAACATACATGGCACCAACTTCAACAATTCAGATTTCTATTTTGAGGTGTTTGGGCATAAGCATGAGTATGTAGGTTTCCAGATTACTTGGGTATGGGGGGATTTTAATTCGTTCAACTCCACAAGGGACATGTCTTCCTATGTGAGCAAATCCCAGACACGAGTGGCCCAGGGTGGTCGAACAGTCTGTGAAATCTTTGAGGCTAAGGAATATTTGGCGTGAGGGTCACCCCGAGACTCATGGATTGTCTTTTCATTCCTCAGCTCATGGCTCAGCCCTGGGGATTGATTTGCTGCTCATGTCCAAAGAAGTGGCTTGTTAGGTCTGAGAATGAGAGATACTCCTGCTGAATCTTTCAGTGCAGTCCCCATTTGTGGCTGACATTGAGATTCCTTTCAGTAAGCTCTATAGAAGGGGATGGAGACGGTTTGCTGGATGTGGCCTTTTTCTCATTTTGTGAAGGAGAACATTGGCCTGTTCTTTGAAAGGAACCGGCTGGGATTTGTGGGATCCCCCAGAACTCTTTTGGAAGCACTTAAGGTATATTCTTTGAGCCAGTGGTTTTTCACTCCCTAAAAGACACTTTGGATGACCTAAAGAAAAAGAAAAAAAAGGTTCTGGAAAACGTATACAAAACCTCCCGAGATCGTAATTTGCTGGGTGGATTTAGGGTTTCTCTGGGGGAGTTTAGGCTTATGGCTGAGAGAGAGGTGAGATTTTGCAGCAAGAAGGTATGTAGAAGGAGATAAGCAGAGTCGCCGTCTCACTTAGGTTCTCAAATGAAGGGAGATTTAACGAATATTCAAATGATTAGGAATTAGAAGGTTAATTATACTTCTCGGGATGATGAGACAAGCAAGACCTTCTTTTCCTTTTAGAGGAGTCTATATAATTCTAGGCTTTCTGCATCTTTCTTGCAGGAGTCTGGAGGGGTGATAGGAGATTCCAATTCTTTGAGAATGGTGAAAAGCTCCTTAGTACTAGATTTGGCATTAGATATTCGGTTGTTGTAATTTTCCCTTTTTGTTTCTAAGATGGCGGTTTTGTAGATGGCTGTATCCTTGTTCTGCGTTGATAGACTTTTTTTCCAGGATGCCTGGAAAAAAGCTTTACGGAGTGATTTTAGCTCCATGGTGAACCACTTGTACATGTGTGCCGGGTGTTTGGCTCAATTTGAGGGGGGCTAGTTCGTCTAGTTCCTTTAGTAGGTTCTGATTGTAGAGATCTACCATGGAGGTGGTGTCTGGGTCAGTGGACGGTTGGTGATAGGTGATGGGATGGAGCAGTGGGAGCAGGCTTTCTAAGGAGATAAGGCGGTTGCTTCTGGTTAAGGATGGTGGGGTTTGGAAATCCTTGGGTGCTGGATGTTTGGCATCATGGATTTCAAAGGATATGACATTATGGTCTGACCATGCGCAGGGCTTGTTGGAAAGAATTGTCGTGTTGCAGTTAAGGTCTGCTATCCAGTCTAGGACTCTTCCCTTGCCATGAGTGGGGTCAGATATCCTTAATGAGAAGCCTAATTCTGAAATAGTGTTTTGGATGGCTAGGGCATTGGAGTCTAGGTTATTGTGTAGACCAAGATTTAGGTCACCTAGAAGCAGGATTTGCGAGTCAGGTTTTGTGTTTTGTGAGAGGCCGCCATTTATGTCATCCTTGAAGGAGGATAGTTTGTCTGGTGGTCTGTATAGGATGTGGATGAGGAGTGTCCGCTCAGACGTGAGAGGGAGTTTTACTGAGAGGATTTCTCCTGAGGGGACGGCAGTGCTGTCACTTTCTCTAATGGCTAGAGAGTTTTTAGCAATGATAGATACCCCAGCTCCTCTTTTGGTCGTTCTGTTAGATCTGGTGATTTTATACTCGTCTGGTACGGCTAATAGAGGAGCTCGGCCTGTAGCTGGGTGCAGCCTGGTTTCAGTGATAGCCAGAAAGTCTAATGTATTGGTAGTAATGAGATATGAGATGTCTAAGGCATGAGCACTTAGAGATTGGGAATAGATAAGGGCTCCTTTAATAGTAATCTCTTCTGGTTGTGATGGATTGGCCTTGGGTGTCTGAGTTTGTAGTCTGACGGGTGGTGGGGTGCACGAGTGTGTTGCAGTCATGTCGTTATGTGTAGGGGACTTGTGCTGTGCATAATGTTTTGCAGAGGTGCGGGAACCAAGTCGTTTGTTTCTACTAGTGATCGAGCAGGGTAGATTCATGGTTGTTAGTAATGACTCGTGCAGCATTGGTTTGGTGGGCATGGGGAGATAGAGATTCAATTTGTGGTTCAAAATATCTAGGTCTTGCTGGGCTGATGTGAGCAGGTGCGTGTAGGGGTGTGTTGTGTCAAAGGTGGAGATGAGGTACAATATGAGTAGCAGCCAAGTAAGGAGGATGCTGCTGTAAATATGAGATGCTTTCCACCAGGACGCCATGGGGGTGGATGATAGGCTTTGTGAATGGTGGAGCTAGGATGGTGTGTATACTTCTGAGTGGCTAGATATCGATAGTGGGTTGTTGTAGATTAGGACAAAGGTAGCCAATTGATAGTCAGTGGGCATGCTAGTGTGATAAGTGTAGGATATGCAGCCTCACTTACATACAATAATGGTGAAGGATTGAGTGCTACCTTGACATCTGTAGTGCAGGGGTTGGTTGGTTGTAGGTGTGAGCGAGCAGTAGAGGTCAGTACGGGGCAAGCACATATCACGTGAATCAATGGGTACATGCAAATGCAATTTAGCAATGCAGCAGGTGTATTGTGAGAACAGCTCAGGTCAGATGCAAGGCGTGTAGATGTCAGGCGCTTGATGGAGGCACAGAAGATATCGGTGGGTGACAATTGAAGTAGCAATGGGAACGCAGTATGAAGCCGCACTTCGATTAATGATAGCTCATTAATTAATACGAGCAGTAGGCATACAACGTCAAACTGTGAGCGCTTCAACTAATAGTGGCATATTAACAGTAGCAGTAGTAGTAGCTCATTAATTAATAGTAACGGTAGGCATGCAACGTCAAACTGTGAGCGCTTCAACTAATAGTGGCACATTAACAGTAGACGTAGTAGTAGCTTATTACTTAACAGTAGCAGTAGGCATGCATCGTCAAACTCTAAGCATTTCAATTAATAGTGGTACATTAGCAGTAATAGTGGGCATACCGCGTGAAGCAGCACAAGTCGGAGGCGACAGTGAGTGCAGGAGTAGTTGAGTGGTATAGGAGCGCAATATCAGGTACAACGAAAAGGAGTACTTTTACGGGGCCAGGCTAGCTGTAGGCTGACATATGCCATGAAGGCGAGTTGTGTGGATTGCGTGGTTATTACCAGTAATCATATGCGCTACCTGAGGAAGTAGGTTGGCATAAGTTGTATCAAGTAATATGTGTGGGGTCATTTTAATGTTGATCAGTGGCAGAAATGCAGCGGTATTGGATTAGATAGCGGCAGGCATTGATACTGAACATGCGACTATATAGATACGGTAGAGGCTGCCAAGTGGGATGTGGTATTGTCACAAGTGTCAGTGAATATTGGGTAGCAGTAGGAGTCCGGCATCACAGAATGGGAGACGCTGCTCAGTAGGTCCATAGGTTCAGTCGATCGGAGGTGGTGTGATCAAGGTTATTCCAGGATATTGTGCATAAACTGCTGAAGTGTGCTTGGAAGTAGACAGTGCCACAAGCTATATGCAGCAATGTAATGGAGGAGTGGACAAGGCTCTTAGATCGTAAATAGTAAGGTAGCGTGGCAGAGGACACACATCGGCTTGCCTTAGGCAGCCATATAGTAGGGCGATGAGTGGAGCGAAGGGGATCTCCACGGTGATATGACATAATCGAAGGGCATGGAATGCTCGACATGCTACGTCGGGTTCAGTCAGGAGCCTTTTTTGTGAGCCTTCGTTGGGGGCCGGCTGAAGCCTGCCGGTGCCCCGCTATAGGCAATGTAACTGGAGACAGGGAGCCTGCCCAATCAGTGGCAGGTGAGTTCAAAATGCATTAAATTACATTAAACTACATTAAGTAATAGAGGGCTGATACATGTCCCCTGCAGAACACCACAGGTGGTAAGCGTGGGTACTGAACTGGCATTCTGTACTGCAACTCTGGCACTCCTCAGGCCGAGGAAAGACTGAATCCACTGAGCAGCCATATCAGAGCAATACGCCTGTTCACTTTGGTTGGAAGTGCATGAAGGAGAAGCACTGAATGGAGCAGTAACCGAGTAACAGTCCATGCGATTATCGACAGATTCACAAGGAGGCAAGTCTGCAAGTGACCGAGGATTCTATGATGGTTTTAATAAGATTTTGTGTGACTTGTTAATTTCTTACTTCTTAGAAAAGTTTAATAAGTTCTTAGGGAGGGGTGGTTTGCCAGACACCACTAGGAAGGCCCTTAGGGCCTGAATCATGAAAGCGTTTCATAATGGCGCTGTTGCCATAGGAAAACGTTCTGTGAATTAGGCCCTTAAAGTTTTGCTCTTAGAAACTGATAATCCGGGGATCAATGTGGCTCTTACGGCCACATGATTTTTAATAAACATGGACAGTATTATTTTTTATAGGAATATTGGAAATAGTGAAATCTCGGGCACGGAAGTAAACCATCTGATCAGCCTGGTTTCATTACGGGATAATCCACATTTTATGATTTGAGGCAGAGGCAGTGTTTGATGCTGAAAAGGCATTCAACAGTCCATGACTGAGTTAAAATTAGCAGAAGTAATAATAAATGAACAAATTGTCGATTGGCTTGAGGAAGGGGTGCTGGATTTTGAAGAAAAATAGTGCTTAATGGTTAACTGCCCTGTTTTTCCATGCTTTTATCTATTACCCAAAAAACTGAAATCTTTTAGCACTCGATCAGGTGAGACAATTGTGTTTTATATACGGTCTACATTTGAACGTTTTTCTATATATATATGAACACATTCTTAATACCATGGGTGACAACATTACCCAAGTATGTCCTAGACATTTGTGATGTCTTTTCACAGAAAAATGAGATCTTTTGGGAATTGGTTTTTATCTGAAGACCTGAACATCAAAATGAAAAATTATTGTCTGAACAGATCACAATCATTTCAAATAAAATCTTGTTGTGCCGCACCTAACGAGCAGAGCACATTTCTCTAAAGCTCTTTACTTCTGTAATCCTATCTTGATGTTTTATAGTAGTACTTGCAATAACTGTTATTTTCACATTTCCTACAAATAAACGTAAGAATATGTAGCCATCAAAAGGAGCAAGCATTGGGACATTAGACCTTTAATCAGCTGCAACACCGCCTTTGTAGCACACATCACGATTTGCTCATGCAATACATTGGGCGCCGTTATATGATGTTTGAACATTCAGATTCAGGAACATCCAAGTGAATAGAAAAGGGGACAGAAATATCCATTAGCTTTACACCAGAGCACCCTTGAATGGTTCCCATTATTTGGAGCCGAAAGGTGGAGCGCACGGGCACAGTGGCATTAGGGAATGCCTGTTAGGTCAGATGGAGGAAACAATAACGATCCATTTGCAAACCATTTAACAGGCGGGGCATAAGACCTGTGAAGGCCTCCATCTTGAAGGTTCCATTTTCTTAATCAATTGTGATTCCTGAATGTGAGTGATAATGTTGTGTAAAAACATACCTTCTTCTTTTTTGTGTTCTTTTGTGAACAAATGTTATTTTGATTTATAGTAGAGCACTCATATACAAATTTAGATGCATTTAAGAATGGTGGTTGTATGTTTATCCCATGTTTTGTGATTGAGGAAATATAAGGTTGCATTTCAATTTTTTTGAATCAAATGAGGTTGATGAAATGGAAAATATTGATCCTTTGTTAAATAATAGGTCTGGGCCGGGCCCACACTATCTTCAACTCTCTCTTACTAAATATTCTCCCTCTAGACCTCTACTTTCCTCTAGCACCAACTCTTTGTGTGTAAAGAGGTTCGCCAAACAGAGGGCAGGTGGTTGATCGCTTTCCTCAGCTGGCTCCCTCCTATGGAACAGCGTCCCGCTCCCTCTGCGTCTTGAGCAGGACTTTCTTAAAATCAGTAAGCTCCGCAAGACTTTCCTCTTTTCATCCTCCTTCCCTTCTTCTCTCCTCTGCTAATCTCACAGTTGCTGTGATTGGTGTCCTGGGCCATTTTGCATCCTCGGGGCACTTGACCTCCAACACCTAATCGCCTCTGCTTCTGTCTACCTTAAGCACTTGCTCCGGCACAACCTCCGGCCTGGAACCTCGCACTTGCACCCAACGCGGCTCCAGGCCGTTTAGTACTTACCATACCTTGCACTTCATCTGTGGCTCACCTACGAGCACAGACACCCCAGCACCTACCCCCACTGCCCTCTTCCTTGCTGCACTTGGACGTTCTGAACACTCACAAATCATAATAGGTTCGTCCTTTTTTCCCTCCACTGTATTTCATATTTCTGTGTATTTTAATGTATTTCATTCCCATGTTCCCTCCGTGTTGCCCTGTGGCCACTTTGAAACCGACTTTACTTGCTGTATAAGCACCTAACAAGCGAACAATAAATAAATAAATAAATAGTAACAAACATGTGATGTATTTATTGATGATTCTCAGTATTAATGATTTGAACCGTACATTATATGTGGTCCAAGCATCACCTACTTGCTGATTTTCATTGGAGGATGTATCCCTAAATTGAAAATTCATGATATTGGAGACAATTTTCTACACCTATTTATCATACATATAAAAGTGCATCTAAAATGGCCAGGATTATGGGGATTAGTGAATACGATACAATTTACTGCAAACATAATAAAAGGACTCTACAAATCGCCCTCTACTACCCTTGACAAAGCTCAGGAGGGCAAAATGCATCAGGTTGTTCCCCTTCTGCAGTTCCTCCACAACTGGCGTTTGTTTTTAATGTATTTTTGGAAACCTAATACTTAACGAATTTTTGATATTTAGGAAATCCTGGAGTGCCTCCCTCCTGTGCTGTTTTGAGGCATTCAGCACTGTTGAGTGGACTTTTAATTTCCTGGTTGTTCATAGGTTTGGGTTGGGGCTATTTTCCTCTCCATGGCTAGCCTTTTATACACGGATCCACTTGCCAGGGTTGGCACTAATCTGATACATTTTAAGCCGAGTGTAAGGGTGCATTCTCCCTCTCTGTTATTATTATTATTATTATTATTATTTGCGTATGCATTTGGACCCCGGCCTGCAATTCTTAGGGAGTCGTATGCAAATAAAGAGTCATCTAGTCATTCTCACAAAGTGCTTTTGGTGCTGTATGCTGACGTTAATTGATTGTTTACTAGCAAATGTAGCCATTCTCTGAACGGGTTCCGTAGACATGATAGCACTCTCATAAATTGTTGAAAATGAATGATCCTGTAGGTCGCTGTTCCTCCTTATCCCTGGCGTTGGTATAGTTTGTTGCGGTGCACTGCAGTGCAAATATCTCAGAAATCATGCATCCTATGGCCTTGAAACGGGGACCTTGAGTTTTATTCCTCCTGTCGGGACAGGTTAAGAAACAACACTTTTTCTTTCCCTTCCCGGGGGAACATGGTTTACGGCTTCATCGGCAGGCACCCTCTCGCAAAATTCCTCTGGAAAAGTAATTTCACCTGATGTGGCAAAAATCTGGAAACTTCTGGAATGCTATCTGCCTTCACCTGCACCTCTCAGGTCCATTTGCTTCTCATAAATTTCTTGTTTTCCCTTCCCAGTGAACATGGTTTACGGCTTCGTTGGCAGGCCACACACCCACAAACAAATTTTAACTTTTGTTGAAATCTGGGGAAAGGGGTGGGGTGTCCAGATGTCATGTAGCCAATAATGTCCGGAGGGTCGTAACAGATAGCTATGCAAAATTTGGTGCAGACTGGTCACACGGTGTGGAATTGTATAAGGAACAACGCTTCGCTAAGCCACAAACCCACAAACAAATTATGACTTTTGCTGAAATCCAAGGAAAGAGGTGGGGTGTCCAAATGTCATGTAGCCAGTAATGTCTGGAGGGTTCTAACAGGTAACTATGCAAAATTTGGTTTGGTTTGTTGAAACGGTGTGGAATTGTATAAGGAACAACGCTTTGCTAAGCCACAAACCCACAAACAAATTATGACTTTTGCTGAAATCCAAGGAAAGGGGTCGGGTGTCCAAATGTCATGTAGCCAGTAATGTCTGGAGGGTTCTAACAGGTAACTATGAAAATGTGGTTCCGGTTGGTGAAACGGTGTGGAATTGTATAAGGAACAACGCTTCGTCTGATAAACCCACAAACCCACACACAGCTTTTGACATATATATATATATATCCCAAATCCGTCGTGCAGCTGTCGACGGTCGAATTCTTCTCCGGGCCAGCGTCGAGTGTGGAAGTTCAGTGACTCGACGCTGGGGTGGAGAAATGGGTAAATTTAACAATATTTAGCAAAAGTATGGCTAAGGCCAGGGAACTCTGCGAAATGCTTCCGACCAGTATGGCAGAAAAAAACAATCTGAGGGTCCTAGACGCGTGAGGGATCATGGGTATAGTGGACGTCACACTAGGGATAGTATTACTGGCATGCCCTGTGTGGACGCCCTTTTTCGAGTTTCGAAAAACAAACTGTAATGCTCCGCAGCTTCCACTAGATGTCGGCCTATGCACAGCATGTGATCTAAGCAGATTCCACAAGCCTCAGAAATATATATATATATATATATATATATATATATATATATATATATATATATATATATATATATATATATATATATATATATATAGAAGACTCAACTTGTAATGTCCTTTTATTCTGGATGAGGTTGAGCACTTTGGTTGGCTCGCCAGTTTACATTTACTTAGCATAAAGCCGAATCATTTCACTCGGCAGAGGTGGTTCTCCCAGCAGAACACCATTGAATGGAGGGAGCATACCTTTAGCCTTTCGATTGCCGAAGTAGCAGACATAGGAATCTCCTATTAAAATCGAATTATCCGGCTGCATTGTGTAAATTAAATGACCAAGTCACATAGTTGCTGAAGATTGGATTATCAATGATTGGAAGGATATCTCTTATTAAAATTGCAGTGTTACTGAGGTTTCCATATCTCTTGCTTAATATCTCAATTCCTATCCCGCAAGTTATTATTTTTGAAACTGCACTTTATATTGCTGCTCATTTGGTCAGATGAGGAGCATGAGGTCAGGAGGGAGATGTTGATCAGAATATACACTGAAGGGTCCTTGGCAGCTTCAATTTTTAGTTTTGGCAGTTAGGTGGCACCAGCACCACCTGCAAGCCACAACTATTGCATTGTAGTACAGCTAGGGGGGAGATGGAATATGAGGAAAGACACAAAGCGTGTGTGTGTTTGGTTATTTAACCACCCATTGGCTGTACATGAACAGTAACTTGAAACATAATGCTGTAAGAACCTGCTAGGGTCTGTGCTCAGCAGCCTTCTGGGAGTTAATGGCTTCATTTTAGCTGTAAATGTACTACTGATTTAATAAAACTATCTTAATCAAGTGTGCCTTCAGCAATTTGATTTATAAGCAGTATGCATGTGCTTGCACTAAAGTCCTGTTAAAAACAAGCATTTGCAAAGCAGACAGGTTTGGCTAGTGTACAGTTATTAGATAGGCATTTGCGTGGCACTGCTATCATAGGCCCAGGTACTCAAACCGTTTTGCAGCTGCTACCTTTATTGGCCAAGCCAGGCATTACCACTATTGAAATGCCTATCGCATGCCCACACAAAAGCCAACATTCTTAGTATTGCCAATGCGTTTTGAGACCTGTTACTTAGTTGCCCGGGCTTTATATATCCCCTATTGGTTTGAAGCCTCTCCTCACCACTCACAAATCTACATAGGAGGAGCCCAAGGAGCTCCTAATGATTTGAAGGCAACCATATTAGGTAAGTCCCTCACATTTCTCGTGAGGTACATGTGGAATGTATTACTGAGAGCTTGGGTCTAGCTTTCTAAGCGGGGGTGTTATTGACATCCCATATGCTAGGTGCTGTGATGAATCCTTGGATGTCGTCCCTTCGCCCATGGGGTACGACCCTTCTCCTGTGGCCAAAGCGGTGCAGCCACAGTTCAAGAATCCCCCTGGGGGTGGTGCACTGTGGTGGGATCACATGGGGAGGGGAAACCCTCATGGGATGAGGGATGGCACCCTAGGAGAGATGTGGTATATTTCTAGCCCTGTCCCAGCTCCCTCAACCTCTTACCCTCTCTAGAATCCTGGAATCTCTCATGCATGTGAGCAAAGTAGAATCTTGTCCTCCTCTGAATAGTACGGAGACAAAAAAGAACAGTTATGACATCTTAGAGAAATGTACTGAGATGAAGAAGAAGCATGGAGTGCAGATGAGCACCCAGCAGAACCACAGTAAGCAGACCAGCTTATTCAATCTAGCTGAACTCGGCTATGGAATAAAAAGGAAAGAAGGACTTCACACAGAGAACAGTCCTTGCTGGAGGAGCGCGGGGAAAGGCATCACGTCTGCCAGAGATGGGGAGAAAGCCGGGACGCCCAGGGAGAAGCTGAGAGCTCTGGGCAGAAAGACACTGGGAACCAGAGAAGGTGGTGGCAAGCAGAGAAGGAGGAGAAATATTCCAGACCTAGGATCTGGGACCCTGAGAAGCAGAGAATGTGGTGGCAAGCAGAGAAGGGAGAGACATACCCCAGACCCAGGGTCTGGCACCCTGAGAAGCAGAGAAGGTGGTGCCAAGTAGAGAAGGGGGAGAAATACCCCGAACCTAGGGTCTGAGACTCTGAGAAGCAGAGGAAGTGGCAGCAAACAGAGGAGGGGGAGAAATACCCTGAACTAAGAGCCTGGGACCCTGAAAGCAATATTGAAGAAACTTTCACATCTACGATCATGTATGGTAGTGCTTGGCAGGCAAATAAACCAAGCCTACCTACAAAGAAAAGTACAGAAGACAGGCGAGTCTGGGACTCACACTCATAACAGAAATACATCAGTTACTTATCCTCATAGTCACAGTACCTGGGAGGAAGGTGAGCCAGGTTGGCATTGCAATAGATAGTAGTTGGAAGGAGAGTGCACCAAGTCTACCTAGAAAGGGAACTGTTGAAACCAGGCTAGTCTGGGATTCACACGCATATAAAAGGCGATCATTACTCCTCTTAATAGTCACAGTACCGGAGGGAAGAGTGAACCTGGTTGGCTGTGCATAGGAAGAGAAACCTGGGCAATGGAGATTACCCCTGGGATTTGTGAACATTGTGGCAAAGCTAAGAGAAGGAAGGCATTCTCTTGGCTCTTCAAGGGAGTGGAAACGGAATCAGGAACAGGAATCATTCCCCTGGGTCTTGTGAACATTGTGAGAAGTCAAGAGAAGAACGCCATCCTCTTGAACCCTGTGGAACTTTGTTTTTGCACCTTTTGGATCTTTGTGCTCTGAACTTGGAAAATAACTATGAATAACCTCCTGAGAAGACAACCCCTTTGCACCTTATGTTGAGTTGTTAGTGTGAGGGCTAGAGTTAGGGTTTTGGCACAACGGTGGACTTCTTTTATTTTGACATCCTAACGGACCCATTTGAGATTTGTTTTGAGGCAGGGGAACACCTCTTAGCGTTAGGGCTCATGAGGCCTTGCCCCAACCATACTTTCATTTTAATTAAAGTCTGTAGCAACAAAAATGCCATCTGTGTGTCAATCTTTCACTACTGCACCCTCATAGCACCTATATCAGCAGGATTTATCAGGACACGCTACACATGAGCCTTTATTTGGTATGCTTATTGGTGCAATCCAGATTTTCACGGTAGACAAACATTTTGCGTGTAATGCCTTCCTGCCATTGGTGAAATATAGAAAAATGTCAGTCGTTCTCCCTCCCTTTAGATCTACCTGCGTAATTTTTACACTGAGTGATTGCACACTGGCTGGGGTTCCCTTCTCAGCCGCATAATTGCATTCTCCTAGATCTCTGTACATCAATGATGGGCAAGAATTGGCTCCTTTCCAATCTAACAAGGGTTGTGATAGTCTGGGGAGACACCCCTAGTCCCCGTGTTAAAGAGGTGTGGGAAAAGGGTATAGGGTCTGTGATTGGCAATCGAGTGTGGTCATTTATTTCTAAACAGACGAAGGAAGTCTCCATTAATTACATAGTTTGTGCATAACCCACCCCTTGCTGTCTACACAGGGTTTTTCTGGGAGTAACAAGTAGTTGTGGAGCATCACCGTGCAGGATTCCCGGCGGTATATAACAGATTTTTGGGATGGATTGTTTAGTATCATGGGTGAGGTAAGTGGAGAGCCTATTCCATTTTTGCCCTTTAAAGCTATACTGGATTTGGTGAAAAGGCGGGTGGCCTTAATCTAGTACCACGGCCCTGTGACCAGCTCTCAGAAGTGGCTGGTAGATGTCGGACTCTTCCATTCCACTGAAGACACTTATTGTAGCAATAAGCCCCGAGACAGCGGGCCAATAGCGCCCCAGGTAATGCCTGTGGGGCCATAGGTATTGTCCCGCTGTCTCGTGGCTTATTGCCATTAGTATCCCGGCCCATTAGACCGGGGTACTAATGGCATTTTTTTCTGTTCCGAAACGCTGTGGTGTTTCGGAACATAATTTTTTTTAAAGTCAAATAAAATGGCCACCCGGAAAGGGAAAACGTAGTCCGTTTTCCCTTTCCATTGTGGCCATCGGGAGCGGACGCGCTGGGATCAGAAGTGATCCCAGCGCATTTTCTCCCGAGTAAAGAAGAAAAAAGAAGGTAAGTGTGAGGGGATAGTTTGCAGGGTAGGATGGTGGAGGGGGAAAAAAAACATACCTGAGTCCGGCAGGGGACGAAGGCAGCCTCCAGCCATGTGAAGGCTTGGAGCGGGTATTGCCCCATTTGAAACTCTCTCACTGGCTAAGGGGCTGTCACACCCCCCGCCGGGAACAAACACAGGCACGTACGTGCGTCCACGGGATTACACCGTGGTATGGCTCGGAAATGAGCCAATCACGTTAAGTGTATCCCATGGATGCACGTACGCCGGGTACTAATGTGAATTGGTTGCTCCGTAAAATTATCAAAGCTGCCACAAGCTTGTCTTCGGCACATTGTAAAAGTAAGCAAAAAGCCATTCTATAAAAAGATAAAAGGTTACAAAATATCCTAACTGCACTTCACTATAAAGTGATGTGTGCAATTGTAACAATACACAAATTCATGAAGAGAGACATAGGCTCTCATTATAACTTTGCCAGTCCGGGAAGAAATGACAGTAATTCTTGCACCAGCATTTTTTCTGGACTGGCAAAACACAAGTTTGCTGGTGGGGGCCACGGATCTCCCGCAAGGCCTTACCTGCCAGTAGATCAGGCCCCTACCGGCAGAGAAATGCCTGAATCACTGGCACCGGTGATTCAGGCAATAGATGCCATGGAGTCTTATGGGATGCCATGGAATGGGAACTTATCGTCGTGTCTGCCAACCGTAATATATCTGTAATACCGAGATATCAGGTGGCGGAGACGGTAAGGCGGTTTCTCCGGTATCCCACCGGTAGTACCAGCAGGATACCGGCAAAACTGTAATGACGGTCATATTCTCTCAGTACTGATAGTCATAGGAACTGGTCACTTTCCCAATAAGAATGTGCAAAACAGACAAGGGGGGGGAAGTAAAGCATAAGGCTTTACAGACATCCAAAATGTAAGGACAGGGTTAAAAACAAGCAAAAAGAAAGGGTGCCCCATAGAAAACTAAGGAGGGAAAGGTGTAAAAAGAAAATCTTTCCTAACACACAAACATAGTCAAACACACACACGCATACACAGACACACACACTCACATACAGCCACTCTCCTCTTCCTGCTGGCACATTGAGTGCCACTCTGGCATACTTGAGAGTAGCATAGCATATTTACTCAGCACCACTGAGGGTCTAGCAAATTGAGCCTGAAATGATTAGTAGGATGCTGGAATATTTGAGGAACAACCTGATATTGTTGGCAATACTCTTGAATATTTGAGCAATAAACAGCTGTTAAGTTCGAGTGGCATAGTATTTATGATTGGCATGTGTCGCCACACATGGAATGTCACTCTGTATGTCACACTACTTTAGTGATGCTACCAGCGACACACATTTCCGAAGGACACACACAGACACACACACACGATGTACTGCTGCGTGTACTGTGGTGGGCCCAGCCTCTGAATTATTGTAATATCTAAGTTCTTCCCCTTTGAAACGACTTGCACATGTTATGGCTGGGTACCCAGTCATTTGTACTAGACTCACTGAAATGGATTACTGGGGCTCTACATCCGGGTATATTACTGCTGCGGCTATTAATGGACCCTTATTATTGCCCACATGTTGCAATAGCCCGAGGCGTGCAGCAATTATGATCAACTTATTAAGCGATGCCAGAATCAGGGCATGGGGCTCCTAGGTGCAGGAATCATGCAACAGGTCTCCCGTTCTACCCAATGTTTCTAATCCTGCTGGGTTTGTCGTACGCTTGGGAGTAGCCCACTAAAGGCAGCCATTTTGAAATCCACAGTCCCCTGGCCAGATGGCATGCCTTTGAAGCTTAATGAGCTGCAAGCAGGCACCAAATCAGGCCCAGAACTCCCACTACCAATTAAATTTTGCAGACCCACGTTAACGCCTGATGGCTGTTTTGATAGAGAGAAACATCTGGTGTGTGAATTGGACTGTGTCTTTGGAGGGCGGCACTGCGCGGTCCTTCTATGATGTGGAGGCTAGGAATGGGAAAACTAGCGAACTCGGCAGCCTGTTGTCCTGAGTGTGGTAAGGCTGCAAGAGCAGGAGAGCAGGAATTGGTACATCCAACGCTGCTTCCTCTGGATTCTAGGGATACTCTGGCTATAGTGCAGTGTCCTGGAACATTGCTCAGCAAAACACATTTCCAAAATGGGAAACCAGCGTGCCCGCATGACCCCAGGGTCTGCACCTGCTAGCTCCCACAGAACGCATGCTCTACAGAGGCTGAACCTTCTTGGCTTGGCTTGAGGGGCTGTCTACTTTTTCCATATTTTCTTCTGTCCTCAAATTGTGTTGCTGAACCCGGCCTATGGGCCCGGCTCTTGGTCCCAGTTTATGGCGATGAACGTGGCTTCAGGCGATGACGCGCGTGTTAGTCCCAGCTCTCCGAAAGCTGACCATGAACGTCTGTTATGAAAGTGCCTGTGGCCTTTGGTTCCACTGCGCTATTTGTGGTCTGCTTTCTTTTTTGTCTCTCGCCCATAGACCCTTCAGCGGCCATACGTTTTTATTTTTTCACCTTCAGAATCTCTGTGCATCTGTAACCTGGATGCAGAGGAGATGGCCCAGACCTCAGGCAGGGAATGCTTAGTGAAGCCCCCAATACCAAGCAATGTTCACCCACTGCAGACCCCATCCTGGCGGCCTGAGACCGGAAACGGCCCGTCCCAGATCATCCGCTTCTACTATGGGGAAGCCGTGGGGGTGGCAAAGTGTACTCTGAGATGCCTTCTATTCCTACCTTTACTGGAACTTACTCCTAGGCACTTTCTAAGACTGAAGTCACTTGGGCATGCAGTGAAGTAATGCAAAAGCCGCCCAACGGGGAGCTATTCAAGGTTTATTTGCTTAACAGCAAAGGGATCTCCATGGTGATTCACATGTCCAAAGGAGGTTGTCAAGAGTTCACGAGGACACATCACAAACTTCATGCAATGCATCAGATATATCCTGTCACCATCATAAGACTTGGTATACCAAGACATGACTATGGAATCAGTCCAGGCCCTTGGATGACAGAATCATGAGACCTAAGAAGCAGAACATCCTCTCATCTAGTACAGAGAAATCTAAGAAGAGGCTCCCGGGCTTCTTGGTTGCAGGAGCGACACACTGGTTGGTTCCCAGGTCCTGGCGACTGACAACAGAGTACGTAGTCCCTTCATTCACTCTTCGGTGGGCAGGGAGCTGGGCAGCCTCTGTGGTGGTGCTCACAGAGGCAGAGTTACTGGGGAAGTTTACGTTTATGTCTTCGGTTGTGAGGAGGTATTATTTGAAGGCCTGCACCCGGAAGGTTCATCGCTTGTCTCTGGTTCCCACTGCTCCAGATCTGGCACTGGGCCAACCTCTGCAGAGGTCTACAGCCCTGCATCCTTCCACCCTCCAGCTCATGATGCCGATGGGTGGTTCAGACACTGGTCCATAACTAGATTCTCTGGGCCCAGCTAATAAACCGGAGACCGATTTCTCGTCCAGAGCTGGTGTTTACCATTCCGTATTAGATGACCTGTGGTGAACTGAAGAGGGAAGGAGGGTTCCGCAACTCTACGGAAGACACATATCCTGGGTCCAATGTTACCAAACCGACATTGGAACAAATTGAATTATTTTACAAACAGTCCTAACTAAAGAGTCATAAGAAATTGGGGAAAAGCACATTCTCTACTATTAAAGAAGACACATTGACACCTGGCACAGGGCTCTCGAAGGACTTTTCAGCTGTATTTTCGCATCTGTGGCCTTAAGCGGAGGTAGGACCCCTTGTTAATGTTCCAACAGTCATCTGGCTATTGAAGCCAAATCCCGTGACTTGCTAGGGAAGAAGGTGTTCCAACATGACTCACTAGACTTCGGCCGGGTGAGTACAGCGGACTGAGATTGGGACCGTGATCTCTGTGATGCATACTTCTACATTCCAGTTTGGAAGCTGCACCACACAACCACACATAACGCCCCCGTCCCACCTGGCTTTCTTTACTTAGTCGATGGCCTCCACCCGGGGTTTTGGGGGGCATTCAGGGAGATGTTATCTCCCTATATTGGACACCTGTCTTGTAAGGGCCCCCTTTCCTCAGAGGGCGCAGGACTTTCCGGATGTGGTTTCCTACGGTTGTCTCCTATTGCTGACCTTCCCTTTATTGGAACCATCCTGGAGGAGCCCTTCCACTGCCAGAGAGAGGACTGGCTCTTCTACCAGCTCGCCGGCACTTCAGTTCAGACGTTTATACCGCAGTGGGCCAGTGCCAAACACGAGCCCGCACAATGGCATTTCCCCACCTACATCTCACCACCTGCACAAAAGCGGGGGCGATAGACTCACTTCATATGTAGGGAACCAGTAAAAAAGCGACGCCAGCCCTCTCAGATCCTGGCCGACTTTGCATCTATCATGAGTCCTTTGCAGAATGAGTTGAGTAGCTTACAATGCAATACCGCAATATTTTATGGTCCACACAATCTGCCCTAGAGTTAGTGGCCATCATGCTTCAAACCAGACACCAAACCATGAACCTGGCTGAAGGGCTTGAGCAGCAGCCTAGAGCCCCAGATTAAGGTTGTGTCGGCCATGTCAGGGATAGACGCTGCCTCCTTGCGCTGGCGGGCGGGATCCTTGCTCTCCTCCTTATCACATTATCTGGGTTGCCTGCACGGCGCAGCATCAGATGTTGCCACTCATCCGATGAAGAGATTGCTAAGAATTCACAGCCTGGCAGCTGGTCCGGTCCTGCGTGATGGGCGGGTCTGTGATTGCTTTCCCCAGATAGAGAGTGCGCTCATGCTTCCCGGCTACCCTGCACTCCGAGCCCGTCTAGGAATCTTGACTGGCTGGGGAGTAGGAGCTGGGCTGGGATTAGAATTCATTTCAAGGTTCGATGTTCTGTATATCTTTTTTTTTATCCTCCTTATCTGAGAGCACAATAAGAAGATACAATATAGTTTGAATGGGGATTGGCCCCCTCCCATCAGATCCCTGAAGCGTCATCATGATGTCAGGGCCTTCTCCATTCTGGGTAGGGTGACCAGACGTCCGGGTTTTCCCGGGACAGCCCGGGGAAATCACCCGACGTCCTGGGGTCCCAGGAGTTTTTTCATTTTATAAATCCTGTGCAGGGTTTCGCCTACAGTCCCTTTTTTTGCCGGGACCCGATTTCGAAATCCCAAAATCGGCTCCAGGTGCATCTCTTCCTATGCGAATGGGGGCGTGAGAGGAGTGTGCCTGTTAGTCCTCTGAACCCACCAAATGGGCCAGGGACATAGAAGTAGGACTAACGTTGTATGTGTATTTATTTTAGTGCTACTTCTATTTTCACGGCCCGTCCCGGGTTGTTTTTTTTTAAATCTGGTCACCCTAGCTCTGGGGCCTGATATGATATGATATTTTATTTATAGCGCGCCCATACACAAGTGTTTCAAGGCCTCACATTGCATACGCTCCCCATGTCCTCGTGTTTGCTGAAAGCCACACGTGGCTCCACATCCTGTAACCAAGCGACCACTTCCGTTTGACTTCTGTCCTCTTATACAGAACTTCCCGCATATTTCTTACAAAACGATCAATCCGTTTGGCTCAAAAGCGCTTGGCAGTGCTTGCAGAAGGGAGGCTCGTGCGTGCATGGGCACGGAGCCCGGTGCCCCCGCCAGAGCTGCCCTGTTGCACAGATGGGCCTCAGGCCGCCCGTAGCCCTGATGTAGAGGAAATCAAACTGCAAACCCAGTGCCCCAGTCCAGTACCGTACAGATGCACTGAACCCCAAATATAAATGCAAACACGGGTTTGCATGTGATTGAAAGGGAAGTGTGCGCAACCCACATGCGCACTAACCCGGAATGCTCAGGGACGCTTCTTTGCAAGAGGCGGTGGCATGGGATCAGCTCTTGCAGTGAGAACATGCCACCGCACCAACGTCGATTTGGGGCTCCAGTGAGCACTGCACGCCCACTGCTAGCGCAGTCCCCATTACTGAGGCAAATGCTAGCCGTGTGTGTTGCCATCTGTGTGAGCGAGAGTGGCCTCCCCTCGGTCCCTCCTTACACATCCCTCCGCCCACGCCTTGCCTTCTGCTGCTGCAAGCCGTGTTATTCATCAGGCAGCTGTTGTAGCCAAAAAAGGAGGCCTCCTTCATGTATTGCTTTGGTGCAGAGACTAGGCCTGGCAGCAATGCGGCTCTTCCTGAGTGGGCAATCAACAGGGTATTGGTTGGTTCCTTGATTCAAGGTGAGTGAGTAGTAAACACAGTCTGCAATTCACACCAAATTCTGCCAGATCTACAAAGGGAGTTTGCCACCTTCGGCTTGCCAAATGTTTTGGACTACAGCTCCAAGGACTTCATTTCACCAAAAGGCCAGGGGTAGCGGAAGTGACATCACACAACCATTGACCTCTGATGACATCACAGGAAGTGGTGTCATTTGACCCCACCCCAAGTGATATCACGGGAAGCGATGGAACACAGCCTTTTACCACTTGATAAAACAATAAGTGGCATCACATAGCACTGTACCTAAGTACACTACGAAAAACATGGTTACGATATCACTATAATGTTATATGCATTTCATACAAGAATGGATCACCATTTGTATCGTTAAGATCAGTGTGTATAGGCCCATATTTCCAAATTACTGTGGATGCAAGCAGACGTCCATGGGCAAATGGTAATGATGTGTTAATGTAAAGCACTTACGCTTAAGCGATTTACATAGAACAAATATACGTACAATATCACACAACCAGTGTTGGCACTCATTTATCGACCTCAGAAGGATGAAAGGCTGAGTTGAGGTGTTTAAGAACAGACTAAATCAGTGACTCACCCCCTGAAGTGTGCCTGAAATAAACCTTTAATGAGTCTAGCACTTATTGTATAGAATTCCAGAAAGACACATTATTTGGTATTCCTATTCTTTCTTATTTAGGGTCACTGCTGAAAGCGTTAGACTTGTGGAATCACTGTGATTTTTTTTAAAGAGGCCTGAACAAAAAAGCCAGACATTCCAGAAGCAAAGAGCCACTTGCCGCTGGCCACATCCCAGGGCCGTGCATTAAAAAAAAGGTGCTTTTTTAACATTTCTTTTTTTAGGGGTAGCAAGGAAACCACAGGGGCTGCAATTGTGGCCCCTGGCAACCCCTAAATGATGTCCCTATACAGCGCCCATCAGTGGAAGCCTGCATAAGTGGTGAGAGCTCGTAGGAGTCATAGTTCAAACCACCTGCAGCGCTTCAGGGTACAGGATTGCACTTCTGGTGCCATTCACAGCTTTGCTGTGCACATTGGATTGCACATGCATGTTACGTCCTTGGTTTTTCTAGGCCCTTTCACCCATGTCGGATGGGGGTTTGCAGCATGCCTGCTATTATATTTTTTTTTTATTTTGCATTTTTAAAGCGCTCACACAGCCCGCAGGCATCGAGGCTCTGTTACAGGAATTGTTTGTTTTGTAGTTGCGTAATTGTTTTTCTCTTAGTTGCGTATTTATAACGCGCTTAAAGCGCGGACCCGGGGATAGAACCTGCGTTGCTTTGTGTCGTCTTGCTTCCAAGGCGCGCATGTTGCCGCTGAGCTATCCTCCCGGGACGGGAGGATAGCTCAGCGGCAACGAAATTGGAATTGGAATACCTTTGTTTTGTTTGCTGTGTATAATGTTTATTTCTGCCTATGTAGTTCTTTCTCGTTGGTCCTTTTACTTGTCAAATTCGTGTTGAATCTTCTTGCAGCTATGCAACCACTCATTATCAAAAATCCCCCTCCGCTCACCGAGATGGAATGTGTGGTTTTACTGTAAGCTGAAATAGTGCCCTTAGTAATGTTGTTACGGTTTATGGTCTTTCCATCGAATTCCAACCATCAAAAAGCAAATCCATTGAAAAAATATGCATCAAAATGCAATCTTTTACATTTAAAAGTATATTTCCATAGAAACTTGTCCATCAAATATAGGAATGGACAAGTTTCGATGAATATGTACTTTTAAATGTAAAAGATAATAATTTCAATGCATTTATTTTTAATGTTAAAATATTACATAGAGCTGTCCAGTCCTGAAATCTTTAAAGTATTTCGGCACTGGCCAGCTTCATGTAACATTTGCTTTATTGGGGGGATTCCCCCCCCCAAATCCCCCTAACACCCAAGGGCACCCCCCAACCCTAACCCAACCCTAAACCTAACCCTAACCCTAATCGAAATCCAACTAAATATATTCAATAAAAGTACATTTCGATGGAAATGACTTTCAATGAATACATTTCGTTGGATTTTAATTCGATGAATCCATTTTCGATGGATAGTCCAGATACCTGTTGTTACAATCGTTGCTGTTAACACAGGCTAATTAGTGTTTCTCTGAAGAAACAATTGTTTCTCCCAACCTGCCTGTGATGAATTGCCATCTGGAAAGGGCATGAAAGCTGTGGCTTTTTAAGCTGTGTACTAAATCATAAAATGATGCGGGTAATTCTGAAAGGGTCATTTCTGATCAGCCCTTTTTGTAAACACCATGCCAATAGCATAGTGGGTACCTTTGCCCCGCTGCATCAGTACCCTGATTTGCAGCACCTGCGCTACCAGTGACAAGTGCAGGTCCAAATGCCACAGTTGCCCATTTGACAGCTGTGGTGATAGCCAAGTCTCTTCAGCCAAGGGGCTGCATTTAAGATATGCAGCCCTCTACTAAAACTTTGCTGTTCATAAGTAGCCCATGACGTTGGCAGGGGAAAGTCTCAAAATAAGGCATGGTGTGTGGAACCACTTATCAGCAGCCCTACCCAATTTGATATCACGCATGTGTCAGCTCTGAGCCAGCTCAGCTGTGGAAGATGATGTGTGTTCTGGCCAGACAGCTTGATCCTGCCAAAGTGACATAGCAGGAACCTGAATGGCCATGCCATCTCTTTGATCTCTTTGTGAGGGTAGATAACACTCTCCTCCAGAGTCAGACGCACAACAGGCTGCTGTCGTGTGCCACATAAAAAAAAACACACCCATTCAAAGGGAATAGTCTCTCCAAAAGGTGTTGCATTTCTAAAAGCATTTGATCCTAGTGAGAAGGGAAGGGGCGGGTTAGTATAGACAGTAGATCTCTGTACAGTTGGAGAAGACTTCCGCCATCTTGTTTCTCTCTGCATCACCTCTCCCTCTCCTTCTTGCCCTCTCGGCTTCCTCAAGAACAATGCACCTTGGGTGTGATGTCAGAAGAGAAATGCCCACTCATTTCAAGAGCTAGGATTTGACCACTAAGGTAGGCTAGCTTAAGTCCAATCACCTGTGGGATTTTACCTTTAAAAGAAGGGGTCTCGTACCACTTCTTGGAATCATCTTTGAATTGTCTTTTAGGCCCCAACCCTTGAAGAATATTTTGTTGCACCCTGCTGGGTGAGCAGTCCTTTCCAGAGTCCTCTAGAGTCCTCCAGTTGTGAGGTGAGGGTATGGGCGAGCTCTGTGCCCTTCCCAACCATTGGGGGTGAACATGCTGCTGGAAGAAGACTTGCCTCTCTGCCAGCCACAGCGGTACCCAGGCCTCACCATGTTGAAGGACCCTTACAGTTGTGTGACAGCCACCCCCATGTTTGGGAGCATGAGGATAGGACTTATGTTTTCCCTGGGCCCCTTAATTTGGACTCACAGCACCCTGAGTGCCAAGATAGTCGGGAGGCTAGTGTTTTTCACTGTTGGACTAATTTGAGCCTTCTTTCAAGAACCTTTCGACACATTTGAACCACCAGTACCCTCCAGCGCTGCCTTTTGCACACTTTTGATCTTTAAATTACTCTTAACGTGCCAAGAAGCCTGATTTGGTGCTGCCGGACCACCAAGAACCACTAAAAGGTACTATTCACTGCTTATTGACCCCTTGGTCCATTTCTGGGCTCTAGAGACAGGTTAGGTCACTTGTATCCTTTTTGCACCAAAGAACATATTTTTTTTATCATTGTGGTGTTCAATTGCCTTTTCTCCCCCTGTCTCATTCCCCAGAGTGCTGTATCTGCTATCTTTGCATATTCTTTGTTCTTTCTACAGGGGTGGGTTTTTCGTAGTGTTTTCTAGTATGTTAATACTGTACGTAGTGTGTTTGATTAAAGTATATGTATTTTCATTGGTTATTGCTGTCTGAATTCTCTCCCATCACATTTTGCGGTGGACGAAGTACACTTGTACTGGAGGTCTTCCTCACAGCAATCCAAGTGGCATTGAGAAGGGCTGTCTGCAGATAGGAGTGCTGGTGAGTATGTCTTGGAGGCATGGGGGCATTGGGAACAGCGAGGAAGCCACCCCCAAAGCGTGGTGGAGTGTCGGGGGCAGTCCTAGCCAGGGATGAGTTTTGACGAGGCGGCTTCAGCCGTGAGCGGTTCAGGAATGGCCCGGTTCGTGCCAAATCCAAGTGACGAGAATGTTTACTGACTGGCAGTACAGCAACAGAAACGTATGTCCGCTTGTTGCCAAGTGCAAACAGGAAATGACACGGGTCATCCTGGAAATGTATTTTATCTTTATTATGTGGTTGGGACCGCCCCAATTTGTTTGCTCCAAATAAACTGTGACCTTGTGTTTCCAAATACTTTACAACAGTTTCTGTGGTTTATTAGAAATAAAAATAACATATTTGTATGGTGTGTCCACCCAAGGAGAGGGGGCGGTTAATAGCGGATCGCTCCGCTATGAGTATGATCGTACACCTCCCTCAGGAACTATGTGTGGATCCTGCATGTAGGCTGAGCTTGCGCGAGTCCTTGACAGCGGGCTCGACATTGCGCGGACCACCTGGGAATTTATAGCGTCCCTCTCTCTGAGCTATCCCTGAGCGACCCGACAACGCCTGGCTCCCAAACTTGTGAACAGCATCTCCTTGAGGCGCAAATCCAATGTGTTTCTGAGGGCCGCACATGTGCAGACTAGTGAATGAAAGGAGAGAGGCACAGGTCTAGCAGCGAGGCGCAGAGCTAGAGTGGAGCTCCCGGCGGGACTCCAGGGTGTCAGTAATTACTGGCGTTGATTTCAATCATTTTTTTCTGTGGTTGAAGCATCTTCGGGCATGCATTTGGCACTACGTTCGCCACACTGAGGACTTCACAATGGTGACGAGGCCTGGGATGAAGCAATAAGTGCCCACCGGCACCACACCGGCTGCAGTCTACCCTCACCACCTCTCATTCATCCGCAGCGGGACAGCATACAGGTTGGCAATGTCTTCACCCTGGATCCACCTCAACATCCCCACATTCCAGGAACCCCCCCCTCTCCCGCCCTACTACACCAGGTCTGACTCGTGCACCATTATTTCTGGCTACTGCCAATAGGCCACCTGTTGCATGGTTGAAAATGGCATATCATGTTTGACACCTGCACAGGCGCTCTAGATGCTGCAATCTTCCATCTACCTGCAAAAAGGCATTCTCCTATAACGCAGTTGGCAAGGGCGGCCAAACAATTTTTGAGATCCTACACTAGATGAGGCCATCACAGTTGCCAAGGGGTTTAAGGGGTTTGAGCATCCAATGAAATACTTGAAGGAAGTCCTGGCCCCAGAATCCAAGGAAGGGGCCGGTGCCATGAGACATCACACAGATCGAAAAGACAGACACAGATGGAGTCTCAGACAAAGGACCGAGTCTCAAATCAGCCATGACATGAAGACCACAAGGGAGTCTTGGAGAGAACATTAATTAGCGGTGCGGCAGCCAAGCCTACTCGACTGAAAGCAAAGACTGCTCCGCCAAAGGCCAAGAGTGTCCAGCCTGCAGGACACACGGCCCTTAGCTTCACCTTGGTTGACCGCAATGAGGATTCAGAAGATGCCAATGAATCGATGGGAACATAAATGTGTCATGTCACTTACAACAAAAAGCCCTGAAGACATAAAAAAACATACTATGATGTGTACTCAGCACTCAGAAAAGTCCTTCGGCAGAAACTTAAAGACCTGGCTTCTCAACTAACTCTGCTCCTCCTAAGACTCATCACTCACCCTAATGCATTTCCCCCAACCCCTCTTCTTTTTCCCCTCAATGTAACTAGCGCCTAGATACCCCAGGGTTTTGTGCGCTTTAATACATGCATAAATAAAATAAATAAATAAATACAGCATTGGGGCTCTGCCACAGTTCATGGCTGGCTTTGGACCGGACTACTCCATTATGCTACTAACTTTGTTCGAGACCCTGTCCCCTCCCTCTATATATAGCCCCATTTGTTTGTTTGTTTGTTTGTTTTATTATTTATAATGCGCATCATACCCTGGGGTAACAGGGCGCAACAGTTACAAGTATATGCGAAGCTTAGTTACACAGAAATATATGCAGATTACATACAGGTCGCAATTACAAGGGTGCATATACAGAGAGGGCGTATTTACAGGCATAGTATGCAGCAGGAGAATGTGCAGGCAGTTCCCAGAGGGTATTACATACAAAATAAAATCTGGTGCAGGGGATAATTACAAAGATACTGTCATAGAAGTGAAGATATCAGGTCATATGGTGAGTACCATAGCGCGGTGGCCGATCAGTTCTAACTGTGTTCTAGGTAGTGGTTATTAATGCTGGTTGTTGGATTTCAGCCATATGATGGTGTTGGATCTAAACTTGCGGTAGGATTGGTCCCGTGACTTAGGCCCAGGTGCCTATGGAAATCCAAAGATCAACTACCCGGGGTTTCAGCCATGCATAATGTCCTTCAAATGGAGGCATGCAAGGGATTAAATGTACATCCGGGGATGGAAAGAGCAAGGCTACTTAATGTGAACCCTTTGACTGATGACCTCTGATGTTGCATTTCCAAAGCTGCATCGTGGTGAAAGATGACGACACTTTCCAGGAATCCAGTGGAGCCCTGAAAGGGTATGTTCACAAGACTCAACTATGCAGGGGGGCCATTCCCATGCAACGCTAATGCAGGCCCTGCCAATCACTATTCCGATATCCTCGTGGGTCAATTGCACGGCTGCAGAATTATCAAGGCAGGCAAAAGCTGTCAATGGCCCGCTGGCAAAGGCCTACATCCAGACATACATGACAGATCAGCGAAGCATCAACCTGAAGAACGGGGGCCGTAATAGCGAGCCCACACTTATTCTGTTTTGCTGGAGGGATCTGTGCATGCATGCTATGCACACACATCCAACCTCCCACATAAACAAGCACACAATTACACTCTCTTACTGTCATGGGAATTGAGACTTCCAGCAAACAAGCATTACTCCACAGTAGGCACTGCAGCTCGCTGAGCTATCTTATAGGCATTAGAACCCGCAGTAACTTATTATTGTAGCAGTTTATTTTGAATGCTCCTTAATTAGAGTTAAGGCATCTTTTGAAAGCACGTTTTCTCCCTTTAATGCAAGGTTGCAAACCTCGGCCGCATCTGTCAGGCAGCTTCTTTAATTACATTGGCCTCAAATCTTTTAAAGGTTCCTTATTGACTGACAGCAATTCTTAGACTGCAGCAGACACTTCTTGAGTCCTGCCCTTGAATATTGTTTGTGACTCGTTCGGACCCCTTTTTTGTAGGCCCATTTGGGACCTTTCATGGGGCCTCCGGGTATTGATGTGGAACGGGCAGCAGCATCTAGGAGAGGATGCTGGGAAGCTTCTGGTGGTCGGGGGAGCCCGAGACAGACTTTAGAACCCAGACCTGGATAAACCCTGCCCACTTAAAGCCCTTGATGGTGAGAAGGAATAAGCACTCAATGCAAGGCTTCATTGGATTCCATGTTTATAACAACACACAGGTCCCGCGCAGTGCGCAAGTAGGTGGCGGTGCAGGGTTTCATGGAATGCTGGCCTCTATTTTATTCACCCAGTTTTTGTCTCATTATGGAGTCCTTATCTGCCCACTGTTCTAAAATGGCAGCGCGTTTTTACATTTTGAGAGGACAGAGTGGTGCTTTGGGCGGGGCAGGGCTTGCTGGAAAAGGGCAGGGTGCCGTGCCCTGCACGGAAGATCTAGGCCGGTCAGTATGGACCGTGGGCCACTTCTGTGGGGCGTATTGCATCACTAATGCCATGCTCTTTGTTTCTCACTGTGCTGCATTAGGTAGACGCCAACCCCTCACCCTGCTGATTCGCGCATACTCTCCTCCCATGCTTGCCAGGGTCTTGCAGACCACCGCAGGTACTTTGCTGTGCCCTCCCTGGTGGGTTTGTGTCGGTGGAATGGACGGGGTTCTTACTTTTCAGGGGGCAGGGGTCATTTAAAGAAACCAGGGTCCAGAAGGTAGAATTAGCTTGAGGTTTGCTGAAAGTTGCTTCCTTGAGACGAGTGTGTCCTTGGACAGGTTACTTATTGGAGCTCAGGTGCTTTACAGTCCACGCGGCGGGAAACTGCTCCCCATTGTAATGCCTCATTCTGGCCATCATGTTAATAAGGTGCTTTGCTAAACATTTGCGGCTGCATTTATTTCCCATGGTCACAGCGTGGGGATGTTATTGTCTTGCTCCATGGATTCTTGAGAGTGGCAGGGGTTTTTTGGAGCAGACTTTGCTTTCAGTGGGAGCTGGTTCCCTGAAGGGCAGGGGGCAACTGTTTGTAATGCTCTTGAAAAGCAAGGAGACCATCCACTCACAGGGAGGTTTTTATGGGAGGGCAAAAGGGGCACTTGCCCAGGGCCCCCACCTTGGAGGGGGCCCCATAAGGCTGTCTGATCTAAAGAAGTAAGATTTCTTTGTTCACCAGACTTAAATAGCACACATCAGGATATGTTATGGCACCGTGCTGAGGCTCTAAACCTATTGCCTGTCTGTTTTGGTATGTACAATCTGCCTCGATCAATTCATCATGTCATGCTTTCTGTGTTCACTGTGGTATATATAGTTTGTGTGTTCCTTGCGGCACAACTCCTGTAGCATTCTTTCCTTCCTGTGGGAATGATGTTGATCATGTGCAATAGCCAAATTCGAAGTGCATATTGGTAAATTCAGTGCCACAGTGGTTCAGAAGTTAGCTCAGTGTGTTAAAGCATTCATTGCAGGGATATGTGTTCCTATGCAAGATTAGAATAGCACATTCCTATGCCTGAAGTTTATAAACCTGCCTGCGTATGTACTTTTTCTTGCAGCCCAACAGGTGCTATTATCAGCAATGTAGTTGCATCAGATAGGTGTTGCTATAAAAAGTAACTTGTCATCCTTATGGTGAAGGTCTAGAAATTGGTTTGTTCAGATGGGGTGTTGTAAAACCTAGGCAATCGCCTCCAGGGATGTTAGTCCAAGAGATGAATAAGTGTAAGATTAATAGGTATCACACTGAAGTTAGCTCAATGTGTTAAGCTCTCGTTGCAGAGATATATGTTCCTATCCAAGATTAGAATAGCACATTCCTGTAAGGCTGGCTGAGCATTTCCTATGTCTGAAGTTTATAAACCTGCCTTCGTATATACTTGGTCTTGTAGCAGAACAGGTGCTATTATCAGCAATGTACCTGCATCAGATAGGTGTTGCTATAAAAAGTAACTTGTCATCCTTATGGTGAAGGTCTAGAAATTGGTTTGTTCAGATGGGGTGTTGTAAAACCTAGGCAATCGCCTCCAACGATGAGCAAAAACTGTTAGTCCAAGAGATTAATAAGTATCCAAATTTGGAACCAAAGCATTCATGCTTGTATCCTGGCTTTGCCAGCAGTCAATGCAGTGATCCCGGTCAAATAATCTAATATCTCGTACATTACTGTGCTGTCTTCGGTGAAGTTTGCCTCCTCGCATGTTTGTGGCATCATTTAGCCCATTACTTGATCTTTCTTCTTATGTAGGCCATTTGAGTGCAAGGGGTGGTAGACAGAAGGGAGCGGACCAGAAGGTGCAGGACTCGGGCAAGCATATTTTAAAGTCTGCTTGTTTGACACAAAAAAATGCTTTGCATTTTTGTAAAAGTTAAAGGTTTTTCTGCATGTTTATAAATGACAATTTCACAAGCCAGTGTTTTGGAACTATGCAAAGCTAATACAAAAGACCAACCCAGATTAAATCTGTTAAATCACATTGGTTGGTATGCTGGTACTTATATACTTCTCTTCATGCTGGAGAGAATGAAGCTAGGATCATTCTGTGTAACACCCTTCTATAGTATTTTGTTTGTTAAAAAAAAATGGCAATGTGATTGGTGTACTTTCCAAGTCCGTTTTATAAAATGAGATTATTTTAGTTCATGGTAAGAGCTGGTAACGAAAGTGTTTAAATGCAGAAATTGCAGTGTTGGCACACATCCCAGATTCACCCCTTAACCAGTGTGTGTAATGCTGGGCATATAATGTAATCTTGTATTGCCTAGCCTCTCGAAATTGCTAGTCGCTAAACCTTTCAAAATCGTCAGCCCTTCAGAGAGATTTCGTTCTGATGGTTTCACTGGCTACAGTGTTGCTTTCACTATAATAGTGAACATTTACATATTGCACACCACAGGCACTTGCTCCTTTTATCTCTAATGGCAGCACTATTTGTAACCATGTCCCACTGTAATCTCAGTCTGTCTGAACATAGACACCTTCCTGGTAGCTTCTAATCTGCATCCACTGTCCATGCTATGGTATGTGTAGCTTTCTCCTTCCATCCACGTGGTCTCCTCTGTCCAGGCTTGACCACGTTTGCATTCTGTGAGGCAGCTAATGTGAGGGTGCTTTCCATTCTGGGTTACATGCACCTTTTACATACAGCCCTGCATCAATACTAGAGATTGCATACCTTCCTGGATTGTATTGATAAAAAGTCTCCCTGAATCCATGCTAAAACAGAAGTAATCTCTTCGTAGACTGATAATGTTGGCCTTCAAATGGTAATAGTTTATCATTCTGATTAGAGCAAAGATGAAGAGGGTAAGGGGACTTCAAGGGAGTAAACATCCTTATTTTTAATGCTGTGAGGCAGCATATCAACCTATTGGTTGTGATTGCGGTAGGGGGTCGGGGCAGATATTCTTGATCACTTTGGTGATTTGGTTTGTTGGAGGGGGCCCCAAAGATGCCAGTGCCCAGGACCTCAAAAGTGCTCAAGATGGCTCTTTCCACTCAGCTCCTAAACCTGTGCTCATTCTATCCTCATCCAACACTTTTATTTCTTTGTAACTCTCATTTCTCCCTCGTCACCCCTCCTCCTTAAAGTCTTAAAACTTCTGTTTAGCCTCCAAAACCTTCACCTTAAGTTTCCACCCTCCACGCCTGCTTCATTCCTTCCTGATCTTCTTCCCCATTGCATTCTCTCCCTTTCACCCCCTTATCTCCCTTTCACCCCCTTTTCTCGGTATCTCTACATATTATCCCCACCAAAAATATCACTGTCCATATGGTTGTTTGTCTCGCCATAGGCGATAATTTTTGTGGGTGGGTCATTTGTGGGAGCAGGGGTTGCGGCGGTGTCCCCCGCACATTTAAAAATAATCTGGGGGTTGCGGGGGTGTACCCCTCAGGGTCCATGGCTCAATATTGCCACAAAAATATGGGGATATTTTTGTGTCGCGATATTTTTGCGGGGATATTAACACATGGAACCCTTTTCTCCCTTTCACCTCCTTTTCTCCATTTCACCCCTTCTCTCACGTTCACCCCATCTTCTCTCCCTTTCATCCCTTTTACCCCTTTCACTCCCTCTCGCCCTGTAACTTTGAATCACCATCCTCTCCCTTTCAACCCCAACCTCTCCACCCCTCTTCCCTTTCATCTTCTTTCACTTCCCTTTATCCCCTGTTTCCCTCCCTTCCCTCATTCCACCCCTCTCCTCTTTCACCCCTCTTTGTATGCCCCTATCAGCCCTCATCTCTTGCCCTCTGTTTAAGCCCTTACCACTTCTGCCTTTCACTCCACCCTCTCGTTCACCTCTTTAACCCACTCTCTCCTTTCGCTCCCCTCTCACCATGTCGCCTCTTTCATTCCCTTTCTACCCTTTGACTTCCCTCTCCGCAATCACCCATTTCATCCTCTGTCCCCTTACACTCCCTCTCATCTCCTTTCTCCTTTCACCCCCTCTTACCCACTATGCCTTTTCACCCATTCTCCTCCATTTTGTGTTTGTCTTGGTGGCCCTTGCTGCGAACAAGTGGACAGCTGCCAGGGTCACTGCTGGCATATGGGAGCCTGTGGAATGGAGGGTCCTGGCCATCTTTTCTTGGCATTAGTCCTTTGGGTGGTTTTGCCTGACTTGCCGTGAGGGTCTCTGCGGGAGTAGGGGCCGCTATAGTGTGTGGTAACCAGTGTTTTTATCTTTGTGGAACTCCCTGAGGGTGCTGGTCCGCTGCCACCTCGCTCGCTTGCTCAGATGGGATTTTTTGTCATTTATGGGCTTCAAATAAAGCTGTGCTACTTGAATTGGTGAGGGGGGTTCATGGCTACCACTACGGCCACATGCTGCCATATGCATATGCCCTCATGTGGGGAGGGGTTAATGACTGTAGAGGTGGTGTTGTCACTCCCTGCGCTTGAACATGGCTCTAGTCCAAAGCCCATGGGAGGCCGGCTTTCCTGGGTCAAAGAGTCCTGTCTGGGCCTTGGGACAGTGTCTGGACCCTGTGTTCGTCCCCTATGGCATACCCTGGGGTTCAGGGGCTGTGTTCCACACGCGTGTCCTTCATGGAGCCATTGCCATCTGGCAAGTGATGGGAGTGCGGAGATGACAGTCCTGCATGACTGGCAGGCTAGTGGGGGGGACCCTGGCCACCCCTCGTCACAGGTAGGTCCCACATAAGCGAGGGAATCAGTTTTGTTTGTCTAGTCTTTCCCTATGTACCAAGGTCGGCTGATTATCCATGCAATACATTAGCATAAATTGGCATGTCTTATACATTTAACAAATAATGTTCTTGCAACTGTGTGGCCAAACTTCAATCAGAAATGTATGCATGCAACATACTGTACCATTTGACATGTCATGCTTAACAAATGTAAATGTGATGTATTGCATTTAATGTGCATGTTAAGTATTGCAGAGCCCTCATCTGCGCTCAGTTGCTATGCGCATGGGTGGTCACATATCTGCACGCTGCGCGCCGCTCGCCGCACCTTTTGATGCAGCCTCTCTGTGTTGGTTGGCTGAGCCCATGCCAGATTCTGTTCTCATGCCGGCAGCTACGCACTCCCTGGTGTGGCAGACTGGAGTTGCTGGTTATGACTCTGCAACACTGATCATCTCTGCCCAGCGGTGCCATGTACATGTGGTTATAAATGCATTCTGCTATGTGGTGCCCTGCTGTGGTGAGATGTGTTTATCATGTATGTTTGGACTGAGGTCCAAGTGGCATGAGGCAATTATGTGCCATGGCGTTGGCAGTTGGGCCCTGTGCATGTGTAGCATAAAATACCATTTATGGCATAAAATATATACTGCAATTGTTTGACTCTGCTTCTTTGTGCTAAGTATGCTATGCATGCAGAATTATTATTCTCAGGTATGAGGCTGAGGGGGCTATAACCCCAGGTCTTTTGGCTGTAGCCGCGGATAGACGCTCACGGGCTACAACCAACGCGCTAGTTAGCCCCGTGTCCCGACATTAGCCTCGCCCCGGATATGTTCCAGACCTGGCAGCAGCCCTGCCTGTCAGTGCCGCTCTCTCACAGTATTCCCATATCTGCGTGCCATTAGGTGCCAGTGTACCAGCCACTCCGTGTCGCAGCCTGCTGCCGCCTCGCTGCTTCTGTGGCACTCTCTTTCAGCGCCTGTCTGTCACAATCCACAGTGTCTGTCACTGCGTACCATCTGTACTTGGATGTCTGTCCCTGACTGCCTGCCCCTCTTTCCATGCCAGTCCCTCTATCCCTGTCCTCCGTCAGTCAGTGTCTCCGAGTCCCCCGTCAAGCCCCCCCCCCCTCTCATCCTCTTGGTCTCCATGGTTCCCTCCCCTCCTGGCAACACCTTCTCCCATCTCATTTAACGTGTGTTCTGTGTGTGTATTTTTTTGTATATCGCCCATCTTCGGCTGCCCTGCTTAGCTCGGTCTCTGCTCCCTCTGCCAGGCTGTGAGCCCCATGTCCCTCTGCCAGTCGGCGCCCCTGGGTCTACACGCGCCCTTTATTCTTCCCTCGCCCTCTGGCTGTCTCTCGCCCGCCAAGTGAGTCCCTGTCTCGTGCGTCTCCACCCCCCTTCTGGTCTTGCCCCTCCGCCCCCTCACGCTCGTAGTTGTGCCCCCTCACCTCCACACCTCATACTGTCTGTGCCTGGCTCTCCTTCTCGGACCTGCTTGAACCCCGCCCCGTCTGCCAGTCCTGCCCGCTTGCCCATCTCTGCCTGAGCGCATACGTTTCTTACCTGCGCTTTGCCCTGCCCTCCTGTTGGGCCCCTGCCATTCTCTCGCCTCGCTCCCTCCCTCTGCCAGTCCCTGTGCCCGGCTCTTCTGCCCTGAACGCCCACTGCCAGCTGGTTCCCTTACCTCCCCGAGGCGTCGCTTTGTCGTGTTTCAGAATTTGAGATGTTTGTTCTGTCAGAATCCCACAGTCGCCCTCACACGGACTCCTGTCAGTCGCTATGGACATAACATTGGACCACAGTGAGGTGCCAGGGCGTTCTTCCAGCTGCCCGCCCTTACCTCGTTCAGCAGGAAGGTTGCACTCGAGTCAGAAAAAGACATAGAAGGCGCCGCGAACCCCAGAGTCGGACTGTCAGAGGCTCTGCCACAGCCAGGGCAGCCCGCACATCCTCCTGACTGCCAGCATCTCTGTGCTCACCACACACGCCTCCCCGCGCACACAGCTCAGCCCTACTCCCCACCCACAGCGCATCCCCCACCCATCCTCCCAGCCATAGCTCAGCCATCCCCGCCTCCCTCATTCACCCCCTGCGCTCTCCCTCATCCACAGCTCATCCACAGCTCACTTCGAATCACCCACACAGCTCACCCCTCCCTTCACTCATCGCTCACCCACCCTTTGAGGGTTTGGAGTAAAGGACTCGTTGGAAAGTGTAACACCGTCATATTAATGCCTTTAGGCAACCGGCAAGAACGATTCACTGTCCTTTGAGGCATAACCGCCCATTCTTTCTTGCTTCACTCTCACCCACACCCCAACACACTGCCCACAGAAAATGAAACGCACGCAGGAACACGAACGAACAGACACGCCCACTACTATGCCTCCACACACACACACACACTCTCTTTCCCTGTGGGCCTCCTCGTGCCTTTCCATACCCTTAGCCTCCCAGTGATGAAGGACCACCTATACTAGGTATGTTCTCCTGTTTCTGTTTCTCAGCGTGGTAGATGCTTCTCCAGGGAGACTTAGCTCTGCATTTTGTTGCAGAGTCTATATGTTTTTGTGAAATAAATATTTCTGCTGCAGAGTATAAATGGATTTCCCTGTATTGTCAGTAGGGTGGAGCGAAATTGTGAAATTCCGTTCCGCCAGTTGCGGAAGAGAAATCGGAAAGATTTAAATTCTTTTCGCAGAAACCCCTGATCACCACTCCAGCGTATCGAAAAGAGCATCGCAAAGTTTCTCGTGCCGCTGCGAGAACCTAGCGCGAATCGAAAAAAGCTGTATGAAGTTTCTCTTGCCATCTCATAACCGAAACTGCGCCGCGCAACGTTTCTCATACTGCTGCGTGAACCTAGCACAAATCAAAAAGAGGGGCACAAAGTTTATAGTGCCACTGCGTGAACCTACTATGCATCAAACAAAATGCTTTGTGAAGTTCCTCGTGCCACTGCGCAAACCTAGTGCAAATCAAAAAGAGCGGTACCAAGTTTCTCGTGCCACTGCATGAAACTACCATGGATAAAAAAATACCCACCTGAAGTTTCTCGCACCGCTGCACGAAAGTAGTACAGATCGAAAAAAAACCACACATTTCTTATGTCGCAACCCTAGCACGGATCTATAAGACTGGCACACAGTTTCTCGTCTCACTGTGCGAACCAATCACAAATCAAAAAACCACCCGAAGTTGCTTGTGCAACGTCATGAGACAAGCACGGATAAAAAAGGACCTGTGCAAAGTTTCTCGTCGCGTGACAGGATACTAACATGGGAACGAAACACCATACACCGCATGAAACCGGGTAAAATTTTGGGGGTGGCGGAAAAGTAATGCTGATTTCGTGGATCGGGCAGAAGCAGAATACCGTGCAGATTCTGCATTATATCGCTTGATGGGAAAACATTTTGCTCACCCCTTATGGTCAGCAAGCTAGCTTGTAGAGTCATTGAAACCCTAAGCCATGGTTTTAGGGATGCCGGTTAGAATGCTTTGATGTTTTGCGCAGCATGGGGACTAGCAGGGAGGGTTGGGGGACTGGTTACCTCGACTTGCTACATTCTCTCTGAGTCTAAGGGCCACAATCATGCTACTACCAATCCATGTCATTGCCGCGCGGTTGGCCCGGCACTGCTGGGTTTAAAAGTTGCCAACAGGTGCAGGATGATCTGTGTGGCTCCTGTGCAATGGTGGCTGGTGAATTTTGGAAGTGGCGTGTCGTAAATACCTTCCCTGAATAGACCTCAGCGAATGTATAAAGCGACAACCCAAACCAGCTAAAGGTGGGACAATTAAAAAAAATCATGGGTTAAAATGATGCTTTTACTGGACACATTCCAGAAAAGTTGTTTAAAAAGTCTTACAATGTACAACCAGTCCTGCTGGGAAACACATGAAGAGATCCAATCAATGTCAGAATTGACCATGGAAAGCACATTTTTAGAAGACCCGTGTCCACAATATATGGCACCACTGCCACTGTAACACACACTTTCATGATCTCTGTGCCCACAATATTTGCCAGCATTTCGACTGTAAAGCACATTGCTACTCAGCATTATTTACCAGCAAGCCATTTAAAGGCAGCAGTAATAGTAACATTTACAGTTAATGGCAATCATGCTGAGAGAGGCTCTGGGGATGGAAGCGGGAGATGGGCTGTAAAGGGTGGTCCTCAGGAGTGATACTGGGCTGGGGGACCTGGGGCCTATCAGCTGGGATGCACAGAAGGAGCTTCTTGAAGAGGATTTGTATTATGCGTGTGCCCACCCAGTGGGAGATCGAGGATTTTAAAAAGGGCCCTGCAACGTTTCAAGACTCAAGCTCAGGGATGGGGAGAGTGAGAGAAACCAGCAGATAAGCTCAACAGGGCAGATATGTGTTAAACCAAAGGTGCATTTTGCATTGCTTAACAGCACCACCCATCTATAATATACCACTTCTTTTTGGAAAAAGCACAAGCATTGTGTTGTGAATACAGTGTACATTCTTGCACCATTTTATGTAAAGTAAGGTATGGAAAAGTGGTCTTATAAAGCAGCCTTCTGCCGATAAGGTTGGCCTCGCTACACATGGGTCTGTAAGAGAAAACGGTGAGAAGGTGGAGCTGATAAGATCGAGGGATTGACAGACGCAGGAGAAACCTGTAGTATTGATGGGTGCAGGTCAGAAGTAGCCCTTGTAGGGCAGAGGTGAGCAAGCCGAGTGGAACTTGGGCCAGCCAGAGCTCAGTGGCTGGCTTGAGCTCGACTTGAGGTTCAAGCCACTGCCTCTGCCAAGCACAAGCCGAGCCTGCTTGGAAAAAAGTCAAGTACAAATCTTTCCATGGGCAGGCTCAGCCACGCCGCTGCATCGAAACGGCCAGCGCAATGGCCCCAGTCCGGCTCAAATTCCACAAGCGCCACCCCCATTCACATCTTTTCTCCCCCTGTGGAGCTTCTCTTCCTCCAAACCTCTCCACCCCCTGATTCTTTTACCCATCCCAGATGTCTCTGCAACCCCTGTGATTCTGTGGCTGCATCTCCTAGGTACTGTGCTCCTCCGTTCCGCAGCTAGGTTTGTCGTTTATTAATCCCATGCATAGGGAAATGCAAGGGTGCAGGGGACATTTTCTGCCCAACACCAATCAGTGTCTTGGGCACAGGAAATAGATAATTGGAGCGACCATTCTCCAAGACAGAAGCAACTAACAAATGATAACTGAGGCGCATGTTTAGTGATAACAAATGCGGGATACATTGATAACTGAGGAGCATGCTTAAATATAAGAACCACACAGGTTATGGGGACATATGTTTGAGACAGCCTCCCATATCTCCAGGTAGCTACCCCAACGTGTGCCTTTTCTCAAAACAGTCATCTAACCAACCCTACATCTGTAATCCATCTATTTCATTCCAATAATATTTGCAACTTTGACACACACAAACATTTTCTTTTGTGGAACTTCACATTTTTTTGACATGCATAATATCCATGTGCATGCCTATGTCAAACACTGACTATAAACAGGGGATCTTATCAAACAGTTTCAGTCCATGCCTCATGACATATCCACATTTGGCAGGAGTCACCTGCCCTGGACCCAGTACACATTCGTGGCAAGCCCCATATTTAGGTAGCTACCTACACTTCATTGGTTTTGTCACGATATGTTGGTCTGTCTTAATTCTCTCTTAAAGGTTTTCACTAAATTTCAAGGGTGTTGTTATGCTAGATCTAATCCAGTGCCCATTGGCCATGGCCACTATCAACTCTGCACCAATTAGGATAAAAGACAGTGACCCACCGGCCATGGACTTTGGCCATCGGCAGTGGCCACATTGCAAAAATTAGCTATCTTATTTGTTATGTTAATGGGCATTTATATAGTGCTCTATATATCATTGGTATGACCTCAAAGCGCTGGTAGGTTAAACGCCCTCGGGGACCGTGGTCCAGGTCAGTTGAGAGAGTAGGGTGACGAAGGGTGCCTGGGTGCACCAGTTAAGTGTGCAGCTGATGTAATTGCCTGATAGTAGCTGCATCGTAGCATTAGGTGTGGTGGTATTGATACTGGTTCAATTTGTGCAGTCTGGCGGGCATGGGTGTTGCTAGCTCTGGAAATGATCTGGGGCTATGCTAATTTTGGGACTATCGGGACTGCGGGTTAGCTAGCCTTTTTGGTTGGAACCCCTGAGCTTCTATCCAGGGCTACAACCAAAAGACCCCGGGCTATAGCCCCCTCAGCCACCACCCTAGCAACGCCTCTGCTGGCGGGTGGCCACCAAGACTGTGTTCTGTCTGTGTTAGACCTGTGAGGTGCTTATTTGTGCAGCTAGGCCGGTTTGTCGTTGGATATAGCTGAGTTCTATTACAATGTTGAGGTCTTCATGGGATACTGTTCGTATGTGAACAGCTAGGCTGAATTGATCGAGGGGTATAGCTGCACTCCAATTGTGTGATGGTGTAGAGTAGAGAGTAAGCATAGTCATATGATATGGTAGTCCATCCACACAGCGCCCATACACAATGAGCGTCAACGTGCCTGGCGATAGGGGAGGGGACAGGGGAACACACAAAAACATGCTCACAGGCCATGCACAGCAACAAAGCTAAGCTCAACCATCGCATTCAGCCTAGCCACATCCCATACCGTGCAAGTGCCAAGACACAGACAAGAGTGAAACAGGATTAGACAGGCAACCACTCCACTAGGTCTGACATCTCTGGATTATTACACGAGGGGAGGAGAAAGCAAGGAGAGGAACAAAACAGGCGACCACTGCAACGGCCCCCACGACACCCCATGCAGTGCCGGAGTGGGGCAAGTAACATGCAAGGGTGGGAGGAGACAAACAATTAAACCATCACACTAGGTCAAGGGACTACTCGGTTGGAGCAGGTGCAAAAAAAGGTAAGGGAGGGGCAGGGAGAGAGAGAAGGGGGAAAGAGGGGGAGCAGAGGAGAAAAGAGAATAAAACAGTGGAAAGAGCAGAGAAACAGAGGGGAGAGTAAGTACAGTTGCAGAGGTCAGTAAACCACATAATGTTTTAAGGGAGCAGAAAATGTAGGCGAGGATTCACAGTGACGGATGGGCAGAGCATGTTTCAGGGCTGACCTGAGTGTGGGCTGACCAGCATGAGAGTAGAAAGGGTGAAGCACCTCGAGTCGATGTGTCAGAAGTCAAATCCAAGCGTTGGCAAAAGGTTATTGATGGTGATCCCTTCTTGATTTAAGACAAATCCTGCAATGAATGGGACGGGGGCAGGAGGGAGAAGAGATCAGGGAAAGCAGGAGGGGGAGGACATAAGGGGCAAAAAGGGGAGGCACACAGCAACATTATGGGACTAGAGGGGCCGGGGGCATACAGCAAAATCGCAGAAAATTAGAGAGGGTTGGGGCACACAGCGATAACATGGGAATCAGAGGGGGGCAGATGACATACAGCCACATCACAGGGACCAGAGGGGAGGGGTCCAGAGGGGTCACCATAGCGACATTGCGAGTGACCAGAGGGTGGGGGCAGACCGTGACATCACGGGGGAAAGGGGGGCTGGGCACACGTCGACATCACGGGGGACCAGGCAGGGCTTGGGCGCACGGCAACAATGCGGGGGACAACAGGGGCTGGGGCAGACAGCGACATCATGGTGGGCAAGAAGGGCACATAGTGACATCATTGTGGACGAGAGGGGCTAGGGCCACAGCAACAACAAGGGGACCAGAGGGGGCTGAGGGCACACAGTGACAACAAGGGGACCAAGGGGTGCTGAAGGCACAGAATAACAATAAGGGGATCCGAGGGGCAAGGTACAAAGTGACATCACGGGGGACCAGAGGGGCTGAGGCATACAGTGACACATCGGTGCTAAAATGGGCGGGGGCTGGGGCACACAGCGACATTACGAGGGGACCAGAGGGTTGAGGGCGCACACCAGAGGTACAAGGGGCACAGAGTGACACCGCGGGGACCATGGGAGGGGCTGGTGGGCACATAGTGACTTCATGGGACCAGGGGAGCTGGGGCATACAGCGGTATCACGGGGACCAGGGGGCATACAGCGACAACACAGGGAACCAGAGGGTCTGGGGCACAAGGCGAAATCACGGGGACCAGAGGGGGCTGGGGAACACAGTGACAACACAGGGATAAGAGGGGTTGGGGGGTTCACAGCAGCATCACGGGGAGTGGGGGGCTGGGGGCATTGAGCGATAACACAGGAATCGGAGTGGCTGAGGCACACAGCGACATCACGTGGCACCAGGGGGGTAGGGGGAACACAGCGACATTGCAGAGGACAACGGGGGCTGGGGGTACATAGCAACAACACGGGGGACCAGAGGGGCACACAGCGACATCACAGGGACTGGGGGTTGGGGCACAAAGCGAGATCATAGGGACCAGAGGGGGCTGGGGGCACATAGAGACATTGAGACATCACAGGGGACCAGAGGGGCTGGGGAACTTAGCAACATCACGGAGGGGGGGCTGAGAGGGCTGTGGGCACACTGGGACAACAAGGGGGACGAGTGGGGAACGGGTCACACAGCGACATCACAGGGAACCAGGGGGGTGGTCTGGGGCATGCAGCAGTATCATGGGGAACCTGGGGGTGAGGGGCACACAGCAGCATCACAGGGACCATAGGGGGCAGGGGTACACAGAGACATCACAGGAGACCAGAGGGGCTGGGGCAGACTGTGACATCACAGGGACCAGAGGGGCTGTGGGCGCACAGTGACATCACGGGGGCCAGAGCGGATGTGGGCTAATAGCAACAACACGGGGGTCGAGCGGAGCACAGGC
Organism: Ambystoma mexicanum; assembly: GCF_040938575.1. NCBI lineage: Eukaryota > Metazoa > Chordata > Amphibia > Caudata > Ambystomatidae > Ambystoma > Ambystoma mexicanum. The sequence continues at coordinate 310,986,946 of NC_090926.1, forward strand.
ACACATCAACAACACAGGAGCCAGAGGGGCAGGGGATAAACAGCGACATCACAGGGACTAGAGGGGCTGGGGGCATATAGCGACAACACAGGGGTCGAGCGGAGCACAGGGGCACACCGCAACACCAGGGGGACAAGAGGGGCAGGGGGGCACACACAGAGACATGACGGGGGACTAGAGGGGCTGGGGGCACACAGTGCCATCACGGGGTACAGGGGGGCTGTGGGCATATAGCGATATCATAGGACCAGAGGGGGCTGGGGGTACACAGCGATCTCATGGGACCAGAGGGGGCTGGGGGCACATACCAGCAACACGGTAGCCGTAGGGGAAGGGGGGCATACAGAGACATCCCGGGGTAACAGTTGGGGCAGGTGGCACACAGAGACAACACGGGAGACTTGCTGATCCTCCCACACCTGTCCCTGGAAGTCGTGAGGTCTCAGACCCCTCTCCTCTGGTTTATTTATCTAAATGAAGCTTTCGGATAAAGGCATCTTCTTTGACACCTTCCAGCAGCTTGTTAAGGATGCGATTTTAAAGCACATTCCTACACACAAATGAAACCGCTATCATGGACACGGGCTGAACAGCTTTAAGGCATTTTAAGTGATTTCTCTTTCAATGGAAGCGCTACCAGTGTGACAAATAAACTGGGGGGTTCTGACTTTCAGATGCTAAAGTGTTCATCTCACCTCTAATTACGAAAAACATTCTGCAACCATGGCTGTTAGTCCTCAGCTAATTATTGAGTGTTTGAAAACAAAGACACAGGAAGTGCCAGGTTGCCAGTGAACTTCGGCTGTGCATGTAGCACCTCACCCTTTGTAGCGTTCTGTAGCCGCCCAGGGGCTTGACACCCTCAGCCACTCCTCTGCTTTGCAATGCCACTCCCAGGTCCGGGCCGGAATCAATGCTACAAAGTGAGCTTGAGGGTAGGAAGTCAGCTTTGCTATCATAGCCTCAGTGATTGATGGTGTTACATGACGCGGCTGCTGCGGCAACAGGTTACGTTTAATCTCTAAAACCGCCACCATACGTGTCCACAATATATGCCAGCATTGCCACTGTAGATACATGTTCATGATTCCTATGCCTGCAACAGGGGCACAACGAAACCTACATTTCGGTGACGGGGGGGGGGCTAAGTGGTGATGGGAGGGGCCACTTCAGAAAATAGGCTGGGCAAATCGCAATATGCAATATGCAGAGAAGCGATGGAAGTCTTTCTTGAAAGTAGCATCTTTAAAGTTTTACTGTGTGCTGCAGCTGACCACCCACCTTATTCTCTTGTTGAAACTACACAGAGAAAAGAAAGAGAGATCACCATCCCTGTTATTTCCAAAAAACCTTTCTTCGCTCCCTTATTACTTAAGACATTTGTGACGAATTAGTGGAGTATCACAAAAAGGTATTTTGCCTGGGCATGGCTCTTAAGTAATAAGTAAAACAAACACTGAATATTGGGTGCATAATAATAAGTGGCCCAAGACATAAAGAAGAAATCCAAGGTGGGTGGTCGGCTACAACACACAGGGAAAACCTGGAATGGTTCCTTGTTTGATCTGTTTTTTCAAATCATTTTTTACTTTATATCAATTGTACTATGAATATTTACACTATTCCCTTACTTTTTTAGTGTTTGTTCTAAAGATCTCTCAATTCTGGAGATTAAGAGTGTGTTAAATCGCGTTGGGCTGGTGTCCTGAAGAACGCGCGGAGGGGAGGATTAGAATGCGAATTGAAACAAGAGAAAGTTCCCCTTTGAGCTGTAAACACTAATGTGTCCACCAGTATAGTGCATTTGTTTACACTGTTACTAACTACACTTACAGAGGGTATTTTTACTATGCTGTACATATTAGTATGATAGGTCTCGCAAGATGACCACCTCGAGTAGTGGTTGTGTTATTGTATTGAGTGTCATGTTATGTTTTAGACATGTTTATATTTGGAATAAGTATATTTTGATGCCAGCTGTTAATACATTTTGTTTTAATCACTGAGATTGGTGACTAATCATATGTACGGGTGAATTTCTCACTCCATTCAGGTTGTAGCTTTGTATCTAGCCACATTGTGGGGGTGGGCACGGTAGCCTGAGCTCAATTGTTGTATGATATTCTTGCACTCTTCATACAATGTTGCCACTTGCGACCTTGACTTCAACACAGATCGGTTTTGAATCAGTCTCCCCAACTCACCCGCTGTGTTGATCTCTCGGGCACTGCTTTGATCCTGGAGCCAAGGACGGTACCACGACAGCTGCTTCTCCTCCCCTACTCGGCCAATCATGCAGGACAGCCCCGGGTATCTCCGACAAACAATGCAGGATTCTTCAGTCTGGTTTCCTGGCCTTCACTGGAGGTTTCTAGAAAGTAATGGTTTCTCGCCAGAAAGGTCAAGGGTATCTCCTTCCTTGCTTTCCCTTCTCGGTTTGCTACCTTTCTCCCCTCACTCAGCTGCTGTCTGTAAAACTATTTTCCTTTGTGTGCTTTGCCTTGCTCAGAGTGTGCTCTCAGGCTCCACCTTTTATCCATCTGGGGAAGCTTAATGGAAGTCAGATGTGAGTTGTTAACAGTAATTTCCTGACTTTGCCTGACCATAGAAGTGGGACATGTCAGGTACCATGCTCAGGTATGAGTCTTTTTTCTCCCAGAGCGGGCTGTCTGTATGAAAGTGTTTGTGTAGGGAAGGGTGGGGGGGCTAGTTACAGTTCCCAGGTATCCTACCTGGTAGGATGGAGTAAAGGTATTATAGGGGGGTGATAAGAAAGTACATTGCAATGGAGGTCAGGTGGGCACCACTTGTGAATACTTCTCTTTTCAAATAAATCTCAATTATTAGCATTGTTCCAATAGGTATTTGTTTTTCAATGGAGCTTACTGGGTCAAAAAAAGGTCCAATGACATCCGGACCTTAACAACTATAGTGGTATGAAAAACGGAGTGGAGACCACCCCATAACACCCAGTGCTCACTGCTTGCCTCCTGTCTAGATGCTAAATTTGGTACTATATTCAATTGTTAGTTGAGTTAGATAATTCTTGAACTTCTGCATAATCATTAAATTTGATTCTTTCAGAAAGAGCGATTCCAGCCAATTCATTTATCAAAGTTTTTACTCGGGTATTTGTGTTCAAATCACACAATACATTAAGTGTTTTCCCAATTCCTCTACAAAAAATCACAGCTCTTATTCGAGCGTGTGCAGAGAGCAGAGGAACTGCGAACTGACACATATCCCAGCGTCTATCACTGTGTATCACTCTAGTCCTATTCTCATATTGTATGAAAAGTTATCGTGATGTAAATATCTTTTTCAATCAGCGCGTCTGTACTTTTAACAATCTTGAAGAATAAATTATTATCTCGATCCAAGGTGGATCTGTTAGTACCTATACACTTCTCTGTAGAATGTTATTCCTATCTGTCGGTTTCTGATATATGTAGGTTCTGTAACATATGTCTTGTAGGGCAGTCAACAAGAGCAGCCAAGACAAGATGGAACGAACATCGCTCATGTATCCGTACACACAATAAAACTTCAGCGGTGGCACGACACTGGGATCACAAAAAACATTATTTATCCCAGATAAGGTTTCAAATCTTAGAGGTGGTCCAGAAAGAAGAACCTCATATGAATTTGCAACAAAGGCTTAATCAAAGAGAATCATTTCGGATAGACCGCCAGGGAACGCTCACACCGAAAGGACTCAATGAATAAATGAACTTTGCTTGCTTTCTTTAAAGAAATGTATATACAGAATGGAATAACCGGTTTGGTCTAGATTATATGCAAATTGATTTTTTTCCCCTATTATATTTTCTTGTTTTCAATAAGATGTAATTGCCCTGTGGGTATGATGTGTGTTAGACTCAGCGGTTGAAGGAGAAGTGTATAGGTACTAACAGATCCACCTTGGATCGAGATCATTATTTATTCTTCAAGATTGTTAAAATTCCCGAAGCGCTGATAAAAGATATTTACATCACGATAACTTTTCATACAATATGAGAATAGGACTAGAGTGATACACAGTGATAGACGCTGGGATATGTGTCAGTTCGCGGAACCTCTGCTCTCCACACACGCTCGAACGCCGGTGATCCCGGCTTGTTTGAATGTGGGCGGGGGTGCGAGCACCGTGGGGATGCATATCTTTTCAAATTAACTCTGACATTTAGGAAGCACGGAGAGAACTTAGACTAATTGCCTCATGTGACGGAGTCACGAAGGGTTACCAAGGAGATAGTCCCGCCCCCACGCTCATGCGAGGAGGTGGGATGGGAGGCACGCCTGTCCTGTCCTATCCCGGATGACGGGCGGTGCCGTCAGCTCCTTGGTTATGTTGTTACTAGGCCGTGCAAGGGCACGCGCAGCTGCAGCCCATTCTACGAGCAGTTCACTCGCGAGCAGAGTCAAGGTAAGAGGTTCTGCTGAGTCACGGCATTCCACGGAAGCAGTTAAGGTTACTGAATGAGCTAGAGCGCTCATAGTCTTTCTCTCTCTCTTAACAGAGACACTGCATTGATGTATCAACTTTTATGAGGCGTTTACGCATTTATGAGACAGCTAAGGTAATGGAATTCACACACGGCGGAATTCACACATTTACTAAAGATAAATGGCAATGACGTCTGCACATATAATGGCACTAACATTCACATTGCACCTTTTCTCTTTTGTATTTCTTTTATGTGATGAAACCAATCTCCTTGCTGGTATGTACATTTAACATTTATGATCCAAAATGCATACACATGTGTTACGTGATGAAATTTATTTTGCAATTTAGCCCTGAAGATAGTGCTAGTCACCGAAATGCATTTGCAAGAGCTGTAGTTTTTGTAGAGGAATTGGGAAAACGCCTAATGTATTGTGTGATTTGAACACAAATACCCGAGTAAAAACTTTGATAAATGAAGTGGCTGAAATCACTCTTTCTGAAAGAATCAAGTTTAATGATTATGCAGAAGTTCAAGCATTATCTAACTCAACTAACAATTAAATATAGCATCAAGTACCAAATTTAGCCTCCAGACAGGAGGCAAGCAGTGAGCACTGGGTGTTATGGGGTGGTCTCCACTCCGTTTTTCATACCATTATAGGGGGTGATACCACATCTCGCTATCAGGAGTCCCACTCGCTGAACACCCCTCACCCAGGTGATCCTCCCACACTGGTCCAACCCCAGGGTCTGGATCCAAAGGCGATGGCTGTGTCCTGGCCACCTGAGGGAGAGAGAGATCACCAGGTGAGACACCTTCTAATTTCTCAAAACTGGCAGTGGTCCCCTCCTCGCGCCAGCTCCCGTCAGGGTGGCAGCAGTTACTGGCACACCCAGACATGATGTTGCAGGCCTTTCCCTTCTGGGCAGTGCTAGAATTGCCATATGCAGCAGAATGCTCCTGGGCATGTAGCTAGGAGCCACAGGAGTTAGGGGGAAATGTGGTAGAGGCAATACAGGTCAGGGGGGTGGGCGGTCAGTGCCAGCAGGCACCCACAACAACCGCCCACCCCAGGTTCTGCAGTCCCCCTGAGGTTCCCCATCCTAGTCAGGACGCAATGCATCCTGGTGCCAGGTATTTGAAGTACACAGTGGCAAGACACCTTGCACTTCAAAGAACAAGGAGGCGGTGGGGAGAGGGAGAAGCATCAAAATCGCTTGTAGTTCACCCGCTCCAAAGTGATCCAAAGCGGGTGAACTACAAGCGATGTTGATGCTGATAACAATCATCTAACAAATTGAGAACATTTAAGAAACTGACATATTAGACAAGCTCATCGCAAACGTTTGGATATAGGGATCTGCAAGAATATAATTTGCCAGTCAAACCAAACCAATCCAAACCAAACCAAACCAATCCAAACCAAACCAAACCAAAACAATCCAAACCAATCCAAACCAAACCAAACCAAACCAAAACAATCCAAACCAATCCAAACCAAACCAAACCAATCCAAACCAAACCAAACCAAACCAATCCAAACCAAACCAAAACAATCCAAACCAATCCAAACCAATCCAAACCAAACCAAACCAAACCAAACCAAACCAAAACAATCCAAACCAAACCAAACCAAACCAATCCAAACCAAACCAAACCAAACCAAAACAATCCAAACCAATCCAAAACAATCCAAACCAATCCAAACCAATCCAAACCAAACCAAACCAAACCAAACCAAACCAAACGAAAATAAGGAACACAAAATTGGTGCTATGCCTTCAAAACGACCTATGGTCGAAACACGTGCCGGCGAGTCTGAGCAGTCAAGCAATTATTAAAAGTGCAATAATTTAATAACATTTAATATGTGTTTGTTGCAATATCTACCTTAATACAAGCGCAGAACCTGGAAAGAATGTTCCTTGTACTATAATTTGGAGGGATTGGAGGGGTTCAGCTCTGCTTTCCTATTGGCGCGCAGCGGTCTCACCTGAATATTTTTTGGATTACAATACAAGCAAAAACCCAAGCGCTTGAAAACCCAGTTTACCCCCTCATTATTTGATGTACCCTTTTAGGGACTGTTAATAAATCCTGGTGTCATTTGATCCCCCTCCACCCCACACCACCACAACCCTTCATGCTTTCATTATAACCACCACGCCCCATTTAAATGATGGAGGCTGGGCCGTGGTTTAAGTGTAATTGCCGTGCCCAGCTGTGGACCAGCTGGCGCAGAGTCGTATATGTAGCTGTCAGGTCAGTCTCCATTCCCCTACACGTCCCCGCTGCGGATAGGGGGAGAGAGGTGGGCGAGTCAGGCGGTGCCTTGGCTGGTTTTGATGAACTAAATGAGCGGCGCCTCCTTGTCACTCCATATTACAGTGAGATTCACCGGAACCTCCACAGCGTTTCATGAGTCATTTATTTTGAGGCTCTAATTGCAGTGACAAGTCTTAATTGAAGATGTAACCTCATATATGACTACATATTTATTTTAGAGTGCAGTGCTGTGAATACACAATGAGGATAGTTTTAAATAAAATGCCATTTGCATGCGGGGGACTGCCAACATGAGCAGTTATGTGTTGTAGCCCCAGCATGCAATTTGCAACATTTGCAAGGTGCGATGCACAACTAAAAAGTTAAACCAGAGGAATTTGCTTTTACTCCTGAGTTTAATGCTCCTTTTTTTGCAAAAAACGTAAACACTGCCTGCAAATGACGCTGTGCAGGAGGCGTTTACTAATGGCTTCCTGTGGAATGCACCTGCTCTTTAAACAAGTATTAATTCAAGGTGGAGGGCATCAGAAGCCATGCTTTTCATGCCGGCATGAAAATCTCATGCAGTCCTAAAACAAAGGAGGAAAGCACGGCTGAGAGGGTCACCCTGCTCCTTACCCGTGCTCTGAATGGGCTGCAAGGGACAAGGAAGGCGGAAGAGCAATGCGGCTAGCCTGTGCCCCTCCATGTCCCGCTCCGCCCTAGTCAAAATGAGGGTCAATATGTTTGGCATTTGTGAAGCCCTGCATCAGATGTGGTCTACCCAAAAATCAAAGAAACAAACCTTCACTATCACAATGTCCTCATCAACGAAAAAACAAACCCAAAATAGTGATGGGTGGAAGGTTACAAATGAAGCTGAACCACTGGCATGGCTCTGGGCAACCTTCCACGCCACTGTTTCTTAGCCCGTCTGCGCCATTGCAAAAGGGGTCCAGCCATATACAAATCAGTCGGGTACTGCCACCAATGGGAGCAGCCCTGCCCAAACCGCTAGGTCAGGTCCCCTCTGCACGGAAACACATGCATCCCCAGACATGTTTCGGCCTTGTTGGGCCTCCTCAGGGAGGTACAGCTTGGTTCCCTATGGCGCAGCGTGCGTGGGACCCACGTCCGGGCATACCCCCTCTCATGTAGGGAGACAAACTAAAACCAACGAATGAACAATCCATTTGCCTTCCAGGGAGTCTAACCTACACAATTCACATCCCGGCTTCCGTTCAGTGAGCCAAATAGCCATTCTTGGAAGTATGTGTGTTTTTGCCCAGCCAGGTTGCCCTTGCCCACCTGCCCGGAAACCAAGGAGGGTCCACTCAACGGCCCTCTCCTCCACACCCCAGCTGCAAAGGAAGCGGTGTTAGACAACCACCAAGAGAAAAGATACACAACTAAACAGGAGATGGGCGACCTTCCCGAGACCTTTGGTGTTATGACACCAATACAAGACATCTTGGAATGGTACCTCCTAGCTTCCCAGTAACCATATGATGCCAAGTGGCTTTTTAAAGCCCCAATGTGGACCTGAACAATAACATATTAGCATGACTGCTCAAAACATTGAAACCTGCTGCTAAAGTACTAATCACTTTGCAGTCGCGCCCTGGTCTAGACCTCCTGCTGGGTGCTGCTCCACCCTCCCACTCTGCAGTCGCGCCCTGGTCTAGATCTCTTGCTGGGTGCTGCTCCACCCTCCCACTTTGCAGTCGCGCCCTGGACTAGATCTCTTGCTGGGTGCTGCTCCACCCTCCCACTTTGCAGTCGCGCCCTGGTCTAGACCTCCTGCTGGGTGCTGCTCCACCCTCCCACTTTGCAGTCGCGCCCTGGTCTGGACCTCCTGCTGGGTGCTGCTCCACCCTCCCACTTTGCAGTTCGGCCCTGGACTAGATCTCTTGCTGGGTGCTGCTCCACCCTCCCACTTTGCAGTTTGGCCCTGGTCTAGATATCTTGCTGGGTGCTGCTTCACCCTCCCACTCTGCAGTCTCGCCCTAGTCTAGATCTCTTGCTGGGTGCTGCTCCACCCTCCCACTTTGCAGTCGCGCCCTGGTCTAGACCTCTTGCTGGGTGCTGCTCCACCCTCCCACTCTGCAGTCGCGCCCTGGTCTAGATCTCTTGCTGGGTGCTGCTCCACCCTCCCACTTTGCAGTCGCGCCCTGGTCTAGATCTCTTGCTGGGTGCTGCTCCACCCTCCCACTCTGCAGTCGCGCCCTGGTCAAGACCTCTTGCTGGGTGCTGCTCCACCGTCCCACTTTGCAGTCACGCCCTGGTCTAGACCTCCTGCTGGGTGCTGTTGCACCCTCCCACTTTGCAGTCTGGCCCTGGTCTGGACCTCCTGCTGGGTGCTGCTCCACCCTCCCACTTTGCAGTTGCGCCCTGGTCTAGATCTCTTGCTGGGTGCTGCTGCACCCTCCCACTTTGCAGTCTCGCCCTGGTCTAGATCTCTTGCTGGGTGCTGCTCCACCCTCCCACTCTGCAGTCGCTCGCTAGTCAAGATCTCTTACTGGGTGCTGCTCCACCATCCCACTTTGCAGTCGCGCCCTGGTCTAGATCTCTTGCTGGGTGCTGCTCCACCCTCCCACTTTGCAGTTCGCCCCTGGTCTAGATCTCTTGCTGGGTGCTGCTCCACCCTCCCACACTGCAGTCTCGCCCTGGTCTAGATCTCCTGCTGGGTGCTGCTACACCCTCCCACTTTGCAGTTCGGTCCTGGTCTAGATCTCTTGCTGGGTGCTGCTCCACCCTCCCACTCTGCAGTCTCGCCCTGGTCTAGATCTGCTGCTGGGTGCTGCTCCACCCTCCCACTTTGCAGTTCAGACCTGGTCTAGATCTCTGGCTGGGTGCTGATCCACCCTCCCACTCTGCAGTCTCGCCCTGGTCTAGATTTCCTGATGGGTGCTGCTCCACCCTCCCACTTTGCAGTTCGGCCCTGGTCTAGATCTCTTGCTGGGTGCTGCTCCACCCTCCCACTCTGCAGCCACTCGCTGGTCTAGATCTCTTACTGGGTGCTGCTCCACCCTCCCACTTTGCAGTCGCGCCCTGGTCTAGATCTCCTGCTGGGTGCTGCTCCACCCTCCCACTTTGCAGTTCGGCCCTGGTCTAGATCTCTTGCTGGGTGCTGCTCCACCCTCCCACTCTGCAGTCTCGCCCTGGTCTAGATCTCCTGCTGGATGCTGCTCCACCCTCCCACTCTGCAGTCGCGCCCTGGTCTAGATCTCCTGCTGGGTGCTGCTCCACCCTCCCACTGTGCAGTTCGGCCCTGGTCTAGATCTCTTGCTGGGTGCTGCTCCACCCTCCCACTCTGCAGTCTCGCCCTGGTCTAGATCTCCTGCTGAGTCCTGCTCCACCCTCCCACTTTGCAGTCGCGCCCTGGACTAGATCTCTTGCTGGGTGCTGCTCCACCCTCCCACTTTTCAGTCGCGCCCTGGTCTAGATCTCTTGCTGGGTGCTGCTCCACCCTCCCACTTTGCAGTCGCGCCCTGGTCTAGATCTCTTGCTTGGTGGTGCTTCACCCTCCCACTTTGCAGTCGCGCCCTGGTCTAGACCTCCTGCTGGGTGCTGCTACACTCTCCCACTCTGCAGTCGCACCCTGGTCTAGATCTCTTGCTGGGTGCTGCTCCACCCTATCACTCTGCACTCGCGCCCTGGTCTAGATCTCTTGCTGGGTGCTGCTCCACCCTCCCACTTTTCAGTCGTGCCCTGGTCTAGATCTCTTGCTGGGTGCTGCTCCACCCTCCCACTTTGTAGTCGCGCCCTGGTCTAGATCTCTTGCTGGGTGCTGTTCCACCCTCCCACTTTGCAGTTCGGCCCTGGTCTAGATCTCTTGCTGGGTGCTGCTCCACCCTCCCACTCTGCAGCCGCTCGCTGGTCTAGATCTCTTACTGGGTGCTGCTCCACCCTCGGCAGTCGCGCCCTGGTCTAGATCTCCTGCTGGGTGCTGCTCCACCCTCCCACTTTGCAGTTCGGCCCTGGTCTAGATCTCTTGCTGGGTGCTGCTCCACCCTCCCACTCTGCAGTCTCGCCCTGGTCTAGATCTCCTGCTGAGTGCTGCTCCACCCTCCCACTTTGCAGTCCGGCCCTGGTCTAGATCTCTTGCTGGGTGCTGCTCCACCCTCCCACTCTGCAGTCTCGCCCTGGTCTAGATCTCCTGCTGGATGCTGCTCCACCCTCCCACTCTGCAGTCGCGCCCTGGTCTAGATCTCCTGCTGGGTGCTGCTCCACCCTCCCACTGTGCAGTTCGGCCCTGGTCTAGATCTCTTGCTGGGTGCTGCTCCACCCTCCCACTCTGCAGTCTCGCCCTGGTCTAGATCTCCTGCTGAGTGCTGCTCCACCCTCCCACTTTGCAGTCGCGCCCTGGACTAGATCTCTTGCTGGGTGCTGCTCCACCCTCCCACTTTTCAGTCGCGCCCTGGTCTAGATCTCTTGCTGGGTGCTGCTCCACCCTCCCACTGTGCAGTCGCGCCCTGGTCTAGATCTCTTGCTTGGTGGTGCTTCACCCTCCCACTTTGCAGTCGCGCCCTGGTCTAGACCTCCTGCTGGGTGCTGCTACACTCTCCCACTCTGCAGTCGCACCCTGGTCTAGATCTCTTGCTGGGTGCTGCTCCACCCTATCACTCTGCACTCGCGCCCTGGTCTAGATCTCTTGCTGGGTGCTGCTCCACCCTCCCACTTTTCAGTCGTGCCCTGGTCTAGATCTCTTGCTGGGTGCTGCTCCACCCTCCCACTTTGTAGTCGCGCCCTGGTCTAGATCTCTTGCTGGGTGCTGTTCCACCCTCCCACTTTGCAGTTCGGCCCTGGTCTAGATCTCTTGCTGGGTGCTGCTCCACCCTCCCACTCTGCAGCCGCTCGCTGGTCTAGATCTCTTACTGGGTGCTGCTCCACCCTCGGCAGTCGCGCCCTGGTCTAGATCTCCTGCTGGGTGCTGCTCCACCCTCCCACTTTGCAGTTCGGCCCTGGTCTAGATCTCTTGCTGGGTGCTGCTCCACCCTCCCACTCTGCAGTCTCGCCCTGGTCTAGATCTCCTGCTGAGTGCTGCTCCACCCTCCCACTTTGCAGTCGCGCCCTGGACTAGATCTCTTGCTGGGTGCTGCTCCACCCTCCCACTTTTCAGTCGCGCCCTGGTCTAGATCTCTTGCTGGGTGCTGCTCCACCCTCCCACTTTGCAGTCGCGCCCTGGCCTAGATCTCTTGCTGGGTGGTGCTCCACCCTCCCACTTTGCAGTCGCGCCCTGGTCTAGACCTCCTGCTGGGTGCTGCTCCACCCTCCCACTCTGCAGTCGCGCCCTGGTCTAGATCTCTTGCTGGGTGCTGCTCCACCCTATCACTCTGCATTCGCGCCCTGGTCCAGATCTCTTGCTGGGTGCTGCTCCACCCTCCCACTTTTCAGTCGTGCTCTGGTCTAGATCTCTTGCTGGGTGCTGCTCCACCCTCCCACTTTGCAGTCGCGCCCTGGTCTAGATCTCTTGCTGGGTGCTGCTCCACCCTCCCACTCTGCAGTCTCGCCCTGGTCTAGATCTCCTGCTGGGTGCTGCTCCACCTTCCCACTCTGCAGTCGCGCCCTGGTCTAGATCTCTTGCTGGGTGCTGCTCCACCCTCCCACTCTGCAGTCACGCCCTGGTCTAGATCTCTTGCTGGGTGCTGCTCCACCCTCCCACTCTGCAGCCGCTCGCTGGTCTAGATCTCTTACTGGGTGCTACTCCACCCTCCCACTTTGCAGTCGCGCCCTGATCTAGATCTCTTGCTGGATGCTGCTCCACCCTCCCACTCTGCAGTCGCGCCCTGGTCTAGATCTCCTGCTGGGTGCTGCTCCACGCTCCCACTTTGCAGTCGTGCCCTGGTCTAGATCTCTTGCTGGGTGCTGCTCCACCCTCCCACTTTTCAGTTGCGCCCTGGCCTAGATCTCTTGCTGGGTGCTGCTCCACCTTCCCACTTTGCAGTCGCGCCCTGGTCTAGACCTCCTGCTGGGTGCTGCTCCACCCTCCCACTTTGCAGTTCGGCCCTGGTCTAGATCTCTTGCTGGGTGCTGCTCCACCCTCCCACTTTTCAGTCGCGCCCTGGTCTAGACCTCCTGCTGGGTGCTGCTCCACCCTCCCACTTTGCAATTCGGCCCTGGTCTAGATCTCTTGCTGGGTGCTGCTCCACCCTCCCACTTTGCAGTCGCGCCCTGGTCTAGACCTCCTGCTGGGTGCTGCTCCACCCTCCCACTTTTCAGTCGCGCCCTGGTCTAGATCTCTTGCTGGGTGCTGCTCCACCTTCCCACTTTGCAGTCGCGCCCTGGTCTAGACCTCCTGCTGGGTGCTGCTCCACCCTCCCACTTTGCAGTTCGGCCCTGATCTAGATCTCTTGCTGGGTGCTGCTCCACCCTCCCACTTTTCAGTCGCGCCCTGGTCTAGACCTCCTGCTGGGTGTTGCTCCACCCTCCCACTTTGTAATTCGGCCCTGGTCTAGATCTCTTGCTGGGTGCTGCTCCACCCTCCCACTTTGCAGTCGCGCCCTGGTCTAGATCTCTTACTGGGTGCTACTCCACCCTCCCACTTTGCAGTCGCGCCCTGGTCTAGATCTCTTGCTGGGTGCTGCTCCACCCTCCCGCTCTGCAGTCGCGCCCTGGTCTAGATCTCTTGCTGGGTGCTGCTCCACCCTCCCACTCTGCAGTCGCGCCCTGGTCTAGATCTCTTACTGGGTGCTGCTCCACCTTCCCGCTCTGCAGTCGCGCCCTGGTCTAGATCTCTTGCTGGGTGCTGCTCCACCCTCCCACTCTGCAGTCGCGCCCTGGTCTAGATCTCTTGCTGGGTGCTGCTCCACCCTCCCACTCTGCAGTCGCGCCCTGGTCTAGATCTCCTGCTGGGTGCTGCTCCACCCTCCCCCTTTGCAGTCGCGCCCTGGTCTAGATCTCCTGCTGGGTGCTGCTCCACCCTCCCACTCTGCAGTCGCGCCCTGGTCTAGATCTCCTGCTGGGTGCTGCTCCACCCTCCCCCTTTGCAGTCGCGCCCTGGTCTAGATCTCCTGCTGGATGCTGCTCCACCCTCCCACTCTGCAGTCGCGCCCTGGTCTAGATCTCTTACTGGGTGCTGCTCCACCCTCCCACTCTGCAGTCGCGCCCTGGTCTAGATCTCCTGCTGGGTGCTGCTCCACCCTCCCACTCTGCAGTCGCGCCCTGGTCTAGATCTCCTGCTGGGTGCTGCTCCACCCTCCCCCTTTGCAGTCGCGCCCTGGTCTAGATCTCCTGCTGGATGCTGCTCCACCCTCCCACTCTGCAGTCACGCCCTGGTCTAGATCTCCTGCTGGATGCTGCTCCACCCTCCCACTTTGCAGTCGCGCCCTGGTCTGGACCTCCTGCTGGGTGCTGCTCCACCCTCCCACTTTGCAGTTCGGCCCTGGACTAGATCTCTTGCTGGGTGCTGCTCCACCCTCCCACTTTGCAGTTTGGCCCTGGTCTAGATATCTTGCTGGGTGCTGCTTCACCCTCCCACTCTGCAGTCTCGCCCTAGTCTAGATCTCTTGCTGGGTGCTGCTCCACCCTCCCACTTTGCAGTCGCGCCCTGGTCTAGACCTCTTGCTGGGTGCTGCTCCACCCTCCCACTCTGCAGTCGCGCCCTGGTCTAGATCTCTTGCTGGGTGCTGCTCCACCCTCCCACTTTGCAGTCGCGCCCTGGTCTAGATCTCTTGCTGGGTGCTGCTCCACCCTCCCACTCTGCAGTCGCGCCCTGGTCAAGACCTCTTGCTGGGTGCTGCTCCACCGTCCCACTTTGCAGTCACGCCCTGGTCTAGACCTCCTGCTGGGTGCTGTTGCACCCTCCCACTTTGCAGTCTGGCCCTGGTCTGGACCTCCTGCTGGGTGCTGCTCCACCCTCCCACTTTGCAGTTGCGCCCTGGTCTAGATCTCTTGCTGGGTGCTGCTGCACCCTCCCACTTTGCAGTCTCGCCCTGGTCTAGATCTCTTGCTGGGTGCTGCTCCACCCTCCCACTCTGCAGTCGCTCGCTAGTCAAGATCTCTTACTGGGTGCTGCTCCACCATCCCACTTTGCAGTCGCGCCCTGGTCTAGATCTCTTGCTGGGTGCTGCTCCACCCTCCCACTTTGCAGTTCGCCCCTGGTCTAGATCTCTTGCTGGGTGCTGCTCCACCCTCCCACACTGCAGTCTCGCCCTGGTCTAGATCTCCTGCTGGGTGCTGCTACACCCTCCCACTTTGCAGTTCGGTCCTGGTCTAGATCTCTTGCTGGGTGCTGCTCCACCCTCCCACTCTGCAGTCTCGCCCTGGTCTAGATCTGCTGCTGGGTGCTGCTCCACCCTCCCACTTTGCAGTTCAGACCTGGTCTAGATCTCTGGCTGGGTGCTGATCCACCCTCCCACTCTGCAGTCTCGCCCTGGTCTAGATTTCCTGATGGGTGCTGCTCCACCCTCCCACTTTGCAGTTCGGCCCTGGTCTAGATCTCTTGCTGGGTGCTGCTCCACCCTCCCACTCTGCAGCCGCTCGCTGGTCTAGATCTCTTACTGGGTGCTGCTCCACCCTCCCACTTTGCAGTCGCGCCCTGGTCTAGATCTCCTGCTGGGTGCTGCTCCACCCTCCCACTTTGCAGTTCGGCCCTGGTCTAGATCTCTTGCTGGGTGCTGCTCCACCCTCCCACTCTGCAGTCTCGCCCTGGTCTAGATCTCCTGCTGGATGCTGCTCCACCCTCCCACTCTGCAGTCGCGCCCTGGTCTAGATCTCCTGCTGGGTGCTGCTCCACCCTCCCACTGTGCAGTTCGGCCCTGGTCTAGATCTCTTGCTGGGTGCTGCTCCACCCTCCCACTCTGCAGTCTCGCCCTGGTCTAGATCTCCTGCTGAGTGCTGCTCCACCCTCCCACTTTGCAGTCGCGCCCTGGACTAGATCTCTTGCTGGGTGCTGCTCCACCCTCCCACTTTTCAGTCGCGCCCTGGTCTAGATCTCTTGCTGGGTGCTGCTCCACCCTCCCACTTTGCAGTCGCGCCCTGGTCTAGATCTCTTGCTTGGTGGTGCTTCACCCTCCCACTTTGCAGTCGCGCCCTGGTCTAGACCTCCTGCTGGGTGCTGCTACACTCTCCCACTCTGCAGTCGCACCCTGGTCTAGATCTCTTGCTGGGTGCTGCTCCACCCTATCACTCTGCACTCGCGCCCTGGTCTAGATCTCTTGCTGGGTGCTGCTCCACCCTCCCACTTTTCAGTCGTGCCCTGGTCTAGATCTCTTGCTGGGTGCTGCTCCACCCTCCCACTTTGTAGTCGCGCCCTGGTCTAGATCTCTTGCTGGGTGCTGTTCCACCCTCCCACTTTGCAGTTCGGCCCTGGTCTAGATCTCTTGCTGGGTGCTGCTCCACCCTCCCACTCTGCAGCCGCTCGCTGGTCTAGATCTCTTACTGGGTGCTGCTCCACCCTCGGCAGTCGCGCCCTGGTCTAGATCTCCTGCTGGGTGCTGCTCCACCCTCCCACTTTGCAGTTCGGCCCTGGTCTAGATCTCTTGCTGGGTGCTGCTCCACCCTCCCACTCTGCAGTCTCGCCCTGGTCTAGATCTCTTGCTGGGTGCTGCTCCACCCTCCCACTTTGCAGTCGCGCCCTGGCCTAGATCTCTTGCTGGGTGGTGCTCCACCCTCCCACTTTGCAGTCGTGCCCTGGTCTAGACCTCCTGCTGGGTGCTGCTCCACCCTCCCACTCTGCAGTCGCGCCCTGGTCTAGATCTCTTGCTGGGTGCTGCTCCACCCTATCACTCTGCATTCGCGCCCTGGTCCAGATCTCTTGCTGGGTGCTGCTCCACCCTCCCACTTTTCAGTCGTGCTCTGGTCTAGATCTCTTGCTGGGTGCTGCTCCACCCTCCCACTTTGCAGTCGCGCCCTGGTCTAGATCTCTTGCTGGGTGCTGCTCCACCCTCCCACTCTGCAGTCTCGCCCTGGTCTAGATCTCCTGCTGGGTGCTGCTCCACCTTCCCACTCTGCAGTCGCGCCCTGGTCTAGATCTCTTGCTGGGTGCTGCTCCACCCTCCCACTCTGCAGTCACGCCCTGGTCTAGATCTCTTGCTGGGTGCTGCTCCACCCTCCCACTCTGCAGCCGCTCGCTGGTCTAGATCTCTTACTGGGTGCTACTCCACCCTCCCACTTTGCAGTCGCGCCCTGATCTAGATCTCTTGCTGGATGCTGCTCCACCCTCCCACTCTGCAGTCGCGCCCTGGTCTAGATCTCCTGCTGGGTGCTGCTCCACGCTCCCACTTTGCAGTCGTGCCCTGGTCTAGATCTCTTGCTGGGTGCTGCTCCACCCTCCCACTTTTCAGTTGCGCCCTGGCCTAGATCTCTTGCTGGGTGCTGCTCCACCTTCCCACTTTGCAGTCGCGCCCTGGTCTAGACCTCCTGCTGGGTGCTGCTCCACCCTCCCACTTTGCAGTTCGGCCCTGGTCTAGATCTCTTGCTGGGTGCTGCTCCACCCTCCCACTTTTCAGTCGCGCCCTGGTCTAGACCTCCTGCTGGGTGCTGCTCCACCCTCCCACTTTGCAATTCGGCCCTGGTCTAGATCTCTTGCTGGGTGCTGCTCCACCCTCCCACTTTGCAGTCGCGCCCTGGTCTAGACCTCCTGCTGGGTGCTGCTCCACCCTCCCACTTTTCAGTCGCGCCCTGGTCTAGATCTCTTGCTGGGTGCTGCTCCACCTTCCCACTTTGCAGTCGCGCCCTGGTCTAGACCTCCTGCTGGGTGCTGCTCCACCCTCCCACTTTGCAGTTCGGCCCTGATCTAGATCTCTTGCTGGGTGCTGCTCCACCCTCCCACTTTTCAGTCGCGCCCTGGTCTAGACCTCCTGCTGGGTGTTGCTCCACCCTCCCACTTTGTAATTCGGCCCTGGTCTAGATCTCTTGCTGGGTGCTGCTCCACCCTCCCACTTTGCAGTCGCGCCCTGGTCTAGATCTCTTACTGGGTGCTACTCCACCCTCCCACTTTGCAGTCGCGCCCTGGTCTAGATCTCTTGCTGGGTGCTGCTCCACCCTCCCGCTCTGCAGTCGCGCCCTGGTCTAGATCTCTTGCTGGGTGCTGCTCCACCCTCCCACTCTGCAGTCGCGCCCTGGTCTAGATCTCTTACTGGGTGCTGCTCCACCTTCCCGCTCTGCAGTCGCGCCCTGGTCTAGATCTCTTGCTGGGTGCTGCTCCACCCTCCCACTCTGCAGTCGCGCCCTGGTCTAGATCTCTTGCTGGGTGCTGCTCCACCCTCCCACTCTGCAGTCGCGCCCTGGTCTAGATCTCCTGCTGGGTGCTGCTCCACCCTCCCCCTTTGCAGTCGCGCCCTGGTCTAGATCTCCTGCTGGGTGCTGCTCCACCCTCCCACTCTGCAGTCGCGCCCTGGTCTAGATCTCCTGCTGGGTGCTGCTCCACCCTCCCCCTTTGCAGTCGCGCCCTGGTCTAGATCTCCTGCTGGATGCTGCTCCACCCTCCCACTCTGCAGTCGCGCCCTGGTCTAGATCTCTTACTGGGTGCTGCTCCACCCTCCCACTCTGCAGTCGCGCCCTGGTCTAGATCTCCTGCTGGGTGCTGCTCCACCCTCCCACTCTGCAGTCGCGCCCTGGTCTAGATCTCCTGCTGGGTGCTGCTCCACCCTCCCCCTTTGCAGTCGCGCCCTGGTCTAGATCTCCTGCTGGATGCTGCTCCACCCTCCCACTCTGCAGTCACGCCCTGGTCTAGATCTCCTGCTGGATGCTGCTCCACCCTCCCACTCTGCAGTCACGCCCTGGTCTAGATCTCTTACTGGGTGCTGCTCCACCCTCCCACTTTGCAGTCGTGCCCTGGTCTAGACCTCCTGCTGGGTGCTGCTCCACCTTCGGCCACCCATATCGCCTGTAAGACTAGAAGGTTGACGCCTTTGGGGACGACTCTACCTTCCCAGCAGCCTTTTGCAGGCCAGCTCTTTCTCTTTTTTTACATCCTAATGCCAGGCTCCGCCACGGGCACCTTCTTTTCTAGCATACTAAATGCTCCCCGCTAAAAAGACAGCAACTATGGGAGACTCCAGTGTGTTTGATAAAGCAGCAGAAGGGTTATCCCCAGTGATAATGACCCTTCATTATAACGAAACCTTCTGGGCTGTTAGTACAGGCGTGATACATCGATTACATCGAGGAGGAATAACTCCACCTTTGATTATTTATTCATCGGGTGCCTAATCAGTACCAAAGTATTTATTTATGTATTTATTGATTTGCTCATTTGTAGAGCGCTCCTAACCCTGAGGCATAGTGGTTGCTAAGGCAATGGCACTAGAATACGGGCACGCCCGCCTATCAATCCCAGGAAACAGAGCTGGATCTCCCCATTCAGTGCCAAGCTAGAGGACCACCCCTCAGAAACCCATAGAGGGAAAGTGCCATTAGATGACATATGGACCGCCCGGCCCGCCCCCTGCACCACGCGCCACATTCCCCCCTGTCACCCTCGCCCAAGAAGAGCGGTCTTGCTCACTGTGCCCCTGCTGCCCTGCTGGGTTACAGGCATGGGCCGGTCTTCTGCTCAGCCCTGGCTTCCAACAAGAAGTCCTGGGGGGGCCTTGCTCGTGTGTGCCCTGTGAGCACAGCCAGCCAGCTGCGAGCACGGGTTCTCAAAATAAGAGTGGACCAAATGGATAGAAATATAAAAAAAAATGTGCTCTCTTGGTGACAGCACCAGAAGAGCTCTCTACGGAGGGCCTCATTGGCTCTGCCCAGGGGAGGAGGAAGGGAGCGAGCGAGTGAATAGGGGCTAGAGAGGCGAGGGGGAAAGGAGGGATGAGGAAAGCGGGCGGAGTGAGAATGGGAAGGGATCGGGAGTGGTCTGTGGGGAGAAAGCATGCAGTTAACGTGCTGCTGTTCGGTGGCAAAGATAAACCCGTTTTTATTTACAGTGAGATGTTTGTATTGGTTCCTTTGAGGATGAATACGTGCTGGGTGTGTCTAGTTGATTAAAAAGCGCGAGAAGGGGCTGCTCCCCCTTGCTGGTGGTCTCGGCAGAGCAGGCACAGCTGTCCACAGGTCTGCTCCCTTCCCGGGCTGGCGCACCTGCAGAATGCGGGATCACTTCTATCGCCTTTCAGCAGACTCGTGATGCCAGTAGTGGGAGGGTACCTGGCCTCACCGCGGCCTACAGACCGGGAGCGTGAAAGGAATGGAGGCATCTAATCACGGCTGCTATTGATTTCATGGAATAGCACTGGCGGGTTCCCAGCACTTTTGCTGCACTTCTAATGGGACAGTCCTGGCACTTCTCAGCAGGGATGTCAGTCTCCTGCTCATGTGTGAGTACCTGGACTTCTCAGCAGGGATGCCACTCTCCTGCTCATGTGTGAATACCTAGACTGATGAGCAGGGATGTCACTCTCCTGCTCGTGTGTGAATACCTAGACTGCTGAGCAGGGATGTCACTATCCTGCTCTTGTGTGAATACCTAGACTGCTGAGCAGGGATACCACTCTCCTGATCATGTGTGAGTACCTGGACTTCTCAGCAGGGATGTCACTCTCCTGCTCATGTGTGAGTAGCTGGACTTCTCAGCAGGGATGTCACTCTCCTGCTCCTGTGTGAATACCTAGACTGCTGAGCAGGGTTGTCACTCTCTTACTCATGTGTGAATATCTGGACTTCTCAGCAGGGATGCCACTGTCCTGCTCATGTGTGAGTACCTGGACTTCTCAGCAGGGATGCCACTGTCCTGCTCATGTGTGAGTACCTGGACTTCTCAGCAGGGATGTCACTCTCCTGCTCATGTGTGAGTAGCTGGACTTCTCAGCAGGGATGTCACTCTCCTGCTCCTGTGTGAATACCTAGACTGCTGAGCAGAGTTGTCACTCTCTTCTCATGTGTGAATACCTGGACTTCTCAGCAGGGATGCCACTGTCCTGCTCATGTGTCAGTACCTGGACTTCTCAGCAGGGATGTCACTTTCCTGCTCATGTGTGAGTACCTGGACTTCTCAGCAGGGATGTCACTCTCCTGCTCATGTGTGAATACCGAGACTTCGCAGCAGGGATGTCACTCTCCTGCTCATGTGTGAGTACCTGGACTTCTCAGCAGGGATGTCACTCTCCTGCTCATGTTTCTCAGCAGGGATGCCACTGCCCTGCTCATGTGTGAGTACCTGGACTTCTCAGCAGGGATGTCACTCTCCTACTCATTTGTGAATACTGCGACTTCTCAGCTTGGCAGCTGCAAGTCCAGTCAAGGGGACAGCACCAGCAGTGCCAAGCAGGGCTTCTGCCACTCTAAGGGAAGAGTGCCAGCACTTCCTAATCTTAAGTGCTAAGGGCGAGGGTGTATAACAAAGCATTGTAGGCTCCGCCCACTCCCTTAGTTATGTGGTAAATGAGTCTACTACATCCATGACACAGTAATTTCATGTGCAATTGATGTGATCCAGCACGTTGATAGCTTGCATGGCAGCATGCGGGTACTCCGGGGTGAATCTGCTACTCACTCGATGGGGAAGCCCTGCTGTTTCTCCGCATAGCCTGCATGACTGCTGAGGCTGCAGGGCCATGCTTCTCAGTGGCAATGCAACACTTGTACTGAGCCAGTGATGGGGGATCTCAGCACGGCTGCTATACCTTTCATGGGGCAGTATCAGCCCGTCTCAGCTGAGCTGTAGTACATGTAATTATACACAACCAGCGCAAGTTAGCAAGTCTGTCATCATCGTCGGAATAACTTGGTGATGCTCTACACACCGCCTAGATCAGTGGTCTTCAAACTTGTTTGCCCCCCCTCAGCAAAATGTGGGCAGGCCAGTCTCTCCCCCCCCAAAGTGCCAAATGGAGAGTAAGTCCAAAGGGCTATGAAATATTGCGGGCCGCCACTGCACCCCATCACAGTCTCTGGGCACCGTCATCCCACTCCCACCCACTCCTACCCAGTCCCTGTGCTCCCCCTACCCCACCACAGACCCTGGGCTCTCCCCACCCAGCTCCCACCACTATCCCATGGTGTACCCCCACGTCTTCCTCCCACCCCAATGCCTGGGCTCCCCTCACCCCTGTCCCAGCACAGTCCCAGAGCTAGTGGCAGCTGGTGAATTTTTTAAGCGGAGAGGCATACATATTTCCCCCATATATGTCATAGCGACCGAGTGTAGCAATGGAGGCTGAATGAATCAAACGGAATTCAGGGGTGAGGGGGTTCACCCCCTGGGATTTATTTTTAATAATGGGTTTAAATGTTGCCTTTTAGAGCATCCATAACCATACACTCACTCATGACACATACACTCATACATACACATATTTAAATAAAAAATAAATGAACATAAACTTTCCTTCTGTCCTGGTCCTGAAGGTTCCTCCCCAGCGCTCCAGTTCCTGCACCATGAACAGGAATCGGGAAGCAAGAGCTTTCTGGTTCCTGTACATGCGTGCAGGGGCCTGTGTGTGGGTGCCAAAATGCCCTGCTCCAGTCTGCTCCGTCTGTATGTACGAGAAGGCACAGGAGCTCCCGCTCGCACATACGGACATGCAGTTCCCCAGCCAGCATTTCCAATGAGCTATGCAAGCCTTGCGAAGCAAAACGGCCCCACCCGTGCATGGCTCTTTGAGCATGTGCGGCTGGGGAACTGAACTCTCCAAGGGAAACAATGTTTCCCTTTGACAGTTCAGTCAGCCAAGGAGCGCTCCCTCAGCTGGAAAAAGAAGCTGAGAGAGCGCTCAGTGTTCCACTGGGCTGGCTCCCCGACGCCTCCATAATGGGTGAGGGGGCCACCTGGACGATGCCCTCCCCCCACCCATTATGGATGATCTGCACCTGCCCAAGGCTCTCCACCTTCCCCGCTTTTTCTTTTCTCCATTAAAAAAAGGGAGGAGGTTATATACATTTAAGGCTGGGGTCTCGCGCCCGCCCAGGAATGAGGCTCGCCCGGCCCAGTGGGGCGCCCCCTACAGTTAGAATACCTCCGGTCTAAATCATACACGAGCTGAAATGTATTAAAGGGGATGAATGAAGGGACTCTGAATGGAGCAGCATTATCCAATAGCCCAATTTGCCAAATGCTGCAGTATATGCACTGCGAAGAAACAGCACTTCTCAACAAATATTGTTCATGGGACAGTACTGCCACTTCCCATCCACCAGGACTTCTATATACTTGATGATCCTTCTCACCTGGATTGGTTCAATTTTAATGACACTTCTCTTTAGGGCCGCTATAACTTATTGGTAAATTATCAACAATACCCCACTGGGAACTGGATGCCGGTGGTGCCATGGTAGCAGCACTTCCCCCCGCGCTGCTGCTTTATTTTTAATGGGACAGTAATTGCACTTCTCGGCTGTGCTGCTTTATACTGAATGGACGGTAGTGGCATTTTTCAGCTGGGATGCTTCACTTTCACACTGGCACTTCTCAGCAGGGCTGGATTGCCTTTGATTGGACGTAATGACACTTCTCTGCAGGAATGTTGCACCTTTATCTTCTTGTGCAGGAGTTTGTAACCTTTAGCATTCAAGATAATTTGGACTACAACTCCCATGATCTCTCACGATTGGCAATGCCGGTTAGGGCTCATGGGAGTTGTAGTCAAAAACATCTGGCGAGCCAAAGGTTGCAGAGTCCTGTTCTAGTGCGCCTTCACCACCAACGTGGATTCTTGGCGCGTTTGTAGTGTGTGAGGTGTAGATCAGGCTGTGTTGAACAGGCAGGAGCCATGGCCTGAGCTTCCTGAGGAACATGAGCGTGAGCTTTCGCTCAGGATGTTGAATAAAGACCGTGACTTGGGGTGCAGGTAGGGTGGCCAACTGTCCCGTATTTTGCAGGATCGTCCCTTTTTTGGAGTTTGCAGAGTGGCAGTGCGGGACGCAGGTTGTCCCTACTTGCTTTGTTCCCTGGAGTGTGACTCTTGGTAGATAGCAAGTCAGGACATCCTGGTCCAGCACAGCCACTCTGCGAACTAAAGTGTGCCTGTACACACCACAGCGCTGCCGCCTGCTGCTGCCTGCAGTTTTCTTTCTCTGGGCGGCTTCGCAGCTCCGGCACCGTTTTTGAGCCTGCAGGTCGAGCTGCTGCCGCTGCTGTTCCAGGCTTGCTGCTCGCGCTCTGACATCTGTCTCCATTCTAATGTTAAAGCTTTGCTCCTGCGGGCGTGATGGTCATGTTTGCAGTTAAAATACGTGACCATCACCTCACTAGACAAACCATTTGCATTGCAATAAAGCCAGGTGTTAATAGCCATTAACAAATTGTTAAAATTACAAATGGGGCGGGCCAAATGTGAATGATGCTGTGACGTCATCACCGTCTTGTGGGCAAGTGTCCCGCAAAAGGATCTAAAAAAGTTGGCCACCTTAGATGGCATTGCCCAAGCCCTAATAATGCTCCAGCTGCAGACTACTCTCCTCTTCGTGGGGCGCCCGAGGTCCTATGCAGTGGACACCACATCACCAAGGTGGATCGAATCCTACTCATCTGCAAGGACACAATCATTAGATGCCCCACCCTTCAGCCTCTGCTCTGTAGTGTGACACAGGTTTCAAATGTATCCCCACTTCTTTTTAACTTGTGTATTCAGCCACTTGTAAAACTGTTTCAATCTAGTAGCTTCTGAGATCCGTGGGGTGAAACCCAGATCTTCATGAAACTCTCAGTCACCTTCTAAAAAAATGCAAAGGATGTCTCTCGTTGATCAAATACTAGATGTCTGGGAGTTTTGGGAAATGAACCCAGGAGAAACAGAAGTGCTGGGCCTTAATCCATCCGTCAATCCGTGGAATTCCATGTTCTAGCCAGTGTTTTTTCAG
This sequence comes from Ambystoma mexicanum, assembly GCF_040938575.1. Classification (NCBI taxonomy): domain Eukaryota; kingdom Metazoa; phylum Chordata; class Amphibia; order Caudata; family Ambystomatidae; genus Ambystoma; species Ambystoma mexicanum. The sequence continues at coordinate 311,011,401 of NC_090926.1, forward strand.
GCCTTGTCTCTCGCCAGGAGCGCTGCTCCATAATCTTAGGATCCCTATGGACCTTGTTTTAAGTCCAGCACCCCAGGTCTTGGCAGAGAGGAGATCTTGTTTCTTCCCCCCATAGACCTAAACGGCTCCCCCTTTACTACCCGCCCCCACAGTTCAGTTCCTTCTTGCTTCTAACAGTATCTTTATTGGGCCACTGACCGGGCTTCCACGGCTAGTGCCACGATGCCTTAGGACTGCTGTGCGCTATACAAATACGAATAAATAAATAAATATCGCAATGAGCCCAGCATGTGAGAGCCAGTCTCTCGCTGCGGTTGCTCAGCTTTGCCCGTGTATGTCACGCATCAGTCTTGCTGCACTGGTTCCTCATATCAAGTCGGATAGGTTAAGTGTCTTTGTGCCGCTTTTCTAGCCAGTGAGCGGTGTGAGTACCAGGAGATATGATGCCAGGACACACACGAGGCTAATCCCTCAAGCCCAGTGTGTGATCCAAGAACCTGCACATTTATCATCCTGCAAAACGCCTTGTCTCCAAAAACAATCTTTCTGTCGGTGGTCCAGCTTATGGGCTGGTGAGGAATGGGGGGGGGGAAACGGTTTCTCGTCGTCGAACCTAAGATGTGGAACTCCCTTCCAACCCCTCTGTGAAATTAACAAAGCCATCAAGTGTTCTGGGACAACTGAGAACATGGCTTTTCTGTGGTGATTGATTTGTGATGCCCTCTCAGCGCTGCACTCTTTAAATGTCCAAAAGAGATCAAACCTTCACTTACTCTTCTGGCTCCCCTCTTTCCCACACCCTGCGCCCAGTCCACAACCTGATGTAATAACTCAGTGTGCACAAATAACTTCCTGGTGAGAACAGACTCCCCACTGGCAAGTAGATTAGGGAACACAGTCCATCATTTTCAAATAACAGAACTTCCTGGTGCCTGCTTTCATAATGTTGCCACATTGCTAAGTCATTTTAGAAATGATTTTCTAAGATCGCCTTTAACCACAAAGTGCACACAGGCACACACAACATCATGTAACAGCTGTGTCTCTCGCCAGTCATGGGAGATATAGTTCTAGTGCAATATACAATAGTCTCTTGTGCGTTCACCAAATTGATTTGTAGAGGGAGTGGTGACAGGCAGCTCCACAGTCACAATCCACACTGCCCAAATCGGCCTTCTCTCTGCATCCGCACTCGGCCAGAGCACACCTTTTCGCAGCACTCGCTTTTGGTCACCTTTTATGTCAATCACCAAACCAACCTTTGTTCCAAGTCAGCAGGATCCTGCACACAATTAAACACGGCATGCAGTATGGTGTTGACACCATTGATAGGTGTGCCTGAAAGAGTGCACGTCGCGGGAATCTGAAACGAGTCCAAGGGTGATCCACCCCAGGAGCACCACAGTAGACCTCTATGGCACCCAAACTAGGTCACCGAACTTCTAGAAAAAGAAAGTCCAATAAGCCAAAGGGCCAGGCCAAGGCAAAGAAGGTGGTGAGAGACTTAAGGGGAAACCACTTATGTAGCTTCCTCCGAAGACATTCTCCTCACTCTCCCTGAACTAGGGAGCAACAAAGCCAGAGTTTGCATTCAGCAGCAATATCAGGCTATTGCGCCTCGCCCGACTATCACAAAGCTAAGTGGGTTCCACAAAAGGCATGACTATAGTAGTATAATGACACATTATTTGTATTAGGGATATGTACAAGGATGGCCAGTAGAAGATTCCAAGTAACTCAAAGTCTCAAGCAGGGAGGGTTGACTTGATCAACTTTGCAGCAAAAAAAGAAGGTCTCACAAAATCTGCCAGGGGATTCTCAGGGTCACTCCCAGGGTCACGCAGTCTCTGAATTGAAGTGTTCACTCCTCTCTCTCGAGATCTTTTTAGGCTGTTTTTTTGTAGCTTGAGTATGGTGGGGAAGAATGTCCCACGTCATCTCAGGTTAACCCTCGTAATCGCCACTTGAGGCTGTGCTGGATATTAGAACTGAGCAGGCGTACGCTGCTGAGGGCCCCCAAGCTCTCCAAAGAAGTGTACTCTGCGCTACAGACTCTCGGGCCAGCCTGGTCCACCACTCATTTCTAATGATTATAATAATCATGTTTCCGCAGTGGCGTGATGCAGACTGCACTAGGTGAAAGATGTAAGGTTTTGAATCAAATCTTACACTTAGCATAGAAACAAGGGGTTGGGGGATGGCCCCTAGCCCTTTGCACAAACATGTTTCATCCACCATTGCTTGTGGCCAATAACATTATTATGCACATAGCAGTAGCTGAGGTAGTTATTGGTGCCTGGAAGTCTGGCTTTGTAAACGATTCAAGGTCCGAGGCGGCAGGTGAATATCTTCAGTGCAGGGGCATTAACATCTTCCACAAATTAGCGCAAGCATGTGTAGCCATTGATAGGAAATTCATATATTTAAGTTGAAGAGGAAGGAAGACGATAGTAGTTGTTTTTTTTAGAAGGAATGGAAAGGAAGGTCTATGGAGAGGTTGTGGACCTAATTGAGAGGGGTAGCAACTTGCAAAGTTTGGGAATAAAGAGAGTAAAGGAGGGAAAACGAGATGGAGGGTGAGGAATAGGAATTGGGATCGAATGGCTGAAGCAGGATGATAGAACGAGATAAGGGAAGAAAGGTGGGGAGGAGCGAAGCCGTAGAGACACTTAAAAACAATGCAGAGAAAATGACACCGCAGGCGAGCTTGGAGAGGCAGGAAAGCACAGTGGAAATGGAGTCGCGAGGAGAAAGTTGTCAGATGAGCAGAACGGAAGAATTATAAATAGAGCGAAGCAGAGAAAGCTGGTAGGCCAAGAGAAAGAACAGCAGAGTAATCAAGGCGGTAAAACATCACAGAGACATGGAAAGAAGGAGAGGCTGAGCCTGGCAGGTGTTCTATAATTGAAAGCAGCAAGAAATAGCAATGCAGGTGACGAGAGACGAAAAAGAGAGAAAAGAGTCAAATGGCACACCTAAGCTCCGAGAGAGGAGGGATTCTAAGGGCTTGATAATATTAATTGGGGGAAGCTGTGAGAATGAAGTGAAAGGGGAAAAAACACCATAAAACAGTGCATGTGCCAGAATGCACTCTGCCTAGCTCAATACATAGGACCACCCCCACCAAGAAATGACATACCACACATAGGACCACCCCCACCAAGAAATGACACACCACACATAGGACCACCCCCACCAAGAAATGACACACCACACATAGGACCACCCCCACCAAGAAATGACACACCACACATAGGACCACCCGCACCAAGAAATGGCATACCCCACTTAGGACCACCCCCACCAAGAAATTACATACCGCATGTACGACCACCCCAGCCAAGAAAAAACATACCCCACGAAGGACCGCCCCATCAAGAAATGACATACCCCACTTAGGACCACCCCCACCAAGAAATGACATACCCCATGTACCACCACCCCACCAAGAAATGACATACCACACATAGGACCACCCCCACCAAGAAATGACACACCACACATAGGACCACCCCCACCAAGAAATGACACACCACACATAGGACCACCCCCACCAAGAAATGACACACCACACATAGGACCACCCCCACCAAGAAATGGCATACCCCACTTAGGACCACCCCCACCAAGAAATGACATAGACCACCTACGACCACCCCCACCAAGAAATGACATACCCCACCTAGGACCACCCCCACCAAGAAATGACATACCCCATGTACGACCACCCCACCAAGAAATGACATACCACACATAGGACGACCCCCACCAAGAAATGACACACCACACATAGGACCACCCCCACCAAGAAATGACACACCACACATAGGACCACCCCCACCAAGAAATGACACACCATACATAGGACCACCCCCACCAAGAAATGACACACCACACATAGGACCACCCCCACCAAGAAATGACATACCACACATAGGACCACCCCCACCAAGAAATGACACACCACACATAGGACCACCCCCACCAAGAAATGACACACCACACATAGGACCACCCCCACCAAGAAATGACACACCACACATAGGACCACCCCCACCAAGAAATGACACACCACACATAGGACCACCCCACCAAGAAATGACACACCACACATAGGACCACCCCCACCAAGAAATGACACACCACACATAGGACCACCCCCACCAAGAAATGGCATACCCCACTTAGGACCACCCCCACCAAGAAATGACATAGACCACCTACGACCACCCCCACCAAGAAATGACATACCCCATGTACGACCACCCCACCAAGAAATGACATACCACACATAGGACCACCCCCACCAAGAAATGACACACCACACATAGGACCACCCCCACCAAGAAATGACACCACACATAGGACCACCCCCACCAAGAAATGACACACCACACATAGGACCACCCCCACCAAGAAATTACATACCCCACTTAGGACCACCCCCACCAAGAAATGGCATACCCCACTTAGGACCACCCCCACCAAGAAATTATATACCGCATGTACGACCACCCCAGCCAAGAAAAAACATACCCCACGAAGGACCGCCCCATCAAGAAATGACATAGCCCACCTACAACCACCCCCACCAAGAAATGACATAGACCACCTATGACCACCCCCACGAAGAAATGACATACCCCACCTAGGACCACCCCCACCAAGAAATTACATAGACCACCTAGGACCACCCCACCTAGGACCACCCCACCAAGAAATGACATACCCCACCTAGGACCACCCCCACCAAGAAATTACATAGACCACCTAGGACCACCCCACCTAGGACCACCCCACCAAGAAATGACATACCCCACCTAGGACCACCCCACCAAGAAATGACATAGCCCACCTAGGACCACCCCACCAAGAAATGACATAGCCCACGTAGGACCACCCCTACCAAGAAATGACATACCCCACCTAGGACCACCCCACCAAGAAATGACATAGCCCACGTAGGACCACCCCTACCAAGAAATGACATAGCCCACCTAGGACCACCCCACCAAGAAATGACATAGCCCACCTAGGACCACCCCTACCAAGAAATGACATACCCCACCTAGGACCACCCCACCAAGAAATGACATAGCCCACGTAGGACCACCCCTACCAAGAAATGACATAGCCCACCTAGGACCACCCCACCAAGAAATGACATAGCCCACCTAGGACCACCCCACCAAGAAATGACATAGCCCACCTAGGACCACCCCTACCAAGAAATGACATACCCCACCTAGGACCACCCCACCAAGAAATGACATACCCCACCTAGGACCACCCCCACCAAGAAATTACATAGACCACCTAGGACCACCCCACCTAGGACCACCCCACCAAGAAATGACATACCCCACCTAGGACCACCCCACCAAGAAATGACATAGCCCACCTAGGACCACCCCACCAAGAAATGACATAGCCCACGTAGGACCACCCCTACCAAGAAATGACATACCCCACCTAGGACCACCCCACCAAGAAATGACATAGCCCACGTAGGACCACCCCTACCAAGAAATGACATAGCCCACCTAGGACCACCCCACCAAGAAATGACATAGCCCACCTAGGACCACCCCTACCAAGAAATGACATACCCCACCTAGGACCACCCCACCAAGAAATGACATAGCCCACGTAGGACCACCCCTACCAAGAAATGACATAGCCCACCTAGGACCACCCCACCAAGAAATGACATAGCCCACCTAGGACCACCCCACCAAGAAATGACATAGCCCACCTAGGACCACCCCTACCAAGAAATGACATACCCCACCTACGACCACCCCACCAAGAAATGACATACCCCACCTAGGACCACCCCCACCAAGAAATTACATAGACCACCTAGGACCACCCCACCTAGGACCACCCCACCAAGAAATGACATACCCCACCTAGGACCACCCCACCAAGAAATGACATAGCCCACCTAGGACCACCCCACCAAGAAATGACATAGCCCACGTAGGACCACCCCACCTAGGACCACCCCACCAAGAAATGACATACCCCACCTAGGACCACCCCACCAAGAAATGACATAGCCCACCTAGGACCACCCCACCAAGAAATGACATAGCCCACGTAGGACCACCCCACCAAGAAATGACATACCCCACCTAGGACCACCCCACCAAGAAATGACATACCCCACCTAGGACCACCCCACCAAGAAATGACATAGCCCACGTAGGACCACCCCTACCAAGAAATGACATAGCCCACCTAGGACCACCCCACCAAGAAATGACATAGCCCACCTAGGACCACCCCTACCAAGAAATGACATAGCCCACCTAGGACCACCCCACCAAGAAATGACATAGCCCACCTAGGACCACCCCACCAAGAAATGACATAGCCCACCTAGGACCACCCCTACCAAGAAATGACATACCCCACCTAGGACCACCCCACCAAGAAATGACATACCCCACCTAGGACCACCCCCACCAAGAAATTACATAGACCACCTAGGACCACCCCACCTAGGACCACCCCACCAAGAAATGACATACCCCACCTAGGACCACCCCACCAAGAAATGACATAGCCCACCTAGGACCACCCCACCAAGAAATGACATAGCCCACGTAGGACCACCCCACCTAGGACCACCCCACCAAGAAATGACATACCCCACCTAGGACCACCCCACCAAGAAATGACATAGCCCACCTAGGACCACCCCACCAAGAAATGACATAGCCCACGTAGGACCACCCCACCAAGAAATGACATACCCCACCTAGGACCACCCCACCAAGAAATGACATACCCCACCTAGGACCACCCCACCAAGAAATGACATAGCCCACGTAGGACCACCCCTACCAAGAAATGACATAGCCCACCTAGGACCACCCCACCAAGAAATGACATAGCCCACCTAGGACCACCCCTACCAAGAAATGACATAGCCCACCTAGGACCACCCCACCAAGAAATGACATAGCCCACCTAGGACCACCCCACCAAGAAATGACATAGCCCACCTAGGACCACCCCTACCAAGAAATGACATACCCCACCTAGGACCACCCCACCAAGAAATGACATACCCCACCTAGGACCACCCCCACCAAGAAATTACATAGACCACCTAGGACCACCCCACCTAGGACCACCCCACCAAGAAATGACATACCCCACCTAGGACCACCCCACCAAGAAATGACATAGCCCACCTAGGACCACCCCACCAAGAAATGACATAGCCCACGTAGGACCACCCCACCTAGGACCACCCCACCAAGAAATGACATACCCCACCTAGGACCACCCCACCAAGAAATGACATACCCCACCTAGGACCACCCCACCAAGAAATGACATAGCCCACGTAGGACCACCCCTACCAAGAAATGACATAGCCCACCTAGGACCACCCCACCAAGAAATGACATAGCCCACCTAGGACCACCCCCACCAAGAAATGACATAGCCCACCTAGGACCACCCCACCAAGAAATGACATAGCCCACGTAGGACCACCCCTACCAAGAAATGACATAGCCCACCTAGGACCACCCCACCAAGAAATGACATAGCCCACCTAGGACCACCCCTACCAAGAAATGACATAGCCCACCTAGGACCACCCCACCAAGAAATGACATAGCCCACCTAGGACCACCCCCACCAAGAAATGACATAGCCCACGTAGGACCACCCCACCTAGGACCACCCCACCAAGAAATGACATACCCCACCTAGGACCACCCCACCAAGAAATGACATAGCCCACGTAGGACCACCCCTACCAAGAAATGACATAGCCCACCTAGGACCACCCCACCAAGAAATGACATAGCCCACCTAGGACCACCCCACCAAGAAATGACATAGCCCACCTAGGACCACCCCACCAAGAAATGACATAGCCCACGTAGGACCACCCCACCTAGGACCACCCCTACCAATAAATGACATACCCCACCTCTCTCTAATGTTTCCTGCAACTGTCCCTGAAATGCATGTTGAGATGCATGTACCGGTTGTTCCCTCTCAATAAGGTTTTACAGTGGACTAGTACAATGCATTGTGGGGAATGTAGATTTTGTTGAATAGTATCCAGCATCAATGTTTCAGGAAGGCTTCAAAGTGCCAGTTCCTATTCCACAACCCCAGGTAGTGCCGGCCTGGACATTGTCTGAAAGCAGCATGTTTCCGTGCCATGCCTGCCAGCAGAGCAGCCGCCTGCAGGGGATGCTGTGCAGAACATTGAAGATTCAGATGTAGGTCTAGACACGCAGTGTATTATGGAGGGTGTAGGGCTGCAAAGTACAGTTTATGCTTCCAGGTCTTGCATTTTACCAGTACGGAATTGTGGGAGATGTAGTGTTTTTATCTGGAGCATGACAAATAACAAAGGTCATTGATGACAATTAACTTGCCAAAGAATCCTGCCCTTTCCTGGCTGCAAACACAGATCCTTACATTCATGCCTACTTGTCCCGGAATTCACTCTGCCTTACTCAGTATACAGCACCCATGACTACATGTCCCATACTGTACCTGGTTCAGTGGGGAGGATGGTGACCTGCAGACGAAGTAGTGACCTCTGGATCCCTCCAAGCCTTACACATCAGCACACATACATCCACACAAACACTCTGAGTGGAATTGCTGCAGAAAAGCTGGGCTCCGGCTGCAGGCGATGGGAACGGTGGCGTCCTCCTGGTGCCCATGCTCTTTCATGGCTGGCTACACAATGGAACAACCATTCACCTTCTGCTGCCATAACCCGACTGCTTTTGGGTACGCAAGAGCCCTTTTCTTTTTTCTTTTTGTTTCTTCTTTCTAATACATTAGCTCCGCCTGACTTCAGACTGTTATGTTATTGTGCATTTGTATAGTGCCTTATATACCATTGGTATGATCTCAAAGCGCTGCCTGACATGAAGGGTATTGTAAAGTAAAAGCATTGCCTGCTTGTAAAAAATGGAATTTTTGCGCATCACCAAAAACAGAGAACAGAAGTTCTTTTTTCTGATTCCGAACCACATTTTCAATTGAAAAAAGTAAACCGTTTTGGGGTGCATGGGAACGCCTACATCTGTAAAAGAGCAGCGCCAAATGACTCTTGGGGCTACAAAGAAACTTGAGAAGCCTTGGTGAGGCCCATTTCCGCGGTACAAGTATTCTAAAATTGCCTGAATGTGGGAGAGGGTCCCCACTTGTCAGTCACACTGTGCAGGAACCAGACTGCAATCCTAGGTACAATGGCTTCAGAGACTCTTACCCCAGACTGCGACCTGATGACCATTCAACCTTCTGACATTCTTCTGAGTCCTTGGGTCGAGGAGAACAGCTTCTCAGGACAAGTTCAAGCGCGAAGAAATGGATTGGTGAGGACAGGGGTGTTGCTAGCGCTGGAAAAGATCCAGGGCCACACTCATGTAGGGACTGTCTACGTTTAGAGGCGGTTACCCCCAACAGAGTTGGGGGTAGCAGCTTCCCGGTCAAGGCAGCCCAATTGTGAAACTCCTTACCCCCCCCCCCCCCCCACTGAGGGCAGATCAATCTTACCAAAACTTCCGCCAGAACATAATAAAATGGTTCAAAGACTGTGACAACTAGGCCTGTTCCTGACACCCACAACTAACCTGCTCTGCTTCCATGTAAATCATTTTAGTTATTAGCTATATTATTTACTGTCCTTTGTATATGTCCTCATGTCGGACTATGCCATGCCTATGTTTCCACATGAGCTCTCTGCTTGTACATTGTCTCTGTTCTGTATATTTCAGATGTATTGTATGACCTTGCTGTGTAACTAAACTGTGAATTATCTTACGCTAGGAGCCCTGATACCCACGGGTCTGGTGCGCAATACAAATAATAAAACAAAGAAACAGTCGGGACTCGGGCTAGCTAGCCTTCTGGCTGTAGCCCCTGAGCTTCTATTCCCGGGTACGACCAAAACACCCGGGGCTGTAGTCCCCCGCACCCAGCCTCCTTTAGCAACGTCTGCGGGTTATGGCGATAGGCATTTGGAGTATCTACCGACCACCTTCTCGGGAAGTAGACCAATCAAGAATTAGGACAGTCATACACATGTCCAGGTGGGAACATCAGTGCTGGTGGCCCTCATATTGGGCAACAAATCAAGGCCACTAATTGCTGGGGGCTGCAAGGTATCTGGCGTCTTCTTGGCATCTAGGAGAGCCTGGTCTGCCCGACCCAAAAAGGTACCAGGAGGTATTTTTGCCTCCCCAGACCATCTGGGTCCCAACAAAAATACATGTGTGGCATTACATCTCTGACTTGCATCTCATGTGCACGTACTATTTGCAGCAGTGTGTGTGTGTTAGCTCCTGGTTCCCCTAACGCCGCATACTAAGAAGCTGATTTTTGCTACTACTCCTCAAACCTTTATTTAAATCTGCATATATCGGCCGACACGGGGTGGTTCGGGGTGTGAAGGAGAAGGCAACATTATTGTGCATTTATGATCTGATTCTGGGCCAGGGCCACATCACATCCAAGCTAGGCGAGGGAAAACGGAGCAAAATAAAGGAACGAAGACCTTGGAATGGAGCTCGACGACGAGAAACATGGATGACTATTCTTGCATGGGGATGTGGTGACGATGACGAGTAAAGGTAACTAGCATGGCTAGGTGTTATGAGTAACAGCTCATGATAAGAAGGACATTTAGGGAATAGAATGCGGCGGCCCAGGCCGGACGCGCCGCTCTGCAACGGGATTTTGAAGTTTACAGAATGGGCGTCATTTTTTACCCTGGTCTATGCTACTTTCTTCTGGTGCTTGTTGTACAGCTCCGAGGCAGGGTCCCAGGATGTACACCACAGAGAGGTTTGGGGGAATTACAAGCATAATCCCTCTCGAGTTCCATCACCGCCAACACAAGGAATGATTCATCTAAAGCCAAACCAGGGCTTCACCGGAAGATGTGGCGACTTCCGGTAGCAAAGCTGAAGGTTCCGGTTGCAGCCGGCTATTCGAGCATATATATTTATACTTACAGAAAAACCAGGCCATCGTCCTTCATTAGCTCAACTACAGATAAACAAAGCCACACGAAAAGAAATGTAGTAACCGTTGTGAAAACACAGAACACAAATAGATGGAGAATAATTCACTTATGCATCCCGTCAGACGGCAGTAGTTGAGTTGAGAATGCTTTCGCTTGAACAATGAGCAGAATAAGAAGGCTCTAGCTTGTCTCTCTCCTGCCAGCTCCTTGGGCCAATCAGGAGCACCCGGGGGCATCCAGGCCAGTGTGGCAGAGATGGGCACTGGGTTTCCCATGGCTTCTCATAGTGGCCCTAAGGATCAGGCCCTGCTAGGCATCTCAAGGTGGAGCGGGCACCTTTCTATCACTGGTGGTTATTGGTTGCCGTTTAGGTCCTCGAGTGATGCTTGGCTATGGAAGAAGGTTTGGTTTAATGTCTGTCATATAGGTTTTCTTCCATACTGTTCAGATATGACTGGAGCTACCAACACACTCTTCCTGTCACGTGGCTGTGGCAGTGTGTTTAAGCCTCTGGAAAGCACTATGTCATGACTCTTTATGCCCCTGTAGCTGCTGCCAAGCTCCTTGCCACATGTACCTTCATTTAAATTTCTCTAAAACCTCAACCCGATTCCAGCCAGGGATCTGTTTTTCTGCTTTGTCCTTCCCTTTTCCCCCAGAGTTCCTTTCTTGCTGGCATTCTGCACCACGCTTGCTGTTCACAGAGCTGGCACGGTGCCTGTGTAAAGGGGTAACATTTTCTCTAAGAAAGATTGAGTAACACTGGTTCATCCAGATCTTGGCAGGCTGCTCTTTATGGCAGCCGAGAGACAGCTATGCCATCTCGCAGGGAAAAATGCAAACATATGCCCAAAGAATGCAACTGGCAAATATAAAAGCAAGGGAATTTAATGCAACTGTAAAGAGTATGTTGAGTTGAGAAATACTAGGCCTCAATATTACTAATCGGCCCAGTGTAGCTGGAGAGAGAAATGGTAGCTTGGTGACTAACAATGTACTTACTGGAACGCATATAAACTGCTGCACTAGCAAAGCCATACTTATGGTGCCAAAAATGAATCAGAGCCTGCAGACAAGTTACTTCAGACAAATGTTGTTAAAAGAATATTAACGCCTAAATGTATCAGAGGTGCAGATCTGTGGGGGTAGACTCAAAACTGACCTGGATTGTCTTGGTTTGCGCGTCTCCACAGAGCCAGACATTGATAAGTGGGGAAGAATGAAATCCTCCCCTAGGAGATCATGAGAATATTCCCTAATTGCAGTGAGCTACATGTACTAAAAAGTCTATACATTTTAGTGACTATGGAGTGGGGTATCACAGTCTGAGACTGCTTGAGGGGGGCACCTGAATGTTACTCTGGTCTGTGTTCATCCTGCAGGGCTGCTATTAAAGATTTGATGAACCAACCTCATATGAGATTGAGCTCCACATCTGTTTTTCTCCATGGTGCCCCAGCCTACTGTCCTCTTACTCTAAGGCACCTCTTGTCATCCTCCCAAAAACTCTGCCCCAGTGCTATCTGGGAACTCTGTTTTCTTTGCATTTTTAGGCAATGCCATCCGTTGCCCTCCCTATAAGATGCTCTCTCTCGCACACAATGCTACACAGTTCACCACTCCCTCCGTAAAGTTTCTCCTGATAAATAGGGCATTGGACATCATACATAAAACAGGCATCAATAATGTCATAGTAGGCCCCGGCCGAGGCCTACTTTTCATGATTCCCTCTTGGTTATCAGGTGACTGATTGCCTGTTTCCCTTGTCCTAGTGAAACCTGCATTTAAGATCCTAATGGATGACCTCACAAGATGTTACAATGGCATAACAGTGAACCTTGCCTCCTCTTTTAAAGCCAAGGTCCTTCATTGCAAAGAGATTCCCAAATGCACACTCATGCTGATCACGTGTTCCCGTACCCCAAAAGCAACACTCTACTTCCTTCTCATTTCGCAACCTCGAAATATGTTGCCCTATTTAGCACATACCTTGGAGGCATAGCAGGGGACTTGTAGGCTGCGTACATCCTCTTGGATTTAACTTTAAAATATATGATCCTGAGTGTAATGTAGCACAAAACATTGTTGGCAGAGTGACAGAGCCGCCTTTGAACAAAACAAACCGGGCATAGAGCAGGGTACACACTGGACGTGGTCTTCTGTACAAAGTATTTTGTATAGCGCTTTTTACCAAAGTGCTTCACAAAAAACAATCAGCAGTACAATAAAATCAGCATAAACAATTGTGCTCAAGATCAGCCAGTAATAATCAGGCAGGTGACTGAAGTAAGTAACTTTTTAAGGAAGAGAGAAATAGAGAGTAGGAGGTTATAGAGCGGAGAGATAGAGGAAGGAGATTCCAGTGAAGAGGGGCAAGCAGTTGAAAAGATCAAAAGCGAGATTGTGCACAAGGGGCATGGAGGACAGTAAGTAGGAAAAGTCCAGCAGAGCAGAGAGGCCGAGGAGGAGAATAGAATGAGAGAAGAGGAGCAGGGTAATCGGGAGCAAGACCATAAAGAGATTTGAATACTAGACAGAGGAAATTGGATTTGAGCTGAGAATGAACGGAAAGCCATCCAAGAGAGTCAAGAGAAGAGGAGATTGAGTCACGATAGGAAAGTAAACAGAGTGAGCGAATGGCGGAATGATAGATTGATCTAAGAGGGGCTAGGCGAGAGCAAGGAAGACCAAAAAGTAGAACAGAGCAGTAGAAAAGCCGAGAAAAGATTAGTGAAGAAACCAGGAGCTTAGTGGCATGAAAAGAAAAGGGAACATTTTAAGAATATTGTAGAGGTGAAAACGACAGGGGCAAGAGGTGAGTGAGATATGATGGGTGAAAGAGAACTTAGAGTCAAGGTAAAGACCGAGATTGCGAGCAGTAGGGAAAATCAACAGATTAGAGGGAGGAGGAAACGGAGGTGGAAGAACATTAGCAGGTAAGAAAAGGACTTCGGTCTTTCAGGTGTTTACGGTGTTTAAGGTGAGAAAATGAGAAGTCATCCATGACTTAATAGCAGTAAGGCAGGAAGAAAGAGTGGAATGGATGTCAGCTGTGAAGGATGAGAAAGAGAGAAAAAGCTGAGTGACATCTGCATAGATGTCATGTGACACTTCGAAGGAAGAGATAACAAGTAACTCAATCATTTTCTTCTGTTATGCTTCTCTTTCTTGGTCAATTCCTGCCACCTTGCCCTCTCTGCCACTGGCCATTGTTAGATCAGGTGGAAGTCTGGCCTCTTCTGTAGGGATCCAGAATCACTCCCTGCAAGGCTCAAGCAACTGTGAAGGCTCCAGCAGTCCCTGAACTCGCTACTCCGCATTTCCTTGGATGTCGAATGGTAAGCGGGCTCACACATGGAAGGGCTGGGTTTATGTCGGTGACTGATCGAACATGAGCTCCGTAGTGGTGACAACTATTAATTGTGCACATCTAGCAAGGGGTGCCATATTTCTACCTTTCTTCTTGATGGTAGAGGGGCAGCATAGAAAAGTGGGTAACTCGACTAGGGGCAGTGGTGAAAGACACCTTCATTTGGGCAGCAGAAGCAGTGTCCCTAATCACCTGATCTGGGAAGGTAGAACTGGGAGGAGGGTACGGTCAATTCCAACCCCTTCTCTGTTGGACATGGGACTGGCCCAAGGACCCTGGTAGGCCGGCTTTCCTGGTCTCCGCAGTCCCCCATATCGATCCAAAATGGAACATGATACTGACTTTGTCAAATTTATGATAATCGACTAGATGGGACAAAAAACATTTAAAATGAATACAGCACAAACTGAAATTCTGCTTGCCAGTGCCTTAATTGTCTGCCGGCCAGGCAACATCTGGCCTAGACAATTTGGTGAAAACCTCTAGTCTCTGAAGTTGATGAACATCTTGACGTTCTATTCGATAATAGACCTCTATGGCACCCCAGATTCTTTTCTTCTTTTGCTGGCAGAGAGCTGGCAGGGACTGGGTCGGTCTTACCACAACTTGACTACTTGAAGAGTGAGCATTTGGTCCTCAGAAACAATGTAATCTACCTCTTCAGAGGGTCCAGAATTCCACGGGCATTCGGCTCCTGCGCGTACAGCACATCACCCTGGCACTGCATCAATCTCACTGGGTCCCTATAATGGACTGATTACATTTTAGGCGAACCTATACGGTTCATAGAGCCTTATATGATCTTGGCCCTAGCCAACTGGTGGCAAACCCTAAGTGATAGATGCCACTGAGGCCTTGCACCCCTCCTCTGTCTCCCTGGTTGCTTTACCATGCTCTACAAACTGCAGATACAGAAGCCGTTCCTTTTTGGTTATAGGGACAAAGCCATGGACTTTGCTTCTGCTTGGACTTTGCACGGTAGAAGACTACCCCTCCTTCAGGAAATACCTGAAAACCTCGGCTTCCCCCAGCAGGCCCTCCATGATGTTGTACAGTAATGTGTTAGGTGCTGCTTCTTGCGCCACGGGGGTCACACAACTGGTGAAAGTGCACCTCACAGTAGCATGATGTGGCATGACAAGATATAACATGAAATAACACCTTCAGCCGTAGGCAACTGAAAAGTCAGAGCTTTATTTACAAGCTCTCAGGGCCCTAACTGGACCGTGCAGTGGTTCTGCAAAGCCCGAGTCAATGAGTCCAAAGGAGGATTAATGAGAAGAGGGACAGTGTGTGGACTGTCCGCATGGCTGCTAAGGTTTCCACATGACCTTAGCTTAACGGTTGCAATCAAATGGTGTGTGTTGTAGCTCCTAAATCCCGATGATGGCTGCGGTGCACAAGTTGCGATCTAGGTATTATGTATTCCCAAGACACCACAAAAAGTGCCCAATGTGACTGGACCGTGCAGGACATTGCTTTGGGCAATAGTAGTGGCTCTTCAGAGAATGCGCTGCAAGGGGTGCCACAAGACAATCCTTTCTTTTCCAAGTTAGTTCACAGGAGTCTTCAGGTTCCTGAAGGCTTCTTGAGGCAAGAGAACATCTGTCCAAGAGAGGATCTAGTTCTGGAGTCCGGTGAGCATGCGGGCAACAGGATTCCCTTATGATTACACAGCCACAATCAAAAGGATGTCTTTGCCGCTACACTCAGGATACGGGATATCCCAACACTGGACCATTCATCCCCGACTTCAAGCAAAGCTAACGTCAGGAATGTCAAAGCCAAAAGCAAACCAATTTCCAGCGGGCAGGAAGGACCTCCGACAGGCAAGCATTCAACCACACATAGATACTCTGAAACCGAGAAGCTCCATAGCAGTCGGAGTGGCATTTCATTCAAGCTTTTATAGAAAATAAGTTATCAAGTGTCAAAGACCTTGTCATCATTGCTGGGGATTTCCCCTGCCACAAGTGTTCACACAGTCCAATTAAGGGTCGGTAAGATTCCCATGACACACTCCAGCCAGTGTCAAAACAGCCCTCTCTGCCACCACGGTAGGTGCAACCGGGTAGACTTGATTAGGAGTTAGTAGCTTTTAGCTGGCTTGAATTTCCTCTGACACTTGTCAGTTTTCTGTTAGAGAATGAGCGACTGGTGGATAGCGTTATTAATTCCTAAAGGTAACACCTCTAGGCTCAGTTTCTGCTCATTGGTCCTTAGAAGCGAAGCCGGTCAAATTCAAGTGTGGTTACCCTCCCCTGCGTTAGGCTGAAGCAGTCAAATCATTGGGTCCATTTAAGTTCTAAATTATAGCACGGCCTGGGCGGCCGAGATGAAGCATTTTCTTCCTACTTTACTTTAGAGTTAGTTGAGGATCCCGGGGCTTCAGAGAAGACACCCTAGGAGGATTCCAGCAGTGAACTGGACGAGAGGACTCCCAATCACAGAAAACACCCAAAAACTACACAGGAATCACAAGAGACTTAAGGTAAGTAAACACCCAAGCCAGCACAGTACCTCAGCACAGAAGACTTTGCAGCAGGAGGACTTCAGGATCTGCAGCCAAAAACCAAAATGTTGAATTCCTTCATGAAGAGGACAGGACACTGGAAGGTCTTTTGCAGCAAGGATCACAGGGAAGGCTCTAGTCAAGGTTTTCCTCATGGCTGGATGCGGCTCTGTGGACTGGATGCTTTTTTCAGGAGCACAGAAGAAGACAGAATATCGCTGGTCGGATTCTTGTCGTATGCAAGGTCATGCGCTCTGGTGAGGGGACTGGTATCATGCCTCTGGAGATCCAGCAGGAGGCCCACAAAGTTTCAGCAAGATTCTGAATTTGGAAGACCATGCACCACACAATAGCTCGGGGTACCAGGGTATTGGGGTATTGCAGCCCCGCAAGGTCGCAACATGGCGTGGGGTGGCTCAAAATGCAGGTCTCCTTGACTCTAGTGGGTCTCACCAAGCTCTGAGCTGAGGTCCCCAGGTTGATTGGAAGGAAGAGCTACAGCGGGCTCCGGTTTCACAGCAGGCTCTCCGGTCGTTGGAGATTGTCTCAGCCACTTTTCCTTCTTCATCCTCTTTGGTTTTGGCTCCAGTGGCAACTACCTCTTGAGCTTCCAGGTTCAGACGTTTATGCAGGAATCCAAAGTTACTTTTTTTGGACTAGAGGCAGAGTTGACCACTGGAGAGGTACATCCAAAGCAGAAGAAGCTAGGAGACGCCAGCAACACTCTCCTGGACTGCAAAGTGCCTGGTGAAGCACTGTAGCTGTGCTGACCCCATTTTCAAATCTACTGGGAATACCCGCACATGACGACTTCCTCCCTTAGGCTGGTGGGATCAACTAGCCTCAAGATAAGCTTCCATTTGGCATAATCCCCAACTTGCTGTGCCTCACCAGAGCTGCAGAAGCCCAATGCCAGGGGTCCTGTGACCATTGATGAGTGCATCATCTCGCGATGTCCAAATCCATCCAAGTCTTCATGGGCATCCACAGGACCCTACAGAAGCAAGACATTGTGATCCAGCGTCCCCTCACCAGAGTCCAGGACCGAGGGAGCAAGCCACTTCCAACTGGAGCTGTTCGTTCTTCATTGGCGCTGAGGAAAAGGTGCCAAAACACTGAAGTGCCGCTGAAACAAAGGAAATCCATTGCTGAGGAGTCCCTCTCATGAGTACTGCCGCAGGAACCCACCAGACAACCTCCCTATTGTCATCACAACCAAGGTCCAGGAACAAGGGTCTGCCAAGCTGTAGCAAGGAGCAATCCAGCTGGAAATGATTTCTTCAAATCACAGTTACTGTAGGGTTTGAGGTGATCACCTTTTAGCCATAAGTTACGCTTCCTGCCTTGAGAAGTGCTTTTTGGAGTTGATCCCAACTCACCTGCACGGGCCTGACAGCTTGTGCTCTCTACAAAGTAGCTCACTTGAGTTACTGTGATTTCTTCTGAACTTACTAACTTTGTCAAGACTTTCTCTAAGAAGAAGTGCATTGCAACTATTGACTTTGTCCACTGACTTTGGCTGTCCTGGCTCCCTAAAGGCAGTCTTCTGAACCTATTAGCTTTGAGTGTACTTGTTCCTGCATAGGTTTTAATCGTTGACACTATTTATTTATTTTTTACAAAAATAGAAATCTTAGATAAAATTACATGAAATTTCATAAAAGTTTTTTTTTAATATAAAAAAAGATACAAATACACATATTATTACACTTTCTTCATCAAACATTTAACACTTTTAGACTTTCTTCACAGAATGTTTAAAATTACCGATCTCAGTTAAACGTGATATTCAGCAAATAAATACAGTCTTTTCCCCCTTTACCCATGAAGTACTTATTGATAGTGCATTTCTTAATCCCACTTTGGTCCTGAGAGACTACCAAATTCTAACACGGCAGTTTAACTAATAGGCATCCATTAACCTAATAATTCACATTTGATTTTTAGAAAACGCAACACCGCCAGTTGCAGTCCGACTCAGAGCCATGCAACATGTTCCGCCAGAGTGCTTCGAGATTAACGGATTCCGGGTTGGGCACATATTTAAGGAAATATTCAATACGTGCTGATCTAAGTCCCGTACATTGAGTCAGAAGGTGCTCCACTGTTACATCCCCAGAATCTAGTTTACAAGATCTGCACTTTGAACTTATGGCTTGTGAAACGTGCCTAATACTCAGAATCTGACCCGTCACCAGAACATTAAAACAAATTCTCATAAATTCCTGTCTAAGTAATTTGCTTGGAAATTTTATGAGATATGGTTCCATAGTACCCATTTTTTGTTGTTATTTGCCAGGTGTGCATACAGTTTTTTGCTAGAAATTATACTGACAGTCAGATTCCAATCCGCATGCTGCAGAAGCATCTTAACCTTCATGGGATTATTGATAAGAAGGTCCTTTGAAACCCCAACTTCTGCAAGTGATTCTTGGGCCTCCCTCTCTAATTCCCGTATGACTAAGGAATGGCCCTCGCCTGCTTCCAGGAAATGTCCCAGAATCCCATACAATGTGGACTTCTTGCTCACCAAAAATTTCCTATACAGCGATACTCTACACTGGACAATGAGTATAGCCCGAGATCATATCGTATCGCTGCAAGTGGGACACACCTGGGGAGGTACCAAACCAGAGATCTCAGCAGGCGCGCCTCATACTTAGGAAATTCATTTCTGAACCATAAGGGGGCTGTTAGGGAGAATTCTCTGTTTAGGCTGAATTTCCTAAACTAGTGAGTCCCCCAGCAGCTTTGCTGGATTTCTGGAGTTTGTTTTTTTCTCCTGCCAAGAGTGAGACTCTTTTTTTCCCACTCGTGGACATGATTTATGGTGTTCCTTTGAATGTTAATGTGTTTCACGGGGTCTTTTACTCCATAGGGTCTCATATGTTTTTGAATGTGTGTTACACAGCACCCTCCGTGCAGTAACACCGGGGTGTCATAGTGACCCCCCACCAAAGACTCCATACCCTGGGACTGACTACTGTCTCCCAGGGCATGTAAAGCCACCATTGGCTTTACTAGTCCCAAATTACTAACAGAACCAGTACAAACCATCATATTGTGGACGTACTGGTAGGGGCAATTCGATTGCCCCTGGGTCTGTTATTCGAGGGGGCACTGTGCCGTCCCCCCTCGTCGAGTTTTGGCTGGTGGCAGTGGATACTACTTTTTATATTCAACCGCGAATATATCTCTATGGAATTTTCCCATTGTTCGAGGCTAATACTTTTTAACATAGCCTCTAACATACCGCCACTTTATTTATTTAATATTAATTCACCGGTTGGTATTTTCTGCCAGAACTCGGTTTTAAAATGGCATTTGTGTTCGCCTCTGTAACTCCAAACCAAAGGTCGAGCCCTTTGTTCCACTTTTTGGCGGGCTTCTCCACAGAATCCTCCAAAGGTGGTGCCACTCTGTCTGGGTACCACAGGGGGTGTAGGAGGGGGTTTAGGCACCCTGGACTGAGTTACTTCGGTAACTCAAGTTGCACTCTTGTGTGATTGGCCCAAGTGGTGAGCCGGCCGGCTTAGCATGTTTGATTGACAACTTCAGAAGTCGCCACAGGACCTGAAAATCCGACTAGGGAGAATCTGAGCCGGCCTGCTATAACGACACCACCGGTGGAGCCCTGCTGAACCGACTCACCACTTCCCAACGACAGAAGAGATCTCCCGGCTGGAGAGTCTTCTTCCCCTGACTGGTGGGCACAATCAGTTTACCTTCCTTTCTCGCATCCCAGGACGTCTTGTGGTCGAATTGCCCGTGCCAAGCACCCCAGCAATCCGATAGCCACTTACCACTGGACCGCGAATAAAAGGACCGCTGCTTTTAATTAAGAACTCCGCGGCTGGTTTCTTCCCTGGCAGTGCAACGGACCCCTGCTTTCCTCCCCGACGAGATCCTCTCTTCCTCCGGACGAAGCACCGACTTGCACCCGCTGCCAGGAACAACTGCCCCCGCTGGAGCGTTCTCACCATTTTAAGGTACCGTGTCCGCCAGGCCTCCCTTTCTAAAGATTGCTACAAGGTAACAATAATCCCTTAACCTTCTGGACTGGGCTGGCCGCCTTGACCAACTAACTGGTCCCTTTCTTTTTGGTCCAACTCTTTCTGAACTTATTGCAAGACTTTTGGGCACTTTGAACCGTGTGACCTTGGACACATTTTGACTGGAGCCTCTTAAAGTGGGTCCGGCCTTGTTAACTTTGACTTTACGGTTTTAACCTGCCTTCTTGTCATACTGTGTTCTTCCGAAAGTGTTGGGATCTGTTTCTATCTTTGCTCTGCCTTTCTCTCCCTTTTAAACCGATTGATTAGAGTGCCATCTTCGTTAAGCGCTCACCGCTGTCTGAAAATAAGTGTTGCTTTACTTAAGACTTGTCTAACTAATCGTTGAAGGGAGTGTATATCTTTTAGTGACCGTGTTTTTGAACTGCTTGATATTGGTGCCAGCGTGTTTTACTAGATGCGTTTTTAAATAAATAATGATATCTCTTTTACACCAAGCTCTGGTCAGTGTTTGCTTGTTCTACTGTGTTCTTTTGACCTATTGTGAATACTCTGTATACTGCCTAACTCTTCTTGAGAGAGGTCTGACTGCTCAGCCACAGCTACCAGGTAAATCTGGGTGGTACAGACTGCTACCAATAGAGTTTACTGCCAACCACCTGTAGTCTTAAATCTTTTGCAGTGGTCCCAGAGGGAACTGGACAGGTTTCTGCCTAACAGGGGCCAATTCCATTCCGTAACACAACTGTGCAATAGTCTTGTTACGATACACTTTTACGCACGGCAACAATGAGAATTTTCCATATTTATTGTCCATTTTACGCAGTTGCGCAATCATAGGTGTGATCTTCTTATCCAGAAAGGCGCAAAGATTAGTCCTGTTTACAAACTCAAAAATTGGATATCCCAAATAATGAAAAGCATGACATATGGTGAGTTTTGCATGATCTAAAAACCAGGCAAATCTGATTGCATGTTTCTTGTGGTTTAAACGCATGACAAAGGTTTTTGTGCGATTGATGACTAATGAATGTTCACCTATATATTTCTTAAAGGATGAAAGTACATGCTGCAAACCAATGGGAGTAAGGTCAAAAAGTAAAATATCATCAGCAAATGCAGTCCAGACAATTTTCGTGCCCTCAACTTTGGGTGCTGCAAAGGATGCCTCTTCCAAGGCCAGACCAACATCCGATAAGTACAGATTAAAGATTGTTGGTGCAAAAATGCATCCCTGTCTGAGACCATTAGTTGTAGTAATTTCTTCTGAGAGGATTCCCTCCATATTAAATCGAACCCTAATCTTGGTTTCAGCGTGGAGATGGTAAAGAATAGATAAGAGCTGTACGGGCATATGAAGAACATGAAGTTTGGTCCATACATTGCTCAATTTACAAGATCAAACGCGGAACTCAGATCTATTGATGCCAGGTAGATTGGTTGGCTATCTCTTAACCTGGTCTGTTGCTGCATAATAGACAGAAGGAGGCCCCCAGCATCCGTGCCCACTGTTTTCCTAAATCCGAATTGCTGGGGAGATAAAATTGCCTTTCTATCCATCCAAGAAAGAATGTATTCCAAGACCAGGGACGCGAAGATTTTAGAGTCTGCGTCCAAAAGGGTGTTAGGTCTGTAGATGGATGGCGCAGACCTATCACCCTTTTTATAGATGGTTACCACATAAGAGAGGTGCCAACTGGCTGGAAAAACCCTCGAAATAGTGATGTCCTTAAACAGGAGAAATAAAATCTTAGCCCATAAGTTAGAGTTACCTTTGAACACCACATTTGCAAGAATATTTGGCCCTGGGTCCCTCGAGGATGAGCATCTTGATATGAGTCTTTGAATGTCCGACAATGAGAAAGGGATATTCCAATGACATACCAAGAGGGGTGCCGGCACTGGCCAGTTGACTGTGGGTTCACGGTATAAGGAGCCAAAGTGGCCTTCCCAGACTTCCAAAGAAATGCACCCTCTTGTTCTCTAGCTTGGTTTTCACATCTCCCATTGACCAGGGTCCAGAAATTTCTCATATTAGTTTTTGATAAAGCCTTAAGAATGCTTTCTGTGTCATGCTGATAGATTTTTGTTTTTAGTGCCCGTACCTTAGTTTTCCATTTATTTTTGCCCTTTTTAATCACTTCCACTAAATTTGGGGTGTGTGGCTGTTTTACTATTGACGTATCTCGCGATTCCTATCTTTTTTAAGTTGGTACATATTTGGATCAAAGACATGTGTGTGGGGGGGATCCTGTCTCTTGGGCCTCCTGATCCCATTAGGCCCAAGAATCACACCCTTGACATAGTTATTGAAGTCCCCATGTGTATACATGCTGGTTATTTTTTTCTCACAGCCATTGCTATCATATTCCTGAAAAAAAACCTTATTTATTTTTTCAACATTATCACAATGCCAATTCATTCTATTCCCTGCGGTGTAAGGCTCCATCACAAATGGATATACATCCATAACAGTAACCTCCATCGATGCCTGAAGAGTCAGTTTAAGCATATTGTGATCACTGACCGCAGAAGATATAATTGTAAAATCAGAGAGGCAATCAAACAAACGCGTGCTGACAAAAATATAATCTATGGTTGAAAATTCAGATACGTTTGTCCAGGTATAACAATTGGCTTCCTTGCTCAAACAGTCATTTATGCAATTTAGACCCCAACTAATCAAGAAATGATTCCACTGTAAGCCCTGGACTTGTTTTCTCAAAGAGCCAGCATCATCGGGACCAAACGCAGACTCCCCCGGTAATCCCATAGAGTATAGACCTGCTTCAGAATTAAAATCACCCAGGATCACAATATTCAAGACTTTACACAAAATTTGACATTCTTGTATAATGCTGTCAATTAAAATGATGAATTTACTTAGGTTGAGTTCAGGACTCCAATAAACATTGACTATAAACAGTTGACCAAATGGAGTGGTGGGGGGGAATGAAGCAATATGGCTATACAACCCTTATGCGGGAAAAAAAGCTTAAGGCACTTAAAGGGCAGTGAGTTTTTAATGGCTATCAGCATACCTCCAGCTGATCTCCCTCTAGCCTTTTTAACTGCAAGCACTTGATGCATGTAATACCCATCAAGGACTCGGGGAGCAAATGCCCAAGTCTCCTGAAGGCGAAAATACTTGCTTCAAATAGATGACTAGAACAGGAGAACGCCAACCTAAGAGATTTCTTTCCACGAGAGTTCCAGGATACCACTGAATACATTGAGGTAATCTATGGTTTCACATTTAGAGATTGAATTTTGGCTAAGGATTCACTCAATGATTGTACCAACAATTTTAAGTCTGTTTCGGAAATGAAGATTTGTCCATTTGCCCCTTCTCCAGTTTTTTTTTAAGATGAGTACATAGTGGTATTCAGTGAGCTACTCCCCTCTGCCTTCACCCCTCGGCTGATCAATCTGTTATTAAAAGGTTCAAGATCGAAGCCGAAGCAGTGGAGTGCATCAATTTCGGAGGCTACTAAATCCATGATGGCCTGGGAGTAGAATATGAGTCTAACATAGTCAAACCTCATTGGGTGGATAAAATCCACCAATTTGATATCACCTGACGAAATCATGGAGAGTCTGGGTATTTCACTAACGAGAGATAGGACTCTTGGCCGATTTAGTGAAACCGGGCTGCCCTGGGGAAGCATACAATATAACAATATACTGGGGCAGTTGGTACTGTGGGGTGTTCTCCATTCAGGTCTATGAGACATCTCATTGTTAAAAGTTTGATTCCTTAATGTGTGGGCACCACGAATATCTCCCACAGTTCTATATACGGGGCCTTCCCAGGGCTCCTCTCTTTTCTGTGGATAGTTATCAGAAGTACTTGTCTCCGCCCTGTAAGATTTACAATTTTCATCTTCTGCCAATTTCAAAGCTTGTGCCAATTTCTCCCATTGTTTAGATGGTTGATAATTATTGATTCTTTCAGAGGTATTACTAATTTCTTGTTGTTCATACATCAAGTTTAACTTAAGTGTAAGGGGGTCTGGGCAGGATGGATTAGGCCGTATTGCGGATGCCTCCTTCTAATATGATTCACAATTGGGCAGAGCTGGCTGTGTGTTGCTGAGGCTCCCCTACCATGAAGGGTAATAAGGGCCATTAGGATTATTTGAATCACCAACCTGTCTGGTCATGGTTAAGGACTCAATTTGATGTTTTTCAGTCCCAATGCAGTCTTGTGGAGGCCAGAGTTTTTTGACTGTCATTGGAAATCCCTTCAATATTATCCTTGTTCTCAGTGGGGTGGTGCCGTGCTTCGGTCCAATTGTAGGGGACCGGAAGTCTGGTACCCTGCCTGATAGAGTCTTCTACCAGTTTCTCCATTGCTTGTTTAACAAGAATTTTGATATCTTCGCTGGGAATCAGGGTGGGTAACAAGGGCGTTGATCCGTCCCCCTCCCAGTACCGTCCCCTGGATACTCCTTTAACATAGGGTTCCCCTGCCTTAATAATCTCCCCACCATTTCCGGTGTGATTACCTCCTGCTGGGAGCTCCACTAGCTCTGCCTTCGCTTGAGGGGCGGGGGGAGATTTTCCACCACTTTAATTACAGTTCTAGGGTGTGGGGGTGGTAAAGCATTCGTAATTTCCTCTGCATTTACTTGATTATTTGTGGACTTGGATGTAAAGAATAGTTTAATATCTGTATTATCACTAGTACTCAGTATTCTTTTGTTATTTTTTAGTTTATTTGTACTGTTTTTTTAATGGACTTGCCAACATTACAGATTTTATTGCTCTGGGGGATTTTCTCTCCGTATCACCTTCTTCTCTTAGCGGGCCATTCTGTTTTAAATTTTCTTTTTTGTTAATTTAGGTATTTGGATACTGCCCATGTGACTCATAGCCTCCATTAAAGTATCGGTGACTTCCCCATATTCACATTCCTTCGATTCGGTGGGCACCAGAGGGCACCGGATACGATCATTATCCAGGTCCTGATTTGTTTTTTTTGGTGTCCCCAAATCTTTCAACTCTAGGGCTTTTTTGCTTTCCCCATCGAGTTGGGACACATCTATGCCACCTTCATTAGAGAGACCACATATGTCTTTTATGTTGGCATTTGAATTAACAATTTTTAAGGTGGGTAGATTCTTGCTTTTTTTACACGGTTTTTAGAGGAAACCTGTGCCCTGGCAGCTCTACGCCTAATGGCCCTGGCCCTCATTTTTTTCTCTCTACGGGAGACAGGCAGTTCAATGGTGTTTGTGCACTCTGCAGGTGATCCCTCCGCCCTGGATCCCCTTTCATCCTCCTTATGATCATCTCCTTCCTCCAGTGCCCTTAAAAGTACTGAGGGGCTATCTGGAATGGCATCAAATTGAGGCTCATCGAAGGAGCTGTCACTAGTTATGAGCTTCACTTCAAGTTTTGTCAGGTTGGATTGAACTGCCCCAATGTTATCCTCAAGATTTTTAATCTGGAGACCATTTGTGGATACCATTAGTTTGAGTTCAGACAGACAACTCAATATGTCAGGCAGAACAGAGACATTATTCCCTTTTGTAAGGACCTCTGCGTAGGGCTTGGGAAAGACCTCGCTCTCAAGGTCAGTTTGCGAGTTTTGATCATGGTAATATGTTCTGCTTTGCACATTGCCTTGCCCAACTGACACAACACATCGCTCCAAAGCCAAAAGATACCCCTCCATTTTACACATTTTCTCTGTGTTGGCTATTGTCAAGGACCTAAGTTTCAGGATCTCATAGTGGGTCCGCTCGTGGCCCTTACAGGAGATTAAGGATCCTTGTGAGCACTGGAAATGTAGCATAAGTTAATACCGTGTCCTCCGGGTTAATGCCTTTAAACAGCGGACCAATAAGGGGGTCATTTACACCAAATGTTTGATATTGAATAGGTGAGGAGGATGAGGGGGGGCTAGGGGATTTAAAGGGGCTAGCGGCCTGAGAACCCAATCCCTCACTGCCCTTGTTTGAGGATCCTTTTTCCCTTACCCCAAACTTGGTGTCCGCAGATTGCTCACCCAAAGTGGAGTGTGGCAGAGGAAAAAAAGATGCTTCATCAGTGGGCTCATATAAATGTACATTGTCAAAACCACCTGCTCTAGGCCTCACAGGAGTCGACGGCCCTGTCGACAAACGGACCATTCTACCTAAATCAGCGAGAACCACAGGTGCCAAGAGAGAGGTATCGGCCCCTGATTTTATTTTGACTACCTCCCCTGTTTGTCCCATAGTGGGGCTAAGAAGATTTTCCAGGACACTTAATATACTTTTTAGTGTTGGAACCGTGGCTGGGCCTGTGTTTATCACTCTGTCCCCCACTTTCATTTCCACCTGAGGTGGAGAAACCGGATCTGTGTCGTGCGCCTTGCACTTCCCTAATGACAAGTGCTCACTTAGCTCTTTAAGATTACTTGAGGCATCTTTCTGTGCAGGTTCAAGTTCTGACGACTGACCTACCGTATCAGTGTTATCCATGTTAAACACAAAAACGGGTTCGGCCAGTGGGTAAGTCTTTTTTACCAGCTGAATTGGTCGGACTGCCTTACCATTGCGGAGCGTACCAACCATGCTCCGGAGGGGCCGTCAAACACTGTTGTTGGCAAGCTGGGCAAACAACCTCACGCTAAGGCCAAAAGTTAGTTCTCAGGTACCCAAAACAAAAATAAATAGGTATATGAGTAACCAAGTAGCTACCGGGTGACTTGCATATTACACTATGAACTAAAACATTTTACTAAAGAGCCTTCATATACCGGGACTTTAGAATGTTTTCAGAATTACAAGAGCGATTAGAGAGTAGTAATCACTCATCCCACAGTATCCCTTTACAGCTTCGTAGTCCTTATCGGTCACCCACACCCATGTGCCCCCACAGATGTTGATGTTAAGACAGATTTAACATTAATGGGAACAGATGAATTACAATAAGGAATGTACATTTTGTCACCTGGGAGAGTGGATGATTCGAGCCTAACCCCTGTACCCCGCGCCCCGCGCCGCGCACCGTGAACAGTAAACAGTACTTTCATGTACTTCTAGGGCTAGCTTACGGGGTTATGAATCATGTCGAGGGGGCATGGCAGCCCAGTGGGCGGGACTAATGTGCAATGCCGGGTCCTTTGAGAAGGGAGAAAAAAAAAAAATAAAGAAATAAACAAAAAATAAAGGTATGAGCTATCAGGAAAGGGATGGGCTAAATGCACATTCACAGGTAAGGTACTGTGTATTAGCTTGATAAAGTCAACGTGCACAACGTGGACTTTGAGTCACCTTCTCAAGTCAGGCAGACGGGTGTTGCAGAAAAAGACATCCTCCTGGCGAGCGTGAGCTTAGGCAGCAGTGTTGAAGTCCTCGGCTCGCAGCTCCAAACAATGTGAAAAGGAAATCCTCTGCTGGTATCCGAAACGCGCCGCGCCAGTAAACAGTACTTTCATTTACTTCAAGGTGCACGCACGGGTGCGCTTGCTTCCGGGGTTATGGCTCATGTCGAGGGGGCGTGGCAGCCCAGTGGGCGGGACTAATGTCCAATGCCGGGTCCTTTGGGAAGGGAGAAAAATAAATAAAATAAATCAAAGAAATAAAAAAAAATAAAGGTATGAGCTATCAGGAAAGGGATGGGCTAAATGCACGTTCATAGGTAAGGTACTGTGTATTAGCTTGATAAAGTCAACGTGCACAACGTGCACTTTGAGTCACCTTCTCAAGTCAGGCAGACGGGTGTTGCAGAAAAAGACATCCTCCTGGCGAGCATGAGCTTAGGCAGCAGTGTTGAAGTCCTCGGCTCGCAGCTCCAAACAATCTGAAAAGGAAATCCTCTGCAGGTATCCGAAACGCGCCTCACCAGTAAACAGTACTTTCATTTACTTCTAGGTGCGCGCACGGGTGCGCTGGCTTCCGGGGTTATGGCTCATGTCGAGGGGGCGTTCTAGGTGCGCGCACGGGTGCGCTGGCTTCCGGGGTTATGGCTCATGTCGAGGGGGCGTGGCAGCCCAGTGGGCGGGACTAATGTGCAATGCTGGGTCCTTTGGGAAGGGAGCAAAAAAATTTTTAAAAAATCAAAGAAATAAACAAAAAATAAAGGTATGAGCTATCAGGAAAGGGATGGGCTAAATGCACGTTCACAGGTAAGGTACTGTGTATTAGCTTGATAAAGTCAACGTGCACTTCGAGTCACCTTCTCAAGTCAGGCAGACGGGTGTTGCAGAAAAAGACATCCTCCTGGTGAGCGTGAGCTTAGGCAGCAGTGTAGAAGTCCTCGGCTCGCAGCTCCAAACAATGTGAAAAGGAAATCCTCTGCTGGTATCCGAAACGCGCCGCACCAGTAAACAGTACTTTCATGTACTTCTAGGTGCGCTATTATTGCTGGGATAAAAGTATACCTGCCTCCCTTTGGGAGATTGTAATTGTTTTACAAACTGTTGAAAGTATGTTCTAAATCTTAAGGATGCCCAAGTCAATACCGATAGGCGTGCTCCATCATGAACTAGGATTATACTCACTGCACAAGTCATCTGGAAAGCTCTGGCGACCTATAGAAAAGTGGAATTATCTGCTTGCCCACCGCAATACACCATTATGAAGGCAAACAATGAGAAATCTACTTTTTGGCCGCTAACCGAGTGGGGAGAGAAGTGCACAGAAATCCTAGAAAATCTGAGTGTAAAGGCTGAGTCCCTAGCTAATGACCCACCACGGATAAAGATATTACTCATGTCTGTGGACTGGTCTCAATCAGGAACTGGGCGGTCCATTTCTAAGTCACACACTCTCTCAAACAAACTAACTAACTGTTCAAGGATCTTACCAAATTATCTAAAGAAGAGTGTGAATCCTAAACACAGAGACTTGATTCTTCGATTTAGACTGAAGGTATTAAGAACAAAACAAAATCTAAAGAAATACATCATCGAGAGTGACAGCGTATGCAGACTATGCTATCAACAAGAGGAATCCCCATGTCATTTGACTATATTCTGCAAATAATTGAGAACAGAAAGAACAAAACTACCCCACAATATATTAACTTCAACTTGTGGTTTGGACTCTGACTTTTGGTGGGAAGCTCTCTATGTCGATCCAAATCAAAAAATAGTCAGAGCTCTAGGAACTTTCCTGGAAGTGATGCTAAACAGGCTAACAGGACTAGCGGATTGAAAGATATAGAGAAAGTAAAAGGGAATAGAAGGAGAAACGCCACATAGCCAATGAACAAGCATTCTAGAGACAATGGAACTCTCCATGGAATTCTAAATTAGCTGTCACCGAACTCGGAAGATATAAAAATGGACAGAATCAAAGAGCATTCCGGTCTTGGCTAGTGCCGGAAGGGAAAACGATAAAGCAACATTTTTTGTATTTTTACACTAAAATGCTTAATAAAAAATAAAAAATATAAAACATTTTCTAATCTTTCCTTCCTTAAACAACTCAATAGCTGAATTGGTAACGGAAATAAGTGCAATACTAACCTTTAGTGAAGTCACTCCATGTGCTGGAACATGTGTTAGTATAAGACTAGTCTGTACCAACTTTTATTGTCTTTTAAAAACTGAATCCTAACTTTGATTGAATGTTACTAGTAGATAACACTTTTTAAAGAATGCTTATTTAAACCTTGTGTATATTATAAATAAATATGTATATATAACTTTAAGTGTGTAAGTGTTACTTGGATACTTGTACTTTCTGATTTCAATTGTACAGCTCTACAGCTCACATTACCCCTCTTAAAATAAGCCTGGCTCCTCAGTCACACTCTCAGCTTGTGTTGTACAGACCTATATTAAAATGTGGGTTATCTAATACCAAGAAGATAAGTCTTGTGTAGTCCCACACCAGTTGGACTGCACTAATTCTTACCTAACAGTATTGAATTGTTTTTATCATGATGGTTTGGAGCTTTGCAAATCACCAGTGATAAGATATGAACTCCATAAATATCTTAAATAAAATTAATAGTGAAATATGTTCCCTGGATTTACACAGTCAGTCCACGCACACTTCACAATGCAAGACGTGGCTTGTCTGACCTTAATGCAAGGAAACCCTGTGCACCCTGTGCATACTCTGACCTCGCTTATAACTTACAATAATAATTGTTCTGTGACCAACACATTAAAATATTTTATGAAGATATAGCTGTACTGTGTGACTGATAATAAAAACCTCCAGTTTTCACGTTGAGTTGAATCAGAACAATTAATGGAATTACTGTGAATGCATTATTACCATTTAATCGCAAAAATGTGAAAATCTATTGAAACACGGCTGAGGCTTAATCCGGTCTCACAACAACATTAAACCAATACAAGTATGTTCTAAAAAAGACATTTAAACAAACCCTGGAAAGAAATCGCAATGAGCAACAAAACATGCCTATAACTTTACCCAGAAGACCAAAGATCAACATGGAAAACAGACTTAAGAATAGTAAAGTAGGTACACCTCTGTAGGAACAGCTGATATGGACTTGTTCCGAGTTTGGCAGTATCCACAGAATTACCAACAAAATCGGTTACCGTTACTGCCACTCAGTCCCATGGACTTACCACGTGATTACGAGCAGTGATATGGTGGTGTAAATGTTGGAGTCCATACGACTCCATGAGGATTTTCACAGAATTACCAAAAGTGGTAATTCTGCTGTGGTAACTAAGCCGATTGTTGGAGTTAAAGAGAGGGATTTAACTCCATCCTTGAGCTGGAGGTAAATCCTCCACTTCCAGGCCAAACTCAGTTTGGTGGTGCAGGGAAAAGTGGTGGTAATTTTGTTACCACCTAAAAAAGCTTCAGTAACAGAATTACCGCCACTTTTTTACTGCATTGTTAAACTTGTAATGAGGCCCATGGTCCATTAAAGGGTTAAAACGGGCCTCCAACAACCGCAAATGTATGCCTAGACTTAGCCACAAGTGGTCAGAAGCCCTGACAAGTCCCACGACATGAATCAACACATGGAGAGAAACAGGTGGATCCACAAGACCCCCACAGTGTCCGTTTAGAAGTGGGTTGAGGCAAAGCACCTGGGCGGGGAGAGAGTGATACAGTTAAATAAGTAGCAGAAGTGAGCAATATAAAGAAACCAATAAACCACAATGTATTTAAAAAGAAGCAAAATGTCTACATAAAACTACAATCTCAAAAGGATGGGACTCGTTCATGACAGGACATTTTTAAATAATAACCCTGTCCTCAAAATTGACCTTAGTGTACAATACAATAAACTGAAAGATGCTGCATGCTACATAAGTGGATCCATCGTGGCAAAGACAAGGACATGACTAAGGACATCCTTTAAATCAGGTGTTACCAAATGAGTCTTTCCTTCCTCAGGATCCTTTTCTCCCTAGGAACCAAGATACCTGGTGGTATTGTGACATATTCCATGTCATCAGGCTTGTGTAGATGTATGATATGATATGATATGATATGGCATTTATAACATGCAGGTACACAAATGTTTCTAGGAGGAAAGACATAGGGAAGACAAGACACATGATCATGTGTCATTCAGATCGTGCAAGTGCGACAAGCGAAGTGCAGGGGGAATGAGAGGGGAAGTGCAAGGGAGAGGAAAGGGGGAAATGCAGCGTGGCTCTGGATAAGTGCAAGGAGGCAAAGGAGCTGTAGGCTTTACAGTTACAGCCCCTAAGTGCACGGTAGGCCAGGAGGCAATGCAAAGGAAGACTGGTTGTGTAGCCAGGGAGAATCTGAGGGAACCAAGCAACCAGTCGGCACAGCAGACAGGTAAGTTATCAGGGAAGCAAGGTAGAGAAGGTAGAGGAGAAAAGGTGGGTATTGAGCTCCTTCTAGAAATTTAGGTGGTCCGGCTCAAATCTGAGCAGAGCAGGGAGACCGGTCCAGAGGGAGGCACCTGCAGAGAAGAGAGATCTACCCACCACCCTCTACCTGGACACATGTCCGACGCTCAGAGAGTTGGAGGTAGCTGAGTGAAGGGCTCTAGAAGGAAGGTATTTCAGAAGAGAGTGTTGGATGTAGTTCGGGCCCCGGCCCCAGAAAGTCTTGTGAACGATGCAGAGGGCCTTGAACTTGATTGTTGCAGCCACCGGGAGCCAGTGGAGAGATTTCAGTGCTGGAGAGATACTGTCCCTGGTCTTGAGGCCAAGAATAAGTCTTGCAGTCCTGTTCTGGATTAGTTGCAGGGGGCAAAGACTAGCGGTTGTCAGATTGAGAAAGAGGCTGTTGCAGTCATTCAGCCTGGTGAGAACCAGAGTTCTGGAAACAGTGAGCTTCCGGGGGGAAGTGAGAACAGTTGGAATACCTCTGAGGAGGTGCAGCTTGAAGTGGGCCTTTTTGCAAGATCCGAGATGTGAAGAGAGAAGGAGAGAGTGGAGATGAACATGACACCAAGGTTTTTTCCTTCACAGGAAGGCGAAGGAAGAGGACCCAAGGAGGGAAGCCAGAGTGAGAGAGGGAAAGTGGGAGCAAGTGTCCCAATGAGAAGGATCTCCATCTTACTGGCATTAAGGCAAAGATCGTTGGAGGTGCGCCAATCCTGAATCAAGGATAGACAGTCAGGAATGAGCAAGGGAGGAGAGGAGGCTGAGCAAAGCCTGAAAGAGAGCTGAGCGTCAACTGCAAAACATTGTAAATTAGAAGAGAAGATGGAGATCAGCTGGATCAAAGGGGCCAGATACACATTGAAAAGCCAGGATGAGAGGATAGAGCCCTGGGGGACACCATAAGTGGAGAGGAGAGAGAGGTGGTGGAGAGAAAGGACCCAAGTTGGACCTGGGAGGGATGGTCGAGGAGGAACGAGGTCAGCCACGCCAAGGCCTGATCCGTGATGCCAAGGTTCACATGTACATGTGCCAAAAAAGAGGTGGCAGCAATCTAATAGTCAAACCGCAAGTGATAACTTAACTGTTCTTCGTGTCCCCCTGTCCTTAAAGCATCTGTGTTCAACACATAGTGGAAATATGACCCTTGCTTCCCAATGCAACTTCCTGGGTCAGTCTGTCATGTGTTTGCATGTCGCTCATGTGCTCCCGTGCTTCTTGATCTACATACCATCTTGCATCTCTTGCATTTTACAGTGCCATGTGGCTTCTTCTCATGCCAGTGGGTGAGGGACTGGAGGCACCTAACCTCTTCCACTACTTTCCAGCCCTCCTTCCCCTTCGTGGTTCAGGGCATCAGAGGACCAGTGAAGGTTGGTCAGCATACTGTTGTAAAATTGTTCGACTTTTCCACAGAAATGCACAGTTGCCTGGGTCTTGTCAAGAATTGCAGTGCATGATTTGAGATCATGGAAGAACATACCAGCTTGGCATAGATGGACACTCATGCATGTTCCAAGAGCAACTTTTGTGAACACACAATGCTGGATTACTTTGACCCAGAAAACATAAAGGAACTCATTGTTGATGGCAGCCCACTTGGCCTTGGAGCTAGCATGACAATGTTCTTAGCTGGGACAACAGTAGCATGGCACTGTTGAAAGTGACTGTTAGGATCCAGAGGATAGGGAAAGGTGGAAGGGCAACTTGGGATAATAAGGTTTACAGAGAAGTTGGAAATCTGGCCCAGGTGGGAGTTGGGCAGAAGGACAGTAAGGTCCGATTAGGTTCTGGGTAGGCTATTCTGGCATAGAAGTCACCATTCCAATATGGCCTCCCGATTAGGCTTTGAGAAGAACATTGACAAAGGACTAGCCCATTTGGGAAATGGAAGGGCTATACATTACTAGCACTAACATTAGAAAGTTAACTATCAACATTCATCAGTGGATCTTTCCATGGTCCCGTTCCAGCCCATTGATAATCCTTTGTTTGTTACTTTGGATTTGGTTGGCGGCAGCGTCACCTCTGTCCCTCTCCAGTGTTAGAGCCTCGGTTTGCTTCAGTGTTTTTCTCTCCTTTCCCTGCTCTTGACAATTGCTCTATTGCACTTCCACCCTTTTCTGTACTTTCCCCACTTGCAGTTTATTTTTCTGCCTCTGCAGTGTTACTCGATTTCTGGTTTCCTGCATGCTCACTTCCCCTGTGCATCCAGGTTGCATCACCCCGGCGGCTCCTCCCATGCATTGCTTACTCAGCTGTGCTGTCGTGCTTGCAAAGCAGGTCTCCAGGTCCAGCATACTATCACATTCAGTGCAGCTGCTCTATAATTGCGCGTCCTGTGCTCGACCTCTGCTGGCTATGTGACACCTCACCATTTGCCACTCTCTGGAATGCCTGTACTCTACCTTACAGGTCTATTTTTATTGTATTGCTTACAGCACAAACCTAGTTCAAGAGCAACAGAGTGTCTTTTACAATGGGAGGGTGGCAGCATTGGGCTTGGCATTTTATACGGTAGCACAGTACTGTTGGTCAGGGAGGACCGGGTGTTAATTCTTCCGGTGCAAGTACAACACTTGGTAATTTCCTCGATCCTCAAGGATTTTCCTATGCCACCCTATTTTAACTGCGAGGGACAGCAAAGGCAAGGGGGGTTTCGTGGGCACTGCGCCCAGAGGGAGCCATCTAGTGCATATTCTTGACTGATGGCCTTGCTGATGTATGCCACTAGCTAATTTGTGTTCCCTGGCATCCTATGAAGAGCCTACTCCTGATCCCCCCTTTTCCTTGGGCAGTGAGGCTCCAGGGTCTAGCCTTCATCCTGTGGCTCGAGGGCCCAGTGGGAAGGGAGAGGTTAATGCCCAAGTCTGCAGACGCTTATGTTCTATTGCGACACTGAAGCATCTATTTTATGAAGGCGATGCGACACTAGCATGGTAATTGGCCATGGGCAATGTGCAATCTAGAATTGCAGTGTGCTTCATACTGCACACAGAAAATGTCCACATCAATCTTTGATTTCCCTCAAATAAGAAATGTTCAACAGTGTCATGCATCTATTGCCCCTGTTAGGCACACTGCAAAGCTAGTTTTCAAATTGACTACAGAAAATTACTATGTCACTTTCAGATTGGCTCTAGAAAATTGTCAGGCCATTTTTAAGTGCTTTGCCAGCTCTGCCTCTGTTAACCACATTACAACCATATTACAGGAGGATAGTTATGTTATGTTATGTTATTAACATTTGTAAAGCGCGCGTTCGCCCAAAGGCATCATGGCGCTGAAAGGAAGCTACCCAGTCGGAGAAGACCAGTGGAGTGGTCAGGCTTAGAACAGGTTGGTTTTCAACGCTCTTCTGAATCCAAGATGGTTAACAGTGGCCCTAAGAGGTTCAGGGAGGCTGTTCCAAAGTATGGTCGCAGTAACAGAGAAGGCTCTACCACCGAGCCTTGCCCGGTTAAACCTGGGGACAGTAAGCAGGTTAGAAGTAGCAGAGCGGAGGTCCCGGTCTGGACAATATCGGGTGAATTTAAACTGCAAAAATTCAGCACCCTGACCGTGAATAGCCCGGTGAACAATACACAGAGATTTAAACTGAATTCGTTGGTTCACCGGGAGCCAATGCAGTTGGCGAAGCACTGGTGTAATGTGGGCACCATAAGGGGAGCCAGTAGCCAGCCTAGCAGCCAGGTTCTGCATACGCTGAAGGCGATGGATAAGGCCGATAGGTTGAGACAGATAGAGCGAATTACAATAGTCCAGTCGTGTGAGGACTAACGCGGCTACCACAGGGGGGCGGAGGGCTACTGGGATCAAGGGCATGACCCTCTTAAGGATAGTCAGAGATTGATGACTACACTAGAGTACGCCAGGCTTACTGTCACAATTTCTGAGCTCCACTAGTCTGAGATGCAACAAAGAATTTTGCTTTTCGGTGGTCAATCAATGGCAATCAATTAGAGGTCACAAATAATCTTTTCGATTTAGGTTTCCCTATTTTTAAGGGTCTAAACCCGACTAATCTAATAGAAAAATTAAGACTGAAGATACCGGCTCTTTCTGCCCAAATGAAAATATCAATAATAAATATGGTCACTTTTCATTAATTCTTCTCCTGAATTTCTACAAACAGAAGGCTATCCCAAGTTAACTGTATGGTCAGGAAATTCTTCCAAAAACTGACTGCCAATATCTCACCATGTTAGAAGGGAATCTGTGGAGAAAAGTGTCATGTTTGCCTTAATGTGGCCCGACTGTGACAATCCGGCACGGACGTGGTTTAGTGTCAAAGGTGGCAACTTCTCGCTTTCTTCTCTAAGGTACTATCTCCAGTCCCAAATTCACTGCACGAGGGTCTGAAATGATGAGATTATCACATATTGTGGATAGATGTCAATCCTTTTTTGACCTTGGTGTGGACGAAGCCCTTTTTACTGAAAATCAGCAGAACGTGAAGATTACGAATGGGTGAATACTCGACTCTTGACGCAAACATGTGAATTATTTCACACTGTTGTGTGAATATGAAATAAGTGGGTGTCCTTCCCCAGTATTTTATTAAATTCCATGGGCATCATTTAAGGAGAGCATTCCTGTGTTTCCGACGCAATCTTTGCCCATCATTGGAGGTTTTCGGTCAAGGAATGGGTTTAGCCCATGCCCTGTGCATATGAAGGTTATGTAGAGTCGTGGAAACTATGCAATCTCTACTATTATATTGCCCTCTGATATATTCCTAAGGAGTTACATTTTTTGGCTAAATTTGTTCATAAAGTCTCTTTTCTCTCTGCTCCGAGTCTTTGGAATCGAATTATAAGGGGAAAGCTAATCTCATTGCATTTAGCTGTAGTCAGATTCATTTATGTACTGTTATTGGCAGAAATTAATCACGGGAGGATAGCTCAGCAAAAGTGCTTGGCTCGGAAGCAAAACGACACGGAGAAACACAGGTTCGATCCCTGGGTCCGCACTAAGCGCGTTATAAACAACCTATCATATATATTTCATACACTGAAAATGTATTTAGGTAGGATTGCGTTGTTTTCCACTCAACTAATTGTTTGTTTTTGTGTTTCTCTATATTGTCTCAGTTTCAAAGGTGTTTTTTTCTCCCCTTTTTGCATGCTTTGTCTAAGGTTATTTTGCAACCATAACGCAATTAAAAAATATATTTTTATGGGGATGCTGACACTTTCTCCTAGGCCTACTACTCATCCCTCAAACAAAGTAATAAACAACAATCCCCCAGGTGCACATTAAACAGCAAGGAATCCTGTGCCCCGGCCCAACCCCCGTTAAAAGTTTTAAAAAATGGGATACTCTAGCTTTAGCACCATCTAAGTTAGGGGCCCTGGACATTGAACCCCACAGACTACTTCTTCCACCATCTATGCCAATTAACCCACAAAGAATCCTGTGATGCTGAAAAACCAAAATGACACCCCGACTTGGTGTGCACCATAACCCCCAAAGTCATCATGCTCTTGCAAATGCTACAGCCATGTGGACCTGGGGACTGCATTTGACTGTTAGAGGAGGCTGATCAGAAAGTGTGTGGAAGTAGGGGGTGTATTCTCCACTCGATCCTGCTGCATGCTAGGGGCATATCTTGAACTTTCTCTCGGGTGCAGGGGGAGCTCACAGACACGCCACACGGTCTCCTTCTCAAGGGAATGCTTATGGTGACCTCTCCGTTCATCTGGCAAGATCTTGATGATCTTGTACGTGAAAAGAATCAGGTGGTTGTTAAGAAGAAGAAGAAGATCTCTCTGCACAAGAAGATCTGGTTTCCAGGCATGAGTAACAGCGTCATCGCAAGGGAAAGAACCGCCTTTCAAATTGACATATCAGATCAATCGTCACAGCCAGACTTGGGGGATCAGCCTACTCTACCTTGACACCAACTCTGTGGAATTCACTGCCTCCCCATATTCGACACAACCAGGACTAAATGGCCTTCCGTATAGCCTTAAAAACTTGGCTTTTCCCAAACCCATGAACGGGTCCGCCTAAGACCATAATTCCATCCCTGTATTGGCCAAAGTTCTGAGAAAATCAGAATTAACCCGAAACACAACAACAGAAGAGCCACAGAAGACGGCTAACCAATCAACTAATTAATTAATTACTTCACCCTAGAAAAGCAGGAACAGCCAAGGCACGGAAGTCGGACTATAGAGTAAAGGGCTCTGGGGTATGCAGCTGCGGGCTGCACGCACCCAGCTCATGTTATAAAGGCGACCCCTGCCCAAATGGGAATAAGAACCTAGAACCTTCCACCAGAGACACAGAAATAACTATGCTTGGCTAGACATTCCAGAGAATCATGAAATAACTCAGGAAACACACAGAAACCCAGCTTAACACTGCACCAGGAACCAGGAAAATGGGCCCTTCGAGTCTCACCACTGAGCGTCTGGGAAAGGACTGCCTGACCAAGATAACAAAATCTACCATCCCTGGCCAGTTACCTCTCTTTGAATTCCACTACCATGTGCCACCAGGACAGACACAGCTGGCACACCGAGCTCTGAAACCATCCCAAGAACGAGAACCACCCACTGGAAACACTGACACTCATTCACACCAATATGCTCACCCTCCACTTTACATCAACAAACAATAGAACGCAGCTACACCCATCGATCAATTCGGCTTAGCTGCACACCTAGCTACATCGCTCATAGAACACCTCAACAGCCTAATAGAACGCAGCTATACCCCACAAACAAAATCAGCCTAGAGACACACATAGGGCCTCATTACACGGATGGTGGTAAGGATTTACCGGTACCGGTAAAATACTGGTACCGGTAAATCCTTACCGCCTTACTACGAGGTCCCTTTGCGGGTTGGGGGATTTAACGCCTGCTTTTTGCAGGCGTTAAAAACCAACCCGCAAAGGGACCCAGGGAGCTAATTACGGTACCACAATTTGCAGTACCGCAATTAGCACCTTCCCCATTCCCATTATGCCCTATGGGGCAAAAATGGGAATGGGGAAGGGCAATGGTGGAAGGGGGAATTACCGCCCCACCAACCTTGGAATGGGGCGGTAATTCCCATTTCCGCCAAGGCGGTGCCGGTATTTTACCGGCATGAACCATGGCGCTAATAGCACCATGGTTCTCCGCCATCCGTGTAATGAGGCCCATAATCTATTACACAAGCCCTACGGCAGCCAGAAATCAGACTCGGAGACCGGCCTCCTTGCTGCGCACATTACTCTGGCTGCACACATACCACGTGCACTCAAGCAGCACTATAGGCCACACTACTCTCTCCACTGATACAGACCATGGACCCGAGGGCGTTCAAATCACAGCGCTTTGAAATCATGACAATGGTACATAAGGCGCTATACAAATGCAACATAACATAAAGAGAACATGTATAAACGGTGACAAACATACAATATTCAACAGATTTTATTGTTACACAAGTGTTATTTTAATATACACACATCATGTGAACACAGACACCAATGAGACTGTTGCCAGTCCAGTCCAGCTGAAAGGTTTAAGGAGATACCGTTATCCAAATGCTGCCTATTTATCACGTCAGTTATGGCTTAAACAGAGAAATGATCACTTGCGCGTCCAGAAACTCATTTTAATATTTTACCCTGCAAGATGCATTACCGATTAGTGCAACTAACATGTATAAATAAAAAAAACACTGAACAATAAAGTGTAATAAAAAAAAAGATAACAATTAAGAACAATGGATAAATGAACAAAAATAAAACTCATAAACAAAAATCGGACATGAAAGATGTCGACTCAAGATACTTGAGTTTTGGGTACATGGGTCCCAATAAACATTCAAGCGAATGTGCCCCAGCCATCCTCAGGACAGGAGTCCTAGTTGAGGCAGCCACTAGTGATCCTCAACATTCATAGTTATTGGATTAAGAGGACAATTGTGAAAATGTTATACAAAATCTTTCATCAAAATCAAGTAACTATATTTAAATTAGAATTTTCGAAATCTTTATCCTAACAGTGCTGAAAGTCAGTAGGTACCTAAAATTGGAACTCTCCTTTAATTACGTGATTTTTTAGCTGCGACCTCCCAAATGGTTTACTATCACTTTTCCCTCTCGGGAATCTGCTTCAAAAAACAAACCACAGTCGAGGTGCCAGAACCTAAAAGGTTGACATAAACAGTTTGGTGAGGTGACAATTGAGGTTTTGACGCTCTTACTAAGAGTGCTACAGAATGTTTTACAGAGTGAAACTTGAAGAGTGATTACCCCCGTCATGGGGACCAATATTCACTTCCGATCACGGTTGTAGAAAGCTTAAACACAGGATAAAGAAGGTGTTTGGAAATTCTCACAGACAGCAGCAATCAGCACAAAAGATTAATAGTCTGGCCAAGCAATGGTACCCAGCAATATAAAGACAAAGTACATTCGCAGCTAGACTCCCGGTCAACGATACTACGTAAACGCCAAAATAATGGTTGCATTAGTGTCAGCACCCCTGTGCGATGTTAAATCGACTTGTTGGGTGTTGACATATTGTGGAGCAGTGTAAGAGACTAGTGTGCTTGCACGCCATTAGGCTGGAGCGAAAGACGGCAGCCATCTTGGAATTATGCTACCTACCGTATAAAGGGTTGCAATATGGGTTACAAATACCTCATGCTGATGTTCCATCGACCAGACTATAACTGAAGTTCTGAACATACTGTCAAATATGTAATTAGATTATCAACAATATGTGTCCTGACACAAAAATGTCAGGGTAAGTCTACATAGAGAAAAAGAGAATCCGAGTCTCTTGATCACAGACTTTATAGGAAACACAACCGGGCTGGAGATATAACCTTCATCTAGGAAGGGACGTTGGCAGTTAAATTTCTCATTTAACCCTGTATGGTACATAATGAGATGGTAAATCCAATGTTGTTCCAATTTATACAGCCTATTTGTGACTGACAAATTAGTGGCACCTGGAAGTATGTTTTCAAAGATGAACCAAGTGATGTCAATGTCATTTTCATTGTGTGAAACCTCTTGAAAGTTTCTCACGACAGGAGCCTGCATGTTTAAGTTCCTGATTTTAAATCTATGTTCAGCAATATGTGTGGTAGCGGTTCCTGTAGTAATACCTAAGTACTAACGGTCACAAGGACAAATTATGGCGTACATTGTGTTCTTAGACGGGTAAAATTCTTCCGAGTCCATTGGAATCGATTGTTCATGAATTCCACTCTCTTAGTCATGAGCTTACATGATGAACAATTGCCACGTGGGAAATGCCCCTTAGGGACAATGGTGTTACAACCAAGCGCAGAAAGGATATTATGTGGCAGACTCAGAGTTTGGTGAGTGACTTAACCAATTTATCTTTAAGATCATGCCTTGTTTTTAATGCAAACAGAAGCTGTGAATCTGCTAAATTGGCCATATATCCAGTGTGGTCCAGTATTTCTGGATACGTTTTTCCAACGTCGGGGTGAATCGTGAAAACATTGTCACACAGGCACAAAGGGTCTGTGTGACAAGCCATCAGTCAGAGTGCATTAAGCTAAGCCATACCACAACCGCACACTCCTTCCACCAAGTGTCACATTTCAAAATATTAGTGTAAACTTTAGGGATCTACTATTACCACTGGCCTTTTCTGGAGGTTTTCTTCCCTCCACATTCACAGACCATGATGTTCAACAATAACCACAGCAACATTTCATCATAGAACAATTTTTCCAAAAGCTGAGACATTTCTAAGGACGCATTCCAAGCCACTTCTATCATAACTGGGCTGTTTCCACCAAATACAACTGTGAAAACAGCCGTCCGTCCAGTAATCAAACTGCTGTATGTTTAAAACCAGTGAAACCATGTTTCTTAAACTAGGTGTTCCTGGCCAATTAACGTATTCCCTTACTTGATTTTATGCTGCCTTCTGAGCCGTAGGGAAAGGGGGTGTACAGAGTGTTTACAGACAAACTAAGTCATGAGGTACTAACTCGAGCTGCTCTGACTGGATCTGTCCAATTGGCGCTAGGTCACACTCGTATAAAAGGCCATACACTAGACTGGCTTCTCACTAAGACCATCATGGTTAACAACCCATTTTTTTACAAACTTAGTTTGGAGAGATCCCAAAGCAATTCATTTTAACCAAATGATTCCAGATAAGTCTACTTTAAAACCAAACAGTGTGCAATTCAAAAGGAACAAACAATCAAAACTTTTAACAGTTCAACTTTTGAAACCACTAATCACAGTAGCATTTCAGGCAATAACATTTCCTACAGACGTGAATAAACAAATTGATTTGTATTACCCTGTACTCGCAGAGACTACTAAGTTCCACCTCTAAAAGTAATGAAAGAAGAGCAAAAATGCCCTTATCAAGAGTGGTATGCCGCAGAATTTCTACCACTCTGGTAGGTTTCAGGAAAGCTTGGAGACGTTGGTCTAATTCTTGATCCCTTCAAACTAGATAGTGTTTACAGGACTTTCATGAATGAAAAATAGCAGAAATAATTATTGCCAAGACAACATTCTTTGCTAAAGAAAGAAGAAGCAGCCTTTTCTTATAAACCCTTTTGTGATACTCAAGTGATGGAAAGGAAAGTCCTACCTATCACAGCACAACCAGTTACAATTGTTTGGCTACATAAAAGATATAACTTTCTAGATGAAAATATACTAGTAAGATCCTTCAAACAATCACTGACAAAAATACCTCAGTCTAGTCTAGTGTATGCCCACTGCAACACTGGACATCAATAACATACCATAACATGAATAGCCATGTGAATTATTTCTAACAGAGTACTTTTAATTTTCATAAACTTACTGACAATGATATCAAATTGATTTCTACCAGTTTGAACATTACTTTATGTGGGGGAAATTCCTGCCCTACCTCTTTAGACTGCCTTGACCAAATGCTTGCATTTAATATGGGAGCATTCTCCAGAAACTGTTCTCTTTTGGGGGGTGTTTGAAAATGGCTACAATGGTTCAGTTCTTTTTTTAAATTGTGTGATTTTCATATGGCTTATGAAAAAATAGCCTGTAACAATTCGTACAAAAATAATTAATATACATCAGACTAATACAATGTATGCAATCCAAATCAAGAAAATAAACAAAATACATTAGATAACAATGATAAAATGTTCTCAATGGATATAAGATTGAAGAAAGGGACATACGATCTTATATCATCGAAGCAACATGATTGGCATCCAGTTTTTAAAAACTTCACAAACCCAACCACCGCTATAGCAGTTGTGGTCAATGATCCTGCCAACCAGCATCGCCAAACTAATTTGGTGTCCCCCATTAAAGATTGATCAAAGAACCGTTTAAAAACGTCGCCATTTGGCCATAAAGTGCAGACCAAGAAATAAACAAATGGTTTAGAGTTTCGATACCACCATCTTGATTACAGAAGCGACAGTTGACAAGTTCAGATTCGAGATGACCGTATTTAAGCAATATTTCTCCTGTATAAAGCAAATTAAATCTAAAACGCAAAAAAAACAACATTGAATACCTCTGTCAGGATAGATTGATAAACAGGGAGCAAAAAGTCCCGCACATTTATGATCACCACTCAAGTGACTTAATGATTTATGCATTCAATCAGTGCTTTCTATCAGTACTTCTTCTTTAGTTCTTTTCTATAAGATCAAATAAATAAACAAGCCATTTTCAGACACTCCACAAAAGAAAATAGTTTCTGGAGAATGCTCCTGTAGACAAGGGTGTCAAATGCATCCAGCATGATGAGCAGAGAATTATGGTGGCGCTCCAGGTTCCATACATGCTGG
This sequence comes from Ambystoma mexicanum, assembly GCF_040938575.1. Lineage (NCBI taxonomy): Eukaryota > Metazoa > Chordata > Amphibia > Caudata > Ambystomatidae > Ambystoma > Ambystoma mexicanum. Next base: position 311,055,912 of record NC_090926.1, read on the forward strand.
AACACTGGGCCCCACAGGGGTCTGCCCGCTCCCCCCTTGCATTCCACATGCACACCAAGCCATTGCGCGTTCCTTCTTGCAGCCTGACTGATGGCTATCCCTGTTATGTGGATGGTTCACGGTTGTCCTTGAAATTGACTGGATACATAACCCATGGGAATACACACTTGAATTAGATTGTTAATCATATGACATATGAAAGGTTGCAACCAGCAAAACTGGCTGAGCCTTGATAGCAGCAAAACATATTTGGTCATGCAAAGATTAATGCACCGCCTTTTTGGCCCATGTCAAAACCGTGGGAGCCATATATGACTCCCATGTAGAGATTACATGCAAGGGGCATTTTTAGGTCAGTAACATGAACTGCTCTATTGGCCTTTTTTAAGTAAATTCACCCTTATCTTGGTCAAAGGTATCTTTGCAAATTACCAAAGCCATTGTTGGGTGAAAACCGGACTTGGAAATTCTGTTTATATTGGTGCGACCAATGAATGCCCTTATACGGAGAAGGCAAATCCTGAAAAACAGCAGGGACTGAAGGTTACACCAATCTTGCTTCGCTTCCACTGGTATCCTACTCAACACACGTTTCATTTTTAAAGCAGCTCCATTGATAAATTAATGCATTTATGGTACAGGGACCACATATCTCTTAAAGAGATTTAAACGGGGTTGAGGGAAAATCTCAGTTCATGGGGCAAAGTTATGGAATGGCCACCATCAACATTTGAGAAATGTCTTAAATATGTGTGTCAATAACCAATTAAACATCTTTTTCTTTCATTCCCTCCAGGGCTCATAATTGTGTTTTGGAATGGCAGATCTTGTCTGCTCCATTTCCTAGTTCCTTATACTCGAATAGCAATGGGACCATCATTCTTTACAAAGAAATACAACATAACACAAAACGTCTGTTTTCAGAGTGCCTTCATATTAACAGGCAGTCCCTGCGGTGTGATGCTCTGACCTCTCTTCTAACTGGTAATCATTGTGGTGCTTTTAGACCGCTGCCAGTAGACCACTGAAGAGGTCTCAAAGAGAGTGGTCTAAGCTCTGAGGCAAGGCTATATCTTGTAGACATGTGCACTGCCTAATCAAAAGGAAAACATGTAGTCCTCACATCTTGTTGAACACAAATGTTGTCAAAGCCACGGACAACATAGATACAGTTTAAAACACAGCCCAGCCTTAATCCAGCCTCACAGCATTACACAGCATCTTTAAGAAGTGTGACTTGATAGTGCTTCTTAGACTCACACTTGACTCTCTTTTTTTACTCAAGGAATAAGCAGACTTTGCTGTGCATTTCAATTTTCATCACAGATGAACCATTGGTATGTAATCCACGTAGAGTATACCACGTCCAGTGCACACATGTGCAATAAGACATGTAGAGGTTTTGGAAATGAGGTGTTAATGTGAGGGATCTGCTTCTAGCCAAGCTTCTCTTAAATGGCGCCTGCAAATGTCCCTACGGCAGCAGTTTTCAGCAGTTTTCAGGCAGCCCCCTTTTTGCAGGAGAAGCTTGGTTTAGTTTGCAATATGAACAGGCATGTTTCTTCCTTTACTTATGGCAGTAATTACACGTCTAGGTTTTTTACACATTTTACATTTTCCAGGGGGGCTTATAAACTATGCTTGCATTTCAAACAATACCCCAAAACATGAGTATATACATGCCACTTTCATTTTTTTTTTAGAGTCACAGTAACATTTGCTTTTGCATTTTATGAAACAAAAAGGGGATTGTATCGTAATCATGTTTCAACATTGAACCTTTACCGATTTCTCAGGTTTACAAAAAACCTGTATTCCCTTAGTTCTAACCATTGAAAAGTGTCACAGTTCTAAGCTTTTAGGTGCTAAGCTGGTTCACTCAGTTCTATCTTCAGAGAGAGATATCGCAGTTATTCTCCTCTTCCATATAAAGTAACTGTCATAACACAGTTAAAAGAAATTATACAAATAATACAATAATGACACATCAGTATGCAGAATCCAGCAGCTGTAAAATATATGGAAAATGACTTGTGCATTCATCCATAAAATCGAACCCAACCTCAACGGTGCATTTAGCAAAAAATGCACTTCAATATTCTAGGAAGGATGAGCATGATTTGCTTTGCCTGCTGTGTGTTTACTTTCTGCGCCCTCTTTAGTGGCCAGATTTGCTTTGCCTGCTGTGTGTTTACTTTCTGCGCCCTCTTTAGTGGCCTGATTTGCTTTGCCTGCTGTGTGTTACCTTCTGTGCCCTCTTTAGTGGCCTAATTTGCTTTGCCTGCTGTGTGTTTACTTTCTGCGCCCTCTTTAGTGGCCAGATTTGCTTTGCCTGCTGTGTGTTTACTTTCTGTGCCCTCTTTAGTGGCCTGATTTGCTTTGCCTGCTGTGTGTTTACTTTCTGTGCCCTCTTTAGTGGCCTGATTTGCTTTGCCTGCTGTGTGTTTAATTCTGTGCCCTCTTTAGTGGCTTGATTTGCTTTGCCTGCTGTGTGTTTACTTCTGCGCCCTCTTTAGTGGCCCGATTTGCTTTGCCTGCTGTGTGTTTACTTTTGCGCCCTCTTTAGTGGCCTAATTTGCATTGCCTGCTGAGTGTTTACTTTCTGTGCCCTTTTTAGTGGCCTGATTTGCTTTGCCTGCTGTGTGTTTACTTTCTGTGCCCCCTTTAGTGGCCTGATTTGCTTTGCCTGCTGTGTGTTTTCTTCTGCGCCCTCTTTAGTGGCCTGATTTGCTTTGCCTGCTGTGTGTTTACTTCTGCGCCCTCTTTAGTGGCCTGATTTGCTTTGCCTGCTGTGTGTTTACTTCTGTGCCCTATTTAGTGGCCTGATTTGCTTTGCCTGCTGTGTGTTTAATTCTGTGCCCTCTTTTGTGGCCTGATTTGCTTTGCCTGCTGTGTGTTTACTTCTGCGCCCTCTTTAGTGGCCAGATTTGCTTTGCCTGCTGTGTGTTTACTTCTGTGCCCTCTTTAGTGGCCTGATTTGCTTTGCCTGCTTTGTGTTTACTTCTGCGCCCTCTTTAGTGGCCTGATTTGCTTTGCCTGCTGTGTCTGTTTACCTTCTGCACCCTCTTTAGTGGCCTGATTTGCTTTGTCTGCTGTGTGTTTAATTCTGTGCCCTCTTTAGTAGCCTGATTTTCTTTGCCTACTGTGTGTTTACGTTCTGTGACCTTATTAGTGGCCTGATTTGCTTTGCCTGCTGTGTGTTTACTTTCTGTGCCCTGTTTAGTGGCCTGATTTGCTTTGCCTGCTGTGTGTTTACTTTCTGCGCCCTCTTTAGTGGCCTGATTTGCTTTGCCTGCTATGTGTTTACTTCTGCGCCCTCTTTAGTGGCCTGATTTGCGTTGCCTGCTGTGTGTTTACTTCTGTGCCCTATTTAGTGGCCTGATTTGCTTTGCCTGCTGTGTGTTTAATTATGTGCCCTCTTTAGTAGCCTGATTTGCTTTGCCTACTGTGTGTTTACGTTCTGCGCCCTGTTTAGTGGCCTGATTTGCTTTGCCTGCTGTGTGTTTACTTTCTGTGCCCTCTTTAGTGGCCTGATTTGCTTTGCCTGCTTTGTGTTTACTTCTGCGCCCTGTTTAGTGGCCTGATTTGCTTTGCCTGCTGTGTGTTTACTTTCTGTGCCCTCTTTAGTGGCCTGATTTGCTTTGCCTGCATTGTGTATACTTCTGAGCCCTCTTTAGTGGCCTGATTTGCTTTGCCTGCTGTGTGTTTACCTTCTGCGCCCTCTTTAGTGGCCTGATTTGCTTTTCCTGCTGTGTGTTTACTTCTGTGCCCTATTTAGTGGCCAGATTTGCTTTGCCTGCTGTGTGTTTACTTCTGCGCCCTCTTAAGTGGCCTGATTTGCTTTGCCTGCTTTGTGTTTACTTCTGCGCCCTCTTTAGTGGCCTGATTTGCTTTGCCTGCTGTGTCTGTTTACCTTCTGCACCCTCTTTAGTGGCCTGATTTGCTTTTCCTGCTGTGTGTTTAATTCTGTGCCCTCTTTAGTAGCCTGATTTGCTTTGCCTACTGTGTGTTTACGTTCTGCGTCCTCTTCAGTGGCCTGATTTGCTTTGCCTGCTGTGTGTTTACTTTCTGTGCCCTCTTTAGTGGCCTGATTTGCTTTGCCTGCTTTGTGTTTACTTCTGCGCCCTCTTTGGTGGCCTGATTTGCTTTGCCTGCTGTGTGTTTACCTTCTGCACCCTCTTTAGTGGCCTGATTTGCTTTGCCTGCTGTGTGTTTACTTCTGCGCTCTCTTTAGTGGCCTGATTGGCTTTGCCTGCTGTGTGTTTACTTCTGCGCCCTCTTTAGTGGCCTGATTTGCTTTGCCTGCTTTGTACTTACTTCTGCGCCCTCCCTAGTGGCCTGATTTGCTTTGCCTGCTTTGTGTTTACTTCTGCACCCTCTTTAGTGGCCTGCTTTGCTTTGCTTGATGTGTGTTTACCTTCTGCGTCCTCTTTAGTGGCCTGATTTGCTTTGCCTGCTTTGTGTTTACTTCTGCGCCCTCTTTAGTGGCCTGATTTGCTTTGCCTGCTGTGTGTTTAATTATGTGCCCTCGTTAGTGGCCTGATTTGCTTTGCCTGCTGTGTGTTTACTTTCTGCACCCTATTTAGTGGCCTGATTTGCTTTGCCTGCTGTGTGTTTACTTCTGCACCCTCTTTAGTGGCCTGATTTGCTTTGCCTGCTGTGTGTTTACTTCTGCACCCTCTTAAGGGGCCTGGTTTGCTTTGCCTGCTTTGTGTTTACTTCTGCGCCCTCCCTAGTGGCCTGATTTGCTTTGCCTGCTTTGTGTTTACTTCTGCGCCCTCTTTAGTGGCCTGATTTGCTTTGCCTGCTGTGTGTTTAATTATGCGCCCTCGTTAGTGGCCTGATTTGCTTTGCCTGCTGTGTGTTTACTTTCTGCGCCCTCATTTGTGGCCTGATTTGCTTTGCCTGCTGTGTGTTTACTTCTGCACCCTCTTTAGTGGCCTGATTTGCTTTGCCTGCTGTGTGTTTACTTCTGCACCCTCTTTAGGGGCCTGGTTTGCTTTGCCTGCTTTGTGTTTACTTCTGCGCCCTCCCTAGTGGCCTGATTTGCTTTGCCTGCTTTGTGTTTACTTCTGCACCCTCTTTAGTGGCCTGCTTTGCTTTACCTGGTGTGTGTTTACCTTCTGCGCCCTCTTTAATGGCCTGATTTGCTTTGCCTTCTGTGTGTTTACTTCTGCGCCTTCTTTGGTGGCCTGATTTGCTTTGTCTGCTGTGCGTTTAATTCTGCGCCCTCTTTAGTGGCCTGATTTGCTTTGTCTGCTGTATGTGCACCTTCTGCGCCCTATTTAGTGGCCTGATTTGCTTTGTCTGCTGTGTGTTACCTTCTGTGCCCTCTTTAGTGGCCTAATTTGCTTTGCCTGCCATGTGTTTACTTTCTGCACACTCTTTAGTGGCCTGATTTGCTTTGCCTGCTGTGTGTTTTCTTTCTGCACCCTCTTTAGTGGCTTGATTTGCTTTGCCTGCTTTGTGTTTACTTTCTACGCCCTCTTTAGTGGCCTGATTTGCTTTGCCTGCTGTGTGTTTACTTCCTGCGCCCTCTTTAGCGGCTTGATTTGCTTTGCCTGCTTTGTGTTTACTTCTGCGCCCTCTTTAGCGGCCTGATTTGCTTTGCCTGCTTTGTGTTTACTTCTGTGCCCTCTTTAGTGGCCTGATTTGCTTTGCCTGCTTTGTGTTTACTTCTGCGCCCTCTTTAATGGCCTGATTTGCTTTGCCTGCTGTGTGTTTACTTTCTGCACCCTCTTCAGCAGGCTCTCACAGCCTCCTCTCTGCATGTGTTTTCAGCCTCAACTCCTCGTATCTCTACTGCCCCTCGGATTGTGGTGTTCCTTTTATACTCTTTGATTAGCTGGCCTTAAACTCAAAAATCCCACAGACCTTTTGACCAGTGTCTGTTTTGGTAACAGTCAGAATGTCCCATTCCATCAAGATAACTCATGGTGTTACTGTGCTGGCTGCAGGGATCTGTGTAATACACCGGCAAAGATCCCTCGACCGACACAAAAGAACAATTGACCCACTCTCTCTACTCCAGTACATTGCCCCAAATCTAAACCAGAAACTTTACAGAGAGAGCAACTGTTGGAAATCAGCTTTTCTTAGAATGCTGCCAGGCACATTTTACTAAAACAACACGTTTCCTTAGTGACGGTGACGTGTTGACGGATCCTTTTGGCTCCTCCTTGTTTTTCAGTGGCTGCTGGCACTGTACCTATATCGTTGCTGTGGCTTGCTACTAGTTCTGGAAAGCCCCAGCCCGCATACATTCCTGCCCACCAGAAAGAAGATGGCACGCCGTATCTCACCAGGACACTCCTTCCATTCCTCCAAAGAACCCTTCCCCCGTACACCATTGCATGCCCCTGCCCCCCTTTAAAATTGGATTTGGTCATCTAATTCCGATGCAAGAGAGGGTTTGCTCTTTTTTGTGCAACCCTCTTCGCTCTACCCACGCATGCGTGGTAGGTGGACATAATAAAGCACACCTACATCGGGAGAAGTCGGTGCCAACTGGTGCCCACTACTCGCTACGTGGATGCCACTATTGTCTGCAGCCCGCTTAGGCATTGCTCTTCTAAGGGAGGTGTTTGGATTACATATTAGCTGCCACAACTGCAGCCCTAAAGGCGTGGTCGCACCCAGCTGGCATTTAAAAGGTGTGTGTGACTAGTGCACCACTATGCTGCCACTGCATCGAGCCAGGTGACGTCATATCCCGAGGCCATACATGCCATGATTGCCATTGTAAAACCCATGTTCATGCTGCTTTTGCCCAGAGAAAACATGAAACGTATTAAGACTATATGGTAGTGGTCATGCAGTCTGTGGCAACAGTCTATCCTATGCCTCTGCCCCCTTTTATGCAGCGAGTGCCCGTGGCACATTATGCGATCTGGCTCAACAATATAGGCATGTTCTGCCGCAGAGTCTGTCTCAGTGCCACCGAAACTGTGTGGCTCCTCCCCCCACGCGTACCCTGTCTGGCGACCAATAGAACACACGCGGCATACGTTTCAACGGTACTGCACTCTTGTCAGAATGGGTGATGGGATTAACCTCTATAGTTTCTAAGGTTTATTTTTTTATTTTTTATAAGAGACAATGCAGCTCGCTCTGAACAATCTAAGCCAAAGGTGTTGGAAAGGGCTAAACTATAGCCTGTGCGGGTTTTCCTCTGTAGTATGGCTATTGGTCTCTGTCTGGATCTCTGCTCAGAAGAGTCTCAAGGTTAGAGCGCCCTGTTCACTTCTCGAGACTCTATAAACCTTCTCGGGATATACATCGCCTCTTGACCTTTCTTGACACGGTCTCCCAGGGACATTGTGCTCAGCTCACTCTTTCAGGGATGGAGTGCCCAGCTCTCACCCTGCAGTGGGTTGGGGTTCGCTCTCCCACTTGCTTTGGTTTAGCCAGTGCAGATACTCCCACCCTCGGGTCAGGCCACCTTCTTGACCCAGGTCTGGTCACCCCGGTCTGGTGGGGGCCTTGTCCGGCCTTCCACGCTTGCCAATTCTCTCAGGTTTCTTTGGTCTCTGATCGCTGTCAAGCTTCACATTCTCAGCTTTCACAGTTTTCTCAACTCTCGCCACTGAGCTTTCTCAGTTAACTCAGATCTCCGAGGCCTGGCAGCTTTTTCCACTCTCACATCTGCCTGGGACTCACAGCTCTATCAGCTGCCTCAGCTCTCTGGCCTCTCAGCCTTCCCAGTCCTCTCAGGTCGCTCGCTTCTCTCAGCGCTCTGAGCTCTCTGGCCTCCCAGCCTTCCCAGTCCTCTCAGGTCGCTCGCTTCTCTCAGCGATCTGAACTCTCTGGGCCTCTCAGCCTTCCCAGTCCTCTCAGGTCTCTCGCTTCTCTCAGCGCTCTGAGCTCTCTGGGCCTCTCAGCCTTCCCAGTCCTCTCAGGTCTCTCGCTTCTCTCAGCGCGCTGAGCTCTCTGGGCCTCTCAGCCTTCCCAGTCCTCTCAGGTCTCTCGCTTCTCTCAGCGCGCTGAGCTCTCTGGGCCTCTCAGCCTTCCCAGTCCTCTCAGGTCGCTCGCTTTTCTCAGCGCTCTGAGCTCTCTGGCCTCTCAGCCTTCCCAGTCCTCTCAGGTCGCTCGCTTCTCTCAGCGCTCTGAACTCTCTGGGCCTCTCAGCCTTCCCAGTCCTTTCAGGCCTCTCGCTTCTCTCAGCGCTCTGAACTCTCTGGGCCTCTCACCCTTCCCAGTCCTTTCAGGTCTCTCAGTTCTCTCAGCGCTCTGAACTTTCTGGGCCTCTCAGCCTTCCCAGTGCTTTCAGGTCTCTCGCTTCTCTCAGCGCTCTGAACTCTCTGGGCCTCTCAGCCTTCCCAGTGCTTTCAGGTCTCTCGCTTCTCTCAGCGCTCTGAACTCTCTGGGTCTCTCAGCCTTCCCAGTCCTTTCAGGCCTCTCGGTTCTCTCAGCGCTCTGAACTCTCTGGGCCTCTCAGCCTTCCCAGTGCTTTCAGGTCTCTCAGTTCTCTCAGCGCTCTGAACTCTCTGGGTCTCTCAGCCTTCCCAGTACTTTCAGGTCTCTCGCTTCTCTCAGCGCTCTGAACTCTCTGGGCCTCTCAGCCTTCCCAGTCCTTTCAGGTCTCTCGCTTCTCTCAGCGCTCTGAACTCTCTTGGCCTCTCAATCTTCCCAGTCCTTTCAGGCCTCTCGGTTCTCTCAGCGCTCTGAACTCTCTGGGCCTCTCAGCCTTCCCAGTCCTTTCAGGTCTCTCGCTTCTCTCAGCGCTCTGAACTCTCTGGACCTCTCAGCCATCCCAGTCCTTTCAGGTCGCTCGCTTCTCTCAGCGCCCTGAACTCTCTGGGCCTCTCAGCCTTCCCAGTCCTTTCAGGCCTCTCGGTTCTCTCAGCGCTCTGAACTCTCTGGGCCGCTCAGCCTTTCCAGTCCTTTCAGGTCACTCGCTTCTCTCAGCGCTCTGAACTCTCTGGGCCTCTCAGCCTTCCCAGGCCTTTCAGGTCTCTCAGTTCTCTCAGCGCTCTGAACTCTCTGGGCCTCTCAGCCTTCCCAGTCCTTTCAGGTCTCTCGCTTCTCTCAGCGCTCTGAACTCTCTGCGACCTCTCAGCTTTGCCAGCTCGGCGTGCTCTCTGATATCATTTGTGCTCTCTTTCCATTGGTTCCTACCTTTTTACCTCTCTGTGTAATCATGTTTCCCCAAAATGTGTTTCCATTGGCTGTGGCCCGAGGAGCTTTCTCTTAGTCTGAGGCTGGCTCGCTGTCGCTAAAGGAGGCCTTCTTCTGGTACGTGGGCCAATCGCAGTAAAGAATACTGGACTGTTGAGGTGCGGTCCATCTCCTATTCCACTTGCTTTTACCTGTGGAGCACAGGTTCAATATCTTTGGCCTTCTGCGGCAGTGGCTGCTCCATCCCTCTTTCCATAGTTCTGGCTCACACACATGATCTGCTTGGCTTTCCTCTTCCCACTGCATGCCAGGCCTGGTGTTATTACTTCCATAAACGAATGATAGAGGCAGGGATCAGGCAAAGGGGCAACCTTACAGGTGGGGCCTGCGTGAGGCCTGGGGAGAGGGCCCCTGCTGATTCCACTCAGGACCATCCATAGACAGCTCGTGACAGTGGCTTGAGGACCCAGATAAGCCCCCATTGTTGGTTCCCAGAATCCTTCCCAGCACTTTGGACAATGTCAGGGGACTGACTTGCTCACAACACACAATTTAACCCATGCACACACACACACACACACACACACACACCCACACATACCGTTTTGCAAAATGCACACAAACACAATTTCTTTTGGAAAACCTGTATTTTATCTGAAAAGTCCCTTGCCTCCACTTTGTGGTGCTCCACTTTCCCGTAGCTCCTATGGCCCCACTCTGGAAGGCCCTCCCAAGAAAGGCTATGATAACTTCAATTTGGAACCCCACCTTCCACTATGCCGAGGCTTCAAACCCAATGCGCTCATGGCTTCTTATGGGCCATGGTTCCTAAGCGCCACGTAGTGCCTGCAGGGAACGAGGTTCCTATAGGCTCCCATGCGGGACAGCAGCCTGTCTCACATAGGGCATGCATGCGCATCTGTCCCTGTGTCATGTGCTATGTTATGTTAAGTTGATTTATAGCACACGCCCCGTTACCATTAGCATTGTCTCCTGGCGCTCACCTGGTTCGGTAAGGGAGTGGGCTGGGAAGGCAAGTGAGGGAAGAGGGGATAGGGTAGCGGTGGTGCTCTTCTGTTGGTGCTTGTAGAACCAGAAGAAAATGGCATCTGTGCTTGTCGGCTTTCTGATTGTGTTTGGATTGTGAACACTGTAGTGGTTGTTGTGTCTGGGGGGGGGTTTAAAGTCCAGTGTCTGGGTTGTTTGCGGCAGTGCGTTCCTATGGCAGTTGTGTGAGGTAGGGCTGGCCCTTAGTTCGTGTGAGGCATGTGTGGGGTATGCCTGAGAGGAGCTGGGAGCAGGAATGGTTCGTGGTTAGTACAGTGTGGTTGTTTTATTGTCGGTTCCAGCATCCGTACTGTCACTTGATTGTTTCTGGTCCGCAATGACATTGTGGGAGGTGCCTGTTTTATGCAAATCACAGTGAGTTGATGTCATGCAGAGCGTTTCCATTTAGGTTTATTGACGCTGAATGTTCGGCATGGCACAGTGTCTGTGTGTGCATTATGGGGGGGGCAACGCCCCAATGTCTATTGTCCCATCAAGTGTCCGTAGCTTAAAGGGTGTTCCCTAGTAAAAAAGAAATCCACTTTTTGGATTGTTTTGGGATTGCTTCCGGATTGTTTTCAAGTTGGAGATTTTTTTGGGAGTTATTTTGGATTTTTTCAAGCAAGGATTTATTTGTCTTGGGTTGGAGGATTTATTTTGGATTTTTACTGACTTGTTTCTCAGTAAAAACAATCCACTAACACTAATTGGTAGGCAGGCATTTCTACAGGATTTATTTTGGAGTTTTACTGACTTGTTTCTCAGTAAAAACAATCCACTAACACTAATTGGCAGGCAGGCATTTCTGCAGGATTTATTTAGGAGTTTTACTGACTTGTTTCTAAGTAAAAACAATCCACTAACACGAATTGGCAGGCAGCATTTTTACAGGATTTATTTGGGATTTTTTGAAGCAAGGATTGCTTGCTATTAAAGTGGTGGATTTTCTTTTATTTTTTTTCACTTGTTTCTCAATAAAACCAATCCAGCAACACTACACATTTTTACTGAATTTGTTTAGGATTATTTTACAAGCAAGTATACATTGTAAGATTTATTTTTGATTTTTTCCAACTTGTATCTCTGTAAAAACAATCCAGTAATGTAGGCACACATTTTTACTGCATTTAAATGTTGGCAACATAATGTCAAACTAGTTTTGACGCTGGTAGCCGTTATTTAGCATTTTAATCTGATTAAACATTTCGCAGGGAGTAGGTTTTATTAATTTTGCATTTTATTGGTGCAAATTACAAGTTCAACTGCACTTAACTAATTTCTCCAGTAGATAATGCCTAGTCGCTAACATTCAGGGTATACCAATTTGCAGCAAGAGGTAGAAGGAATGGCTAACACCTCGGCCATATCTCCCATCGCGCCACCTGGCTCGCTGGACGGTGGCCGCCTATCTCCTGCCTGCCACCCGGTACAGCTGTACCCCTCCTCTGTGCCCCTCTGTATACCACCCCCAGCTGCGTATGTGTTCTATTGTTACCTCTGAAAACTGCTCCGTTATGCATCTGTATTGTTGTATACCTCTGTAAAGCGCTCTGCTGTTTCTCGAAGCTTGGTCTGCACTTAACCCCTTAAGTGCCAAGGACGAGATATCTCATCCTTGGAAGTGCATGCACAGTGCCAAGGACGAGATAGCTCGTCCTTTTTGGCACCTTGTTTTGTGTGATCCCTGCAAAGCAGGGATCACACAAAACAGTAACCCAACCCCCGGGCTATGTGAAGGGGAGGTCCCCCCTCACTGCCAGGGGGCTGGATTACCTTCAGTTTCACGTCGGCATGCTTAATGCACGTCGGCGTGAAACTGAAAGTAATTTTCACCGCAGCAGCTATTTCGGGCTGCTGCAGTGAAAATATAAGGTGAGTCTTCACCTTTCTCCCCCTCGATCTCCGGCTGTATTTCAAGCCGGAGATCGAGGTGGGTATCGTTGGAAAGGGGAGATGCTCCCCTTTCCAACGACACCCTGTGTGACAGCATTGCTGCCCGCGGATCCAAAAAAAAGGTAGGCCATGTGGTGTTGGCGGTGTGTTTCGGTGGGTGGACAGAGCGAAATGTCTGCGATTTGTCTTCATTTCCAGCAAATTTCAGAGACATTTCCCTGTGTCCACTCACCGAAACACGTCGCCAACAACAGATGTCATACCTTCTCGCGTTCCCACAGGTGTCCCGACGAAAAAGGTACTTCACATGTGTGGGTGCACCTACTGGGGGCACAAAAGGAAAAGGGTAACCCACTGACCAGAGCTTTGTATCAAAAGTATATAGTTATTTATTTAAAACACACTTTAGGCAATACACTAGCACTCTCAATCAAAGCAAGTTAAAACACAGTCAAGTAAAGTATAAACACCTCCCTTGGTAACTATCAGACAAGTCAGGGCTACAGCACCACTATTTATTAACACAGATGTGAGCGCGTAGCCTAGATGGCACTCCAATAGCTAAGTTTAAAGGGAGAGTAAAGGCAGAGCATAAAACAACATGGTTCCCAACACTTTTAGAAGCTCAGAGCAAGAGAATAAAGGCAGTGTATACTGTAGAGCAAAAGTGCATAGGCCAGGCCCACTTTAAATGGAGCAAAGCGAAATGTGCCCAAGATCACACAGTTTAAGCTGTACTAAAAAGTCTTTGCAGAGTGTTCAAAAGAGGTGGGGGTGATTCAAGAAGTAAAGTTAGAAGGTCTGGAGCCAACCCAGTTGGAAAGCCAAGGATTTAAGGGTCACCTTTAGCAATCCGTTGAAAGGGAGGCCAGGCAGGACACAGTACCTTAAAGAGAGAGGAAGCTCCAGCGGTGGCAGTTGTTCCTGGCAGTGGTTGCAGTTTGTTGTTCCGGCCAGGGGAAGAGAGGATCTCGTCGAGGAGGAAACTTGGAGTCGTTGCACTGCCCAGGGATGAAACCAGCCGCAGAGTTTTCCATTAAAATGTGCGTTCCTTTTATTCGCGGTCAAAGTTGTGAAGCTTGGCTATCCGGCCGCCGGTGTGCTGGGCACGGGAGATTCGACCAAGAGACGTCTTTGGAAGCGAAAAGGGCGAACTGGTTGATCCTACCAGCTCAAAGGAAGAAGACTCTCCAGCAGATCTTCTCTTGTCGTTGGGAAAGTGGTGAGTTTGTTGCAGCAGGGCTTCATCGGTGGTGTCGTCGTTGCAGATGGCTCAGCTTCTTCCCTCTTCGGATTCTTAGGTCCTGTGTCGACTTCTGAAGTTCCAGTCCCAAAGGCCCTGCTTTTATGCAGAAAAACCCCCATTCATCAGCCTAGCTGTCAATCACACATGCTGTCAATCACACATGCTGAGGAAGCTACTCCACTCGGGGACAGTTCCTAAAATCGGTTTTTAACCATCTTTAATTATTTTAACTACTTGTTCAAAGTATAGTGCTATGTGACTTCATTATTAGTGTTCTGGCATAACTACTGTGCAGCAGTGTATTTTAACGTGCTTGGATGGATGAAGACATTGAATGACTGAAGGCTTCGAATGACTGCATTTTCTTTCCGGCAGCGCTGAGGGAATCCTTCGGGCTTAGACGACCCACCAGTCCTCTTTCTTTGCCTTTACCCTGGGCTCTGCCTCCGCCTCCCGCCTCGTTATCATCCCGCTCCAGGCACTTATGTGCTGGATCGGACGCCCGCGCACATTGAGGAAGCTACTCCACTCGGGGACAGTTCCTAAAATCGGTTTTTAACCATCTTTAATTATTTTAACTACTTGTTCAAAGTATAGTGCTATGTGACTTCATTATTAGTGTTCTGGCATAACTACTGTGCAGCAGTGTATTTTAACGTGCTTGGATGGATGAAGACATTGAATGACTGAAGGCTTCGAATGACTGCATTTTCTTTCCGGCAGCGCTGAGGGAATCCTTCGGGCTTAGACGACCCACCAGTCCTCTTTCTTTGCCTTTACCCTGGGCTCTGCCTCCGCCTCCCGCCTCGTTATCATCCCGCTCCAGGCACTTATGTGCTGGATCGGACGCCCGCGCACATTGAGGAAGCTACTCCACTCGGGGACAGTTCCTAAAATCGGTTTTTAACCATCTTTAATTATTTTAACTACTTGTTCAAAGTATAGTGCTATGTGACTTCATTATTAGTGTTCTGGCATAACTACTGTGCAGCAGTGTATTTTAACGTGCTTGGATGGATGAAGACATTGAATGACTGAAGGCTTCGAATGACTGCATTTTCTTTCCGGCAGCGCTGAGGGAATCCTTCGGGCTTAGACGACCCACCAGTCCTCTTTCTTTGCCTTTACCCTGGGCTCTGCCTCCGCCTCCCGCCTCGTTATCATCCCGCTCCAGGCACTTATGTGCTGGATCGGACGCCCGCGCAGCGGGCGGGCGCAGCGGGCGCGCCGCCAGCGCGCCGAAGGCGCGCTTAAGGCAAGCCCGTCTGTGCCCGTCCGTGCGGGGACGTGCCGGAAGGGATACCTAGATAGAAACTTTCTAATTTCTCTGGCCCACCCCAACACCAGGTGGCCTATCGGCTGGAACCACAACACAGACCCACACACCCCCTCCCCTACCAGAAGTACTCATAGTAGTGAGCCCACGCTGGATACCCCAACTCTGTGCCTGCTTAACACAAGGTCCCTCCCTGCTCATTCGGGTGAAATCTGGGACCTGCTAACAAATAGGCAACCAGCTTTTTTATGCCTAACAGAAACTTGGCTGACACCGAGCTCGGCACCCACGGTAGTGCAAGCCCTCCCCCCCAACTACCGCATCACTCACTATGATCGCCCGCCCCCCAAGCGCGGTGGAGGCACTGCAGTTATTTTCAGAGACAAGTACATGGTTAACCAGATACCTTGTCCGCATACACTGAATATGGAAGCCCTCCTTTGTCGATGTGAGTTATCGACAGCATGTACCACCCACCTCCTGCTTATTTACCGCCCTCCAGGCTCTATGGGAACTTTTGGGAAGGATTTAGCTGACCTCATTGCCACCCTCAACCTGCAGTACACCAATCTTGTGGTATTAGGTGATTTTAATTTGCATTTCAATCCGCCGAGATCAGATGAATTAAACTTGTTTTTGGATAGCCTCTCTGATCTTCATCTCTGTCCACTGATTCAGGCACCCACCCATCTGCATGGAAATACCCTAGATATGGTATTTGCCAATGATGCTTTACTTGGCCCTGGCCTTATTGAGCCAGTGACTTGGTCTGATCATCATTTGATTTCATGCCCGTTTATTCTAGCCACCCCTGCCTGTAAAGCTCTCCCTCCCAAGACATTACTCCGCTCTTGGCGATCAGCTGACCCTAAGGCACTTAGTGCCTGTATCGTTGCTGAGTGCGCCTCCTTGGGACCGGTATCTTTATCCACGCTCTCAACATCGCTGCTACTCGCCGCAAATGTTTTCGCCCCATCTAAACTTACCCAGAGTCGGAGATTACTCTCCCAGCCTTGGTTTACTGATCAGCTAAAAAGCGCTCGTCTGCTACTCAGACAAGCCGAACGCAAATGGCGGGCTAGATATGACCCTCTGCTTAAAGACTTGTACAAGCTCAGTCTTTCCACCTACCTAGCCAAGGTCAAGCTGGCTAAAGCCACTCATTTCGCTCAGCAAATTGAAAGTGCTCTCTGTAAACCCAAAACACTATTCTCTATTGTTCAATCACTCTCCTCTTCTGAACCCCTCACCTCGATGGTTAAACCATCGCAAAAGCTATGCAATGACCTGGCATCGTTTTTTATCACGAAAATCGATGTGATACGATCTAACATTGCCAAATCTCTCGCTATGCAACCTTCCGGCACTACTAGCTTTGTGCCACTCACCCTCACCGACCCCCCTGCCAGCTGGTCCACCTTTCCTCTATTCACTGAGGCAGAGGTTCTAGCAGCGACTCTTAAAATTAAGTCCTCTTCTCCAGAGGATGCCATTCCAGCAAGTATGATGAAGTCTATTGCCCCAGACATTCTGTTTGATGTCACAGCGGCTATAAATCACTCATGCCAGTCTGGCCTGGTACCGCCGGAACTCAAATCTGCTAGGGTCATTCCCCTGCTTAAGAAGCCGTCCCTTGACCCAACTATTCCCTCTAATTTTCGCCCCATATCCCTGCTCCCGTTCTTGTCTAAACTCCTGGAATCTCTGATCACGCCCCTTCTCTCCTCCTTTCTGGAATCCTCTAAGATCCTTAATCCTGCCCAGGCAGGTTTCAGGCCAGGAAGGGGAACGGAGAGTGTGCTTGTCTCAGTGCAAGATGACATGTCTAGACTTGCGGACGCAGGTGTAGCTGGAGCCTTGATTCTGTTGGATCTGTCCGCTGCATTTGATACAGTGGACCATCCTATTCTTCTCTCACGTCTAGCACAAATCGGGATCTCTGGATCAGTCCTGGCCTGGTTCACCTCTTTTCTCGCAGACCGCACTCAGACCCTTGCTATGCCCCCTTTCCTTTCTGCCCCTTGTGCCCTCACCTGCGGTGTTCCCCAGGGATCCTCTCTTTCCCCTATCCTATTTAATATTTACATATGGGCGCTGGTCTGCCTTATCCGCTCGTATGGACTTAACTGTTATTCCTACGCGGATGATACTCAAATCCTGATCCGTTTGGATCAGGACCATATCAAGGTCTCAGCTTCGCTTCATGACTGTTTGACATCAGTTGGTGTCTGGATGGACCAAAACTGGCTCAAGCTTAACGGCGATAAAACGGAAGTGATGCTGGTGGGTTGTCCTCCCTGCCCGTCACTATGGACCCCTGCTTTTCGGCCTACTTCACTGGGCCCTCTGCCTTGTCCAGTGGGCAAAGTAAAGAATTTAGGAGTCATTCTTTCTACCTCCCTGTCCATGACTAATCAGGTCTCTACGGTCTGTCAATCCGCCCATCACCAGATTAGGGTACTTAAGAAGGTCCTCCCTATGATCCCAGAGGCTATGCGCCCCCCTGTAGTAGCTGCATTAGTCCTCTCACGGCTGGACTATTGCAACTCCTTATACCTTGCTCAGCCGACGGGCCTTCTCCAACGCCTTCAACGTATACAGAACCTGGCAGCTAGACTGGCCACAGGTTCTCCCTATGGAGCTCATATCTCGCCAGTGCTTCGCCAACTCCACTGGCTCCCAGTGGCCCAGCGAGTCAAGTTCAAGTCACTGTGTATTGTCCATCGAGCTATCCAAGGCCTAGGTGCTGAGTTTCTCCAGACCAAATTTGTTCGGTATATCCCAGAACGCAACCTTCGTTCCCTGAACACCAATCTTTTGGTGGTTCCTAAATATAACCGGGAAAGACTCGGTGGCAGAGCCTTTTCCATTGCTGCGGCAAGGCTGTGGAACACCCTCCCACTGCCACTCAAGTCTATCTCCAACCACTTGGCTTTCAGGAAAGCCCTCAAAACTACTCTATTCTAACTCTCTGACTATTACTGTTCCTCTTGTTTGATAGCCTCCTCACCAGCGCCATGATGCCCCCGGGCGACCGTGCGATCTACAAGTTCAGGTAACATAACATAACATAAGTGGTGAGCCGGGCGGCTCACCACTGGGCCAATCAGAGTAGAGTGCGACTTGGGTTGCTAAGGCAATGCAGTCCAGGGTGCCAATTCCCCCATCCACCCCTCCTGTGGAACCCAGACAGAGTGGCACCATTTGGAGGGCTTCTGTGGAGAAGCCCACCAAAATAGTGGAACAAAGGGCTCGACCTTGGTCAGAGTTACAGGGACAAATGCCATTTTGGAACCGGTTCTGGCAAAAAGACCCAACCGTGGATTTAATATTAAATAAATAAATCAGCGGTATCTTTAACATTGCACCAAAAAGTGGTGCGTTAAAAATCAATGGGAAAATCCCATAGAGAATATTCCGAGTGAATATTTTGTGTGATAACCACTGCCACCAGCCAGAAACTCGACAAGGGGGGACTGCACAGTGCCCCCTTGAAAACAGACCCAGGGGCAATCAAATTACCCCTACCAGTACTTCCACAATATGATCGTTTGTACTGGTTCTGTTCACAATTTAGGACTAGTAAAGTCAATGGTGACTTTACATGCCCTGGGAGACAGTAGTCAGTCTCAGGGTATGGATTCTATGTTTGGGGGTCACTATGACACCCCTGTGTTACTGCACTGAGGGTGATGTGTAACACACATACAAAACAGATGATGCACTGTGGAGTAAAAAGGCTACCCCATAGCCCATGAACACATACTAAGTCAAAGACATACCTCAAATCAAGCCTAAGAGTGGGAGGAAAACAGTCTCACGCTTAGCAGGAGAAAAAACAACCCCCAAAAATCCAGCAAAGCTGCTGGGGGACTCACTAGGTTTGGGAAATTAGCCTTATAAGAGAATTCTCCCTAACACAGAGAATCCCCGTTTTCACTGGAAAGCTGTAAGTACCCAAAGGCAAAGTAATATGAGCTTAATCTCCATTGGGTTTGTAAATGTGCTTTCAAGACACACAACAAAATGTATTTTGTGATAATAATAATACCTACTTTTAGTCATTGTTTCATAGAGGTGTACAGCCAGGGACGTCATTTCACCAAAATGCCTGGGGTAGCACATCACATGACCCTTAACATCTGATGACATCACAGGAAGTGATATAATTCGACCCCACCCAGAAGTGACATCACAGGAAGCTATGGAACATGACATTTCACCACTCGATAAAACAGGAAGTGGCATCACATAGCATTGTTTCTAAGTACACTATGAAAAATATGGGTTATGCTATCACTGTAAAGTGATATACATTTCATACAAGAATGGATCACCATATGTATCGTTAATATCAGTGAGTATAGGCCCATTTTAACAAATCACTGTGAATGCATGCAGATGCCCAAGGCCAAACAATAATGATGTGTTATTATATAGCACCTATGTTTAAGTGCTTCATATAGAACAAATATATGTACAATATCACCCAACCTGTGTTGGTACTCATTTATCAACCTCAGCAGGATGAAAGGCTGCATTGACCTTGGTGGGAGTCGAACCTGCAAATCGCACACACTTTGCAGCAGCCAGCACTCAACCCACAGAGCTATCTTACCAGCTATAGCTATCAGAAAACCAGCCACTCCAGAAACAGAGCCACATGCTGCTGGCCACAGCACATGAGTCTGTTTTAAAAAAAAATAATAATTCAAAAAAACTTTTTTCGATTTTTATTTTTTAGGGGTAGCAAGGGAGACTACATGGGTAGCAAGAGAGACCTCAGGGGTCGCAGTTGCGACCCCTAAATGACGTCCATGCGTGCAGCTAGTTAATAAAGAGAATTTCATTTAACTGTGCTGCTTATAACAAAGGGAGTTTTAAAAAAAAAAGTGTTTCTTTGGAGAGTGGGGTTATATATGCTGGGTGAGCAGCTGATTATAGTAAAATATTTTTATTTTAAAACACTGTTGTATGTATAGTTATTTATTTTTTTTTTTTTTTAACGTCAGCCTGAAGTGCCACATTGAAGGCAATGTGGCATCAGACTTTTATTACGAGATAACAGCATTCATCAAAATACATCCAGCCAAATCCAAATCACGATGCTGCATAAGGTAATCTAAAAGGAAGGAGAGATTCAATTTCATGAAATCATTCACGGGTCATCAAGATTTAAAGCGCCTATGTAGTCTATTACCGCACAACTTAATTTTATGCTGTGTCCGGCTGCAACGTAGGACCACCAATCTCGAGTGTTACAGTCTACTCGGATATATTCTCCTAGATGTTGCATTCTCTTTGAGGTGGTCTTCGTGCATTTGGTGATAAGATGTTCTAAGGATTCTATTTCGCTATGACAAAAGCGACATAGATTATCCTTAGCTTCTTTAAAATGACGACCCCACATCATTTCTTTTGTTTTGATTGCATTTAGACGAAGTCTTAGAAACTGCTCACGGTGGTAACGAGATGGACAGTTTGTTAGGTATCTACTTGTAACATTTAGTTTGTGTTCTCCGATACCAGAGTCTAAAGTGGTCTTCATCTGCAAACGTCGCTCGTTGTTCTTTATCCAGCACCATTGTTCAAATTTTGTTTTTATGGATTGTGGTCTCGTCAGCAGATCGTGCAAGGTCAGATCAGCATTTGATAGAGTTGATGTCATTATTTGTTTCCACTCATCTAGCAGTTTCAAATTTCCAGTAGATTTTTCCCCAGCAAAAATTTCAAATGCCGGCGCTATGGGAATCAAATTCATTTTGCGTAGTGCCGTTAGTGATTTCCACATTACGTGAGTGTGTAGGGAATTTAAGGAGAGTTCATGTCTTATGTGGATCATCGAGATGTATGGAGGGAGCTTCGGGACGCGCCGCCAGTAGATCCCTTCTAACTTTTGCCAAAACAGGGCATCGATGTTCCAACCAGCCTCTGAACCAAAGGTAATTGCAGGAATCACTTTTTGAATGTAAAAGGTCAGGACTGGAGCTAGAGTGAACTTTCCAAAGTTTCTATTCAACAGCTGGCCTTGAATGCTATATTGAGTCATTCTGTTTACCATATCAACCTTCCAATGGTGTTCGTGCACTGAGTTATTAAATATTATTCCCAAATATCTGATCGAATTAACTACCTCAAGTCGATTGTCATTAATTTTCCACACAAAGGCTTTCTGTTTGTTGGTGCGTCGTTGACCAATGATGACGATCTTGGATTTTTCGATGTTTAGCTCTAAGTCATTTTTTTTTAAGTAATCGCGAAGATTTGTTAACTGGCGTTGCAGACCTATCTGTGTTTGGTCCAACAAAACCACGTCATCGGCGTAGATTATGCATCCTATTTCATTATTGTTCAATTTTGGTGGAAAGCAGCGCACATAGTTATGCTATTCTGTTAAATTTGTTACTTTTGAGACCTAACCACAACATTTTAAGTGTGTGCTCTTTCTAGCTGGTTATTTTGTTGGGAGTGGCTTGTTTTGTGCTTGTCTTGGAGGGGCGTGCAGCTTTTTTTTATTTTCTCGGACCTGGCACAGCTGCTGTAAGCAGCAATGGCGGCGGAAGAACATATGGCGGTCGTGCTCTTGCTGGGAACAAAAAAAAAAGGTGGATAAATAACACAAAAGGTAGGTGGGAGTGCAGACGTTTTAGGGCACCCTTGTTTATGTCAGCGTGAGAGTTTTGCGACCTACGCTGGGGACTGGGTCAGATCTCGTGGTCTCTCGATCTGGACGCAATGGCGGATCACGCCACAAACATGGAGGGGAGACGCGGGAAAAGGCATCCAAGCCAGCTGAGTAGCTCAGGCAGGCAGGGAAGGAAGGAGGCTCTCACGGGCCTGTTCCGAGGCCTGGCGAACTGACTATAGCCCAGGAACGGAGCGGCGTGAGGGAGGATTGAAATACCCAGCCTCCCAAGAATGTTCATTTATGAGGCAGGTCCAGCTGCCTTTGTTGTTGCAAGTGTCCTCGCGCAAAGACTGTAGCAGTCTGCAGGCGTGTATGTGAAACATGAAAGCGTGCCTGGTTTAGTGAGCAATTATCATTTCTGCCTAGTCAATTTATCGTGTCCATTCTATGTTACACTATCTGTGATCGCCTCAGCGAGCCACTTACTTTGACCACTGTAAGCCACTTTTGCGGCTAGGACGGTGTGGCCGTGTTTGAAGTCCTGTTGCTGTGTGCATCTGGGACATCTTCCACTCGGCTTCCACTATTGTTTCTGGACAATATTCATTTTAAACGGCCGCATATTTTTTCAAAATGTTCCATCCCAGTCCCTTCTCGTGCTGTTTCCACAGTTCTCAGTGTGCAGCACTTTTTTGTACACAGTGCTTTTTTATTTTTGCTAAACGGAAGTTATTGCAGTGGAGTACATAGTAAGTAGGACACGTGTGGAGGGACCCACAGCGTGTGGGGGTTTTTATTTCTTTATACTGGTTGACCTGTCACTATAAATGAGCTCATAAAGTAACTAAGTGTACCTTCACCCATTCGATTTATAAGCTGTGCGTGTGCTTGCTGACGTCTGTTCTTTTAGCTAAAGTCCTGTTAAAAGCATTGACAAAGCCAAATGTTTTGGCTCATGCATGTGCATTGGAGATTTGCCAGCAACTGCAATCGTGTACATGCTCAGGTACTCGCATTATTTTCCATCTGTTGCTGTTTTACCGCTGGGTAGTACCATTATAGCAGACCCTGGAACAATGCTATTCACATGTCAATAGAGAAGCCCAAATTAATAACTTGGTATTCTCACTCTTATCACTCTTACCAGCCAAGCAAATGGACTAATGCTGAACTGCGCCTATCTGGCTATTAACATTTTAACACAAAAGAGAATGGAATTACATCTGAAAGGGTCACAGTTGTAACTCACTGTTGCAATAGCAGGCCATTTAAAGAAAACTTATAAAACGGGTATCAATACGCAACTGGAGTTCCACAGTGGATGCAAAGCTACCTCGCACAATATAAATGTGCTTTTCAAATGTATATAATGTATATCCGACAACCAACGCTAAAAGCAGGGCTCGGAAGTTGCCATTGGCCATGTGTAAGAAGGCATACCAATCCTGTTTTTCCCCTTGAATTCTGGGACTTGTAGTTTTTTTTTTCTAATTTAGGAAAACTTCCAAGTCCTAGAACTCTAAGCAAAATCGGGAATTGATTGCCTTTCTCACGCATGGTCAGGGGAGTAATTTCCAGGCTTTTTGCAAAAGGAAAATATGTGCAAGGCTGTTCTGTGTCTTATTGTTTGGGCCTTCTAGATTTTTAGTACCATCATAACACTTTTTGGCTTCTTCTTGTAACGTGGGGATGTGGAAAGGCAGAGTGCCCCTTAAACACGGGAATCCTAAACCATCTATTGGAGTCAGAAAACTCAATGGGGGTGAGATTCACATCATTTTTACCAGGGTTGTCACTCCAGAAAAAGTAATGTTTTACATGTGTACATTACACCAGAGTCACAAACGCGGATCTCAAGTCCCTCCTGCCATGCCCGAGGCCACCCAGTCCCAAAAGAATAGGAGTGAAGGACTGTTCTCACACATGGCACGGGAAACTAAAGTCCTGAGTAGGAGTGCTGAACGGCCATACATTCCCACCATGGGTCAGATTGCAGAAACCTTTCACCGGTACAAGTGCAATGTTGCACGGTATTAGCACTAGGATTAGAAGATTAGATTAGATTAAGGAATTAGTTAAATGGGCATGACGGTTCATTTAGTGGATAAGAGGGCAGGTCTGCAATGGCAGCCTGCAAGTGAGATTGGGATGTCACCAAGGATATAGAAGCCTAGAAGCGCACAGTGTAATTTTTTAACAACATCTTAAAGCTACTGTCTGTTTATCAAGCATTCTGGCATGACGTAAGCGCTGTGCTTTATTGTAATGGGGGCATGTAGATGGAGATGTGCCCACATATGGACAGTGTTGTAGGGTGGAGGCACAAGTGAAAATTATGGGCAGTTCTTTCACACCTTTGTCATTATTTATGGTCTTGAAAACAGAAGGATTCCAACACGACATATTGCTTTCCCGGGAAGCGTTTTATGCTATAGGTGGCATGGTATATAAGCTTCAAGTTAGTTCTCCTGGCGGGGGAAAGTGTGTTTGAACATGTGTTCATGGAGAGCAACTAGTTAATAACGGAGCCAATGGTCCTGTAGTTGTGGGGGCAGCAGAGTTGTAGTGCTCATGAAATGTGTGCCATATGCTGCAAGCATGGATGCGTACCATGCGTGTTGTGGTGTGAAGTAAGGTAGCTCATTGAGATGGGCACTTTCTCAAACAGTTGTGCATGATCTGCAAACACAGGTACGAGCTTAGAGCAAACCCAGACTTCTATCAGTCCAATGTTAATAAATGATGTACATGTACATCTGATGATGATGATAATAATCAGGGGTTATAGAGTAAAGGTAACTTAGGTGGGAAGTGAGCTGGGCGCTTATGTGTCATGTGTGTAGATAGAAATCCATTTCCCCCGACTGGTTTCTCACGTGGAACACTAGAGATTGATCTTGCTGGTGTGCACATTGCTTCACAATTCATCTCTTGGGCCCCCCTCTTCTCTCCTCCCTCTCCCCTGTCACACCTGATGAGGTCTTTAGACCACTCCTGGTACCTGCTCACCGTGCCACGCACCCGGCCTCAGGGCAACCCCTTGCACTGGGGTCTATATCTGTATCCATACAGCCCCCCCACCCCGCCCTTTATCTTTATGCACTTATCAGACACACCCTGCCTGCTGCCTTATCCCAGCACTTGCCACTTGATGGCTGCACTACCACTGTTTGTTGCCTGCGTTATTTATTTTCTATTTATCCGTTTCTCCTCTGCTCCGCACTTCCCATCCCCCCTTTCCATGCACTTTTCCCCTTCCCTCGGCCCCTGCGCGATCTCAATGTCACCTGGCCTAGTAGTCTGTCTTCCCTCCGTTTCCCCTCCCTTGCCTCGTCGTGCCTTGAAACACTTGTGTATAGGCGCGTTATAAATGCCATACCATATCTATGTCTTAGCACTATCTGAAATGTCATCAGGCCGAGTATGATAGTTAATTTCACATCCTTACTGTTCATGGTCTGTAAGAATGTCACTGTATTTTCCCTTGTTCCCTCCCTTGCCTTGCAGCGCTTTGAAACACATTGTGTATCAACGCTATATAAATAAACGATCATATCATGAACCGCTTTGCTCACATAGCCTGCATTACCATTTGCTATTTTTCATAAAGTTTATATCGGCGACTAGTTGTACTTTGCTTGCTCTTTTCAAACTTTTTACACAATATCTTTTTTTGCATTTCAGAATTTATCCATGTAAAGCCAGGGAAATGGGCTTTCCAGTATTCTCTGCATCCGAGTACAGAAAAGCCCTTCAAAATAAAATTGGGGACTACCGGATGAAGAAGGAGCCAGACCTGGTCTTTTCTACACCAGTGTAGTTGGGCATTCCCTTGCTCCCTGGGCTGGACCCCACCAGACTCCCTTGCTCCCTGGGCTGGGCCTGAATACTTGTGTGACTCCCTGGACTGGTTCTGTTTCCCCTCTCAACCTTGCTCCCTGGGCTAGGCACTGATACTCGTGTGACTCTCTGGACTGGTTCTGGGTCCCCTCTCACCCTTGCTCCGTGGGCTAGACCCCACAGGTCTCGCTTGGTCCTTCGGCTGGGCCTGGATACTCGTGTGACTCCCTGGACTGGTTCTGGGTCCCCTCTCACCCTTGCTCGACCCCACCGGACTCGCTTGCTCCCTGGGCTGGGCCTGGATACTGGTGTGACTCCCTGGACTGGTTCTGGGTCCCCTCTCAACCTTGCTCTCTGGTCTGGACTCGCTTGCTCCTTTGGCTGGGCCTGGATACTTGTGTGACTCCCTGGACTGGTCCTGGGTCACCTCTCACCCTTGCTCAACCCCACCGGACTCGCTTGCTCACTGGGCTGGGCCTGGATACTGGTGACTCCCTGGATTGGTTCTTTGTCCCCTCTCAACCTTGATCCCTGGGCTGGACCCCACCGGACTCGCCTGCTCCCTGGGCTGGGCCTGGATACTTGTGTGACTTTCTGGACTGGTTCTGGGTCCTCTCACCCATTTTTTAATTGTAAAGCACCCATGTTTGGGATTGGTACAGTCGTGTTTTTGTGCTATGCACACAGTGTCCGATTAAATCTCTGCCTCGTTTTAATAAATATAGTGGGGGAAAAAAATATGTGTCGCTTCTTTTTAAATATAGTTAATATGACATTACATGGTCTTGACCTTCAAGGCCATTATACCTAAATGACTGACCTAATAAGTCATCACTTTAGTTCTAACAACAATTCAAAATGCAACTCTCTAAAATGGGCAGCAGTTAAGCCACAGTGAGGCTTTTAAAGCCCAATTCAACACGGTGCACCAAATGTGTTTTTTAAGCGTTTCTTTTCAGGATTATAGTAAACATTATTTTTGTTAAACTCCAAAATTTATTTCCAGCTCATAAACCGAAACAATGCCTATATTGTTAAAGGATATTTTTGGGATTGCTTTGTTTTTTTGATTTGTAAAGTATTATTTGGTGACTACATTAATTGCTTTTGGATTTCAAAAGGTTTATTTGGGGATTGCATTGCTTTTGGATCTCTACGAGGGTGCATTAAGCTAAAAGGAAGCAGATGTTATCTGTTGCTTTTGTATTTATTTAGGGATGGCACTGCTTTTGGATTTTTATAGGATTGTTTGGGGATTGCATTGTTTTGGGATTTTTGCTGGATTGTTGGAGGATTGGATTGCTTTTGGATTTTTATAGGATTGTTTGGGGAATGGATTGCTTTTGGATTTTTATAGGATTGTTTGGGGAGTGGATTTTTAGTGGATTGGATTGCTTGTGGATTGGATTGCTTTTGGATTTTTAGTGGATTGTTTGGGGATTGGATTGTTTTTGGATTGTTTGGGGATTGGATTGTTTTTGTATTTTTAGTGGATTGTTTGGGGATTGGATTGTTTTTGGATTTTTTGTGGATTGTTTGGGGATTGGATTGTTTTCGGATTTTTAGTGGATTGTTTGGGGATTGGATTGTTTTGGGATTTTTAGTGGATTGTTTGGGGATTGGATTGCTTGGATTGTTTTGGGATTGCATTCCACTGAGGATTGCTAATTAACATATTTCAGGGTGCATGAAGCCAAAAAGAACCCAAAAGCAATCCTCTGAGTACAATGGGAGTTTCTGGAGTTAAAGAGGATTTGAATGTTTGGGAAAATCCAGTAGCAATCCACTTTCAATCCAGATTTATTTGGTAGGGTTACGTTTGCCTCACTAAATAGTTCTCCTTTTAATGAGTGAAAAAGGATCAAAGGCAGAGACGGCCTAGTGATCTCTTCTGCTGCACAACAGTAATTTATACGTGCTAAGCACCTGCTCAATATGGGACTTCTAAAAGCCCCCCAAATCCCACGATGCGGGCAAACTACTGCCCAATTTTGTCTCACACATCACTACTTCGCTCACACTCAGGTTTCATAAAAATATGCAGAAAAGAGCGGTCAAATCACGTTCTTTATTTCATGGCGTTTAAGTGCATCTACTTTTGAGTTCCTGTGCACTTACGCAATATGATGTGAGCCTAAACGCCTGGATGGCTGCTTTACACTCGATATGGGGCATCTTGAGATTTCTGTAAGCTATGGTGTACGACTTTTACGACTTGAACACGCTCTGGAAGAGCCTTTGCTATACAGCCACTTGCTGGTAGGCATTGCTTGACACAAGCATGCATCTTGATTTTATGCATAAAACACATATTTTCAGATCAATCCACCCACATTAGAGCTTTCAGAGAAAGGGGCCATTCCTACATTATTTGCAGGATCCGCTGCAGCCAATAAACACATTGCTGTCCATTAGCAGGGCAATAAAAAAACAAAACCTATGTGGAAGGAAAATAAATGACACTTTCTACCACTTCCTGGGCCCTCATTGCATCTGACACAGAGGCACCACATGGGCAAAAAAAGCCCTATAATTTTCCAAGATGTTGCACTTCCCTTCCGCGTGCAACCTGTAGGGGGTGGGACTGGTTCCGTCATCACCCTCTCCGCAAAGGATTATTTGTGCCATACCCCATGACTAGGCTCTGGATTGGCCACTAGACACCCGAGCATGCAGCTTGTCATATCCTCGAATGCTTGTGTAGTGAGAACAGTCTGCACAAGTCTTCAGCGATGTAGCTGCGGGAGGCAGTAACATGGTACATTAGCTGGACTGCACCCCCATTTCTAACTGCTTTACTCAGCGCTAAACATAGCAATGTAAACCCTTGCCATTTAAAAAAGATGAGAGCAAGGGATTCCAAGATGGCCGCCAGAGTGTGAAGCCGCCCCTGGAGACAATAAAGCAGGCTAACTGAGCAGCAAAATGCAGGATGTTCTCCCCCACCACGACACATTGTGCAGGAGAACAGCAGCACAGAGTCCAGCCACACCTCTCACCCGTAGGAGACGGAGAGAAGAAAGCCATGCGCCGAAAGCGCAGAAGCCGGAAGCAGACGAACACCAAAGGAGTTGGAGGCGTACGAGTCAGAATAGGGCCATATAGCCAGAATAACGCAAGCCGCATCTTAAAGACTATCTGCGGGCTCCAGGAGGGAGGGGGGACCCGCGACGCATCAGAGGCCACCTTGGATGCAACGAGGAAGGCAATCCGGGAAGAAGCCCACAAGCGAAAGGAGAGCCGCCAGAGAGACCCAGGGTGAAAGGAGGGGGCAAACTCATCCAAACACCTGACTGGGTGTAAGTGATACACTGGGAAGTGCGGTGGTGTGGGAGAGGCCCTGGGATTCCGGAGAGGGAGTCATCAGCACTAGAAGGAGGCCCGAGTGACCCGGGAGCGCCACTCTAGACAGCAGACATGCCCCCCTCCAATGCCAGCAAGAAGAGCAAGCACCCACTCAACCCAGAGAACCCAGCCCCCCTCCACTTACAGCAGGAGAGACTGGGTGCATAGTTCAGAAAGACACCAGAAGTTGGATCATCAGGGGGATTGATAGCGGAGCAAGAGCGCAACAACTACAAGAACAGGGAAGCACCCATACACCTCTATTAGGGGAAATAAGTAACACCAAGAAGAGCACAGGTGCGCACGAGATCCTGGGGCCAATAAACGAAGAGAAAGGGACACTGGCTGCAAAGAGAGGCCCAGACGCCCCAAGCACATCCTAGTAGGTAACAGGTGCAGGGCCCAAGTGTTGGCAAGAAGAGGGAGCATATCCAAAGACCCAGCGAAACCAGCCACCACTCCCCACTACAGCCCACAAGAGAAGCAGGGGCACGGGGGTTCACAGAGGCTATAAGTGGAGCAAGGGGGGGATGAAAAGGCAAGAGCACTGAAGCCCAGAAACACAGATCCAGAACGTCTAAGCATAGAGCCACGTTAAGAGGGAGAAGTTATCGGAGCTTCACACTCAGAGCCTGGGGGAAACATTTGAGAAGCCATAAGCACAAGCGGATTCCAGTGGAAACTTAGCGGGGAGTGGCAAACTAATAACCACAGTAAGCGGCTACAAGCAACAGCCAAAGTTCATAGCGCCCCCGGAACGCCCCTGTACAGCATTGCAAGAGGAGCACGTTCCACGGAAGAGCAAGTCAGAAGCTACGGGGCGTACTAGTGAACCACAAAGAGTAGCTGAAGGCCATATAACCCCTTCAGATGCCAAGGACAAAGGGGGAGCTTACCCCAGCACTACAGGGAGCAAATTCGGTTGCTAAAGGGGGCCCACTGGAGCGCTGCTGGTGACAGCACCTCAATGACACCCCAGTAAGCGGGACAGACAAGCAACACATAGGAGTAGAGGGTCCCGAGGGGACGAGTGACATGGCGCTCAATAATGAAGATCCGAAGGACTGCCTCAAAGGCCTGGAGGAAAGGATGACAGTGACCTTTCATAATCAAATGGCAAGCCTCAAGGAAGAACTAAAAGGTTCCCTGAAGGAGGTCAGGGAACAAATTAGCTCCCTGGGAACAGAGCAGATGTCACAGAACAAGGCATGTCTGAAATATCCAAGGATGTTCAACAGAACTCTAACCTGCTAGAACAAATTGCAACGGCAACGCATAATTTGGAAATTCAGGCAGAAGGTTAAACATAAGGATTAAAGGCCTTTTGGAAAAAAACACAGACGCAGAACTGAAATCAACAGTGCAACAATGCTTTGAAAACCTGTCTGAACCATCCCCGGAGGACATTCAAATGGACTGCATCCATAGGGTAGGTCCCAGAAGGTCCGGACCAGGAGACAGACCAAGTGATGCGCTGGCGGCAGTGGCCTCATACGAAAAGAAGGAAAGAATCCTCTGTGCAGCAAGGCGACAGACGTCAATAACAATAAACAAATCACAAGTTCTCCTGTTTCAAAGCTTGATGGCGACAACACTATAGAAGCAAAAAGCAATGGGCCCAGTTACAAAGGGACTATCCAATAACAAAATTCCATACAAATGGACATGCCCTTTTGGCATACTGTTCTCATGGGATGGGAAAAAACAAAGTGCCACTACATGCTCCGAAGACCTAACGATTATACGGATGGAGGCTGCGGAAGCAGATTCTAGGAAAAAATGGCGAGGGCCCCCCCGGCAAAGAATAAAGCCATGGGAATGGTTGGTGGGAAGTGGAAGAAGAGGAGAAAAGCTAAAAGGCCATCTTGTCAGGATTAGTCAGGCGAGTACAAAGGCAGCGAATATGGCAAGGGAAATGTGCACTAAATCACACAGTGAATAGCTTCGAATTAAACTACGTGCACACAGGAACAACGACTCATGTATGCTAGAACCCAGGAGTGCAAATAGAGTGTGACAACAAAACCAATATATGAAAAGGGATGTGGGGTTAGCACCTGACCGCGAGGAAAGTCGGCAAGCGCCTTACCCCCAATTGCTGTTACAGGTACTGATAGCGCTAAACCCACGTGGAGGGCAAGCAATGACAGGATCTGTGAACTAACACTCTTGATGGTATTAAATAAGGGAACTAAAGAACTGTACTCACGAGGACGAGATAAACCTCTTGAATGTCAGCTAGCCCACGAATCCTGTTGATGAAACTGGGACCCAGAAAGGCTAGAACAGCAATGGGAGGAAAACTAAATACCTAAGTTGGAATAGTGATTACAAATAGTGAAGAAAACATAAGCATTCACACAGGAGCTAGCTACAACCGCACACCACACCTAATAATCAAATGGGAAATAAATGCAGAAGTGCAATGGAAAACATGGAATGGATCCCAATAGAAAGTAAGGATCAGGAGCAGGGAAAAACGAAATAACCAATGCAAACTTCTCCCTACACCTCCAAGGAAAAGACAGGAAGCTAATCTAAGAGGAAGGCTAAGGCATACGGGTTTACAGCAGTAAAGGACAGAGTCAAAGAAATATAGAACACAGACAAACTGGGCTGCATCTAAAAGGGGAAAGCACTGAGAAATGCTACCTGCAAACAGAGGAAGACAAAAGGGGAATCAAGGGAGCAGAAATCAATTAGCGCATGAATCCGAGATTCAGGGCGGAGGAACAAGAAAACAGGAACTAGGAACTAGGTACAAAGGCAAGGAACAAGGAACAAGGGACTAGTCACAACAGGAACACTGCAAACGATGACCAGCGCTGGACTGAAGTAAGACTGAGGCTTTTAAAGCTGCTTAACGAGCACACGCCTCAGGTGTGCTGATTGCTGCACCTGCAGCCACAGCTGTTACCTATCCTCCACCCAACCTTGTCCTGCAAGGGTGGAGGTGCAGCAGTGGGCCAGGCATTCTGGGAAGCATAGTCATTTGGTTAAAGAAGCATGCTGGCTGCCAAAAACCTGGAATGGATCCGGAAGGGAAGTAGCTTGGAAAATACGGATTTAGCGCTCCCAATTCATCACAGCACTGTAGCATAAGGTTCGGAGGAAAGGTCCAGTAGGGAATAAACCCCAAATCATGCCCCCAAGTGGTGGGAACGGGAGCGAAGGGAGCGAGTCGTGACACATCTCACCAAACAGAAGGGAGAAGATGACGGTTAAAGAGAGGTAGCAGAGGGAAGCAAAGAAACAGAATTGTAAGACGTATCAGATGTACTTCAATGAGTAGGGGGGATGAAATAGATTCTGTAAGGGAGAAGGACAGAGAGAGCCTGGTCAGTATATAGGGCCCAGAAGGAGGCAGACACCTAGATGCCATTTGGAATCCTAGTAGGATAGTTAGTCTTAGCATATCCAGGTTAAACGTGGGCCGTTTCCCCAAATTTACTGGGATGAATCTTTGGATATGGTGCCAAGACCGGATAGGGGAAGGTAACTAATGGGAGTTTTTAGAGGGGGAGGGTGGGAGACGGGGGAACACAGTGTTATAGCCTAAGGATACTGGGCGTCAGGGGAATAAGACACAAGGTGGGCGCAAGCAGAAACACACTTATCAGAATAATTCCATTGAAAATCCTATCACATAACATACAGGGCCTTAACTCCCTGATAAAGTGGAAAAAATTGGTAGCACAAATTAGGTGTTGGGCTGCAGACATAATACTGCTACAAAAGACACACATTAGAAGGGGAGAGAGATCAAGATTACACTTACACCAGTTTCCCCACTGTAAGGGACCGGAGGGGGGGTCTGTACATCCACTCTATATATGGTAGAGGAGAGGCACAGAGGACCCCAGCCACGATTCTCTATTGTGGTAGCAATGGATGGCCTAGCTTCTCAGGAAGGTGATGCGGGCTGGTTATTAAGTACAGTAGTAGTCCCCAGGCACCCACAAAGGAATGTCCGCATACTGTATCGGTTAAAACAAAGTCTTTATATAATTAATATTCAAGGTTATATACAATATCACGATAACGCACTTTGTGCTCAGAAAATCAACAATGGTAAATATATACAGTTCTACAGTGGTCCCACAATTATTATCAGATCTCATTAAAGTGCATCAACTATACTGTCAAAATGTCATACAGATCAATAAAGAGGAAACCAGCAGTAGAGAGAGGAAGGAAAGCAAGATGGGTGAACAATTGGCAGAATACTGGTCACTACCGTTAAACACAGCTCTGTGTGGAGATCCCCCCACCTGGGCAGCCTGTAGAATAAAGATACAAGCCCAGTCCATATATTGTTCACACTAGACTTCCCAATAGTTCTGCAACCCCAAAGTACCTGGCGTTGTAGCGTTCTTGGTCGGGGAATCGACGGCCCTTCTTGAGTGTCCTTCCTTTAAGACAGGAGTCACGGGTCGTCGAACGTCTGACGGAGAACAGGGTGAGCTACGACGGTGAAGTGGCAGCTTCTTTCCTAGCAGTGCTCATTGACGGGGAAGCGTAAATGTCCTGAAAGGAAGAGGCGTGCGGGGCACCTCAGTGTCGATACTTCTGGACCGCAAAGTGTTTGAAGAACTGTGGCCAAGCTAGGGCATCGAGTCGTCGGTGTCTTGGTGGTCTTTGGGTGGTGGGAAACCCACCGGTGGAGGCTCCTCAGCGGGTTGACGGTCAGGCCTTCTCCACCAGGATAAAGCGGCGACGATGCGGACAAGAGCGTCCTTGGATCAAATTAAGTTCTTAGGCAAACGGGAGCACGGCGGCTCCTGTCGGCGACAGTGGCGGACAATAGTCTAGGTGCTTCTCCTTGGGATTCCGCAGCAGTCCCTGACTCAGGTCGGCAGCCTGTCGAAGGTCTGTCTACCAGGGAGCTTTGGCAAAGATCAGCTGGTGCACGATGGTCCCTCGTAGCTCAGGAAGAGGGCGCCTTTGTGAAAACAAAATCAAAATATCGAGGTTGAATACCCCAAAAGGAAATACACCGAACACGGGTTACAAAGGAACATACAAAGTACTTTATTTTATACTGAATCCAGTTACAAAATCAGAGCAAAATCAGATAGCTATCGACCCACAGTACAACACAACAAACTCAAGCATGGTTCAGTGTGTTCAGTGAGAGACGCTGTACATTAGAATGCATTGGCTTTTTATACACTTTGTGAGCCCGATGTCCAGCCCCACTTCGGGTTAATATTCCGTTTAATACATCACCGATCTAGGGTTCATGCCAAGTCTCGAACAACCGCATATAACTGGTTTGCTTTTAATACATGTATCAAGAAGCCTATACAGCAACTGTGTAATCTGGGATTTTCCATGTTAGTCTTTTTAAACATTAATACAATGTGGTTAAACAAGTGTTCTATGTTCAGTATTTGAATACATTGTTTTTATAGTATACCCGTGGATTAGCTTCTTTACACGAGTAATCCCTTACACACAAGTCAACGAAGGACAAGGTGTCACGCTCACCTGATTCCCACGGAGGCGCAGGTCTGGCTTTGAGTGCTGATGCTTCTTCTATGGTGAAGCGCAGGACTCTGAAGATGGACTCACTGGCTCGCAGGAATATTCCCCTGTGCGTGAAAAGGGAGCATTACCTACTGACGGAATAATGCTCAAGCCTCCCACTCCCTTCCAACCCTCCACGATACCCTTCCTCGATTCCCCGTGAAGTCTCACCTTAGGGTCTGGAAGGATGAGTTCTCCATCCTGCTTCTGATGCAGGGGCGCGTTGAAACCCAGTTACTTCACTGGATTGAGATTTGATGGGAGTTCAAATAAGCTTGACTATTCAGGTAAGGCGCTGTAAGAGTTCTGTAGCAAGTTCAAAAGTTCAAGTTTAATAATAATGTTCATTGTCTTATTGCTGCAAGCGCTAACGCTTATGTCTTTTTCCCCTTAGGGGCCGGGGTTCGGAATGCCGGAGATATGGCGCCGACCCGAAGTGAAACGTGCAGTTCCAGTAAATGACAGGTAAGTTCTGGATGAGCGTTCGGGTAATGTCTTTGCATTCGCTCATTCAATCTCTTTGTCTCTTTTCCCCATAGGGGCCGGGGTCCGGAATGCCAGGAAGCGGCAGGACCCGAAATGAAATGGGAATGACCCAATAGGTAAGTTTTAGAAGGAAACTGAGCTTTTCCTATTCCCTTCCTTCTCTCACCTTGTGTTCTTGTCTTTTTCTCTCTAGGCTCTGGGAAGTGGCTGCGGATCCGGATGATCGCTGCTGAAGATGGAGGTGCCCAGGAAAGGTGAGTGAAATGCAGCGCTGCAGCGATCGAAACGAAATGCTTTTAAAATGATGTCTTCCCTTTCAGGATCGTCGGTGTGAAGTCTCTGTAATGCAGCTTTAGCAGGTAAGGTCTTCTTTCTCCCCAATTCTCTCTTAGCAGGTGACCCAGGGTGCTGACAGGCGTGGCTGAAGTCCAGATGCAGGAGCTGACACGGTGAGCGTCCAGCTGCGAGGAGCAGAACAACGTGAAGCGTGAGTTGCTGATCGGGTGTGGTTTAAATAGCTTTGGAAGAAGTTCCAGGTATGTATCCTTCCACCGATCAGGTATGTATCCTTCCCTGACCACACCCAGGGGAAAGTAGTTCCACAGGTAAAGTAGTTCCATTCAGGCCTCAAGAGGGCCTGGATGTAGCAGCATGGTCTGCATCAGGTAAGTGCACCTTAAAACAGTTGAACACATGTCTAGCTTTATGAGCCTGGCGCCTAAGGCGCCAGGACAGGGGTCCAACATGAGCCTGGCGCCTAAGGCGCCAAGACTGTGTCCAAAGGGCCCCAGCTTGGGCCCGCTGGCACTTCCCTGGGGGAAATGATACCTGCCTCTGGGGTTGCTGGGTCGGACCTGGCTCCTTGGAGGTAGGCATCATGACAGTACCCCCCCTCAAGGCCCCTCCCAAGGTTGTTCCCTCCGGGGGTTTTGGCTTGTTCGGAAATCTCCGGTGGAACCTTTGTATTAATCGAGGTGCGTGAACATGGTTACTAGGCTCCCACGATCTCTCCTGAGGTCCATATCCCTTCCAGTCAACAAGATAGAAGAGTTTGGACTTTAACACCTTGGAGTCTAAAATGTCTTTAACTTCGAATTCTAATTCCCCTTCAATTTGAACTGGGTCTGGAGGCTTGGACAGTCGGGTCCCTGGTTGTACTGGCTTCAAAAGTGATGCATGAAAAACTGGATGAATACGCATGTTAGACGGTAAATCCAGTTTAAAGGTCACGGGATTCATTATAGCCTTGATGGGATAAGGTCCTATGAATCTGGGATTGAAGGT
Organism: Ambystoma mexicanum; assembly: GCF_040938575.1. Classification (NCBI taxonomy): domain Eukaryota; kingdom Metazoa; phylum Chordata; class Amphibia; order Caudata; family Ambystomatidae; genus Ambystoma; species Ambystoma mexicanum. Next base: position 311,091,603 of record NC_090926.1, read on the forward strand.
TTGCGGGCCCTTGAGGGGTAAATGTTTCGTTGCTAGCCATACCTGATCTCCTACTTGGTAAGGAGGAGTTTTACTTCGGTGCAAATCAGCGTTTTCTTTATACTTTTTCTTGGCTTGCTGTAAATGAGTTGCAGCTTCTTTGAAGGCTCGGGTTATTGTGGAATGCAGATGATTTACTGCGGGCATTTCCAGGGTCAGAGGTGGATCTAGATCAGAGGTCCGAGGATGGTGACCATACAAAGTATAAAAAGGAGTTTGTCCGGTTCCAGAATGCACTGAATTGTTGTATGCATATTCTGCGATCCAAAGGATGTCTTTCCAATTTAACTCGGATTGGTGTAACATGCACCGAAGATATTGCTCGAGAGTCTGATTGGTTCTCTCGGTTTGTCCGTCGGTCTGGGGGTGGTGGCTGGTGGATAGCCGCACATCTATTTGTGCTAGTTGGCAACACTTCTTCCAAAAATGGGAGATAAATTGACTTCCACAATCCGAGACTAATATGGAAGGGAAACCATGTATGCGAACTATATTCTCCAGAAATTCCTTGGCCAAGGTGGAAGCTGAAGGCAAACCTTTTAAAGGGATAAAGTGGGCCATTTTGGAGAATAGATCCACAATTACAAGTATAGTGTTGTTACCAGCACAAGGAGGCAGGTCAGTTATAAAGTCCATTGACAAGGTGTGCCATGGTGCCGGTGGAAGTGGAATATCCAAGGGTTGAAGTAGGCCGGCTGGCCTTTTCTTTTGACCCTTGTTTTGGGCGCAAATTCCGCAAGACAATACAAAAGACTTTATGTCTTTTCTCCAAGAAGGTCACCAGAAGTGGCGTTTGATTTTTTCCTCCGTTTTAGCGATACCAGGGTGTCCTTCCATTAATGATTCATGATGATGGGCAATAACAAGTTCTTGCAATTCTTTACTAGGCAGAAACAACCGCCCCTGGAAGTAGGGTAAGTCATCCTTAACGGTGTAATGAGGACCCTTTTGACTCCATTCCAGTAAGGCTGAAGAGTCTAGAAGTTGTTTTACTTGCGTTTGGATGTCCTCAATAGCTTGCAATGACGTTAGGCCTAAGATTCTGTGTTCAGGTATGATTGGCACAGGTTCTAAACTCGAATTGGGTTCTTCCATGCCAATCCGGGATAAGGCGTCCGCTTTACCATTCTTGCAGCCAGGGCGATAGGTAATTACAAAATCAAATTCCGCAAAGAATATCCATCGGAGTTGTCGTGAAGATTGAGCCTTGGCCATCTTTAAATACTGTAAATTTCTGTGGTCTGTAATTATGGTGATGGTGTGTCTTGCCCCGAGAAGGTAGTGACGCCAAGCCTTGAAAGCAGATTTAATAGCCAGTAACTCTTTGTCGGTAATTGCGTAGTTGATTTCAGGAGGAGAAAATTTCCTGGACCAAAAGGCCACAGGGTGTAGTTGGTTAGTTTCTGGGTCTCTTTGCGACAAGACAGCTCCCATGGCCGAACTGGATGCGTCGGTTTCCACAATGTAAGGGAGATCTGGGTGCGGGTGCTTCAATATAGGTGCAGAGGTGAATTTGATTTTCAGGTCCTGAAAGGCTTGTTCGGCCTCAAGAGTCCATTCAAAGCGTTTGTTTTTCTTTAGGAGAGCTGTGATGGGTTGGACTGTTCGGGAAAATCCCTTCACCGAGCTAGGAGATGGCCATTTGAGGATGGCGTCCACCTTTCGCGAGTCCATTCGGACTCCTTGAGGTGTCAAGATGAATCCGAGAAACTCCACTTCTGTGGTATGAAAAATACATTTTTCGAGCTTTGCAAATAGTCTGTGCTGGCGCAATTTCTCAAGAACTGCCCTAACATGTTTTCTGTGATCGGATTCTGAAGAGGAGTACACCAGGATGTCGTCAATATAAACAATGACACAGACGTGGATAAGTTCCTGAAGAACATCATTCATAAAGTACTGAAAGGCGGCAGGTGCATTGCACAAACCGAAGGGCATCACCTGATATTCGAAGAGCCCAAATTTGGTGCGGAATGTAGTCTTCCATTCGTCGCCTTCTTTTATATGCACCAGGTGATAAGCTCCTCAGAGATCTAACTTGGTGTACACACAAACGTCTTTCACCTGGTCGATAAGCTCAGGGATCAGGGGCAGAGGATAACGATTCTTAATCGTTATTTGATTTAGGGCGCGATAGTCTATACATGTTCTAAGGTCGCCCTCTTTTTTCGGCACGAAGAACAGAGCTGAGGAGACAGGAGACTTGGACGGGCGAATAAAACCATTGGCTAGGTACTGATCTAAATACTGACGCAAATGTAGGTTCTCAGGTTCCGTAAGAGCATAAATCCTACTACAAGGTAGTTGAGCATTGGGTACCAGATCGATTTGGCAATCATAAGACCGATGGGGAGGTAACGTGTTAGTCTGTTCATTCTGAAAAACGTCTTGGAATTCTTGGTATTCTGACGGTAGCTGTACAGGGGTGGAAGTTGCTGAGGCTAGACCCATAACTGGATTTCTTGGGTAACAAGTTGGTTCACAATCAGGAAAATGTATCTTCTTTGCTCGCCAGTCAATTCTGGGATTATGTGTTTCTAACCAAGGAATTCCAAGAATTACTTGAAATTGTGGGGCCTTGATCACATCAAACACGATTGCTTCCCGATGTCCATCCTGACCCACCAGTGTCATTTCAACAGTGGAATGCGTTACAGGCCCTGAGGCTATTTCGGTTCCATCTACTGTAGTAATGACATCTTGGGTTACTTTCGGGCGGAGAGGGAGCTTAATCCTGGAAGCCAATTCACGGTCTATGTAATTTCCAATAGCTCCACTGTCGATGTATGCTTTTATAGCATGCAACAGCTGAGGCTGTTTTGGGTCCACGAGCACCATTGGCATGACTAAATGCGAGGTCAAAGAGTTTGTTTTCAAGCTCGGCAAGCGGACCCCTACGCTTGTCGGGCTAGGTCGTTTCCCGAATCAGGTGTCAATAAATCGTTATCAGTGGCTCCAACCACCTTCTGAGGTGGTTTAACCGGACAATTTCGAAGAAAGTGACCGGAAGTCCCGCAATACAGGCAAAGTTGCATTTGCCGCCTTCTCTCTCGTTCCTTCTGTGTTAATGGTCCTTTAACACCGCCGATTTGCATAGGTTCGGATACGTCGGTACTCTTGGAGTTAGCGTGGGTTTTGATCGGTACTCGGGTTTCGTACTTGAACCGATCTGCTTTTCTATTTTGAAGTCTGTGATCAAGTTGAACCACCAAGTCTATGTAGTCTGCGCAGACCTGGGGTGGATCTACTATCTGAGCTAGAACATCCTTAAGCTCTCCGCGCAGGCCTCGATGAAACAATGTGATCCTTTTGTTTTCTGGCCATCCAGTTTCCACAACCAGTCTATTAAAGGTGGCAACGTAGGACAGAAGATCCTGATTACCTTGTCGTAAGGATAGCAGTTCGTTATCAAGGGCCTGTCCTTGAGAGTGTCGAGCAAACAATCTTTCCATGCTGGCCTGGAAACCCTGAAAATTCTGGAGAATGGGATCATCCTGATTTACCAATGGAATAGACCAATCGGCAGCACTGCCACTGAGGTAAGATAGTATAAAGGCTACCTTGGTCTGGTCGTTAGGGAAGGCCCCGGGTCTGCATAGAAAGTGTAAACAACATTGGTTCATAAAGACGGCATATTTCTTGGGATCCCCCGCAAAACGTTCAGGCGGGGCCAAAGGCATGTGTCCAGGTAGATTGATTTGTACCGAGTTATTCAAACCCATTGATGTGGAAGTATCTCCGGAACTAGGTAAAGGAGTGTGCCCTGCCTGGGCCTGCAATAACCTTTTGGCCAGGTCATCTGTTCTTTCCTTGGATAGGATCAGTTCTCTTTTGAGAGCGTTAGTCTCCTGGCGGGCTGAGTGCACTTCTGCCAGTAATTCCCCCAAAAGCTGGGCCAGCTGATCTGTCTCGGAAGTCTCCATAGCGCCCGGGTGGGAAATTGTGGGTAGGCTTCACGTTCTGTCACGCTCACCTGATTCCCACGGAGGCGCAGGTCTGGCTTCGAGTGCTGATGCTTCTTCTATGGTGAAGCGCAGGACTCTGAAGATGGACTCACTGGCTCGCAGGAATATTCCCCTGTGCGTGAAACGGGAGCATTACCTACTGACGGAATAATGCTCAAGCCTTCCACTCCCTTCCAACCCTCCATGATACCCTTCCTCGATTCCCCGTGAAGTCTCACCTTAGGGTCTGGAAGGATGAGTTCTCCATCCTGCTTCTGATGCAGGGGCGCGTTGAAACCCAGTTACTTCACTGGATTGAGGTTTGATGGGAGTTCAAATACGCTTGACTATTCAAGTAAGGCGCTGTAAGAGTTCTGTAGCAAGTTCAAAAGTTCAAGCTTAATAATAATGTTCATTGTCTTATTGCTGCAAGCGCTAACGCTTATGTCTTTTTCCCCTTAGGGGCCGGGGTTCGGAATGCCGGAGATATGGCGCCGACCCGAAGTGAAACGTGCAGTTCCAGTAAATGACAGGTAAGTTCTGGATGAGTGTTCGGGTAATGTCTTTGCATTCGCTCATTCAATGTCTTTGTCTTTTTTCCCCATAGGGGCCGGGGTCCGGAATGCCAGGAAGCGGCAGGACCCGAAATTAAATGGGAATGACCCAACAGGTAAGTCTTAGAAGGAAACTGAGCTTTTCCTATTCCCTTCCTTCTCTCACCTTGTGTTCTTGTCTTTTTCTCTCTAGGCTCTGGGAAGTGGCTGCGGATCCGGATGATCGCTGCTGAAGATGGAGGTGCCCAGGAAAGGTGAGTGAAATGCAGCGCTGCAGCGATCGAAACGAAATGCTTTTAAAATGATGTCTTCCCTTTCAGGATCGTAGGTGTGAAGTCTCCGTGATGCAGCTTTAGCAGGTAAGGTCTTCTTTCTCTCCAATTCTCTCTTAGCATGTGACCCAGGGTGCTGACAGGCGTGGCTGAAGTCCAGATGCAGGAGCTGACACGGTGAGCGTCCAGCTGCGAGGAGCAGAACAACGCGAAGCGTGAGTTGCTGATCGGGCGTGGTTTAAATAGCTTTGGAAGAAGTTCCAGGTATGTATCCTTCCACCGATCAGGTATGTATCCTTCCCCGACCACACCCAGGGGAAAGTAGTTCCACAGGTAAAGTAGTTCCATTCAGGCCTCAAGAGGGCCTGGATGTAGCAGCCTGGTCTGCATCAGGTAAGTGCACCTTAAAACACTTGAACACATGTCTAGCTTTATGAGCCTGGCGCCTAAGGCGCCAGGACAGCGGTCCAACATGAGCCTGGCGCCTAAGGCGCCAGGACTGTGTCCAAAGGGCCCCAGCTTGGGCCCGCTGGCACTTCCCTCAGGGGAAATGATGCCTGCCTCTGGGGTTGCTGGGTCGGACCTGGCTCCTTGGAGGTAGGCATCATGACACAAGGTCTCAGTTTGCGACCTCAACAAGTGGCAAGTTACATATTAGCTATGTACAGAAGTCAAGACGGCCATGTTGTATTTTGGAATGACATCGTCCACCATTTTAACTCACAGGGTGACTTTTACAAAGCGAATCCTAAAATGGCGGATTGGCCTAAAATGGCAGCTTACATTGATTTTAAGGTCAGGACCTTGCAACACGGATTCTTTCGCAAGTGACTTTCAAGCAGCTTGGCGTAGGCCAATATACATATATTTATTGCAATAGGAGGCACAATATAATTTCTCTTTTGACACCTTACCAGGTCCTCTCTGGGTCAGTCCTTGGAGGCACAGCAGCTTTCACATTGTGAAGGAGAGCAACAGCAATTCTTCTCATCCAGCAGGGCTTCAAGGTCAAGCTTCAGTTACTCTAGTTACTCGTCGTAGTGGACTTCAGCTTCTGAACACGATTCCTAGCAGTGAGAGGTCCCCAGATATACTGTTGATCTCCCATTCATTCTGCTGGGTCATACTCAAGCATCCAATCACGGCGAAGGGCATTCAGGTAGGCAGGCAGCCAATCAGGCACACAGTGCATTCAGGCCATTCACTTCTCTCCAGACACTCACAACAAGTTATGTGTATTGGTACAAGTACCCAGCCATTCAGCACTCCACGCTGCATTCATACCGGTTTCGGGCAGGGCTGTCTCAGTCATTGTGTCAAACACCAGATACTAGACACCCACAACATAGAATGCGTATTCGTCACACACTCCATTCACCCAGGTCCCACCCACAGGCGTACCCACAACATGCGGCCGTTAGGAAGGCTCCAGCAAGTCCGGTCAGAACTTCCCCACACTACCATATATGGAACTTCCACCCAAGTGCCGGTCAGGGGGAAGGGACAGAGTCAGGGAATCCCGGGACTTCGGGAAGATCAAAGTAACAGGCGATGGAAGGCAAGAGGCCTTGGGGGCCATTTTGTCTCCATCAGGAATCTACCGATTCCAATAACAGGGCCTGGGCATCCCAAAATGGAGGACGCTCAGGGCACCAGTCAATTAAGCACGGAGCTGCCACCAGCCCGTACCCTGCTCTGTCGGTCACGCACAGGTGCCCAAAAACATACACTAGGGGCACAGGGTTGCACCCCTACCCATGGGTGCCATAAGGGTATCCCATGGGTCTGTAAACCAAACCAAAAGAGAGAGCTGCACCGCCAGGAGTCCCACATGAACTCCTGCATGGAAAACACGTCAGAAAACACGATAAAAAGCAGTAAAGGACAAGGTTATGGAGGCCCTGTCCCTCCGATGCATTTCCAGCATCACACCCACATATATCAGGCAAATGCAAAAAAGAAAACAGCTGGGGGCCTGATAGACCTCAGAAACACATTAGAAGCAAAGGTGCTACGCACCCAAACTATCACCCGAATGGTAGACATATTTTCATCCAAATACTTCTCGAAGGCAGGGTACTAACTATAGGAGCAATATATGCGCCCAATACGGAACAAGAAGCATTTAGTCACTCGGTCATGGGGAAGTTTGAAAGTTTTAATAGAAGCCAGGATCCATCGAACACAATACAGGAAGAAATTACAGACATGGCACTAAATGATTTCTGGAGAGCGAAAAAAGGGAATGAGGTGGGATACACATGTTTCTCCCATGTACACTGTACATTTTCCAGGATAGACAATGTTTGGGGGACCCCCGGGGTACTGGAGTCACTAATGGACATAGAGGTAGATCTGATCTCTCTGTCTGACTATGCTCCCATCGAAATTAAGATAAATGGAGGGACAAGGGGAAGCCCATTGTGGTCTTGTAGATTCCCAAGGGAAATCCTATATGACACAGTTATACGAGAAACATTGAGGGAGAAAACCAGGGATCATTTTGAAAGTAACAATATGCAGGGCGTATCCATGGACAATGTATGGGATGCCTTTAATGGGGCGGTAAAGGGGGAAATCATCTCACTTAAAGCACAGAGGTCCAAAGAGCGGGATAGGTTTGTAAAATATATGTAGGCCCAATTGACAGAAGCCCAAAGAGAATTGGCAGCAAATAAGAATAGGGAGGATTATAAAAAGATAAAAGACCTCAATAGACAGTTAGAGCTGCTAAGGACAGTCAGGGCAGAGAAAACATTACTCAATTTAAAACAGCAATACTATATGAAGGCCAACAAGGCAGATAAACTATTTCAGAGAAAATTGAAACAACAAACCTCAAAGCGTAATATAGACGGAATAAATCAAACGGATGGCACAGTATCAACAGAAACAGAGGACATCATACATTCCTTTTTGACTTATTATAAACAACTATACTCCTCAGAAAGTCTGGGCCAAGAAACAATACAGGAATACATAGACAAGCTACAGATGCCAAGGGTGACCCTGGCTGATAGGGACATCCTAGATGGAGAAATAACTGAGGTGGAGGTGGAAAGGATGATAAAGCAACTCCCAAATGATAAAGCGCCAGGCCCAGATTGATATCCGGCGGCTTTTTACAAAATGCTAAGTAAAGACATTACACTGTTTCTAACAAAACTTTACAGCTCGTTCCGGCACACTGAAAGTATAACACGTTCAATGTCGGAGGTGAAGGTGATCCTCTTCGGGAAGCCAAATGAAGATCTAACAAATTGTGGCTCCTATAGGCCATAACATTATTAAATATAGACCCCAAAATATACACGGGATCTTAGCAGCCAAATTGAAAGATATACTTCCCTATGTGATAGGTCAAGACCAGTCGGGTTTTGTCTCCGGTAGACAAACCTGGCATATCACCAGAAGGGTCATATAGTTTATAGAGAAAATGGAAACTCAAACAGACCCCATCGATACTTATATCTCTAAGCACCGAAAAGGAATTTGACAGGGTGCAATAACCATACTTGTTCACAACAATGAAACACATTGGGTTTGGACCTAATTTTATAAGAATGGTACAAGCAAATTATAAGGATCCCTCGATACATTTATCCATCAATATACAACTATCCAACACAATACAAATAGAGCGGGGACAAGGCAGGGCTGCCCCTTGTCTCCCTTCCTATATGTGATCTATTTAGAACCAATGCTAGCCTAGAATAGACAAGACCAAAATATAAAAGGTATCCCGTTCGAAGGGGAAACCCAAAAGATGGTGGCATATGCAGACGATATGCTGAGGACGCTGGTAGAGCCAGAAACATCAATCACGGCACTAGTAGACTTACTGGGGATACAGGAAAGATACAGGAAAGAATCGCTTGGCTAAAAATAAATAAGTCAGAACTGCTAGAATTGGGCAAGGGGGCAACCAGCAGCTCCTCAGAATTTCTCTGCCTTCAGAAACACTGGAGGTAGCATCACCTATCTAGGAGTAAGACCTACCAACAAATGTGCACTTCTGCATAAAGCAAACTACCCAGACCTTCTAAAGAAAACACAAGATGACTTCTCAAAATGTAACCCCCTCCGAATTTCTTGGCTGGGACGTGTAACAAGGGTTAAGATGGTGACCATCCCCAGAATCTAATATACATTTTCAGTACTCCCAATTGCAGTCCTACAGACATTTTTTAAAACAATGAATTCACTTATTTCAATATTCATCTGGCAAAAAAAGTCCCAGAGTCTCCCTAAATATACTAATGGCTCTGAGGCAAAGTGGGGGGAAAGGACTACCTAATATAAACAGATATTACGAGGTTGCTGATTTGAGAGTGATGAGAGAATGGTACTCAGAAAGCAGGGAAAGGAATTGGGCCTGAATGGACAGGGCAGACAGCTAACCGGTTTATTGTGGCTACCAGGTAAGCATAGGCCTGAGTGTTAGATAGAGCACAGTGCTCCAGACAACGTGTGACATATGGGACAGATGGATAAAGAAAGGGCATCTATCAACATGCCCATCTCCTTTTAACCCTATGATTGGGAATCCCAGCTTCTCCCCGGTTTTAGAAAAGTTCAATATTCAGTGGATGGCAGGAATGGGGGTGCTTGAAGATTAGGGACATGGTGTGGGACGGGGAGGTAGCAACATTTGAAGAATGCAAGCCACATATGGGAATAAAAGAAACAGAAATATTTGAATACACACAGTTGAGACACTGGCTAAAACAACCAGAGATAGGCCACGCAGCAACAAGGCAATTGACGAAATTCAAAATATATTTAACTATACACTCAGGGGACAAACATCTCATTTCAAATATATACTTGCTCTTACAGGAAGGTACAGCCCATAAGATCTGGCCAAACTGGAAAGCCTGCGAGGGGACAATAGGTGAAGTCATTCCATGAGAGCACTGGGAAGGATTATGGAGGAACATTCCAAAGCTCACTAGGTCTATACAATGATGAGAGGCTTGGTACAGGGTGATGCTGCAATGGCACTACACTCCTCAAGAACTACATAGAATGTTTAACACAGCCTCCCTGGGATGCTGGATGGGATGTATGGGGAAAGGGAGCTGGAAGCATACATGGTTGGACTGCCCCAAAATCAAAGGATTCTTGGATGCCATTATGGGTCAGATAAAACACATAATTCCAGAACTACATACCCTTTCATTGGGAGAAAGCCTGTGTGCATTGCTAGACCCGGATGGGCTTTTAACCTCGAAACCACTAAAGAAAGCCTTGATGACAATGCTAGCAGCGGGATGGCTGGTGACAGCCAAAAACTGGAAACAAATAGACCCACCTACGGTGACGAACTGGCTACACAAATGCTGGGACATAGTGGCAATGGAATGGATCCCATACCGGATACAGGGAGAAGCAGAGAAATTCAGGAGTGATTGGGAAGAAGTGATAGAAAACCTAATGAGTGACCACATGCAACAATGGTGCCTGCAAAATATCAAAATACTAGATATAAAGTGACAATACATAGACATCAATTGGGGCCTCTAGGGGGCCTAAGAAACGCATATGACAACATCTATGCAAAGACACTGTGTGGACCCAGGGAGAAGGAGGAGGGAGGGACGGTGGGTTATGGGGGTTAGGGTTAGATTACATGTTTTGATTTGTTAAAGAAATGGCAATAAAAATGATCTTTAAAAAAAAGACGATAGGCCTGGTTCTGGATGTAGTAATATTACACCTAAATGTCATACTCCAGTCAGGCCTAGTTACTAGGGCCCCGTCCCCTGAGTTTTTACAATAGGGTTACCACCTTTGTCCAAAGCAAGTTTTTTATAACGTACCTCTATCCCTTTTTTAAAAAAAGCAACCTGTATTGTTAAATTTTTTTAAAGAATGTGATGCTGAAATTTCACAAATTATATACCCTTCTTTTTTGACTAGGGGACGATGGAAAGCTGTGCTGTGGATTTTAAGACTGTCAAGCTGTTCGGATTTTAACATGATGTGCATTAACCTACGTGCCAATCTTGCCAGGTCAAAAGATGACACTGATCATTTAATTTCTTCAAATGTTATTACTTTTAGAAACGGCTGTAAAAACATTCCTGGCATCATTTTAAGCTGTGAAAGCCAGTGAATCATTGAAATAGCTCAGTTGGTTAAGAACCTTCAGCAAAGATCTGGATGTAGCTTTAGGATAAATTACTGCAGCAGGCACATTCACCCACCAAGCTGACATGCCAAAAGAAAGTCACAGGGAGAACATCTCAGAGTGATTATTTAACCATTTTATAAAGCACACACCAATAACAGAATGGTCTGTTGAAATTTATAAGAAACATTGCCATTATTGCCCAACCAAATTAATTGTATAGGAGCAAGAAAGTTTAAAAGCTGGTTTAGGCACATCTCGCATTAAGATGGCTCTTCCCAGTCCCTACCAATCTTTTCTAGGAATAGGCCAGCCATACAATCTTGCCAGATGTTTTGTCAGATAAGAGGCGACGCCAGGTAAGGCAACTGGCAATAGACTTTTCCCCGTTCCGCCTATCCTTTCACAGAGGCTGAACTGTTATTAAATTTCCCATTTTTATCTTTGTTGTTGCACTTGTTAAGCATATTATACAGCAATCCTATACATATCTTGCTCACATACAGAACAGTGAAGCTTAATTTTCCCAATGGAAATTCAGATCTGCAAGTAACAGGCTTGAATGTTAACGTTGGCTTGGGGCCGCGAATGCTGTAACTCTCACTTGAAGTGGGATTGCTTGATAGATCTACAGAGGGGGGGCTACATTGCAAGTCATCTTGCCCTGACGTCCCTGACTGTTCATCCAACCACGGTTTGCATTCTGGGACTTAGCTTTTCCCATAGCTCTCAACTCACACGTTTTTGGCGGGTGTCACCCGCCTTGTAAAGGGCTGACTCACCCGCCAAGTCTCCGGAACGCCCATTCATTCCAATGGGCTTCTCACCCGCCAAAAATAAAATCGGGTGATTTCACCCGCCTTTGCAAGACAAATGGTTGAGAGCTATGTGTGGACCACAAATCAAATGAAAATTGGCTCGAAGCAAACACCACCAGTCAGCTTCTTTTCCCGTTCCGGACGATTTATTCTCGGCGAACTCACCGGAAATCGGTCACTGTGCAACAAGATACATCCAGTTTGCTTGCCGCGAATAAATCAGCCGGAAACGCGGAAGTGGCGACAGATGGATGCGGAAGGTAAGGGGGGTACTGGGTTAGTTGTGGGTGTGTTGTTGTATGTATGTGTGTGTGTGTATGTATCAATCTGTGAGCGTGATTGAGGGAAAGAGGGTGGGAGGAGGGAGAACGGGATGTATAGTGGGCCGGCCGGGGGTGTCCCCGTAGCACACATGGTAAGTAGTGGGGGGAGGGCAGGGGAGATTATGGAGTTGAGGGGTATCACGCGCATAGGTGGATGGTGAGGAGGGGGCGCACAGTGGAAATGATGTTCCCCGCAGCACCGAGATCGGACTCAGTGAACCGCGATTTGATCAAATCGGCCTGCGGGGAAACATCGTAGGACCTCTTTTCCACCACTGCCTCTTTACTCTATGCAGTGGTTGCGAAGCAGAGATGTATATTCCCTCACCCCATGTCAGTCAGGTGTGAGTAGTGCTTCCTGTGCTCTAGCTCTGCATTCTGGTATTCATAGTTTTGATTCTCATTTATCATTGCAGAGCTGTAAGTGACAGCATGCAAAAAAGGAGGCAAGCCTGGATGTCCTATTACCCTGCAACATACAACAGCTTGAGGTGTGTGAAGCTTGCTGTGGGTTGGTTGTATTATTAATAAGCGTTGCTTGCATTTTTAATTACTGAAAACCTGCATCCCGCATATTGCTTTGCATAGGTACATGTGCAGTTTTACAAAACAGTACTTTTTTTACTTTCAGAAAGGAGCCCGCTTTGTAAATTGTTCTAAATATACAGCTGGCCTTTTCTTTCACAAATAAGCCACACAGCTGGTGAGACCTGTAGTCTGGATTTGGCTTTAAAAGGAACATGTGCCGTCACATTTATCAGCCCCAACATTAGCACTTTGCATGAAGAGTTGTCTTTTTTGCACTTGAACGGGTCACTGAAGGCAAGCTAGCCTCCATGACCCATTTTCCATTAATTGTTGCCTAATGGACACCGCTTATCTGACAAACGAGCTGTACATCACAGTTCCAAGGAACACCACAACACTAAAATGCAATTGATAGCCGGCAGGAAGCCCATTTGTGGCTGACGCACGCCTTAAATAGGCCGTTCCTGCTACGCCCCTGGCTTCTGAGTCTTGAAACTCTGAGATATCCCTCATAGTTTGTCAGCCAGATATAGCTCTCAAAATACTGTTAGTCAGGACTAAATCCAGGTGTGTGACACTCTAGTTTACAGAGTCAGAGCTAGCCAGCGCACCAAGCCTGCTCCTCTTGCTCCCCCTCGCAGGGACTCCGCGCATACACTGTGCACCGCAGCTTCCGCCGCCGCTGTCGCCGCCGAGAGCTCTTCAATCCTTTGCCAGCAGAAACATTGCTCTGGTTTTCAGCTTCACCTTTAAATTGTTTATGATCAGTGCCGAGTGGGATGAAGGCAGTGGGCCTTCCAGTCATTTCTGTAATGTAATATTCATATTTATAAAATATTCATCTCCATTCCGGCAGCTGAGATTAGCCATGTCCCGCAGTCCAGGCTCAGGAGTGGCTCCAGGCTGGGAACCACAATGGAGCTTTTGCATAACATCTGACAAGCTTCGGAAGTGTTCTCTGCTCAGTTGAATCCCTGCCATCTTGCTGCTAACCAACTCATTGGGCTTTCTCGTGTCGATCCCCAGCCCCTGAAGTTTGGTCTAGTGTTGCCCCTTGCTTCTCACACTGGCATCCTCTGACCCTTGTGTTTGTGCAACCTCTGGGAGTGCTAGTACAGTATTTTGGACTGTGAGGACAATGGTGAGGTAGATATCTTGCGGTCGTTATTGAAAAGCCCGATAATAATAACCTTAATTGCTTACTGTCGTTTTGCCATTTGTGGCACTTTAAATAAGGGAGACCATAAATGTAACAGCTCCTCTCTCCTCACTTTACTCGTTGTCAGGACATATCATAGATAAACCACAATGACAGGCCTGAAGAAACCACCATCGGTCACGTTGGCAGCACTTTGCATTGCATCCGGTGACCAATAGAGGTCAAACACATAGTTATTTTTAATTTATTTTTTCGATTTGTTAAGTGCACTAGCAGCCCAAGGACATTGAGGCACTGTTGCAAGAAAGTGTCTTAGTTACAAGTAAAAGTGCTTGGTTATCATTCCAAATTCATTGTGCTCAAGATTGATGTGCCGACCCTACTACTTTTTGAGCCCTGTACTGAAATGTTGTACTGTATGACAAATGAAAATAGAGCAGTCCAGGTGGTATAAGTCTAACAAAGACACTGCAAGTGTTTGGTTTAGAGTGCCACTTTGATGAATTATCATCTTCAAGGGCGTGGAAGCGTAGCATTTTTGAATTCCATACATCAAATGATGTGGGTAATTCTGTTTTAAAAGGGTAATTTGGTAATCAGACTTTACCCTTATCCCCCTTTCAAAATTCTCCAAACCAAAATGATAGCGCACACAGGTGCTTTGACATAACCAGTCTACTGACATGGCAGGGCCAGCTCTGTAGTGGCCCAGAGGAGGTTCAAAGGTTGCTCGTGCATACCTGACAGCTGCTATGACACAAAGTAATTGTCTGCACATCTGGTGCAAATTTTAATAATTGACTGCCTTAACGAGTCTGGTGGCAAGTACATCTCTAAATATAACTCATGCCTGGTTGTGACTTGGTGACTGATAAAGAGCCCACAATTATGAAGCCACATCCATATGATATCACACCAATCTCAACTCTGTGAGTAGGGCTTAACCCAGCAGCGTATTTAGGCTTTCCGATGCCATAGGCCCAAATGAGTACATCTGCCCCCTCCGAACTTTACTCCACCTTTGCCAGACTCTGCACCTTCACGAGATTCTGCCCCTTTAACAAACTCTGGGCGCGTTGTCCAAACTATGACCCCATTTTGGCTCTATAACATTTTTAAGGTTGTAGGGATTAGGAAGTTCTTGCTTCCTCTCTATTCATTCAAGCCTGTCATCTTCTATGTTATGTTAGTTGAAAGAGTGTTTTCAGGTGGAAAAGGCAGTGTGTTCTACAGTTGAGTGTACTAGAGGTAATTGTTATGGCTAATTGTCTACTTTCGGTTAGGCCAGGAAACAATCTTTTAGAGGAAGCGATAAGAACATAAGCTGTCTGCCAGCTGGACACAAGTGAGAGAAGGTTGGAACGAGGAATTTTGGTTTCAATGCTAATATCTGGATTTTCTCAAAAATTGCCTGCTGTCACTCTGTGAGAAGCACCTAGACTGGTCTGTATTAATGCAACATAAATACATTTCTACATCCGGTCTTGTCAAATGGTAAAGTTTACATATGAAATATATGCAAGTGGTGGAAGAAATAAAACTTTATTTTGTGCATACCCATAAGAGTACAAAAACAATCATAACAGCACAAACACAACAGAGCTCCATTCATTTGATACAGAATATAAAATAGCAAAATAAAAATACATGTAGCAATAAAACCGTTCTGAGTTCCAGAGCTTGCTCGACATAGATATCGATTTTTAGAGCAGAGTTAAGATCTGGTGACGATAAAATCATATTAAAAGCTGCACTTGCGCTTCTTAACCCCCAATTCCTAAGCAATGGACAAAGATATTTACGCCGCAACTGGACACATAAAGAGCATGTTAATAAGAAATACAACAGATAATCCACATCATGTTGATTGCAAGGACAACTATTCTAGCCTTGCATCCTGTTGTCCAGCAGGGTACCTTTCGCAGGTGGTACATGCACATCTTATAACAATGTTGAATAAAAATAACTCATCCCTATTCTCATGGTTACAGCTCTGGTGTTAGCAGGGGGCAGAATGGAAACAAGACAAGTTACCTGGTGCAGTCCATGTACCTCCAATCCCTTGGGCTGAAAAGCCATTACAATATGGCAAAAACACAAGTGAAGTTTGGAAACTCTGCCGGGCATAAACACCCGAGTAGAGTAAAGAGAGTTGGAGAGGGTTCTTGGAACCTTTGGCTGTGCATTGTCACGGTAGAGAAATGGATAAGTGCGATCCTGAACATTCATCTGAGCATTCCTTGTAACTGCACAATGCAGGCCCTTTTTTAAAAAAAATGAAATGGTACATATTGTTAACATCATTGCTGTTTATGCAATTGTTCAAAATACCCAACACTCCGAGAGTAAAATTGAGCAATGAATCGGGCGTTCCAGCGCAATGTTACCTTTGTGGGCGTGGTTTAGGCTATGGGTCTTGCTGGCTTGCGTGTAAGGTAATTTAAAATGTTTAACTCCGTAGAGTTGGTTGGACTGTACAATGCATAGGAACATTTTGAGATTTGTGGGTGAGATTTGTGGGAGATTTGTACAGATTTGTGGGTGAGTTGAACCAACAGAGGACCCTCCTAGGCCTTTGTTTTTGTTAATTTTGTTGGTGTCTTGGACCCCCTGCCCCAGCCTGCACCCCTCGCTTCTCCGCTTCCCTTTCCTCCCTCCTCCTGCCTCCCAGCCCACCCCCGGGCCCTGATTGGCCAAAAGACTCTGCCTTTCCTGGGCTAGTATCGAGCCCAGCTCCCTGCTCGCCTCCTTTTCTCCAGGCGCCGCAGGTGAGTTGAACCAACAGAGGACCCTCCTGGTCCTTTGTTTTTGTTAACTTTGTTGCTGTATTGGTCCCCCTGCCCTGGCCTGCACCCCTCGCTTCTCCACGTCCCTTTCCTCCCTCCTCCCGCCTCCCAGCCCGCCCCCGGGCCCTGATTGGCCAAAATACTCTGCCTTTCCTGGGCTAATATCGAGCCCAGCTCCCTGCTCACCTCCTTTTCTCCAGGCGCCGCAGGTGAGTTGAACCAACAGAGGACCCTCCTGGTCCTTTGTTTTTGTTAACTTTGTTGGTGTATTGGTCCCCCTGCCCTGGCCTGCACCCCTCGCTTCTCCGCTTTCTTTTCCTCCCTCCTCCCGCCTCCCAGCCCGCCCTCGGGCCATGATTTCCCAAAAGGCTCTGCCTTTCCTGGGCTAGTATCGAGCCCTGCTCACCTCCTTTTCTCCAGGTGCCGCAGGTGAGTTGAACCAACAGAGGACCCTCCTGGGCCTTTGTTTTTGTTAATTTTGTTGGTGTCTTGGGCCCCCTGCCCTGGCCTGCACCCCTCGCTGCTTTGCTTCCCTTTCCTCCCTCCTCCCGCCTAACTTTGCCCTATGTCACATCTAGATAGGATTGTGAATGTTAGCATTTACTACACCTAGATGGAACTTGCATGTGCCACACGTAGAATTGAGAACATTAGCATGCGCCGCATCTAGATAGGATTGTGAATGTCAGCATGCGCCATACTTAGATGAACCTGTGAATGTTAGCACGTGCCACACTTAGACGGAAATTCCTAACTTTGTCCTGCGTCTAATCTAGATAGGATTGTAAATGTTGACATATACCACACCGAGATAGAACTTGAATGTTAGCATGTGCCACACGTAGAATTGAGAACCTTAGCCTACGCCGCATCTAGATAGGATTGGGAATCTTAGCATGCGCCATACCGAGATGAAACTTTAAATGTTAGCATGTGCCACACGTAGAATTGAGAACATTATTAGCATGTGTCGCATCTAGATAGGATTGTGAATGTCAGCATGCGCCATACTTAGATGAAACTGTAAATGTTAGCATGTGCCACAACGAGATGGAACTTGAATGTTAGCATGTGCCACACTTAGAATTGAGAACATTAGCCTGCCCCATATCTAGATAACTACTGTGAAGTTTAGCGAGTGCCACACTTAGACAGAATTATGTAGAGCAGCAAGTATTACACTTGGACAGAACTGTGAATGTTAGGATGTTAAATGTCATATAACCCACTAACCAATATAAGCTTAAACTCTCCGCATACTTATATCACTCAAAAAAACTCACACAACCGTCTCTGGCACAACACCAGACTGCAACAACACATAAGCCGCACCAACAGCACACGCGGACTGACACCGATCCAATACTCGCACCAAAGCTCAGCACCCGGAGTCTACCGAGTTGAAGCTGCCAACAGTACACCACTCCTCTCACTATCCTACTCCCTCTTCACCTCACTAAGCCACCCCATCTTCTCCTTTACAGATCCTCCAGAGCGCCTGGGGACCAATTCCGTTGGTGACGGTGTGCTATATAAGTACCTTTAACATAACATAACATAACATCTGAAGGACTGTTTGAAGTACTGTTTCACAGTAAAAGTCCTACTTTGTATTTCAAATATAATGAATGTAAAGATTACTTATAAGCATCACAGTTATGCATTGTGTGACATACTTTGCAGTTGGTTTTCCTGGTAGTACGGCGTGTGCAGCAGAATGGCATCAAAGACACATGATAAATCCAGCAGGGATGCCATTTGCCTGCTTAGCACTGTAAAGATGGCTGAACGGATGCCATTTTAACTTCTCTATGATCTATTTCATGCTTGCAACTTTTGGGCGGCCACAGACCTCTCATATGTGGGACTGGGAAGGAAAATCAGTGCTTGCTTCTGAACATCATTTTAGTGTCACCTCTTGGTGCTCTGTGCTTCCCTTAAGCATAGGCATGAGTTTAATATTGTAAAATGAGGCATCATTTTTAACCTTTACGTTTCTGAAGGGAACACACTAATTTTTGCAACAGTTTAAAAATGCATGTCCTGTGTTTGAATATAAAAGTGATTAAGAAATCCAAAGATAATGTGAAGTGGCACCAATAAAACCAATGTGGATTTGCCTGTTTTACATATTAAAAAGCATTTTGGGAAGATAAGAATGATCAAAGAGCTTTATATCTGTCTTATATGTCTGTGAGAGTTGTATGACTGAATCACTAAATGCCTAAGCACACTGGGTTTGGTACACAAGATTTTATTTTAATAAACAAAATTCACCCTAGCAATAAAGCTTTTGTAAATATCAAGCATATATACAAGTCTGACCATCAAGGTCCTTAGCTGTCAGAGAGGAATGACTGCAAACAGTTCTAAATGACTCACAGTGTTGTGTATCAGCCATACCCAGAGAAACATAATAGGCTTTATATTAAAAACATTACAACCAGTAAAGTGAATATGAACAACAATAAAAAGCTGCTCCTCTGGCAAGGCCTGGGCCTAGTCAGCATTGTCTATGGCTTAACCATGATATGTGGTGTCTAGGCTAAATGTCTCCACCGCTGTTCAGGACGCTGCCTCCTTTGATTATGCCTTTGTGAAGAACACACCGTCCCCAAGGGCAAGTCCACTTGCCCAGGGAACAGCCCTTCAGAGGCAGTTGATCACTGGAATGTCTTTGAAACTAGCCAGCAAGGGCAGGAAACAGAGTTATAGAGGAAAGGTAGACCTGGAGAGGGGTTCCACCATCTTTCGTTCAGGTTCTCTTCCTTTTTGCCTCCCCCTCTACTTAATGAAAGTAAGGCATTCTATGTGTGATTTCATAAGGAAAATGTCATTTGTTACCTCAAAAGGGATTGGACCCTAAGAGCAGGCTTGCTTCGGGTCAATTCCCTGTGGCATTTTGAATATAAAAGGAGGGGGGCACCCCCTCATTCTTTGATTTATCTTTAGAAGATCAAGAGAAGAAGGATACACCTTTGGACCATAGAGGTGAAGACAGAAGAGAACTCTGTCCCTTAACCATCCAAATGGCACAGTGGGGGTGGGGGGGCTGCTGCTGTACGAAGGCGCCTCACTGCTGGCTACACTGGAACCAGGTCCCTTCTCACTGGAAGTAAAGGATGCCCTGCATGTGCCAGCCAAGCTCCCTGTAGTGCGAGTGCAGAGCAGACGTACTCACCCTGTCCCTGCAGACCCTGGATACGGCCTCTGGGCCCTGATTCCTACATTAACCCGCTTGCTAGATCCAGCTGACCAAATCACCAACCTGACGTGGAATCACCACCTGGGGAAGCACCTAGAAGCCTGTCTCAAAGCTGTTGAGCCTCAAAGACAAGGCTCTGATACTGTGCGGTGGCTCTGTCCCCCGGGTCCACCTTTGGTGCTATAGTGACTTCTAAGCTTTCTTGTCTGCCTTTTCCTTGTAAGACATTCTTAAACATTGGCATTGTGCCATTTAGGTGCCTGAACATGAAACTTGAGTGGACATTCTTTTATTTTGGAATCATTGTACTTGGGATGTTTGGGTTGTTACTGTCATCAGTGTACACCCCTCTTGAAGCTGTAGCCTGCCCTTGGACTGCACTGCCATAGCTTTCGGGATGTGCATGTTTTATCTTTTACCAAACGCCGAAACCCGAGTTGGCATTACTTACATTGCATATCATGCCACCGATGTGTTGTACAAATCCCATTTGCCACATGTTACAGAGTATTGGCCCACAATATTTTATAGGTTGGTATCCATTACAATTTAAATGTGTTAGTTATATTCTACCATTTCTTGACTGGATGTGTCATTGTTTTGTTGAGTGCTGTTTGATTGTGGATGGATACTAGTTGATTTGTATTCCTCGGTTGGGCGTGTTGTTAATGAGAGTGGGTGAATGTTCCCTTCCCCCTCTATGTGTAACTGTATTATGTTCCTTATTGATTGTGTTGTACTGTGTTGGGTTACATAGGAAATATCTGAGTGTTGTGTACTAATCATTTACCTATTCTCCATTAGCCCCAGTGTCTGTGTTTTCCCTTTTTCTGTATTAGTTTCTAAATCATGCCATGGACTCTCTTGCTTGGGTTCTATTGTTGATTCCCACTGATGTGAGGAATTCGACCATCTGCACGGTGGGTGTGCGCTCGCATGGGTTTTGGTCCAGGGGGTTGTTGGAGGACCTCTAGGCAGGGCCTTTTCCTCCTTCTTCCCAGGGTCCGAGCAATGGTAGGGGCATGAGGATGCCAGTCGCAGTTGCGGCTGCGGGCAGAGCCTTGTGAGCATTTTGGAAGGTGTGTTCCTTTGTGAGGCAGGAAGAAGTTTCCGAATGAAGAAGACTCCAGATCAGAATGAGCCTTAAGGGCTTTCGAAAGGGAAGAAAGTGACGTCCTAGTGTTAAAAGCAGTGATCAGCAATTAGCAAATAAATGAGCCAACTTAGCAGGAAAGTATGTAGTGGTGTGAAGACAGTCATGGTAAGGTTATTAAGAAGTGTCCTTTGGTGTCATAATAGGAGGAGAAATGGGGAGGGTAATTGAGCCAAGAGCAGGGACGGCATCAGGCCCTTTCAACCTTTTCAAATTAAAGGGGAGGGGTGGCAGCAACTTCCCCTATGTTGTCAGTCAGCAGTCTTGTAACACAGCAATATATTAATTTCTCTATTTTCGTTCTGAAGCTTAAAACATGTGCTTTACAGCACTCGCATTACAAGCTGCGTTTTCTCTTTTCACGCGATATACAAAAGTGTTATCACCTCATTGCCTTCTAACACTGGTTCCTCCACTTCAGCCCCTTGCTGACAAAGAAAGGTTTAGAGCTCTTCAGTGTGCCTTTAGTGTTTAATCTCCCTGCTGGCTGGCTCTCTCGTGATAATCGGCGGCTATTAACCTTATCGTTGTCGCCATTGTATAGTATGCACTTCACGGGTGTCTCAGACTGTTTTCACTCGCAGCAGGGGGCCCCCGCCCATCATGTTGAAATGGGCCCCCACACATCTTCTGCCGGGCCTGGCCCACATGTATACCATCTATCACTAGCAAAAGTGGTTTTCCGGCCTCGACCCTGTACCCTGGCCTAATTGCTCTCTCCATACATATCGATCTTCACCTCCTCGCCCACTCCAATTCTAAGCTCTGCTAGGACCCTTTTGAGGGCTTGGGCTTTTCCCCCATGGGACCCGCCCTATATTGACTTCTAATGAATCTTGCACTACCCTAACAGGTTATTGAGTGTGCATTGTTTGGATGCTGCAAATTAAAAAGTCGAAACAAAGGAAAACGACTGAATGAATGTGCGTCCCTCTATTCCACCCTCCGTCTCCTCAGTGTTCTTCTAAGTCTCACAGATCGACTTCCAGGCATATCACGACACTGTGTGTGCTCCTGAAAGCCAATGCATCCCTGCTTAAGGGAGCCCAGGCACTCATTTCAATTGAAAAAGCATTGATCATTTTTACATTAATGAGGTTCTTGCAAGTTTCCCATAGTTTCGTTATTGTGTTTTTGCTTGTTATGAAGTCCTATATTTTTTGGCAGAGCTCCACCGAACCCCTCATTCCCTTCTCCATGTGCTTTCGCCATCCCCGTGATACTTGCAGGCGTGCTTCTTCGGGTAGTCCTGTGCCCGTTTCTTTTTCAAAGCCCTATTTCCCTGACCCTTTACTCTGCTCACAGTAGAAGCACACAGTTTGGGCGATTGTGGGATACAACATGTAAATTCAGATGCCAGCGGTCCTAGTGCAAAAAGAAAATAAATGTTCACAGCTTTTTTTGCACCAGGGCAAAGTTTGTCCTAGTACCAATACCATTCCGTATTAGCACTGGGGCAAACTTTGCCCTGACACAAAAATGCACTGAAAATGTATCTTTTTTGCACTAGGACAATTTCTGTGCTTACAACATGCCAAACTGCACTTGTCATGGTGCAATCGTTTTCTAATATGTCCCAGTGTTATTAGAAATAGGGCAAACTTTGCCTTAGTGCTGATACTGTGCAACTTTGCACTTGCACCGGTGCAAAATGTCTGTATTCTGGCCCCAGGATGTTCTCTGTAGTGTGCGCTATATAAATGATTTGACTGAAAGCATCAGTCGACCAAAGTCAGATGAGACTATTTCGGAAAATCATCTTACCAGATACTCTACCGATTTACAAGCTGATCCAGGTAGAACTCAATCAAAGGCGCTGCAAGGCATTGAACAACTGGGAACAAAAACTTACAAAAAAGCTATCAGACTTGGCCTGTTCAGCAGAGGACCTCATCCTGAATCCGAACAGAATTAAGACAAAAATAGCCCAAGAAGATTGGATTCAAACTGGCGAGAAAGCATAGGAAATAAGCTACTTGCCCATCTGCCAGCAATAACAAACAAACTTAATCAACCCATGAATTACTGCATAAAATTCCCCAACAAAAAAAATGCAGAAAACATTTATGAAAATAAGATTTAATCAAATGCCAACGCAGGAAATTATAGCCATCCGTACGAAAACTGAATCACGATCTTGAGATTCTGTTCAGAACCAGAAACGGTGGAAACCTTAAGACATTTACTTTTGAGTTGTCCCAGAACTGCATTTTTGCAGGAGGCCTACCTGCTACCCCTGATGTATGATGTATCGCTCCGAGAGGAAGACACATGGTGGTGCCGTCTGATTGCAGGAGATAAAACCAAATGGTCAACAGCGGCTGTAAAGATTTTAGAAGCAGCATTGAGTTTAAACCAGAATCCGCCAATTAACCAAGTGTGACTAAAATGAATCTTGATGTTTCTGTTAATCCGGACATTACTTGTTCTTCATGTTTTTATGCTTGCTGGTTTTTCTCTCCTTTTCATCTTTTTTTTCTTCATCTTTTCCTACCCACCCTTTTTTTTATATTGTGTTTTCTATGTGAAACAACGTCTTGTAAAAATCAAATTGTTCTTTGATTACAAACAAGTAAATAAATTAAAAAAAAAAATGATTTCACTAACTCTATTTGAACTCCTCATCAAATATGGTCCCTTGATTTGAGACTTTTGATTAGGGCTTGGAGTGGGCAGGGTCTGCCCTTGAGTTGAGACTTTTGATTAGGGATTGGAGTGGGCTGGGGTTGCAAGGGCACAGCTCCAGCAGTCTCCAAAAAGCTTCCCACAGCACCCAGGGCTATGAAAAATGATGCAGCAACATTTTTCCTCAGGGCCAGCCAAGAGCCTGAAAGCTTGTACAGGAGAAGCTGTGTTCTCTTTCGGCAGGTCAGCCAACACCACATGCTCAGAGGCTGAGTCTGTCCAAATGATTGAGTGACTCGTGGTTTCCAAACATTGTACTGTTATCACAACTGTAACGAGCATCACAGTCAATGTGCAATATGCGTTGAGAGGGTTGCAGGCTTGAATCACTGTCACAGACATATTTGTCAAATCTGAAAATGTGTGGTGATTCTTATGTTCCCAAAATGCTCTTATTTTATTCAAAGCAGCCAGTAATGTTATTGGTGCTATTTTTTCTCCTCCCCTTTCACATAGGTAATTTCAGGGCATGAGGGCCCATTTCAAAGTTATGTGGCCCCTCCCTTAACGCCTCTGAGGCATCTTTCCGGTGCATAAATTATAACAGAGCTGGTTCCTAACGCAAACTCCATTGGGGGATTTGCCCAGGCGCACCACAGAGGGTGTATAACATGAGCACCACCTTGAACCTCATTGTCCCCAAGCATATTCTCTGTCCCGCACCAAAGAGCTGAAAGCAGGGTAAAACATGTCAGTGGTACGTTACCGCCTTTTAAAGAGGCGTGTCTTTGGCCAGCAGATGCACATTTAAAGTGGCGCAACCTTCCATTTGTGAAGACTGAGGCGGATTCCACCTGAGAGACTATAGTGAAGAAACAATCATTCAATTCCAGGAAGTGATTTATTTACCAACTGAGCCAGAGAGTTATTTACAGGATGCACACTGGATGAAAACAAGACCACCCAAGACAATGCTGTGGGGCGACGGCCCTTGCCTAAGCCACCTGTGCCCCCTTTAGGCCATGGCCAGCACTATTTAGGCCACGCCCTGCACTTTGGCCACACCCACTGTTAACATTCCCTGCTCACTTTCGCATTCCACTTAAAGGACTGCTTTTGACTGTGTGTGTGTGTAGACCCCCCCCCTCCCCCAAACACCCTCCGAACCTCACCAGAAACGTAGAAATGCAGCATCCATCATTCTAATGTATCTGGCTCGTGAAAGCCCCACACAATCACGTCGCCCGCATGCCTTTGAAATGACTGGACTCTCATTGCTGCAAAGGCATCTTTAGCAATGGACGATGCAGCTGCAGAGCTGAAGTCGCCCTCCTCCCAGCTGCCTGCCTCTAAATGGCTGGCTTAAACAGCTGTCAATCAGAGCACAATCTGCCCATCTTTAAATCCCAGCAGTGCTGCTTTGCTACTGACTCAGTAGAAGTGGGAGGTGGGAGCCAATTCCCAGAACGGCTGTTATCAGCTCGAATGGATTTTAAGCACAAATAGAAACCTCATGATTCTTGAGGGTGTAGAATGTGCTGTTTCTAGAGACAGCCCCGTGCGTCCTCCCCTAGTCCTATTTGGTGAATTTGTGAAGCAGAGGGCCTTACATATTTTACCTGAATCAGCGCATATAAAACAAGCAGGCGCCATGTATGGGCACACTTAACAGTCTAGGGCACACTTTACAGCACACAATTACGACGGCCGAAAATGCCGACTTTATTTTTTTTGTGGGGGGGGGGTTATTGAATATAATATTAATATGAGAGGGTCTGCGGGGGTCTCCCCCCGCATATATATGTGGTGTAAAGGTTTTTTTTTTTTTAAATCGGCATTTTCAGCCATCGCAATAATCACATAGCTCCACTAGACCTGTACCATTATCCACAGAGTCTACCCACAGTGACTGCTTGATGCTCACCTGCAACTACATTATCTCACTTAACCTTTGTTGAGTGCCAACCCACGGCCATCCTCACACTATTTGGCATACTTCAACACTCTGAACCTAATAGCCCCCTTTCACGAGCAGATGCCCTGCCCCTGTCTACTTCCAATAGAACCTCTACACTAATCATGTATCTGACCTAATTACCTAGCCATGTACCTCCTCACTATTAACATTGCACGTATACTGCCATTGATCAGCTCTCTCTTCGCATTCACACTACCTCTACATAATACTACCTCCATGGATAACCTCCATTTATACAGCACTCTGACTATAGTTAACACAACCACGGTTACGCCGCACAAACATCGGCTTACTCTCACTATGACCACTCTACTTCCACAGTCGGACTGCATTATACCAACCAAATTCTTGCCACCCTTTCAACCAACTCCCAGCATACCCACCCCCAACATGCCCTACCTGCCCATTATCACCAGCTCAATGGATCCATTTATACACCACTAGACTCACACCCAACCAACCTTGTTCCACGACCCTCAGAAATTCTAGGCTAGGATCTAAACTGAAACTGGCCCATCAACCGCTAACAATCAACAGTGCCAAACCTAATACTCGTATCTCACCAAAGATGATAACCAAACTAAAGTCTAGCAATAGTACTCCTACCAACAACTTAACGGGACAGAATACAGTGTGCTATCCATCCAACCACCTGTTATGGACACTCCTCATATCAAAGGTGCTTTAATAAATGCCAGATCCTTGGTAGCTCATGCATTAGGAATTGCTGACCTCGTTGTCTCAAACCAACTAGATTTCCTAGCTATAACCGAAACATGGCTTCATGCAGCTGCAGGCCCATCTCTATCACTAGCTATACCACAGTCGAGAATGAGGAAAAAAGTTCTAATATCTCCACTAGATACAAATCTGAGATCCTGCAAACTAAAAGAGACACGTATAATGATAGAATCAATAAAGCCAATTCAAACACCAGATAACTCTTCATCATATTAAGAGAACTAGAGTTTCCCACGCCTCCAACTGAAGTATGTACGAAGGACAAGTCTTGGTGCACAAATATCCAAGTAGCGCTCTCTGATAAAGTTAATTTGCTATAAAAGAAAATTGAAACTAAAAAACGCAATCTCTCGGGGGATATCCCCTCGTAAAAGTCGCAGGCGACTCTGACAAAACCATGCAACCAATTTAAATTCACCCCAGTCTCCGTTCATGTAGTCAAGAATATAATAGCCTCTCTTAAACCATCCAGATGCCAGGGGGGCTCCTGTTCGGCACCAACAATCAAAGAGGTAGCTGGTGAACTAGTGCCATTCATCACAACATTAATAAACTCTTCCTTCGCTACCTGCACTGTCCCGACTAACTTAAAAGATGCATAGGTCTTACCACTATTAAAAAAAAAAAAATGACCCTAACATCCCAACCAATTACAGACCAATAACGACCGTTCCATTTCTTCTGAAAATACTAGACAGGGCGGCCTACTTGCAGATCCAGGCTTACCTTGAAGCTAACAATTTGCTTGGTCTACGACAGTCAGGTTTTAGACCTAAACACGGAACAGAATCAGCCCTAATAGAGTTGAAAAACCAAATGGACGACATCAGGGACAAAGGAAAACTTGCCCTCCTTCTCCTTTTGGATCTCTCAGCCGCAATTGACTTAGTTGATCACAACGTTTTATGCAATCACTTAAAGTCAGCTGCCCACTTTTATGCCAAAGCCACTGCCTCAATACAATAATTTCAGGATAATCTAACTACAAAGGTCTTCTCATCAACGGCCTCAGCTGAGCCTGTACCCATTACTTGCGGAGTACCACAGCAGTCATGTGTCTCCCCGACGATGTACAATATTTTTACTAAGCCTCTTTTTGACGACCTTGTCAATCTAGGTGTCACTTACACCAACTATGCTGATGACACCCACATTCTCATACCCATCACCGGCGATGACACTACCGACTCAACTTTGCTTAACTAAATATAGCTCATCATCCAAGTATGGATGGTCACTCATGGCCTCTCTCTTAACGATGAAAAGACAGAACTCCTGCTATGGGCTCTACTGTAAGACTAAACAAACTAAGTAGCTAATTCAAATCATTCAATATTGACGGTAACAATTTGAAAGTCTCCAAGGAGGTAAAAACCTTGGGTTTTTATCTTGACTCAGCCTTAAACTTGAAAACACAATTCAATGCCACAGCCTCTTCCATAGCATACACGTGTAAGCAAATCCATGCCTGCAAACCCTTCTTCTCAACATCTAGCTGCACTACCCTGGCCAGGGCATTAATCCTATCTAAAATAGACTACTGCAACGCCCTATACCTAGGGTCGAGCAAACACAATGTCGACAAACTGCAAATATAGCAAAATAAGGCCTTAAGATCTGTTTTAAACATTCCTAGAACGCAGCACATCGCAGCTGTCAGACGTAACATTAAATGTTTATCAGTTAAGGAAATAAATTAACTTCAAGTCATTAAACCTCACCCACAAATGCCTCACCAACTCAGCCCCCAAATACTTAGCTGACACATTCTCTAAAAAACACATCGGATCGACCTACTAGAACTTCTTACGCTCATTCTTTTAGGGTCCCCAGATAAAAGCTCAAGAAAGCAGGGGGTAGTAGCTTTCCTGTACTGGTGGCCAAACTGTGGAACTCCATGCCTGTAGCCTGAAGATCAAAACCTAACTTCTACAGTATCAGAAGAAATTCTAAAATATGGCTTACCTCTCATGATGTTTAATTGTGTATTACCATACCATACCTGTAAATAGTTGTATTGTAATCTTGTTAATATATAGTGTTTCTATGCTAATCATCACAATGTAATGTAAATAATCTTTTTTGTATATCTCTCACCTGTATCTCTGCTATTCGCTTATATGTAACCTTGCAAATGCGCCCAGATATCTCTGGGTTAGACGCGCTATATAAATAAATAAACAAACAAACAAACAATTGGTTCTGTAAGGGAACACACAGACCATCCAATAGAAACTGGGACACCAACAGTAGCCTTTTGCAATACCTTTTCATGATGACTGTGCCCAACATATGCCAGATTTGCCACTGTAAAAACATGTTCATTCTGCATGTGTTCAACTGATGCTAGAATGCCACTGTAAAAGCACACTTCCTTGCTGGCTCTCCTCACAAGCCACATCTGTCCCTGCAGGCACTAGGTGAATTCATTGTCATGCCCACGCTCAGCTGATTGAGAGGGCACTCCAAGATAGAGAATAACAATGACAGTGATTATGATTTACTAAAAACCCTCCATCTGTCACCCTTCGTATTTGTCACCCTTATTGGAAGTGGTATGTCCAGAGATGAACTCCAAGCTTGCTGCACATACCCAGAGGCCAAAGGAATACTTCACTAATGACACCAATGAGGCTGGCACATGTTTAGATTTCCCTGTGGCATCCTGCAGAATGGAGGTTACTTAGCAGCTTGGGCTGGACTAGCACTTGTGTGGTGGAACAAAGCATGATTAGCATATTGCCATTGTGCTTCTGTAATGGCATGGCTAGCTAAAAAACAATGGCCCAGAGGGTTGCCAAGAGCAATGCCAGTGATTATAATTGATTGAAAACCCTCCATCCATCTATTACTCTTCAGCTTTATTTGTGCCCACGACATGCAAGGATGTCACTGAAAAAGCATGTTCATGTTGCGGATACCACATGTATATTAGCATGCCATTTTAAAGAAGCACATGTTCATGCTGGTTGTGTCTAATATATGCCAGCATGCCACTGTAAAAACATGTACAAGCTGTCTTCCTCCAATATATGCCAGCATGACACTGTAAAAACATTTCAATGCTGCCTTCCCCCAATATATGCCAGCATGCCACTGTAAAAACATTTCAATGCTGTCTGCCCACAATAAATGCCAGCATGACACTGTAAAACCATGTTCATGCAGGCTGTGTCTAATATATGCCAGCATGACACTGTAAAAACATTTCAATGCTGTCTTCCCCCATATATGCCAGCATGCCACTGTAAAAACATTTCAATGCTGTCTGCCCCCAATATATGCTAGCGTGGCACTGTAAAACCATGTTCATGCTGGCTGTGCCCAATATATGCCAGCATGCAACTCTCACAATAAGGTTCATGCTCTGCTGGTGCTTTTCTGGTACACATCACTGGAAGTCCCTCTCCCAAACACACACACACACACACACGTGAGTGTGCAGGGTGATGTATTAAGCACACTGCGCAACAGAATGCCTGTTGTGCGCTATGTGCTATATGTATGAGTCTAAATACTTTTATAATGCAGGATTTCTGCCTTACTTATTGTACTGTTTTTATGAATTATGTTGTTTTATGGATTAAGATAATCCGAAGTGAACTGGTTGGATGATGACTCAGGCATAATTGACCACCTGCCACGGCACTTCTGCATTTGTGGTGGCTAGCCTGAGAACTCGTTTCCCAACAAACACCTCCTGTTGGCAAGTCAGAGCTAGCCTACACCTACAGGGTTGGATTGGCCCCTCGGCCTTTCGGCCCGTGGCTGGGCCGAAATCATCCCTGGGGGCTGGTTTCTGGCCATGCCTGGGCCGATTTGGAATAAAAAAAATGGAGAAAAAAAATATTTTTTTCTCCATTTTCTTTCTTTTTTTTCAAAAAGCCTTTCATCCTTCTTAGGTCAATACATGAGTACCAACACAGGTTGGGTGATATTGTATGCATATTTGTTCTATAAAAAAGAGCTTAAGCGTAAGTGCTATACAATAACATATTATCATTTGGCCTTGGACGTCTGCTTGGATTCACAGTAATTTAGTGTACTTAGAGACAATGCTATTTGATGCCACTTCCTGTTTTGTCAAGGGGTGAAAGGTTGTGTTTCATCGCTTCCTGGGATGTCACTTTGGGTGGGGTCAAATGACCTCACTTCCGATGATGTCATCAGAGGTCAAGTGTTGTGAGGCGAGGGGTGGGCCACTTTTTTTTGGGTGACCGGGCCTATTTCTTGTCCCAGTCTGACCCTGTACACCTGTTGCCCTGTACAAAAGCAAAGCTGAGCACGGAGAAGCCTCTCAAGACGGGTGGTGTGTAAAGAAGGTCTCCGTAGGCAACTCGTACTGGTTTTAAGGAGTTCCCTTGTAGTGAATATCCGATTTGTCTGATTATACATAAAGCACTGCTTTCATCAATCAAGGGCAGGCTCGGGCATGTCAGCTAATGGATGCGCAATGGCGGGCTGGCGCGCGGGGCATATCGATTTCTCACGCTTGCGCTGTTCAGTCAGGCAGGGCTCTTTGGTGCGCAGCGCCAGTTCCTGGCTTCTTCCGGTGCTGTACTGCCAGGACCTACATCTGATGTCTTCGGTTTAATATTCATGTTTTTAATTTGGAAAGCAAAATCATAGTTGGGAAACAAGGGAGTGCTGTACGGGAACTGAGGGGTAAGGGAGAGTGGCCTGTCCAGACTCTTTTGACTGGGGAGGCCCAAGTGGGGCACTGACTTATGCAGGGGTGGCATGAAGTACGAAAGCAAACACAGATAATGATCATAGTTTAGGATAATGGGGTGGCACCTGGGGTGCCAATCAGATTCCAGGGGTAGCACGTGCCGCCCCAGGCCACTTCCTGGAAACGCCCCTGGTAAGGGAACAAAGGGGCGGGTGGTGTGGGGGGTAGCAGGAAACAATTCACGATCATGTACATAAGATGGTAACGGGAATAGTAAGGGTGTTGAGAATGGCAGCGGAAGGACATACTGAGGTGGTGCTTAGCGGTAGTGGGTGAACTGTTCGCTCGTTGATGAAGTGGTTCCTCAGGTCGTCACTGAATTGCATGATTGATGGGGCGAGTTTGATGTGTAGAGGTTTGTGTTTCCAGATCCTGGGAGCAAAGCGGGTGGGGTTGTCCCGACTTTCACTCTCCCAAACTGCATTTTCACCAATGCAGGTTAATACATTTATTTTTTGTGGTCCCCTGCCCGACTGTGCCCCCGTTCCCCCCCTCCTACAAAATTTGCCTTGCCCTACACCTTTCCCATGCGCACACACAGACACACCCACACCCACACCCAATTATATGCACTTGAGTAAAATTCGTTTATGTTAACGATTTGCATTTTTCAGTAACCTGTACCATAAAATGCAATTGGTTAAGATTCTTTCGGTATAATGCCCACAAACCAGTCAGAGAAACCGTCTTATTCTTCTTTCATGTCTTGGTTTCCAGTTGGCAAACCTTTGGCTCCTGTTGCTGCAATGCCCACCTGAGATGATAAACCTCTCTGTGAGGTATCCTGGTGCTTAAGTAGTTCCTAACTTGTATGAGATGTAGCTTATGCAGCTTGGATGCTTTGCTTGTGTAGGTTTACTGGGGTGGGGGTGACATGGTCATATCTTGTCAGGTCGGTGTGTTGCAATGTCTGGGTTTTCGGTGATACTGCTGGTCAGGTGGCAGAGGACTAGGGCCTGGATGGCAGTTCTGAAGTCTGCATCAGAGCT
Source organism: Ambystoma mexicanum (assembly GCF_040938575.1). Taxonomy (NCBI): domain Eukaryota; kingdom Metazoa; phylum Chordata; class Amphibia; order Caudata; family Ambystomatidae; genus Ambystoma; species Ambystoma mexicanum. Next base: position 311,123,582 of record NC_090926.1, read on the forward strand.
AGTACCAGGGCATCTGGGTTTTCGTGGCAGGCTACATTTGAAAGGGTAAATTGCTTTCCACGTTGAGGGATTAGGCCTGGTCTGTGAGCTAGGGCGTGAAGCAGCCTAGGTTCATTTTCTGTGAGACAGGTTAAATCTTGGGCCTATCTGGACTTGATGGAGATGCGGATGCCTTGGTCTAGGTAGAGTTGCACTTTAAGAACCCACTTCACATCCATGCTTGAACGATGGAGGGGCATTCTTTGAAATGGTGTCCGTCTTTGTGGAGAGCATCCCGCATAAGTAAGCCTCTTGCGTGTGGTTGGCAAGCAGTAACCCACGAAGCCTCATGCAGAGCAGGGGCCTGCAACCTTTGGCTCACTAGATGGGTTGGACTACAACTCCTTTTCAGCCTAGCCAGCATAGTCAATGATAGGGGATCATGCGTGTTGCAGTTCAAAACATGTAGAGCAGGGTTGTCCAACTCCAGGCTTCGAGGGCCGGGATCCTGGCGGGATCCTGATGGGTTTTCAGAATATCTCTCGTTAATAGTCATGAGAGGAAATTTGCATACATTTAAAATCACTGTACGCAAATGTATCTCATGAATATTAATGAGAGGTAAAACCCGACATGGATCGAGGGCTCGAGCTGGACAACCCTGAGTGGCGGGCAACGGTTTGCAGAACGCTTATGCAGGGTTTGAAGATCTCTGGGAAGATGATGGAACGTGTGGGGCCCAACCTGAGACTACTAATTGATGGGATCTGGAGGGGTCTATCTGGGTGACTTGGTATTCAATTAATAGATATGAGTTGAACCAGTGAAGGACAGTCTTCTTGAAGCACATGCTGATTGACAGCCTGTCAAGTGGCATTTAGTGGTTGGTGGGTTTGAAGACTGCTGAAAGGTTGAGCAGGACTTGAAGGGGGGGCTGCAGGCGGCAATGGCTCTAAAATGGAGGACATCATGCAGACCAAGGGATTGTCTCTGGTGTCATGTTGCACCCTTCTCTGAAGCCAGTCTCGGATTCATGTAGGGGCTGGTGGTTGCTGGTGGTTGTTTGGTTGTTTACTTGGACTTGCAGTTGGATAACAACTGCACTCTCCATCTTCTTCCCTGGTAATGGTGAATGGCCAAGCTGTTGACCGTTTGCAACATCATCAGGGCCGAGCAAGGACTTCTTCGTTGTGGAGAAAAGCTGTGCTATTTTGAGTGTTGCTGAGGAGAATCATCCCGCTCTTCATTCCATAATGGTGCACAGAGGAATTCTGCATGACCAAGGGGCGAGAATCCTAACTGCACCAAGCACGAAAAGCTTCCAGAGCAAATTTCGATCCATGATGCTTTTGCCAACAGTAAGAGCCCCGCCTCTCGGTCGCAGGTGCATGTTCACTGGAGTTGGGTGTGATGGAGTGCTCTCTAGAATGGCGGAGCGTCAGCTCTGGCCAGACACTGAGTCCAGGTTGTCCCAACGTGATGAACACAGTGCCGATGGACATGGCAGAATCCAGGTACCACGGCAGTGTCACTGTATGTTTCAAGTGCTTGGACACTCATGCATAGTGCAGACAAAAGAGAGGTGACACCAGATAAACTTGTGAGTCCCTAGTCCTGCTGACCACTGACTCTTAGTCTGGATCAAGATGTGTGTGTGTGTTCGTACGTACGTACCTATGCACCTACGAACACATGCCTTGCTTTCACTCTAGTAAATTGGAAGGACCTTTCAAGAATCGGGCAGAGCTTCGCCATTGGGAAGGTCTCGGCGAATTGTAGACCCCGCCAGAACTCCTCCCGACACCCCCATTCCTTCTCTGCGAGAACGTGCATTGCTAGATTTTTCTCTTGATATGCATATTTCGTGATCGTCTTTGTTTCGCAATTGACTCTGTCGCCTGACTGCTACACCGCATATTACCGTTAGTAAATGGCTACATGTCTAGGGCCGCCCTGTACTGCATTGCTAATGATATGACTACGTTTGACTCCTGCATGTTGTCTTTGGCTAATCATAATCACACACTTTTGCCGCGTCGCATTATTTCACGGCTCACCGCTGCCACACTGCTGCCACTGCTGCCACACAGCTGCCACACTGCTGCCACACTGCTGCCACAGATACGTCTACAGAGCAAAAGGAACAGAAATCAGCCCACAATATACTCTGTAGCGCAGGAATTGAGATTGATGTTCGATCAGTTGCTCCCGCTAGGCAATATTAGGAAAATTGGCACTTTAGATGTAGGTTTCGAGATTGTTGTAGGTTTCGAGCTTGTTTTCCCTGTGCACATTTGATCACTGTTCACTGTCCTCTGTTCTCAGACCGCTAAACTGCCGGGGTCACTACACGGCCTTATAGTGGGAACGATCACTAATAACCTGATTGATCTCAATTGCTAACTAGCGGTACATCTGCAGCAGTAGGGTAAAAGCTAACCATTGTTTATTACACATGATATATCATATCGCCATACACTAGGATTCCTAAAACCACCCCCCCCCCACCCCCCACACCAAGGAACCCAGCAGATTTGGCCCTTGAGTGTGATGGCTCTTGCCCTTCTTTCACCATTCCCCCTCTCCTCTGTGTCCCTGTATTAATTTACCTGCACACGACCAGCCCTTGGTCCTGGCCAGTCTATCATCCCGCTCGGCACCTCCAGACCTTCCTCCCTATTTCAGGTTGGGCCTGTTAATCAGTGCCATCTGGAAACAGCCGCATACTTCAAGCATTCACTAAAGATGAGTCCATCACACACCAATGCACTGACTATCTGGTTCCTTTTTGCAAAATCCTGGGACACGCCGTTCACCAATAATGCTCAAACCTTCGGGTTATGGCTTAATTGTCTCCTTTCTGATCAGCGCTTTGTCTGTTCCACCTACATGACTAACCATGAACTCATATACCCACTTCCGCCCACTTCCCCATGGTCTCTTGCCATGTTAGTGTCTCTGTTTTCTCTTCCTCACTGCTACCTGCTTCCACAGACCAAGGTCTGGTCCACCCCGGCACAGGCTCAATACGCCAACTTCTGCGGACAAGCTATGGCGCTGGAGGACCTCTCCAGCGGAGGCCACACTAATTGGCACTCACCATGGAGACAAAAAGAGTACATCACGCAGAGACAAATATGAAAAACACAGGGACATCACACAAGGCTGACAGATTAGGGCTTTCAGTCTCACACATAGCACACACAACATGGTGGAGCAGTAACGTGATGCACTGCAACGTGGCATCGCTGTCTGGCTCACTTAAGTACTGTAAGTAGACCGTTCTTCCCAACCATACAGCAATAACTTAAGCAAAGCCATAAAAGCAGCGGACATCTTGGAGAAGGCAAACCCACCTTTAATGTCAAGTAGATGATATAAAGGGCCACTGTGTACCTTAAGGCAGTGCAATATACGTCCCCAAATCTACCAAGCAAAGATGTCTCTGGAACCCCACCAGCTAAAACTCCACACGCACTGCTGCCCGCATCTCTCAAAGGAATGGCCTGACATAGTGACCCTGGCACATAACCACATACCCTCTCGCCTCAATGCTGTGGCTTACCAATGGCTATTGGTGAAAGCGCTATACCAACAAAGGCGAAGGAGCAAAAGCAGCAGGCGCTGTATATTGGTCCCTAGAGGGATAACCCTGCCTGGCAAGCAGATACAGCAACTTTCCACAACATATGTCAGAATTTCAGATCTCTGGAACCACATATGACTTCTTACCATCACCACAACCTCTTGAGCATGTCTCAACATATGCCCCCAAAATAATCCCCAGAAAATAAGAAATTGGAAAACCCGGAATGATGTTCCAAGTTCTAAACGGTTAAACCAGATAGCGAGAATAGGTCTTACCTTGTCAACAAAAATAAAACAGATGTAAACGCCAGGGGCAAGCATCACAGATAGCAACCAAGACAGTAAAAAATGTGGTCAACGGCTGGTAGACAAGGTTTCCCGCCTAAGGGATCAGATGCTCCAGGTGAGCCCTCGTCAGCCCCACCACCGTTCAAACAAGCAGTCCTCAGAGGATCTTACTTAACATATTCTGGAAATCTTCACTTCCGCCCCCGACCGGTAATGCGCCTACTCTTAGTTCCGTTCTCAGATGGTTCTGGGGACTTTCCTTGAAGTCCTAGTAGGGAGAACCTTGATACCCGCCGGAAGTGAGCAACCTGGGCCCTGATCGGTAAAATAAGTCATGGACCAAAATCGCAACTGTGTACTGCATGCAGCACTTGATAAGGAGCAAGCGGGGCGTGCAAAGGATATCTGTGTATGGCGGCTAGTGTGTGTGACCAGGGGTGTTGCTAGGTCTGGAAAAGATCTGGGGCTGTGCCAATGACGGAACTGTCGGGACTGGGGGCTAGCTAGCCTTTTCGTTGTAGCCCCTGAGCTTCTATCCGGGGCTCCAACCAAAAGACCAGGGGCTATAGCCCCCTCAGCGCCCTCCTAGCAACGCCTCAGCCCGTGGATGCGCCAAACAAAGTGAGGGCTGAAGCCAGAACACGGCCATAGCCGACAACCCCCCACCAGCCATACCGGGGAGTACAAAGGGATTCCATCCCCCCTACAGCTACAGGTCAGGCAGGGAGAGGGGGAAGGGGCCCCCTCCCTGACACGAGGCCGCCAAGCTTCAGTTAGGGGGTGGGGGAGACAAGGTGTGAGGAAGAGGTGGGTAAGGGTGGGGGGTTTGAGCCAGGACATCCCCTTTGCACAGCTTAAAGGGACAGGAAAGAGGGGGAGGCAGCCTCATTTCTGATGTGGCTGCGCCTGTTTTTTGCGTACATGTGTCCACTTCCCTCCTTTTGACTACTTGGATTCCCTTGCGCCCTGTTTCATTGTGCCAGTTGCGTATCCCTCCGCCACCAACCTGTATCCTTGCACTTCTCCGCCTCCCACTCCTCCCCACCACCCCACATCTCCCTCCCCCTTCCCCGTGGCTTGCTGAGTTAAGCACTCCGCTGCCGTCAAACTCGGCTACTGCCTGTCCCTTGTGGATTCCAGCAGGCCAAGTGGGGAATGTAAAGGGGTGCTGCTCAGAGTAGAATATCCTGAGCAGTACTGCCAAATTCAAGTAACGGAGCACCTGTAAGCTACCTCCTGCTTAATAAAGCAACTGCGGCCTGTACATCCACAAATGAAGGTGTCTGTGTGTTATTTCAGGGGGGCGGGTTGTTGAAGGGCAGAGGAGAGGGAATGGATTGGGGGGGCCGCCGAGGTAGCAAGGTCGCTTCATGTCACAGATATCACAGTACAGGACCCAGGATGGCCGAGTTTGGGGTGTGGCGGCTATGTGTGTGACTCTGAGGGCTTCCACTTTCTGAAGTAGTTGCAATTACTTGAGACTAGAGCCTATAAGACTGGGATAGACTGTATTGTCCTATCCACGCTGAGACTGATTAATGGTGGTGATTGCAGGCCTGCAGCAAGAATGTGGCAGAGAAGGAAACACCTGTTTTAAAACACGCAGTTCGATAAACAATGAAAGCCAACTTGTTTGAACGGAGGAGTAAAAGGAAGGCTATGATTCGCTCAGTGGTACTCAATATATCGACTTTGAAAGAACACAGAATTTCAGGGGTAGCGGAATTGACATCACACGACCCTTGACTTCTGATGACATCACAGGAAGTGATGTCATCTGACCCCCACCCTAAAATGACATCACGATAAGCGATGGAAAACAACCTTTCACTCCTTGACAAAACATCAAGTGGCAGCACATAGCATTGTTTCTAGGTACACTATGAGAAATATGGTTACGATATCACTGTAAAGTTATATACATTGCATATAAGAATGGATCACCATATTTTTCATTAACATCTGTGCGTTAGGCCCATATTCCAAATTACTGTGAATGCAAGCAGACGTCCAAGGCCAAATGATAATGATGCGTTATTATATAGCACTTACGCTTAAGCGCTTCATATAGAACAAATATACATACAATATCACACAACCTGTGTTGCTAGTCGTTTATCAAACTCAGCAGGAAGAAAGGCTGGGTTTGACCTTGCCGGGAGTCAAACCTGCAACCTGCAGATAACACACACATTTCACAGTCAGCGCTCTACCCACTGAGCTACCAGAAAAGCAGCTACTCCGGAAACAAAGAACCACATGCTGCTGCCCACAGCCCAGAAGCAAGAATTTAAATAAAAATGTAAAAAGTGTTTTCATTTTTTTAGGGGTACCAAGGGAGACATCAGGGGTAGCAAGGGACACTTCAGGGGTCACAGTTGCGACCACTCGCGACCCCTAAATGACGTCCATGACACAAAATCCAAATGTTCTTACCTTCTATTGGACTAAGTGAAAACATTATGCAGATATGGTACAGTGCATTAGCTTTCGACGGCCCATGGGCTTTTTCGTCAGGTGGTAGTTGGAAGAGTCAATGAGTAACAAAACAAAAAATATCACACTTGCCATTTCTTTCCCATAGCAAAAAAAAAGAATGTTCACTTCACACTTCATAGGGTGAAGCTAGAGTATGCTTTGCAAAGTCCATATGTACCATACCGGTTCAATGTGCTACTGTCAGCTGCCTATGGCATGGTACTTTTGCATGCGTGTTTTTCCCTTTCCTTTCTTATCGCTGGGCTCCTTGTGCAACTGCCTTATCTCATTACCTGGCAGGGCCGGGAGGAGAGCTCTGGGCAATGCATTTGTTTCGGAAGCAAGACAACAACGCAGAGCAACAAAGGTTCAAAGCCCGGTCCTGTGCATAGAGACTGATCTCCTGTATTAAGCATGTTATAAAAGATTCATTAATGAATCACTTGGAAGGGGACCCACCCTCCACACTTGGTGTGCCACGTGCACCTCTGTTACCGAAAAGGCACACCCTCCCGTCTTGCTGCTTTCATCCATCTCTTGGAAGTTACTTTCTTTTTGGAAATGGTTGTTCACCAGTGGTCTTCCTGGCCGGCTCTCACAGATATTGCCAATAGATCATCTTAAAGGAAAAAAGGGCATACAGCCATGACAGCTTGGGATCCATCCTAGGCATCTCACAATAACCAAAGCAGACGTAAAAGCAGCAGACATCTTGGAAAAGGAACTCGACTTGTAATGTCAACCACCGCCATGCAGGCAAGTCACTGCAAATTCCAACCCCATGTAACACGGGCACGAGAATCCAAAGCAATGACAAGCAGAGATGTCTCTGGGATTGCAACAGATGCGAAGCCACCAGGCAGCTTTGCCAGGCCACTCCTGACGTAGCGCCGTCGCACATACCAGGAGATGCATTATTGGTATTAAACATGTTGAGAAGGGTGACGGGATCAGCGTTGAGGTTCTGGTCAGTCGGAGTATGCCATCTTCATATGTGCCACCTTTAAGTGCTGTGAGAATCGTGGGTACTGTCAATCCATATCTAAGAGATTTTTAGATACACTTTTTAACCAATAGGTTCGCCTTCGAAGCAGTAAACATGTACCCACTTCACCAGTGGGGTTGCACGAGTGTTCAGAATGCAAAACTGTCCATTTCTGTCGTTTCGGGATTTCATGACTAAATATCATGAATTAGAAGCTTAGGTGGAGAATTTCCGCAATCAGAGGGTGATGTAGATAGAAAGGTATCTAGTAAACAAGGTCGCAAATAAATCGGGGTGAAAGTACCTCTGCAGTGAAAAAGTCTCCCAGCAAAATGTCGCCATAAAATGCGGCTGAAGAGTAGCCAAAAATGTAGTGCTGCTACTGGAAGTGTTCTGGGTAAGGGGCGTTTAGTGGGCTAGTGAATGCCTGGTTTACGGATTCGATAGGGGTTTGGGTAACGATAGGGGTTACATTTAGAGGTAAGATTTTGGTTAGAATTAGGGTAAGGGCTAGGGACAGGGTGGTTTTGGGAGGGCTGGCGATGTTGGGGTTGGTCAGTAGTTAGGGTAGATGAAGTGTCACGGTAAGTGTTAGGGTAAGGCTAGGGCTAGTAGCTTAATGGTTTGGATAAGTGTTAAGGAAAAGGAGAGGGAGGTTAGAGATGGCTAGTGATGTTGGTGTAGGTTTGCGGGTTAGGATAAACCTAAGGGTTAGGGTTGAGGAAGCATTAGGGTAAGTGTTAAAGATGCAGTTAGGGTAAGGCTAAGGTTAGGATGAGAGCAAGGGTTTGGGTTAGGGCAAGGGCCAATGAGCTGGTGATGAGGTTGGAGTTGGGTTCACAGTTCATTTTCTATTTATTTGGTGTTTTGTAATGAGTCACATGCAAAGAAAATGCATTAACGGACTGAAGGTTTAGTGTCAGGTTAGGGTGCAAGGTAGTATAGGTGCTGTAATTAGAGTTAAGGTACGGGCAAGGAATGAGGTTAGGGTGATTGTGGAGGTTTTATTAGAGGTTTGGGTCATTATTAGGGTTACATCCTTGCACATTTGTGTATTTAAAAATAGCTTTTTGGTGACATTATTACTGGCAGTATGGTCACACTTTGCATTGCTTGTATGAAATGACTACATTTTCCTGGTCACCTTTTCACATATAACCAATAAAAATGTGTGTCCCGGTCTAACAACTTCCAGGGAGTCAAACCCTCCTATTAGCACTGAAGCAAAGTGATTCTTTGACCCCGGCCATAAAGGAAGTTGTTTCTGGAGATCATGGCTACACTGAGAGGAAACAACTATCCCAGTGTCATCCGACCAGTAAGAAAGACCTAAACCAGTGTCACCCCACCAGCGAGAAGGACATAAACCAGTGAAACCAGTGTCACCCCTCCAGTGAGAAAGACCTAAACCAGTGTCACCCCACCAGCGAGAAGGACCTAGACCAGTGAAACCAGTGTCACCCCACCAGCAAGAAAGACCTAAACCAGTGTCATCCGACCAGCAAGAAAGACCTAAACCAGTGTCACCCCACCAGCGAGAAGGACATAAGCCAGTGAAACCAGTGTCACCCCACCAGTGAGAAAGACCTAAACCAGTGTTACCCCACCAGCGAGAAGGACCTAGACCAGTGAAACCAGTGTCACCCCACCAGTGAGAAAGACCTAAACCAGTGTCACCCCACCAGCGAGAAGGACCTAGACCAGTGAAACCAGTGTCACCCCACCAGCGAGAAGGACCTAAACCAGTGTCACCTCACCAACAAGAAAGTCATGAACTAGTGTCAACCCACCAGTGAGAAGAACCTAAACCTGTGTCACCCCACCAGCGAGAAGGCCCTAAACTGGTATCACCCACTAGCGAGAAGGACCTAAGCCGGTGTCAGCCCACCAGCGAGAAGGACCTTAACCAATGTCACCTCACCAGCAAGAAAGACCTAAACCATGTCACCCCCACCAGCCAGAAGGACCTAAACCTGTGTCACCCCACCAGCGAGAAGGCCCTAAACCGGTGTCAATCCACCAGTGAGAAGGACCTTAACCAGTGTCACACCCACCAATGAGAAGGACCTAAACCTGTGTCACTCCACCGGCGAGAAGGACCTAAACCGGTGTCACCCCACCAGTGAGAAAGACCTAAACAAGTGACACCCCACCAGCGACTAAACCAGAGTCACCCCGCCAGCGATACAGACCTAAACCAGTATCACCCCACCAGCGATAAGGACCTAAACCAGTAGGCCCCACCAGTGAGGCAGACCTAAACCAGTAGCACCCCACCAGCAAGAAGGACCTAAACCTGTGTCACTGTACCAGCGAGAAGGACCTAAACCAGTGTCACCCCACCAGCGAGAAGGACCTAAACCGGTGTTCCCCCACCAGAGAGAAGGACCTAAACCAGGGTCATCCCACTGGTGAGAAAGACCTAAACAAGTGACACTCCACCATCAACTAAACCAGTGTCACCCACCAGCGAGACAGACCTAAACCAGTGTCACCCCACCAGCGATAAAGACCTAAACCAGTTTCACTGCACCAGCGAGAACGATCTGAACCTGTGTCACCCCACCAGCGAGAAGGACTTAAACCTGCTTCACCCCACAAGTGAGATGGACCTATACCAGTGTCACCCCACAGGCGAGAAAGACCTAAATCTGTCTCACTCTACTGGCGAGAAGGACCTAAACAAGTGTCATCCCACCGCCGAGAATGACCTAAACCAGTGTCAACCCGAAAAAGACCTAAGCCAGTGTCACCTCACCAGCGAGATGGACCTAAACCTGTGTCACCCCACGAGCCCTAAGGACCTAAACCAGTGTCACCCCACCAGCAAGAAGGATCTAAACAAGGGTCACCCCACCAGCAAAAAGGACCTAAACCAGTGTCACTCCGCCAGCGAGAATTACCTAACCTTTGTCACCCCACCAACTAGAAGGACATAAACCTGTGTCACCCCACCACAGATAAGGACCTATACCACTGTCACCACACCAGCGTTAAGGACCTAAACCAGTTTTACCGCACCAGCGAGAAAGACCTAAACCAGTGGCACACAAGCAGCGAGAAGGACTTAAACCTTCTTCACCCCACAAGTGAGAAGGACCTATACCAGTGTCACCCCACAGGGGAGAAAGACCTAAACATGTGTCACTCTGCCAGAGAGAAGGACCTAACCCAGTGTCACTCCACCAGCGAGAAAGACCTAAACCAGTGTCACCCCACCAGTGAGAAAGACCTAAACCAGTGTCACTCCGAAAAAGACCGAAACCAGTTTCACCTCACCAGGAACTAAACCAGTGTCACCTCACCAGGACCTAAACCTGTGTCACCCCAGCAGCCTGAAGGACTTAAACCACTGTCACCCCACCAGCAAGAAGGATCTAAACAAGGGTCACCCCACCAGCAAAAAAAGACATAAACCAGTGTCTCCTCACCAGCAAGAATGACCTAAACCAGTGTCACCCCACCAGCGATAAGGACCTAAACCTTTGTCACCCGACCAACTAGAAGGACCTAAACCTGTGTCACCCCACCAGAGATAAGGATCTATTACAGTGTCACCACACCAGCGAGAAAGACCCAAGCAAGAGACACCCCAACAGCGACTAAACCAGTGTCACCCCGCCAGTGAGAGAGACCAAAAACCAGTATCACCCCACCAGCGATAAGGACCTAAACCAGTGTCACTGGACAAGCGAGAAAGATCTAAACCTGTGTCACCCCTTCAGCGAGAAGGACCTAAACCTGTGTCACCCCACAAGTGAGATGGACCTAAACCAGTGTCACCTCACCAGCAAGAAGGACCTAAACCAGAGTCACCCCACAGGCGAGAAAGACCTAAACCTGTGTCACTCTACCAGCGAGAATGACCTAAACGAGTGTCACTGCACCAGTGAGAAGGACCTAAACCAGTGTCACTCCAAGAAAGAACAAAACAACTGTCACCCCAGCCGAGAAGGACCTAAACCTGTGCCATCCCACCAGTGAGAAGGATCTAAACAAGGATCACCCCACCAGCATAAAAGACCTAAACCAGTGTCACCCCCCCAGTGAGAAGGACCTAAACCAGTGTCAGCCCAACTGAGCTGAGTTACGTTATTGAGGGATTTGACCCATGACACATAAACCAAGAACATTTGGAATTGTCAATGAGAGAGGTACCATTTAGACCTTTCCCTGATTTGATAAAGGCAAACTCGCCGAAACACGTGTCATCAGAAAGGGCACAATTTGTAATGAGTTAATTAAAAACTTGGAAGATAAATCAATTGGCGCTGATCCCTGGGAGTTTTTCTTCATTTCATTATTTGGCAGTTTTTGGCCTTTCTCCGCCTATCCCAGTGAGACGCGACAAACTGGATACAGAATATAAACATACAAATATTCGATACACAAAGGAAACTGGGCATTTAAAAGAGTCGCCGACCAGACCGGCCTCAGGAAAAGCCAAACATCTTTGTGACTGACCAATGTACATCAATTCCGCACACAGGAGGTCTAGAAGCATTGGAGTGGGCACTGCTGAATGAAGAACACTGCATAGCATCAAAGCAGTTTGTACTGGAATTAACCAAGATCATTCTCATGAACAATTTCTTCAGATTTGGACGTCAACTTTATTTGCAGGCATCCGGCAACTCTATGGGCTCGGCCATGGCCCCAGCGTATGCACATTTATTCATGTACTATCTTGAAACAAAATTAATAATTCACCACCAGCATTGGGGTCCAAGATTAATTATCTGGATGAGATACATTGACGATGTTTTCGCAATTTGGAGAGGACAAAGAGAAGAACTGGATTCCTTTCTTGCATGCATAAATTCTGTAAACTACCGTAATTAACTATGGATGTTGGCACACCTAAAATACATTCAGGGTAATTCATAGAAATTCGCACAAAAGTGGCGCACGCGACTGGCGCACAGCATGCCCGTGCGAATGTCTGCGCCAGCCGCGTGCGCTAAAATCGATTTCCGCGCACAGCGTATTCATGGATTTTCGGATCCAAAACCAGCCGTGGCGCAGCGTGGCGCAGCGACCCTGCAGCAGCACCAGTTACGCCCCCAAGAACGTCCTCGTGCAAGGAAAAGCCTTCAAAATCCCCAAATAATCGCAAAGGGCTGCGCCAACCCTGGACCAGTTCACAGGGCTGGCAAACAGCAAACGCCAAGCGGGGAAGGTGTATTTCAGTGGTTCGCGGGAAGTTCCACACGCGATTGTCCTGTGTACGTGTGCATCAGGGGTGCGCGGGAAGTATCACACGCAAAATCAGCAGGGTACGTGTATTTCAGGGGAGCGCAGGAAGTTCCACACGCGATGTCAGCAGGGTACTTGTATTTCAGGGGTGCGCGGGAAGTTCCACACGCGATTGGCCCCGTGCGAGCAGGGTACGTGTATTTCAGGGGTGCGCGGGAAGTTCCAGACGCGATTGGCCCCGTGCGAGCAGGGTACGTGTATTCCAGGGGTGCGGGGGAAGTTCCACACGCGATTCCAGCAGGGTACGTGTATTTCATTGGTGCGCGGGAAGTATCACACGCGATTCCAGCAGGGTACGTGTATTACAGGGGTGCGCGTGAAGTTCCACACGCAATTTCAGCAGGGTACGTGTATTTCAGGGGTGCGCGGGAAGTATCACACGCGATTCCAGCAGGGTACGTGTATTTCAGGGGTGCGCGGGAAGTTCCACACGCGATTCCATCAGGGTACGTGTATTTCAGGGGTACGCGGGAAGTTCCACACGCGATTGGCCCCGTGCGAGCAGGGTACGTGTATTTCAGGGGTGCGCGGGAAGTTCCACACGCGATTTCAGCAGGGTACGTGTATTTCAGGTGTTCTGGGGAGTACTACACGTGAATTGGCCGTGTGGGTCCTCCCAGGTGTTCGCTCTACAACCTCCACGGCCCCTGCAGGCAGCCCACACAACGGGGGACTACCCTGCACCCCTGCTCATGTCCCGCAGGCAGCCCATCCCCATGGGCATGCCCCCCAGCCAACCCACATGTCACCTTGCACTACTGATCAACAATGCATGTCTCCCACCACCCCCACCCCCCAGCAGTGCAGGGGCAGCCTCCACCAGGCCCCCATCCATGTCTACCACCACCCCCACCCCCCAGCCACCAGGGGCAGCCTCCACCAGGCCCCCACTCATGTCTCCCACCACCCCCACCACCCAGCAGTGCAGGGGCAGCCTCCACCAGGCCCCCACTCATGTCCCCCTGCACCCCCACCCCCCAGCAGTGCAGGGGCAGCCTCCAACAGGCCCCCACCCATGTCTACCACCACCCCTACCACCCAGCCACCAGGGGCAGCCTCCACCAGGCCCCCACTCATGTCTCCCACCACCCCCACCCCCCAGCAGTGCAGGGCCAGCCTCCACCAGGCCCCCACTCATGTCTCCCACCACCCCCACCCCCCAGCAGTGCAGGGGCAGCCTCCACCAGGCCCCCACTCATGTCCCCCTGCACCCCCACCCCCCAGCAGTGCAGGGACAGCCTCCACCAGGCCCCCACTCATGTCCCCCTGCGCCCCCACCCCCCAGCAGTGCAGGGGCAGCCTCCACCAGGCCCCCACTCATGCCCCCCTGCACCCCCACCCCCCAGCAGTGCAGGGGCAGCCTCCACCAGGCCCCCACTCATGTCCCCCTGCACCCCACCCCCCAGCAGTGCAGGGGCAGCCTCCACCAGGCCCCCACTCATGTCCCCCTGCACCCCCACCCCCCAGCCACCAGGGGCAGCCTCCACCAGGCCCCCAATCATGTTCCCCTGCACCCCCACCCCCCAGCAGTGCAGGGGCAGCCTCCACCAGGCCCCCACTCATGTCCCCCTGCACCCCCACCCCCCAGCAGTGCAGGGGCAGCCTCCACCAGGGCCCCACTCATGTCTACCACCACCACTATCTAACTACACTAACTAATAAAATAAACTATATACAAAAATGTGGCCAATGTCCGAAAGGTCCAAAATAAATCCCAAAAAAAATGAAACCTAACACTACCTACATAACTATGTACAAGGGCAGCAGGCTAGTTTGACGGCTCACTTGTGGATCTCCCGGGCCAGGGCATCATCGAACTCCTGCTCAATGTCCCGGAGGCGGTCCTCCTCCATGGCCCAGAGGGTCCGCAGGGCCGTCGACGTGTCCACCTCCAAACCCCTGCGGATTGCCTCGAGGCACTCGGCCCGCCTCAGGGCCCTCCGCATGGAGTTCTCCGCCCTGACCATTGTGAGCCGTGCCTCTTCCGCCCGCTGCCGCTCCGCATCTATGGCATGGCCCAACCGCTGCCACGCGGAAGACACTCTCTGTCCTGGGTCCTCCTGCCCTCCGGCCGATGCCTGCCCCTCCGATGTTGAAGGCCCCGAGCCTTCATGGCTCCCACCACTTTGCTGCTGCTGCTGTGCCTCTGCCCGTGCACTGCCTCCTGCTGCCTGCACATCCTCCGCCGGCTGGGGTGCAGTCGTTGATGTGGCCACCCCTGCTGGACGTCCGACTCCAGACTGTGGCAGGGATGCCTCCTCCACCAGCCTGGCCGCACCGTCAGAGGCAGCTCCACAGGGCACCCAGGTGACTGATGGGTGGGAAGATGGCACGGAGGAAGACTGGCGCGTAGGGGGTTCAGTTGAGGAGGGGGTCGTAGCAAGCCCCATCATACGGAGGAATCCGGCCTGGGTGACCTGTCCCAGCAGGCTGACGTGGTCAACGAGCCATTCGAGATGACGTGCAGTCTCCTCATGAAAAGACTGCATGTAACCTCGCATGGCCCGTTGACGCAACGCCACACCACTCAGAACAGGCTCAACCCGGACCCGGATAGCCACGTCCGCAGGCAGAGGAAGGCCAGTTGTCGTGAGCTCATCCCCTGCCTGAAAACGGGTCTGGACGTAGGCATCCCTGCTGGTGCAAGATGATGCAGGGACAGGATCAGGGACAGGATTGCACACAGGCACCTCCGCGGCGGCCTGTGCTGCCTCCTGTCCCTGGTCCTGCACTGCACCACTAGCACCAGTGGGATCCCCACCTCCAGACACCGTCTCTGTTGCTTGCACGGCCTCCTCCTCCACCAAACCCCCCACCAACCTGGATGACTCCGTGCCATCTTCCCCCGTTGGGCCCTGTGGGGTCCCAGCTGCCCCTTCTGCTGCTGAGGAGTCCAACTCCAAACTCCGCCTCTTGGACCTCCCCCCGGCAGCTGCGGCCTGGGACGCGGCACCGGACTCCTCACTCCCCGACGAGATGACAACATGGGAGGGGAGCCGGGCCTTGCGTCTCCGGCTGGCGGTGGGATCCCTGCCGCTGTGCTCCACAGCACCTTCTCCGCCCTCTTCATCAGTTGACGCTGCAGACAGGGAGAAATAAAACACAGGCATCAGGGCACTGTACAATGGACACATACACACATGACAGTTGTACATGAGTGGCATTGGCAAACCTCAGACATGTCATCACAATCCCCGACACACATGTCATTTCAACTCGCACACATGAGCCATACCACAGCCATATCGCAACTGCCAGCACCATCCATACACATACAACAGCATGAGCAGGCAAAGGTGAGCCAGGCATCACATGCAACACAGGAAGTGCACCACACATGTACACACACCACCACACTTGCATGCATGTGTACACCTCTGCCAAGTGTCGCAGTGTTCAGATGGGCATCCATGTCACATCTGCCCATCAGGCTTCCACATACCGCTGTCACATGCATCCATGTTGCATCACTGTTGCACCCTTGTCAAATACACACAGATGCACATGTACACAGTGCTGATACATGCAGCTGAAAACAACATACATGCGTGACATCACGGACATGTCTACTTACATACACATTCATCCAAACATGTGTGCCCACACAACTGCATTTGGCATGCAAGCCTACACACACAAGCACCATCCATGTCTCACACATTCAAGCCCTCGCATGTGTTAGCCCCACGGCCCTGTACACCCCCACCCATACTCGACCCCATACAAACAGATGTGCAACCTGCACACTACTGAAAAATCACCACACGCACAGCTCACAATCAGGATGCATGTACAGTTACCGCTCGACTCCAGACGGGTCTGCCTCTCAAGGACCTGGACGTGGAGCGCTGGGGATATGCGTTCCAGGACCCTCATCTGTTCTTCCGACAAGTGGCCCCGGCGCCCCTTGGCATCCGCTATCCGCTGCCTTCAAGAGGCGCCGGGCCTTGTTCAGGGTCCTGGACCTGAAGTCCTCCCAGCGCTTCTTGACTTGTTGGAAGTCGCGGACTGCCACCCCCTCCGCGTTGATGGCAGTCACGATGTCAGTCCAGATCCGAGTCTGTCCTTCCTTGTCGGCGTGGGAACTTCCGAAGAGGGCATCATACTGCCCCAGGACTTGCTCCACCAGGACACCAACTTCGGTGGCACTGAAGCTGGTGCCCCTCTGCCTCTCTGGCCGGGGGTTGTCAGTGGTCTCAGATGGTGTTTGCCCCGACATGACAACCCCAGAGGCAGGAGTGGGTGGGCAACTGGGTCCTGGGCTGGGCTGTGGAGCGATGGAATCCCAGTCGGGAGTCTTCGGTTCCAGCAGGGGTGGTCACAGCAACAGCACCCCTGGCTGATGTGCAGGCAGCAAATGGCAGGGCACGTGGGCAGCAGGCAGTCACGCAGCAGCAGATGGCAGGTGGGAGCGTGCTCGGGGCTCTGGGGGGCAGTAGTTCGGCCTTCTGGGCAGGAGCGTGGTCTTCCGTGTGCATACGCGTGGCCAGCTTGATACGGAGTGATTTGGCACGTGAAAATCCTGCACGTCTGCGTGTAAATCGAGGAATGGCCCTTAGCCCGTATGCACGTCAGCACGCATATGCGATTTCATTGGACCAAAGGCCCTTAGCGCGTGAGCGCGTCTGTGACGTGAGGTGCGCGGGTGTTTCCCTCATTACACGTGATGACAGAGCACACGTGGATTTCCACCAATCGCGTGTGGAACTTCCTGCGCACCCCAGAAATACACGTACCCAGGCCAATCGCGTGTACGCTCACTTCCCTCCGATTACACGCGATGACACTCGGACGTGCAGTTTTACCACGTGTGCTCGCATATGCGATTTCATTGGCCCAAAGGCCACCATGCGCAGCTGTGACGTCACGCGCATGGCCAAAGAGAATGGCGCGTGTAAAAATGAAGAGATACACGTCCGAGTGTCAAAGCGTGTAATTGGTGGAAATGGCCTCATTGCGTATGCGCGTCTGTGACGTGTGTATAAAAGGTACGTGTAGAACGCCATTTCCTTGTACGTGCTTTTCGTGGAGAGCGAGTGGGTGAAATCTGTACTTCTTCTCGGTTCACACGCGATTTACTTCACAGCGTTTCCAGTTCGTGCTCCCTGTTACCTCTGACAGCTTTTTCTCTTTTCCTCTTTTTCCTGGGCCTGTTTCCTCAAACAGCGTTCCCTACTACTGTTGTCCTGTCTCCTCAGACAGCGTACAATTCTTCTTTTGGCGGGGGTGTTGCCAACGCGCACACGCGCATATTTTTCACGCTTTTGTTCCTGGCGGACGGTGAGTCACGCACATATTTAACATCTGTGCTTGCCCCGTGTGTCGCGTACCCCTTCAGAGGTCATTCTAGGCTGCGTGTGACACGCATACGTTCATTCTTGTGTTCCCGGCTGCCACAGCGTAGTGCAGGTTTATTTTTCCACGCACGTGGTCTAGGAAGGGTTGCGTGCACCTTACTTCGCTTTTTGGGGTGCCTGTGCGTGCGTGACCCGTCATCTTTCCCCAGGGGTGACATACAGCCTTGCTAGAGCACTAGGGTACGATTACCATCTGGTACCCAACCCCTTTGACCCCCAATTGCCCAGGCCAATAGTTCACATCGACTCCCATACGCACAATAACATCAGTGCCATGGCTGGGAGGCGAACAAGCCGTAAGGGTGGCAAAGGTGGCCGAGCCCCAAGTGGTGGCCGTGGTGGATCCGGTAGGGGACGTGGCCGTGACTTGCAGGGTGCCCCTAGCCCCCCATGTGTGGAGGAGCAGTCAGGGACACCCATGCCCCCCCCCTGGTTGAGGTTACCATCCATGCTCAGCCCTTGTTGGACCAGCCCACTGTGGAACCAGACCTGGCACAGGGTGACTCCATGGCTGACTTCCAGGTCAGCAGGCCACGTGGATCAGGGGCAGCTAGGTCATCTGCTGCCCCGCGTAGGCAGGCTGGGGAGGCTGCAGGGGCAGCTGCGGCTCCATCCACCCCACCTCTCACACACCCATCCAGGACAGTGTCGGTCCAAGTCCATCATGCTGACATTCCCCCTGACACCATCACACTTGAGATAATGCCTGCACCAACTCCCATGCTGAGTGTGCAATCCCACGCTCCTGCCCCTAGTGTCCAGAGCGGCGCAGGACACTCCGGATCCCCACCACCTTCCAAGCGGAAGAGGAAGAGTGCTCGTCCAGTAGAGGCTGATGCCCCAGACACGGCTACACAGTCCGGCCCGTCAAGGAAGCCCAGCTTCAATGAGGCCGAACTGAATGCACGGCCGAACAGTATGTGTCCGCACATGACCGCGAAATGGTGATTGTTGCAGGATCCAAGACCACACCTGCACAACGTCAGGCACACTGGCAGACCATTGCCGACATCATAAGTGCCCTTGGAATCGTGAGGCGCACAGCTAATGAATGCTACAAGCGCTGGAATGACCTGAAGCGCAGGGCAAAGAATAAACTGGCCTCAAGTCATGCCGCAACTCTAGTGAGTGGAGGTGGGTCTCCAGCAGACGACATAGAACTCACTCCACATGAGCAGGTTGCGGGGACCTACATCACGGAGGAACAGATCCAAGGCGTGGGAGAAGTGGCAGATTACCAGGCATTGTCCGGTGAGTGCACATGCATGTGTGTGTCATCCATGTGCATGGTGTGTGTGGGAGGGCTTCTGTTTGGGTGCCAGGGGAGGGTGTGTGTGCCTGAGTGGTTCGGCTCACCCATGTGCCTCTTCCTAAACATTCTTGGCAACAGCATTTGGGTATAGCAGCATCCCTTCGGCCAACATTAGACATCCAGCCCAACACCACGCCAGTTGCCCTTGGAGTGTCATCTTGCCACTACACTGTTGCTTATTTACCTCTGTTTATTCAGGCAGATTGTTTGCATACCACCACTTTTACTCAGGATTTCTCAGTTCTATTGTCACATGTCTGACATGGCTATGGTACAGTGGACTGGCTCAGTTTTGTGGACATGATTAGTTTGGACATGTCCCTGTGCTATAGGACCATTTTTGACTGGCAGCTGCATGTTAAACATTTGAACCATTACAATGAAAATAATCAATCATATGAACAAACTGGACTGAATGAACAATTGGTGACCTCCTCTCCCTCTTCACTTCATGGCTAGGGTACATGCCATCTGTGTGATGGCATGCGTATTTGACCTGCCAATCACTGGCCAATGTGTGATGCCACTGCTAGGCAGCATGCAGCAAATGTGTTCATCTTCCATCTTGGTGTCATCAATGTGTGCCATCTGCCTCCCCATCACACGCAGTGACGGTGCATGCATGGGAGTGTTTTAGTCATGTGGGACATGTGTCAATCAAGTACTGTTTCTGTAGCCTCTCAGCCCTCATTGTGTGCCATAGTGCTAATGCCTGTTTCCATTTGTTTTCTTTTATGTCTTTGCAGGGGAAGGGTCTGAGGGCTAACCGACCAACAGTGAGGGACGTGGTGTGGTGGTGGGTGAGAACCCACAACTGCTGCAGGTCGTGCTCTCAAGGGGTGTCTCTGGCTGCACCTCCCCCGAGCTGTACTCAGGTGTTGATTCGGATGATAAGACCTATGTGCTATCGCAGGTGAGTGTTCCTGGGAGGGATTCTGTTCTGTCCGACCCACCTGCACCAGGGTTAGAACCCTCAATGGGGATGTCAGTGTTGGCAGGTACGCCTTTGGTGGTTACGGATGCAGGGTCACACTCTGCGACATCTGATCCTGTTCCTGGGCCAGCAGATCAGAGTGGGAATGCAGTCTTTCAGCCTCTGGCAGTGCCGGCAAAGCAAGGCGCAGTTCGCCTTGCCCCAGAAAGGTGTGGTGCCCGCCGACGTGGTGGCCGTACGCCACCTGGCAATACCGCATGGGAGCAATCCATTTACGGTATGGTAACCCAACAGGCAGCATCATCAGAGATGATGGCTCAGGCCATGGATAGGGTGGCCACTTCCATTGTCCCCCCCGAAAGGCTGATGGAGCGACTACAGCAGGCAACCGACTCCATCTGCCAGTCACACAGGGAGGACATGTTGGCGTCCGACAGGCGGGCGGCACTGGCGACTCTGCAGGAAGCCATCCCCATAGAGTCCCAGGGCCACAGGGAAGCCCTGAGGCTGGAACTCCTTCACCTCAGGACGACTCTTGTTGAGCTTGAGGCTTCAACAAACCGAAGGACAGAACAGCAGCTGGAGCGTCTCACCCGTACGCTCTCAGCTGAGATGCAGGCAACTAGGGCGGAGGTCCGGGCATCCCGTGAGTTGTTGCATGGGGACCTCCGCACACTTATCCTCCAGAACGAGACCTACCACACCCGCATGCTTGCAGCCATGGAGGAACAGACTAGGGCTTTGCGTGGGCTGCCTCCCATAGTGCCACCAACTCCAGATGCAGCTGCAGAGGGTGAGGATAGCGACAGCAGTGATACTCCCACAATAGGGTAGCCGTGTAGGCCATGAGCCCATGGAGGTGTTTTTTTTCCGCAAGATCCACACAGGTGGGTTTTGGTGTGCACCCTGTCCTCGGACCTCCTGGGTGGCCTCCCCAACACCCCGGGCCCATTAATGGCCATTTTTGATTTTTTTTTTTGGGACAGTGTGTTGCCTTGTGTGGCTCCCGCGGGCATACGCTGCATTGTGGCTGGGCACATGCAGGCTTGTCATGGATTTGGTTCAGATGCTTGGGTTTTTGTCACACACACACCCCTCCTGCTTCCCGTTTCCATGGGCTTGCAAAGGGTGTGCCCAAGTGACATTGACGTACATGGTGACATTGGACTCCCATGAGCTGTGTGGGCAGTCTGTAGTTAATACTGTGTATACATTCATAGTGCATATTGTTGTTGCATTGTACACTGCGTGGTGTATTGATATGTGCCTCTGCATCCATCTCATCCTCCATATTTGCAGGTCCATTCCTCATGTCTTCACAATGCGGTCCACCTTGGAACTGGAGTCCATGTTGTAAGCAGTGCACCTACACTCTTGCGTGGCGCTAACACTGTATGCTTGCAAGTGTTCGGAGGGCTGTCATCATCAGGTGGTGAGGCTAGCTAATTTTTAAGTCTGTAATGTCATGTTTAAGGCAGGTTGGAGGTTGTGTAGGTGATTGGTATTCTTGGTAAGTATTTGATAATGTGGGTTGTAGGTCCTGCATTACTGTGAGCATTTCATGTGTGGACATGTTTCCATTAGGGACACTGTAGCTGCTGACACTTGGGGCATGTTGTGGGGATTCATTTCTTTCCTCTCACATTGCATGACATGCCATGGTGTGTTGTGTGGCCGTGCCGGGGAGGGGGTGGGTGACATGGCACTGTTTTCATGTAGTATTTTGCAAGTGGGTATTCATTTCTGCAGCATGGAAGTGTCTTTTCATGACACCGCATTGGTGGTGTTTGTGTAGGTAGGGATGCACACATTGTGACACTTCCACATGAGCAATCTCAGGCTGCTATGGTTCTGACAGTTGACAGTCCCTTTGTTCGTCTTAATTGTCAGGTCGAGTCATCATTGCTTATCAGATGGTATGTGCCAGGCCTGTGTGCACTCCACTGGGGTGTGATTTCTATGTGAAGTAATTAGCCACCAGCTGCGTACGGGCTGCCTCACCCCGTGCGCTCTCCCCTCCCATGCGCAGCGGGCGTGCATGTGGTTGGGGATGTGGGGCCACCACCATGTCCACGGCCAGGCCCCGGCGTGTTGCAACATTGTGCAGGACACATGCTGCCACTATGATCCTGCACACTACTGGGGGCGCATATAACAGCTGCCCACCAGAACGATCAAGGGAGCGAAAGCGTGACTTGAGCACTCCGAATGTGCGCTCCACTATGCCCCGGGTTGCAATATGGGCTGTGTTGTATCTTACCTCTGGAGGCGTGATGGGGTTCCGAATTGGCGTCATCATGTGGGTGCTCAGAGGGTAGGCACTGTCCCCTGGTGAGGAGGTGATGGGTATCATTAGTGGGGTAGTGACATAACTCTGCATCTGACATGCATGCATGTGCAGTGGCATTCATACTCACCAAGCAGCCATGTATCGCCATGCCGCCCAGCTTCTAGGTCCCGGTTTACGGTAGACATTCGGTAAATGAAGCTGTCGTGGGTGGACCCTGGATAGTTGGCATATACTGAGGTGATGATTCCTTTAGCATTACATGCTACCTGCACGTTGATGGAATGCCAGTGCTTGCGGTTCCTATAGATGTGCTCAGATGCCCTGGGGGGACGTAGTGCCACATGGGTGCAGTCAATGGCACCTAGCACTTTTGGGAATTGTGCCACACTGTAGAAATCGAGGGTGGCATCCTGCCTTTCTGCAGGTGTCCTGGGCAGGTATATGTGCCTACGGACTGATGGGCGTGCAGTGATGATGTTCAAGACCTGGTGTAGGCAGCGTGACTGCGTGGCCTGTGACACCCCACCCACTATGGCACTTGTCCGCTGAAATGATCCTGTGGCCAAGAAGTGCAGTACATTGAGGACCTTCTCCAGGGGGCTGAGTGCTTGGGAGCACAGGGTGGGTGATGTGAGGTCATCCTCCCACTCACTGACCAGGTCCAGTATTATGTGTGGGGGAGACCTGTACCTCCCATACACCTGGTCATCAGGCATCCCAAAAAGGCTGGTTCTGGGAGTGAAAATTCAGGCCCTCACTATCCTCCTCCTCCTTTGGTAACCCACGGCCACTGCTGCTAGGAATGGTATATTCATCCTGGCGTATGAGCTTGTTTGTTGTTTGCGCGCACTTTTATGCTGCGCGGGTCGACGTACGCCTGCTTCATGCTGGCGTACGTGTCTCAGGATTGGACCATTTATTCGGCACGTCGTAGGCGAACGTGTGAATCTTCCCGCCCACCCCAGGAATACACGTAGCACGCTCTCACAGGCACAGTCGCGGGTAAATATTCCCGCCCACCCCTGGAATACATGTAACCCACTCTCACAGGCCCAATCGCGTGTGGAAGTTCACGCGCACCCCGAAGTACACGTACCCAGGCCAATCGCGTGTGGGACTTCCCGCGCACCCCGAAGTACACGTACAATCGCGTGTGGAACTTCCCGCGCACCCCGTAGTACACGTACCCAGGCAAATCGCGTGTGGAAGTTCACGCGCACCCAGAAGTACATGTACCCAGGCTAATCGCGTGTGGAACTTCCCGCGCACCCCATAGTACACGTACCCAGGCAAATCGCGTGTGGAAGTTCACGCGCACCCCGAAGTACACATACCCAGGCTAATCGCGTGTGGAACTTCCCGCGCACCACGAGGTACACATACCCAGGCCAATCGCGTGTGGAACTTCCCACGCACCCCGAAGTACACATATCCAGGCAAATGGCACGGCTGGGGGGTGGGGGTGGTGGGAGACATGAGTTGGACATGAGTGGGGGGCTGGTGGAGGCTGCCCCTGCACTGCTGGGGGGTGGGGGTAATAGGGGACTTGAGTGGGGGCCTGGTGGAGGCTGCCCCTGCACTGCTGGAGGATGGGGGTAATAGGGGACATGAGTGGGGGCCTGGTGGAGGCTGCCCTTGCACTGCTGGGGGGTGGGGGTAATAGGGGACATGAGTGGAGGCCTGGTGGAGGCTTCCCCTGGTGGCTGGGGGGTGGGGGTGGTGGTAGACATGAGTGGGGGCCTGGTGGAGGCTGCCCCTGGTGGCTGGGGGGTGGGGGTGGTGGTAGACATGAGTGGGGGCCTGGTGGAGGCTGCCCCTGCACTGCTGGGGGGTGGGGGTGCAGGGGGACATGAGTGGGGGCCTGGTGGAGGCTGCCCCTGCACTGCTGGGGGGTGGGGGTAATAGGGGACATGAGTGGGGGCCTGGTGGAGGCTGCCCCTGGTGGCTGGGGGGTGGGGGTGGTGGTAGACATGAGTGAGGGCCTGGTGGAGGCTGCCCCTGGTGGCTGGGGGTGGGGGTGGTGGTAGACATGAGTGGGGGCCTGGTGGAGGCTGCCCCTGCACTGCTGGGGGGTGGGGGTAATGGGGGACATGAGTGGGGGCCTGGTGGAGGCTGCCCCTGCACTGCTGGGGGGTGGGGGTAATAGGGGACATGAGTGGGGGCCTGGTGGAGGCTGCCCCTGGTGGCTGGGGGTGGGGGTGGTGGTAGACATGGGTGGGGGCCTGGTGGAGGCTGCCCCTGCACTGCTGGGGGGTGGGGGTGGTGGGAGACATGAGTGGGGGCCTGGTGGAGGCTGCCCCTGCCTGCTGGGGGTGGGGGTGGTGGGAGACATGAGTGGGGGCCTGGTGGAGGCTGCCCCTGGTGGCTGGGGGGTGGGGGTGGTGGGAGACATGAGTGGGGGCCTGGTGGAGGCTGCCCCTGGTTGCTGGGGGGTGGGGGTGGTGGTAGACATGGGTGGGGGCCTGGTGGAGGCTGCCCCTGCACTGCTGGGGGGTGGGGGTGGTGGGAGACATGAGTGGGGACCTGGTGGAGGCTGCCCCTGCACTGCTGGGGGGTGGGGGCAATAGGGGACATGAGTGGGGGCCTGGTGGAGGCTGCCCCTGGTGGCTGGGGGGTGGGGGTGGTGGTAGACATGAGTGGGGGCCTGGTGGAGGCTGCCCCTGGTGGCTGGAGGGTGGGGGTGGTGGTAGACATGAGTGGGGGCCTGGTGGAGGCTGCCCCTGCACTGCTGGGGGGTGGGGGTGGTGGGAGACATGAGTGGGGGCTTGGTGGAGGCTGCCCTGGTGGCTGGGGGGTGAGGGTGGTGGGAGACATGAGTTGGACATGAGTGGGGGCCTGGTGGAGGGTGCCCCTGGTCGCTGGGGGGTGGGGGTGGTGGGAGACATGAGTGGGGGCTTGGTGGAGGCTGCCCCTGGTGGCTGGGGGGTGAGGGTGGTGGGAGACAAGAGTTGGACATGAGTGGGGGCCTGGTGGAGGCTGCCCCTGGTGGCTGGGGGGTGGGGGTGGTGTTAGACATGGGTGGGGGCCTGGTGGAGGCTGCCCCTGCACTGCTGGGGGGTGGGGTGGTGGGAGACATGAGTGGGGGCCTGGTGGAGGGTGCCCCTGACTGCTGGGGGGTAGGGGGTGGTGGGAGACATGAGTGGGGGCCTGGTGGAGGCTGCCCCTGCACTGCTGGGGGGTGGGGGTGGTGGGAGACATGAGTGGGGGCCTGGTGGAGGCTGCCCCTGGTGGCTGGGGGGTGGGGGTGGTGGTAGACATGGGTGGGGGCCTGGTGGAGGCTGCCCCTGCACTGCTGGGGGGTGGGGGTAATAGGGGACATGAGTGGGGGCCTGGTGGAGGCTGCCCCTGGTGGCTGGGGGGTGGGGGTGGTGGTAGACATGAGTGGGGGCCTGGTGGAGGCTGCCCCTGGTGGCTGGGGGTGGGGGTGGTGGTAGACATGAGTGGGGGCCTGGTGGAGGCTGCCCCTGCACTGCTGGGGGTGGGGGTAATAGGGGACATGAGTGGGGGCCAGGTGGAGGCTGCCCCTGCACTGCTGGGGGGTGGGGGTAATAGGGGACATGAGTGGGGGCCTGGTGGAGGCTGCCCCTGGTGGCTGGGGGGTGGGGGTGGTGGTAGACATGAGTGGGGGCCTGGTGGAGGCTGTCCCTGGTGGCTGGGGGGTGGGGGTGGTGGTAGACATGAGTGGGGGCCTGGTGGAGGGTGCCCCTGCACTGCTGGGGGGTGGGGGTAATGGGGGACATGAGTTGGGGCCTGGTGGAGGCTGCCCCTGCACTGCTGGGGGGTGGGGGTGGTGGTAGACATGAGTGGGGGCCTGGTGGAGGCTGCCCCTGGTGGCTGGGGGGTGGGGGTGGTGGTAGACATGAGTGGGGGCCTGGTGGAGGCTGCCCCTGCACTGCTGGGGGGTGGGGGTGGTGGGTGACATGAGTGGGGGCCTGGTGGAGGCTGCCCCTGTGCTGCTGCGGGGTGGGGGTGGTGGGAGACATGTGTGGGGGCCTGGTGGAGGCTGCCCCTGGTGGCTGGGGGGTGGGGGTGGTGGGAGACATGAGTGGGGGCCTGGTGGAGGCTGCCCCTGCACTGCTGGGGGGTGGGGGTAATAGGGGACATGAGTGGGGGCCTGGTGGAGGCTGCCCCTGCACTGCTGGGGGGTGGGGGTGGTGGTAGACATGAGTGGGGGCCTGGTGGAGGCTGCCCCTGGTGGCTGGGGGGTGGGGGTGGTGGTAGACATGAGTGGGGGCCTGGTGGAGGCTGCCCCTGCACTGCTGGGGGGTGGGGGTGGTGGGTGACATGAGTGGGGGCCTGGTGGAGGCTGCCCCTGGTGGCTGGGGGGTGGGGTGGTGGGAGACATGAGTGGGGGCCTGGTGGAGGCTGCCCCTGCACTGCTGGGGGGTGGGGGTAATAGGGGACATGAGTGGGGGCCTGGTGGAGGCTGCCCCTGGTGGCTGGGGGGTGGGGGTGGTGTTAGACATGAGTGGGGGCCTGGTGGAGGCTGCCCCTGCACTGCTGGGGGGTGGGGGTGGTGGGAGACATGAGTGGGGGCCTGGTGGAGGCAGCCCCTGGTGGCTGGGGGGTGGGGGTGGTGGTAGACATGAGTGGGGGCCTGGTGGAGGCTGCCCCCTGCACTGCTGGGGGGTGGGGGTGATAGGGGACATGAGTGGGGGCCTGGTGGAGGCTGCCCCTGCACTGCTGGGGGGTGTGGGTGGGAGACATGAGTGGGGGCCTGGTGGAGGCTGCCCCTGGTGGCTGGGGGGTGGGGTGGTGGTAGACATGGGTGGGGGCCTGGTGGAGGCTGCCCCTGCACTGCTGGGGGGTGGGGGTAATAGGGGACATGAGTGGGTGCCTGCTGGAGGCTGCCCCTGGTGGCTGGGGGGTGGGGTGGTGGTAGACATGAGTGGGGGCCTGGTGGAGGCTGCTCCTGGTGGCTGGGGGGTGGGGGTGGTGGTAGACATGAGTGGGGGCCTGGTGGAGGCTGCCTCTGCACTGCTGGGGGGTGGGGGTAATAGGGGACATGAGTGGGGGCCTGGTGGAGGCTGCCCCTGCACTGCTGGGGGGTGGGGGTAATAGGGGACATGAGTGGGGGCCTGGTGGAGGCTGCCCCTGGTGGCTGGGGGGTGGGGGTGGTGTTAGACATGGGTGGGGGCCTGGTGGAGGCTGCCCCTGCACTGGTGGTGGTAATAGGGGACATGAGTGGGGGCCTGGTGGAGGCTGCCCCTGCACTGCTGGGGGGTGGGGGTAATAGGGGACATGAGTGGGGGCCTGGTGGAGGCTGCCCCTGGTGGCTGGGGGTGGTGGGAGACATATGTTGGTGATCAGTAGTGCAAGGTGACATGTGGGTTGGCTGGTGGGCATGGCCATGGTGGATGGGTTGCCTGTGGGACATGGGCAGGGGTGCAGGGTAGTACCCTGTGGTGTGGGCTGCCTGCACGGGCCGTGGAGGGTGTAGAGGGAACACCTGGGGGGACCCACATGGCCAAATCACGTGTAGCATTCCTCGGCACCACCGAAATACACGTACCCTGCAGAAATCGCGTGTGAATCTTCCGGCACATCGGAATACACGTACCCAGGCCAATCGCGTGTGGAACTTCCCGCGCACCCCCACCTAGCCAGGCCAATCGCGTGTGGAACTTCCCGCGCACCCCGTAGTACACGTACCCAGGCCCATCGCGTGTGGAACTTCCCACGCACCCCCACCTACCCAGGCCAATCGCGTGTGGAACTTCCCGCGCACCCCGAAGTACACGTACCCAGGCTAATCGCGTGTGGAAATTCCCGCGCACCCAGGAATACGCGCACACGCTATTTTTCACACAGCGGGTGTCCGTGTTTGTCGGGGCCCCTTTGCACCTCATTTGGCCTAGAGGGCCACTGTATGGGCCTTCATCATGGCTGTATATGTTCTTCGCTAGCAGGGTGCGGTAACTTAATTGCACAGATAGGCTTGGATCTAAGAGACTCTTACAGGTGGTTCATTTGGGAGTAGTGTGTGCTGGGAGGGCAGAGAAAGAAGGGGTTTATTGGTGTTGTGGTTGTGCTCTCTGACCTTGTATTTTTTTGTATTGAGGAATCAGCTGATAGAGTTGCATGTGTCCATTGTGTAGGGAATGAAGGCTTCTGGGAGGGGGGCGGTGCATTTCCTGACAGCTTTGAACAGCGTTTAGCTTCTGTTGGGTACCGGCGTAATGTTGCATTGGTAAAGCCACGGTGATGCGTTTTTTTTCAGGCAACGCTGAAAGCGAAGGCATCAAGGGATCAGGATTTCGTCCCCATATTTGTTCTCGTTTGTGGTTGAGAAATGTCCTGTTGGCGCGTTCTTGCAAATATCAAGGTTAGCTTTATTGTTGCCTGTCTATCCACAGCAGTGTCTACAGGAAGAGGGTGACTTTGTGCAGGTGGTGCTGGCTTTGGTGCGGGTTGGGGATGAAAGTCATACTCAAGTGTGCCAACGGGAAAGTATTTGAAGTTGTGGTACAGTTGTTTAGTGTTCTTGGGTTGGCCACAGTTGGTCTTAGGAGTGTGGTAGATGAAGATCATGAGGTCAAAGTGGGCAGTCCAGTTCAACGTAACTGGTGGGTTTTAAAATGATGCGAATGAAGTAAGGACTATGCCAAGGATGAGTCCTTTGTCATGAGAGGGATCGGTGTTATGTTGTTTGATGTTGAAAGCATTGAGGATGTTGCTGACTGTTTCTGTAATGCTCTTAATAGCAGGGAACTGGAGCATTGAATTCCCAGAGACAGAATGTAATGGACTTGTAGACGGGGGGAGACGTAAGGGGGTTGCTGGTTTCTTGCAAAAATGTGTTTTTCAGGTTTTTCTAAGCTCTAGGAGATCTGTACATCAGACTAAAAAAAGGTGTCCGAATGGGTGATTAGGAGAAGGGAGCAGCAGACGAGGCAGTGAAGACTTCCCTGGAGGTGAGTGGTGTGGCTTCCGGCAGCATGCAGAGGGGGGTTCAATGCAGAATGTTGCCCTCATATGTCAGAAAGGTCTTGCCCCTCCACCCAAGGGCTATGCTGTGCAGTGGAGAGTACTGCCTGATGGAGCACCTACAATGCACAGGTAACCCTTGGGAATAAGATGACCTGTACATTAATAGCAGCTCTGCGCAGGGCATGACGTTTGCTTCCTAGTTATGCACATGGGTTTGTGAATGGACCCCTTTGGATTATTCTAAGTTCTGGACTTAGTACTCTATCTCTCACGGAGAGGCTGCAGGAGTAGAAAAGTCCCGTCCATGGTGGAACCACCTTCCCAGCGGCAGCAGGAACACTCTGCCTGAAAAGACTTTGCATGTTTTTGCTTTTACTTCTTTACTGAAGTGATAAGACATGGACGCTGCCATGCCATGATTCCTGAATGACTGTCACAGACCACCTCTCGTTGCTGGCATCATTCTCTAGATCATCTTGCCATAGGGCTTCTATGTACCCATGAGGTATCAGCCTGCCTGTTAGCCCACTACTGTATCTTGTGCCCAGCTGAGCATCCTCCTATGTGCCGTGAATAATCAGCCGTCTGCTATTTTAGGGTTCCCAGCCATCTTGCAGTGTGTATTTATCCCAGCCCATCAAAGAGAATCACAGCATTTTCAATGTGAGGCACAGCCATGTTGCCAACACCACTATGCTTTGACATTCTGGCCTCGCACTGGAGTCATAAGAGGTACAGTGTCGGACAAGAATGGGCTGTGATAACCTAGTATTAAGGCATTGCAAGGGTACAGTACTTGGCTGACTCTTCATCTAGTTACTCCACATGCCTCTCACGTTCTTCTTCAGCTCCGTAGGACATATACTTTTCAAAGTTATGAGTTTACTCTAGCACATGATTTAACTATCATGGGTGGATGAAAAGGGTGACTATGAGAGTAGGGGTTTATGTGCTCTGGTGTTGGTGGTATGGAGGCTTTTCCCCAGTTGGACATCATTATCCCCAGGAGGAGAGTTCCTCTCAACAAGGTCCTCCCGCATATTACCCCCCTAGGGGGACTATTGGGTAGCAGCCTCATCTCCCTAGCCTCATAGGAAAGGGCTCCCTCCTGGGAAGAAGTGATGAGACCTGGTGAATCGTCACATACCCTTGCCCTAATGGCTTTGGCTTCCCCATATCCCTCTAAGGGAAATCGAAATAGAAAGTCAATATTCCCCTGTTCCTTGCCTTTTCTATGCTTAACAATGAAACAAAAAGGCTGAAGGTCTAGGAGCCAGTGCATTATCTGGGGATTTGAATCCTTTGTTAATCTAAGCCATGTTAGAGGAGAAGGATCCATCACTAATTTGAATTTATGACCCGTTAGATAATATTGTAAATATCCTACGGCGCATTTGATCACAAGGGCCTCCAGTTCAATGGTGGCGTAGTTTTTCTCTTTGAGAAAAAGCTTTCAACTTATATACAAAACCGGATGTTATATGCCAACATATTCCTGGGAAAGCACAGCCCCCAAACTGACCTTGGATGCATCAGGCTGTAGTGAAAATTCTTCATTAAAGATAGGGACCTTCAACACTGGCTCACTACAAAGGATGTGTTTTAAAGGGTCAAAGCTGGCGTGATCTTCCTTTTGCAAACGCAACTATTGGGTTCTGCATTTTTAAACATATCAGTCAAGCAGGATGTTATAGCCGAATAGTTGGGGATACATCTTCGATAATACCCTGTGAGTCCCAAAACTGCCTAAGATCTCTCTTCATTTTCTAGGGAGGTGTCTCCTGAATTGCCTTGACCTTTTCAAGTTGGGGTTATACCAAACCATTCCCCACATAGAACCCTAAGTACTTCACAGCTGACTGTGCCAAATGACATATTTTTGGCATGGTGGCCAAACCGGCTTGCCTAAGGGCTTGTGTGACTTCCTATAAATCGAACGTATGTTCCTCCCAAGTTTGACTGTGGATCAATATATCATCAAGGTATGCACCACAGAAGTGTGAAAAGGACTGCAATACCTTGTCCATCAGTCGATGAATGTTGCGGGTACCCCATGAAGCCCAAAGGAAAGGACTTTAAATTGGAATAGTCCCCTGGGAGTGGAGAAAGCGGTCTTCTCATTATCAGCAGGATTCAGTGGCACCTGCCAATAGCCCTTAGTCAGATCAATCATGGAGATAAAGACAGCCGATCCCAGTCTGTCAATGAGATCATAAATCCCTGGCATCGGATAATTGTCAAACTGGGATACGGCATTCAGTTTTTCAGAAGTCTATACAAAATCCCCACAACTTATCTGGTTTGGAAACGAGGACCATTGACTTTCCGATGGTTCTATTAGGTCTGCCTCCAACATTTTCTTCACCACCTGGAGGACTATCTCTTTTCTCACCTCTGGGATCCTATAGGGCTTTAGGTTAATTACCTTTCTGGAAGGTGTATGAATATAATGCAGAAACCCTTTTACTCTTCCAGGCTTACTGCTGAAGACATCTCGGAAGTAATCTAATAAGTCTTGGATATCTTGTTGTGGGTATTGTGCTAAGGCTGTGGGAAGTAGATTATTTTTAGATGTTTCCTCTGACGTTAATGTGGCTATTAGAACAGAAGAGGTTTCCACTGGGTCCTGTTTCCATCCCTTCAAGAGGCTTACAAGATAGACCTGGGTTTTAGACTTTTGGTCAGGTTGAGCCACCTTATAATTCCATGGACCAGTTTTTTCTAATATTACAAATGGGTCGTACCAATGTGAGAGCATCTTGTGCTCTGAGGTGGGTAAAAGTACAAGTACTTTTTGACAGACAGTGAATGATCTATGTACTGCCTTCTGATCATAATGAGCCTTTTGGTTTTCCTGGGCATGTCCCAGATGATTCTGTACTAGATCTCGTACAATAGCCATATGTTCTTTTGGGTGTTTTGTTGTTTGTGACACAGGGAGAAAAGTCTCTTCCCATTCCTCCCACGTCTCTCACAGCATGTCCAAGACATCTCGTGGATCACATTCATAAGGGAGCTCAAAAGGGGAGAACCCTAATGGTCCTGGAGACTGGATAATATGCCTGTGAAGGCTTCAGAAGGCTCCCTAGCTTCACTGGTTCTCCTATGGCCGCTCTGGCCGAGCAATCAAACCCAAACTCTGAAGGTGGTAGCACACAGAGTGCAACACGATTGTTAACTAAGACAAAAAGAAGAGCAACCTGTCACTTACGTTATGAAATGAATAACTCCTTCAATACAAGAAAATTGGAAGTCCTTAAATGTAATATTCATTAAGGAAATCATGTCATTAACCATAACCACTGATGGGTTATGGTTCCTAAAAAGGGTGGTGGGGGCAGCAATCTTGGCATTGTTATCCAGTGTGGTAATGTGACACCAGCTTCAACGTTTCTTTCATTTAAACCGCCGTCTCTCGCTGCGGTCACGCGACTCACGTTCTAAAAGCAAACACGAGAGCGCGCGCGACCGCCACGAGACACTATCTATTCTCTACATAATGCTTTTCTAGCACCATTCAGTACTATAGACAGCTCTTCTCTGAACACACTCTCTTCGATTTTAGGTTTGACTATTAGGGGGCACTTAAGCGCCACCCTTAAATCAAAAACGACTGCATTGGTGTACAGCTAGAAGAAATGTGAGATATGAGGGGGAACACAAAGTATATAGATGTTGTTTCATTATTTACCAACCCATTGACTGGCCATGGTAATCCTTATGGCCAATCACGTCCACTTCCGGCCTCTCCCTGCCCAAAACACATCCTGCTGGAGTCTCTTTGAGCAACATTAATCAATAGTAACATCAAACTGTGCACAGTAGGTGTCTGCCAGTATTATTTCAAAGGAGTCTTTTGAGAGTTAATGGGTTCATTGGAGTTGTAAATGTGTTACTGATGCAATCAATATGTCTCAACCAAGTGTGCTTTCGGTCACTTGATTAATAAGCAATGTGCAAGTCTTTCACTTAAGTCCTATTAAAAAACAGCATTTTCATATAGGTATTAGATAGGCATGTGCCATGCATTGCTTTAATATTTACAGGTGCTTGCACCATGTGCAGCTGCTACTGTTAATTGCCAGTTGGTACTGTTATGGCAGTGCCAGGCAAATGCTTATACTATGCCTACACAAAAGCCAAAACTGTTGGCAGTGCCAATGCTTGTTTTGACTGCCTCTGTATTTGGAGAGTTTGGGCTTTCCCTGGTATGTTTTGTCTGGTCCCCTGACCACTTTGAGGCAAGATCATTTAGGTTTGCATTCCAACTAAATACTAAGCAATGCTGACAGTCCACTTTGTAGATGTTCGTAGTCCCGTGGTTGGGACTTGGAGCTTTCAAGAGTCCCCCATTTCCAGTAGAGTTGGGAATCGGGATGTGGTCGCGGTTTTTGGTGTTCATTACTGACATTCAGTGGCAGGCAACCTGTGCTTCTGGTGTCCCAGAACTGTATTTGCTTATGGAGACTCACAGTTTGCAGGAGACAGTAGGTAAAAATCACACGAGAGACCGAACATCAATGGTTCTCAGCTCGGGAACAGAACAGCGGGATAACGGATGGGGCGACAAACCTCACGTAAGAGGCAGGCGGTGGCACTATGGGACAATGGAGCTCGACTCCAATGTTGTATTTGAGGCAACTACAAGCATGGGCACATGTCCTCCAATAGAAAAACGGGTTATAACACTGTACTCGATAGTGACAAAGCTGGTCATTGGGTGGGTGTTATCAGGCCCAGAGAGCAGCTGTATTGTCCAGAGGAAGGTGCAGCGAGCACAGGCACCCCCTGCGACTGCTGGGAAGGAGTTGGCAGTGCAGCCAACGCAGCCCTTGACATGCAGTTTCACCCCCCCCCCCCCATCAGTGCATCCGATGAGGTGAGCAGTCATTCCAGACAAAAGGGATTTGACGGGCATTCCTCTTTGGCTTGGGATTGCTGCTGGTGACCTCTGGCATGTGCTGCCGAGTTCCCCCTCTTACGGGTCTACTAGGTCTGCAAGTCTTGCGTTTGGCAGATGCAAGTAGGCAAGGAAGGTCTTGGCTGCACTGTAGCATGGTCACCTTTTGCAGGGTGTCCACTTCTTCGGTCGGGAGACCGACATAGACTCTGCAGGGTAAGACTGTGAGTGCCCCGGCTACTCCTGCTGCAAAGGAGGTGAGCTCAATGGCAGATCTCTCCCCGGGGGTCCTCCCGGATCTAAAGATAGGTTCATCTTACTAGCAGGTTGGCAAAATCTACGTTGACTAGCTCCAAGAACGATTCTATAACTATGTGCGTGGAATTTATGAGCGACAGGCCACGGCTCTTAGCTACGAATAATATTTGAAAAGTGAGAGCTAGAGCACTAACACTCTCCGAAATGCATGCTCTATTGATATAAAGAATTGGCTACACGTAAGGTTCTAACGTGCATTCCATTGTTTATATAGGTATAGCTTTTTGTACAAATGTCTTTTCATTTTTGTCGCAAGTACAGTATGTGCAAATAAAAAATAAGTACAAAAACATCATAAAAATACAATGTAAATACATCAAAAATTGAAGAACTGAGTCTCTGGTTAATAATATCATGTGATTACATAGAGTCCATAAACATTGCACTCTTTTCTCCCAAACCATATAAACGGGGAACTTCTCCCAAAGTGTAGTGTCTTAAAGACTTCTCCTGCCGTATTACCTGGACGTGATTCTATTGTCGATATTTAGCCGGCCAACACGTGTTTCAACCTTTGCTCTTTATCAAGGCACTGGCTTACGCCCCATCTCAGAGATTAGTATCGACTCAGCACTGTTAATTAGTGATCCTGTGTGCTCCTTAGCAATTCATGTGCAGTTCAACTAATAATATTCAGGTATTAATGCCATTAGAGATCGTTAAGAATGTATCAATCCAAGATTCAGGATCAGTGATGGTAATTATGATGATCTCATCTTAAGTGTGAAATAAACAAGGAAGGTTCCGCCCGTGTATATATGTATCTATATCAAAGTAGTGGGTTGCGGCGAAGACCTGCGATCCAAGGCATTGACTGCAGGGTGGACGCTTGCAAATACAGCTTACTAGTAGCCCAAGCACTTGTAGAGGCGATTAATCGGGGGAAGGTGGTCCCAGGTCAGCCATATTTGTGATTTCAGAGCTGGATAGAGTGGGTCTGCCAATGAGTCCTGGGGCTAAGGTGTTCTAGTGGAGAGGAGCAAAGAGGATGAAGGCGAGAGAGGGGTGCAGTGAGAAATAGGGACGGCTAGGTAGAGGGGCCTGAGAGCAAATGAAGTGCGGTCGGGAGAAGCAGGGGATAAAATGGGCCAGTCAAGGGGGCCGGCCCAGGGTTAGATTTGTAGACAAAGAAAAGGACTTTGAAAAAAGACTGATTTGTGCATGAACAATCGCTCTTCGTGATGGCTGGCTTCCTTCCTTCAGGGGGGGCATGAGGGCTGGCATCCTTGAGGGGGACATGATGGCTGGCTTCCTAGAGGGGGGCATGATGGCTGGCCTTCTTGAGGGGGGCATGATGGCTGGCATCCTTGAGGGGCATGATGACTGCCTTCTGTGAGGGGGGCATGATGGCTGGCATCCTTGAAGGGGGCATGGTGGCTGGCACCCTTGTGGGGGCATGATGGGTGACTTCCTTGAGGGGGCATGATGGCTGGCTTCCTTGAGGGGGGCATGAGGGCTGGTACACTTGAGGGGGGGGCATGATGGCTGGCTTCCTTGAGGGGGGCATGAGGGCTGGTATACTTGAGGGGGGCATGATGGCTGACATACTTGAGGGGGTCATGATGGCTGACACACTTGAGAGGGGCATGATGGCTGGCATGCTTGAAGGAGGGCATGATGGCTCACATCCTTGAGGGGGGCATGATGGCTGGCATCCTTGAGGGAGACATGATGGCTGGCATCCTTGAGGGAGACATGATGGCTGGCTTCCTTGAGGGGGCATGGTGGCTGGCTTCCTTGAGGGGGCATGGTGGCTGGCTTCCTTGAGGGGGCATGGTGGCTGGCTTCCTTGAGGGGGCATGGCGTCTGGCTTCCTTGAGGTGGGCCATGATGGCTGGCTTCTGTGAGGGGGCACGATGGCTGACTTCCTTGAGGGGAGCACGATGGCTAACTTCCTTGAGGGGGCATGTTGGCTGGTTTCCTTGAGGGGGGGATGATGGCTTTCTTGAGGGGGGCATGATGGCTGGCTTCCTGGGGGGCATGATGGCTGGCTTCCTGGGGGGCATGATGGCTGGCTTCCGTGAGGGGGCATGATGGCTGGCTTCCTTGAGGGGGCACGATGGCTGACTTCCTTGAGGGGAGCACGATGGCTAACTTCCTTGAGGGGGCATGTTGGCTGGCTTCCTTGAGGGGGGAATGATGGCTTTCTTGAGGGGGGCATGATGGCAGGCTTCCTGGGGGGCATGATGGCAGGCTTCCTGGGGGGCATGATGGCTGGCTTCCTGGGGGGCATGATGGCTGGCTTCCTTGAAGGGGGCATCGTGGCTGGCTTCCTTGATGTGGGGGGAGGGGAGCATGATGGCTGGCATCCTTGAGGGGAAGCGGCTGTTTGGCTGTTGGCCTGCTTGGATCTTTCCCAGTTGCAGCGGCCGGCGACTTTTCAAATGTGTGGATTGCAAATAACCATCCCAAAAAATGCAAGCAAACCCAGCGCCATCCCCGTGTGTATTGGAGTGGCGTGGGTTCAAAACGGTGCATGTTATAGCAAAGTCTTCCGGATAAAACGCGCCCAGGATGTGCACAGTGTTCTGAAGGACCACGCAGGGGATCTTCCGGTACTTACGATGGCAAGACCACACCAGGGCATGTATGCCCATCCGAATGGTGGGCGCCGAATTGAAACATTTGATGCACGGTAGATAAATATTTGCATTAAGCTGCTAAAGCAATGACTGATAATGTGCCCCTTCAACGCTGGGGAAATGCCAACATAAAGAATGTGCCCGTAGATACTACACCAGTTTAGAATATTATGACATGACCTATATTTATGCCTGCATTCAGTACTGTGCCAGGAGAAATAAACCACAGCATTGGTCATGAGCAAGTTAAAAAAAAAAAAAAATTGCCAGACAAGCCAGAACATACATGACAATCGGTGTTGCTTTTATGCCATCGCCTGCCAGGCTACCTTCAGTGTGTACCTGACCACCACTCAAATAACCCAGGGTGTTATGCTCACTGTGGCAACCAGCCATGGAGGTTTCCAAACGTATCCCGTTGTTTCCACGAAGTGAATTACTTCGATGTATTTTACTTAGTGGAACTTACTTCGAAAATACTTCGAATTTTCCATATATTTGTGAGGTAAGTGGTTAAAGGGGAATGGGGACGGGTTTGGGGTGGGGGGGCAGTGAAGTGGAAGAGGGGCTTGGGGGTTGGCGAGACCAAAGTCTGTTTTCGAAGTAATTTCAACGATGTAAATTACCTCGAGATAATTTCCTTCATTGAAATGACATGGAACCTTACCAGAATACCCCATGAACACCAACGTATGCCGGAGTTTGTGCAATGTGGCAAGCTGCCAGTGCAACTATTATTTTCCACAATTCCATGACAGTTTCAAACTGGACAAATTAATCATGCATTGGTATTATACTCAGTCGATGGGTATACAAGGCTGTACCTGTGCGTGTGAAGTAGCTGTGCGTGTGAAGTAGCTGTGCGTGTGAAGTAGCTGTGCCTGTGAAGTAGGTGTGCGTGTGAAGTAGGTGTGCGTGTGAAGTTGCTGTGCGTGTGACGTCGCTGTGCGTGTGAAGTCGCTGTGCGTGTGAAGTCGCTGTGCATGTGAAGTCGCTGTGCATGTGAAGTCGCTGTGCGTGTGAAGCTGCTGTGCGTGTGAAGTAGCTGTGCGTGTGAAGTCACTGTGCGTGTGAAGTAGCTGTGCGTGTGAAGTAGGTGTGCGTGTGAAGTAGCTGTGCGTGTGAAGTACCTGTGCGTGTGAAGTAGTTGTGCGTGTGAAGTAGCTGTGCGTGTGAAGTAGCTGTGTTTGTGAAGTAGCTGTACATGTGAAGTAGCTGTGCGTGTGAAGTTACTGTGCGTGTGACGTCGCTGTGCGTGTGAAGTAGCTGTGCGTGTGAAGTCGCTGTGCGTGTGAAGTAGGTGTGCGTGTGAAGTAGCTGTGCGTGTGAAGTAGGTGTGCGTGTGAAGTAGGTGTGCATGTGAAGTAGCTGTGCGTGTGAAGTCACTGTGCGTGTGAAGTAGTCACGTACGTGTGAAGTAGGTGTGCTTGTGAAGTAGGTGTGCGTGTGAAGTAGCTGTGCGTGTGAAGTAGCTGTGCGTGTGAAGTAGCTGTGCGTGTGAAGTTGCTGTGCGTGTGACGTCGCTGTGCTTGTGAAGTCGCTGTGCGTGTGAAGTCGCTGTGCATGTGAAGTCGCTGTGCATGTGAAGTCGCTGTGCGTGTGAAGCTGCTGTGCGTGTGAAGTAGCTGTGCGTGTGAAGTCACTGTGCGTGTGAAGTAGCTGTGCGTGTGAAGTAGGTGTGCGTGTGAAGTAGCTGTGCGTGTGAAGTACCTGTGCGTGTGAAGTAGTTGTGCGTGTGAAGTAGCTGTGCGTGTGAAGTAGCTGTGTTTGTGAAGTAGCTGTACATGTGAAGTAGCTGTGCGTGTGAAGTTACTGTGCGTGTGACGTCGCTGTGCGTGTGAAGTAGCTGTGCGTGTGAAGTCGCTGCGCGTGTGAAGTAGGTGTGCGTGTGAAGTAGCTGTGCGTGTGAAGTAGGTGTGCGTGTGAAGTAGGTGTGCATGTGAAGTAGCTGTGCGTGTGAAGTCACTGTGCGTGTGAAATAGTCACGTACGTGTGAAGTAGGTGTGCTTGTGAAGTAGGTGTGCGTGTGAAGTAGCTGTGCGTGTGAAGTAGCTGTGCGTGTGAAGTAGCTGTGCGTGTGAAGTAGCTGTACGTGTGAAGTGGCTGTGCGTGTGAAGTAGGTGTGCGTGCGAAGTCGCTGTGCGTGTGAAGTAGGTGTGCATGTGAAGTAGCTGTGCGTGTGAAGTAGGTGTGCGTGTGAAGTAGCTGTGCGTGTGAAGTAGGTGTGCGTGTGAAGTAGCTGTGCGTGTGAAGTCACTGTGCGTGTGAAGTAGCTGTGCGTGTGAAGTAGGTGTGCATGTGAAGTAGGTGTGCGTGCGAAGTAGCTGTGCGTGTGAAGTAGCTGTGCGTGTGAAGTAGGTGTGCGTGCGAAGTCGCTGTGCGTGTGAAGTAGGTGTGCGTGTGAAGTAGCTGTGCGTGTGAAGTCGCTGTGCGTGTGAAGTAGTCACGTACGTGTGAAGTAGGTGTGCTTGTGAAGTAGGTGTGCGTGTGAAGTAGCTGTGCGTGTGAAGTAGCTGTGCGTGTGAAGTAGCTGTGCGTGTGAAGTAGCTGTACGTGTGAAGTGGCTGTGCGTGTGAAGTAGGTGTGCGTGCGAAGTAGGTGTGCATGTGAAGTAGCTGTGCGTGTGAAGTAGGTGTGCGTGTGAAGTAGCTGTGCGTGTGAAGTAGGTGTGCGTGTGAAGTAGCTGTGCGTGTGAAGTCACTGTGCGTGTGAAGTAGCTGTGCGTGTGAAGTAGGTGTGCGTGTGAAGTAGGTGTGCGTGTGAAGTAGCTGTGCGTGTGAAGTAGCTGTGCGTGTGAAGTAGGTGTGCGTGCGAAGTCGCTGTGCGTGTGAAGTAGGTGTGCGTGTGAAGTAGCTGTGCGTGTGAAGTCGCTGTGCGTGTGAAGTAGTTGTGCGTGTGAAGTAGCTGTGCATGTGAAGTCACTGTGTGTGTGAAGTAGCTGTGCATGTGAAGTAGCTGTGCGTGTGAAGTAGCTGTGCGTGTGAAGTAGCTGTAGGTGTGAAGTCGCTGTGCGTGTGAAGTAGCTGTGCGTGCGAAGTAGCTGGGCGTGCGAAGTAGCTGGGCGTGTGAAGTCACTGTGCGTGTGAAGTAGCTGTGCGTGTGAAGTAGCTGTGCGTGTGAAGTAGCTGTACGTGTGAAGTAGCTGTGCGTGTGAAGTAGCTGTGCATGTGAAGTAGCTGTGCGTGTAAAGTAGCTGTGCGTGTGAAGTAGCTGTGCGTGTGAAGTAGCTGTGCGTGTGAAGTTGCTGTGCGTGTGACGTCGCTGTGCGTGTGAAGTCGATGTGCGTGTGAAGTCGCTGTGCGTGTGAAGTAGCTGTGCGTGTGAAGTAGCTGTGCGTGTGAAGCTGCTGTGTGTGTGAAGTAGCTGTGCGTGTGAAGTAGCTGTGCGTGTGAAGTCACTGTGCGTGTGAAGTAGCTGTGCGTGTGAAGTAGGTGTGCGTGTGAAGTAGCTGTGCGTGTGAAGTACCTGTGCGTTTGAAGTAGTTGTGCGTGTGAAGTAGCTGTGCGTGTGAAGTAGGTGTGCGTGTGAAGTAGCTGTGCGTGTGAAGTAGCTGTACGTGTGAAGTAGCTGTGCGTGCGAAGTCGCTGTGTGTGTGAAGTAGGTGTGCGTGTGAAGTAGCTGTGCGTGTGAAGTCGCTGTGCGTGTGAAGTAGTTGTGCGTGTGAAGTAGCTGTGCATGTGAAGTCACTGTGCGTGTGAAGTAGCTGTGCATGTGAAGTAGC
Source organism: Ambystoma mexicanum (assembly GCF_040938575.1). Classification (NCBI taxonomy): domain Eukaryota; kingdom Metazoa; phylum Chordata; class Amphibia; order Caudata; family Ambystomatidae; genus Ambystoma; species Ambystoma mexicanum. The sequence continues at coordinate 311,164,500 of NC_090926.1, forward strand.
TGTGCGTGTGAAGTAGCTGTGCGTGTGAAGTAGCTGTAGGTGTGAAGTAGCTGTGCGTGCGAAGTAGCTGGGCGTGCGAAGTAGCTGGGCGTGTGAAGTCACTGTGCGTGTGAAGTAGCTGTGCGTGTGAAGTAGCTGTGCGTGTGAAGTAGCTGTGCGTGTGAAGTAGCTGTGCGTGTGAAGTAGCTGTGCATGTGAAGTAGCTGTGCGTGTGAAGAAGCTGTGCGTGTGAAGTAGCTGTGCGTGTGAAGTACCTGTGCATGTGAAGTAGCTGTGCGTGTGAAGTAGCTGTGCGTGTGAAGTAGCTGTAGGTGTGAAGTAGCTGTGCGTGCGAAGTAGCTGGGCGTGCGAAGTAGCTGGGCGTGTGAAGTCACTGTGCGTGTGAAGTAGCTGTGCGTGTGAAGTAGCTGTGCGTGTGAAGTAGCTGTGCGTGTGAAGTAGCTGTACGTGTGAAGTAGCTGTGCGTGTGAAGTAGCTGTGCATGTGAAGTAGCTGTGCGTGTAAAGTAGCTGTGCGTGTGAAGTAGCTGTGCATGTGAAGTAGCTGTGCGTGTGAAGTAGCTGTGCGTGTGAAGAAGCTGTGCGTGTGAAGTAGCTGTGCGTGTGAAGTACCTGTGCATGTGAAGTAGCTGTGCGTGTGAAGTAGCTGTGCGTGTGAAGTCGCTGTGCGTGTGAAGTAGCTGTGCGTGTAAAGTAGCTGAGCATGTGAACTAGCTGTGCGTGTGATGTCGCTGTGCATGTGAAGTTCTACTTGGGCATGCATATATGATGCAAAATAGCGGATTGTAATGTGGCACCAATGAGGCTTAAACTGGGCTTGCGAAGCCGTTCTGGCATATAATGGCAGCGTGTTGGCACGTGAGGAAACGCCCGCCTATATGATGATTACACCTGGGGTTATGGCAGTGGTCATGGAAGAACAAACATGGGATCCTGAAGGCGTTCCTGAAACATGATCATATATGGGCATGCATGATCCCTCTGGGGCATGTAAAGGTTCTTCTGGACTATGCTGGCCGTACGTGGGCATACCACACTGAACCTGGGCATACGAATATATTACTGGCAGGTGTTGACCGGGCAGTTCACCCTAAACCCGGGCTGGGGTAAATAGTACATCGGAATGTGAGGCATCAGAATACGAGTAGTTAATGAAAATATTAAAATGGATATTTGTGGACACTCTGAAGGGGAATTGTATGGTCACCCTTGGTGTCATCTGTGACCACACACACAATGGGGGCTTGCTCTGCCACTGTACGGAATACACAAGTAATTGTGACTTGCCTCACTCATGGCAAGACCACTTGTGAGCCATGACCCCCTTCCCACAGGAAAGTGCAACAAATAATATATCATGAATTTGTTGATTGTGAAAGGTTATTCTGTAACCATATAAAATCATTTAAAACAAATAACCTCGATGGAGCCTTGTCTGGGGTGGCGCCCCTTCTATGTCCCCACGGCAGCAAGGATTTGGGTCGACGATGAAGAGGAGCTCGAGCCCCGACCAGGCGCGGGGTACAATGGAAGCCCCACTGGGGCACGCTTACACCAACATGCACCGTGTCTAGGTTCAGCTTCCTCTGGGTCCTCGGCACTTGGACTCACCAGCATTGTCACATGCAGGCCCACGGGCGGACTGGGGCATAACATTGTCTCGGGCACCAATGAAAAGCTGGCCCACCATGGAAAAGGGCAATTCATTCCTTTTGTGCCAGACGGTTTGAGAAGTACCCATGGGGGAGGTTTTTGATCAAATGTGATGCAAAGTGTGCATTTTAAAGAAAATATGTTCAGCAAAACTGGTCAATACTATTAGCCGCATAGTGAAGTAACTCATCAAACTGGCCCACATTGGCCAAAAAAGTGCCCTGCTTTGAAGAGGGGAAACAAGGGCCCGTAATAGCATTTTGGGTTTTTAGTTCGGGCAATGCCCTATTGCCCACCTCGTCTGCAACCTATGGAGTGAAAAGCTCCCGGTCCTGAGCGAGAGGATGGACTCCATTGCAGTGCAGGCTTGTAGTCTTGGATAATAAACACGGCGGACTCTGAGCCTTCACCATGAGGATAGCTTGTGAGTTAAGCTAGTGCCCCTGATGTGGGGCTAGCCTGCACTTTGCAAGTTCAAAAATAGGTCCGACCGACTCAGCCTTCCATCCTTTTAGGGTAAATAAATTGCATCCCAATAAATTGGGTAGTAATAGCACCTGTTTTGCAGAGCTTCATGGACTCATTTTGATGTGTTTGGAAAATGGCCCTGGAGCATTGAAAGATGGCGCCAAGCTCTGTGCGGCTCATTTTCTAAGCGTAAGATTGCAAGAGTCAGGCATAAAAGCAGGGCGCCAGCCATTTACCCTCCAGGGCATTTTGTCGCCAATTGGAGGCAGAGAAGGAGCACAAGACAGAGTTATCATTTCCGCTGTGTATCCCTCCTCTAAGAGTTTCATGCAGGTGTAACTTTTCCCAAGGGATCTGCCTGTTTTAGCACCTGCTAAATGAAAGAAGATTCCATGTGAATCCATTGTAAATATTGTCTGTACAGTGCCATTTGCAGGTACCATTTACATTTTTACAAAACAAGAGCAAAGGCATTTTTTGTTTTGTTTTAATGTTTTCCATTAAATTTTGTAAAAGTTGAAAATTGCATGCAGGGAAACCAACAGCACATACATTCACCAACAGCACATACATTCACCCATAGCACATACATTCACCAACAGCACATACATTCACCCACAGCGCATACATTCACCAATAGCAAATACATTCACCCACAGCACATACATTCACCCACAGCACATACATTTACCCACAGCACATACATTCACCCACAGCACATACATTCACCAATAGCAAATACATTCACCAATAGCACATACATTCACCCACAGCACATACATTCACCCACAGCACATACATTCACCAACAGCACATACATTCACCCACAGCACATACATTCACCCACAGCACATACATTCACCAATATCAAATACATTCACCAATAGCACATACATTCACCCACAGCACATACATTCACCAATAGCAAATACATTCACCCACAGCATATACATTCACCCACAGCACATACATTCACCAATAGCACATACATTCACCGACAGCACAAACATTCGCCTATAGCACATACATTCACCAACAGAACATACATTCACCCACAGCACATACATTCACCAACAGCACATACATTCACCAACAGCACATACATTCACCAATAGCATATACATTCACCCCCAGCACATACATTCACCAATAGCACATACATTCACCAATAGCACATACATTCAACCACAGCACATACATTCACCACCAGCATATACATTCACCAACAGCACATACATTCACCAACAGCACATACATTCACCCACAGCACATACATTCACCAACAGCACATACATTCACCAACAGCACACGCATTCACCAACAGCACACGCATTCACCAATAGCACATGCATACAGCAATAGCACATATTCACCCACAGCACATACATTTACCAACAGCACATACATTCACCAACAGCACATGCATTCACCAACAGCACATGCATTTACCAACAGCACATACATTCACCAACAGCACATACATTCACCAACAGCACATGCATTCACCAATAGCACATACATTCAGCAATAGCACATACATTCACCCACAGCACATACATTCACCCACAGCACATACATTCACCAACAGCACATACATTCACCCATAGCACATACATTCACCCACAGCACATACATTCACCCACAGCACATGCATTCACCCACAGCACATGCATTCACCCACAGCACATGCATTCACCAACAGCACATACATTCACCAACAGCACATACATTCACCAACAGCACATACATTCTCCCACAGCACATACATTCAGCAATAGCACATACATTCACCAATAGCAAATACATTCACCCACAGCATATACATTCACCCACAGCACATTCATTCACCTATAACACATACATTCACCCACAGCACATACATTCACCAACAGCACATATATTCAGCAATAGCACATACATTCACCAACAGCACATACATTCACCAACAGCACATACATTCACCCACAGCACATACATTCACCAACAGCATATACATTCACCAACAGCACATACATTCACCAACAGCACATACATTCACCAACAGCACATACATTCACCCACAGCACATACATTCACCAACAGCACATACATTCACCAATAGCACATACATTCACCCATAACACATGCATTCACCCACAGCACATACATTCACCTACAACACATACATTCACCCACAGCAAATACATTCACCCACAGCACACACCTTCACCCACAGCACATACATTCACCAACAGCACATCCATTCACCAATAGCACATGCATTCACCAACAGCACATGCATTTACCAACAGCACATACATTCAGCAATAGCACATACATTCACCAACAGCACATACATTCACCAACAGCACATACATTCACCAATAGCACATACATTCACCCACAGCACATACGTTCACCCACAGCACATACATTCACCAATAGCACATGCATTCACCAATAGCACATACATTCAGCAATAGCACATACATTCACCAACAGCACATACATTATAGCACATACATTCACCAACAACACATACATTTACCAACAGCACATACATTCACCAATAGCAAATACATTCACCAACAGCACATACATTCACCAATAGCACATACATTCTCCAACAGCACATACATTCACCAACAGCACATACATTCACCAACAGCACATACATTCACCAATAGCACATACATTCTCCAACAGCACATACATTCACCAACAGCACATACATTCACCAACAGCACATCCATTCACACACAGCACATACATTCACCAATAGCACATCCATTCACAAACAGCACATCCATTCACAAACAGCACATACATTCACCAACAGCACATACATTCACCAATAGCACATACATTCACCAACAGCACATACATTCACCAATAGCACATACATTCACCAACAGCACATACATTCACCAACAGCACATACATTCACCAATAGCACATACATTCTCCAACAGCACATACATTCACCAACAGCACATACATTCACCAACAGCACATACATTCACCAATAGCACATACATTCTCCAACAGCACATACATTCACCAACAGCACATACATTCACCAACAGCACATCCATTCACACACAGCACATACATTCACCAATAGCACATACATTCACAAACAGCACATCCATTCACAAACAGCACATACATTCACCAAAAGCACATACATTCACCAATAGCACATACATTCACCAACAGCACATACATTCACCAATAGCACATACATTCACCAACAGCACATACATTCACCAACAGCACATACATTCACCAATAGCACATACATTCTCCAACAGCACATCCATTCACCAACAGCACATCCATTCACAAACAGCACATCCATTCACACAAAGCACATACATTCACGAATAGCACATACATTCACCAACAGAACATACATTCACCAACAGCACATCCATTCACACACAGCACATACATTCACCAATAGCAGATCCATTCACAAACAGCACATCCATTCACAAACAGCACATACATTCACCAACAGCTCATACATTCACCAATAGCACATACATTCACCAACAGCACATACATTCACCAATAGCACATACATTCACCAACAGCACATACATTCACCAACAGCACATACATTCACCAATAGCACATACATTCTCCAACAGCACATACATTCACCAACAGCACATCCATTCACAAACAGCACATCCATTCCCACAAAGCACATACATTCACGAATAGCACATACATTCACCAACAGCACATACATTCACCAACAGCACATCCATTCACACACAGCACATACATTCACCAATAGCACATCCATTCACAAACAGCACATCCATTCACAAACAGCACATACATTCACCAACAGCACATACATTCACCAATAGCACATACATTCACCAACAGCACATACATTCACCAATAGCACATACATTCACCAACAGCACATACATTCACCAACAGCACATACATTCACCAATAGCACATACATTCTCCAACAGCACATACATTCACCAACAGCACATCCATTCACAAACAGCACATCCATTCACACAAAGCACATACATTCACGAATAGCACATACATTCACCAACAGCACATACATTCACCAACAGCACATCCATTCACACACAGCACATACATTCACCAATAGCACATCCATTCACAAACAGCACATCCATTCACAAACAGCACATACATTCACCAACAGCACATACATTCACCAATAGCACATACATTCACCAACAGCACATACATTCACCAATAGCACATACATTCACCAACAGCACATACATTCACCAACAGCACATACATTCACCAATAGCACATACATTCTCCAACAGCACATACATTCACCAACAGCACATCCATTCACAAACAGCACATCCATTCACACAAAGCACATACATTCACGAATAGCACATACATTCACCAACAGCACATACATTCACCAACAGCACATCCATTCACACACAGCACATCCATTCACAAACAGCACATCCATTCACAAACAGCACATACATTCACCAACAGCACATACATTCACCAACAGCACATACATTCACCAACAGCACATACATTCACCAATAGCACATACATTCACCAACAGCACATACATTCACCAACAGCACATACATTCACCAATAGCACATACATTCTCCAACAGCACATACATTCACCAACAGCACATACATTCACCAACAGCACATCCATTCACACACAGCACATACATTCACCAATAGCACATCCATTCACAAACAGCACATCCATTCACAAACAGCACATACATTCACCAACAGCACATACATTCACCAATAGCACATACATTCACCAACAGCACATACATTCACCAACAGCACATACATTCACCAACAGCACATACATTCACCAATAGCACATCCATTCACAAACAGCACATCCATTCACAAACAGCACATACATTCACCAACAGCACATACATTCACCAATAGCACATACATTCACCAACAGCACATACATTCACCAATAGCACATACATTCACCAACAGCACATACATTCACCAACAGCACATACATTCACCAATAGCACATACATTCTCCAACAGCACATACATTCACCAACAGCACATCCATTCACAAACAGCACATCCATTCACACAAAGCACATACATTCACGAATAGCACATACATTCACCAACAGCACATCCATTCACCAACAGCACATCCATTCACACACAGCACATACATTCACCAACAGCACATACATTCACCAACAGCACATACATTCACCAACAGCACATACATTCACCAACAGCACATACATTCACCAATAGCACATACATTCACCAACAGCACATACATTCACCAACAGCACATACATTCACCAACAGCACATACATTCACCAACAGCACATACATTCACCAATAGCACATACATTCACCAACAGCACATACATTCACCAACAGCACATACATTCACCAACAGCACATACATTCACCAACAGCACATACATTCAAGAATAGCAGTCAACTCCGTAGAATTGACACTTTTTACAAAATGACCTCGACTTTCTTTAGGGCTACCGTGCCATTTAAATTGGATTTCCTGCATAGGCTAGGGTGCTGCGCTAGAAATACACCTGAAATTCCCCGCTCCTTGCAGCGAACGTAGGATAGCGCAGGGGCAACGTGCCGGTCTTGGTAGCAAGACCACGCATCGCAACAGAGGTTCGAGTCGCGGATCCACGCTTAGAAGCCCAACTCGGGTATGGTATTAGGCACGTTATATAAAAACAATAGAATAAAAATAAATCATATCACTTCACATTTTGCTGGGGTGGGAGGGGCTGGGAACCCTGCTGATTCCGTGTGTGTGAGGGGTCGGGGGTGTAGGAGAGGCGCCACATTTTGTTTCCTCGCCCAGGCGCTGCCAGAGCTAAGGTCGGCCCTAACCGCAGGCCCGGCTCCCTGTCACGAATCTTCCGCCGTTATCAAGGTGTCCGCAGAGGGCTTCCGGGGTGATACACAAAACATGATATGGTTATGGCAATGTATCACATTGTTAATGAATAATTACGAACTGTTGAGAAGCTGAAATGACTTTCTTATAATAAACACATGCCTGTCTAGCTCCACCCCTGCCCTCCCGTGCGTTCAGTGTCATTGTCCAAATGAACCCCTTGTTCTGATGCCCAGCAATGATTGTGTGATCCTGGATCTCGTGGCGCAGTTTAATAGTGGTGACCTACGATGGCTGCAAGTGAGGCTAAGCCTTGGCACGGCCGCAAGACCATAACACAACGGGGCGCCGGAGAGGGGGTGAGGAGCACCCCCGGAAGGGCTCGAGCTATCCCTGCCTTTACTGACACAGCTCGGGGAGGAGCCCCGGCAGCGCAGCGGCAGATTTCCCTTCTCGCGCCTTCCCGGTCGCCCTCGTGGTTCACTGCACGCGGTGAGGTCCGGGCAGAGGGGCTTATTATCCATTTAACCGAATGTATCGTCGGATTCGGAAAGAGCCCCGGAAAGTAACTCGGTGGGTCAGCACCTCCTCCTGCCTGGAGAACGTCTAGACCCCCCATACAGGCCAAAGGTTAATGCCTGCCCCCCTGCCCTCGCCCCCTTACACTCCAGAGGACAGTGCTTATTCCTGCCCTTGTCCCCTTACACTCCAGAGGACAGTGCCTATGCCCGCCCTTGTCCCCTTACACTCCAGAGGACAGTGCCTATGCCCGCCCTTGTCCCCTTACACACCAGAGGACAATCCCTATTCCCGCCCTTGTCCCCTTACACTCCAGAGGACAGTGCCTATGCCCGCCCTTGTCCCCTTACACTCCAGAGGACAGTGCCTATGCCCGCCCTTGTCCCCTTACACTCCAGTGGACAGTGCCTATGCCCGCCCTTGTCCCCTTACACTCCAGAGGACAGTGCTTATTCCTGCCCTTGTCCCCTTACACTCCAGAGGACAGTGCCTATGCCCGCCCTTGTCCCCCCCACTCCCCTCTCGCCTTACACACCAAAGGTCAAGGCCTGCCTCTTTAACCTGTATATTTCAGACCTCGGGGAAGTCTTGGAAGGTGGAGCATTTGGGACCCCGGTAATTGCAAAGGAGCGTTGCTCTTGGCTAGGTTATGCTGAAGACGGGCTGCTAATGGACAAAACGCCTGTAGGCCTACAGCGCCAATTGACGCAATTCGAAGAACATACCAGGCTAAATAAACTGCAGGTTAACCCTGCCAAATCCAATGGCGTGTATTTGAATGCAAAGATGATTAAACCAATACGTTGCAAATGGTTCCTGGGCAAGAGCCCACTGTCTGTCGTATACAAACAACATATTTGGGGTTCACATTAGTAAGATCTTTCCAAATAATTGAAAGAAAAACACTGAATGGGCCAAATGCAAACAACTGGGGGCTCGAATGCTCTTCCTTTCAAGGAAGTGTTGCAGGTTCTCGCTAGGACCATTGATCGTGTTTTATAATCAGAAAGCCATCCCTTCTATATTATATGGTTTGGAATCTTTGCCATTTTCGGGGACATTAGACCTAGAACCTTAATTTATTTATTAATTTTATTGTTGTTATTTTGGCTGTAAAAAAATTAATTGTTTCCAACCTTTCAACATTTGACTTTTTACATTTTACAAATTTTAAAACCAATAAAAATTAGCAAAAATTAAATGCTTTCTTACATGAATTAGATTTTTTACATTTGGTCATTTGTTAACATGTTAAGCATCAGCCATTCGAAAGTACATTTTGTATAGGTAGCTATCATTATGGTAGCATAACCATCTACACAATCATTCATGATCTTGATGATTGCAATTTATACAAGAGACACTGGCACGTTCCTTTTGCGGGATTAATCTGGCACAACGCTCTCTGTTGTAGCCCAACTGTGTGCCCGCAGTAGTTCTGCGGTACCAGCTGGGTTTGACCTCACTGTCTTATCGGGTTTCCTGGAAGCCGCTGGCATTACACAGGACACACGTTATTGGGCGGACTCCTACACCGGGCAGTCGGCCAGCATCTAGGGGATTTTAATATGAATTGTTTTATACATTTTAAAAAGAGAAATTATGGAATGTTATAATGTTACTCTGGAAACTTGACCTCTGACCCGGTATTGGTGACGAGGAAACTGTTTGTAATGGATTTGGAGTAGCACCTGGGATGCGAGAAAGAAATGTAACCTGAATTCTGACCTGTGCCTAGAAAACAAGAAAGGCGGAAATGTACGGAATTATTGAAACCAAAGTCCTGACCGTCGAGTTGGACCTTATTCACAGTCGCGAGATTGCTCCCATTCGAGGTGCTGCGCACATACTACACGGGCATGGCGCGTCTGTAATGGACACCCAGAAACATTAAAGCACTTGTCCACTTTTCCAAGCCAAAAGGCGGCCACTACTTGGTATGCGTATATATGATGTCCATTCCTTAAATTCCGGTCCTTTTAGGAGTTATAGTTTGAGAGGACAGCCCCACACCCTTATTAATTAGAGTGACGGCGCTTTTGAAGTTTATGAAATTGAGAGATGCATTTCAAACATGTTTGATGTTGTGGATTGTATCAATAACTATTAGTGTATTTGAAATATGAATTTTTTTGGTTTTAGTTCATGTATTTGACATTTATTTGTTCTCTATTGTATTGTTCTGAGTATAAGGTTTGTAATAAGCCCATATACAATAAAAAAGAATGCTTGAGAAATTCCTGCCTCTCTCTCATCCTTTCAAACAAGAAGTCAGTGCCTGCCCCTCTTCCCTCTCACGCTTACACACCAGAGGACAGCGCCCGCCCTCTTCCCTCTCACGCTTACACACCAGAGAACAATGCCTGCCCCTCTTCCCTCTCACGCTTACACACCAGAGGCCCGTGCGTGCCCCTCTTCCCTCTCACACGTTAGAGGACACTGCCCGCCCCTCTTCCCTCTCACGCTTACACACCAGAGAACAATGCCTGCCCCTCTTCCCTCTCACGCTTACACACCAGAGGCCCGTGCGTGCCCCTCTTCCCTCTCACACGTTAGAGGACACTGCCCGCCCCTCTTCCCTCTCACGCTTACACACCAGAGGACAGCGCCCGCCCCTCTTCCCTCTCACGCTTACACACCAGAGGACAGCGCCCGCCCCTCTTCCCTCTCACGCTTACACACCAGAGGACAGCGCCCGCCCTCTTCCCTCTCACGCTTACACACCAGAGAACAGTGCCTGCCCCCCTTTCCTGTCACGCTTACACACCAGAGGCCCGTGCGTGCCCCTCTTCCCTCTCACACGTTAGAGGACAGCGCCCGCCCCTCTTCCCTCTCACGCTTACACACCAGAGAACAGTGCCTGCCCCCCTTTCCTGTCACGCTTACACACCAGAGGCCCGTGCCTGCCCCTCTTCCCGCTCACGCTTACACACCAGAGAACAGTGCCTGCCCCTCTTCCCGCTCACGCTTACACACCAGAGGACAGCGCCTGCCCCTCTTCCCTCTCACGCTTACACACCAGAGGACAGCGCCCGCCCCTCTTCCCTCTCACACGTTAGAGGACACTGCCCGCCCCTCTTCCCTCTCACGCTTACACACCAGAGGACAGCGCCCGCCCCTCTTCCCTCTCACGCTTACACACCAGAGAACAGTACCTGCCCCCCTTTCCTGTCACGCTTACACACCAGAGGCTCGTGCCTGCCCCTTTTCCCTCTCACGCTTACACACCAGAGAACAGTGCCTGCCCCTCTTCCCTCTCACGCTTACACACCAGAGAACAGTGCCTGCCCCTCTTCCCGCTCACGCTTACACACCAGAGAACAGTACCTGCCCCCCTTTCCTGTCACGCTTACACACCAGAGAACAGCGCCTGCCCCTCTTCCCTCTCACGCTTACACACCAGAGAACAGTGCCTGCCGCTCTTCCCGCTCACGCTTACACACCAGAGAACAGTACCTGCCCCCTTTTCCTGTCACGTTTACACACCAGAGGCCCGTGCCTGCCCCACTCCCCTCTCACACGTCAGAGGACACTGCCTGCCCCTCTTCCCTCTTACGCTTACACACCAGAGAACAGTACCTGCCCCCACTCCCCTCTCACACGTCAGATGACACTGCCTGCCCCACTTCCCTCTCACGCTTACACACCAGAGGACATCGCCCACCCCACTGCCCTCTCAGACTTAGATACCAAAGAACAGTACCTGCCCCCCTTTTCCTGTCACACTTACACACCAGAGGCCCGTGTCTGCCCCACTCCCCACTCACACTTACACATCAGAGGACACTGCCTGCCCCTCTTCCCTCTCACGCTTACACACTAGAGCACACCACCTGCCCCCCTTCCCTCTCACGCTTACACACCAGAGGACATCGCCCGCCCCACTGCCCTGTCAGACTTAGACACCAGAGGACAGTGCCTGCCCGACTCCCCTCTCACGCTTACACACCAGAGGACAGTGCCTGCCCCTCTTCCCTCTCACGCTTACACACCAGAGGACATCGCCCGCCCCACTGCCCTCTCAGACTTAGACACCAGAGCACAGTGCCTACCCTACTCCCCTCTCATGCTTACACACCAGAGGACGGTGCCTGCCCCTCTTCCCTCTCACGCTTACACACCAGAGGACAGCGCCTGCCCCACTCCCCTCTCACGCTTAGACACCAGAGGACAGCGCCTACCCCACTGCCCTCTCAGACTTAGACACCAGAGGACAGTGCCTGCCCTACTCCCCTCTCATGCTTACACACCAGAGGACAGCGCCCGCCCCACTCCCCTCTCATGATTACACACCAGAGGTCAGCGCGCGCCCCACTCCCCTCTCACGCTTACACACCAGAGGACAGTGCCGGCCCCATTCCCCTTTCACGTGTACACACCAGAGGACAGCGCCCGCCCCACTCCCCTCTCATGATTACACACCAGAGGTCAGCGCGCGCCCCACTCCCCTCTCACGCTTACACACCAGAGGACAGTGCCGGCCCCATTCCCCTTTCACGCTTGCACACCAGAGGACAGCGGCTGCCCTACTGCCCTCTCTGGCTTAGACACCAGAGGACAGTGCCTGCCCCTCTGCCCTCTCACGCTTAGACACCAGAGGACGGCGCCCCCCACTCCCCTCTCATGCTTACACACCAGAGGACAGCGCCTGCCCCACTGCCCTCTCAGGTTTAGACACCAGAGGACAGTGCCTGCCCCACTGCCCTCTCAGGCTTAGAAACCAGAGGACAGCGCCTGCCCCACTCCCCTCTCACGCTCAGACACCAGAGGGCAGTGCCCGCCCCACTCCCCTCTAACGATTACACAGCAGAGGACAGCGCCTGCCCCACTCCCCTCAGAGGGCAGTGCCTGCCCCATTCCCCTTTCAAGTGTACACACCAGAGGACAGCGGCTGCCCTACTGCCCTCTCTGGCTTAGACACCAGAGGACAGTGCCTGCCCCTCTGCCCTCTCACGCTTAGACACGAAAGGACAGCGCCTGCCCCACTACCCTATCACGCTTAGACACCAGAGGACGGCGCCCCCCACTCCCCTCTCATGCTTACACACCAGAGGACAGCGCCTGTCCCACTGCCCTCTCACGCTTACACACCAGAGGACAGCACCCGCCCCACTGCCTTCTCACGCTTAGACACCAGAGTACAGTGCCTGCCCCACTCCCCTCTCACGCTTACACACCAGAGGACACTGCCTGCCCCACTGCCCTCTCCTCTCACGCTTACACACCAGAGGACAGAGCCCACCCCACTCCCCTCTCACGCTTACACAACAGAGGACAGTGCCTGCCCCACTGCCCTCTCCTCTCACGCGTAGGCACCAGAGGACAGTGCCTGCCCCACTGCCGTCTCACGCTTACACACCAGACAGTGCCTGCCCCACTGCCCTCTCCTCTCACGCGTAGACACCAGAGGACAGCGCCCGCCCCACTCCCCTCTCACACTTACACACCCACCAAGAAGACAGTGCCTGCCCTTATACTCAAGAAGACAGTGCCTGCCCACTGCCCTCTCACGCTTACACACCAGAGGACAGCACCTGCCCCACTGCCCTCTCACGCTTAGACACCAGAGGACAGTGCCTGCGCCACTGCCCTCTCACCCTTATACTCAAGAAGACAGTGCCTGCCCACTGCCCTCTCACGCTTACACACCAGAGGACAGCGCCTGCCCCACTGCCCTCTCACGCTTACACACCAGAGGACAGCGCCCGCCCCACTGCCCTCTCACGCTTAGACACCAGAGGACAGTGCCTGCCCCACTCCCCTCTCACGCTTACACACCAGAGGACAGCGCCTGCCCCACTGCCCTCTCCTCTCACGCGTAGACACCAGAGGACGGTGCCCGCCCCACTGCCCTCTCCTCTCACGCGTAGACACCAGAGGACAATGCCTGCCCCACTGCCGTCTCGCGCTTACACACCGGAGGACAGTGCCTGCCCCACTGCCCTCTCCTCTCACGCTTACACACCAGAGGACAGCGCCTGCCCCACTGCCCTCTCCTCTCACGCGTAGACACCAGAGGACGGTGCCCGCCCCACTGCCTCTCCTCTCACGCGTAGACACCAGAGGACAGTGCCTGTCCCACTGCCGTCTCACGCTTACACACCAGAGGACAGTGCCTGCCCCACTGCCCTCTCCTCTCATGTATAGACACCAGAGGACAGTGCCTGCCCCACTGCCGTCTCACGCTTACACACCGGAGGACAGTGCCTGCCCCACTGCCCTCTCCTCTCACGCTTACACACCAGAGGACAGCGCCTGCCCCACTGCCCTCTCACGCTTACACACCAGAGGACAGTGCCTGCCCCACTCCCCTCTAACGATTACACACCAGAGGACAGTGCCTGCCCCACTGCCCTCTCCTCTCACGCTTTCACGCCAGAGGACAGTGCCCGCCCCACTGCCCTCTCCTCTCACGCTTACACACCAGAGGACAGCGCCTGCCCCACTGCCCTCTCACGCTTACACACAGGAGGACAGTGCCCTCTCACGTGTAGACACCAGAGGACAGTGGCTGCCCCACTGCCGTCTCACGTTTAGACAAGAGAGGACAGTTCCTGCCCCACTCCCCTGTCCCCCTTACACACCAGAGGCCAAAACCTGCCTCTGCCCTCGCCTCCTTACACAGCAGAGGTCATTGCCAGAGAGGTGTGTCTATTGCATACCACCCTCCTGTGCAGCACGAGTTTCTGCTTCATCAGTGCCCCTGCCAACAACAGCCCCTCCTCCGCACTTTAAAAAAAACATCTAAAGTGCGCTTGGCTAATGGCGTGAACTCCAGGAGGAAATACACATGGGTCTCCCTCGTCTAACAGAGCCCCCACTGTCCATTAGAGCAACCCTACCCACGCAGTACACCCCCCGTCCCCCCTCAGACACTCGGCACAAGCACGTACATCCGAGCACTGAGCGCGCGACCACGCCAGGCGCGGCCAGGGGCGGAAAGCATGGAGCTCCGACAGTCCTCCCCACCCGCCATCGAAAACACCGCAATTAGGGGTACCATGCTAAAACGCCAGCGCCAAGAGGCCCCTGGCAAAGACGTTGCGCTTTACACCTGTCACGTAACACAAAAAAAGCATTGGAGTTGGTGAGCACCGTCGCTCGTTAACAAGGACCTGCCTGCTCACAAATGGAGCTGTGTGGTAACAAGTGGTATTACTTGGAAGCGGGATGAGCCCGACACGATGCGCTTAATAAGCCGTTCTTTGATTGGTATCGTTACCGTCACTGCCCTGTTTTAAAAAATAAAAAAAAAACTCCGAGGCTATTCCGACCCCAGGTCACCCCCGTGAGACCATGGACCGGCACCTATCTGTGCGGGAAGCAGCCGCCCTGTACACGGAGTTGAACCCACGCACGCCCAGCCCTAAAAGCCACCCGGCGCATGGCATGTGAAGGGACACCGTGTCCGCGAGAGGATGACAGCACACGCCAAGCAGGGCAAGGGCGCAGCCCGCCCCTCGCCGCCCGTTACCTCATTCAGCAGGAACACACTGGAGTTGGAAAGCGACATGCAAGTCCGCGGCGTCTCTGCAGGCGGCCAGCAGTGGAAGTGTGTGAAGCACGTCCTGCCAGCATCCTCCGCGCGCGCACACCAGCCACAGCAACTCACTGCTGAGCACACAGACCGACCGCACAGGCCCGGCCCACGGGAGGTCCGCGCGTCATCGCATCAGGACCGGCAGAGGCGAGCCCCCACCCACAGCGTGTCACCACGCGGACTCACCGCTGAGCACACATGCACCGCACGGGTGTGATGAGCATCCGGAAAAGGCCTGACTCAGGGAAGGAGACCCCGGGCCTAAGGCGTGCGACCACCTCACCGCTGAGCCCCCACAAGGTGTCACACTGCCTCGCCGTGAAGACTCCTAGGTGCTAGGCCACAACACGGATGCGCACACGCAGTAGTGTACATCCCAGGTCCAGCCTCTCGGTCCCTGGCTGCACAAGGGCAAGGTATTGGCCCTTAACAGCCCGGGTCTGAGGCCCCAAGGTATCTTACTGGCGCTCTGCGGAGCCCCAGCGGCGTCACACTACTTCACGACGGAGTACCAATACTGCCCATCCGAACCCTGGCCCTGAGGTCTGTGAGCGTCAGTAACATGTCTGAACCTGGACAAGGCCCAGCACAGGACATGGGTGAGCCCCCAAGGTGTCACCCCTCCGCACTGCTAAGGTAGCGCCCCAGCAGCCAAAGGGTCGCACTGCATTCATGGAAGGCCCATGGCTGCAGAACAAGCCTCGTCAGAGTGTCACACACAGTTCACGATCCCAGTCAACGGGTCCCCGGCATCACGAATTTCATTACATGACGACCAGTCCAGACCCAGCGAGGAGCTGAGCCGGAGCCACCAAGGTGTTACACTACCGGGGGGCACGTCCTGAGACACTCCCTTCCTCCCTTGGAGCCCCACCCCCCCTAGATACCCAAATGAGAGGCAAGACCAGTTGGCTGATTGGATGTGAAATTGCCACAGCAAACTTTACTAACATACACAAAGTCACCGACTGCCTCCTGATCCCGTCACCCCTCGGCCCCCTCCCTCTGGGAACCCAACTGGCCAGAAAACCCTCATATTGAGAGGCAGCCAGCCCTCGCCATTCGCCCTCGTACCTTACCAGCCTCATGATTCCTGGAAGGGGCAACTCAGTGTCCGCATGGTCCTCAACCACCTACCCCACCACCCCTAGGCAATATGTAGGATCACAAGGCGGGTGCCAGTGGTGACAGCAATCCAAGCGATGGGTGGAGGCCGATGTTCACTGCGCTCTCCGTCTGCCTTTTAGGACCCCCGGGCAACGCTGCCCCGTCCGCAGTGGTCGGCATAAGCTGCCCAGAACCAGCTGCGGGTGGCCATTTCTGATGCCCGCTCCTTTCGCCGTTGTCACGCCTGACCAGCCGAACACGGCAGCCCCTCCACTCTGGGGAGGGGACTTGCCTTCATTCACACTCTTCGCCTCATCACTCTGCAAACTTACCTCCTCCTCTGGAATCTACCCACACGTATCCACAGATGAAACCCAAATCCCCTCTTCCTTCCCCTCCTTCACCCATGAGCTTATTTGACAGAATACATTTGGTGAGGGCAGACTAGCTTGAGCGTTTATTATTTTTAATACAAAATGAGGTGAGTAGATCCATCTCTGGAAGTGAGATCTGCCAATCAGATCCCAATTTCGCAAAGCAGCATTCGGAAAAGTATAATGCAAAGATGTCACTCTAGTGAGCCTGTCAACTGACACCTCTCAGCCGCTGCCTTGTAGTTTGGCAACATGGAGTGACATGTGCATTCCAGCCAACAACCTGATGGAACCCAAAGTTGCAGCAGCCTTGGACTGCCTTTAACCTGGGCAGCCCCGCTCCACAATTCTATAATTGTGTGCTCCCAGAGCATGGCAGCAGACACAAGTCTAAATATTAGGCCCTTCTAGTTTTCACATCTAGTTTTGACATTGAGGCCTCTGCAAGTCTACAGTTATCTTGGCCAAACCCTTTCAGTGTCATTCGATCGTCAGCTTGGTTTCTAGTGACTCATTTCACTGACAGGGCTTTGTGTGTATTAGCAGCTGAGACTGGGTTGCAGCCAAAACAACCTTTTCAGCTCATCCCAGCAAACCCCTCGATATGATCTCTCGGGGAAGAATTGCCCCCTCTTCGAGAGGACAGGAAATCTGCTCTAGAGGTTATTTGGGTACCACTGCTTCAAAGTCGAGCTCTGCCAGAGCAATGGAGAGCTCACACCAGTAGTTGTTACCAGACACTCTTTGATGCAGACAGGAGAGAGAGTAGAGTTAAAGTAGTCAGGAAAAAAGTACCAGACTACAAAAGGATCCCACCATCAATGTTCCCTCTAAACTGTGCACATGTGTGCTTACTTGCCCAGCTTTCTTCTGGGTGCCGCTCAGAAGAGTTTTATCAGCACACACAGACAATTCCCACCTATCCATAAAGATTTACTACGGCACAAGCCACAGCAGGCATCTAATGTTTGAACTAGTCTTGATATTCAAATTACATGGAGATTCACAGCTAATTGCGTATGTAAACTGGATTGCGCAATAAATATTTGGTTGAACAAAAAAAAATGAAAAATAGAATACGCCCGCAAGAGGCTAATAACTAATATGAAAAGTGGCTCTATGAACAGAAGATCTAAATAAGAGATGCCTGCACACATTAACCAAGTAACCTCCCCTCCCCACCCATGACTCCTATACTTGATTCTCCCACACTTATACCATATGACTCTAACGTCCGCCCAGGCCACATTTAGATATTACCGGACAATCATGACTGTGCCTACCATGTCCCTGTGAAAGGTTCCCAGACTTGTACCTACATCCACTTGTTTTATGTTTGTTATAATATGAATAACGTTGAAGCACCAGAATTTCTGTAAGCAATGGTACCTTAGCAAAACCGTCACTCAGACTATGTAACCCAACTGTCAGCCCAAATATTGATGCTGACTTAGTAAGCAGGCTACTTGGATGTATAACCTCACCCAATGCTTCCTATTCTTTGTACATATGTTACACAAGCACTTTGAAGTGGTCCCCTTGCAATTTAAAGCCTTATACATTTTTGAGTAGGCAAATGTCATGCTCAGCCTATCCTACTTTGGCATTGCTACCATTAACGTAAAAATGGAGAGAAACATTGTAATACCATTTTCTTGGCTTGCCAGGGATAATGCGTAGGGACTATGCCCAGCATTATTCGTATATAGTATTAAGGTGATGGATAGTCAGACAGCTAGAATGCTTTCACTCAATCTGCATCCTTTCCAAGTTTTCAGAGTTCCATTGGGCCTAGACCGCAACAAATCATGTATGGTAACTTGCTGCTATACAACAATGGTTTCACTCAGCACTAGTCCTCCCCACATAAGGTTCAGGTATGTTGCAACTAATCTTGCATACACTTCAAAACAATTGTGCACATGCAGATTCATGACGTTTTCTTAAACTGCACATAATATCATGGTGAGGCTTTAAATATGTTTTTCTTGCAAAGTATTGTGGGTTTGCAAATATCCCAGTGAGTGTTTTACTGCTGCCACCCTTCAGTTTTTACAGAGCCTTATCTACTAATATTGGAGGTCAGCACCGGAACCGGGGAGGGGTATGGGTGAAATGGCACAGGACAAATCAGCAACTTTCTAATACCAAGTCAGGCCTTTCGGCAGTGCAGTACAGTGAAGGAAATGGTTGTATACGAATTGTTCGTTTTACAACTGTTCGAATGACAATTGACCTTTTCACAATTGACTGAATTGTGAAGGTCAATTGTACCATATATGTGGGGGGAAATCCCCCACAACCCCCCTCCCAAAGCCAAACCTCCCAATACCCCTATATATATATATATATATATATATATATATATATATATATATAATATATATATATATATATATATATATATATATATATATATATAATATATATTCGGATATTCGGTCAATTGTGAAAAGGTCAATTGTGACCCTTTAAATTCGGTCAATTGTTCATTCGAACAATTGTAAATGAACAATTTGGGTAATACCAAGGAAATGTGTTTGTTTGCTAAAGGATAGGACATTCTAGGAACAGTCTAGGAACCTGCACCTTCTGTTGCGTTCTATGCTCAGCTGCCGAGGGTTTTTCATCATAATCATGTGCTCTGTGTTAATTGCCTCCAGCATCCCCATGCATCTCGTTTAACTGTTTACTGTCATTGCACTTCCTTTGTCAGGGTTGCAAGCAGGGCTCTGATATGATGTTACTCCCTTCTTAGAATAAAATTAACTGAGTGTAGTGCTTCAAAGCAGGGCAGGCACATAGCAAAACATGCCATCACGAAATGTTCCAAACAAATAACGATGCAATCCTCCAGAAACAGCACCACAAAAGTAGTGTGTCCCCAGAAAAAGATGGCCTCTCTTTCTTTGCACTCTGCAGCACAAGAGCGGTGCCGAGAGTAGTACATTTCACAGAATTCATGGATACATTATGCCTCATTCAGTGCATATAACCACACAAGATTGTGTAGCTCACAATGTACATTGTGTTTTGTGGCTCAACGAGAAGCACCCAGACTAGGCCAGGAACTATCTAAGAGTCTGTGGAAGAATGCGGATCCCTGGGATGAAGAAGAAGCAGTGACAGGCAAGGGGGGGAGGGTCAAGACAGTAGGACTGAAGAGAACAGTAGTAGCAAGGAGGAAACCTAAACTACACAGAAAAGCTTGAGAATGTAAACTTCAAAACAGCGAGAGCAAGGGGCGATGCAGTAGACCAGGACAGGCGCACTGGAACCATAATGGGACGCAAGCGATGAGTTGTACAGAGAGCCGGGCAAGCATTGAACAAACAAATGGCTGGAGGCTGAGTAGTGCCCAAGGTGCTAAGGCAGAACACGGGCCGTGAGTGCCGGCTCCAAATACAAGCCAGAAGCAGAACTCAAGAAAGCCAAGATCGAAGGTAGAGCCCAAGGAAAACTACTGCAGAACAACACCGTCAAAAGACGCAGCTGCTCACATAGAAGAAGCCCACACAATATCCAGAGCCATGCAAACTACCAAAGGTAGATCCCAGGAAAACTGCCGCAGAACAGCAGACCCTCGCTGAAGACAAAGGCAAGAGGCACAGCTACTCACACGGGAGAAGCCGACAGAATATCCAGAGCCATGCAAACTACCAAAGGTAGATCCCAGGAAAACTGCTGCAGAACAGCAGACCCTCGCTGAAGACAAAGGCAAGAGGCACAGCTACTCACACGGGAGAAGCCCACAGAATATCCAGAGCCATGCAAACTACCAAAGGTAGACCCCAGGAAAACTGCTGCAGAACAGCAGACCCTCGCTGAAGACAAAGGCAAGAGGCACAGCTACTCACACGGGAGAAGCCCACAGAATATCCAGAGCCATGCAAACTACCAAAGGGAGACCCCAGGAAAACTGCCGCAGAACAGCAGACCCTCGAAGAAGACAAAGGCAAGAGGCACAGCTACTGACATAGAAGAAGCCCACACAATATCCAGAGCCATGCAAACCACCAAAGGTACACCCCAGGAAAACTGCTGCAGAACAGCAGACCCTCGCTGAAGACAAAGGCAAGAGGCACAGCTACTCACACGGGAGAAGCCCACAGAATATCCAGAGCCATGCAAACTACCAAAGGTAGACCCCAGGAAAACTGCTGCAGAACAGCAGACCCTCGCTGAAGACAAAGGCAAGAGGCACAGCTACTCACACGGGAGAAGCCCACACAATATCCAGAGCCATGCAAACTACCAAAGGTAGACCCCAGGAAAACTGCTGCAGAACAGCAGACCTTCGCTGAAGACAAAGGCAAGAGGCACAGCTACTCACACGGGAGAAGCCCACACAATATCCAGAGCCATGCAAACTACCAAAGGTAGACCCCAGGAAAACTGCCGCAGAACAGCAGACCCTTGCTGAAGACAAAGGCAAGAGGCACAGCTACTCACACGGGAGAAGCCCACAGCATACCGAGAGCCATGCAAACTTCCAAAGGTAGACCCCAGGAAAACTGCCGCAGAACAGCAGACCCTCGCTGAAGACAAAGGCAAGAGGCACAGCTACTCACACGGGAGAAGCCCACAGAATATCCAGAGCCATGCAAACTACCAAAGGTAGACCCCAGGAAAACTGCCGCAGAACAGCAGACCCTCGCTGAAGACAAAGGCAAGAGGCACAGCTACTCATACGAGAGAAGCCCACAGAATATCCAGAGCCATGCAAACTACCAAAGGTAGACCCCAGGAAAACTGCCGCAGAACAGCAGACCCTCGCTGAAGATAAAGGCAAGAGGCACAGCTACTCACATAGAAGAAGCCCACACAATATCCAGAGCCATGCAAACTACCAAAGGTAGACCCCAGGAAAACTGCTGCAGAACAGCAGACCCTCGCTGAAGAAAAAGGCAAGAGGCACAGCTACTCACACGGGAGAAGCCCACAGAATATCCAGAGCCATGCAAACTACCAAAGGTATACCCCAGGAAAACTGCTGCAGAACAGCAGACCCTCGCTGAAGACAAAGGCAAGAGGCACAGCTACTCACACGGGAGAAGCCCACAGCATACCGAGAGCCATGCAAACTACCAAAGGTAGACCCCAGGAAAACTGCCGCAGAACAGCAGACCCTCGCTGAAGACAAAGGCAAGAGGCACAGCTACTCACACGGGAGAAGCCCACAGAATATCCAGAGCCATGCAAACTACCAAAGGTAGACCCCAGGAAAACTGCTGCAGAACAGCAGACCCTCGCTGAAGACAAAGGCAAGAGGCACAGCTACTCACATAGAAGAAGCCCACACAATATCCAGAGCCATGCAAACTACCAAAGGTAGAACCCAGGAAAACTGCCGCAGAACAGCAGACCCTCGCTGAAGACAAAGGCAAGAGGCACAGCTACTCACACGGGAGAAGCCCACAGAATATCCAGAGCCATGTAAACTACCAAAGGTAGACCCCAGGAAAACTGCTGCAGAACAGCAGACCCTCGCTGAAGACAAAGGCAAGAGGCACAGCTACTCACACGGGAGAAACCCACAGAATATCCAGAGCCATGCAAACTACCAAAGGTAGACCCCAGGAAAACTGCCGCAGAACAGCAGACCCTCGCTGAAGACAAAGGCAAGAGGCACAGCTACTCACATAGAAGAAGCCCACACAATATCCAGAGCCATGCAAACTACCAAAGGTAAACCCCAGGAAAACTGTTGCAGAACAGCAGACCCTCGCTGAAGGCAAAGGCAAGAGGCACAGCTACTCACACGGGAGAAGCCCACACAATATCCAGAGCCATGCAAACTACCAAAGGTAGACCCCAGGAAAACTGCCGCAGAACAGCAGGCCCTCGCTGAAGACAAAGGCAAGAGGCACAGTTACTCACACGGGAGAAGCCCACAGCATACCGAGAGCCATGCAAACTACCAAAGGTAGACCCCAGGAAAACTGCCGCAGAACAGCAGACCCTCGCTGAAGACAAAGGCAAGAGGCACAGCTACTCACACGGGAGAAGCCCACACAATATCCAGAGCCATGCAAACTACCAAAGGTAGACCCCAGGAAAACTGCCGCAGAACAGCAGACCCTCGCTGAAGACAAAGGCAAGAGGCACAGCTACTCACATAGAAGAAGCCCACACAATATCCAGAGCCATGCAAACTACCAAAGGTAGACCCCAGGAAAACTGCCGCAGAACAACAGACCCTCGCTGAAGACAAAGGCAAGAGGCACAGCTACTCACACGGGAGAAGCCCACAGAATATCCAGATCCATGCAAACTACTGAAGGTAGACCCCAGGAAAACTGCCGCAGAACAGCAGACCCTCGCTGAAGACAAAGGCAAGAGGCACAGCTACTCACACGGGAGAAGCCCACAGCATACCGAGAGCTATACATCTGTGGAGCAATGCACGAGCACGGAGCTCTGAGCTTTTCCTCCTCATAAGCAGTCCTCGTCAGTGATTGCTTTCCCTTGTCACGTGATTAAGTCGCAGAAGGCAAGTCACAGGTGTTTGTAATTTCCTTCATATTACGATCCTGGGAAAGAGGAGTCAAACTTTATCAACACTAGGAGTTCCATGGAAACCAATGTAGAGTAGTGCCTGGGCTTTCAGGCATCCTCGCCTCTAGTCTCAGGCAACTCTAATC
Source organism: Ambystoma mexicanum (assembly GCF_040938575.1). Lineage (NCBI taxonomy): Eukaryota > Metazoa > Chordata > Amphibia > Caudata > Ambystomatidae > Ambystoma > Ambystoma mexicanum. The sequence continues at coordinate 311,188,718 of NC_090926.1, forward strand.
CTTAGAACACATTTTGGCTCCTCCACCGTTTCATTACGATAACTGATAAGATAACTGATAAGTAAAGGCCGGAGACAGTTCCGGGGTAAGGTCCAAGCTAGTCTGCCAATTGTGCCTCCGAGAGACGGAGTCCTTAGATGGTGTACTGCTCACTGTAAAAGCCTCCGCAGCATGGGTTCCATCCTGAATGTAGGACTCAGCCGCCTCTTTTGGAGGTGTGTGAGAACCTCTTATGGAGTAAAGGTGCTCGTCAGGGTTCCCTGGTATGCCATATATTATATTTATTTATTGTGCACCAAAGCCCGTAGGCATCAGGGTGCTTGCGAAAACACACAACACATAAGAAATCGACAGGACAAAGGTAAGAACAGTCTGACTAATTCTAAGTAAACAGAATGGTTTTCAAACCTTTTCTAAAAGCAAGGTGATCTTTTTCCATTCGCAATGTGATAGGTATGCCGGCGCAACCAGCACAGGAGAAGAACGGACATTCCCTCCGACTCTGAAATCAGGGAGCGATGAGATGATGCGCATCACAAGACCGTAAGTTACGGCAGGGTTTATACATTTCCAATCTATCAAATAAGCAGGGGCATTTCCCAACAAGACCTTATGGCCCAAGGTAAGGATTTTGAATTGTGCTCTTGCCGCAACGGGGAGCCATTGGAGCCCTTTCTGAGCCCTGGATACCGGCTCTCTCTTGGAAATGTTACAGACCACGCGGACAGCCTCATTCTGTATCTTCTGCATCCACCCCACGCACTCTTTACTTGCCCCACCTAAAAGGGAGTTACAGTAGTCAAGTCTCGGTAAGATAATAGCCTGGACCAACTTCTCACATTTTATTTTGGGGGTAACAAGTGGGCATATCTACCTCATAACCTTCAAATTATAATGAAAGTTCTTTACCAAATAGTTTACATGAGCATCAGCATTTAACGAGCCTTCCATGTGTATGGCAACCGTTTTTGCCTTGTCAACGACTGGGATACACCATTCTTCGATTTCAAAGCTTTTATAAGCATGATTCAACATTGCCCTGGCTTGCTTGGACCCATAGACCATCAGCCCAGTTTTGGTGGGGTTCAAACAGAGCCAGTATGTGGTCATCCAGTCTTTAATGATTCTATATACGCGGTTCAACTTTTCCTGATCTGTTTCATGGTTGCTGCTGAGCTCCATGGTCAACTTGATATCATCGGCATGATTAGTAAACTGTAAGCCGGGGTTTTCAATATTAACACATAACGGTTTAATATAAATGTTGAACAACGGCGGGGACAGGCAAGTGCCTTGTGGTACCACGCAGAAAATCTGAGTTGAATCCGATGAAGCATCTCCTCAGCAGATTCTGGATTTCCTGCCACTGAGGAATGAGTCCATCCCCTTGATCACCTTCTCAGAGCAATTACCGGTAATTGCTAGCGTATCCAATAGCCATTCGTGATCAAGGGAGACTGCCGGAGAACATCAGACCCTCACTGATGACAAAGACAAGAGGCACAGCTACTCACAAAGGCTGCTGATAGGTGAAGAAAAATCAGCAGCCCTGTACTACTCCTTTCCAAAAGTGACAACATCTGGGTGCGTCAATCCAAGAGAGTACTCTCAGTCCCATAATTACGACAAAACCCAGATTGCTTCACATGCAGAACTCCAGAGGCCTCCATGTGTTGTTGTAGCTGGATTGTAGCCATTTTATCAATAATTCTGAGCAAAAAGGGGGGTATTTGTGATGGGCCTGAGATTTGTTGGCTCCTTAGGATGCAACACTTTTTGTTTTTGTCACACCATTTCCTTGATTACAGGTGGGATTGATCCTTGTGTACAATACACATTTGTGAATGTTCTGAAAAAAGGTGCAAACATTTTCCCTTTTTCCAAAATAATTTTGGAGGGTAAAGAATATCCGGAACATCTAGTCGTATGTATGTCCCTCAGAAGATTTTCCATTTCAAGATCTGAAACGGGACTGAAGTTAAATAATACTTGCGGCTCCTGATGGTCCCCAGTAGTAATACTGGGCCTATCTGCAACTTTGACACCCGAGACCCCATGTTATTCAGAGATAATTCGGTCTCATTATAAGTTTGCTGGTCCAGTAACAACGGTACCGGTAATCTTGCCAGTACCGTTGTTACCGGACTGGCAAACAACGAGTTCTGCCTGCGGGTGCCTTCCCACCCGCCTGTCTGACCTGTCGGTGTACCGGCACCCGCAAGCAGACCTCGATGGATGTCCTGGCACTACGCAAGAATGATGCCGGTGCATCCGGCCTCCCCATTTCCATTGATAGGGCTCAATGGGAATGGGGAGTAATGCACTCCGGTGCCTGTCAATGGGGAAATACAGGGTCCGCCAAGGCTGTAATGCCCCTGTATTTCTCCATTGCCAGGCACCGGAAACATTTTCAAGTTCAGCGGCAGCCTGCCGATTTTACCGGTAAGTCTGCCGCCAAACTTGTAATGAGGCCCATTGTCTTCAGTGACCAGGGTGTCCAGGATAGCATTGGGTTGGTTTTCTTCCTTCTTGACAAAAAGGTACTTCTAAGTCACAGCAAATCACTATCACCTCTAAATGTGTGGGCTCCCACGGGTTTCCCCTTTGTCTACCTTGAAGTTTAACATTTATCTACAAACTTTGCTTCGCCTTCTGGATAGCAGGGAGGTCGGCTTACATTGCGACGCAGGCAATAGTTTACCCGAGGTTCCACTACAGATTATATCAGATTGGAAACAATCTTTCAGACTATTAGAACGGGCTTCGTTTGATTGCAAAACAAGTAAGGTCGCTGTAATTGTCACCCCTTATAACCTGGAGAATTATTCAAATATCCATGCCCAATTTCATCTGGAGAACGCCTCCCTACTCATTCTTCCTAATGCCAAAACTGTTGGGGCACAAAGTTACACTGGCACTGACATGTGACCGTATACTAGTTCCATCATTAGTGCGTCTTTGTTCTATGTGAGCCTACTGTCTGATGATCACCTTAGTACCATCGCTAGAGCTGTTATCGGCTCTGTGATTGGCTACTGCAATGCTCTTCTGGGAGACTGCCCAAAGCACAACATAGCACGTATTCGACTGATTCAAAATCAAGTTGCATGCACTGTTACGCATCCCCCTATACATGAACACCCCTATACATGAATACCCCTGTACATGAACTTTAGGGGCTCAGACTTGGATTGAATTTAAAAGGATTACTCTAATTTACAAGTGTCTCTACCTTACCACTCCCAAACATATGTGAAGCCAATCCTCCATCCATCCATATCTTCTGAGGATGCCCACATATGAATTGATGTGCAGTGGAGTAGAGAAGGCCCACACCTGGAATTGTGTACCTTTAGAGTTGAGGTCCCTCCCCATTCCTAGTCAGTTCAGGAAACAACTTAACACTTACCTCTTTTGGAAATTCCTGTACGGATGGTTCAGTGGTTCTGCTTCTTGTTGTTCACTAAGCACTTTAATACTCTTGAGTCCTCTGAGCTATATAAGCAGCTTTGAAATCCTCAACACTGATTGGCCGTTATTTAATGAAGACGAATCGGAACAGCATTACGTAGACTACTGACCGCACTGATTTAGCAACTAGTACAGCTTGAACTCCAACTAGTACTCTGATACCCAACTCTCTGTTTACACATTGTCTTGAGAAAGCACATGTTATTTAAACTTTTGAAAGTCTTGTCACACATGGTCTTGAATTAATAGGCGAATTTGAAAATGCATTCCTACTGGCCTAAATAATTCAAATGTAACCGTGGTAGATTGAGACACATTAGAGAACATAAGACAATATAATGACATCATGATTAAGACCTTGGACAAAGGAGGCAGCTGAGTAATTATGGATTTATTTATTTATTTATTGAGTATTTATAAAGTGCCTGTACATCAAATGGTGTTTCAAGGTGCCACAAGACAAAAAGGGGGGGGGAACAACAATAATGGTCCTACTAGGCCTTGTGACATTCCAATCGTGCAAGAGCAGTAACAAGAAGTGCAGGGGGAGTGGAGTGGGAGAGGAGGGGAGTGCCGGTCGGTGCAGAAGACATAATGCCAGGGTTGGAGGGAAGTGCAGGAAATAGTGGTGGCATACAAGTGCAGGTGGGAGGAGGACAGGAAGAAGAGGGCCCTTGGGGCTAGGCAAGTGCTAAAGGGAGGCCAGGAGGCAAGTGCCAGGGGATGCAGGGAGTGCTGACCACATGCTGAGTGTGAGGACGGGGGTGGGCCAGGCTCGGTAGGGATGCACACCCCACCAGGCTAGTCAGGGGAGGGGGACCCAGAAGGGCAAGTGAACGATAGCGGGTGGGATCAGGGAGACCTGGGCTGCTGGGGAAGACTGGATGAGGAGGCCTGGTGCCCTGTAGGACTCAGAAGGGACCAGGCAGCCAGTCAATGCGGCAGAGGAGGCATTAGCAGGAGAGGGGGAGAGGGAAGAAGTGAAAAGGAGGGTCTTGAGAAACCTCTGAAAATTAAGGAGATCCGGCTGAAGCCTGAGAGGGGCAGGGAGGCCATTTCAGAGGGAGGCTCCTGCCAAAGAGAGCGATCTACCCCCCACTCTCTGCTTGGAAAAGCATCTGATCTGCAGAGAGTTGGGGCTAGAGGACCGCAGGGATGTATTTAGGGAGTAAGAGTTGGATGTAACAGAGCCCCAGGCCCCAGAAAGTCTTGTGGATGAATAATGCAGAGAGTCTTGAACCTGATCCTCGCAGTCACCGGGAGCCAGTGGAGAGACTTTAGGGCTGGAGAGATGCGGTCCCTGAGCTTGAGGCCAAGGATAAGTCTTGCAGTCCTATTTTGGATTAGTTGAAGAGGCTAAGGGAGGATAAAGGTAGATTGAGGAAGAGGCTGTTGCAGTAGTCAAGCTTAGAGAGGACCAGAGTTTCTGTGGAAAGGTGAGGAAAGGGGGAATGCCTCTGAGGTGCAGCTGAAAGTGAGCCTTCTTGGTAAGGTCCCCGATTTGAAGGGAGAAGGAGAAAGAAGAGTCGAAGATGACACCAATGTGTTTAGCCTCACAAGGGGGTTAGGGGAAGGGATCCATGGTGGGTGGCCCGAGAGTAGGAGCAAAGCAGAGGGCAAGGGTCCCAATGAGAAGGATCTCAGTCTTATTGGCATTAAGGCAGAGATGGATACTGATGATTGCTGTAAAAAGGTTAATAGATAACTGTGTGTCAGTATGTTTTATACAAAGACGTTTTGTGGCATGATGCTAACTGTGAATTATGTTATCAGCGATCCGAGTAGTTTTCGTGCAGAGAAAAACTATTAAAAGAAGTATTAGAGAAATATCTGTATGTGCCATTTCCAGTAAAACCTTGAAAAAACATTTTGCACAAGATTCATACATTATCAGGGTCGGACTGGGCCAAGAAATAGGCCTGGGCAACTAAAGAAAAAGTGGCCCGTCCCTCGCCTCAAAAAGAGGGACATTCAAACCATCATCCGTGAGTCGCGTCAATTCACGACTTTGCATGCATCGATAAGATAACCAAATGGGCCACTACGCCTGCTGCAGAAATCTGTGGAGGCATGTTATGGTATCAGGTGTGACCTGCCGTACAGAGGCATCTCACATCCTGTAAGCTGGACTTGAGTACCTGGCACACACTGCCAACATCTATCCCACTTTGTGCGTGCCACCTGGTACCGCTGGCGATCCTACAACTCTTTGAACTTGCACCAGTATGGTAATCCAGTGGGTGAACATACCTGCTGCAGTAATCTGACAAATTAGGTTGTGTATCGCATAGGCATCACCCACCGTTGCAGAAGAATCACAGATGCACCCCATGTACTGGATGTGAGCACCTTGGCTGGCCCATGCTGCCAGAATCTAGCCCTCTCCATTGGTGCCACCGGGTACCCCAAGGCAATCCGACAACTCACCCCCACAAGAACAGGCCATGCATGAAAAGGAGTGGGTTCATGCATGTGTTGTACAATTCTGGGGAATGTGATGTGTGCAGTGGTGGAAGTGGAAAAAAGAAACTAGCAGTACTCTGGCTGCATCCAAAAAGGAGAGAGTGGGATGGGCAACCAGCTTGTGGAGGGGATGGGGGGAATGGACTAGGAGGATCACAAACTTTAGCTGAACAGCAAAGCGCCACTCTTCAAATTTGATCACATATCTTCCAAGCTTCACTGGGTACAAATAGTTTGGATTTCAAGACCTTCAGTAATAATGTTTTATAGAGTTTATGTAGAAAAACAGAAATGGCATAATTGAGCCACATGACAACATGTAAATCCTTATAGCAGCATGTTAAGCCAAAATAATATCATTGTGGCTTTCATTTTCACATCCTGAATAGTAAACTACAAGTCCCAGAACGCAAGCTAATGCCAACCTGAAAAATCTATGTAAATGCATTGTACTTTCAGTGATTTAAGAAATGCAATAAAAAAAGTTGTGTAATAAACTCTGATATGGAGATTCTTTGTCACAAACCTCCAGCTCGCCCGACTGCCCATCCATCCATGATCCATTAATATATACACCAAACTATGCCGTCCATCCACCTATTCATCCATTCATCGGTCAGGTCTCTCTGAGGCGCATAAAGGAATACAGGTGGGAATGCATGAACCTTGAAGAGTGTTTTTTTCTAAACAGGTGCTTTGGTCGGTGAAGCTTTGTTGCCGGCACACAGATAGCTGCAGCATAAGAGCAGCACATTAAATATGTAAACTTTGTGTCTCAATGATGCTTCTGAGCTTTGCTCTGTTATTGGAGTCCACGTACAAAATGCACATAATTAGGATAATAAATAAGTGTACTTTCTGGCTTCACATGTACAGTCTTGTTCACAGGATTGAGCAAAATCTGCAATGAACTGCATGTACCCACAGTTCTGAGCGGCGATAGACGGGGACTACAAAGTTCACATTGCCATGAACTCTCAGATCCTCCAGTACACAGCTGGCACTTGCAGCAGTAGTGGTGGAAGAAGGGTGCATCACACTGGCTGTGCTAGGCCAAAACTGTGTGGAGTGTGCTCGGCGCTGACTGAACGAGCCACGGTTCATGAGAGCTAAAACTGCGCAGATCTATCCTTTGGCCCTGCATTTCCATGCACTAATTCAACTTATCTTTTCATCAGAAGCATGCACATTGAATCACCATTCTCCAATCTACCTACACCTGGCGACCCACAAGGTAATATAAAAATATAAAGCAACTATTTTCTGTGCACATTTCAAGATATTAGTCATCATGTGGCTCATGCTGTGTTGCTGACCTGCACCGACCATAAAGAAGATCACCTCATGTAAAAGGGAAGTTTAGAAATTAAAACAATGCTTGTATGCATATGCAGTGTGTGTGTGTGTGTCTTGAATTGATCTCAGCACAGGGCGGGCGAGTCCCTCCAAAACATCTCTGTGGTCGGAGGCCTGGTCTCGGCCAATTTAAATTAACATAAAATGCCCCGATTTGTGGAGGCGTGTAGTCCGTTTACATGCGCTTCCATGTACTTTAACTTTCCTGTCAGACTTGTATCCAACTCTGATGTTACTCTCCTGTTGGCCAAAGTCCACCCCACAGCAGTCCCCATTCCATCTGCTCTTATTCCTTTAATCTATCCTTCTTTCATTCCTTTTCTTGTCTCATTCTTTAATATCTGTCTCTCTACAGCTACTTTTCCTACTGGGTTCAAGCATGCTATCATCATTCCCATTCTAAAAAAAACCTCTGTCAACCCTCTTGTGGTCTCTAATTTTCGCCCCATTTCTCTTCTTCTCTACTTATCTAAGCTCCTCAACCGTCTTGTCTATTCCCAGATCTCTTCTTTTGTTAAAGAGTTACCTCTTCTTCCTCAATTTCAGTCCGGATTTCTTCCCCAACACTCCACAAGACTGCGCTAATGTGTGTTCTTAACTCTCTTTTGTCTGCTCGCCACTGTAAACATTCCTCTTGTCTCATTCTTCTTGATTTTTCAGCTGCTTTCGACACTGTGGATCACTCTTTACTTCTTGTCTCTCTTTCCTCTTTTGGTTCTAAGGGCTCTGTTCTCTCCTGGTTCTCTTCTTACCTCTCTAACAGAACCTTTTCAGTTTCGTGGGACGTGAAAACTTTGTCAAGTCTTCCCCTTGAAAACAGTGTTCTCCAAGGATCTGTCTTGGGTCCATTTCTATTCTCACTCTATACGTCATTACTTGCTCCTGTTATTACTTCTTTTGGAATTTCTCATCACTTTTATGCTGATGATACCCAACCTTTCCTATCTTTCTCTTGCCTTAACACCTGAAATTCACCACACTCTCTCTTCCTGTCTCTCGGCTATTAAATCTTGGATGTCACTGCACTTTCTTACCTTGAATGCTGGGAAGACTGAGGTTATATTTTTCCCTGCCAATTCCTTTTCACCTCCTCCATCTATTTCTTTTCCACCCTCTACCCTTTCCATTTCCCCCACTGCGCGAAGTCTTGGTCTTTCTATGGATTTGAATCTTTCTTTTATCCATCATATCTCCCTTACATCCCGGCCTTGCCGCTTTCATTTATATAACATCTGTAAAGTTCGCTCCTTTGTCACCTTTCACGCAACCAAACTGCTTATTTCCTATCTTGTTTTTCCTTGACTTTTTTATTGGTCTACCACGCTTTTTGGCCTTCCTTCATATCGTCTGGCTCCTTTGAAATACATTTATCATTCCTCTGTCTGTCTACTTTGCTTCTCTCCTATCAGGATTCTATTTCAGCATCTCTTGCCTCTCTTGGCTGGTTACCTTTTCACTCTCAACTTAAATTTCATTTTCTTTGTCTCGTCTTTAAATCTCTCTATGGGTTAGCCCCTGATTATCTTGGAGCTCTCCTGTCCTTTTACACCCCCTCTCGTTCTCTTCGCTCTTCGTGTATATTCCAATTGTCGGTTCCTCGTCCACCCTGTGCTCAGTCTCACCTTCACTCTTTCCAGCTTCTCGCTCCTCTACACTGGAACACCCTTTCTCTCTCTCTTTAATCTATTACTGTCTTTTCTCTTTTTAAGCTCTCTTTAAAAAATCATCCTCCCTCATCATTTCATATTTTTTGTACTGTTGTTTTAATACTCTGTACAGCGCTTTGGATAAAAACGCGATATAAGCTCTAATAAAATAAAAATAAAATACAAATATTTAAAAATCGTACAGAGAGTTACAGAAATGGGCCGCACCAGCCGCATAATGGAACTTAATTGTTTTGAAAAAGAAACTAGACTCGGAGCAGTATTTCTTGAACTATGCAGAATGGAACAGACAGTGTACTAGATTTATTAGATCAAACGAATAATTGAATGCTGTCATGCGTACACTTTAGCATATTCACTGTTAGAAATGTTGTAAAAGATAAGGAAACAGGGTCTTATGGCACATATTTTTTAAAAGATATATAGATTGCTACTGGGTCATTCTACACTGTTAAAAATCCTGTTTTCATAATGTCACGTTCCATTGAAGTATGTGTACATTGGGCAATTTGCCCCCTGGGTATGCCTTTTCACTCATACACACTCTGCTGTCAGGTGCTGGGATTTATTTTCTTGTTCATTGAGTAAACTTAATAAAGGCACATTTTGAACAAATAAATATATTTTTAGATTTACTGGTAGCACTAGGAATACTAGTAACAAGAGAACAAAAGAACATTGCAAAACTGCAAAATAAACAGTCTCCTCTTAGCGGAATCTCTACAGTGACGTCTACAAGCAGCAATGCTACAACGGGTCTAGGGCATGGTTGGGTGCTCTGCTTTCTTTCTCCCTTTGACCCTCAACACATCTGTCCATTTCAAGGAGTAGCTGGGTCACTTCTATTCATTTTAAAGAGGTTTCAGATGGCAGTGGCTTCAGGGCAAGCACTCATTTAAGTCGCTTTACAGCAGGGGTCTCTGCATGGAGTGGATGTGCCTCGAGGACTGGGCTTGCAGACGGTCTACAAGCCGAGTTCAGTCCTCCAGAGATAGAAATGCTATAAAGGGTAGATGACCTGGCGGGCATGGGCCCCCTCATTTCATGTTTCTATCTTTACTTACTTTGTGTGATCACGCTGGCCGACGTGCATGCACAAATAATGTCATCTGCTGTCGACCTCGGGTGGGCTGCAGGGCTGGGTTAGGGCAGGCACAGGCTGCTGTCAGCCTGCTTCTGCTCTGAATAGAGGCCTTGTCGTCATTACACTTGCAAGTTGCACATGCTTTGCTTTGCCAGAGCCAGAGGCCTGCAGGCTGCTGCTCCATGTCAACAGTTCCTTCCTTGCTTCCCAAATGAGCGGGGGGGTGTAGACATGGGGCCTCATTACGACCCTGGCGGTAAGGGGTTAACGCCAGCGTTAGCTGCGCCGACCCCTTACCGCCAACTACGAGGTCCCTTAGCGCCATGGCGCTTTTAACACCTGCTTTTAGCAGGTGTTAAAATCCATGGCGCTAAGGGACCATGGAGTTAATTACGCCACCGTAATTTACGGTGGCGTAATTAACGCCTTCCCCACTCCCATTATGCCCTATGGGGCAAAAATGGGAATGGGGAAGGGTAAATGGGGATTGGGGACTTACCGCCCCGCCGACCTCGGAATGGGGCGGTAAGTCCGCCAACCACCATGGCGTAAACGTAGTTTACGCCATGGTGGTAAAGTCACGGCCCAGGCGGTAACTTACCGCCTGGGTCGTAATGAGGCCCATGGTGAGTGACCGACCGCACCCAGACCTAATAGCACATCATGCAAATGCGGTCCGGTCACATGATTGTCAAGCCAGTCCAAGCCAAATAGCAACAGAAGGCCCCTGGCAGTTGCCTGGCCCCTGCCCCGAGGCTCAGGGCGAGGAGGACTCAACTCTAGGCAGGCCACCCCGCTGTCGCCCTCCCCCAAAACAAACATGCACATAGGACAGGACAGGAACTGCCCACAGCACGAGGTGAGCTCTCAGTTCACTCCCTCCCAACCCCCAGTACAAATTCGTTACAATTTGTTGTTTAATAAAAGTGCGGCTGCCTCCTGGCGCCACGCTAGCAGATAGCTAGGGACACACACTGCCCAGCATGGCCTCAGCTATTGTGTGCATTCATCAAAAAAAGTTAACACTTAGAAAGTGTTAACTTTCTTTGATGAATGCCTGTTGCATCCCATCTGCTGTGCGGATGCGAGCAACTGAGAGCAATAACTAATGTTACGTTACCTAAAGAAACTCAAGTTACTTAATCACAAAAATAATGTTACATTCCAAACCAGCCCCAGTGAGGCTTGTAAAACCGGGGGTGTAGACATGGTGAGGGACCGACGCACCCAGACCTAATAGCACAATGTGCGCATGCGGCCCGCTCACGTGATTGCCAAACCAGTCCAAGCCAAATAGCAACAGTAGGCCCCTGGCAGTTGCCTGGCCCCTGCCCCGAGGCTCAGAGCGAGGAGGTCTCTACTCTAAGCAGGCCACCCCGCCGTCGCCCTCCCCCAAAACAAACATGCACACAGGACAGGAACTGCCCACAGCAGGAGGTGAGCTCTCAGTTCACTCCCTCCCAACCCCCAGGACAAATGTGTTACACTTTGTTGTTTAATAAAAGTGTGGCTGCCTCGTGGCGCCCCGCCAGCAGATAGCTAGGGACACACACTGCCCAGCATGGCCTCAGCTATTGTGTGCATTCATCAAAAAAATGTAACACTTAAAAAGTGTTAACTTTCTTTGATGAATGCCTGCTGCATCCCATCTGCTGTGCGGCTGCGAGCAACTGAGAGCAATAACTAACGTTACGTTACCTAAAGAAACTCAAGTTACTTAATCACAAAAATAATGTTACATTCCAAACCAGCCCCAGTGAGACTTGTAAAACCGGCCCCATGCCATCCCAAGTCACAATTGATTTCTGCCGGTGGCAGAATGTCCGATAGGGCAGTCCGACCCTGTACATTATTGAGCTAATCCACCAGGAAGACCTATGATCTTTTCTTGAGGATCTCAATGTGTAAAAGATCAACCTTTGTAAATGAATATCTTTTTTGCTATAAGAGTCCTTTACCTGCATTTGTTAGGGGCACAACGGATGTCCTTCTGATACTACTATTCCATGGCAAGAAGATGATATACTGCCAACTCTGGATATTGTACCTTTGTATACCTGTATTTGACAACATAATGGCATACATGCTGTTAAATACTTCTTAAGAGTCGATTGGTATGCTTCCTAGATCATATAGAGATGATACTTAACATTATTGCACTCAGCCTTTTTTATTCATGATTGTCAGTATTAAAAACAAAGAGCAGCCATGGGCTCATGCTTTGTTCCATTGTAAGCCAACTTGTTTGTTGGCTAGTGGGAACTGACATGGGTCCGGGTGGAGGCATGAAACAAATGATTAGGCAACATCCCTTTATGGCGCAGTGCATAGACAGTGGGCCTCATTATGACTGTGCCAGTATGGAAACAATGGTGCTGGTAGTTCCGTACCAGCACTTTTTCTGGACAGGCATAGTCTGAGTTTCGATGCCAGTAACACCGGCACCTCAAGTGACCCACTGCATCCGGCAACCCTGTTGCCGGTATCTGCGGCGAGACGTGGCAGCCGTGCCTGACATACTGCTATGGGGTTAGTAAGTGCACATTTCGAGCAGCATGGACACACAATTACTGGCATGGATATGCTGGTATCAACGTAAAAACGCTGCCGGAAACACTGGCAATCGTGGACCAGGTGTTAAGTAGATTCATGTCTGTAGAAACATGCCACGAGTGCACAAAATCAGCACAAGTGGTACAAATGAGCAGTGCTACAGCACAAAAGGACCACTTCCACAGCCCCCACACCTTACAACACCACAACGCTAGCAGTAGCAGTACTGGAGCTGGAGGACTATTACTTGAAGAGGCAGAGGATGCATAGGATGCAGCGGAGTCGCTTGAGGAGAAGGAGGGCCATCATGACCCAGCAAAACCCCATTTTCCAGCTGATTGCACCACGCAGACAGCCACCAATCCCGTGCTTAAGTGCCACACCTTTAAACCTGAGCCAAAGCCAGATCCACACCCTGTACCGGCTAGACAGGGACACCATCATTTATATAGTGGACCTGATCCACGACGACCTGGTCAGCCTTATAAATATACACACAGCCACCCACACCCCTCTGCTCAAGGTAGTATCTGTGCTACACTTCCTTGCCATAGGCACATACCAGCACACAGTTGTTGTGCTGCATGGGATATCGCAACCCTGTTTTTCACGTGCCCTGTTCCATGTCATTGATGTACTCCTGCGGCATGTTCGAGACCACATCAGTCTACCCAGGACAGCAGACCAGGTCAATGGCATGAAAATAGCCTTCCATGTTCTTGCCGGCATGCTGAACGTCATTGGTGCCTAGGACTGCACACATGTGGAGCTGGTGGCCGGACATGATGTGGAGGCTGTGTACCGCAACAGAAAACGTTATCATTCACTGAATGCACACATAGTGTGTGATGCCCACCACATCATCACCCATTTCTGTGCCAGATTTCTCAGTCCCTCCCATGACTCCATGGTGCTGCGCAACTCCACGCTCTCTCAGTACATGGCACATCATGGTGGACAGCGTACCTGGCTGCTGGGTGAGTCTAACTACAAGGCCATGTGCACATTTGAATTGTGGGGTCAGGGGCAGGGAACAGCATAGTGTACCTGGCTGCTGGGTGAGTCTACCTACAAGGCCATGTGCACAGTTGAATTGTGGATGGGGGGCAGGAAACAGCATAGTGTACCTGGTTGCTGGGTGAGTCTAACAATAAGGCCATGTGCACATTTGAGCCATGGCCATGTATAACACCCATCACCAGTGGCTATGCACATTGAATGCTTAAATCCATCTTTCATCCCACTTCTCTGCGCTCCATAAATTACAAATATATCATGAAATTGCATGGATAGGGAGGTTAAAGGGGAAGGATGACCATGAATAAGAGTAATAAGCATAATTTGTGCCAATAGTACAACACGTACAGTTACTAAATGAAAGCGGAGAAGTATCTACTTTGTGTTGTGCGTGCATTAAACTTGAAAGTGTACAGGTGTCACTCCAGGTGCCACACAGTAATAGCATACCTGAGTGCAAGGCCTTGACAGGTTTGCCACAATTTAGGAAATAGATCCAGTGCATGCATGAGATCATCAATTCTGCACAGCTATAAACAAAATAAATACATGTACCACAACGCACCACAATAGAATGAGAACAAGAAGCACTAACAGTCAAGCAAACACACATCGTCTGATGCACAGACAGATAATACTACTGTACCCACCCACATAATAGTGTTACCCACATAATAGCGTTTATCAGCACACAAATTGTCCTGGTCCCCTGCCTGTTAGAACCACACAATCACACATGCATCTTATTTTAAATATAAACGTACCCTAGTAAATGGACATCGTGTTATTTTTTCTTTGTTACACAATAATGACAGATCCAGCACTTCAATTTGTGTCAGTTATACTAAAAGGGTCAAAGGTCATCTTGTCTGTGAACGGCCCAAGTGAATGCCACTGCAGTCCACATACCCCACACGCATTTGAACGTAATGCATTTCAGGTACCTGATAAAGGACATATGCCAGCTGAACAAAATTATGCACTATAGAGCCTGTGCCAACATGACATGGCCAGAAGAATTGCATTGGTCACTTTCTGTTACCCCCATGCAGTTGATGCTGGTTACCCCCTGATGCCATGGATGATGACACCCATGAGGCAACCACACAACATCCACAAGCAGGCATACAATCGTGCCCATATACGTAATCGGGGCACCATTGAACAGACAGCAGATCGGGGGCGCACTGATGTACAGTCCGGAAAAGGTGGCAAAGATAGTGCCTGCCTGTGCAATGTTGCACAGCATGTGTATCCGACGCAACGTCCTCCTGCCCCCCGACATGGACATGCACCCACCAGAGGCTGAGGACAACAGTGATGATGCTAGGGCTGCGATGGTATCGACTTTCTTTGGGTTCTCCATGGCTGCTGCTTGCACTACTACTTCGTATACCCTTGCGAGATCTTCAATTTCTTGCAGTGGGAGGAGTTTCTTCAGCAGGTGTTAATGGAACTGTGAGGATATGCATCCTTCTATTACCCTCAGTCTGGTGGCTTCATCGTCATTGAAGTTGGCGAAGTCGCGATGTGCAATTTTCCTTTGGAATTGGAGAATGAATTCACTGATTTTCTCGTGTGATAGCTGTGTGCACTGGTTGGATGTATATCTTTCATAGTCCCTATTGGGGTGGACAATCAGTTTTCTGTTGACTGCAGCAGTAAGACGTTGATATGCTGTTTTCGCTTGGGGTGGAATGGTTTTCAGGATCTCTTTAATCTCTTTCCCCATGAGATTTGTGAAGATGTCTATTTTATTGGGTGCATCCTGGTCATCAACGGCTCTCATAAAGTCCTCAAACTCCTGCATTCATTCCTCCCACCTCTGGTCTTGCTCACGATGTGGTTGCAGCGTGAATGGGTTGGGGCGCCATAGAAATGTGGCCCTGAATGTGAGGCTTGCCCCCATGCCGGCTTGCACGCATGCTCCTGTGTTAGGGAGAATTCTCATAACTGGCTAATTTCCCTTACCTATTGAGTCCCTCAGCAGCTTTGCTGGCTTTTTAGGATTTCTTTTTTTCACCTGGTAAGAGTGTGAGCCTTTTTCCCACTCTTACATGTGTTTTGCTGTGTGTGTTCCTACCATTTGTGTGATCTTGGGCTCTGGAGCCTCACCTACTCCATGAGCACCATTTTTGTGTGTGTTACACAGCACCCTCATTGCAGTAACACAGGGTTGTCCTTTAGACTTCCCTCTGACTCCATTTTTCTGGGACTGACTACTGTTTCCCAGAAACATGTAAAGTTGCCATTAACTTTATGTAGTCTCTTTAAACTACATACCCAGTACACCCCATCTTACTTGGAGTATTGGAAAGGGTTAATTCTTATCCCTTTTTGTATGTGTCTCTTGGAGCACTGTTTCGCTCCCTTTACATTAAGACTTGGCTGGTGGCAGTGGTAACTACCCTAACTTTTCTACCGCGGTTATATTATATAACCATGGTATTGTTTTAGGCTATTATATTAGCCTCGAACATAAACCCGCTTGACAAAATACATTTTATTTTGGCTCTGGCTGGGTTTAGTAACCATTTCTTTTTGTTAAAGTCTTTTTCGTGTTCTTCTCTGCGCGCCAAACCAGGGCTGATTCCTTTGTTAGCTGTCTTTTCGCAGGCTTCTGCACAGAAGCCCTCCTTAAGGCGTCTGAAAGTCTGCGTAGGCAGGATGTGAGGGAGGGGTCTTCGGACCCCTGCCATGGGTTCCCTTGGTAAACCAAGTTGCACTCTTATCTGATTGGCTAAGGGGAATGGCCTTGCCAGGCCAGCCACCCTGCTGTGTGATTGACAGCCAGGCTGTATGAATGGGGGAAAACTGCATAAAAAGCAGGTCTCCGGGACTGGAAAGGCAGAGTCGCCACTGAAACGCAAGAACCAATGAGAAGCTGACTCCTGCCCCCCGACATGGGACATTCATTCCTCCCACCTCTGGCCTTGGTCATGATGTGGTGGCAGCGTGAATGGGTTGGGACGCCGTAGAAATTTGGCCCTGGAAGTGAGGCTTGCCCCCATGGCGGCTTGCACGCATGCTCCTGCAGCTGCCTGTGCTCCCCCTGACATTGTGCTGGGGGCGGGCCTTTCTTATCTGGAAGAGTGGATGGAGCTGGGGTGTATTCCCTCCACATGGCCTCCTGGCACCTTTCTTGCTTATCTGTTATCTCTACTATTTTGCTCTCACTCCTGGCGTTCACACTGTATGGGCTGCGTGTTTATGGTGTCCTTTTCGCTTTTACTGCATTTGCCTGATCCTTCCTGCTTCCCTCTCTCCCCCTCTTATTTTTCTTATTTTTTTTTTTAAGGGAGGCCGCTTGTGGCTGTTGTTACGTGGCCTCCGTAGTACGGTGTGTCATGGTGGACAATTCCTGCTGCCTCTGCACCCCTTTTGCCCCTTTCTCTAATGGGCTCTCCTCCCACTCTCTCACGTTGTAGTGTAGTGTAGATGAGGAGCGAGGCCGCGTGTTACTCGTGTTATGTGGCCTTGGTTATGTGGGAGTGTGTCGGGCACCTCAGTCCTCTCTGCACACTTTCTTGGCAACCCCCGGGGGTGGGCCTCCTTACCGCGGTCCGGGTGGTGTTGGCCTTCCAGTCCTACACTCGTGCTGCCGAGCTGGTCTCCATTTCCACTGTTGCATACCTCGTCACGTGCCGGGTGACAAAGCGGTCTCCTTCCTCGGTCCTGCCTCTTCCTCCACCCGCACTGATCCTTCTTGTGGGGGCCGGTGCGTCCTTCTGCGTGCACCGACTGGTTCAGGGGCCTCCTGCTGCCATCTCCCTCCTCCGTCAGCCTCTACTCCTCATGGTTGCGCACGCCATCAGGCAGCCGTCTCCCCCCTGGTGCGCGCAGTCTTCCTCCTGCTGTAAGCTGGTTGCCAATGTGGGTTGCGGCGTCTCGTCGCCAGTTGTTGACTCTGGGTCCCCCTCTCCATCTGTATCAACCTTGCAATCTCTGCTAATCTTATCTTAAAGCTAGCAGCATCCTCAGTCTCTATATGGGAGGTACCCCATAGAATTCTTCCATCTCTGTGCACAGTGTAAGATCTTCCATCCATGCCATACGCATTGAGGGCGCCTTCCTCATCCATTGGCCTTCCCCACGAGTGTCAAATGTCACGTTTTCCATGCTCACATCCCTACACTATCGCGGACCATCCTGGATAGCTTGGCAAATGACTGTACTACAGCATATGCTGTTTTCCATTGCCAGCATTTTGACAGACCAAACATGAGTCTCCTTCACGTTGTACGTCTCCACTGAAAGCTCCTTACCCCTTGCTGTCTTGTCTTTACAGCTGCCGTGGAGTCATCAATGAAGGGCCGCCAATCAGCTGGTGGCGTCATCAATGAAGGGCCGCCAATCAGCTGCTGTGGCGTCATCAAAGAAGCGCCGCCAATTAGCCAGATTCTCTTCTAGGTACACCTGTCATTAGGCCACTAACTGATTTTGCATTCATTCATGCACGCAATTGCCACTATTGTTCTCAAGAAAGCAATATCCTGTTCACGTGTGTCACTCTTGCCTTGGTATTGTCAGTAGCATGTTTTATCTAGGAGTAAGTACTTCCCCAAATGACGCATGGCTTTGTAAATTATGTTCAGTCATCTCCATTGCAATTCCCTCCCTCATCTCAGGGCCTTTGGCTCTGCAGATATTTTTGTAACACAACCACCATTGGCTCAAGCCATCAAAGATGAGGGATCTGGAGTCTCCTGGGTTTCAGACGATGCAATACATTGGGGGTCATTCCGAAGTTGGAGGTAAGGGATGAACGATGCCGGTAAAGGATTACCAGCATCGCTTACCGCTCTGGGCTATTCTGACCAGCCAAACCGCTATTAGCAGCATCATAAATAACGGTGCCTCTAATAGCGGCATGGGCGCCGGCGCGCGGGCCATCATACCAGCAATAGCGGCATGGTGTAAACTGGAGGAGATCACAAGTGAAGCGGACATGCAAATACCAGAATCATGACAGTGTTAAAAGTGGTTTCCGGCATGCCGTAAATACCAGCAACTATGACCAACTGTAAAATGCCATGTGCAGTGTTCCCAACTGCCACAGGTGCACACCATCAGCACAGGTAGAGGCAATGGAGTCTGAGCCTGACCAAAAGGAGCACACCCACACACCACACCCCTTTCCACACCAAGATCAATCCAATAGTAGCATGAACACTTCAGCTGGAGGACATGCATGCATTGCAACACCAGCAACAACACCAACACCAACAGCAGGCACCACACAGGAGACGCAGCAGGAGAAGGAGGGTGAGACAGGCCCAGCATGCCTCACCAGTGCATCCCCCAATCCCAAACATCAGAGCCAGTGCCTCCAACCCAACCCCGCACACAACCTCACCCTGTATCGTCTGGACCGGGACACCATCAACACCATTGTGGACATGTTACACGATTGTCAGCCTCATTGAAATACGCACTGCCATCCCCCCTTTACTGAAGGTAGTGTCGGTGCTCCACTTCCTTTCCACATCACCTACCAGCACAGAGTGTGGTACATGCATGGCATAACCCCACCCTCATTCACTTGCATCCTGAATCAAGTGCTTGATGCCCTCCTCAAGCACACAACGGAATACATATCCCTACCACGGACTCCCCAGGAGATTTTTGAAACAAAAGGTGGCCTCCATGCCCTGGAGTTGGTTTACCGCAATCGCAAACTATACCACTACAAACAGGTGCAGATGGAAGGCGACGCAAGCAAGATCATCACACATTGTTGTGCCTGATATCCCGGATCAACCACAGGAATGCTGCATGTCACCATGGGTAAAATCAGCACAGAATGCCTAACATTGCAGAGCCTACTGCCAACGCACCCCATCAGAAAATCCTACAGAACACAACACATCACTAAATTTACACAAACACAGCTGTATGCGTACACAATGCATGTGCTAGAATATGGCAGAGCAGACCGTGTGTCATCTTGAAGATGCAACCCCCATCATTATTCCATGGCACAGGACACATTAGGGGCCTAAAAATGGCGTCCATACAACCAGGGACATGTGCATGTGACCAACGATAATCTGCCAAAATGTGTGACTAGTACAGCTGTCTTTCATCAATCGACTGACATATAGCTTTTAATGCCTCCCATGCAGGTGACAGTGGCTATCCCTTGATGTTTTGTATCATCACCGCTGTCCGAAACACACAGAACAGGCATGAGGAGCACTACAATCGATCCCACATCCTTACCCGTGTGGTCATAGACCAGACCTTTGGCCTTTTCAAGGCATGGTTTTGCTGCCTTAGGCCGTCAGGTGGGGCACTCCTCTACAGGCATGAGAAGGTGGCCAAGACCATCATGGCATGTGTTATGCTGCCCAACATGTTTATCCGACGCAACATGCCCCTTACCCCTGACATTGAACTGCTACCACCTGGTGATGATGAAGGGGATGAAAAAGTGGCTGCACATCATTGCGGTGCCGATGCACAGGAGGGGCGTGCTGTGCGTCAGTCAGCAATTGCACAATATTACTGACAGACATGGCTGCAAACGGTGACATGATATTCTGACAGAGGCCACTGGGTGTGTGGGTACATGCACACTATGCACTGTATATGAATAAATGACACATGCGCAATGATGAATGTCCACTCAGGTCTTGCTTTTGACACACCGGGTGTATTATATATAACAATGATAACGATAGTGCAAAAACCCTACACCACCCTCACCCCCCTTCTGCTCCCCCCACAACTCCCCCACACACCCTCGCCCTCCTCCCCCTCCCCCCACAACTCCCCCACACACCCTCCCTCTCTCCCCCCACAACTCCCTCCCACACCCTCACCCACCCACGACTCCCCCACACATGTCCCATCAAGTCGCCAATGCCTACATGAGGCTGCCCAGACTGTCAATTCGCACTCCCTGGACCAGGTGGCGGCATGTCTTGCCGGCGCAGGGTGCGTGCTGATCTGCGGAGCGGGCTCGTCTGGGTCAAGCTAGACGATGACGGTGTGGCCGCCTGCTCGAATTGGGTAGCCAGACAGCCTGCCTCCATGGCATCGGCTATGCGGCCTAGTACTTGGCGGAGGGCGGAGACCTCCTCGCAGAGCTGGCTAGTGTTTTCAGCAAATATTTTGCCCATGGAGGCAGTGTTCTCAGAGATAGACCTGCTTAGAGAGGCGATGTTCTCCCGCCACTCCTGCCTAGACAGTGTGTTGTCCTCAACGAACTGCTGCACAAGGGCAGTCAGCTGTTCTACACACTGCGGCCCTGCGGGTGCACCTGTGGAGGTTGATGGTTCCTGGCTGTCCTGCTCAGCCTCAATACTCGGCCCTATAGGACTGAAGTGCCCTTCCATTTGCTCCTGACCAGACTGCTTCGGTTGGTGGCGTGGTCTGTTTCAAGGGATGATATTTGGGGGGATGCCGGTGGATTGGGCGTCTGGAGCGGATCTGATGCATCATCCTCAACGGGCACCATACCTCATCCTGTGGGTCCTCCACAGCCTGGGGTGCTGTGGCTGCCACCTCCCCAGCCAAACTAGACTCCTCAGAGTGTGGTGCCTCAGCTGATTCCTCAGGCTGGGCAATGGGTGTTGGTGCTTCGGCCTCTATGGCCCTTGGCGGCACTGGTGTACTGGCAACCTGGGGTGTCCTGCCTGGTGGTGCACGGTTGCCCCTGGGTTGTCCCTTCGAGGTCGAAAGGCGGTTGGCCTCATCCCAGGACCTCTTCCGGGGTGTGGTCTTCGCGGGGTTGCGTCTTGCCCATCGCTGTCATGGTCAGAGCCTGTGGGGGTCGAAGAGAGGGACGGCATGAGTGATGTTTTGATAGGCATCATTCATACATTTGGACAATTGATCATCCACACAATTGAGGGTAATAGGCATTTGAGTTTGGATGAGCACATTGTTTGATACATGGGTGGGTTATGCAGGCAGACGTCG
Source organism: Ambystoma mexicanum (assembly GCF_040938575.1). Taxonomy (NCBI): domain Eukaryota; kingdom Metazoa; phylum Chordata; class Amphibia; order Caudata; family Ambystomatidae; genus Ambystoma; species Ambystoma mexicanum. Next base: position 311,210,255 of record NC_090926.1, read on the forward strand.
GGGTCACTCATGTTGGCCAAGAGCTATGCTATCTGACATGCATATTTGTTGGGGAATGCATGCTGTATGACTTATGGCATTTACATCTTTGTGTCAGGTACGACATTGCCTTGTTGCAGGCATCTGCATGTATCTGTGATTCGTCCGCCTACTTTGCTGGGAGTGTGTGTGTGTTAGACCATGGCTTGCCTCTTTGGACTGACATATTGGTTGACTTTCTTCAGACTCTGGATTACAGTGTTTTGTTAGAACACTCACCTCCATCGGCCGATGTTGTGGCGCCACACTCCATCTCGCCGACACCTTCTATCCCCTCCATCCCGATCATGCTGGCGCAGATGTCCTCCTATGGGGTCAGCTTTATGGGTGAGCTGAGACCTCCTCCTGTTGCCATTGCCTGGCTCCTGTTGACAGAGAGTATGTTTCTCACTCTGAGTCGCAAGTCGTCCCAGCGCTTACGGCAGCCTTTGGTGGTGTGTGGGTTGTTTCCAAGAGCACTAACTTTCTGTGCAACAAGTGCCCAGATCTCCTTTTTTTTAAGATGGCCTCCCTCTTCAGGCTGTTGGCAAAGACAATCCCAGCAGGCCCCTGAAGTGTCCTGGCTAGCAACACCAACTCATCCTCGTTGAATCTCTCCTTGCACTGGCGGGCAGCTCCCTTCTTAAGGGCCTTGGGCATTGTGGTGTGTTTGAAGAAGGTTTTCTGACAAACAGCAGAGTCCCACAGGTCCTGTGTGGTGAGGATGGCAATGGATTGTGTTTTTAAAGATGGCCGCCGTGCTCCTTCCCGTTACTGTGCGATGACACTACTTCCTGTTCCGCTTATTTACGGTGACACCGCTAATGCTGCATTGGTTCATGCCGGTAGTGCTATCTGCGCTATGCATGATGCCGCTAAGGGCATTTTTCGTGCCTTTAACGGCATGGCGGTAATGCCCTTACCGGCATCGCGCAAAGCTTGTGCCTGCGAAGTCGTAATAGTCCTCTATTAACAGACTAATGACTGCATGGACACACTATTTGCGCCATGCTGGTAAGGACCGTTACTTATCTCCAAACTCGGAATGACCCCCATTGACTTTCTTCCTTGTGAATGCTGAATTAATACTCTCCAAATAATTGTTGAGCTATTAAACTATTCTTTGTTTAGTGGGAGCAATGCAGAGAGTCCAGTGATGTTGCCGGTCGTTGTCTGGGCACTTTAGGTCTGAGTGCAGAGAGCTTGCAGAGAAAGGGAGCCGCCGCGGGGTGTCAGACAGCAGCTCTCGGATTTGGAAGATGAGGGCGTCTCAGAGGGCATCACAAAGGGAGAGTGTTTTATGTTTGTTCTAAGCGAGGCATGAAGGACCGCTCTCTGCTGCTTCTGAGGGAGTGAACACATGGGTTAATTGACATCCGTGGGGGTGGGACTGAATATTGTGGGTGAAGGCTGTTCTAAAGCACCGTTTAGGAAATTGTATAAAGCTGGATTGTCCTATTTAAACACCACAACCCTCCCCGAGAGCTCGGATGAAAGGTATTTATACACGCGAGAATTATCTGGTGAAGAAGCCACCACATTTCAAGGGCACGCCTGAACACATCTCGATTCCATCACAGAACCATGCGCTGTTTCTAGTGCCACCAACATTGTACAGGGGAAATTCCTTTCCGAAAAATGCTAACTAACACTGGAGGGATTTATTGCAACCTTTCATTAACAGCACTCCTTGTCATCCATTGGCAAAGATTGCACATGCACCCACCCCTACCACCACAATCAGATGCCCATTACCAAAGCTTGCACATGCACCCCTACTGCCACAATCAGGAGCCAATAACCAAATATTACACATGTACCCTTACTACCACAGATGCCAATTACCAAAGATTGCCCATGCACCCCTACTACCACAACCAGATGCCCATTACCAAAGATTGCACATGCACTCCTACTACCACAATCAGAGGCCCACAACCAAAGATTGCACATGCACCCCTACTACCACAATCAGACGCCCATTACCCAAAATGACACATGCACCCCTACTACCACAATCAGATGCCTATTACCAACGATTGCACATGCACCCCTACTACCACAACCAGAAACCCATTGCCGAAGATTGCACATGCACCGCTGCTACCACAATCAGACACCCATTACACAAGATTACACATGCACCCCTACTACCACAATCAGAAGCCTATAAGCAAAGATTGCACATGCACCCCTACTACCACAATCAGAAGCCCATTACCAAAAATTGCACATGCACCCCTACTACCACAACCAGAAGGCCATAACCAAAGATTTCACATACACCCTACTACCACAATTAGAAGGCCATAACCAAAGATTGCACATGCACCCCTACTACCACAATCAGATGCCCATTACCAAAGATGGCACACGCACCCACCGCTACTACCACAATCAGATGCCCATTGCCCAAAATGACACATGCACCCCTACCACCACAATCAAAAGGCTATAACCAAAGATTGCCCATGCACCTCTACTACCACAATCAGAAGCCCATTACCAAAGATTGCACATGCACCTCTACTACCACAACCATAAGGCCATAACCAAAGATTGCACATACACCCCTACTACCACAATCAGAAGGTCATAACCAAAGATTGCACATACACCCCTACTACCACAATCACATGCCCATCCCCAAAGATTGCACATGCACCCACCCCTACTACCACAATCAGACACCCATTACCAAAGTTTGCACATGCACCCCTACCGCCACAATCAAAAGGCCATAACCAAAGATTGCACATGCACCCCTACTACCACAACCGGACGCCCATTACCAGAAATTACACATGCACCCCTACTACCACAACCAGATGCCCATAATCAAATATTGCACATGCACACTTACTACCACAGATGCCAATTACCAAAGATTGCCCATGCACCCCTACTACCACAATCAGTGGCCCATAACCAAAGATTGCACATGAACCCCTACTACCACAATCAGACGCCCATTACCCAAAATGACACATGCACCCCTACTACCACAATCAGATGCCTATTACCAAAGATTGCACATGCACCCCTACTACCGCAACCGGAAGCCCATAGCCAAAGATTGCACATGCACCCCTAATACCACAATCAGACACCATTGCAAAGATTGCACATGCACCCCTACTACCACAATCAGACACCCATTACACAAGATTACACATGCACCCCTACTACCACAATCAGACACCCATTACACAAGATTACACATGTACCCCTACTACCACAATGAGAAGCCTATAAGCAAAGATTGCACATGCACCCCTACTACCACAATCAGAAGCCTATTACCAAAGATTGCACATGCACCCCTACTACCACAACCAGAAGGCTATAACCAAAGATTGCACATACACCCCTACTACCACAATCAGAAGCCCATTACCAAAGATTGCACATGCACCACTACTACCACAGCCAGAAGGCCATAACCAAAGATTGCACATACACCCCTACTACCACAATTAGAAGGCCATAACCAAAGATTGCACATGCACCCCTACTACCACAATCAGATGCCCATTCCCAAAGATTGTGGGTGGCACCCACCCCTACTACCACAATCAGACGCCCATTACCAAAGTTTGCACAACGACCCCTACCGCCACAATCAAAAGACCATAACCAAAGAGTGCAGAAGCACCCCTACTACCACAACCGGACGCGCATTACCAGAAATTACACATGCACCCCTACTACCACAACCAGATGCCCATAACCAAATATTGCACATGCACCCTTACTACCACAGATGCCAATTACCAAAGATTGCCCATGCACCCCTACTACCACAACCGGATGCCCATTACCAAAGATTGACATGCACTCCCACTACCACAATTAGTGGCCCATAACCAAAGATTGCACATGAACCCCTACTACCACAATCAGATGCCTATTACCAAAGATTGCACATGCACCCCTACTATCGCAACCAGAAGCCCATAGCCAAAGACTGCACATGCACCCCTACTACCACAATCAGACACCCATTACACAAGATTACACATGTACCCCTACTACCACAACCAGAAGGCTATAACCAAAGATTGCACATACACCCCTACTACCACAATCAGAAGCCCATTACCAAAGATTGCACATGCACCACTACTACCACAGCCAGAAGGTCATAACCAAAGATTGCACATACACCCCTACTACCACAATTAGAAGGCGATAACCAAAGATTGCACATGCACCCCTACTACCACAATCAGATGCCCATTCCCAAAGATTGTGGGTGGCACCCACCCCTACTACCACAATCAGACGCCCATTACCAAAGTTTGCACATGCACCCCTACCACCACAATCAAAAGGCCATAACCAAAGATTGCACATGCACCCCTACTACCACAACCGGACACCCATTACCAAAAATTACACATGCACCCCTACTACCATAATCAGATGCCCATAACCAATGATTGCACATGCACCCTTGCTACCACGATAAGAAGCCCATACCAAAGATTGCACATGCACCCCTACTACCACAATCAGACGCCCATACCCAAACATTGCACATGCACCCCTACTACTACAATCAGAAGCCTATAACCAAAGATTGCACATGCACCCCTACTACCACAATCAGACACCCATTACACAAGATTACACATGCACCCCTACTACCACAAACCGACACCCATTACACAAGATTACACATGCACCCCTACTACCACAATCAGAAGCCTATAAGCAAAGATAGCACATGCACCCCTACTACCACAATCAGAAGCTCATTACCATTACCAAAGATTGCACATGCACCCCTACTGCCACAACCAGAAGGCCATAACCAAAGATTGCACAAACACCCCTACTACCACAATTAGAAGGCCATAACCAAAGATTGCACATGCACCCCTACTACCACAATCAGATGCCCATTACCAAAGATTGCACATGCACCAACCACTACTACCACAATCAGACGTCCATTATCAAAGTTTGCACATGCACCCATACCACCACAATCAGAAGCCCATTACCAAAGATTGTACATGCACCTCTACTACCACAACCAGAAGGCCATAACCAAAGATTGAACATACACCCCTACTACCACAATCAGATGCCTATTCCCAAAGATTGCACATGCACCCACCCCTACTACCACAATCAGACGCCCATTACCAAAGATTGCATATGCACATCTACTACCACAACCAGAAGGCCATAACCAAAGATTGAACATACACCCCTACTACCACAATCAGATGCCCATTCCCAAAGATTGCACATGCACCCACCCCTACTACCACAATCAGACGCCCATTACCAAAGTTTTCACATGCACCCCTACCACCACAATCAAAAGGCCATAACCAAAGATTGCACATGCACCCCTACTACCACAACCAGACGCCCATTACCAGAAATTACACATGCACTCCTACCACCACAACCAGATGCCCATAACCAAAGATTGCACATGCACCCCTGCTACCACAATCAGACATCCATAACCACAGATTGCACATGCACCCCTACTACTACAACCAGATGCCCATAACCAAAGACTGCACATGCACCCCTACTACCACAATCAGAAGCCCATTACCAAAGATTGCACATGCACCCCTAATACCACAACCAGATGCCCATTTCCAAAAATTACACATGCACCCCTACTACCACAATCAGATGCCCATAACCAAAGATTGCACATGCACCCCTACTACCACAACCGGATGCCCATTACCAAAAATTACACATGCACCCCTACTACCACAATCAGAAGCCCATAACCAAAGATTGCACAAACACCCCTACTACCACAATCAGAAGCCCATTACCAAAGATTGCACATGCACCCTTACTACCACAACCAGAAGGCCATAACCAAAGATTGCACATACACCCCTACTACCACAATTAGAAGGCCATAACCAAAGATTGCACATGCACCCCTACTACCACAATCAGATGCCCATTACCAAAGATTGCACATGCACCAACCACTACTACCACAATCAGACGCCCATTATCAAAGTTTGCACATGCACCCCTACCACCACAATCAGAAGCCCATTACCAAAGATTGTACATGCACCTCTACTACCACAACCAGAAGGCCATAACCAAATATTGAACATACACCCCTACTACCACAATCAGATGCCCATTCCCAAAGATTGCACATGCACCCACCCCTACTACCACAATCAGATGCCCATTACCAAAGATTGCACATGCACCCACCCCTACTACCACAATCAGATGCCCATTACCAAAGATTGCACATGCACCCACCCCTACTACCACAATCAGATGCCCATTCCCAAAGATTGCACATGCACCCACCCCTACTACCACAATCAGACGCCCATTACCAAAGTTTTCACATGCACCCCTACCGCCACAATCAAAAGGCCATAACCAAAGATTGCACATGCACCCCTACTACCACAACCGGACGCCCATTACCAGAAATTACACATGCACCCCTACCACCACAACCAGATGCCCATAACCAAAGATTGCACATGTACCCCTGCTACCACAATCAGACATCCATAACCACAGATTGCACATGCACCCCTACTACCACAATCAGATGCCCATTACTAAAGATTGCACATGCACCCCTACTACCACAAACAAATGCCCATAAACAAACATTGCATATGCACCCCGACTACCACATTCAGAAGCCTATAACCAAAGATTGCACATGCACCCCTACTACCGCAACCAGATGCCCATTACCAAAAATTACACATTCACCCCTACTACCACAATCAAATGCCTATAACAAAAGATTGCACATGCACCCCTGTTACCACAATCAGAAGTCCATAACCACAGATTGCACATGCCCCTCTACTACCATAATCAGAATCCCATTACCAAAAATTGCACATTCACCACTGTACCACAATTAGAAGCACATAACCAAAGATTGCACATGCACCCTTGCTACCACAAAAAGAAGCCCATTACCAAAGATTGCCATGCACCCTTGCTACCACGATAAGAAGCCCATAACCAAATATTGCACATGCACCCCTGCTACCACAATTAGAAGCCCATAACCAAATATTGCACATGCACCCCTACTACCACAATCAGACGCCCATAACCAAACATTGCACATGCACCCCTACTATCACAATCAGAAGCCTATAACCAAAGATTGCACATGCACCCCTACTACCACAAGCAGAAGCCCATAACCAAAGATTGCACATGCACCCCTACTACCACAAACAAATGCCCATAACCAAACATTGCATATGCACCCCGACTACCACATTCAGAAGCCTATAACCAAAGATTGCACATGCACCCGTACTACCGCAACCAGATGCCCATTACCAAAAATTACACATTCACCCCTACTACCACAATCAAATGCCCATAACAAAAGATTGCACATGTACCCCTGTTACCACAATCAGAAGTCCATAACCACAGATTGCACATGCCCCTCTACTACCATAATCAGAATCCCATTACCAAAAATTGCACATTCACTACTGTACCACAATTAGAAGCACATAACCAAAGATTGCACATGCACCCTTGCTACCACAAAAAGAAGCCCATTACCAAAGATTGCCATGCACCCTTGCTACCACGATAAGAAGCCCATAACCAAATATTGCACATGCACCCCTGCTACCACAATTAGAAGCCCATAACCAAATATTGCACATGCACCCCTACTACCACAATCAGATGCACATTACTAAAGATTTCACATGCACCCCTACTACCACAACCAGAAGCCCATAACCGAAGATTACACATGCACCCCTGCTACCACAAACGGAAGCCCATAACCAAAGATTGCACATGCACCCCTACTACCACAATCAGAAGCCCATTACCAAAGATTGCACATGCTCCCTGCTACCACAATTAGAAGCACATAACCAAAGATTGCACATGCACCCTTGCTACCACAGTAAGAATCCCATTACAAAAGAGTGCACATGTACCCTTGCTACCACGATAAGAAGTCCATTACCAAAGATTTCACATGCACCCCAACTACCACAATCAGAAGCCCATAACCAAAGATTGCACATGCACCCCTACTACCACAATCAGACGCCCATAACCAAACATTGCACATGCACCCCTACTATCACAATCAGAAGCCTATAACCAAAGATTGCACATGCACCCCTACTACCACAAGCAGAAGCCCATAACCAAAGATTGCACATGCACCCCTACTACCACAATCAGTCGCCCATAACCAAACATTGCACATGCACCCCTACTATCACAATCAGAAGCCCATAACCTAAGATTGCACAGGCACACCTGATACCACAATTAGAAGCACATAACCAAAGATTGCACATGCACCCTTGCTACCACAATAAGAAGCCCATTACCAAAGATTACACATGCAACCTTGCTACCACGATAAGAAGCCCATTACAAAAGATTTCACATGCACCCCTAATACCACAACCAGAAGCCCATAACCAAAGATTACATATGCACCCCTGCTACCACAACCGGAAGCCCATAACCAAAGATTGCACATGCACCCTTGCTACCACAACAAGAAGCCCATTACCAAAGATTGCCATGCACCCTTGCTACCACGATAAGAAGCCCATTACCAAAGATTTCACATGCACCCCTACTACCACAACGAGAAGCCCATAACCAAAGATTGCACATGCACCCCTACTACCACAATCAGAAGCCCATTACCAAAGAGTGCACATGCACCCCTACTATCACAATCAGAAGCCCATAACCTAAGATTGCACATGCACCCCTACTACCACAATCAGAAGCCCATGACCAAATTGTAATGGAGGACTCGAATTAAATATATATTTAATCAACAGCTGAATGAAGTGGAGGCCCCCCCACTTAAACCTAAGCAGAGAAATTCAAAGGGACTTATGTGGTGTTGCAATTATATGAAAATGGTAGTCATAATGTTACAATATACTAGTTTTCAAAAGGCATTGTGTTTATAATGTCGAAAATGGCATTACCATGATGTAATAAGGTGGCAAGGCACAGAACGGACAATAAGATTTTCTGTACGCAGACAGAAAATCGTTCTGGCTAAAATACCTTTAATAAAAATGCATGTAGCCAAAATGTGGCTAAAATTAGAAGAAACTGAGTAGTGCTCAAAGTGTGCAAAGAAGAGGTAATTTTAAAGTTGAGACGTTCGAGGACACCATGCTTTCAGAAACTTGACGAATGGGCAGAACCTAGACTTTTAATTAGGCTGTGTCTGAAACCTTATCCGAAGAGTCCAGCTGCATCAACTATAAATCGAACAGAACACCGGTGGACAAGTCCGACATGCATGCTAGAGCGGATTTCATTCTGAAGGGTTAGTCCAATTAAAATTAATTGCCCAATGAGGTAATGTTTAATGATGAAGTTGTCTAAGACTGTGCAGGAAAAGGTGGGGGCAGATTGCTCCCTCACATTTTGCTATAAAATGAGCTCTGTGTAATGCTGGGGTGGCAGTTGAGTGAGGGAACTTGACTACTGCGGGTAGGTGGGCACTGTGTCAGAAGTGGCATGAAATAAACCCTATTGAACTTAACAGTCTCTGTGCTGATCCATTGAGTTGTCCTTATTGAATTGTGTTGGAGTATGTGAATCCTGCACCCAAACCTCCTCAAGGTGCAGCTATCTTGTTTTACAGGTACTAGAGGGTGTGCTCTGACCTATGGGCCCGTGAGAGGACTGTGCGCCCTCTAGTACACATGGCAGCAGAGGACGGTTTTTGACCATCAGTTATTGATTAAAACAAGTCATCTAATGGCCGTTGACACAAAGTAACTCTAGGTCTTAGGCAATATCACGAGTCCTTCGCCATTTCGGGCTGAGTAGACTGTGAAGCTCCCCGTAGACAATGGTAGTATAATTAAGACTGCAGTCGGAGCCTGAAGGGACCCGGTTTATCCCTTCCCATCTCTACGGGCAGCGGACCAGACAAAAACCTGAAGAAGGCAGTGATCGAGAGGGTCAAGAGGACAAAAAAGGTGAGTGAAAACTGCCCTAGCCGATAGAGACAGGGACACAGGGACAAAGAATAATGGCAGTCCAGATTTGGGAACAAACCAAAAACATTAACTACATTTAAAAATCAATAACAAGAGTAAAATATTAATGAGGGACATGCATGCAGGTGGTCGGGGTTGTGTCTGACTTGTTACATGTCACGCTATATATGTTTCTAAATTTGTATGTTGTGGCTGTTCATGTGGCTCGCTTTGTGGCATAACTGTCTGCGTGCACAGTAAAAATATTGGAACTAGTATAAAAATTATATTTTAACCTAAATTGAAAAAATTGGCGTCAAGCCAAGGTTTTGAAATGGCAAAAAATTGCATTCAAATAGGTGGTCAGATATTATAGTTTAAAGCACACAATTTCATGGTGATTGCAGCCCAAAAAGAGTTCAAACAGCCTGTGAAAAGTGAAAAAAAGCTGGTACACTTTAAGCAAACATATTTGTTTCAAACCAGCAACTATGGAGTTAAATTTGTGATGTCCTCGTAGAAGGCAAAATAACTGATAAATCATGCTAAGAACGATGGATTTTCGCATTAAAATGACTGAGTTGTAGTGATTTAGGGAAGTACTGTTCTCGTGCATTAAGTGCGCTGAGTGAAAAAGAATGCAATGTATGGTATATGGTTTACCTTTGAAGTACAGGGGAGGTCCGGTTAAGAACTAAGAAATGTGAGCCTGTGGAGTGTGTACAATATAAGAAATGATTGAAAAATTCTTAAAGCAAAAACAGAGCTCTGGTTTTGTTAGAATGTCTATATGAGGCTGCAAGTAGTGATTAAAGATAGTTTTATTTTGGTTGTTTTAACATCAGAGCAGCAGTTTGGAAAAACACAGTTGAGAACAAATGTGTAAAGGGGGGTTGACAAGAGAAATAAAACAGGCCCCTCACTGATCAAACAAGAAAGGAATGTACAAATAAGCAGCCCTTGAGATAAGCACGGAGAACGCTCTCCATGGGTGCCTTGCAAGATTGTCTAAATCACACAGAATATTAGGCTGTAGGTCACGTGGGAACAAGGTATGAAATGTAGATCGTAAAATGCAAAGGATCACTCGGAGCATTGTTGTAAATTATGGAATAAAAGGCCCACATTTAAAGATAGGAGAAATACACCAGTGCAGTTACATGTATTAACTAAGCGCTAAGGAGATATTTATTAATGAAAACAGCAGCTAAATATTTCCGTGGGACGGCTGGTAAACGCAGGGCTCAGATCTGGCTGGGTCATCACATGTTTTCATTTTTGACTCGTGGTGGGCACGCTAGCAGCCGTTGTAATTGTGAGGTTATTTCAGTGATCTGTAAAATGCTTGAGAGCATGTGTCTTATACATTGCAATCAATTTTTAAAACAGAGTACATTGCATGCAGAATGAATGTGTCGCACGGCAGAACAGCCCCAGGAATTGCAGGAAAAGGGCTGGATTACATATTAATGAGTCCGGCCTGTTGTGGAAAGCACTGCAAGATTCTTTCATTTTAGTACTGGTGAGCGGACATTCCAGCTTTTAGGAGCTGGATGACTACAGTTAGGCCCCATTTGTGGAGTTTCAAGAATAGGCGTACATTATTGAGGTGGCCTGGAGGGTCTGGGGGACTAACAAGCGTGATTCATTCCGATAAGGATGAATGAGCACGGACGAAAAGACATCTTTTGCCTAATGTAAACTGGAATCTTGCTTTAGACCAGGCAGCATCGTGGGTGGCACTGGGCAGCCACCCATGAGCCCTCCAATGAAAACGTCTCTGGGGTCTACTGTCGTGTGGCAAGGAATGAGCGATTCCTAGTAGCATGGAGCATGCAGAAGCCTGTAGGCATTATGGTGCCATTACAAGGAAGGGGCTAGCAGATTACAGTAAAAAGGCATACACTAGGGGCTGCGGGATGGAGCATGCATCGCCTGTGGTTATAGGACCAATAGATATATTGTAGTTACTATGAATAAGCTGCATGTTAAGCTCACACTGGATAGAGTACATTAAGTAAAACACAGCATAGTGGTTAGTTTAGCAAAAGGGGGATAAGTACAGACACTGCTGGGGGAACTAACAGAAGCAGGTAACCAAAGCAGGGTTGAGAATTTAGTGAGAAATGAGGAGGGATGGTTCTGCGCCAAGTTCACTGGAAAAAGCATTCCATGATTTGGGGAGAAGACGGGGGAGCTTAGCCCTGCGCATTAGCTCCTTTGGTTAATGGGGACAGCAGCTGGTGATACAGAGTCCATGAGCATGAGCACTGGGGGATAGCTCAGGATTTAAGTAGTGCTTGCCCCTCGTATTGCATGCCAAAAAAGCTTCCCACCTAGGTAGGCCCTGCAGCGACACGGGTGCATGTCTTTATGTATTGTTAAGTGCTGTATGGAAACAGAATGCTAGTAGTAGTGGTGTATTTTAACACTGAGTTTGCAGGGTGAGCGCGCCTGATTTACTTGTTAAATTGGGATTTTATTCCTTGCATGAGGAGGGGGAATTCAAGACTGTGTATGACCATTCTGCGCATCCAATAGGGGAACCAGTGGTGACAATATAACAGGTCTTAGCTTAATTTCTATTCCTTTATATTGAGGGGTAGCAAACAGCCTGGTGCAGGTAGGCAACCTGACCCTTGCTGAGCATCACAGAAGATATTGGCTGGGTCAGTGCGCCTGCAGTCCCAGTGACGCATACATGCAGGACTACCAGCAACTTAGGCAAATGGAATATGCCAGTTAGAGTATGAATGCTGCTCCCTGCTCCCTACAGCATGTGAGGCTCTGAAAGAGCCAGAGAATGGGGGATAGTCTCATCTAGCGGCCTCCCAGCTCGCATCCCCTTTTCTGGCTAGCAGAGATCCTTTAAAGAGCAGAGTCTGTGTCTGTGCATATCCGTGAATGCCACGAGCCTCATACATGTCACTCAATGGTGTGCTGTTTGGACACATGGCTTTCATACCCTTTGTTTGCAGACACCTTGGCTCAGATATTGCTTTGTATTTCTGATATGTGGATTTGTAATTAAGTCTATTGTGTGTGTGCGTTGTATGGCAGAGGCACAGTGTTCCCAGTTTTTGTGAACTGCCTTTGGGGGTGTTGATAGGTGTTTTATTCTAGAAAATTGTATTCGTATGCATTATTTGTTAATGCCTTCACATTAGTCCAGTCCAGATGTCCGTGAGCTGGGGAAAAAAAAAAGACATTGCCGACATTTCAGTGGATTCCAGGCTGTTTAGATTCATAATTAGGCCAGGATTTTTTGATGTATTTCTGTGGGCTTGGACAATAAATTGCACATCTTGGAAGCCATTTTTCCAAAATGCCTTGCAGAGGGCGAAGCCACCGGCACACTGGTTGGTGTGAGGTGGCCTAGCTCGCTCCCAAATTCCCACCAAGATGTGTACGCCTCACCAACTTCCAAAGTCACCAGCCGCCACTGGGCTGAACTGACCCTAGCAGCAGCATCAGTTAAATATGCCAGCGCTGTGTAAAACTTACATTGGTGACTTTAAAAAAAAGTAGCCTTCCTAGCCAGTGAGCAGCTCATCTGGCGCAAAGTCATGTGTATTCTTTCAAAGAATACTGAGAGTTGCATATTACGGCACTCTGCACTTTTAGAGCCTGTGAGGATTTTTGTGAGATGCCTGCAAGGATGGCAGTGTAGTAATACAATTTAACACTGATAATGACGAGAAATGAATGAGCAGGTGGTGTAAGTATGGCGGGGAAAGGAAAGGGCCAGAGGCATTAGCAAATGAGATAGTGAAAGGGAAGTAATGACACAGGGACGTCACTCCATCAAAATGATAGAGGTAGCGGAAGTGACATCTCATGACCCTTGACCTCTGATGATACCACTATAGGAAAAGTTTTAACATTTTTTTAATTTTTAGGGTAGCAAAGGGGACCGAGGGGCAACAAGGGATACCTCCGGGGGTGCAGCCACGACCCCTGGCGACCCCCAAATGACGTCCCTGCAATGGCACTCTAACGATAAAGTGCAACAAACGGAGTGTAGCGTGTAACCTGGCATGGCATGAGCAAGGGTTATTTTACAGCTACAGAAGTAGTGTTAGAATTAAAAGAGGTAGTGATAAACTTCATGAGATGAGGAGCAAGTGATTTTACATGGGGTTTTAAATCAACGTGTAGGCAGGAGCAGGCACTGCCCTGTAGCTGAATGGTCCATTGCCATTTGTGCGTTCTATCATTTTGGACTTAGAATGCCCCCTGAAATTAAAAGAGGTTACTGGATCATCTGTGACCTGCTTTTGGAGACTTTTGGGGATAGCACACATGTAGTGAAGGGGGTTTTGGGGTGCTCCTAAAGGCTTTTTCTAGGAGCTCCACCGTGACTGGCAGGACAGTCTGCATGGAGCCATACCAGGGGTGGTAGTTTACAATTTTGAGGCCTTGTCAGCCAGAGTGGAGAACATTTTTATGAAATGGGGAAAAACCTTTGGTTTGAGACGGGCGGTTGAGATTCTGGTATCGTAGGAATTAGATGAATGAAGAAAGGCTTGAATGACAGAGCGTGAAAGCATGATGCTAGTGTTGAGGTTACCAAGGAAAGCATGACTATTTAGGGCATGCCTTAGTTAAACACAAGCAATTTCGAAGGCATGAACGCGGCAGAAGGCCAATGAGATTGGGTGAGTGAGAAGACATTTTTTTTTGTATTTTTGCAGCATAATGAATATAGCCAGCGGTATGACCTAGCAGAGAAATAATGACATATTTTTAGAAATTCAGGTGCAGGCTGCGGATTATGAACATTTGCAGACTCGAGGTAGAAACAGATGGCCTCCAGGAAAATAAAGGCAGCCATAAAATAGGGAAATATGGCAAACAAATAAAAGAGCAAGCAGAATGAAATAAGAATCATGAAGGACAGTAGTGGTTCAAGTAAGAATTCTGGGGGGGCACCCGAGAGAAAACGTAAGAATTCCGGGGGGGCACCCGAGAGAAAACATAAGAATTCCGGGGGGCACCCGAAAGAAAACGTAAGGATTATCAGGGGGGCACCTGAGATAAAAACGTAAGGATTACCAGGGGGGCACCTGAGATAAAAACGTAAGGATTTGCCTTGTTCCTGCGCTTTAAAGAGTGGTCAGAAGAAAAGTGAACTCAGGGCCCCCAGTGGGGGGACGATTAGGCTACGGTGACGATTAAAGACGACGGTGTTTGTCTAGTCTGTCAAGTGCCTGTTATACATGTCCTGTTGTATGTCAAATGTAAGGAATTGCGTCTCCTTGTTGGTTGAAATCAAGTAAAGATTTAATGCGATTCTACAGTTGAGAAGGAATCGCACATACATCGATGTTCTTGAGTAAATTGGCGGTATAAATAATTTGGCGGGAAGGGATTGGATTGGAGCTCGCTGCATTAGATGCTCGCTCATAGTAATGGGAGTTTTGGACTCACATAAGGATATCAATAGAAAAAGTGTTAGGCCTGGAAAACATTGCTCCAATTGGAGGAGTGGGTTAAAGGTACCGCCCACAAGATGTTTATGCCACAGCCACAAATTGAGTCTTAATCTAAAGCCATCTTACAACGCATGGCAACTTACTTGCATGCCGCATAAAAAAATAAAAAAAATAAAGAGAGGTTAGAAAACGCTATGCTGTTCTCAAATTGTGAAAAATATAAGAACAAGGACAGGAGGAAGAGCCTCCAGCAGCTTGTATGCTAAAAAATATGCACTAGGAGGGAGGTGTGGGGGGGGGGGTGAGACACCTGCAGCAACATCTGCCCCGCCTGAAACAGGAACTGAGGGAAGTAAGCCTGAGGGACTCTACCCATTAAAGAGAGCTAAACGCAGCCACAGGGTATAGTAACCCCGCTTATGAGTCGCCTTCATACAGTAGTAGCAAAAATCAAGGGAAGGTTAAGGACAAGAATCTCACATCCCTAGCCAAGGGACAAGGGGAGACATGATGATGCGTTAATGAAGGAGGGGATCAGGCATAGGCAAGGGCATCTCTCAACAAGGGGAGAGAGGGAAAGAAGAGGAAAGAAAGTGAAGACAGAACTGATGAGTTAGCATTTACAAAGGATGAATGGATGGGAGGACAAATCTCATTGAAACCCAATGGGAAAGGCAGTGATGATGGGAGGCCTAAAGAGAAGTTAGACAGAAAGAGCAGAGGTTAGAAGAAAAGCAAAAGTTACGTGAACGAAGGGATGAGGAAGATCAAAGGAAAGATGAATGTAGAGATAAAGGGAAAAGGAAGAAGATAGGGTCAGAGAAGAGGCGAGGAAGCGCAAAAGGATTAGTCACAGAAATAAACAAACAAATAAATAAATAAATCAGGAAATACTGAAAATGTGTGGTTATCTTGAATAAAAAATGAATAAAGGGAAAATTGAGAAATGGGAACAATTGGGCAAATGAATAAAAGGATAAGGGATACACTGAAAGCATAAAGCGAAAAAAAAGCAAAAAGTGGAAAACAAATAGCACTTATGAGGTTTCCTGACTAACAGGAAAAAGGAGCGTTGGGCAATAAAAAAAAAAAAAAAACATCAGGAGAACATGAAGACCAAGAAAAGGAGTATGGCTGATAAAATTGGGTCAATTAAACGAAGGAAACTCGCACAAACTATTTTAAAGTAAATATGGT
The DNA here is from genome assembly GCF_040938575.1 of Ambystoma mexicanum. Lineage (NCBI taxonomy): Eukaryota > Metazoa > Chordata > Amphibia > Caudata > Ambystomatidae > Ambystoma > Ambystoma mexicanum. The sequence continues at coordinate 311,226,906 of NC_090926.1, forward strand.
GAAGTAAGCAATACAATTTATGAATGCCAGTAACAATTTTGATTTATTTTACAGACAAGCTATGGACCTCTTGCATGAAAGCACAAGAAATTGTCTGCATGGCCTTAAACTAGGGAGAAAAAGAAAAAGGTAAGTACTAGTTCACACCAAAAGAGCGTGGACACGCAATTGATCAACACTAAAGGTAAGAGGATCCAGGTGAGTAATAGGAAAAAGGTAGTAAGAGACACAAGGTCTTCAAAACTTAGCTGTTTTTCCCAAGATAGGTATAATCAGGTGTGGAAAGAGTAGAGAAATAGATGTCAATATGGCCATTTCAGACAACCACAGAAAACAGAAGTAAAATTGAAGGTGAGTAATCATTTTTCGTGTTCATAATGTCAAAAGGATTGATATAATAGAGATATACACGCATTAGAATAGGCAAACATTAATGGGAACAATAAAGGTGGAGACACATAGTAAGAATTGGTGCCATAGTGTTAGAAGAAAGGGGTAGGCTAGATCAAGTTAGACAGGGACGGTGTGCAGCGAAACGCCTCTGTTTTATCTCCCTAGGATGAACACAAAGCACAAGCATAGACCATGGTCCAACTAACGGCAATAAAAGAATAGGAAGAATGGCTGCTAAGCTGAAGAAGTATGTGCAGTTAAGCAGCAAGAATTTACTTCTAACCTTGAAGAATGCAGCTAAGCTGAGCAAAGAACCAAGCCGGAACTAAGTATCCCTGCGGGGTAGTTGGAAAATAGTTGTTTTTGTGCACCAACGAATAGGGGAGAATGACCCAGAGAGTATTCTTTGCTAGCAGAAAAGGAGGAAGGGGGTTAAAGTCGGGAAGAAAACCTGACCACTTGCAAATGTCCGAATGACCTTTGCCTTTATTTTGACTTTCTACAGACGACGGGGATCCCCAAGGACGTTTCTGTCATCTACTATGGACATGCCTAGAAGACCAGGAAAGAAGAAGACATCTTTTCTTTAATTGTTTTGTCTCCTTAGGGTTGCATGTGGCACCCGGAAGGGGAAAATGTGTCCCATGAAGGACGTAATGTATTGTGTGTTATTGAAAACAAAAATAATTTTCTAAGCCAGCTGACAGAGAGCTAGGAACGGAGGGTAATATAGTTACGGTGTGAAAATGACCCACAAAAGGGAAATGTTTAAAAGAAAATGTTTAATAGCTTGTCTAGGAGGCAGGGGTGTCAAATAAGAGGGAATGTCTCAAGTTCTAGGAAATAAGGTATAAGGTATCAATGCGAAAAGAGGTTTTAAGGAAATGGGTTGGTAGGAAATGTGTTAAATAGCAGAGATCTGTTTATTTTACAAAATAAACTCATTCCGTTTTATATTACAGGTATACGTCGAGGGACCGGTATGCCTTCGGAAATTGACGTTGAACCACGTGAGGAGAGAGGAAGGTTGTAGAGGAACCCTGTGAAAGCCTGAGGGTGAATTGCGTCTGCAAAAAAGACTCCCCCAACCCTGCAACCCCATGCTGAACCGTCCCCCTGTGGACCTATTGAACAATGAACCCCTTTGAAAGAGAAACACTCTGGAAAAAAGTGAATGTCTTGTGAAAAGAAAAACAATGGACTTCTGGTCTAAGCATCAAAAGAACCTGGGAGACCGACTGTGAAAACAGCACAATGGAAAGGAAAAGGCGACAGGACACAGATGGTCCACTAACGCTAAACTCATGACAACTAAAACGGAAGATACAGAAAAGGAAAGAGTGCGGAAAAGAGGGAAGGACAAAGTGAAAACAATATGCATGGGCAGGAGAAGATGATCAAGGAGAGATTGTACTTTGTTGGGGTGGGAGTTGCAGACACGGTGTGACATACAAAGAGACAAGGGGCTAATGGGTTACCTCAAAGCTTGACCAAACCTCTCGACTCTCACAATGGCTGTGAATCGTCCAAGGCATACAGTTAGATTAAAGGCACACAATTACAGAAAGTAGGGCTTACATGTTAGGAGATGACACAAACATGTTTGTTTTAAGAATGACAATACGTTAGCATGTGCTAAATTATAAGATCGTGTTAAGAAGTGTTTAGATAAATATTAAGGAGAAATAGACATCGAATATGTTTAAAGTTGTTTTACAAACAACTGAACTTTCAAGAAGGGGGAGTGTAATGGAGGACTCGAATTAAATATATATTTAATCAACAGCTGAATGAAGTGGAGGCCCCCTCACTTAAACCTAAGCAGAGAAATTCGAAGGGGCTATGCGGTGTTGCAATTATATGAAAATGGTAGTCATAATGTTACAATATACTAGTATTCAAAAGGCATTGTGTTTATAATGTCGAAAATGGCATTACCATGATGTAATAAGGTGGCAAGGCACAGAACGGACAATAAGATTTTCTGTACGCAGACAGAAAATCGTTCTGGCTAAAATACCTTTAATAAAAATGCATGTAGCCAAAATGTGGCTAAAATGAGAAGAAACTGAGTAGTGCTCAAAGTGTGTAAAGATGAGGTAATTTTAAAGTTGAGACGTTCGAGGACACCATGCTTTCAGAAACTTGATGAATGGGCAGAACCTAGACTTTTAATTAGGCTGTGTCTGAAACCTTATCCGAAGAGTCCAGCTGTATCAACGATAAATCGAACAGAACACCGGTGGACAAGTCCGACATGCATGCTAGAGCGGATTTCATTCTGAAGGGTTAGTCCAATTAAAATTAATTGCCCAATGAGCTAATGTTTAATGATGAAGTTGTCTAAGACTGTGCAGGAAAAGGTGGGGGCAGATTGCTCCCTCACATTTTGCTATAAAATGAGCTCTGTGTAATGCTGGGGTGGCAGTTGAGTGAGGGAACTTGACTACTGCGGGTAGGTGGGCACTGTGTCAGAAGTGGCATGAAATAAACCCTATTCAACTTAACAGTCTCTGTGCTGATCCATTGAGTTGTCCTTATTGAATTGTGTTGGAGTATGTGAATCCTGCACCCAAACCTCCTCAAGGTGCAGCTATCTTGTTTTACAGGTACTAGAGGGTGTGCTCTGACCTATGGGCCCGTCAGAGGACTGTGCGCCCTCTTGTACAAAATATTGCACATCCACCCGTACTACCACAATCAAAAGCAAATAACCAAAGATTGCACATGCACCCCTACTACCACAAACAGAAGCCCATAACCAAAGACTGCACATGCACCCCTACTACCACAATCAGAAGCCCATAAAAAAAAATGACACATGCACCCCTACTACCACAATCAGACGCCTATTACAAAGATTGCACATGCACCCCTACTACCGCAACCAGAAGCCCAGAGCCAAAGATTGCACATGTGCCCCTAGTACCACAATCAGACACCCATTACACAAGATTACACATGCACCCCTACTACCAAAATCAGAATTCTATAACCAAAGATTGCACCTGCACTCATACTACTACAATCAGAAGCCCATAACCAAAGATTGCACATGCACCCATGCTACCACAACTGGATGTCCATTACCAAATATTGCACATGCACCTCTACTACCACAATCAGACGCCTATTAGCAAAGATTGTACATGCACCCCTACTACCACAGTCAGAAGCCCATAACCAAAGATTACACATGCACCCCTACTACCACAATCAGATGCCCATTAGCAAAGATTGCACATGCACCCCTACTACCACAATCAGAAGCCCATAACCAAAGATTGCACATGCACCCTTGCTATCACGATAAGAAGCCCATAACCAAAGATTGCACATGCACCCCTACTACCACAATCAGAAGCCCATAACCAAAGATTGCACATGCACCCCTACTACCACAATCAGAAGCCTATAACCAAAGATTGCACATGCACCCCTACTACCACAATCAGATGCCCATTAGCAAAGATTGCACACGCACCCCTAATACTATCAGAAGCCCATAATCAAAGATTGCACATGCACCCATGCTACCACAACCAGATGCCCATTACCAAAGATTGCACATGCACCCCTACTACCACAATTAGACTCCCATTAGCAAAGATTGTACATGCACCCCTACTACCACAATCAGAAGCCCATAACCAAAGATTACACATGCACCCCTACTACCACAATCAGATGCCCATTAGCAAAGATTGCACATGCACCCCTACTACCACAATCAGACACCCATTACCAAAGATTGCACATGCACCCGCACTACCACTATCAGATGCCCATTACCAAAGAATGCACATGCACCCCTACTACCACAACCAGACACCCATAACCAAAGATTACAAATGTACCCCTACTACCACAACCAGACATGAATTACCAAAGATTACACATGCGCCCCTAATACCACAATCAGACGCCCATTTACAAAGATTGCAAATGCACCCCTACTACCACAGAGACCCATTACCTAAGATTACACGTGCAAATGTACCCCTACTAACACTACCACACCCCTACTGCATTTATTAAAACAGGCTCCAGAGAATATTTTTGAGATCCTCGCCGAAGCGTGAAGTCTTCTCTGGCTTTTGGTCAAATATCCACAAAGTTAAAAGAAGCACTGATGATTCCCCTGCTAAAAAAAGCCATCTCTAGATGCCTCAGTCTTATCTAATTAACGTCCCATCTCGCTACTGCGTTTCTTCTGAAACTGATCGAAGCAGTGGTAACTCCACGGCTGAGTGTTTTTCTTGAGGCATATAATGTTCTTGACCCTTGCCAAATGGGCTTTCATCCCCTGATGGGGCCAAAGTCTGTTTTGGTGGCAGTACTTGATGATGTTACCATGATTAAGGATGAAGGCGGCACGGCAGACCTTATTTTACAGGACCTGTCAGCAGCTTTTGACACCATTGACCATGAGATCCTACTATCCAGATTATAAGAGGCATGGTTCTGCGGACCAATCTTGGAATGGTTCTGTGTTTTACTGACCTCCCGTTTTCAAATGGTTTCCCTTCCTCCCTATAGATCTTCCCCTGTCGCAGTGACTTGCGAAGTCCCGCAGGATTTGGCCTTGTCCCTGCTGCAGTTTAATCCATATATCGGGCCCTTAATGACACTTATCTAGCCATTTGGGTTCCAGGTCTTTTCCTACGCAGACGATACCCAAGTTCTGTTTATGCTAGGCCCGGATCAGCTTGGAGCTGGAGCAAGACTAAAACAATGTCTTGACGCCATCTGGGGTTGGATCGAAGCAATTGGCTAAAATCGATTGATGCCTCGGTTGGTTGGACTTCTGAATTTTGGCCACCTTCACTTGGACCTTTGCCAGAACCTGGTAAGGTGGTCCCGAATTTGAGCATCCAAAATACCCACTTCGCTGACCAAGGAGAACCAGATAAATACGGTATGTGGGCTCGGCTTCCTCAAACTGAAGCAGTTGAAGAAAGTTCTCCCTAGTCGCAGCTTGCCTTAATGGGAGCATCGATTACTGCAATGCCATTTATCTGGCACAACCAACGTATCTCATTCAACATCTTCAAGTGTCACAAAATGCGGCATTTCGATTAGTGAAGCGGATCTCTTTTGGTCAGCATGTCTCTAAGGTGCGTCAATCCCTACACTGTTTGCCAGTTGCAGCCCACGTTAAACTTAGAGCCTCCTCTATGATCCACTGAGCTCTGAGTGGGAAAGTTTGTCGGGCCATTCAGGAGAAACTACAGATCTACTGACGCAGTGCTCCTATGCATTCCTAAATATCGAAAGGAACAAATCAGGGGCAGGGCTTTCTCCATTGCAGGGCCTAGATTCTGGAATTCGCTGACACCTGAACTGCGGCATACCACAGACTTTGCACTTTTTAAGCAAAATTTAAATACTCACCTATTCATGTGATTCTCCGCTCTCATCTCACTGGTATCTTTTCAAACGCACCATGATGCCTTTGGTGACAGCGCACAATATAAGTACTTGATTGATTGATTGAGACACTCATTACCAAAGATTACACATGCACCCCTACTACCACATCCACCATTACCAACGATGATTACACATGCACCCCTACTACCACAACCAGACGCCCATTACCAAAGATTACACATGCACCCCACTACCACAGTCAGACGGTCTCCCCTTGAGCCATTTGCATCTCTTCAATTGTTTGTCTGTCACCTCTGGGCCCTTTTCCGTTCCTCCACAGACAATGCTCTGTATACTCCATCAGGGGGACAGGACACTGGTGACCCCCAGCAGGAATGTTATGGTTAATTAATTCAAGGTACCCAGCTGCTCCGTTTGCTAGTGGTGCAAATGTGCCTGAATTCTGACCAAAGAAACTCTCTTCTAGAGTGTGATTTCTTCCAATCTCAGAGTAAGGCTGCACAAGTCATGCAGCCTATTTTGGCTGGATGGATCTTTCTATGGTAGGATGACCAGGTGCCTCTGTGTCATTAGGACACCTCTGCAGCCCTGATATATCATGTATCAAACTAATGTATTTCAGGATGTGTGATCTTGGTTAACGCGATTTAAACAAATTGGAATTTAGTGTCTGATTCAGTTCATCCTAAAAACTCAGTGGTTGCGCTTGGCATGAACATGTTGGTGACCCTTCCAGGATGCAAATTCGCCTCATTTGTATTGAACCCAGAGATACCTGTAGCAAACAATGGGACGACCCCATTAAGTGGGAAAATCTCTAAGCACAAAAAAGCTTGTAACTGTCTTGAGGCTCAGATTCTGGGTCCCGACTATTGTGGACCAAGTTACAATGATGCCAGTTCCATTCATGAAAACAAGCAGCAAACAAGAGGAAGAGGCGAGTTGAGACACATCTTTCTACTACAGTGGCAGCCCTGAAACACTAACCACATGCCATGCAAAAGGGTGGACGTTCGCAACAATGCTTTTTTCCGTGACTGCATGCATCAGCAACAAGGTTACATGCACCGGTAGACATTGTGATACAGCATATACTAATTAATTCCTGAACTGCTGCCAAGTGCCAAAACCTCTCCTCAAAGAAAGATCGGAATCCTGAACACAAAGTCTGACTGCCGTGGACCCCGCTACAAATGCTACATGCAGCCATGATAATTATCATTGTGACAGAATGCCATCTGGTGAGCGCGTGAAAGTCCTGGCTTTTTCATTTTTACTAAATAATAAAATGATGTGGCTAATTCTGTTTCTGAAAGGGGTATCTGCTAATCCGACCCATACATAAAGCTCCATGCCAAAAACATAGTGCATACATGTGCCCTTGCTACACCAGTCACCTGACAACTGCAGCAGGTGCCCTTCAGTGGCACATGTTACAAGGCCACCTGTGCATTCCTGACAGCTGCTGTGACCCAGAGTTACTGCAGCCAGCGGTAACATTTAACTTCTGCACCTCTGATTCAAAGTGTAATCATAGTTGCCTTATCACTCAGGTGGCTGGTCAATTTCTAGAAATACACCATTCATTGGTATGGTATTCTTTATGGTGTTCTGTATCGTGAATGGTAAGAGCACACACATATTGAAACTATAACAATTTGATATCATAATCATCTCATCTCTGTGAGCTTAGACCAGCTATGTGAGGGCAATGTGTACCCGTGGAAGTCTGGCTGTCTCATCTTCAGCAAGTGAGACAATAGGCAGGAATCCTTACATTCCATGGGAAGAAAAATACCACAGTTCCACAGGCACAGAAGCTCTCACCAGGAAATATCATGGAACTGCAAAGGGGTGTGCACAATAACAAAGGCCAGCCTCTCAGCAGGGTGCTGAACACCAAAGGGACTTTGAAGTCCAAAAGCATGTGAAGGGGGCAAGGTTAGAGTAGCTAGAGAGGGAAAAGTGGACCTGAGAAAGGGGGCCACCATCTAGGTTTTCTGTTGGGGGTCTTCTCCTTCCTGTCCTCTTGATTTCCTGAAGGACAAGCCACTCAGGGAATGATGCAAGATGGCAAGGATCACACTTTACAGCAACATGGATTGGACTTCTTACAGCAAGCTTGCTTTTGTCCAATCCACAATGACATTTTTGCTCTATAAGGAAGAGGTCTCTCACCCTTTGGTTGACTCATTTTTGGACCATCAGGAGAAGAAGAAGGAAGCACTGTTGGTTCTTGGTTGGTAGTGCAGTTCATTCCAAAGTTCTTCTATAGATAAAGAGAGAAGTCAGCCAAGTCAGAGGAGAGCGCTTTCGCCTCACCATATCGAGGGAAAAGTGGGGATGACTGCTGTTGGACCAAGGCCTCACTGTTGACTGCACTGTATCCAGGACCCTGCTCACTGGGGGTGAAGGATCTTTTGTAGGTGCTAGACAAGCTCCCTCTAGTGGAGTGAAAACAAGGGACTTGCCTTGTCCCTGCAGGCCCTTGATTGGGCATCCCAGCAACTCAGAGGTCAAGGAACAGCTCTGGGCACTGATTCTCCCATAGAAATGCTTGTGAGCTACTCCGACTCCGAAATCACCTTCCTATCTCAAGCTTCTGTGTGCCACTGCTGCTTGGACCGCACCGCGTGTTGCACCCATTCAACCACCTCACCCAACCCAGTCCTGAATAACAGCCTCAGAAAGCTCCTAGAAGCCTGGCTCAACTTTGTTGAGCCCCAAAGACACAAATTAGGTGCAATGAAGTGTCAATGTCCCCCTGGTTCATCTTTAGGATCATAGTGAATTATATGTCTTCTTTAAAATCCTTTTTCTTGAATGACATATCCGCTAAACAGTGTCATTGCTGCAATTGCTTTCCTGAACCCCTTGCTCGAGTACCCAGAGTACTAGCCTATACCAGTTCGGTATGAAAAGGGGGGGGGGGGGTGAGGCACGCACTCTAGTCCCAGGCTTTGTGTATCTTCTGCAGTTCAGTTGCTCTTCCCCTCCAATGGCTTTCACGCCTGTTGCAATCTTCAGGGAGGCAGTCTGTTCAGGTGTTGCTGATTAGTGCCAATTTTGGCCTCAGGGAATTCTGGTAGCTGTAGTCAATGCTGGTAGCCAGGAACCAACTCCCCTCCAACTGCACAAAATATAAATCCCACAGTGGGACGAGGGAGGAAAACCAGCATTATGGCTCTCCAGTTCTGCATGTGGTGTGTTCTCTTACAGGGGAGGGCTTTTGCGTGTGTTTTATATATTTTTTTGCATTTTTTTTTGTTTAATTAAAAGTCTAAATTTGTATAGAACGTTAATTGTAAATTCTATTATTTTTGAGTCTTTGTATTATTGCTGTTTGGGTTGCTATTGTGATCACATCAATCCTCTCCTAAGAGTACAGCCTGACGTAACTGCAAAAGGCAAAGGCAGTGTACCCTTCAGGCTGTGTCTGTTTTACCTTTATGTTTGGGATCCCTGCTGCTTTAGTAGAATTGTGGGGCATAGTAGGCGGTTTAGCCACTACTTATCCTTGTACTCAGTTAGAGCAGCAGTCCTTTTGTCCCACTCATGCGTAACAGTATGCCAGTATACTGCCCTCTTCCCTTATCATCGAACTACTGGGTTTTTCAGAAAACCCTTTAAAAACCAACAATGAACAAAAGAAGGGGGTTATCAGGATCCATCACTTACAGGATTGCACTTCCAAGGAATCAAGTTCTCCAAATTTCCAAAATAAACTTGATCATCTCAAACCTCAGAAACCTGGGCTGCATCATTGTCATCTGCCATGAAACAGTAAATAAAGATTTGAAGAAATAGTCAAAGGGATCACGTCCAAGCAGTGTTAATTGGGAAAATCAGGTACATTTTCAAAGCCATCAGCACACATAGACAGAGAGAAACCGGATTAATTATCGGATGCAGCAAAAACAGACCATAAGAGGTAGATGATGGATTAACTGACAAAAAATCATCCAAAAGTTCTGTTGACAACCTCACCTCACCACCCACCGAAAATTTTGGAGCATACTTTCTACAAACATCGACTGTTGTTTTCATAGTTTTTTTGTATTCGCTAAGGCTTTCTGGAACTATGTCCCAAATACTCATACGGAATAAGGCCTGAAATAGGCACCCGCTGCTGGGAAAGTACAACACCAGGTGAAAAGAAATAGTATGTTGCCATAAAATCATGAAAAGGAGATATTGAAGTAGCTTACAGAATTAGTTTATTATTATTATTTATTAGTATTATACAGTTAACATAAGGTAACTTTTAAGACAAAATGAATCACAGGATAAAATAGAAAATGAAACATCAACATATAAGTACTACTAGATCATGAGAATGTTACCAAATCTAGTTAAATAAAGTTACACTTTCAGATAAATACATCTAATGAGCTCTAAGATCCTAAATACATTAAAAACAGTAAACAACCTAACAATACTGAAAGTTAAGATATTAAGAGAGATCCATTAAAATATTAGAAATATGCTTCCAAAATGTAATGACGAATAAAATGTCTCCCTCATTATCTCCATTTATAAAAGAATCCCACAAGAAGGTAAAATCGAAATCCCTGCAATGTCCCAATGCAGCTAAACAGTAATTTCTCATATTCACTTAAGAAGGACAACCCAGAAAAAGCTACTTCATGGTTTCAATGCTATTTTCACCACATAGCCTACAGAATCTCTCCCTCCCAGAGATACCTAGACAGACTTCAGTGTTTTCAAGAATGGTGATTTAGTTCAACTTAACTTTCTAATAATCCCAAATCGAATGGTTACCAAGGTAATTATTTATGTATCTGGGAACAGCTTCCTGACCAAAATAGTAAGCAACATCAGTTTTGGCAGTACATTTAGTCGTCAAATTGACTGAAGTTTGTTCCCTACAATAACTGAACAAAAGTTCACATATCCTAAAACGGTACCCAGAATATGGCAACCTTAATAAATCCCCAGGAACACGAGCAAGCAATAGCTCAGAAATGTCCTGAAGATTGCTAATCACACTTGATTTCATATATATTTTTCATGATCATACGGTATCCCAAATAAGCCCCTGTAGAGTCCCAGAGGAAGCATTGGCCAATTTCCAATAAGTAAATAAGCATTGCAGATAAACCTTGACAGTAATAATCTTGATGTGACATCCAAGCAGTGCATACCCTGCAGGGGTATTATGAGCTAAGCGTAATAATCTCCTAAAAATACATCACTCCAGTTTGGCAAAAAAAAACCTTCTTGATGGCCCAAAATACAGCCCCATATATGATAACAGGTAGGATCGTGCTAAGATATAATCTTGTGCTCACTCTAAGTGAATATCCACCATACTGATAGGAGAAAGATGTAATAATACCAGTAACTGATGAGGTTTTAAGCTGTGCCTGTTCCAAGTGCAGTCTGACATCAAGTTTAGAATCCAGAATAATCCCCAAGTATTTGTTAAGGAGGGGTGGAAACCCCCCTGGTGTGCAGAAAGGACGGCCAGGAAAATCCCATGACCAAAAACCAGAAGAGTCCAAAGAATTGGACAAAGACCTGCTTTATTCGCAATCCATATAAAACATAGGCAGCTATGAACATCGAAAATCTACAAGCATGCTACTCTTACACTTGACAAAGGGCTATAAGCACATGAAACATCACAACTGATGTTTCATCGTGTTCATGATAACAAAAACCTAAGGTGTGGAGGAACTGGTTAGGGCAATCAACTAATGTATATTTTCCATGGGGGTTAGTATTTTCCTTGGCTACACTCTATCCGATGGCTCCGCCTGAGACCACCTACTAAATGGATACAGGTGAATACATGTCAGCTAAATACTATTTCATTGGCTGATGCAACATTTATAGGAGAGTGTTATTGGTGAGTAGGGAATGGTCAGTATTGGCTTTCTCACCCCTGGCAATTCGGAAGGTTATCAGCACATAAGCAACAATAGTAGCCATGGGGAGCGGCACCAAAGTGCTGCTTCTCACAATAGGTTACCATCTCTGAATCCCTAGGCCCTAAGCCAGAAATGGGCACATCTTGTATCTTTGTCTTGAGAATTAGAAGGGAATGAAGGACTTAGTTGGTCTGTCCCTGAAGCTAATGAATAGTCGTAATTGTCCACCTGCAGTTCACGTATGTGGAGACCACATTTTGGATTATTCTGCTCAGCATTTACCTGGATTTGAGCTCTTATTAAGGCAGGTGCTAGCCTTTCTGACTGCTAGAGACTTGTTCGAGCACTTTCTTCACAATATTAAGCCTTAGTTGGTGGGAATCTGACCTTCAAATATTTTTTGTTTCTTTGCTCAACCTAAGAGAGATGTGTCTCACACCTGGGAACTGTTATTGTCTATTCTCTTGGGTGCCGATCCAAATCTTCCCTGTTTACGATAACCTTGGCACTCACTGTACGATTATTTGCCTGGACTGCTCAGGTCTGAACATTCTGCTAACTCAGCAAGCCAGGTCACCCTTCAGCTTCAAGGTTTCTTGATGTCTCCTATTCACTCAATCAGGGCTGCACAGTCCATATTGTAAAAGATAGCCACTCAGTTTTGTTGCGTTTCAGCGATAAGCAAGCTTTAGGTGTGTTCTTGTGCATTTTGTGTTTCAGAATATATATGGAGTATATGTTTGGTAACCTATTGGATGCAAGCATATTCTTCATGTCTAAGTGCAGTTTGACCTATCGTTCGTGTATCTTCGTGGTTGATGTGTATCTACTTCATATCTAATGCACCTACATGTGTAAGTTCCAGTAGTGATGTCATTTGTTATCATCATCTTAGTTACAACACATTCATATCCTCCATAGCTTGCAGATTCAGCTCTTCTGCGATCCCGCCGGGTTAGGGTCCGTAGGGTTGTCTTCGTGAGTATCGTCTCTCGCAACTGCAGTATGGGGGTGGGAAGGAGTCAGATGCCATAAGCGATGCGCAGCTTCCATTTCTGTAGCATAGCGACAGGGGAGGGGCCGACATAATGAATGACACATTAATTTGCCTGTCAACATTTTTATAGGAATTAACCACCTCAATGCAATCCCAGTGGAGCAACCACTTCCACCCAAAATATGTCTTCAGGTTTTCAACATTGAGAAAAAACACCATAATCTTAGACATAGAATAATTTATCTTAAGCGAACTGAGCTGAGCATATGCATCTTGTTTGTCCAGCAATACCTGCTGCCCCCTGGGGGTCAGAGTGAGCAAAGCAAGATCATCAGCATAAACTAGCCATTGTATACTAGCATTGCATAATTTGGGGGGAATTTAGATCGAGTTATCAATAGACTCACCTAAGTCTGCGAGATAAAGGTAAAACAGGGTTGGGCAGGAATTTGTTTATGCAATCTGCCACAGGTAACAAAACCTTACATTTGGTATGAGGAGCATTTACAAAACAACTGTGACGAGGTATCCCAGTTACCACATGTAATACAGCCATTTCCAAAGTCTTTTTTCGATGTGTAGGATCCCATGAGCGGTATCATGGCTCTTCCAACATGTAATGCAAAGTAATGTAAAGTGGTTTTATACCGCGCTTTTCTGCCAATAATGTTGGCCTCACTATGCATGGTTCTGTAAGAAAGGAGGGCTGGGTGTGTTCGTTGCATAGCAGGAAAACAGACGCAGAAACTGTTGGTGTTGATGGATGCAGGTCGGAAGTACCCGTTACCTGTGTATCGATATGAATATTTCTATGTTGATTGTGGTTGGTACTGAGCGGGCAGGTTAGCCATATTGCCAGCCCTCGAAATGTGAAGTGCAAAAATTGACAGCAAAGTTGTTGATAAAAGATGGATAGGGACTGGATCTGTTGAGTACAGTAGACCTGGAGGTCATCTGAAGAAGTGCGGGAGGTGTGAGGATGCAAGATTTTCGTAGTGAGGAGTTAGTTGAGGGATGAAGGGGCAGAGAGGGTGAGGGTTGGGGGCGTGGGGTGTTGTTGCTTCCTGGGTCTTAGTTGTAATTTTACTGAGTTTAAGGTGTGGACCATTGTCACGCAGCAGAGGTTACATGAATCACATTGCATTCCCACAGATTTTGAAATGGTTTGTCGTAAAATTAGCCCATGTTTTTAGTGCATGGTTTTTAGTCAGACTTCTTATTGGTTTCAATGTGGTTGGTTGAAAAGCCAAGTCTTTAGTGGTTGCCTGAAAGTCAGGTAGTTCACTTCCAGGAGGGAGGTTTGGGGAAGGTGTGCCACAGTTTTGTGTCCAGAAGTGAAAAAGGGGATCCTCCTTGCCGCTTCTTGTTTAAGTTGGGGATTAGTAGCAATCACAGAAGTGTCCCTGTTGGAAATCAATGCTCCACTGAACAGTTGATGAAACATTTTGCATTGCACACAACAAATGTGGGTGTAAGGGCAATCAGACAATGGCCCAATTAACTAAGCTAGTAGTAGTTAATATCTAGTACAAGTAATTGATATTGAATATTGTATCATTTATTAAACAAAATATTTATTTTACTTATTATTTTGGGGAAATTTGAACAATTTGATTTATATATTAGTACATAAAAACATGACACAAGCATTATAAATAAATAGCACAAAACACAAAACACTGAGAGGACATCCTAAAGTAAATTTCCACTGAGACAAACAAATACAATACATATAAGTAGATACAGTTCTAACTAAGACTTTAGTTGGTGTACAAAAACAACAGGAGGAAGGGAAAATAAACTCAGTTATAATGGTACTAGCAGTACCACCTGGCATTGCCCAAGTCTGTAGCTGACATGCACGTGGGGTCTGCTATAGCCTTGTGTATGTTTTATTGTGTCATAACATCCTATTATTGAAATATCGCAAAATAAGCAATCTCCCGAAATCGCCTATTCTAATAGAACAGGGTCGGACTCCGCTCCACCCCTGTGCCAGGCGACTGGGCGGGGTTGGTCAAATTTCACTATCACCAGTTCACCCCAGACTGGTATGCTGACCTTGTGTCCTAACTTCCTATTTTTGGAAAAGTGACAAAATCGGCAATCTTCCAAAATCGCCTATACTGATAGCACAGGGCCAGACCCTGCCCTGTGCAGGGCGAATGGGTGGGGTTGGTCAGATTGCGCTATCGCTAGTAAACTGGTAAGCTGACCTGGGGCCCACATTTCAGCACATTACTCCCTTTTTGGGGAAGCTCCTGGAAAAGCTGGCCATCTCTCAGATTAACCTCCATTCTGACTCTGTTGGCTCCCTCCATGACAACCAATCTGGCTTCAAAGCTGCCAGAAGTACGGAAACTGCTCTCCTGAACATCCGTGAAAACCTGCTCTCCAACCTCGATTCTAACATTCTCTCTGTCCTCATCCTACTTGACCTCCCCACCCTGCTCAATCGTCTTCGTGACAACCTTGGTATCACTGATCAGGCTCGGGCCTGGCTTACCTCTTTTCTCTCTGATCGACCCTCCCAGGTACAACTTGGGTCCTTCCTATCTTCTATCTCCCTCTCCACATGTGGTGTTCCCCAGGGGTCTATCCTCTCACCCTGGCTTTTCAACCAATACCTGGCAACTCTCGCTCACTGCATCTCAATGTTCTGCTCAACTTTCCAGTGCTATGCTGACGACACTCAACTCATTTTCAGGCTTCCTTCAGCATCCTCCTCTCCTTCCCTCATCTCCGATTGTCTAATCGCCATTCAAAATTGGTGTGCCGCCAATGATCTATGTCTAAGTGCCAACAAGACTGAGATCCTCCTTATTGGTACACCATCTCCATCCTTTCCTCTCACTCTCTGGCCGGCCTCCCTTCACCCTCCTCCCACCCCCACTTGCGCGGCTAAGAACCTTGGGGTTATCTTTGACTCTACACTTTCCTTTTCCGCACACATCTCTGATGTCTCCAAAAAATCTAACTTTTACTTCACCTCCTTAGAGGTACTCTACCTTTCCTCTCCTTCCCTCAAAAGCTCACTGTCTCCCAACCTCTGGTTCTGTCCAGACTGGATTACACTAACAGCCTCTTCCTAAACCTACCTGCCTCCAATCTCTGCCCTCTACAACTAATCCAGAACAGGACTGTGAGACTTGTCCTTGGCCTCAAGCCCTGGGATCGTATCTCTCCAGCCTTGAAATCCCTTCATTGGCTCCCAGTGGATGCAAGGATTACATTTAAAACCCTCTACATTGTCCACAAGGCTTTCTGGGGCCTGGGTCCAAAATACCTTCAACTATCCCTCTGTAAATACCTCCCCTCTCGAGCCCTTCGCTCCTCTACTTCTAACTCCCTCAGTGTTAGTCGTTTTGCAAAAAAACAAGCTGGGGGTAGATCCCTGTCTTCGGCTGGTGTCTCCCTTTGGAAAAGCCTCCCGGCCACCTTGAAACTTGAGGAAAAACATCTTCGGTTCCGGAAACTTCTCAAGACCTTCCTCTTTGCCTCTGCCTTTGCCCCCCTTGTCCCGTGTTGATCTGTTTCTTCCATGGCATTGTGCACCTGGCCACCCGCTGTTCTTTCGGGCCCAGGTATCTGCTCACCCTGCCACCCTCCTGCACTGCCTCCAGGCCACCATCTGCACTAGGATTCTGTATCTGTGTTACGCTCACCTGGTATCCACCGGGATGCCACCCAGCCGGGTTACTCGCTGGTATGCTTCTCAGCTTTGCCCAGATGTGGTCTGCGGGGAAGGTCCTGCCTGAAAATACAGGAGGACTGTGTTCAAGACTGACCGACCGGGGTAAGTATCCTCCCTCCACCCCATATGATTTCAGCCCCTCTGGGGCCCTCTCCTCACCTTGTGGTAGAATTAGGAGTGCTCTCCGTCTTGCCTTCTTTGCAGGGGCGTGTTGTCTTTCATGGGTGAGTGCGGACCAATTACTTCACTGATGCCTGCCCTTTTGATACTGTTCATGTAGGTCGTATTGCTGTTCTTTAGTTTTGTTGGTATCCTGCATGCCTTTCTTTGTTTAAAATGTCTCCTTTTTCTCCCTTAGGTATGCGGAGCTTCAGCGCGGCGAACTGGCTTGTTGGAGGCCCACTGGTAAATGATGGCGCATTTAAGAGCACTATGATGCGGTAAGTAAGCGCTATGCACAGCGCTGCGAAGTCTTGCCTTTGCTAACGTGTGTTTTCCTTCCTTGTAGGTCACGGTGTGGAATGTCCGGGGTGGTGCCAGCCAAGAGGCGATCAGCCAGGTAAGCCTTTTGAGCAGTTCGTAATTTGTAAATGTCTCTACTGCTTCTTTAATGTTGCCTCTATCTTCCTCTTTCAGGCCGTTCTGTCCGGGAGGCGTGCAGATTCGAGGAAGCTGTTCTCAGTAGCTGCGAGTGTTTAAAGATGAAGAATGCAGGTAAGATGCTGCTAATGATGTTCCTTTTGTCTCCTTGAAGGTTCTGCTTCTCCGAGGTTTGAGGGAATAGCTGGACACAGTGAGCGTCACGTTGCAAGCTGCAAAGTAATGCAAATCGTGTTGTCTTGCTCGGGTGTGGTTTAAATAGCCCCAACAAAATAGTGCAGGCAAAGTTGTCCCTAGGCTACCACACCCAAAACACTAGACCGCATAGCTTGGTTCTTAGGAACCAAGCTATGTGGATGCCTCCATGTTGGCTGACAATACAATAAAGTAGTTCCCAAGCACATTGTTTTTCATGGTGTATGAGCCTGGCGCCATAGGCGCCAGGACTGGCCCCATGAGGGCTTTTGAAGAGGATGCCAGGCTCTAGAGGCCCGAGTCCTGACTCCACCTGGCCAATGGGTTTGCCAGAGGGGGTTTTGGACAAGGGTCATGACAGCACTCCCCCCTAAGGCCCCTCCCATGGTGCTCCTTCTGTCTGGCCAAGGCTTGGTTGGGAAGTTCCAATAGAATTTCCTGATTAGACGTGGTGCGTGAATATTCTCACTGGGCTCCCAGGATCTATCTTGTGGTCCAAATCCTTTCCAATCGACGAGATAATATAGCTTGGGCCTAGAGTATTTAGAGTCCAAGATATCTTTGACTTCGAATTCTGGTTCTCCATCAACAAGTATGGGCTTAGGTGGTGTCCCAATCCGTGTGCCGGGTTACATTGGTTTCAGGAGGGACACATGGAATACCGGGTGGATGTGTAGATTAGGTGGTAAATCCAGTTTCACGGCTGCTGGGTTGATAATTGCCTTAATGATATAGGGTCCTAAGAATCTGGGATGAAAGTCTGGGTTCCCTTGATGGGTACGAATTTAGCGGCTAACCAAACTTTGTCTCCTACTTGATAATCAGGGGCCTTTTTTTCCGGTGTTGGTCGGCGAATCTCTTTTGTTTTTCTTTGGCATGAATAAGGTGTTCCTTTGCCCTTTTGAAAGCCTGAGTAATGGTTGTGTGTAGAGTCTTTACCACTGGCATTTCCAAGCTGGCTGGAAGGTCTAGTTCAGAGGTACGTGGATGTCTGCCATAAAGGGTATAGCAGGGCGTTTGTCCCGTGCTTGAATGCAAAGAATTATTATATGCATATTCGGCTATCCATAGTAGGTCTTTCCAATTCCTTTGTTCGTGGTGCAGCATGCACCGTAAATATTGCTCGAATGTCTGATTGGTTCTCTCGGTTTGGCCGTCCGTTTGGGGATGGTGACTGGTAGATAGCCGAACGTCGATCTACGCCATGGCACAACATTTTTTCCAGAAGTTTGAAACAAACTGGCTGCCTCGATCAGAGACCAGAACTGAAGGGAAGTCATGTAGCTTAACCACGCCCTCCAGGAACACTTTTGCTAAAGTGGCTGCGTCTGGGAGGCCTTTGAGAGGAATAAAATGGGCCATCTTCGAGAATAAGTCCACAACTACAAGGATGGTGTTGGACCCTTGGCTTGGAGGTAGATCAGTGATGAAGTCAAGGGAGAGAGTGTGCCATGGAACTGGAGGAAAAAAATCCAATGGTTGTAGGAGACCAGATGGTTTTTGTTTCTGTGATTTATTTTGTGTGCAGACGCCGCAGGACTGAATATACTGAATGATGTCCTTACGCCAGGTAGGCCACCAAAAGTTCTCTTTCACCTTAGCTAGGGTTTTGGCAATCCCAGGTTGCCCTTCGATCAGTGAATCATGATAGTTTGAAATAATATGCTGTTGTAATTCCTTCTTGGGTACATATAGGTGATCCCTAAAAAAGGGTAGATGGTCCTTGATGGTATATTGTTCTCCTTGAATTTGCCATGCGAGGTAGGCATCAGGATTCATTGTCCGTTGGATTTCTTTTCGTAGTTCTGCTTGTGTTAAGGCTGTTGTGATACCCAAGAGTTTGTCTTCAGGTATAATAGGTACTGGGTCTGGAGTTGTATATACTATTTCATCTATGCCCATGCGAGATAAGGCATCTGCCTTTCCGTTTCTGACTCCTGGTCGAAATGTGATTACATAATCATATTCGGTGAAGAAAAGGGCCCACCGTAATTGGCGCGAGGACTGGGCCTTGGCTGTTTTGAGATATTGCAGGTTTCGATGGTCTGTGATGACTGTAATGCTGTGTCTGGCCCCCAAAAGGTAGTGCCTCCAGGCTGTAAAGGCGGATTTGATAGCCAGGAGTTCCTTGTCCGTGATGGCATAATTAATCTCTGGAGGTGAGACCTTTTTCGACCAGAAGGCCACAGGATGTAGCGGGCCGGTTTCCGGGTCTCTCTGTGAAAGGACAGCCCCCATTGCGAGACTGGACGCATCAGTTTCAATGACATAAGGGAGGTCTGGACGAGGATGTCTCAGGATTGGAGCGGAGGTAAACCTTTGTTTAAGTTCCTGAAAGGTTTCTTCTGCTTCTTCGGTCCAAGCAAACTTTTAAATGTTTTTTTCGTAATAGTACTGTGATTGGGTGCACAACCTGAGAGAAGTCTGGGATGAACCAGCGGTAGAAGTTCGCAAAGCCCAGCATGCTTTGTCCCCCTTTCAGAGACGTCAGTGAAGGCCATTTCAGAATGGCATTTACCTTGTGCACGTCCATTCTGATGCCTCCTGGAGTAAGGATAAAACCAAGAGATTATACTTCGGTGACATGAAAAAAGCATTTTTCAAGCTTTGCAAACAAGCGATGTTGACGGAGCTTGGTGAGGACTGAACGAACGTGCCTGACATGATCTTGTTCCGAGGCTGAGTATACTAAAATGTCGTCTATGCACACTAAGGCGCACACATCAATTAACTTACTTAAGACTTCATTCATGAAACACTGGAATGCCGCAGGAGCGTTGCATAACCCGAAAGGCATGACTTGATATTCAAACAATCCGTACTTAGTACGGAAGGCGGTTTTCCATTCATCTCCTTTTCTGACTCGGACCAGCTGGTACGCTCCTCGAAGGTCCAATGTGGTACAAATCTGGGTATCTTTAACTTGGTCTAGTATCTCAGCGATAAGTGGCAAGGGGTAGCGGTTCTTCACTGTGATCTGGTTCAATGTGCAGTAGTCAATACAGGTTCTCAAGTCTCCTTCCTTTTTCGGTACGAAGAACCAAGGATTGGCTGCGGGGGACTTCGAAGGACGGATAAATCCGTTTGCAAGGTACTGCTCTAAATAGGATTTCAAATGAAGGTTTTCTGGTTCTGTGAGAGCGTAGATCCTGCCGCAAGGGATTTGTGCACCAGGAACAAGGTCGATCTGACAGTAGTAGGGCCTGTGTGGTGGCAATGTATTGGCTTGGTCCTTTCGGGAAACATCCTGGAAATCATGGTATTAGCTTGGCAAGGTATTAGTTGCTCCTAGCGTTGATACTGTCGCTCCGGGAGTCATGGGGATACAGACATTGGGTTTCTCCTCTTGGTAATAGCAGGCAGGGGAGCAGTCACCGGGGAAGGTTAATTTTCGTGCCCGCCAGTCTATCAAAGGGTTGTGAGCAACCAACCATGGCATCCCTATTATTAGCCTGAACTGAGGTGCCTTGATGAGATCAAATGAAATAGACTCCCGATGTCCGTCCTGGCACAGCAAGGTTACCCTGGCTGTGCACTGGGTTACTGGTCGGGAAGTGATTTCTGTCCCATCCACGGTGGTTACCTTGTCCATAGTTGGCTTAGAACACAAAGGAAGCCCCATCTCTGATGCCAGTTCTTGATCAATATAATTTCCAACTGCTCCGCTATCAATGTATGCTTCAACGGCATGCATTCTTGACGACTGTTGGTGATTAATCAAGATCAGTGATATTGCAAAGTGCGAGGTCAGCAACTCTTTCTTCTCACTCGACAAACTGACCTCTACGTTTGTCGAGCTTGGTAGTTTTCCTATTCCTTAGCTTCATCCTTCTCTGTGGCCCCGACTGTTCTTCTTGGGGGTTTTACTGGACAGTCCTTCAGGAAATGTCCTGGTTTCCCACAATACAAACAAAGCTGTTGTTGTCTTCTTTTGTTCCGCTCTTGTTTTGTTAATGGATGCCGTATCCCTCCAATCTGAATGGGTTCTACAGCATTTTCAGGTACACAGGGTGTGTTTTCCCTTGGTCGAACATACACGGTCCGAGGGTCCGTCTTAGACCGGTCTGCCTTTCGGTCCTGCAACTGGTGGTCTAGTTGCATGACCAGATTTATGAATTCTGCACAGTCTCTGGGTGGATCAACCACCTGGGGTAAAACATCCTTTAATTCGCCTCTTAAGCCTCGATGGAATAACGTGGTTCGTTTGTTTTCTGGCCACCTAGCTTCGGCAACCAGTCTGTTGAAGGTAGCAATGTACGTTAACAAGTCCTGATTCCCCTGTCGGAGGGACAAGAGTTCATTGTCTACTGCTTGTTCCTGGGTATGGCGAGCAAAAAGTTTTTCCATTTCTCTCTGGAACCCCCCAAAGTCATGTAATAGATGATTGTCATGGGTTACAAACGGCACCGACCAATCTGCTGCACTACCACTCAGGTATGATAAGACAAAAGCTACCCAAGCTTGGACATTTGGAAATGCTCCAGGCCTACAAAGAAAATGAAGGTGGCACTGATTGATGAATGCCACATACTTTCGTGGGTCGCCTGAGAACCTTTCTGGTGGTCCCAGGGGCACTTTTCCAGGTAACGTGATCTGTACCGGAGTGGGTGGTATGGCGGGGTTTTGCATTGTTGGATTGCTTCCAGGTAGAGGCGTCTATCCTGCCTGTGATTGCAAGTATTGCCTGCTAATCTCTTCAGTGCGTTCTTTGGTCACTATTAGGTCTCTCCGGAGGGCATTAGTCTCTTGTCGGGCAGATTTAACCTCAGCACGAAGCTCTGGGCCATTTGGTTCATTTCTGATGTCTCCATGGCGCCCAGGTGGATTTGTTATGGTAGGCTTCGCATTCTGTTACGCTCACCTGGTATCCACAGGGACGCCACCCAGCCGGGTTACTCGCTGGTATGCTTCTCAGCTTTGCCCAGATGTGGTCTGCGGGGAAGGTTCTGCCTGAAAATACAGGTGGACTGTGTTCAAGACTGACCGACTGGGGTAAGTATCCTCCCTCCACCCCGTATGATTTCAGCCCCTCTGGGGCCCTCTCCTCACGTGGGGGGTAGAATTAGGCGTGCTCTCCGTCCTGCCTTCTTTGCCGGGGCGCGTTGTCTTTCATGGGCGAGTGCGGTCCAGTTACTTCACTGAAGCCGGCCCGTTTGATATTGTTCAGGTTGGTCTTATTGCTGTTCTTTAGTTTTGTTGCTATCCTGCATGCCTTTCTTTGTTTAAAATGTCTCCTTTTTCTCCATTAGGTATGCAGAGCTTCAGCGCGGCGAACTGGCTTGGTTGAGCCCCGCTGGTAAATGATGGCGCATTTAAGAGCACTACGATGCGGTAAGTAAGAGCTATGCGCAGCGCTGCAAAGTCTTGCCTTTGCTAACCTGTGTTTTCCTTCCTTGTAGGTCGCGGTGTTCTTCAGCGTGAGTGGAATGTCCGGAGTGGTGCCAGCCAAGAGCCGCCCTGCCAGGTAAGCTTTTTGAGCTGTTAGTAATTTGTAAATGTCTCTAATGCTTTCTTTAATGTTGCCTCTATCTTCCTCTTTTAGGTCGTTCTGTCCGGGAAGCATGCAGATTCGAGAAAGCTGGTCTGAGTAGCTGCAAGTGTTTAAAGATGAAGACTGCAGATAAGATGCTGCTGCTAATGATGTTCATTTTGTCTCCGTGCAGGTTCTGCTTCTCCGAGGTTCGAGGGAATAGCTGGACATGGTGAGCGTCACGTTGCAAGTTGCACAGTAATGCGAAGCATGTTGTCCTGCTCGGGTGTGGTTTAAATAGCCCCAACAAAATAGTCCAGGTAAAGTAGTCCCTATGCTACCACACCCAAAACACTAGACCGCATAGCTTGGTTCTTAAGAACCAAGCTATGTGGATGCCTCCATGTTGGCTGACAATACAATAAAGTAGTTCCCAAGCACATTGTTTTTCATGGTGTATGAGCCTGGCGCCATAGGTGCCAGGACTGGCCCCATGAGGGCTTTTGAAGAGGATGCCAGGCTCTAGAGGCCCGAGTCATGACTCCACCTGGCAAATGGGTTCGCCAGAAGGGGTTTTGGGCGAGGGTCGTGACAATCTGTACCCATACAGTCCCCCTCCCACGTTTCTTCTGCACTTATCAGATATACCTTTCTGACTAACTTTCACCTGCCACTTGCTGGCTGCACTACCATGGTTTAAAGCCCTTATTTATTATTTATTATTTTTAATATTTATTTATGTTTTCTCTCCTCTGCTTCGCACTTTCCACTCCCCCCCCTTCCTTGCACTTTTCCCCCATTTTCCTTTCCCATGCACTTGCGCTTTCTTAAATGTCACTGGGCCTAGTAAGATCGCTGGTTTTTTTTTGTTTTTTCTCTCCCTGGTTCCCCTCCCTTTTTGCCTGGTCGCGCTCTGAAACACTTGTGTACGAGCGCGATATAAATAAAATATCATTTCATTTCACAACAACTGTTGTGGGCCTGGAGCCAACAATCGCAAACTCGGCAATCTCCCGAAATAGCTTCTACTGATAGCACATGGCCGGACCATGCCCTGTACAGGGCGAATGGGTGGGGTTGGTGACATTTCACTATCGCCAGTACAACCCAGACTGATATGCCAATCTTGGGCCACAATGTCAGCCCACCAACTGTTATGGGGCTGGAGCCAACCCTTAACATACAAACACACTTTCACAAATATATATATAGATTATCCTTCCGTCTAATTGTGGAATGTCACGCAGAACATCAGTGGTCCAACCAAGGACGGCCCAGTTAGAAGAGGATTATTGCAGATTAATTTGTATACTCCTTCGTTATTGAAAAATATAGATCATTCTATTCAGTGGGTATTTTTATTTTTAAGCGTATCTTTAATGTTGATTGAAGAGTCAAACATCATCGGTGTCCACATAACGTTTAGAGTAATGTAATATTCATTAGGAAGATCCTGATAGAACAGATGCTTATATGGCATGATGGGGTCTATGTGTAAAAATGTTTCGACGTGTGGCAAGGGTAGAAACGCCTTCCTCAGGAGCAGCTATGTTCAAGACCATGGACAGAAAAATAACTACTGTGAGTAGCTTTGTTTACTAAGGATTGTCCAAAATTGAAACAAGCTCAGAAAAAAGAGCTAAAGGACTCGCCGTGTAATGGTGGCGAGATGGGTACATCACATGTAGTGAATAAAATGTGTCTCATTTTTTTCAATCCAAAAGCATCAATTAATCACAAATATGATGGTCTAAAAATAGAAAACATAAAGGTAAATGAGTTAGCTGAAGGAGTAAAGAAAAAGGATGCTCAGTATATAAAATAGTCAACAGGTGCCTACATGTATGGAGGACAGAGGGGCAACGTGTACGGAGAGAGAGGGTAGATACTGAATCTCTGTAGGCAAAGAGGGGAAATTATACAATTAAGAACAGAGATTTGGCTTTGTTGGGATGCATGTAAAGCGTCCCAGCCAAGCAAAAAGGTTCAGGTTGGGAAAACCTATTAGCACAAAATATTGTGGCAATAGACAAGGGTTTGCACAACAGAAGGTGCATGCATTGTTTTTAGTTAGGTTTAACACATATTAGATGCTCACATATAGCAACACTGAAAGAGCAACAAATGTACTACTGTTGTGGTTGCAGAGGTCGTTGATAGGGCGTTTAATTGATGTATTCAAATTTAGGGTCTGAAGTGAGGCATGCAGGAAGAGCTGAAATAAGTGGAAGATGAAGTCAGATAGGCATTGAGGTAGAAGCGAGGTCAGCGTGTTATCATGGCAGAAGTATCGACATATTGGAAGTTAAGGCCTGGTACACTGTGAATTGATGTGGAGCTGTGGCTCTGTGTAGCTCAGCTCCAGAAACAAATTAACTATAAATGGCCACACAATCAAAGCAAATAAATCCCTGAAATGTAGACTCTAGAGCGGTGCCCCAGTCACGTTGTTACGGGGAACCTGGGGTTCAAAGGAGATAAGGAGATAAGGGGGAGCCGTATCTGGAACATTCCGGGATTTCGGCTAGGAGGAACCGAGTTAATGACAATAAATCAAGTACAAGGTTGGGGGGGCAATTTGTGTGCGCTGCGGCATCTGGTATAGTGAGAAGGCATATTGTCGATTAATGCAGAGTTGGCCTCACCAGTTTACTTTGATCTGTGTCTGAGCCAGTGGGGTGCATCACGTGATGGTTACGATTTATCAATGTGTCAATAGGTTAAAAACACCAATCCCGTTCCTGGAATTAATAGTTATGATGGAATAAACCAGGTGTATAGGGTAAGGGGCTTAGATAAGATGTGGCCAATCAGTCCAGTTACTATAGGGGGACATTAGCATGTTATATAGGTGGCAGCCAATGAGAGTGGGGGGATTATGTTGTAACTCATTATAATGTCAGTATTGTTAATGATGGCTTTGCAGCCTATAAAAGATGTAACCCCTTGAGAGGTCCATGTCAGTTCGGTTCTACAGGACTGTCTGTGACCATTTTGCATGTATAAACCTTGTTTTCCCTTGCAAAGAAGTGCAGTGCTTATTTGGCTTTTGGATTATTTTTCCACTCGGTTTTTGGGTTACTTTCCTTTCAGCTTCCCAGGAGAACACATATGTCAGGCAAAACGTTATCAGTGGGAAAGGAGGTCTTACCTAGGTCAATAGTACTGCCAACACAGCTCCCTCCTCAGTGGCAAGTATTTTATTTGGAGCAGAGAACTGCAAGAAATTCCTGAGCAAATAAGTCTACGCGTGCCCGCGTATTGACGTCATCACGCAGTGAATGCAATGATATCATCGGAATGCTGACGCATCTGCAAACTTGATTCCTAGCTCACTTGGGCTACAGAAAAAACTTGTGTAGAGAAAAGAAGTATTGAGTACACTTCAGCCCAGTGAAAAGAGGTTCACTATTGTAGGTGAATAAATGTAGAGCCTAGTGTTGGCAACAAAGGCACGTGAGTAATAGACAAGCCCCTGGAGACACAACATGGGGTCCAACGTAACTAAATAGAAGTTGGGGATTAGTACTAGTGCAGCACTGCTGAACTTTAGTGTTCTGGAAGCAGTGTAGTGTTGAAGGAGGCAGGGCACCCTTTGTCATATGAATGATGGGAGATGCACAAGGTTTCGAAATGAACCCTTTTCTTTAATGGTTAGCCAGTGAAGAGCACATAATGCCGACGTCATATGTTTAAACTGCTTAATAAACATGATAAAAACATCTGAAGAACAGAGGCGCTGTTTCCTGCTTTAGCAGAAGGATGCTAAGCACAGTACAGTGTGGATGGGGAGGAACGTCCGCCACAGCTGAGCGATGCCAACAAGCGATATCAAGTGGGTGGAAAGGGAGACCTGCCAAAGCAGAGGGAGCTGACGAGCAGCATCAGATGGAAAGAGATTCCTGTCCAAGACGCAAAATGCTGACAAGTGGAATTAAGCAGGCAGAGGAAGGCTGCAGCCTGAGCACAGAGGCGATGAAAAGCAACATCAAAAGGCTAGAAAGAGGTTCTGCCAACTCATCCTTAATTTTCGACTTTGTACCTCTCTTCGAAACAGCATACATTGTGTCCGTTATTACCGAGCAGACTCAGCAGCAAGGCACTTATTCCTTGTTGTAAATCACGCAAAACCTCTATATCGATAACCTGGGCACCTGGCCATTTCCTGGAACATAACCCATAACGTGCATGCGTCCCATCAGGGGTGTTGCTAGGGCGGGGGTAAGGGGGCTATAGCCCCTGATCTTTTGGTTGTAGCCCCGGATAGAATCTCAGGAGCTACAGCCAAAAGGCTAGCTAGCCCCCAGTCCCAACAGTTCCGACATCAGCTTAGCCCCGGGTCTTTTCCAGACCTAGCAACTCCCCTGCGTCCCATACCTGCACCTTCATTTTAGTGTTACACAGAATTGTCAGAAACAGTTGTTTGTTTGTGGCTAAGAAGGCCACAGGTTTATTACATTTCCACAAGGAGGGAGAAAAATGTTGTCCTGCTGCGAGCTCCCAGATGGATCGGCAGCAAGAAAGTAAAACAAGCTGGGCAAGGGGTGAGCCCCATCTTATGTCCCTGGGCACCCGAGCTCCAGCTGGCAGTCCATGACTCCTTCCTGCCGCTCTTCCCATTTTTGTGGGCTTTCTACCCAAACCCGCAGGTTTCTCAGACCCTATTTTGCAGGCTTTGGAGCCGGTTTCACTGACTTCTGCCCCTTCACTGATTGAGAGACCAAGACCCGGGTTACCCTTGTGCCTCCTTTAGGTGTGCTTTGCACCCATGTCGTCACTCCCATAACCTGGGCACTGGGCCATTTCCTGAAACATAACCCATACCATACCCAATGGCGTCTAACCCATACTTTACATGCGTCCCATACCCAATGGCGTCTAACCCATATTTTACATGCGTCCCATACCCAATGGCGTCTAACCCATACTTTACATGCGTCCCATACCCAATGGTGTCTAACCCATACTTTACATGCGTCCCATACCCAATGGCGTCTAACCCATACTTTACATGCGTCCCATACCCAATGGCGTCTAACCCATACTTTACATGCGTCCCATACCCAATGGCGTCTAACCCATACTTTACATGCGTCCCATACCCAATGGCGTCTAACCCATACTTTACATGCGTCCCATACCCAATGGCGTCTAACCCATACTTTACATGCGTCCCATATCCAATGGCGTCTAACCCATACTTTACATGCGTCCCATACCCAATGGCGTCTAACCCATACTTTACATGCGTCCCATACCCAATGGCGTCTAACCCATACTTTACATGCGTCCCATACCCAATGGCGTCTAACCCATACTTTACATGCGTCCCATACTCAATGGCGTCTAACCCATACTTTACATGCGTCCCATACCCAATGGCGTCTAACCCATACTTTACATGCGTCCCATACCCAATGGCGTCTAACCCATACTTTACATGCGTCCCATACCCAATGGCGTCTAACCCATACTTTACATGCGTCCCATACCCAATGGCGTCTAACCCATACTTTACATGCGTCCCATACCCAATGGCGTCGCCAGGAATCAAATTTAGGAGGGGCACAGAGGGGGCCAAAGACAAAAGTAGGGAGGCACAGACAAAGGTAGGGGGAGAACATGGTAATTGCTCGTTTTAGGTAGGGGGGGCACAAAGGGGGGGCACAGGGTTTCACAGGGGGGGGGGGCTGGCCCCCCAGACCCACCCGAGCGACGCCACTGCCCATACCTGCACCTTCATAATAGTGTTATACAGAATTGTCAGAGACAGTTGTTTCTTTGTGGCTAAACAGGAAGCAGGTGTATTACATTTCCACAGCAATCAGTCTAATTCAAATCAAACGAATAAAGGAATTCCTTCCACTTGCCATTATACCTGGCTCGAGAAACATAGACGCCAACAATCTCACAGACTACAGTTGGCAAACTGTCAATGGGGTCTTTAAATAGACGTTCCTATTTTCGTTCTTTACTTTTTGGCACCTCAACTTTCGAATAACTAATGACTAAGGCCGGTTGCTGGATTGCATCTAATATTTTGCTTCATTTTCTGGGGCACTGCAAAGTCTCGGAACCTGAGGGCCCCAAAGCTCCTCAAACCTTCTTTGCATGAAGATAATGGCACCCCTTCCCTGAAGCTACTGTGCAGCCTGTGTGCTGAACCCAGACATATTAAAGCAGTCCTAGGACGAGACCCCATAATGGGGAAGACACTTGAGGCCACAAAAAAGACAGCTGATAATTTTCAAGATCTGATTTACAAACCAGACAACCCTCATTGAAGCAAGGAGTAAGTGAAATGAGACGGAGAGTTCAAACACACCTTCCTCCTGTGCCTTTTCAGTACCATGTAGGAGGCCTGTGACAGAACGGAAGATTGCCTTGGGAAGCTCCCAAGGCCCATAAGTTAAATAGAAGCAAGCTTAGAAAAGCTGGCAGACATCTTTAAATGGCCTACACAATGGAATACCTGAACCACTGATGTGCGCCTGAAGCAAGTTTCCTAGGAAGTCACAATCATCGAAAACAAACCACATGACCACAGCAGAGCATACACAGACAGGCACTTCTCTTGATGGCTCTGGTCTCCAAAATAATCACTATGCAAAATACTGAGGAGGTTGTCCGAGTGAATCATAATAAAAGAACATGTCACCAGGATCCTCTCACCACTCTGTTAGAGTAGAACTCTGAATGCAGCTTGTTGTGCTCTTTTTGTGCTTTCTTGTTTTTTGTTTGTTGCAGTTGCAATGCTGCAGGAGCACTTTCGTTTTGCAACCATTTTTTTTAACCACCAAGCAACCTCATTTGAACGTGCACTAACTCTCCTGAATCGTTTTCTTTTTCACAAACTCTGCAGTTTACTGATGCGGGGGCCTCTCTGCAGTCGCTACCTGGTTGAATTGCTTTCATGCCGGGGTTCTCCTCTGATACCCAACCGGGGAATGCACACGTTAGCTGGGCTGTTGCATGCGCGCAGCCTCCTTATGTTTTCAGCCTCCTTTCTATATACTGCGTACCCTGTGTTTGGTGATAATAATTTGCCCCGTCTCGTGGTTGCTCCTGATTGGTTATCATTGCAGTATCATCTTGGTGTTTCTACGTCGTGCTTGTGGTGTGTCACCGCTCCTGGGAGCATGGTAATGCTCTATTGAGTTGCCTCTGCTAGGCACTAATCAGGCTCACGTGCTGATTTCTCGTCGCAGCAGCGTTTCCGCTTGGTCTCCGCCTTTCTGTACGGCGTTTGAAGCATGCTACACATAAATGCTACGGTAGGCGTGGCTTACGTGGACCATGAGGACACCCTTTTCCTTGCAGTATGCATGGCTTACCTGGGCCATGCGAATATCCCAATGCAGACATACTACCCACGCACATAGTTGTTCCCTTAAGATCTCAACGTGGGCCCCAGAAAAATGGCGAGTAGTCTAGATAGCCTCCTGCCCTGGCATGGCAGTCTTCCTGACACAAATGTAGCTTTTTTTTCGGTCCTTAAATCTGGGTACCCTCTGATATGAGTTGCCACATCTTGCTAATACTTCTAAAGGATCGTTGGCACGGTTCACATCTCTCGCCCTGTGTGGGGCCTGAACCCGTGATCGTCTAGTGCTTACAAGGCCACGGTGGCCATCCACCGGAAACTTTGATACCGTTAATCAGACCTACTACTAACGCACACACCCACCTTGCCAGTGCCACTCCGAAATTGTTATCATCAGTCCTCAATGGTTCTCTGACACTGGCCCTTTGCTGAACTTCTCGCGGGTCTTTTATGCTGCGTCATAACAGGCAAAAGCGTTTAAGTCCTCATATTAAGACATCGATCACCACGACCAGCTCATGCTGCTGTTCAATTCCCCCTAGGGCAGCTCACAAACTCGCCTTGCACAGCACCATCTGTTGGTAGCTGGTTCAGTAGGATAGAGTATCCTAGACTGTCCCCTTCCTTAACCGTACCCCCGCACCGGCTTGGCAATATCTGCAACCAGTACGCCCAGTGCTCAGTACCAACACTCTGAATGGGAGACCAAAGTGTAAAACCAAATCCTCATTAAAGCTCACACACATCCTCACTTTCGTAACTGCCCCAGCAGCGCCCTCAGGATACTGGAGCGCCAGTATCCTCGCACTTAGCCATCACCTTGTGCGCTTGCACGTCTCCCGGAGAACCCCAGAACTGACGTGTTGCTCTCCAAATTAAGCAAACCAGCCCCCCACAACCAAAAACGCGTGCTTTGCCGCGCTAGATTTACAAGCTTCGTTTCCTGGCGCCCCTGGCTCTCCCTTCTTATGAGGAAATAGCAACGCTGTCTCATGATCTTAACATTAGTCGTACCGTTATTGATTTAATGAGCATTGCATGAATAACACTGTTAGGCCTTAATACATAGCTTCAACACAGAACACGGAAGCCAGGATACATTCAACCTTCCCTTTATTACGCTTCCAATACAACTGAACTCCCTCCTCCCTTGTCCCTTCTCTTCCTCCCGCCTCCCTCTTCCCTCCCCTCATTCAGAGTCCCTCCTCCTTAAAGGAGCCTTTCTTCTTTCCTCCTGTAACAGATACACATCTTCTCAGCCCGAAATCAACCATTTAAATTGACCCTTCACCTGACATGCACCTTACAGTAAGGTACACTCAACGCATAACTAAACTTATTAATGCCACCCCATTTTCTGATTCATTGGCACTATTGAGTGAATGCAGCACCCAGAGACTAACAAACTTGCGTGTGATGACAGTTTCCCCTTTTTTTATTGATTTTACAAAATGGCTTGCAAATATGCCTTACACCATGCTCGGCACCCACAACTAACCCTGTGCCAATCCTTACAGTGAGAGCCCAAATTGACCATGTACAGTGGGGCTCTGTGCCCCTCCCCAATTAGACATGAAAGCTGAGTTCCCTGACCAATGCTACCGTGTCACAATGCCATGAGAAACATTTACATAGAAAGGGCATGATATGTTCATGTCTAGTTAGAAGTACAGGAGGCTGTGCACACATGCAAAATTACGTCTCAGTAAGAGTTTGCAAAATAATGCAGTAAGTTTTACATGAAACTTTTAGTTTAGAGTTGTCAACTTATTTTGCAGCCTAGCTAGATGAATGAGGCCTTACAATTCCCAGAAAGGTTGGTTTTTAAAAATTAAAGTGTAAAAGGAACATGCCATATGGGTGCTGCAATGTATGTATTTTGTGAGGTTGCTGGCACTGTGGAAATTATGGGACATAAACCTTTTAACCATTGGACTGGTGTTCACTTAAACCGTGTAGCCAGTTCATAAGCATGAGATCAAA
Organism: Ambystoma mexicanum; assembly: GCF_040938575.1. Classification (NCBI taxonomy): domain Eukaryota; kingdom Metazoa; phylum Chordata; class Amphibia; order Caudata; family Ambystomatidae; genus Ambystoma; species Ambystoma mexicanum. The sequence goes on from NC_090926.1 coordinate 311,258,850, forward strand.
AGTAAATAGTAATTAACATATTTATGCTGTGTAATCACAGGTGGCTTGTGGAAGCTTACTGGGTACAACGCCTCTAAACTACCACATTAGCTCTTGGGGTTAACGTGCCTGTCACAAACATATATCTATGTTTATCACTAGCTCCTCAAATTAAATGCTATCAGGCATTACATTGTTTTTTACAGTGAAGTCTTGATATGGTCATTTATTTTTGCCATTGTTTTATATAGCCAGCATGCCGTCTAAATGTCGCTCCTGGTTACTTTAGCAAAATACATTTCCAAACAATCCATCAAGTTTTGCTGTTGTGTTAATAGCAAGCAAGTCCCTAGCAAGCTTTCAAATCATGTTCAGTCATTGACACCCCGGAAAACCGGAGTTTGACCTGGAACACAAACATATGTAAACATCACAAACGTGTGTTCCTGCAGCTTAGTAGTCATTAAATATGGCTACCCCACCCATGAACCTGCAAGACAATGCTTCACAATTAAAAACTGTTGTGGCCAGCGTCACATCCTGTAGTGCTGGCTGAGGGGCTCAATACCGCTACCTAAAGCATTCCATGATTGTGCCTTGATAGCGATACTGTCCCAAATGTATACCACCTTGTGACAATGAAGCAGTGAAATCCATTGTAGTTCCTCAGTCATACATCCATAATCCGGTGCATTCCCAAGACACTGATTACCAAGATCCATTAAGAAATCAGAAAAGCCATTCTCCATCATTGAACTGTCCCATCCGTTTACCCATGTTAAAGTGCCACCATAGGCCATTCTGAAACTGAGGCAGACCACCATCATCCTTGGGTCTTGCTGGCCTGGCATGTAGATGAGGCATGTTGCATTAGCTGAATCAATCACCATAAATCCAATGGCTACCGGTTTGCGGCAGACACATTCCGCATCCAGAGGGTTTGGCCGCCATTCCATCCATCTGTTGTAGTACATGGTGTCACTAAAAATACAAGAAAAATATAGATTTTGAATAAACCATCTTTTATTTTTTTTAAAACATTTTTTATTGGTTTAAATAAACCTTTAAAAAGAAAGAAAAAGAATAGACATATAGCAAATCACATAACAGATCACAAGGACAAATCGCAAAAGAACAAGAAAACAAGAAGATCCTGTCTCATTCTCATATAGTCGATCACTAAACATCTTTTTGTCCATAATTGGTCTTAGGTTATTCACGTTGAGAAATATGTGAATCGCAGTTTAAGTTACTCATTTCAAGATTATTTTCTCAGCATCTAAATGTTTCTTTAAGACTCGGAGGAGCATCACCAATGGAAATAACACTTCTTTAAGTGAACACTCAAACAGGGATTTCCACCACTCTTCAACGGTCAGAGATTGATGCATGCTGATAATTGAGTCAAACGCAGTTTTTCTGTGCTGGAGAAACATCGGGCAGACCATCGTCAAATGTTTTAGAGTCTCTTTCGGGGCACCACAGAATCTGCATGTTAAAGACATGTCCGCAAATTTCGTCCAGATGCTGAAGCGTTCTTTGGTTGCCATTGCGTTGAGCCTGAAATGCATATAGAGTTCTCTCAAGTACTGGTCAGGAAAGCAAGTTAAACATGTTTGCATCTGTCCATAAGATCTCACTTCACCAGGGACATCTGACATAAGTTTTGCTTTCATCCTTAAATCGCAAGTGTTAATCCAGTCTGCGCGCCACAGTTTTTTTTTTGCTAGCACCGGATTATCGATTGAGGTATTTAGGGTGATGTCGTGCGAATCCAAGACCTTAAAGCAGAGAGCATTCCGTTTTGAAAAGATCGTGTATGTTTTGTCCAGGTGAGGTCTGTGTAGTATTTGAATTTGTGGCACAGGAGTCTCTAGCATCGTTTTTCTGAAGAGACTCAACAGGTTCCACGAGACTCTTGCTTGTATGGACATGTATCCCAATTCATATCTTACACAGACCATTGGTGTACCATTGGCAAATGTAACACTCTTGACCAGAAGATGTTTTCAAGAGTGCTCCATAGTGAGTTGGTACATCCAAACGCGTTTTCCCCGCCATAAATCAGAGCTGGAATAGCTTTTTGTTGGAAAAATGTAATTGTTGGTTTAAGTGAGAATTTCCCGTATTTTTTGTTAATCAGACTAGCTTGACATGCTAGCTGACGACATTTGCTTTTGGATGCCTCAACCCGTGGAGCATCATTTCGGCTTGCACTTAACTTCATACCAAAATACATGGTGTTTTTCACCACCTTGACCTGTTCGTTGTCAAGATACCAATTGAATTTTCTTCTATTCATTCTGTTGTCAATTTTTCCAGAATTAGCACTTCACATTTTTGTTTGTTTATGTTCAGTCCGTTTTTGTTAAGTAGGTTTCAAGAATCATAAGCTTCTGTTGAAGACCTATTGGTGTGATGTCAATTAGGATGAGGTCATCCGCGTATGCCAGATAATGAATGTGAGAACTGTGAATTCTCGCCGGGAACACGTTTGCGCCGTTAAAGATGTTAGTGATATCTGATATAAACAGGTTAAAAATTGTAGCTGCCAGAGGGCATCCCTGTTTGACACCTCTAAAGGTGTTTATCGGAGCGGATAACGTGCCCTTTCTGTCCAGCCTGATCTTAATAGTAGTGTTGGAATGTAGCTCATGAACTGCAGCTAGCAAACAGGGTGGACAATTCCATTCATGTAATTTATTCCATAGCAGCTCTCTGTTTATGCTGTCGAACGCATATGAAAGATCAATTAGGGCTAAGTAAACTTTGGTATTAGTCCTGTGAACTTCCATTTTCAGCAGATTTAAAAGTAGCAAATTCACTCCACATCCTACCCCTTTTACAAAACCTGCTTGTCTTGGGTCCACGTGATTCGCTTCTTTGGCCCATTGTAGTAGTTTTTGTTGGAGGAGGGTTGCATACATTTTCCCCAGCACATCTAACAAGGCTATCGGTCTATAATTTTTGGGATTTTTTCTGTCACCTCTCTTAAAGATTGGAACAATCACGGCACTCTTCCATGATTTTGGAGTGGTACAGCACTTAAGTATTTTTTCAAACAAAGTGATCCAAAAATCAGCCAATAGTTCCGGATGACGCTTGATGGTATAGTTTGTTAAGCCATCTGGGCCTCTTTTACACAGTAAAAATCTGCGTGTTACAATATTCACCAACAATATTCCAACTCTAGCAGCACACTGCGTGTTACAATGGCAGCATCACAATCAAGCACAGGGTCCCTAAGAAATTGAAATTTAAATCCATTTATATAAAAGAATTTCAGCTATTGCACTTTGCCAAATGTGTGATCTCTGACACATACCCAAACCCAGTCAGGGCAGCCGGACAAACTATATATTCACATTGTCAGTATTGCCAATGGTATATGAAACACACTGAATTATCAAAATTGTAATTTAAATTGCTAGGGCCCAATATGTTTACTACAATTACCATTAAAGAAATCTGCCATAAAGGGAGTTTGTACAAAGTAAATCGCAGCACCAGCATTTTAACCGCTTGAGTGATCTTTGAGAAAGATGGCAAAACTTCACATTGTCAGCATTGTCAATATTGTGGAAAAGACAATGCTAAAGTTTTATTTATTTATTTATTTGTACATTTATATAGCGCCAAAGCCCTCAGGCATCAAAGCGCATAACAAAACATACATCTAGCAAAACATCAAAACAAGGTGAAAACAAGCAACAGAACATAAAACAGAAACTAATTACAATGAGTAAGTAGCACCAACCTAGCTGGAAAAGAATAAATCATGGCCATGGAGATATAGTCCAACCAAGATTAAGAGACAGTACAAATGTCCAGCTGGTTCAATTCAGTACAATTCTCAGGGCCGTAGATGAGCAGACTTGCTGAGGAAGGGAGATTCTATTTAAGTATGTCGGTAAACTACTAAACCCACATCCCAAAATGATGCAGTCAGTGTTTTCTCTCAAGCACCAGTTCGTAATTTGGATTCTACGCAACACTTTTAGGTCTTGCGTTCTTACACAGTTTGTCCCTAATTTAGAATTAGCCCATTCCAAGATTTTATTTTTCAGGGCTTCCCTAGATTCGTACTGATTAGGCTTAGGAACGTTAGCAATAATAACATTTCGTGAATCCCTAATGAAATTCCTTAGAATGGGGTCTGTGATACTGGCCATTTTAGCTTTCCTTAGACGAAAATCCTTGTCAGATGGAAGAGTGGCTGGCAGAACAGACTTGTTCATTGGTATAGGGATCACTCGTGATGTATTATCCCCTTGGCCAGTTGCTATAGGGAAAGTCTTCACCTGCATAGGTATACCTGTATGACTAGACTCAACAAGATCTGTTTGACAGTCCTTTTCTTGATGATACTTAGAGAAGGGGGAAGTTTGTGTGGAGTTTTCTTTGTTAACTATTTCCATGTTGGACTTCCCTGGATCGGGCAAGTTTAAAAAGAAGTCGTTTAAACCCACCAATGCCACCCATCTCTGGAAATCCAAGATAGTCGAACAGGCCCCAAGCTTCTGCATCCATTGTTCTTGTAGGGTACGCCAGGGTTCCAAGGTCTTTTCTGTCGAGGACTGTCTAAGCCTAGACGTTAATATCAGGGGGGTCATGACATGTTCTTCCGAGATGGGCTCATTCTGGGAATCTTTACTGGTATTTAGTAGCTCAAAGCAGGCAAGCTGTTCCTGTTGCAGCTTCAATCTGCGCTTAGCACTCATTGCTAAAATGTCAGACAAAGCAGTTGTTACTCCTACGGGGGGTCCATGCTGTGAATTGCAATTTATAACTGTATTTTCAAAAAAGCTAAATACCTCAAAAAAGAGCTTTTACCATCTAGGACATGTAAAGTGTGCCACTTTGCACACACAGAACTAATAATATAAATTGTGCTGCCTAGTTACAAAATACAAAATGAGGCCAGTAGATCAAATTAGGCAATTTTTTGCTAAGTGCCTCCTTAAAACAATCTAAAAACACTTCCCATCAATACATGCCGTGTAAATTCCCCACAATCATTTGGCTGGATCCACACTTTATAAATATTCTTAATAAATAATGAAAAAATACGTGGCACATCAAGAATAAAAGCCCTACCTTTTATTTTAAGCATGTATGTGCTATCTGTTGATATGTACATGGTGCTTGCTTAAAAATACATTTGATATAAAATGAATAAGAACCCCAGAAGTATGTCATAAATAGAAATGTTTGTCACACAAAAGAAATCACAGGTTTTTAGCAATTTGGAGAGTTATTCATGAATTTCTACCAATAATGTAGCCTACGACTAAAGTTGCCCTCCAACATTTCTTCCTAAACCCATGTGATGTTACTACCCCTAGGATGCACTGACGAGCCACTTATCTAGGGTTAGGGGATAGGGAGAGAAACTGGCCCCATCTCAGGCTATTCATCAATAGTTTCACAAACGTAAAGATCTGTGTGACAGATACATTGCTGATTAATTTTTTGTCTTTATTCTTATTCTCAGCTCAGTACTGTCACACTTGGAAATTTAAAAACTTTTTAATTTTTTCAAGTCAAAAAGATTAATAATTTGTTTAAGACCCCAAACTTGGGTATTCTTTTTTTTCAAAAAAGGAAAGGAAAATATCCTTTCTACTCAATTTGTTTGTAACTGTGCAACTGTTCTCAACATTCGGAAATGTAAGAGCCCCCTGTAAATTTGTGCTTGCTTTATTCACCCATCAAACTCTACCTTCACTATGCCTATACAAAAGCCAGAGCTGCTATCAACTTTGTCAATGCCTGTTCCTCAATAAACTGCAAATACATTTTAACACTGAAATCTTAAGCCATGTTAATACAGAGTCCAACCCTAAAAAACATATTTAATCACTCTGCCTCAGAAAAGGCCTGAATACATTATCACTGAATTCTACAAAGACTTTTTTAAACTGCTGGATTGTCATTAAATACAGACACTTGTTTTAATTTGAAAGTAAATACAACTGAACTTTTCATTCTGGAAATCATCTTCCTAAAAGAGACCAGGCCTGTTTTCAATCAAAAAACCTTGTAGTGGGTCTTCTGTTCCAAGCTCTCAGATAACAGGCTACCAAGGAAAGCTGTGGGAAGTTCCAATCAATTATCTACACTGCAAGGAATCAGCAGACCCCGAACTCTCCTGAAACTCCAATGTGATATTTCTGCTGGCTGTCATCCAAAAGTCTGCTTTTAAAGGAATATTGCGCTCAAAAATATTATTGTCCCGAGGGTTCAGGCATGTGTTTTTAAGCATACGTTGATCGATCGTACAAACATTTCCTATGCACCCACATCCCCAACCACACACACAGGCTCTGCCCATGGGAGGGGAAAGGGCAAGTGGCGAGGCAGCCTGGACCCAACTTGTGGCCACATTTTTTACCTAAACTCCTAGCCCTGCAGAGTGCACACAGGCCTGGTACATACCAGGTGACAATCAATGATGACAAAGAGACAGTCAACTGTCACAACCTTACCACCCTGAGAATGTTGCCATGGGAGTGCTACATTGTGTGCATCCCTAGCTACTTAAACAAAACCAATCCTGTGTGACCAAAAGGAACACATGCAAGGTGTGTAACACCCCCCCCCCCCCCGCAAAACACGCCATGACAATCCCTGGTATGTCACCCAAACCCTCCCAAACCACATCACCCTTGTCTGCCACACCATGACATGGCATGCAACAGCAAAAGGCCAACACATGACCAATAATATACAAAGTGACATGTGATGAATGGAAAGTGGCCTGAGACAATGATGCCTGACATGGATTCAGATGAAATGACTGACAACAACCTCCCACACATACCAAGTCATACACAAATGCTGTACACCAGTGGTAGCTTCAACACAGCACTGAATGCCTGTTCACGTGCTCATTGGGCAAGGCACATTCGCCACTCCCAAACCCGTGTGCTGTGTGTGTCTCCTGCTACACAATGCTCAGCACAGAGCACAGTGAGCAGCCATTGTGTTGGGGATACACCTTGAGCATCACATCAAAAGGACCAATTAACAAATGTTCCCATTGACGCATGTCCAGGATCCCGAAATGGTAATTGATCATGTGCTGCAGGGACACAGCGTGCCCGAGAAGGCAATATGTGTGCACCTCTGTGCATGGAAGGGTGGTTGTACGTGTGGTGGAGCATTGTGCAACTGTGTGTGTCAGTAGGGACATGCACTCAATATATGCTTGTCAAATCAAGTGACCCTCAGTGTCCTATACACATCACATGGGAACATTGCCCATGTGTACACCCCAGCATGTCAAACCACAAAAATCCCCTGACACCTGAAAAGTAAATACAACACAGGAACAGCCATTGACCAGCAGAACACATCATGTACATGGTACCCCACAATGACATTGTCAGACACTGCCCAAACACTGTAGCCCAGGCTCACTGTCCAACAACAAAAGGCCCTCCCTCATTAACACATCACCATGACCTTCTGAACAACTGTGTCTGGTGTATGTAGCCATCTCCCTTTTAGTCTACCTGGCTACAGTATCCCCCTACCCCTTGTTCTTCATGTTCCACTTTGCGTGTAAATAAGGTCCAGCCCCCTCAGAGGTCTCCTTGACTGTTAAAAAAAAAACAAATCGCAGACAACTCTAAGGAGGCAAACCCCCAAACCAGGTAAAAAGCCTCTCGGCACAAAAATACCCTGGAAGAGTCTCCAGTAGATTACTCGAAGTGGAAAGAAAAGTCCTGGCAGATGTACAAGCAGAATGATCGAACTACCAAGGTAGCACAGTTCCACTATGGTTCAACATGAAGGGTACCTTTCACCAGAAACAACATACAATGAGGATGCAACAACTGATGGGTAGTGTCACAACTCCGGTCACCAGGCGCAGGAATGGCACGAACCAACCACCCCCTCCATGGTCTGGGCACCTGCAAGGTAAAACTTACACAGGCCTCCGAGACCGCGGCAGGGAAAGAGGGTCAGGGATCCGTTGGTTGGACAGGCATTGGTATTCAGGATAACCGGAAAGAGGGGCAGGAGAGGGGAGTTGGATTTGCAAGTGAAAGTAGGCAAAATACAAAATACTACTATTGACAATAATACATACTCAATCAGAGAAACCATGTTCTACATGCACATAGTATGAAATGTTTGAAATGCAAGACAAAGAGAGACTTATCTCTGGGATGAGTGCTGGCCTCCTGCCTGCACACTCTCAGGTCCGCTAACAGGATCAGTGCAATGCTGCAAAGAGAGTGTGAGTTACTAATCTGTGTGTGTTTACAACACACACACAACAACATACCTGCCCCAAAGGAAGTGATTTCTCCACAAACAAACACCCTTGTCTGCTGCTATGTACGTATATGTTAGCTTGCCCCTCTGATGGTTCATACACTGTCAATGCAGTAAGGCAGGCTCACGTGGGCGCACGGTAAATGGAAGACCAATGCGTCAAGAATCACACATGATAGAATGGTCCCTGGGTGACCTGCTAGACGTGTATAGTGAGGTGCGACTTCAGTACAAGTCGTGTTCTGGCAGGCGTGGATTACAATAGGTAGTGCAAGAGGCAATTTGCACATGCAAATGACATGCACTGCACACAAGTCAGTTCCTCGCTGGGTGTCCCTGTGCACTGTATATGTTTCTGGCTCAGAACGCTACTGTGTGAATAACTCAGCTTCTATGGAGCAGGGGGGACTGGAGGATATGTGCGACGGCCCCTGTGTGTGCCCCTGACAACTTGTCAAGCTACTTGGCATTTGTCCCTCAACGCATCTTAGCTGTACTGTGCGCTTCTCTTCTACAACAATATCTGGCCAAGCTCCCCATCAGTGGTGCTACTTAGCATGCATGTGCAAGTGGCCTGGTGGAATGTTGGCTGTGGTGTAGCCCCCTTGTGCTGCTCACCTTGCTTGAAGCACCTGGAAACACATCTGCTTCTGTTGGACGTCTGAGCACAAGCCCTGTGCTACTGCTTACACACACATTCGCATGTCGGCACCACCGAACGTAGCCAGGTTTCTGTAGTACTGCGCCCTGTGTCTGCTGGCAAAGATGGTCTGGAGGCTCATTGTCCTGCAGAAAGGGCATAACACATATAAATAACGCATGAAAGTTCCCTGTGTGTGATTTTGACAGGCAAAGGGTGCAGGCTACTGTCTAAAGCATGAAGTCCATCAAGCACATATACCTGAAAGAAAATAACATACATCACAATCTTGATCAATTAATGCACACATCAATCATGAACCCACCCAAATTGATCAAAGGCATGCCGTGGATAAAACCCCCACAATCCCCACTATGGGTGTTAACACAAGTAGTACAGCAGCAGACAGGCCACATATATGACCGTCCAAAGCCCTTGTGTAAATGTTTGTTACACCGAACCATCCTTGCAAGCCCATAGATAAGGGAAGCAGGAGTGGCCTATGTGGGTCAGGACCCCAAGCTGCAAACACATACACGAGACAAGCTTGAAGGGCCCACCTGGAACAGACAGTGGATACTTTCAAAAGCCACAAAGCACCAGACCGTCACATGAATGCACAATAGACAAGCAAGTTTAAACTATATTAACTAATTAAACTAACTATAAAAAACCTACATTACCTAATTAAACTAACTATCAAAAACCATATTAACTAACTAAACTAAGAAGAAAAATCAAAAATGGCCACATACGACCTGGGGGGAGGCACTCAGGAGGGGGGAGGTACAGGATGCACCTCAACACCCACATGCAATGATGTTGAGACAAAAAAAACTTCCATGTGCTCAACGCCTGCACAGCCCGACCTGTGTGGGAGATATCTTGTCGTCCTCATCATCCTCTTCCTGTAAAAAGGTTGACGTGGCACAGTACCCTGATCACTCCTAGGCGCAGCTTGCCCCTCATCGGCAGCAAGTCTGTGGGACGGGTGGGCTTGGTTCTGTGCGGCGATGACACATAGGTCAGCATGTAGAACCTTGCGTGATACGCGTGCTTCCTCTTGCAAGGTAGCACGTGTAACACGGAGTTCTTCCTGCGTGGCCTGGCTGGACAACTGGTATACCTCCCGGCAAGCATGTAGCTCAGCCGAGATGGTACTCTCTAGCTGCTCCAACCTCTCCTCTGACCGCTTCCTCTGGGACAACAAGTACACACCCAGAGTAGATCTGAGGGAATCATACTCAACTCTCATGGCATCCATGTGTGCCTGTGCGTGAGCAGCAATTGCTTGACGCAAAGACACCATTTCAGCCCGGCGTGCCCTGTCTGAAGCCGCCATGCCCAGCCTGAGCGAGCGGGCCGTGGACTGTGCCGCCCATTGCTGGAGTTCCACCTGCCTAGCAGGGGGTAGCACGGATTGGGCCACACGCTCCATGCTCTCAGCGATGTTATCAATTGCTGCCCCCTGGTGTTCTGAATTGGTAACCATAGCTTGCTCCCACTCAGTATACCCCAGTGGCGCGTGGCCACCGTGTTGCTGGGCTTGACACTTGTTGGGTTGGCACCGCCCGCGGCTGCAGGACTACATTCCCCATCGACGTGATGCCCCAGGCACATCAGCAACTGGTGTGGAGGGTGACCCTGCATCCCGATCCACCAAAGGCGGAGGTCCCACCACCGTCTGGCCCCTCAGTGCAGGTGTCGCGGACAGAGGAGCGTCCACATCAGAATCCCTCACCCCTGACTAATGGACCCGATGCACATCCAACTCGACATTGTCGTCAGAGTGATCATCCGGGCTTGACTCATTGCCATCCACAGACAAGATGGTCTGTAAGACATGTGGGTTCTCGTGGTCTACCACCCCACGACCCCCACTTGTGCCGGGTTGCTGGTGTGATAGCAAACCTGTGTCTGGCATGACAGCACCATCCTCTGGCTCCGTTGCGTCATCATCTGAAAAGTGGAGAAAAAGTAACATTAGTACACATGTCAGAAGCACATAACACACACACACATAGACATCACACATACAGCCAACACATGAAGCAGACATGTCACACACAAATGAGAACCTGGCATGCATCCAGTGGACTTGACATGCAAACACATCCCAAAAGCAGAAATGGAAGTGTGTAAATAGCAAAGCCTACACTATTAAAAAATGTACTATATGAACTCCATCAGAAACCACCTCTGTCAGGCACATGTCACAGGCAGAAAAGGCAGATTGCAACTAAGAGATGCAATACACCATAAGCATGCCTGAACTGCAAATTGACCACCGCTGCAAGTGAATCCAAACACACAATGACACAGGTAACATGCATGTAGCCATGCATCAATGAAGCATCATCAGCAACATCCATCTGCAGCTCGCCCCGTACCGGGTGGCATGGCCCATGTAGAAATAGTGAATGTCACAAGCAAAGCAATGCCCAGCAACCAGGCATGAGGGACCATAACGCCCTGTGCCGTCCAAACTGCAGGACATGAGGCCTCCACAACACCCCTCAGGGCCTGATTGTCCACATTGGGCTATGAATGTGCCCTATTACATCATTCCTTGTGGAAAAGTACACGCCCAGGACCCAAAATAGTAGGTAAGTGGGCCTGGGCATACACATACTGCACAACAGTGAACCTTCGGGATCATGCCAGTTCAGCATAACGTGCGCAATGCAGAAATCTCACCAGCATAAACGTCTATCAACTACATATTAGTTAGTCAACAATAAAGCTGCGGAAGACACATGTGTAAATGGACACTTTCACAAACACATACGTGAGTACTCGCAATGTTGCACCACACAACGTTGAAGCTGCTTGCATATGTACATGTGGAAGCGTTCAAAAACACCCATTTTCCCATACACCTGTATTGTGAACATGACCAGCATCCAATACACCAAAGCATGCAGCTATAATGATGCTTGCTTAGATGTATGTGGAAGAGAACACATACACATGTGAAGGATGCTCCGCAGTCATCACAACCCAATTGGCCAGCTACATCCAATCAGTGCCCTATGCCAGTTGGTATAGGCCGCACATTGACCAATAAACTAATATAAACAACAACTGGGTAGTCCTAATACTGAGTACATGTGTCACAGGATACACCTGTGCCCGTCGCATACATGACAGAGAAGGGACGAAAAACAGTCCATACATGCCAGGTGACTTTGACATAGCATCAGTGAGTAGTCATGTAGAAGGGTGTAAACTGGCTCAGGAGTGGGTTGATGCAGTGCAGAACATGTGTACGTGACCCACTATCTACATGAACAAGTACATTATTAAGTATACAAATACACGTGTGGGCAGTGCAAGGGCAAGTTCAGGTATCACGTGCAATGTGCATGCAATTGGTTGCATGGTTATGGCAAACCCCCATCCCACCTAAGTGAAAATGCAGGGAGACATTGCATGGCAGCGAAAGGGGGACTAGAGACCTGTGTATTGCCAGACAGTGTTGACTAGCGTCAATTGCATCATCAGAGTCAACTGACAACACAGCAGATGATAGGACAGTAAGCAGGACACATGATAAACCCTCAGTAGTACACCCATGTGTGCAGAAGCCACTACACCAGTTGAACAGAGTCAGTGGGCCAGAAACAGGGTGAGGCCTGTGCCCCACACAGACTGTGACACTCTAAGGATGTACCCCACTGCATGTGTCGGGCAGGTTGGCTGGTGGAAGTTTGCATGTACACCGGAGCCTTGAACAGGCCATTGCAGTACGCCAACGTGATGCACAACAGTGCCATGGTGAAATGGTGGTGCGGGGGGGGGCAAGGGAGCATGCCTACGTAGAGTACCCGCATGCAGGCCAAAGACACATGCACATCAGTCATGCAATGACATAGTCCCAGTGCTGAGAGGAAAGACACCCCAGGCTACATGCAGAAGGTCCAGTGAGCTGGAACATGGACCGGAGGGGCACCCGGGTGACTAGCATGTGAGAAGGGTGCAAGTGTGGTGATGAGGATAGTCCCTGCCTGCTCTACATGTCCACTATCCTGCACAGCAGGCACGCATCAGTGAAGCATTGCATGACTTGCACATGAGAACCATGCACACATGACATGTAGTGGAAGTCAAGCACAACACATCACACAAGCAAAACACACATGGCCTCGACAAACAGCGACAACACTCACTGGACGGGGCAACAAAGTCCAGCATCTCTCCCAATCCTTCGACCATTCCTGCTGGTATGAACTCCACAGCGACTGACTCGTGCAAAGTGAGGTCTTCCTCCTCAGGTGGTGTCCCACTGCCCCTCACCAGAGTCATGTTGTAATTAGAGGCACACTCCGCCTTAGTACTGCGTTTGAGGCCATCCCAATGCTTTTTGCACTCTTGAGCTGTGTGCATCTCATGGCCGAATGCACTCACATGATCCGCAACTTGCTTCCAGTGGGACATACGATGGGCAGCCATAGTTTGACAATTCGGCCCCACTAGCATATCACGGTTGTGGTCCCGCACGTAGTCCACAAGGAATTCCAGTTCCTGCTTGCAGAAAGGCTTCTTCCTCAATGGGCTGGGGGCCGGAGCTGTGTCTGGGGTCCCAGCCTCTACTGCAGGTGCAACCTTCCTCCTCTTGGACAGTAGTGCGGACCCTGGCTGGCAAATGCCGCCCTGATCAGTATGGGCAGTGGTGCTGGTGGATTGAACCGAGGGAGTATCAGGTGGAACAAGGACGGAAGCCCTGACTTGCGTCAGTGGCTGCTGGGTGCCCTGGAATGGACCTTGCGCAGCAACATCCGCTGTGCCAGGGTCATTGACCGGGACTGTCCTGGATGGCAGACTCAAAACTGGGATCGTGTCACCTACATATGCCCATGCACTTGCCAACACCCGGCTGGTCGGGGCAGCAGATGACAGTACTGCCCCAGGGAGACACGTGCCTTGGTCAGGGCAGCCATGCATGCACCTGCGGTGTGCCTCCTGACCTCCTGGAAATCTTCCATGAACTCTTCAGGTGCCAACGCAGCCTGCCCTGGCAGACCCTGAGCCTGGGTGGTGGTGTCCACAGCTGCACATGCAGCTACCACTAACCTTGGGCCCGTGGCAGTTGATGAAACGGACTGCCGGGTCACATGGGCGCCAGTGCCAGATGTAAGAACTGCATCTCCCGGAGCCGCAGGGGGTGGTGGCATGACTGTACCAACACGTGGCATAACATCGTGCCGAGCTGGCGCACCCCTGCCTCTTTCCCCTCTGCAGCCACCCTGGACACCCTGGAGTCCCCCTACTCCCTGGTCATCCCGGCCACGTCCCTGACCATGCCCGCCACGTGGAGTACGCCCAGCTGAGGTGCCCCTCACCTTTCATGGCCTCCCAGCCATGGCACAGGTGGAGTAGTGCCGGCACAGATGTACAAAGACCAGATTGGCAAATAAAGGACAGCGAGGTTCAGCGCAATGACCTACGTAGTATGGAGTTGTGTGGGAAGTGCTGCAGGTGAATGTAGGAGTGGGGACTTGCCAGGTCCTACCACAAGTGGAACAGAGAAGGATTGTTTTTACAAACACACTGCGCACACACACAGATTAAATTATAATTGAAGTGTATTTAATTCGCAAGGAGGTAGCCTGACACGTGTTTCGAGCGACTTGCTCTTCTACTGAGGCTACAAGTTTGTGTACATGCAAAATAAGCCAGTACATTAAAAATGTTTTGAAATAAAATATAGTACATATGAACGACCCAAGCAAGGAAGCAAAAAACAAGTGGGCGGTCAACACACCAAAACAAGGTAATCATTAGAGGCAAGGGTTGTCAGCCACATTGTACAAATAAATACATAGTGTCAAGTAATACATTTGCAAATCAAAATATCCCAATTCATATGGTGAGATACAATATAATACAATCAATGTCATGTTACAGCGTAAAGAATGAAAGAGAAAGGGGTCGGGGTAGATGAGGACAAAATAACAAGAGATTGCGTTAGCATTATTGATCAAGGTGGCCATACAGATAGTTGGTGTTTATACGAAAACTGGGTTGAGATACCTGTAAATTAGGTTCCCTGTAATTTAGACACTAGAACAGGGGATGAGAAAAAAAATTAATTGTGAGTATAGGTATTTGCCCAGAGGGGGGCATACTGGCCATGTGTAATAACCTGAAAATGCACTTACCAAAGGTATGTGGTAAGCGTGGAAGCAAAAAGAATCTTGGGCTCCACTGTAATTGTAACATGCAGTAAATTAATGGTAATGCTTAAAATAAGCAATGAATTAAGCTGCTGAGACTGAATAGTTGTAATTAAATTCGCTGTAGAAAAATACCTACATACCTTAATATGCAGTTGCAAGTACAATTTGAATGCGAGTTCGCGCTGAAACTGGAAGCATGGAGGATAGTGAAACCGTGCATGAGAGGGGAGCCCAGCAGGAAGAAGGAAGAAAAGGAGACAGATAGGACAATTAGCAAGTGGCTGTAGGCGCGCATCTGGCCGTTCATTAGCAAGGCGCGTAGACCCTCTGGTGTGCTACGGGTCTGCGCGCAAGTACTATCCTTACCAGCGTCTGTGTCTGGGAGCAGGAGCCGGGCGTGCGCGGCTCCTGCTTACATTAATAGACGCAACGCCCGACCGCTGCACAAACGTATGGGTGGCAGAAAAGAAACGCCATCTTTAGTGAGTGCACATTGAAAGCCTGCAATGCACTCAAAGGCCAATGTGGCAGTTGCCCGGAAGTTTATTCAAACAAGAACTGCTTTATTTAGCAATATGGAGTTAATTAACAAATGCGAAAAAAGAAAATAGTTTGCACACTCTTTAACCACGAGTGAAAGTGTTAGTTTAAAGAAGGGGATGATACATGGAAGATATTTAAGTGAGCTGGATAGACTTACAAAAAAAACCATGGTACGTTGAACCAAATTCTTTCCATATGTCAAGTAAGGGGGTTGCTGCGGGGGGCCCCAGACAGTGAGTATATGCGCAAAGGGGGGAGGGCGCACGGCTGAGTAGAAGCCGTGTTGCCCATAGTAAAATTGAAAGAATAAAAATATTCCCGGCGCCTGTGCCAGATGGTAAAAAATATGTGACGGTGAATGTCTGCCCCGCTAATGGGAGCAGGTTTGCCCCCGTATGTCTACCTCTTAAATTCCCACCTCATGTGGGCAGGCTAAATTTAGAAAGTATAAATAGACTCAAAGCTAATTGTATGGCCAACATTGAATCAAATCTGACATCCTGGAGTGATATCCATGAAGGCAAAATGCACATGAGGTTACCACAATAATAGCACAATGCTCCATATCAAGGAGGCCACAAGACAACACACGCTCCTGCCCAGAAGGCCGAATTACTGCCCCCCAGAGCCCTGAGCAGCCTCCCACAAGCCATCTTCTGCTCCCTGCCTGCGCAGGGAGTTTTACATGCGATTTCGCTAGCGCGAGAGGGGTACGTGTATTCTGAGGGGTTCGTGGGGAGTTTTACACGTGATTTCGCTAGCGCCTGAGGGGTACGTGTATTCTGAGGGGTGCACGGGGAGTTTTACACGCGATTTCGCTAGCGCATGAGGGGTACATGTATTCTGAGAGGTGCGCAGGGTGTTTCACACACGTTGTTCGTGGTTGAGGGGCTGTCTGCTGGTCCACTGGCCTTTGCGCCATGTAGTGGATTTGTGCGCTGTTCATGGCGCACGGGGCGGGGTTGGGGGAATAACTGGTGCTGCTGCAGGGTCGCTGCGCCACTCTTCGCCACGGCTGGTTACGGATGTTAAAATCCATGAATACGCTGTGCGCTGAAATGGGTTTTGGCGCACGCGGCTGGCGCAGACTGCCGCACGCGCACACTGTGCGCCAGCCGCGTGGGCCACTTGTGTGCCGAATTCTATGAATTACCCCATTTTTGTGTCTCTCACCCCAAAACTGTTGTTTCAAAAGGATGATGACACCTACATATTTTTCCACGAACTGCAGAAATATTAGTGTTGCGGGGGCCACCCCTGCAACCCCTGAGGCCGCAGATACCAAATAAGGGGAGTTTGAGACACCCCTGCATCCCCCGCTCCTCATGTTCGGTATTTTCAAATCAAAATAATGGTAGTTGATGATTTTGGTCAAATCTACCATGCGGTCACATTTTTTCGATCAATTTGGGTAATACCTTAGCGGGCTACACGAAGAGTACATGTGCTTCCATGAGCGTCCGTGTGTTTTCCTAAGGAGGTGATCGCTGATCAGCAGAGGCGTTGCTAGGGGGGGGCTGAGGGGGCTATAGCCCCAGGTCTTTTGGTTGTAGCCCCGGATAGAAACTCAGGGACTACAACCAAAAGGGTATAGCTAGCCCTGAATCCCGCCAGTCCCGACATAAGTTTAGCCCCTGATCTTTTCCAGACCTAGCAACACCCCTGCTGCTCAGAGAAGCAGTGATCCTGGTGCCATTTCAAGACAAAATGACTCACACCACACTGGCGGAACTCAATGTACAATCGCTGCCTTCTCATCTCATTTTTTAACAAATGTGTAATTCTCTCTCCAAGTTATAATTTTCTCAGTGTTTACTCTCTTGCCCCCTTATCTGCACTCTCTCCATTATCTTGCCCTCATCTTGCTCTGCCCTTTCTACCCAACTCACCTTTTCTTTCTCAGTCATCTCCCTATGTGACTCTTTGTTGCTTACTCCCAGCTCCCACTATCAGTGCCTGCCTTCGGCAAGATCAGCTCATCTAGTTTCTGGCCAGCTCTTGTTTGGCTTTTGATTTCCAGAGGTTCAAGAGCTGAACCAGAGCAAAACGTTTGTCGCGAGTCAGGCTCTAGCTAGCCTCAAGCCTGCATTGTTTTGCCCATCTCTAATACAAGTATATCATTCACTGAGGAAGAAATACAAGATGTGGTACTGAAAGCTGACCGAATTTAAACAAATGTGACAGACATGGAACACAACTTTGCTGATCATCGCATGTATCAAATAAGCGCTGAATCTTCAATTATCACTCTCCAGATGAAGGCTTGGGAACTCAAGAACATTGCAAGATTAGCTATGGGGTGAGGAGCTTTGAAGCATGGTCAGAATATTCCTATGCTCTGGCATGTCATCCGAGATTTCCTCTGGACTGGTGGAGGTGCACATAGTATTTCAGTCCCCCATCTGAGGACGTGGGGACTAACGATCTGAAGAGGGCAAGGTGGCTGTGGAGTTCGGAAGGCTGATGGAAAGCCAGTTAATCATGTGAGTGAAGACAGGGGTATTTGTTTAGAGGGTGCAGGATCTGCGCAGGGAGACACAGATAAGTCATTAAGAAGGACCACATTAAGCGGGACTCAGTGCCTCCCTCGTGTACCTGGCTAAGCTACATGTCGCATGCAAGGGGAGGTTCATATGTCCTTCTAAGCTCAAGAATCTCAGATTTATCTGGGGAGTCTTGTGGATGCAGTGGTAGTCCTAGGAACATTAGCGCGTTGTTGTCTATGTGTCTATGTATCAACATGCAGAGTTGTTAGCAATGTTTGTCCTCAAGTTTTGGCAGAATGCGGCCATGTTTCAGCATTATGTGGGAGATTTGCGTGAAGAAGCAGCATTTTGTGGGAGCTTCCGGTTGAGGAAGCATGATGACGCGAGGTTGGTTGTTCCCGTTAGTGATCCAGTCAACATACTGTTTCCCTACTCTTCCTCTGCCTCGACCCCCGCCCCTATCCCCACTGGGGCCCCTGGATTAGACTGAGAGTTTGAGTTGCAGCCTTGAGAGGTTTCTATGTGCTATCCAATAATATAAAGGGTGGGAGCATGGTTTGAGATTTGGGTATGAAAGACACGAGAATTAAGAGGGTGGACTGTTCTTGTTGATCACTATAATAAAAAAGAGGGGAAACTCATGGTTGTCTTGGCAACTGCCTGTCTCCAGGACTGCAACTCGTGTTGCTTTCATGACAAACTCTGCATATAGATATAAGGAAATGCTTCAAGGTCTACCCACTCACTGTTTGAACCAACCTTTGCATCTTCCCATTGATGGGCCTATAAATCACCAACCTGCCCCGGAGTTATATTTTCCTTCAGAACCCCAGCCTGAATTTATCGATGGAGAGGATTTGACAGTGTTTGCATCTAAATGTGACTCATCACGGGTTGGTTAGATTTACTTTGATACCTTTCCTGTCAACCGTTCTGGTGACACATCTGCCAGATTACCAGGGGTGGTAAAAAGGCGGTGTAAGTGCCCTGGGGTTTTTGAGCATATATAACGGAAGCGCAATGTTTTCTTAAATGACTCAATAAAGGGCAACGATTTGTGCTGCCCACGTGGGGTAGTCTTCGGGCTTGTGGGCTTGCACCGGTGCCCCGTGTGTTTTATTCTGCTCTGCTATTGGAGCACATAGGCCCAGACTGTGGGTGACAGGACTGGCTATGAGGATCGCTTCCTTAGGATCCGTGGTGGACCGGCTAAAGTAAAAGAGACTTTGGAAAAGTGAGCTCAATTGGCCACACTTTCAGTTTTTCTCATGACCTTTTAAATACATGGAGAGACCCCTAAAATAATTTAAACATTTATTTTTATTCAAAAGGACACATTTTAAGTTATATTTTCGTTTTGGATTTTCTGTGGTGAAAGTGTTTCCTGTGTTCTTAGTGTGTTTATCTAATGCCCGGGTACTCACATAACATGACACATATCACCATCAAATGAAAGGTCCTCATGCTAGGCATTCTTTCTAAATGCCAGGTATTCCCATCCAACGACAGCTACCTATGTCAAAAGTCAGGTTTTCCCATCAAATGCTGAGTACCCTGGCCACATGCCATGTAATGCCCTCAACATGTTTTTGCTTACATCATATGACACACATTCCCATCACATGCACAGGGACTTGCAGCCACGCCATATACTGACATGAAGCACAACGCCCTTATGTAATGGAATGTGCTCTTGCACAGTCCAGGTCTGCCAGGTTAGCTGCCTCTCGGCATTAAGTTCTGTAATAGTGCTGGAAGGGCAGCTAGTGGAGGGAGGGCTAAGATGTGAAACCTGAAGTGTTGATGAGTGCTGATTGGATGAAGCTGTATTATGCGTCGTTAGGTCTCTAGGTGGGTTATGATTAGGGCAGTTGGGAGTATGTGGATCCAGAGGAGAGCCTAAGAGGTAGGGACCCTGCTCTGTTCATGGCTAATGATGTCTGTCCATAGAGTACCGGGTGGCGGGGTTGCCGAAGGGGCAGCATTTGGCAGGTTGTTGGGAGAAATGTAGGGTTCTGAAGATGTTGGTGGTTCTACGTGTTTTGAAAGACTTTCATTTGAAAGTCTGCAGTTTGTTCGTGCACTTTTGGAAGACCTGAATTCGACCAGGTTTTTTTTTCTATGCGGGGGGGGATCGGGCGGTTTACCCCAAAATGTCCTCCTTACCCACACCTCCAACCTCCCAATACCCACGCCATCCCCACGACTCCCTTACGCTTCTTCATACACATATACATATTCATGTATAGGTAATTGGTCAATTCGACCAAAAGTTCACTATCAAAATGCAGACTTTCAAATGAATGGGCCTCATTACAGGGTTGGAGGTAGCCTTGCTGTACCTCCAAACTTGCAAGAAATTCCGGCACCCGCGAATGGGCAATTACCGGGCTATTCCGGCCCTGCCAGACCCGTTAATTGCCCTTTCAAGGGTGCCGGAATCGGGTGATTCCCATTTGATCCCATAGGGCTCAATGGGAATGGGGATGCCTGTAGCACGTGGGGGGGTTAAGTGTATAATATTAATATGGGGAGGGCTGCGGGGGTCTCCCCCCGCATATATATGTGGTGTAAAGGGTTATAAAAAGTCATTTTCGGCCGTCGCAGTGATCACATAGATCCTAGCACCGGCACTGTTCATAACGGTGCCTGTGCTACAGGCATGCTGTGCTCGCGGGTGACTTTCATTCCACCAGGTCAGACCTGGTGGAATGAATGGCACCCGGGAGCACAACTCAGAGTTTGCCGGTCCGGATACAACAGTACCGGCAAGCTTACCGGAACCTGGGTGGGGAATACAGGTTGGCATTCTTCTGCAGTGCGGGTAGATGATGTGTGTAATGAAAGGTGGAAAGAAGAGTGGTGAGTAGGTTAGAGAGGGGTGAGCTAGCCAAATGCAGGTGCCAGGCTGACGGGCTCGCCAGGCCAGAGCATCCTGGCTGCCCTTCCCTCTAGCCTCTTCATATTTATAGAAGAGGTTCTGTTTGTTGTTTCCGGTATGTTGTGAGTGGCAAGTGAGTGAGTCAGATCCATGTGTCATGGACAAAAGGTTCCTGGAATGAGGCTCATTGCACCCCAATTTCAAAACGTTATAGATCGACTGACTGGTGGGTATCAGTCATTGCCAAGCTACGCAGCCAGGCAACACAGGTTTAAAAACTCTTACTAATTACTAAACACACACAGTCCCTTTACTCAACTCTGCATTATCACTGAACTTAAATGAGATGCAATGGCAAATACATTAACCAGGTGTAGGGGGGAGGCACTGGAACAGAAAGACGGGATGGAATTGACAGACAATGATTAAAGATGAACATATCACACGATAAACATGTCAAGTACTTACATTACATGATTTAAGCCCAGGCTGCAATTTAGGCCGTTGACTGCATTATTTCCTAGTTTTAGTTTTATAGCAAGTTATAATTATTTGTACATGTTTTGCTTTCAAGAAAAATAATACTTTGTTTTATAGAACTGGCATGCCAGGTATGCAAATCACATAGTAAATGAACCTGACAATATACAACTACATAAGGATTATAGAAATATTTTATTGGTTTATTTTCCCCATCTTAAGTGGAAGTTTATAAATACCAGAAGGAAAATTGATGGGAGTCTAAACAACCTCTTCTCTGTTTTACCAGTTTATTCTAAAAGGTTTGAACACAAACAGCAAAATAAACTGTTGAATGAAGTAATAATCTTATGTTTACAAAAACCACCCAAGTCAGTTAGATATGCAGTCTTACATAGGGAGTGTAAAAGGAGGAAGTAATGCCTTGTTACACTCTAGACTTTATTATTATAGAAATCTTGTATAAGTATTACATGATAGGTTTTATTCAAAAATGTATTAATACCAAAATAGACAGAGAAATATATGCACAAATTAAAAAGAAAAACATGTACACATGTCTGATACCACAAATGCAAATTGCGATTAGTGCTGTGCAATTCACACAAACAAGAGCAATTACATTACTCTTGTTCATATCACCACATAAGTGTGCTTGAGTTAATCAAGGAAAGAGACGTTAACAAAATTCTTGAGGTCTCACACATTTCTGTGTGTTCTTGTAAATTATCTTGAACCCAATGCTGTTGCCCTAAATATTTCAATCCCTCCTTGTGGATGTGGGGATTTTCTTCAGGGACCAGGGTCTGTTGGGTGCTGTAATTGACCTAAGAAATCACCAATATACGAGGTTATGGGGATGTCATACAATGGGCTAAGAATATTATGTTAATATTCATAACCACAGCTAAAACCTAGAATTGTCTTACCTATGGTCAGTTAGTAAGTGTGCCTATAAAGCAAATAACCACACTGATAATCGTGTCGTGCCTAGTTTGTTGCCCCATGATTATTTGCAACAGGCACCACATACTGAGGAAAAACCCTAAGGAAGAGAAAACTGAAATGAAAGAACAATCAATACAAAAATAGAAGGGTCTGGCAATAAGTGTTGTGAGGAGTCAGAAATGCAAAGCGGACAAGTAGATACAGTTTTATCACAAGTAGCCATCTTTATCCAAATAATAGGGGGGAGAAAAACACCCCACTTTACCTAACCGTAGGAGGATTTCCCTACCTATTAAACTAAGACTAAAGGAAATCACTCTAAAATGGTTTCTGTCCCTCACACTTATACACATAACAAAACAGGTATTAGATGGCTGATTAAACTTGACAATATAATAATTATTTGCAAACACAGCTTTATAACCAAGGTTCCTTGTAATCTGGGTCAGATCCCCCTTCCCAAGGATTAAAGCAGGATTCTTAGATCACAGTTCCAGTCAAGAAAGTTATTTTCAATATCCAAAGTCTGTTTTAAAATGCAACACAAAGTTCTCTTCACTGCACAAGCTTTCCAATTGGCACTTGGATCAAATGCAAAAAACGTTCTCTTCCAAGGTGACTGTCAAAAGTGTTCACAATTTTCTGCTTCAACAAAACCAAAAGACTTTTATCTTCCCGTTCTTTGACTGTTCAATATCTTTCTCTTCACACACAATAAGACTTTGTCAGGATGAATTTTTATCACAGTTGAAATCATCACATTTTAGGGGCCTTTCCACATTCCACCACAACCTTCCATCACAATACAGTACTTCAATGTCTTCTTCCTGCCTCACTAACCTGCCAGGACTTACCACTAAAAAGCCTATTCCCTGGTATACTCGTCTGCCAGAATAACACTCCTACTACTAGTACCAGTAATCAGTGGTGAGGTCTACTTCAAAATTCATAAAGGTCTTCAACCTTCAACAACATTGAGATGCATAACTTCTTTCAAAAGTACATAATACTCATTGGTTCCAGTTGTTCCTCTGATTGTTTGACACATGCAATGCAGGTTAATTTCCTCTCCCGCTTGATAATGATTACAAGGAGCGCCTTCGTTCCTACCACCTTTGGGTTTCTTCTGCTCCACCAATTAACTACTGATGATATCTCTGATTTTATTTTTTTTCTCCAGGAAAACGTGTTTCCCTCTTATTTATTATTGCCTCTCTTTGGCTTAGGCAATGCTAGTTCTCCTTATTAAGTATTGCCCCCTCTTTACTTTGGCAATGGTAGTGTTAATCATTTTCAGGTCTTGTCTGCTTCCTTTGGCTTAGGCAATACTCGTTCTCCTGATTAAGTATTGTCCTCTCTTTACTTTGGAAAGAATGGGCCTCATTATGGCCATGCCGGTCAAGAAAAACTCTGGGTCTGCTGGTCGGGGCAGCAGAAAATTCACTGAAGCACTAGCACCATTACTAACAGTATGGGCGGCCTACCGGCAACCTCGTAATGACGCCCAATGAATATGATCTTTTGGTTTCAAATGTCTCTTAATGTAAGGATTATTCTAAAAGTACTTAAATTAATTTGTTCGGTATTCAAAATGTCTATTTCCAGACAGCGGTCTTTCACGGAGCTCCCTGGGGTCACCTTGCATAGGCAAACTCACTGGTCTTCCTCTGTGCTTCCTTCCAACCCACCTCTGGTTCAGCTTCTGCTTCCTGCATCGGGATTTAAATGTCTGACTGCTCTGGTCACACCTCCAGTGTTTGTGCCTTCTGTGCAGGGAGTATGCTTCACTCTACGTGTAGTCTGGTACTCGCCAGCCACCGAAGCACTGCACAGAACTGGGAGAGCCCCTCTCTCCCGCAGGACAGTCAGCCTCCACACCGCTTCCTGCTGCACGATCTCTGCACCTCAAGGCCACAACATTTACAACTCTCTCATGGACGCACCACTCTGGAAAAGCAGCAGCGGTCCCTGCATCTTCTCTCTGCTTCTGCTGCTCACGCGGCTGATGAGTTCTCATGGACTGGGCCTGAGAGGTAAATAAATAGGGGGTATCTGTAATAGATCCTGTAATAACAAAGAGAAATATAGAGCAAATGGACCAGTGGATGGAGGATGACAGCACACTTTCAATACTTAGTTTTTGTTCGAAATATTATTTTCATCATATTTTATTAAAAAAATTAATATATTTAAAATTACAATTAAATGTGCAATTCACAAAAGTGCAACTGATACACAGTTACGCTCACACTTTTTTTCTCTCACTCATTCACATTCATACTTTCCTTACAAAGCAAAAATGTCTCAATTTTGTACACTAAACGACGGTAAGAAATCAGTCATTTTCCCTTCTTAAACATTTGCATAGTGTTTGGCTCCCTTTCCTTATTCTAGGTAACACAGTCTGTATTTGATTATTCCATCAGCTCTTTAAGTTGACACGTGTTTCGGGTGTCAGATTGGAACATCAACAATAGTGTCCTCTTATTAATGCAACCTTCTTCAGGACGATAAACAAAATACCAACTGTGTTTTGCTTCATATGTGCAGAGGTGAGCCACATCATCTCCAGATTTACATGTCGACTTAAAGAGCTGTTGGAAGAATCATATACAGACTGTGTTACCTGGAATAAGGGAAGGGACCCAAACATTATGCAAATGCATAAGACTGGAAAATGACGGATGTCTTACCATCGTTTAGTGTACAAAATTAAGAAATGTTTGCTTTGTAAGGGAAGTATGAATGTGAATGAGTGAGAGGAAAAAAGTGTAAGCATAACTGTGTATCAGTTGCACTTTTGTGAATTGCACATTTAATTGTAATTTGACTTAAAGAGCTGTTGGAATAATCATATATAGACTTAAGTAGTCAAATATCCCGCTCAGGTGTGAGTCATCAGAGCCATTTGTATTTGTATTTGTATTTTGTTTATTTGTAACGCGCACCATCAGGCCCAAGGGCATCCGGGCGCAACGTAGGTTAATATACATACAGGTAGTCTACATACATGGTTATATACATAATATACATACATGATTATATACAAGTGAATGTGCAAACATGACTATACACAAACTAACAGTAGAAGTTAGCAGACAGGCCTCGAGGCAGAGGTGCCTTCGTTCTGATCAAGAAGCCAGAGTTTGGTTCTTAGCTTGAAAGTGTTCAAAGAGTTTTCAGATCTGATGGTGACAGGGAGGGTATTCCACAGCTTGGAGGCAAGGACAGGGAAGCTCGCACCCCCCGCTTTTTGCAGTTTGAACCTAGGGATAGAGAGGCTATGGAGCTGAGCAATTCTTTGCGGTCGGGTGGAGGAGTGGACGGAGAGCCTGTTGCAAAGGTAGGGGGGGGCCTTGTTGGCTAGGCATTTGTGCGTGAGGTCAAGTGTTTTCAGTGCAATTCTTTGCTTGACAGGTATCCAGTGTAGGTTGGATCTAGATTCGGAGATGTGGTGGTTTCTGGGAATGTTTAAGGCTGCCCTAATGGCATTGTTCTGGGTGATTTGAAGTTTATTCAGATTCCCTTGGCTGGTCCCTAGATATAGGGCGCTACAATAGTCAATCTTAGACATAATGAGCGTTCTGGCTAAGGTGACACTGTTTGGGGTGGTCAGGAACGGTCTGCAAGCTGCAATGAGTTTGCACGTGTATGCCGACGCTGATCTGACAGCATTAGTTTGTCGGGTCAAGGAGAGGGTGGCACCCAAGTAAAAACCTAATGTTTTAGTATCTTTGGAGACTTTGATGGTATTACCATCTTTGATGAATGACTGGTAGGAGGGATCTAGCTTGCCAAGACGTTGCGGTGAGCCCAGGATGACAAGCTCCGTCTTGTCGTCATTGAGACATAATTCCTGTTGGGCCATCCAGGCCAGGATGACCAGATAAACGTCATTCAGGGCCTTAGTGTCAACTAGGTAGTCGCCAGTGATGGGGATGAGTATCTGGGTGTCGTCAGCATAGTTAGTATATGAGACACCCAGATAATCAAGCACATCAAAGAGCGGCTTAGTGCAAACATTATAAAGTGTCGGTGACACACAAGATCCTTGTGGAACGCCACAGTGAATAGGAGCAGGGTCAGCGGCTGCAGATGGTGAGAAGACCCTCATGGATCTGTTGCCCAGGAAGGATTTGATCCAAGCCGAGGCAGAGTCCGAGAAATGGGCAGCAGAGTGGAGGAGCCGGCATAGGATTTGGTAATTGACCAAATCAAAAGCCGCAGAGAGGTCTAGGAGAAGAAGCATAGCTAGTTTTCCGTTATCTTTCAAGATCTCAATTTGGGTTTTTAAATCTATCAAGGCCGTTTCTGTCCCATGTCTAGGGTAGAATCCAGATTGCCGTGAGCCAAAGAGATTATTAGATTCCAAGTGGTCTTGGATCTGCAGGTATGCTGCGCGATCCAGAGTCTTAAGCAGGAATGGGACTGTGTTATGGGTCTAAAATTAGTGGGTATGCTAGGGTCTAAAATTGTTTTTTTGAGCAGTGGGATCACCCAAGCGTCTTTGAGGTTGTCAGGGACTGTGCCAGTTTTAAAGGAGGAGTTAATGAAGGCCGTAATGAATGGGGCCAGGTCATGGGCCGAGTCCTTGACGATAGCAGTAGGGCACGGGTCACCTTGGCAGTTTGAATGTTTGATTCTCGTGATGATTTCTTCTACCTCAGCGATGGTGAGAGGGGAGAAGGCAAATGGTTTAATATTAGGGGAATCAAGAGGGGTGGCCCTTGCATGGGTAGGTGGACGGTTGTCCATCTTCAGACTGTCTTGTTTGTCTTTGATTTTAGATTGCAGAGTGGAGATTTTGTTCAGAAGGGCGGACTGAATATTGGCACACCATTTGCTGTCTTTAGCGCATTTGTCAGGGGGGTGGCTGGAGATTCGAGTTCTTTTAAAATTTTAAAGAGTTCTTTTGTGTTCGAGTCAGCTTGCAGGATACAGTTGTTAAGGGAGTCCTTTTTGGCTGTGATAATGGCATCTTTGTAGATGATGGAGGTGAGGATGAAACCGTCTTTATGAGCGTCAGAAGGATGACTTTTCCAATGATTTTCAGCACAACGTTTAGCTTTACGGAGCACTCTTAACTGTGGTGTACACCAGGAGTTGAGATGTGCACGAGGTTTGGATTTTCTAAGTTTGATAGGGGCGATGGAATTAATGGCAGAGAGCATAGTGTGATTATAGGTGTCTGCCAGGGATGTGGGGTCGATGCAAGGGTATGTGGCGGCATTGAGCGAAGGGAGTAACAGTGGGAGTAGTTTCTCTTTCGTTATGTCTCTTTTATTTCTAGTGGGGAGGGCCGGAGCAAATAAGGTTGGGACACGCGGGGCTGCTTCAATGTTGAAGGTAATGATGTGGTGGTCAGACCATAGACAGGGGGTGTTGGAGAGGACATTAATGTTACAGTTGGAACTGGATAACCAGTCTAGAGTTCTCCCTTTGGAGTGGGTAGGTTCTTGGATGTGCAGGGAGAAGCCTAGGTCACTTAGTACGTTCTCAAGGTCGGATGCAGTAGAGTCTTTGCGGTCCCCAAGTCCTAGATTGAGGTCACCTAGGATTATAATTTGCGAATTAGTTTTGGTTTTGTCAAGGAGAAGGGTGGACATATCACCCGCAAAGGAGGGTGCAGGGCCAGGGGGTCTGTAGATAAGGTGGAGGGTGGCGGTTTGGTTCGTCGTGAGTGGTAGTTTGACTGAAAGTAGTTCGGCTGATTCAAGTTTAGAATTAGTTGACACTCTTAGACCAAGAGAATTTTTATGAATGAAGGCCACTCCACCACCTCTGGTGTGGGCCGTGATATGATCGCATCTCGTGATGCCGTAGTCTGGCGGTAAGGTCAGGGCTAAGGCAGGTCCAGAAGCGGCATTTAGCCAGGTTTCCGATATGGCAATAAAGTCAAGTTTGTGGGTTGTGATGAGGTCAGCGATGTCTAGGGCGTGAGCTGGAAGGGATCTGGCGTTAATGAGGGCGCCCTTGATTTGTGGTAGTTTGGCAGCTGTTGTGTTGGGTTTCGACGTGCTGGGATGTGAAGGTGAGAGGGGTGGTGTGTGAATAAATTGCTTAGAGATGTAACTATGGGTATGAGCTAGGCGGAATCTTGAACCAAGTCTCTTGTTTCTAATCAAGAGGGAGCAAGGTTGGTTCGGGGTTGGTTTCTTTGCAAAGTGTTCTAGCCATAGGACAGGGTTGTTAAGGTATTGATTGGTTCCGTTGCTACTGTAGCACTGTGCGAGGGGGTTATCCTCAGGGTAGGCCATGGTGGGGTCCGGGCTAGGAGGTAGCAGGTAGTAGGGGCAGGGATATGTAACGGATGTATTAGGTAAGGAGAGGAAGGTTGGCAGGGGCGCATGTAGTAGGTGTGAGAGTGTTATCCCAAAAAGTGACAGAGCAATAAAGGCAGCAGGTAAAGTCATGCAAAGATAAAGGATAAGGAAAGTCCTGGGAAGCATGGTGGTGAGGTTAGACACCAGGGATTGAACAGTGTGTGCTGACCAAAAGCAGATACGCCAGTGCCTGTGACACAGTATCAAGGTTGGTGGAGGTAATGTGCTGGCATGCAGAGTTGATTAGGCAAGCACTGAATCACTATAGGTCAGTTAATGGTTAATGCCATGGAATGGTGCTGAGCTAAGCAAGCAAATTTGTGGATACATCGTTAAAGGTGGCAAGCAACAGAGTCTATACATGTAAAAAAATATAAATTTGGAAGCAACACTTTGGCTGAGAAGCAAGGCTGAAAGTGCGACGGATTAATATCCTAATGCAAGAGCAGGGATAGACTAATCATGATGGACTTGTGCACTGTTCTATACTGAGTTAAAGGTGCACAATACAGTATTAATGCAAGGCCACAGACATTCTCAAAGGTACCTAGTATAGAGTATTTGCGCTTAAGTAGTAGATTCCAGTACAGGTGCACAGCGGCACTTTCGAGCTTAGCCTAAATTATACAGTACAGACGCAGTTAGATGCAGTTGTAAGGCATTCAATTGCTGAGCCTAGTAGTATTCTGGGCATGCACACAGAGAACATCCTAGACCGATAGAAGTGTTAAGATGCAGAGCTTAAAGCGAGAGCATGATGTAGAGGTGAATACAGATGGGCATGCATAGTGAGCAGACATTGGGGAGAGACAGCCAAAAAGTACATGTTTCAATAACCTAACAAATGGAGCCTAGTGGATTGTAGCTGCAGGGTGGGGGAATAGTGAAGCTACATATGCATTTTAGTAGCAGGCAGTTAACATAGAGGCTAGGTAAGTAGATCGTGCAGTAGGCTGAAATACAGGTAGTTTGTGTATGCGTTAGTCTTTAGGGTCAAGGTCACGTGATGAAATAGCTGCGAGGCAGGCAGGACTCGAGGGGGCAGCTGTGCGGCAGAATAACACTTGCAATAGTGCTGAGTACAGTACCTTGTAGGAGTCTTTGCGGGGAACCTCGGACCAGGGTTTTAGGCAGAAGGCAGTGAGCAGGCAGTGACAGGCTGGGACAGGAAGAGTTCTGCACCTCTGAGCACCTCTTCCTCATCCCAGTACTTAAAGCACTATGGGACTTGAAGTCCCCAATGCCCTGATTTATGTTATCCTTGTTCAATTAGTTCTGTTTAAAGGTTTTATTAAAGGTACCTTTCAGAGATTAATTTAAAGGAACTGCTGTTTGGTTCTTGGTTCTATATCTTATAGCCAAATGTAAACCTTAACCCTCAGAAATGATGGTATTGACTCTCTGATTGTTATACCCATCATTCTCATGCCAATTATAAGGGTCTTCATCACTAATATCTTGGGTGTTTCTGGAAAGGGGAACCTTACTCTGACAACATGCTATTAGGTATTCTGGCATTTGGGACGCTTCACCTTCCGAAGAAGATAAATACTGCATCTCTCATAACTGAGTCATATTATTTCCTTCGTGGCCTTCTGCTCCAAGGTGACCCACTCGGCGAATACCACACCCAGGATTAGGATCAGGTAGCGACTGCTACCCCTGGCCACCTGGGAGGAGATTTTAGGCAGGGACTCTGCAAGAATTCCACAGGATTGATCACAGTGTGGATAGCAGTATATAAATAACTACACTCACCCAGTGGCCGCTCTAGAAATGTGTATCTCTGTGGTGTTGTAGAACCCAATTTAAAATCTACAGAGGGAGGAAATAAGGAGGAAAAAAATAACTAAATGGATGTTCTGGGTAGAGGGGCAAAACTTTCAAATGTCTGTGCAATACAGACCAAAGTCACGTGTAAATTCAAAGGCCATATAACAAATATTGTCTTGACTTACTAGTATTTGTAGACCTGATGATTAAGGTAACAACTTACGCAGGTCATTTATAGTGTGGATTACTAGTAACACAAAACTGTAGAAGCGCCAGCTGAGCGCAGTTGTGCGTGGCATTACACAGTGTGTTTCTTCCAGCGTTCTACTGTGTGGGCTATTCTTTGGTGGAGAGCGTCCTTGTTGGCCAAGCTTCGATGAGGAGCCTAATTGGATGAAAACACCCACAAAACTTCACGCCAGCGAAAGCGTAGTTGTGCATGGCAGTTGCGTGGAGCAGGAGCACTATGTCTATTCTTCTGGCCCCTCAAAATAAATATTAGTGGTTGTGCGCTTAACCCCAAAGGATTTTCTGCAGGTTTAACTGTCCTACCAGAAATCCACTACTGAGCTTTCTCGTTCCTCACACTGCAGAGTGGAGAAGAGTGGCAGTCTGGGTAGTTTGGGCAGGCTGCGTGGTGTGGAGGCAGTCCTGAGGCAAAGTGGGTATCTGGAGTGGTTTACGGCTGCCTGCAGGTGGCCTTGGGTCGAGGCGAAACGAGGTTCACCTTACTACATTGTACCTGTTTGAAAATTGGCTCTCCGTTGTCTTCCACAACCTGCTGATCTGTTTCAATTAATTCAAGCTTATCATCTTTACTTAGAGGTCAGGATGTCTTACACATACACCTTGAAAAGTACTATGCCTTCGAAAACTATGATGCCTCAGGCGGCGGCGGATGCTCCAGATAATATCTCTAAGCGCCCCCCCAAAGTAAACAAGATAGAAGTCTCATTATAATCGCCTGTTCGACATCAAAAAATGCCTGGCTCGCTAAACCGGAAATACATTCGCCATTACCTGTGTGAGAAAACTGGGGTGCAACATGATTTGGAGGTAGAAAGTTCACAGTTAACTCACCCCATAGACATCACTTTAAGAAAGGCGACCAGTCAAGCAGAGCTGAAAAAAGTGCGAGCCCCTGCAACCTCGGGTGATCTATGACTTTGACAGTCATGGCTCAGGTCCATCCCGTTGGCGATCCTGTGGCCCCTTCCTTTGAAATAAGTACCAATGCTCTGAGGGAGGAGCCTGTTCCTGCACACGGGGAGGGCACTTGGAAAAGGGATGACTCTGCGATACTCATACCTGAATTGGCTATATTAAACATCTTGGAAGCCCAACAACCAATTTATGGCTTAGGAAACAACATCATGTCGGAAGCTCGGAGTGAGCCACCAGATGAGAGGACCTCGTTGGTTCAAGTAAAGAACTTGTCGGCTTCACCGATTCTCTATTCTGATTCCCTTTTATTCACTTCATTCTCCTCTGTGTCCTTCATCCACTCCACTCCAAAACGTTCCCTTTGTCAAACAAATCCGCCTTCTACCTCTATTGACTTGACTTCATCAGCGATCAACACAGGGACGCCATTTCACCAAAATGCCAGGGGTAGCGGAAGTGACATCATACGACCCTTGACCTCTTATGAAATCACAGGAAGTGATGTCATTTGACCCCACGCCAAAGTGATATCACAGGAAGCGATGGAACACGACCTTTCACCCCTTGGCAAAACAGGAAGTGGTATCACATAGCATTGTTCCTAAGTACAGTACGAAAAATATGGTTACGAAATCACTATAATGTCATATGCATTTCATACAAGAATGGATCGCCATATGTATCGTTAAGATCAGTGTGTATAGGCCCATGTTACCAAATTACTGTGGATGCAAGCAGAAGTCCATGGCCAAATGATAATGATGTTTTATTATATAGCATTTACGCTTAAGCGCTTTATATAGAATACACACAATATCACACAACCTGTGTAGGTACTCATTTATCGACCTCAGTCGAATTAAAGACTGAGTTGAGGTATTTAAGAACAGACTACATCAGCGACTCGCCGCCTGAAGTGTGCCTGAAATAAACCTTTAATGAGTCTAGCACTTATTGTATAGAATTCCAGAAAGACACATTATTTGGTATTCCTATTCTTTCTTATTTAGGGTCACTGCTGAACGTGTTAGACTTGTGGAACCCCTGTTCTTTTTTTGTCTTTTTTTTTTAATAAGAGGCTTGAAGAGAAAGCCAGCTACTCCAGAAGCAAAGAGCCACATGGTGCTGGCCACAGCACATGAGCTTGATTTAAAAAAAAAAAGAAGTTTCATTTTTCGTTTTTTTTGTAGGGGTAGCAAGGGAGACTCAGGTGTCGCAGTTGTGACTCCTGGCGACCCCTAAATGACGTGCCTGGGTGCCAATCGGTTGGTGCCCCTAGCCCATTATGGACGAGTCACCACTTGTACATCTTCAATGAATCTATGCACAGGGTCATTGTGCCTGGAGATGAAATGCTGTGGACGTTGAGTAACTGTTGCTGAGATGTTATATATTTAAAACTGTCTGGGGGGCGTGGCCATGCAGCCATGGAGTAGGCTGCGATTCCTTGGAGCTCCGTGATCCGACTTATTGATTCGAAGCAAAACGCATGTTTTGACGGCTGATTCCAGCGACAAAAGATACTGTATCTGGGTGAATACTTCAGGCAGCAGATGAGCGTATCGGCGAGAGAAAGTGGACACAGCAGATTGAATTAGGCCACTTTGAGTCCTGATCTGAGAGCAGCGAAATGGATACTAAGATGGCGGCTTGCCAACACAAAGGGACCCCCGGCGGCACTTGAAATCGGGTACCAGGCGGGCAGTGAACGGACTGCAGGTGTGCAGCGCAGATGGAACAGTGAGTGGCCGACTACCGGAGAGAAGCCCACGAATAGCCCGAGAGGATGTACACAGCGTTGGGCCACTGGGCCATGGGATGGGCGGCACGTCCTTGGTGCTCCCACTAGACCAGGACGATGTATACACGAAACGTACAAGAAGGACAGCATTCACACAATAAGGTGGAAGCGTCTAGCACGCAGGGATTATATCCCGAAGCCGCACCGAGGAGTGGATGAGCAAATACGGACACAATAAGTGGCGCTGAGATCTGTACACCCGAAACAAAATGGTGACCGATCCTGAACAAAGGATTACACTGGTGGACCGTGAAGCGGCCTCGTAAGGGTTGGGACGCAGCAAATGGGTATATGCATCTTGTAGGTACCATCGGCCTTTGCAGGGTTGCATCATGTCGGTGAAAAGTCTGAGGACCAACACCAGACAACCCACAATGGAGGTCTTTGCGAAAGCACAGAGGACCCCCACAACATCGGAGCGGAGCGCGTCCACGACTAATGCCGAAGTAGACCCAGAAGGAGATAAGCACCAAATTCTGGAGGCTATATCGGAGCTGAGCACCAAGTGGGGTGCAGCAATGGCGGACTTACGGACAGCCCTGGAGGGCAAAATCGATGCGGTTGGGACTGAACTTGCCCTGTTACGGCAAGATGTCAGGGGACTGGCAGAGAGAACAAGTGGGCTGGAGAGTGCAGTAAAGACCAATACTGATGTCAGCACAACTAATGCAAAGGAAGTTCATGTGCTCAAACAGCAGGTTCCTAACCTCGAAATCGGGTGGAAGAAGCGGAGGGAAGAGCAAGGAGAAATAACATATGGGTAGTCAGCCTGCCGGAGGGGGAGAAGGGTGAAGACCCTACAAACTACGTTGAAAACATGATCCTACAAGAAATAGGAGCAGATAAGCTTTCGCAGGGATTCACGGTGGAGCGGGCGCACTGGGCCTTGATGAGGAAACCGTGACCTGGGGCTCCGCCGCGACCTATTATCGCGAGGATGTTGAACCATAGAGATAGGGAGAAGATCCTGGAATATTTTCGTAAAGGTGGGACAATACAGAGAGCATCCGGCAACATTACAGCATACCCGGATTATACGATGCTGGTGCAGAGACTGAGATACAGCTACGTGGCAGTCAAGAGGAGGCTGCGAGCAGCAGGCATCAAGTACATGCTCTTGTACCCGGCAAAGCTGAAGGTACTACATAAGAGCAGAGCGCTCTTTTTTGACACTCCCGAAGAGGTGGTAACGTGGTTGGATCTGCAGGGCTGCCCGGAACAAGAAGTGGACCGTGACCGGCAGGAACAGGACGGCTGAAAAATCTGGTGCCACGGACATTGGGGGTACCAGATTATACCGGGAAGCGAGACTGGTCGAACACTGGATAGCATTCGGGCCTGGTGCCCGTCATGGACTGAAATATAGTAGGTAAATTGCAATTGGAAGCTGCATAGGGTTAACACAATGCGTAATACATTTGTTAATAGGAGCAATAGGATGGAGGCAACCCACCCCCGAAATACTAATAGTTAAGTTAAGTGGCCATTAGGGCGACTTTACCCTACTGAGCCCTGAGCATAAGTTTGTGCTGGACGGGGCTAGATGTGGGGGTGCCTGAGATCCAGGGATGGAGCTGGGTAACAGTTGGAGGGGGCGTTTTTGGGAAGGGGTTTGGTGGGGGGAGGGAAGGGAGGTGGGAAGTTTGGGGTGTACATAGTTTTGGCGAGTTTAAGTTTGAACATGAGCCTACATGGAAGAGTTGAAGGGTTGTATCTGCATAGCATGACCGGGAGGGTTCGGTTGGAAATGAGGGAGGAAGATATCGAAGCGCTATGGGAGATCTCAGGGTAGTGACGTGGAATGTCAGGGGAATTAACAGTTATATGAAGAGGAATAAGGTCATGCTGTATTTGAAAAGGCAAAAGATAGATGTTGCATTGTTACAGGAGACGCACTTGATGCGGGAGAAGCTGGAGCTAGTTGGGAAAAAATGGAAAGGTATTGTGGTGGGTTCGTCATACGCTGCTTACGCTAGGGGAGTGCTTGTCTGGGTGGCACCTCATGTCCCGTTTCAACTACTGCAGGAAATGGCGGAAACTGATGGGAGGATGGTTGTATTGAGAGGGCTGTTGGAGAATAAAGAGGTATGCATCGTGAATATGTATGCTCCTAACCATAACACGGCGGCATACTTCAGGACTCTGTGCACCAGTCTTAGTATGTGTGTGGGAAGCGTGGTTATTTGGGGCGGGGATTTCAATTGTGTAATGAACCCCAAGGTGGATAGATCTGACAGCAGGATTGATAGGCCCACCCCAGCGGCCAAAGCATTGCAGGTGTTACTAGATGATTTCGGCTTGATAGATGTATGCAGAGCAAAACATCCCAACGATAGGCAATATTCGCATTATTCTGCCCCGCAGCAGCTACACACGAGATTGGACTATGTCTTTGCCACGCCAGATGTGGTGGCAGAGAGCACTCAAATAGAACACAAGGCGAGGGTCCTCTCGGATCACTCGTGCCTTATTCTTGGGTGGCAATACTGACCCCCGAGGGCGCAGATCCCGACGTGGCGCCTCTGAGCGGAGGCACTCAAAGATCCGGTCTTTCATGAGGACATAAGAGATGAGATCATTAACTATTTTGAAACGAATACTGGTAGTGTTAACTCGGCGGGTACACTATGGGAAGCTTTTAAGGTGGTGATGTGGGGGGCAGCCATAGCTAAGTCAAAGGGCCTGCAAGGTGGGGTTCTAGCTGACCTACAAAGAGTTGAAGATGAACTAGAAAGAACATTAGGAAGTGACAGTGAGGACACTGAGCTAGTACTTAAACTACAACAGCAATGCGCGGAACATCGGGAAAGGCTCTGTAACCTCAATTATAAAAAGTATGTAGAAAGACAGCACGCGGGAGGAGATAAAACGGGTAGGCTTTTAGCATGGCTGTACAAGAGTGAGACCCCTAGACCCCCGATTAGGACAATAACTAGAGAAGATGGCGATGTAGTAGACACTCAAGAAGGAGTCAACAAGGAATTTGTGGATTATTATAGGGTGTTATACGGGGACAAGGAGGGAAGTGGTCAAGAGGAGATAACCGAAACACTAGAAGATATAGGATTACCTAAGATAAGTGATGAGGAGAGAGAAGAGCTTGATGCACCAATTACCCTGGAGGAGTTGAAGGAGGTTGTGAAGCAGTTGCCCACCAGTAAGACCCCAGGAGCAGACGGGTTCCCTAGCGAATTTTTACAAAGTATATAGAGAAGAAGTACTATCCCCAATGCTAGACATGCTTAACGAAGCGTTTGAGATGGGAAGGTTGCCGGAGTCACTCAGAGAAGCGATCATAATACCGCTTCCTAAACCCAACAAACCGGGGTATATTTGTAGCTCCTACAGGCCTTTATCGATGCTGAACCAGGACAGCAAGATACTCACGGCTGTCCTGGCAAACAGATTGCGGAAAGTAATTAGTAAATTAATCCACCCGGACCAAACGGGCTATGTTCCGAACAGGAACATAACTCATAATCATAGGAGACTCCACCGTGTGATCGATTGGGTGGATAGAAATGAAGGCAAAATGGCGATTGTATCCCTAGACGCAGTAAAAGCTTTTGACTCCGTTAAGTGGCCATGGCTTCTGGCGGCCCTGGGAGGTTACGGAGTAGGGCCGGGGTATATCAGGTGGGCGAAAATGCTATACAGTGAGCCGTTAGCCAGAGTTCGAACGGG
The DNA here is from genome assembly GCF_040938575.1 of Ambystoma mexicanum. NCBI lineage: Eukaryota > Metazoa > Chordata > Amphibia > Caudata > Ambystomatidae > Ambystoma > Ambystoma mexicanum. The sequence continues at coordinate 311,296,017 of NC_090926.1, forward strand.
ATCAGTGATATCCGAGAGATGGCAGCTTAGTAGAGGTACCAGGCAGGAGTGCCCCTGGTCCCCGATGCTTTACATTCTAGCCCTGGAGCCCCTAGCGATATACCTCAGGCAACAGTACGATAGGTATTGAGGTTGGGGGGAGCGGCATCTAATATCCTTATATGCAGATGATTTATTACTGTATCTGAAATACCCGGAAGAGAATCTTCAATATATCCTTGAAGTGATGGAGAAATACGCAGGGTTGTCCGGCATTGCGGTAAACCCTCAAAAATCCAGTATATTCCCCCTAGGTAGCTAAAAGGGTATCCCGAAGGAAAGGTTGCCGGTGTTACAGATACCATGGGTGACTGGTTCTTTCCGTTACCTTGGCATAGATGTGTATCACACCGCAGAAGAGGAACATAAGCACAACACCGTGGTAGCTGTTGAGAAAATCCGGAAATGCATGAAGTTTGGGAGAAATTGCCCCTAGCCATGATGGGACGGGGGGGCAATTCTTAAGATGGTGGTTCTACTAGGCTTTTACATTATTTTAATAATGTCCCACAAATGATACCCAAGAAGTTCTTCACTGAATTGAATAGTATATGCAGGGACTTCCTATGGCATGGTACCCGGAATAGAGTAGCGCTATGGAAGTTGCATAACTTCTACGAAAAGGGAGTTATCAGGGTGCCCAATTTTGAGGTCTACTATATAGCAAGTCAATTACAATATGTGGCCAATTGGCTCTCTGACGAAGTGACCCCTGAACATAGGTTGTTTGGGCGGGTTTGCACCCCATTTTACTTAAGGGAAATGATATTGTTGCCTGAGACAGATATGAAGGAGCGCCCTAAAATGATGATGTTGGGGTGGAAAATGTGGCGGCGAGCGTGTCGGATGATGGAGGACCCATTCTCGTGCTCCCCGCAAGTACCGCTGGTCGCATTAGCGGGAGGGGTCAAGCAGCTGAGGGTGATTATCAGAACCTACTGGGAATCGGTGGAGCTGGTAACGTTAGGGGACATCTGGCAAGAGGGGACCATTAGAGATTTCGAAGAACTTGGGGAGGAGGTGGGATTACACACTGGCCAATATGTTACATACCATAGGATGGTTCAGAAAATTCGGAAAACGTGGCCAGAAACAGTGTTGGCAGGGGAACCAGATGCTACTGTGGGGGTAATATATGACATATCGGAAGGGGGGCATGAGATTTCTAGATTGGATGAGATGGTGATTACCAAGGTGGGGAAGGAATTGACACATCTGAGACTTGATTGGGAGGAGGAGGTGGGGGCCCCAATGGGAGATGGGATGTGGAAATGCGCCCTGGGATACCACAAAAAAGTGTCAAGAAACGCTAGACTTAAACAAATACAGCTGTACATAACGCATAGAGCATACATGACCCCTCTGAGGATATCTAAGTTCCGGAACGCTGGGCGACAGGCATGCCCTAAGTGCGACATGGAAAACGCTAACATGACACACATGTTTTGGTCTTGCCCAGTAATCGAAAGTTTCTGGGGCGAAGTGGCACAAAAATTAGCGACAAAAGGGGTCACGCTTGTCATAGATACGGCCTGGGCCTGCTTGCTGGGAGGGTTCCCCAGACCATGGAAATTTAAACATGTTGAGAAACTGAGAAACTTGGCATATGTGCTAGCAAAACGGAGGATCGCCATGGGATGGAAGAAATGCCACAAGCCACGGGTGGAGGTATGGTGGAAGGAGTTACAGAAATGGGCGGAGGCTGAAACGGTAGTATGGCAGGAGGCGAGCAGCATGAGTGGGGAGGAAGAAGTGGGTACCTTGATGGCATGGAAATTATTAATAGCGTAACTGTTTGGATCTATATCGGACCCGACGGAATCCGAAGATAGTGAGACCCGGCCACATGTAGCAGATGCTGAACGCGAAGTACAACTAGGCTCATGATGGAGGGTGGGAATTGGGGAGCAGTGGCAAAATGGAAATACAAATGGTGTCTAATGGAATAGCTGTAAATTACACTGCGTGTTGGATTTGTTTGTATTGTTGTTTGGTTTGAATAAAATTAATAAAATATTTTTTAAAAAAAATATATATTTAAAACTGTCTGTAAATCTTATGACTTTTAAAATTCATTTTAAAAAACAAGTGCTACAAAAAGTGTTCGGCCAGGTGATGGGTTGGGCTGGTCGCTTGCTTATATTCATGGCAGGAGTGGGGGAATTTCTGCCCGTAGTGAAAATCAAAAGTTGGCACTCATGAACCCACAGTTTGATTTCCTAATAACTTCTGTCAGCACAATACATGTTTTTATTTGTGTTTAAGCAGTTTGATAAGCATACAACATCTTTGGAACTATACGCTGTGTTAAAACACAAAGGAAGGGGCACATAAATCACAGGGTATTTGTGTGGTCTGACATAATAATAAACACATTTGAAGGAAAACGAATGAATTTAAGTTTAAGAAGCACGTTTCAGTTTGAAAATGTCTTTTTTGTTTTTCTCTATGAAAGTGTAAGCTGCACACTTGGAAACCAGGAGTGTGCACAGCATGTAGGAAGCCTTCTTTGAACATGGATGTCCAGGGGTGTTGCCAGGGACATCATTTCACCAAAATGCCAGGGGTAGTGGAAGTGACATCACATGACCCTTGACTTTTGACGACATCACAGGAAGTGATGTCATTTGACCCCACCACGAAATGCCATCATGGGAAACGATGGAACATGACCTTTCACCCCTTGACAAAACAGGAAGTGCCATCACATAGCATTGTCCTAAGTACACTATGAAAGATAAGGTTATGATATCACAGTAATGTAATGTACATTTTATACAAGAATGGATCACCATATGTATCATTAATATTAGTGTGTAGAGGCCCATATTACCAAATGACTGTGAATGCAAGCAGATGTCCAAGGCCAAACTAGGATGTGTTATTATATAGTACTTACCTTAAAATAGACCAAATACACATACAATATCAACCAACCAGTGTCATTTATCGACCTCAGAAGATTGAAAGGCTGAGTTGGCCTTGCTGGGATTTGAACCTGCAACCTGCTGATCACACACACACATGTTCAACCCACTGAGCTATCTTACCAGTGAATGTTATCAAAGTCAGAAAGTACATTACACTCTGTAGTGGATACCATTAAACTGGTAGCTGAGATTTAACAGCAGGACAGTTCATCTGCAGGTCTAGTGCAAAGTTGGCCACATGTCAAGCCTGCATGGATCTACTTTTCAGGCTTCAGAGGTTGGCAAAATACACACCATTGGGAGGGTCCATAACTGTGTATTATAGAATTTAGAGTAGCGCAGAGATATCCTGGCTTTTGCTGGTAAAATAAGCCACGTGTGGGCGAGTGCATTGCACTTAATATTTCAAAGATCACATGTGACCCTTCAAATTTTGCCCATCGTGCCATCTAATACTTGAAAGGCACGCTTTACAGCATTCAAGGCACTAGAGTATACTATGGGCCTCATTACACGGTAGGCAGTAAACCATGGCGCTATAAGCGCCATGGTTCATGCCGGTAAAATACCGGCACCGCCTTGGTGGAAAGGGGAATTATCGCCCTATTCCAAGGTTGGCGGGGCGGTAATTCCCCCTTCCACCATTGCCCTTCCCCATTCCCATTTTTGCCCCATAGGGCTCTATGGGAATGGGGAAGGCGCTAATTACGGTACCGCAAATTGCGGTACCGTAATTAGCTCCACTGGCCCCTTTGCGGGTTGGTTTTTAATGCCTGCAAAAAGCAGGCGTTAAATTCCCCAACCCGCAAAGGGACCTCGTAGTAAAGCGGTAAGGATTTACCGGTACCGGTAAAATACCGGTACCGGTAAACCCTTACCGCCTACCGTGTAATGAGGCCCTATGTGTCGATGACAGCGCTAAAGGCACGTGTGCAACCCTCCAATGCTCACTGACTTTTCCAAGCATCCACTAACACTGCACAATGAACTCAACCTAAACCCGCAATCAAGTGTGCCCATCGCACAAGCACAACTTCCTTGCATGCACTGCCAAGATTAATCCTATTAGTACACTGACTTGGGCACAAGCTCTCTATACCCATTATTCAAGCATAAAACAGGGGTAACAATTTTAAGGGCAAAGCTACTAGCCAGCCATTAAAAGTAACTCGCCACATCAATTCCACACATGCACATGGCACAGTTGCCAAGAGTCAATTATCAGTAGCCAATAACCAATGCAGAGTGCACATTTTGCACCCTGACAAAGAGAAACATTCAATTTGTTGTGTGCACTAAATGAGTTAGTCAATATTTTTCTGTTGTTATCACGACATTAAAAATATAATTCAAATACCTTTTCTAGGAGGATAGGGCCATGGAACAATTCATATTTTGGTGTTGACCAATTAACAACCTCCAATACAATTGTATAAAGAGTCACAGTACATTCCTAATTTTTCTAAAAGGCCAAGAAAGTCCTATTATGGCTGTTAAGCAAAACCAGGAAACGTGGGGAAGTAATTTGCCCAGGATCACACAAATTGCACAAGTGAGCAAGCTAGGATTTCAACTCTGGTTTCTTGGCTCCATCCATTGCATCTCAACCACTGGGCCATATCATGCTATGCAATATTTAGTTTTACACCAACAGGTAATGCTCTCTGCACAGCCTACACCAGTATAGTCTGTGTTCAATCTGACTTGCACAGGGCTTCGTTTCAGTCTAGATAGGTTTTTGCTTCATAAATTCCATACATATGTTAAAACAGCTTGGCAAGAAGTAATATTCACTCTTAAATGGAACAAGATCAACCAATAGTTTGAATATCTGAAATAAAATGTGAAGCAAGGCTGTAAACTGCACAAGTTCAAAATGAGCCATACTGTGCGGAAAGTTGCAACTTGTAATGCGATACGAGGGACAGGAAAACGATGGCTATGTCACAAGTGGCCTCCACTGTATTGCAATATACAAGAGCATGTCCACAAGTTGACAAACTCGCTCAGAGAATTCTTTCAGAACAAGTGGTCACCACAATGAACATGTTTGCAAAGAACCTGCGTCCCGTTTCCTGCTGTCGCCGTAATGAAATAATTGAAAACATCCACAGTACGTTAGCTCACAGGCCAATCCCTGACATTCTGTGCCCGTAAAGACAGAGAAATATGCGGATTTCAAGTCAGACTCCATATTTAAACTGCAAACTCGCTTCCCTCCCACGGACCATATATCCGTCTGCGACATCAATTGAAATGCCTCTGTGTAGGCCCAAGAGAAATGTGAGCATGCACGCCACGTTATAGTAAGTCCCTTTCTCTGTGGCTGGCTGCGGAGCTCGACGGAGCTCATGCTACACCCCCCACCCCCAACGTTACGCCACTGCCTGCACCCTGCTAATCTGGGTCGGCCGGCGCCACTTCCAGCCCACAGTGAAGCTCCTCCATCCAGCGCTGATTCTCGGGAGGAGTTGTAGCTTTTGAAAAAAAAAGACTTAAAAAAAAATAATACAGCAGTCGCATGCCAACCACAGAGGTCGCAGCCACGGACCCAGAGGTCGCATTTACGACCTCTGGCGACCCCCAAATTACATCCCTGGATCAACATGCCTCTATTACCATTTACAAAATTATATGACATGTTTAATGAAAAGATTGTGATGCAAACTGACTCAGTCAACTTTGTAACTATTGAGTTAGAAATAAAGATTTTCAATCGGTCGGGATTGGACCTCGGTTCCCTATTTCCTATACCGTCACCTATATTCCAGGCTGTTGCAGCTCTATATATAAGGCCCAATCTGACCTTACACGACGAAGAGGTTCTAACCCAAGAGAAGGAGTGACAGATACCAAGGGAGGTTGGTGTGCAGACGATCGCAGAGTCATGCCCAGTGGCAGACCTAGTTACTGGCTCTGCAGAAAGCCCTCAGCCGCTTTTGTGGATTTTTGATAACATCCATGGAGGGTGAAAAATTGTAAAAGAGCAAAAGAAATCTAAGAATGTAAAGGGGGCGGGCAGATCTCATGCGTCTGGCTCTAGAAAATTCCTTCAAATTTTGCCTGCACCACCACCAGAGAAGTCACTGGTACATCTTTGGAACAATCTGACAAAAAGACGGAAAAGGAAACAAACCTCTAAAAGGGGACGGACTATCAATGTGGATGATCTTTCGTCTGAAGATGATTTGGCTGAAGTCAGAGAAACATCATGTACCCTGGTTGATAAGGACATGTTGAATTTGACCACATACTCGGGAGACTTTAACCATGAGGTTCGGCCTGGTAATCCCTTGTCTCCCTATGTCTCCCTATGTCTCATAGAGAGGTCCCTTGATCCTTGATATTCAACTACCAGTGCCCCCCAAATTTGGCTAAGGAGGCTTAGTGTTAGGGCCAGTTCAGGGAGTCTTAAAACCCACCCTTACTACTTTAGTGGAGAGGAGATTAAGATCATCTAAAGTACAAGTTGCAGCCTTATTAGGGGCAAATAGAGATGATGGTCCTCTAGTGGAGCCCCTGGAGAGTGGCTGCCTTCTGCTTGAACGCTTGTCAAATAACCATGGTCCCACGGTATTGAATTAAATGTCATGAGACGGTTCCAGCAGATTTCAAAATTGTGTTTTATCGACATTGACCAGGTTGAGTTTGTGAATGATACTGAGCTAGATAGAGTATTTTTGAATATCCCTTCTAGATTGATAAGACAAGTAATTATGGAAATGGGGCTACAGACTTGACAACTCAAATCAGATTGACCCGTTAAGGGTGACCTGTTACAGGGAGGACCCGGAGCACAGGCATGTTGAGCTCCTCTGTTTAAATGAGGCAACAAAACAAAAGTAGAAGAGGATTGGTCTTGGCTTTCTGAGGCATTGCTGGCTAAGACTGATAACAAATAACTCTGGGTGGGTCAAGGGAACTTGAAGATCCAAATCGGAAGCTGAACCACTAGAGGTTTGTAAACATCTCCTGCAAGAGCAGGGTAACGCCTTAGGCTTTTTTGGATGTTTTTTGCCTACAAGAAACATGGTTACTATCTGTTCAAATTGTGGATAGGTACTCATTGCTCCAGGTTGATGCTAACAGGGGAACAGCTGGTAGACCATCCTCCGGCCTTATTACAACTTGTAGGACCGGTATGGGCTTATCCCTGACCCCTTTGTTATCCCCAAATATGTCTTTCCAATTGACTAAATTATCAAGGTCTGCTGGGAGGGCTAAGGAGGTGGTGCGTTGGGACTACTGAATCTGTATTGGAATCCACAAGCGATAACCACAGAAACATTTATAACAAGTGTATTGGCCCTGCTCGATGTCTGTGCACTGGACTCACAAATTTCAGGTGTGATTATCATGGGTGATATGAATATATCGTATTTCAAAAAATCCAGTGGCAATAACCATGACAAGAGCAAAGGTGTGGATGGAGTTAATGAAAAACAGAGGCTTTTTAATGGTCAGTGGCACACTCCCAGGGGAAATTCCACAATGCCCGACTTGGCCAAGGGGGCTCTCCTCATTCATGCTGGACTGCGTGTTTGTCTCCCAGGAGCTATACTGGTGGATTGAGGACCTAGCGGTTCTTGCACAGACAAAAAGTGACCATCATTTGGTCACTAAAAGCGGGTCCTCTCCGATATCACCTCTGACAAGACTCATATAGAGAAAATGTAATAGTGGACTCAGGAAGGAAACGCTTTAAGTGGTCTAGCTTTTCTCTTGATGCTTTTAACACGATGCTATGAAAAAACAATGAGCATGCTATTTCAGCATGGGTCCTCTTTCTTTCTAGGAGCTTGTTGGCGGAGGACTAAGTACACAGAGAAACAAGGGGGAAATACCAACAAGCTTCCTTTCGATATCCTCACCAGAGGTTACAAAACTGGATCTCAAAACATGTCCTTGTATTCCTAAACCATCAGTCTTTTAGCAAATATAAAGAGATGGAGGGCTCACTTTTAACAAAAATATCTCGTATATTTATTATATTTTGTAATAAAACCGACCATTCGGTCACATTTGCAAATCTCATCAAACATAAAACATAAAAAGAGACAATTAATCAATAGTTTGGATCTTTGTGTTCATTCACATGATACGTTATAACAGAAAGTGATGTTAGTAGCACGTGGGTGACTTTGAATTAGCCTATTAATATTTGCGCTAAACAATCCCCATTTTCCTTGTGTCGACGTAAGCAAATTCGTTTCCAGCCTTAATGTTTTAATTCCACAACGACTTGTCCATGTTCTTCTATTGGTTAGCCGTGTATGTAAGGCTTTCTTCAGGACACAGTTCAAAACCTCGTGTTAGAGGGTACTGAATGTCACAAGGTCAATTGTGTATTGTCTCAAGGTATCTATAAAAAACAGAGATATCTATATCAAATATAGGACAAACAAACAAGCCTTTCATTATTTTCAGTATTTTTTCATACATGAAGCAATGATAGAGAACCTATGTTAAACCTCTCTATCTAGTGGGGTGGGTATCATACAGTGGAGTCAATCCAGTTATGCTATACAATTCATATAACAGAGATGGATAGCTAACTCTCCATTTATCAACAGAGTGGATCTGTTTATTAGTGTAGACATATCTTTCTTTGGTCATATTCACAACGAGCAACACAGTTGCCTATTTTTTCAAATGGAATTAAAACATTAAGGCTGGAAACGAATTTGCTTACGTCGACACAAGGAAAATGGGGATTGTTTAGCGCAAATATTAATAGGCTAATTCAAAGTCACCCATGTGCTACTAACATCACTTTCTGTTATAACGTATCATGTGAATGAACACAAAGATCCAAACTATTGATTAATTGTCTCTTTTTATGTTTTATGTTTGATGAGATTTGCAAATGTGACCGAATGGTCGGTTTTATTACAAAATATAATAAATATATGAGATATGAGCCCTCCATCTCTTTATATTTGCTAGAAGACTGATGCTTTAGGAATACAAGGACATGTTTTGAGATCCAGTTTTGTAACCTCTAGTGAGGATATCGAAAAGTAGCTTGTTGGTATTTCCCCCTTGTTTCTCTTTTAACACTATGCTACTAGAGAACGACCACCAGATATCTGATTATCCCATCATCCTCAATCAGTTTGTGCCAAAAGGCCATCCTACATCCTGACCTGTGGCAACATAGGCATCTCTTCGACCTCAAAGTCCAAGCTAGGAAAAGGCGACTAGGGGAGCAATCCAGAAAGTTGTGCAGTCCCACAGGGAGGGAACCTATACTGAAATCAAACATCTAAAGTAAGAATCAAAAAACTGGATGAAAAGTCACAAGTGCATTATGATGCAAAAGGGCGTGGAATTAATGCTGAGAATACTTACAGGCTAACCCAATATCAGAAGAGTCAGGGGTAACACACTTTGAAATGCTATTCTTCCCTGTGGGGGGGCTGTTTGCAGACTGGGGAAGCCCTTCTGAGTGATCAATGGGATCTGATTTTTGACCATAAGGACATTAAATCTATCATATTTAAGTCAAGTAGATCTAGAGCCCTGTGCCAGATGGGCTTTCAAATATGATGCTAAATGCTTGACAGTGGGATAGGCAAATGTATTGTTTACTATGTTTATGTCCATTATAAAAACCCATAGAGTCCCAAATGCATGGAAAAAAGCTGTCACTGTACCCATTTTTAAGAAGGGAATTCAAACCGACCTTGAAAATTATCAGCCCATTGCCTTGCTCGTTGTTTCACGAAAAAAGTTTGAAAAGTTGGTGCTAAGGCAGCAATTACATTGGGTAAATGAAGCAAACGTGTTGGAACGTTAGCAATCAGGATTCACCCTGGTTAAAGAAAAAGGTCTTTGCTCGGTTTAACCAGTCTTTCTGGCCTTTATAGACTTTAAGCACACCTTTGATTTGGTTGACTGAGCTAGACTTTGGGCCAAACTGGAGACTTGGGGATGCCCCTCCCTTTTGTTGGATATTATAAAAGATTTACACATGGGAACTTCTACCCAGGTGTGACTAAATCATCGGGCCAACTCTCGATACCCATTACAACAACGAAGGGCTTAAAACAGGGCTGCATTTTGTCCCCAGCTCAGTTGAATGTCTACATTGCTGATATTGGGTCGTATTTGTCAAAAGCATGTGCATTTCCCCCTAGACTTGGGCGGGTTCCAATTCAATGGATTTTGTATGTGGATGATTTTGTCCTTCTGAACCAAACTCCAGTGGGCCTACAAACTCAACTGGTCAAGCTAGTTTTGCCTTTACAATGGTTTTAGGATAAACACAAAAAAATCGAATGTGCTGATGTTTAAACCGCAGCTAGGGAAGAAGTTGGCAATCCCTTTGATGAGAATATACAATCTTCCCTTACAACAGGTTTCGGAATACAGATATTTGAGTATCTTAGTCAATGATACTCAGATCGAAACACAATATTGTAATAATCTAAAAACCAAGATAATAACAGCAGCCTCCAAGGGGCCTATCTTGCATACTATATATGGGAGGTTTTCTTATGAGCCATTAGTGACCTTCTATAAACAAAAGGTTGTCCGGATTTTATCATACGGAGTGGAAGCCATTCTATTTTCAGAGAAAATGGATTTGAAAAAATGGCTTATTTTGGAAAAGGGTCAAAGGGTCTTAGGGGTACCAAAGGGAACGATTCTACGCTATGAGCAGGGTCTTCTTTCTTTATCAGCAATTATAAAGTGGACATTTTTAAATGTCCTAAGAAAAATAATACTAGGTCAGGCTAAATCTATCCTCTCAGCTTTGCGCCCATTATTAAAAGATGCCCAATTTGGCGCTATGACTGAATGGAGGATGGGTTGCCTGGCCTGGTTACAGGCAGGGACGTCATTTGGGGGTCACCAGAGGTCGCAACTGTGACCTCTGGGACCATGGCTGCGATCTCTGTGGTTAGCTTACGACCACTGTATTATTTTTTTTAAAGTCTTTTTTTCGGAAGCTACAACTCCTCCCGAGAATCAGCGCTGGATGGAGGAGCTTCACTGTGGGCTGGAAGTGGCGCCGGCCAACCCAGATTAGCAGGATGCAGGCAGTGGCGTAACGTTGAGGGTGGGGGGTGTAGCATGAGCTCCGTCGAGCTCCGCAGACAGCCACAGAGAAAGGGACTTACTATAACGTGGCGTGCATGCTCACGTTTCTCTTGGGCTTACACAGAGCCATTTCAATTGATGTCGCAGACGGATATATGGTCCGTGGGAGGGAAGCGAGTTTGCAGTTTCAATATGGAGTCTGACTTGAAATCGGCATATTTCTCTGTCTTTACGGCCACAGCATGTCAGGGATTGGCCTGTGAGCTAACGTACTGTGGATGTTTTCAATTATTTCATTACGGCGACAGCAGGAAACGGGACGCAGGTTCTTTGCAAACATGTTCATTGTGGTGACCTCTTGTTCTGAAAGAATTCTCTGACCGAGTTTGTCAACTTGTGGACATGCTCTTGTATATTGCAATACAGTGGAGGCCACTTGTGACCCATCGTTTTCCTGTCCCTCGTATCGCATTACAAGTTGCAACTTTCCGCACAGTATGGCTCATTTTGAAATCGTGCAGTTTACAGCCTTGCTTCACATTTTTTTTTTCAGATATTCAAACTATTGGTTGATCTTGTTCCATTTAAGAGAGAATATTACTTCTTGCCAAGCTGTTTTAACATATGTATGGAATTTATAAAGCACAAACCTAGCTAGACTGCAACGGAACCCTGTGCATTTGCAAGTCAGATTGAACACAGACTATACTGGTGTAGGCTGTGCAGAGAGCATTACCTGTTGGTGTAAAACTAAATATTGTGTAGCACGATATGGCCCAGTGGTTGAGATGCAATGGATGGAGCCAAGAAACCAGGTTTGAAATCCCAGCTTGCTCACTTGGGCAATTTGTGTGATCCTGTCAAATTACTTCCCCGCATTTCCTGGTTTTGCTTAACAGCCATAATAGGACTTAATTGGCCTTTTAGAAAAATTAGGAATGTACTATGACTCTTTATACAATTGTATTGGATGTTGTTAATTAGTCAACACCAAAATGTGAATTGTTCCATGGCCCTATCCTCCTAGAAAAGGAAATTGAATTATATTTTTAATGTCATGATAAAAACAGAAAAATATCGACTAGTGCACACAACATATTGAATGTTTCTCTTTGTCAGGGTGCAAAATGTGCACTCTGCATTGGTTATTGGCTACTGATAATTGACTCTTGGCAAATGTGCCATGTCATGTGTGGAATTGAGGTGGTGAGTGACTTTTAATGGCTGGCTAGTGGCTTTGCCCTTAAAATTGTTACCCCTGTCTTTATGCTTGAATAATGGGCATAGAGAGCTTGTGCCCAAGTCAGTGTACTAGTAGGATTAATCTTGGCAGTGCATGCAAGGAAGTTGTGCTTGTGCGATGGGCACACTTGATTGCAGCTTGAGGTTGTGTTCATCGTGCAGTGTTAGTGGATGCTTGGAAAAGTCAGTCAGCATTGGAGGGTTGCACACGTGCCTTAAGCGCTGTCATCGACCCATCAAGTGTCAGATGGCACGATGGGCAAAAGGTGAAGGGTCACATGTGATCTTTGAAACATAAGGTGAAATGCACTCGCCCACACACGGCTTATTTTAGCACCAAAAGCCAGGATAGCTCTGTGCTACTCTAAGTTCTCTAATACACAGTTCTGGACCCTCCCAATGGTGTGTATTTTGCCAACCTTTGAAGCGTGAAAAGTAGATCCACGCAGGCTTGACATGTGAACTGTCCTGCTGTTAAATCTCAGCTCCCAGTTTAATGGTATACACTACAGAGTGTAATATGCTTTCTGACTTTGATAACATTCACTGGTTAGATAGTTCAGTGGGTTGAACATGTGTGTGTTATCAGCAGGTTGCAGGTTCAAATCCCAGCAAGGCCAACTCAGCCTTTCAACCTTCTGAGGTCGATAAATGACACTGGTTAGTTGATATTGTATGTATATTTGCTCTATCTTAAGGTAAGTACTATATAATAACACATCCTAGTTTGGCCTTGGACATCTGCTTGCATTCACAGTCATTTGGTAATATGGGCCTCTACACACTAATATTAATGATACATATGGTGATCCATTCTTGTATAAAATGTACATCACATTACTGTGATATCGTAACCATATCTTTCGTAGTGTACTTAGGGCAATGCTATGTGATGCCACTTCCTGTTTTGTCAAGGGGTGAAAGGTCATGTTGCATTGTTTCCCGTGATGGCACTTCGTGGTGGGGTCAAATGACATCACTTCCTGTGATGTTGTCAAAGGTCAAGGGTCGTGTGATGTCACTTCCGCTACCCCTGGCATTTTGGTGAAATGACGTCCCTGGCAACACCCCTGGCCATCCCTGTTAAAAGAAGGCTTCCTACATGCTGTGCACACTCCTGGTTTCCAAGTGTGCAGCTTACACTTTCATAGAGAAAAACAAAAAAGACATTTTCAAACTGAAACGTGCTTCTTAAACTTAAATTCATTTGTTTTCCTTCAGATGTGTTTATTATTATGTCGGACCACACAAATACCCTGTGATTTATGTGCCCCTTCCTTTGTGTTTTAACACAGCATATAGTTCCAAAGATGTTGTATGCTTATCAAACTGCTTAATCACAAATAAAAACATATATTGTGCTATAAAAACATATATTGTGCTGACAGAAGTTATTAGGAAATCAAACTGTGGGTTCATGAGTGCCAACTTTTGATTTTCACTACGGGCAGAAATTCCCCCACTCCTGCCATGAATATAAGCAAGCAACCAGCCCAACCCATCACCTGGCCGAACACTTTTTGTAGCACTTGTTTTTTAAAATTAATTTTAAAAGTCATAAGATTTACAGACAGTTTTAAATATATAACATCTCAGCAACAGTTACTCAACCTGCTGAGCTATCACTGCATTACCAACAGTGCAGTTCATGAACATGACTTCAAAGTCGACAGCATTTCATCTCCAGGCACAATGACCCAGAGCATAGATTCATTGAAGATGTACCAGTGGTGATTCGTCCATAAAGGGCTAGGGGGCACCGACCGATGGGCACCCAAGGACGTCATTTAGGGGTCGCCAGGAGTCGCAACTGCGACCCCTGAGTCTCCCTTGCTACACCTACAAAAAAAACGAAAAATAAAACGTTTTTTTTTAAATCAAACTCAGCACCATGTGGCTCTTTGCTTCTGGAGCGGAGTGTACTTAGGAACAATGTTATGTGACACCACTTCCTGTTTTGCCAAGGGGTGAAAGGTCATGTTCCATCGCTTCCTGTGATATCACTTTGGCGTGGGGTCAAATGGCATCACTTCCTGTGATGTCATCAGAGGTCAAGGGTCGTATGATGTCACTTCCGCTACCTCTGGCATTTTGGTGAAATGACGTCCCTGGTTACAGGAGGCAGGCACTAGTGTGGAAACCTTATTGCTGAAACAGGACAATGAAAAAAAGATGATACAGAAATTTGATTGGTGTCTTACGATTGCAGAGTGTCATAGACACAAGACTTTTAAAAACTATGAATTTGAAGAAATGAAAGCATATAATTGTCTCTCGAAGTATTTACGTTGATTCCCTTGCTCTGCAAAACACAGAGGGTTTTTAAGATTACGTCAATCTCTGGAGCACTCGTGACGCTATGACCTCAAGACTGAAACTGTAGTGCCCTGCCAAAGCGTGTCAGCTTTGTGGTGAAGAAATTGAGACTCTGAGACATTTAATCATGTCATGTTTAGAATTGAAGGTATTGAGAAATCTGCTTGAAAAAACATTTGAACTACTTCAGAGAAATTTCAGAGGTCAGAGCTTTGGCGCTAATTTTTAGTGGGGAGTATATCTCACTGGTTTTAGACACAGTATTATTTGGAATATATAGGTCTAAAATGAAAACTGATGTGATGAGAAATTGTTTAAAGTGCTTAGTTTTAAATTGTCAGCTCGATAAATGTGTTGGATTATATTTGCTATTGTAAAATTATGAGTTTTTATAATATTGAAAGGTTGTATATCAACCATAACAATAAAAAAAACATGAAAAAAAAAACGGGAGCAGCCATTTTGTGAATGTATGTATCGTTTTGGATTGGATAGATGGGTGCCATATTGGAAATGAGCTCAAAGTGATATAACTGAACATGAGAAAAGGGATTGTAAAAGCTCAGAGTAATAATTAATAATATAAACAAATATAAATGAAATATAAATACCCAAAAATTGTATACATGCAATGAATGAAATGGTACATGAAACGTGTAGAGACACTAACATTCAAAAATGAAAAAGCCTGCATCACTATAGATACAGTGAGGTGTTTGTATTGAACTATTAATGAAAGAAAATATTGTGCAGTAATATGTTTAAACATAGGCATGTTTGTTTTTAATGATGTGAAGACCACTCGAAGTCCTACATAAAAAGTGAACAAATCAATTCAAGAAAGTGGGTTATTCTATGATTCAGGCTAATGGTTACCTTGAAAGAATTCACAAGAACGGTAGCTAAGAAGACCTTTTGTGGGGGGGGAGGTGGGGGTTACAGATGCAGATGCCCCCATCTCAGCTGCAATCACTAGGCCATTGAAACCTATTCAGCAAACTTGTCACAGAAGAATGGCCACTTCAGTTGTCCATTTGAGATGTGTACAGCTAACAGTATTTGCAAGGATAGCAGGACCTGCCTGCAAAAGTGTGTCCCTTAGACAGGCCTACTGCTAACAAGACAGGCCCCAGGCAGGCCTTCAGCGTGTCGGGTGTTTTCACAATTCCCCGATGTGCCAATCTGCTCTGTCTAGGATTCAGGTCCAAGCTTTTGCTGGCTGCTCGAATTACATAATTCCATCAGGATTCTTCAGTCAGGTGCAGAGGGTGGACAGCCACGTGACTGCAGATGTCTTCTCTGCGCCCTTGTTTGTGCTCTTCTCCTGTCTGTAAAGCCCCCCCCACCCCTGCCGCCCCCCCCCCCACCTGTTAGCCTCCTTTTTGTCATATTTATTTTCTTCTTCCAGTGGAGTTGCTTTGAAATGGGAAAGGCGCGCACTTTGCTCCCTGCCGCAGGACGTTTTGTCCAAGATGGCGTCTAATGGAAGCTCTCAGATTGCAGGCGTCCCTGGGGGCCTAGAAGGCGTCTTACGTTTCTTGAGGAGTGCAGTCTGGAGCGAGAAAGAGAAAGCCTCATCACTTCTCCCCCAATCACTGAACATGCATTCACGAAACCCAAGCCCAGATGACTGCTTTTAAATAGACGCATCAATGTTTTAGTGCCGCTCCCTCCCAGGGCACATGGCAGGCCGGGTATTTTATTTCTGCTGGAGGTTAATAATCCATTTTGCTATTAAAGTCGCCCGTCTGCCTCCACGCCCGCATCTAAAAGGCTTTATTGACTTGCTCGCTGTATGCACAGCAGTCAGCTTTCAAACAGCATTACATCACTGCCGCAAAGAGAACCCCCATTTGCTTACATGCTAGGGGGGTCAGTGCTCACAGCTGCTGCCCTTTCTTGAGTAAATGGGGCTTGTCCCTCTCTGAAGCCTGTGCATAGCTATACAAATGGATGTGTACGTCAATTTGTTTCCAGTCACATAGTTGCCGTAGGAATGCGCGAGATTAAAAAAACACACCACAATACACGGGCTCTTGCAGTGCATATAAGAGCAGAGGGCAGGGTCTTGGCGGACTCTGCGAATTGCCGAGCTGCATGCTGCCACAATGACTACATTATCTAGGCACCCATCCTCATGTATTACCAACAATACATAAAGCAGGCACTTGACCATCAGTAATGCCCAGGTGGTCTAGGTCCTCCACTTATCCAGTCACAAATGCTTTTTACTGGATCCAGTTGTGCAACTGGTACATGTATTTGGCTATTACCTATGTAATACCTCCCACCTTCCTCATCACAATCCTTGCGAATGAGCAGTGTACACTCCTGACACCTTATTAACAACATAGATGAGAGACAACTACCTTGTGCGTTTATCTAGTTCCTCGTGACATGTTCCTCACTGTTACCTCACTTTCTGCATAAACAGAAAGTAGTCAACCCCCCCTTGGTTTTAAGCCTGTGTTTCCACAATTCATTGTGAAACTTTACCATCTGGAGGGTTGTGAATTAGATGTTCCTCCTGCGGCGGAAGGCTGTTTGTCGGGCAAGCAACCTCTCTGCCCAAACTTCAGTGTCATCTAAGGATGCTACCCCTCAAGATCCTGCTGACCAAAAGATAGGAGTCTCAATGAAGATGGCTATGACTCCCACCCGCAGTATGGAAGCCAACATTGTCAAAGGTGAGGGATCATAGGAGTTGTAGTTCAAAACATCTGGAAAGCCACAGGATGCAGACCCCAGCTCTATGTTATCATTCAGGAAGAAGGTAGCTACCCCTCCTTTCGATGATAGGGGATCAAATGAGAGTCCTCTCGGACATCACCTTTGATGGGTTGTGTTCTGTAAAGGATGCTTCCTGGTCCGCATTAGCAGCCAACTTCTTATACGTAAGCCATGGAAGGCGGAGGCTTCACAGAAAGCATTGCTGCCCCATTTACCCTATGGTAGCAGTTATTTTGGCCCTCGATGGAGGAGTTCATGAAAAAGTCAGCAGAAGACTGAAGGTATTCACTATCCAGCCCTCAAAAAAGCTGCCATTCAAAATTCCCAAAGGGAGATTCGACACCTGGGGTCCATAATAGGTGCCCCTTTCGAGGTAGGGCTCGTATCCAGAGTGGACCTCTACATGACCAAAACCTGACCTCATCCCCAGCCCTCCACATCACAGTCTCAACAACCAAATCATGTCATCTCCATTCAGACCTTTCAATAGAGGGCCGTCCTCATATTCTTTTGGACCAATGGACTCAGTCAATACAAGGTCATGTGGCCCTGCAGGTTCTGAAGCACAGGTTCATACAGGCCGGTCACAGAAGAAATCTTTTAAAATGGGAGGCAGGGAACGAGGAATTCCAAACTCTGCTCCAGAAGTCAGCCACTGCCCTGCACCCCAGTCGGAACAGAATCAGGGTATCGACTCGATCCTATTTGTTGTGCAGAAAGCATCAGGGAAAATACAGAACAGTGAAGGAACCTAAAGGCCATGAAATAGATTGTCACTTATGTGAAATTGAAAATGATGACTGTGAAAACACTCATTCTGCTCAAGCACGCAGGGGACTATCTTGCCACCTTAGATCTGCAGGATGCTTACCTAGATGTGCCAATCCACATACAATCACAAAGATTCTTGCACTTCATTTGAAACGATCAGCACTTCCAATTCAGGTTGCTCCCACCTGGTTTAGCCTCGGCTCCAGGGACCTTTACCAGCATATTGCCTCCATTGGTGGGGGTTCAACACGCACAAGGCATCCAAGTGTTTCCATACTTGGATGACTGGTGAATTTCTGTCTGTCCCTTCTCTGTTCGTGTATTTGTTTATTTCCATTTATAAAGTGTTTTCACCAAAGCGCTATTAAACAAATGTACATTAACTATAACATAGTGAACAAAAAAATGGCATTAAGTCAGGTAGTAATGAAAGACATAGGGCCTCATTGCGAGGTTGGCGTTAGCCCACTGGTGCGACCAGCAGGTTGCCGCCGACCTCGTAACACCGTTCCCGGCACCTAGCTTCCCGGTGCCACAGGGACATTACAAGTAACGGCAGACCAGGAAGCTACGTGTCAGAAAATGTTAGTCCCCATTCCCATGGAGTTCCACAGGTGCCAGTGTTTCCTTGATGAGTCTGCCTACCGCAGTCGCTGTGCACGCCAGGATCATACCTGTCAGGAACAGACTCGGAGTGTGGCGGTCTGGAAACACGGGTGCCGGTAAAATTACCGGCACCTTTGTTTCCAGACTGCCACACTCATATTGAGGCCTGTAGTCTGCAGGTGTAGGTATAAATATTCAATTTTTTCAGGTCTTGGATACCTATAGTTCAAGTACATATAGTGAGAAGAAGATCCACCGGCCCCCACCACCCAGGTATCGCTTCAACTGATTATGCTAGAAACCTTCACTCATAAGCATACATTCCACACTCACTCTGACATCACAGCTATCAGCAGGGTGATACACACACAAAGGGAAGGGAAGGAAATAGGAAATACAAGACACCACACATTGCATTAACATTTGGGAAGGAGAGCGCAGATCAGTTTTAAGAGAAGAACGTAAGAGGGGAGAGTAGGAGCAGAGCATGTAGAGAAAAGGGGAGCATCCCAAAATTGAGCAGCCAGAACTAAGTGTGTGAGTAGAAACGGACACCAAAGGGGAAAGACAAGAGGAGCAGGATCGCAAATGCACTTAAAAAGAATTCCTAAGAAAAGGAACTCGGTCCAACATTAGGTACACCCATATACTTCCACTCGGGTTCAAGAGCAAAAGGATATTTTGCCCCATGTTTTTATGGGTGAGGAGCGTCATGCCCAGTAGTTATATCACCATCTATTTTATCATAAAAGGGCGAGTTCCATCTATTAAGATCATGGAAGTTAATTTAGGAGTCCACCCTGTCGTTTAGTAACTTTTGGTATATCTAAGCAAGGGCGAAACCATTGGTGGGGACCATAAGTTAATGGATAATATCCACAGGATACCAAGACAGGCACATTCTGGTTACTAAACAAATCCAGCATCGGTTGACCCCCAGGATGGTGACTTCATGGACAGAGTTCAAAGGAGCATTTCTTCACAACATCTATAATAGCATCACAAGCACTTGCGTCTACACTCATCATACACTATAAGCTCCATTGCACATCTTGGAGCTACGGTTCTCTTGACTGTTTCATCTTGAATGACTATGATGTATTAAACTTTCAGTGGTATGCAGTTTTCTTCGGTTCGTATCTAGTACTGCAGCAAGACCTTTGGCCTTGGTACATCCTCATTTCATGAGGACCGTGACAAGGATGGCCGAACAGGCAGCGCTCTGATTACTTACTAGTAATCCCTATTATTCTGAATCCTAGGCTTCCTTGTCACAGTCCTGCATTCCCTCCCCCCCTGCATTTGCAAGTTTGATTTAGGACTACAGAATTAGGGGGTGGTGGTGGGAGTATAACGTCTTAATATTTATGCATGAAGTGAGGAAACAGCGAGAAAGAACAAATGAACATGGACTAAACAAACACACATGTTAGTAGTCCCTCTACTATGTTGTTAATAAGGTGGCTCAGGTGCCTGTGTCTAAAGCAGATGCTCCTCATTTAGTGAGCATTGTAATGAAGAAGACTAGGACTCAGAGGAATGAGGAATACTGGTAAGTAATCGCAGCCTTAGTGTGATGAATCCAGCAATGTCAACACTCCCTCTCCGGGGAAACTCTCTTACTATATGACCAGGGAAGGGCAGCCGCTACCTGATCCCAACCCTGGGGGTGGCTGCCCGAGGGAGGACCATATGGGGGGAGAGGACCCTCATGGGAGGGAAGGAGACTCGGAAAGAACATGGTATCCCTTTTCTACTCGGGGTATGACAACCCCCTAAGTTCACAAACTGTTATGGCCTAGTGTGATGTTGAACCAGTTCAAGCCCCCCATACTGACAGCAGAACTCCTTTTGACAACTCGTGCCAAAACATTGAGACGAGAAAGAACCGGGGAGCAATGCAGTGCGCTAAAGTCCTAGAACTGGAGGTGCGCTCTAGTGGTTGGCAGAGGGGTAGACAGGGTAGAGCCTGTGCAGTCTAGGCCCACCCAAAATCTGTAAATGCCCACTCAGCAGCACTGCATGGGCATTTACAGATGTTAATTTCACTGCGCTGGGCCCAACTACATTAGCTACAGGCCCCATATGTTAGACAATCCTGGCTGTACCTCTGGTGGTTCGAAACAGCCAATTGGTGCTGGGACATTTAAATTCCCTCCAACTCAAGAAAGATGGAGTTGTACTTTCCCTGACACCAGTCGGAAGACAAGAAGCAGACTAGCTGCAGCTGAAAGCAGAAGTGCTTTTACTGGAACTGTCTTGTGAGATACAAATAGAGAGAGTTTGCTGCATGCAGACCGACAGCATGGAAGGCTGGTGAGTGAAAGTCCAGGCATGGCAAACACCAGGGGACGGACGAGACAGCAATCTCGAAGGAGATGCTGCCCTGCTGGAGAGAAGTGCGCAGAACACTGAAGCAGAACACTGAAGCTACCAAGCAATACCAGTGAGCCCAGGGGAGGGACGTGGGACACCGGAGTGCTACGTGGCATGTAGCGTTCGCCAAGATAAGGCAGAGACACTTACCAGGTCGAAGCCGACTAGGGGAGATGGGATGCTAGAGGCCTTGGAGAGAGACAAGGAAAAGGGGGTCAAGGACCCAATGTTTGAGAAATCCAAATGTTTACACTGAATGTAAGTCCTAGCAAGTGTACACCCAGCAGTCTGATGTGAGTCTGGAGACCCACACCCAAAGAGAAAGAGAACACTACACTATGCTGTCCCTTGCAAGTCTGGAGATGTGCACCCAAAGAGAACAAGAATACTGAAAATAAGTCCTGGCAGGACAGTTGACCAGGCAGTCCAATGTGAGTCTGGAAACCTGCACCCAAAGAGAAAGAGAACACTGTGAATAAGTCCTGGCAGATGAGTACACAAGGCAGTCTATTGTCAGTATGGATACCCGCACCCAAAGAGAAAGAGAATACCAAGAATAAGTCCTGGTGGAAGAGTACACCAGGCAGTCCACTGCGAGCCTGTAGAGCCACACCCAAAGAGAAAGAGAGAGCACTGAAAATAAGTCCTTGTAGGAGAGCATACCAATCAGCCTGTCGCGCATCTGGGGACCTGAACCAAAAACATAAAGAGAAGAAGCTCTGGCAGGAGAGTAGACCAGGCCAAAGTGATTGCGAGCCTGGAGACACACACCCAGAAGGGGAGTTGAATGTTGCAAAGTCCTAGCTGGGAATTATACCAGGCAAGGGGATTACGAGTCAAGGACCTGCATCCCATCATAAATAAAGACATTCAAGACAGCCTTTTGCAAGTGTGTGAAAACCTAGGGCAAGGGAACCATACCTCCTTGGCGTGGAAAAGTGATTGAACTTTGGTGAAATGAGCGAGTCAAGGGGTAAGGAAGAACCCTTGAGTGGGTGAGTCATAGGGAAGCGAGCCATACCCCCTGGATAGAAAAGTTGACTTTTACCAAGGAAAAGAACTGTGGTGGAGAGCTGAGGAGAAGCTGAAAACCCAAGGAAGGGAACCACCTTCCCCCATTCTTCTAAGAGTTGTGGAACCTTGGGAAACTGTAATCATTTGTTCTTTCGTGCACCTTTTATAACTTTACTTTGAAACATTGAAGAACATTAGAGTTGACCAGTTGAAAGACTTTATCCCTTTGCACATTTTCTTAGGTTTAGTTTGTAAGGGTCAGGATAGGATTTTGGACACAAGTCGGAGAACTCCTTATTTTTAGACATGTTGACACTGCCGTCCTTTAGTTTTGTTGAGGCAGGGAAACCCCTCATAGAGTTAGGGCGAGATAGATCTTTCTCCAACCCTTCTTTTAATTTAATAAAAGTCTATAGCAATCGTCACTAAGCCTCTGTGTCTGAGTCTTACTCCTGATTCATTACATTAGGCTATGTTTCCACAGGAAATCCATGAAGGGGATTCTAATGATTAAATATAAAAACAACAAGATCAAATCAGTTAATAACATACAGCACCTGTAGCCTGTTCCAATATACAACTTTCACAAACTGGAATTTTCCCCACTGAAGATCATTAGATTTCCAATTATCCATATGCTAGAAAACAGATCAAGGAGAAAGTGTTTTTAATTGGTCAAATGGACTATGATTTTACCAGTGGGATAGTAACCTGTATCTCTGTGGGCCTATAGTTTCCCAGGTGTTCAACATTTCCTCATTCCAGAGTCACAGGCTCCATCTCAAGTTACTTTGCAGCAACCACAGGTGATGTCTGCTTACCTGAATCTGCTGGACCTTTACTCAATCCCTCTCTTTCTTCGGGATTGAAAATGATCCCTAAGAGAAGTCACATGCTGGGCACAATCTGTCCTCCTGCATATAATCCTATGTCACTCATCTCTGCCACTATTACATCTAGAGCCTCGTTTCAGGTGCTGCCCCAAACTCACTGCTTCTCTTCTGAGAACTTAATTCTCCTAAGAGCAGATGCTGAGAAAATTACAGATCAACGAGCTGTATACTTTCCAAGCATCAGTCGATGCCCCTGAAAACACACACGCATTTACTGTTTGTGTGCTGAAGATCCACGTGCGTGCAAAACATGAGCATCATGTACAGTGTCAAATCAAATGTATTTTCAACACAGGGAACATCTGCTACTGACAGAGCTGTGGACCTTTGCTAGTGAAAGGCAGTTGTGCAGTAGCATCTGGTGCGTTGCAAGACAGTGCCAGATGGAATGATCAATAATGATCTCAGACCCAAATAACCGGACAGACAAAGAATATGGCAAAATACGACTTTATTATCAGCTCAAATAAAGTAGGGCAATCTGACAAACAACGATTCATAGACCACACACTTACGATAATAATTTGGTTATACAAAGGCTTTATACCTCAAAGTGTGTCAGCTATGATTTCATCCTACTTGGCAAACTTCAAAAACCTATTGACGAGAGGGATTGGTTAAGTAAACATATGTTCCTATATATCATTTTCGGTGTTAGTAACATTATTGGATGTCCCTTATCTGATAGACAAGCCTTACACCACCTCTAAATATGTATAATACAATTATAGCAGAATAACAGCGGCGGATTGGCTTCTGCAACAATGTATAACACACTGCTACATAGACTCTTGTGATTGGTTTGCATTCTCTCCCAACCTTGGACTTTCAGCTCGTTAGCAGCACGTAAGCAAAATGAAACTCGGGTGCAGAGAACGTCAGACTACTACCCACTAGCCCAATTAGTCTATCATCTCTCATTGGTCAGGTCCTCAGCCAAGACCTCTTCTTTGTAGTTGAGCTTGCAGACTGTTCCCTTCTCTGGGACTTTTAAGGGAGTGTAGGTGCACCACTATCTTCGTCTGGAGCTTAATGAACAGGCTGTGTTCTTTCATTCACAATCACGTGTGAGGAGACCAAGATTTTGTCCATTTCGACCTTTATTTAGTGCTATTTAATTCAATCAGGCTAGGTGTCATTACTCCTCTTGGCCTCTGGAGACTTGATTGCTCTACCTCACACATGTTTTCTGCATCCTTGATTGTCCAATACTTGGCACTTGCAGATGTTTTCTTCTTTGCTTAATCTAAGAGAAATATATCTTATGTACATGGCTTATCTTCTCGATTTCCTTTGTGACTTCCAATTATTGCTTCATGTGGCATCCTTGATCCCAGGCCAATAGATATTCCTTTTTCCTCACACAAAGCTATTTTTCCAGCACTTCTTAGCTCTGCAGCCCTGTCAGTTTCTGGGGTAGCTTGATTGGTTTGAACACAAGTCAGGCCTATGCATGTCAGACCAGTGGTCCATCGTCAGGGAATACTTGTCCTTACTTCGCTGGCCCCCCTGTTCTACGCATGCAATGCTTGTATGTCTGCCTCCTTACTTCGCTGCCCCCTCTGTTGTATGCATGTGATGCCTGTATGTCTGGCTCCTTACTTCGCTGCCCCCCCTGTTGTATTCATGTGATGCCTGTATGCCCCCCTCTTTACTTGCCTGCCCCCCTGTTGTTTGCATGTGATGCCTGTATGTCTGCCTCCTTACTTCGCTGCCACCCTGTTGTATGCATGTAATACCTGTATGCCTGCCTCCTTACTTCCCTGCCCCCTGATGTTTGCATGTAATGCCTGTTTGCTTGAATCCTTCACCTTGCTGTTCCCCTCACCCATTGCAGCCCTCTCCTTCTATCCCCCCATACATCAATCAATCCCTCCATACCCATTGTGGGAGTTTGTATTGACACCTTCTGGTGACACCATCACCGTCTTGTTGCTGATGCTTTGATTTGACTTTTTGGACTCATGTAACTCATGCTGGTTCACCCATCTCGAATCCTGGCCTGCACTTGCTGTTCTCTTGCAACATTACGTGTTCAGTATTTTACCTCTGCAATTTATGTGCTCTCTCCACTTGCTTTTCTGCTCTATAATACTGTTTTTCGCCTGCTTGCCTCTTCTTCTCTTTCACTACACTCAATCGCTTCTCAGTCTTTTCTTCCTCTCCCTATCTTCTCCTCCCCCACTTCCCTCATTATATTTAATGCACTTACTCTATCAGAAATGTTGCCTGACCTAATACGATAGTAGCTTTTTGTCCCCCCTTGCTCAACTTTTTGTCAATCTCCACTATTACTAGAAATGTCATTAGGCCTAGTACGATAGGCGCTTGTTTTGTTCCTCTGCTTCCACCCATTTCCCCCTTCCCTAACCTCCTGTTAATCTCCAGCTCTACCAAAAATGTCATCAGGCCTAGTATGATAGACGCTTGTCTGTTCTCATCTCCTACCCCCTCCCCCTTACCGTCCCTCCCCTCCTTATCATTGTCAAAGCTCTTGCACTGTCTGAAATGTCGCGAGGCCTAGTACGATAATTAATTTCACATTCGTAATGTCTCAAGGCCTTGTAAGAATGTCATTGTATTTTCCTGTGCTCCCTCCCTTGCCTTGAAGCGCTTTGAAACAAATGTGTGTATAGGCGCTATACAAATAAACTATCAATCAATCAATACAGCTGGCACATAGAATGCGCGTGGTGGTCAGGGTGTCTCAAAGTGTCACAATCATCATCCGGCCATCTGGCTGGGCACCCAGTGCTCCTCGTGCTTGCCAATGAGAGCAAAAAGTGAATCATGTCGCAACCAACTGCTTCTACTGCTGTGAAAGCAGTGGGTGTATGTTCCCCCAACTCACCTATAGAGCTCTGACATTTTTGCCATTATTTTGAATGCCCCGTGCGGAGGAATTTTCCAATGTGTATGCACCTCTCACTTTGACATTTATAAGAATAACCAATTAACAATTGAGAATACTGAAGCTACCTATAGTGGTGCCCGTTCACACCTAGAATTTGTGTAACATCTGCTACTGCCCATTCTGGTGAGTAGGGACAGAAGGTAGCCGCCAAGAACTCATCCCAAAAATTGCATCAGTCAATATGAGGTCGAATTCCAAAGTAGAATCACCATAAAAGAGGCCACTGAGCAACACACTCCAACTGTACACCAAGGAACATCTCCATACTGGTGCTAGCTGTAGTTCATCAGGGCTGCAAGAAGGGGCCAGCCTGTCCAAAGGAAACCACAGGAAAATATGCCATCTCCCTGGGTATACAGGCCAAAGTGGCTCCCTCTGACTTAACTGTGCAACAGGTATTAGGCACATGTAGGCTGTACATGGCAACCAATCAGGCTGTATTAACGGAAAACCAGGCTCCCCCGGAGCCAAACACTACTGCATTGCACACCAACATACGCTTTTTGCAGCAATTAGCCATGGTACTCTTTTATTTCGACAGGTGTCTCGCTTCAAAGCACTTTACCCATAGTCCACAAATTGAAAGGTCAGAACTTAAGCCATAGCAGGCTTCCCCAACATTGTGTGGTTATTTGACTGGCTCCATATGCATTAGTACCCCCAGGTATTTCAAAATAGGAAAATGCATAATACCATCAATTTCCAGATGGTCTGAAATGTTCAACTGTGTTTCATCCAGGTGTGCGCTACATTACCAGAGCCCACACATCATGCTTTGATCGCGTGTAACAGCTGCCTGCCTTGCATAATGGAGGACCAAGTGCCAAGCAGGGGCTGGCTCTTTGCTATGTATACAGGCATTCAAATTGGGAGCCTGCCCACTTCACCTGCAGCAAGGGCATACCTGATTGTGACAATGTTACAATGCACAGTGCAGAAGTCACATCACCATGCAACCAGAGGTTGAACTGAGAAGATTGTATTATATTGCATAAAAAGGCCCTTACCTTGGAAATGTACACTGTGTGAAATCACACTGTGAATAACTGACCAGATCACAGGGATGGAGAACATGAAACTGGAGAGCACGAAAGGTGCGAATGCCCCTTGCCTTGATGATAGGACCGCTCTCCTGTCTCTCTCCCCTATTCGTGCCTCTTGCATTGGTGTGACTTTCACTCTGCACTTATGACTCCCTTTCACCAACCCTGTTCTACAAGCACATTCAGACTTCCCAGCCTCTGTCCTTAACCCTGGATCACCTCTGAGATCCAAGCCATCAAAACAAACAAGCGTTGTAACCTATGATGCTGGTGCAAATCAAGGGCCCAGCCCTACTCCTAGGATACAAAATATCCCTTTCTCCCCCCCATGCACTAGACTCTGCCAAATCTTCCTAATTCACAGACCTAATCTTCTCCCTTTTCAAACACCCTCTTAAACTTTAATCTACTATCCAAGCTTTGCTCACCCCCCAAGCCAATACCCATCCTTTCTTCTAATGACTTTGCTCATAATCTTTCCTCTCAAGATTCATTACACACTCACAGCCCTCCTCTCTCTTCCACCTTCCTTCTGTCCACTGCTCCATCCCCTACCCCTACTACTCTCAACTACTTCTTCCCTACCTCTCCTACCGAATTAGCACCCATCCTTTTCTGCACCAACCCATCTGGCTCTTCTACCTACTTGCCTGCTTCTCAAACAGTTAAAGACATTGGGCCTCATTACGAGGTTGGGGGTAGCCATGGCGCTATTAGCGCCATGGCTGCCTCCAAAATCGTTCCGACTCCGGTCTGGTGGATGGAGCAATTACCGGTCCATTCGGAGGTCAGTGGGACCGGTAATTCCCCATTCACCAGAGCCATTCCCCATTCCCATTTGAGCCCCCATAGGGCTCAATGGGAAGGGGGAAGGCAGCAATAATGGTACCGCAAATTGCGGTACTGTTTTTGACCCCGGTATCCCTTTGCGGGTCCAGTCCTTAATACCTGGTAAAACCAGGCGTTAAGGAAGGACATGCAAAGGGAACTCGTAGTATGGCGGTAAGGGATTACCTGCACCGGTGCCCTTACCGGTGCCGGTAATCCCTTACCGCCCACCTCGTAATGAGGCCCATAGTCTCAATTGCCTTCCTGTATCTCTCTGTGTGCTTTAACTCATCTCTCTCTCTCTCGCTCACTCTCTCACCCCCGCGCCCCACCACTGGACTCTTCTCTACTTCCCTCAAATCTGCAGCTGTCCTACCCTTTTTGAGGAAAACCTCTTCTGACCCAAATATCCTGGCAAACTCTCCCAGTTTCCCTTTTTCCCTATTATTCAAAGGGCATTAAGTGAGTGGTCTTCAACCAGAGTACCTTGAGGATAATGGCCTTGGAAATCCACTTCAATCTGGCTTCCATGGTAAACACTCCACTGAGTCTATACTCATGCATGTCTCTATCTTTCTCTGTGTTAACTCACCACTCCAACCTATCTTCAGTACTCCTCCTTTTGGATCTCTCTGATGCTTTTGACATGGTTGATTGCTTCTCTGTCCACCTCATTATGCAGGATCTTAAGCTCAGCTGAATTGCTTCCTACCTGGAAAGTCATTCTTTTAAAATTGCCTGAAACTCCCAAAACATTGTACCCACCGCCCTCTCTGTTGGTGTCCCCCAAGAAGCAGTCCTTGAACCTCTGCTCTTCACCCTCAATACCTCTACCCGAGGGAGACTCATCTAATCCTTTGGCTTTCACTATCACCTCTTTGCTAACAACACTCAAATCTTTTTCTCCTTTCCCTCCTTCACCCTAGTCATTTCTAAACAGATTACGAACTGTCTCAATGCAATCCGTCACTGAAAGGCTCTCTGCGGGCTCATGCTAAACTCTTGGAAATTGGAAGCCATCTTTCTCTCGGCATCCAATGCCATCCCTCCTCCCTCCTATCTCCATCCCACCTGAACTTCTAACTGGGGTACTCTTTGATAGCAACCTACGACTGCAACAATTCATCATCACAGTTACCTCTGCTGCTCATATTAGCATTCATGACATTTGTATAATGCGTCCATTTCTTACTCACCAATCTACAAAAACAGGACTCTCCACCCTTTTGCAAAGCAAACTCGACTACTGCTCATTTCTACTCCATGGCCTTCCTCTCCTCTCTTTCCTCCCTCTAGATAAGCCCTCAACTTCACTACCCACACTCTCTACAACTTAACCAGACCCTACCTCATTTCTACCTATGGACTACATTTCAAGTTCCTTCGTCTTGTCTACCAAGAGATCAATAGTCTTAGTCTTCAGTGCCTGTCTGGCTGTATCTTTGTCTACTCACCATCTAGTTCCCTACGGCCCTCCTCTGGTCTCAACCTCCGTGTCCTATGCCTCCCTGTGCATCCGCTTGCTTCTGCTCTTTCTCCCTGATCACCCCACTCCATTGGAAGTTGTTCCTTATCACAATCAAAGCCAGCCCACCTGTGGAGGATTTTTTCAAAGCTTGGCTTAAAGTTCACTTACTTGCTGAAGAAGGCTCTTCCTGCTGCCCTATTCTCCATCCTACCTACCTGACACCACCACTCCCGCTGGTGAAATAATGCAATAATGTCATTTTGTATATTTGCAAAGTAATCCTCGTTAATTTGAGGCACTTGCCCCCACTATCTTTGTTAAGTTATATGTTTCTTATGTTTTATTGCTTGTTCTTTTTGTCACACGTCCAAATTTTGTTCACCCTCTTTTACACCCTCGTAAACTGGTTCGCCACTTTTGCTCACCTTTGTGGCCTTGAACAGGCACTTGTCCATGAAATGACTCCTAGATCTGTAAATGTGTTATTGTAAATCATTTCTGATTGGAATTCACATCCCTGTCCACCCAATAAAAATACAAATACAAATGATGGAATTAGAAATTAATTTGCATTTGGTAAGAAAGACCGTAGCTACCTTTCCCGCCTCCCATTCCCATGCGATTATCGATACCCACGGCGACAATGGCTAAGTACACCACTGAAGTCCTCGAACGAGAGTAGAGATCAAAACTGCTGGCCTTGAGGCAAGCGACAGGATCCAGTTTGGGGGCAGCGATACCCTTTTCTGGAGCCTCTGTAGGATCATCTGAATCATGTGGCACTAACCAGACAAAGTCTCAAAGTGTGTCACATGACTAAGAGGTGCTGCATCCTAGTCAATATGGCCATCAGGGGCGTTGCTAGGGGGGGGGGCTAAGGGGGCTATAGCCCCTGATCTTTTGGTTGTAGCCCCGGATAGAATCGGTTGTATGCAATGTTATCTCTTGGCACAATCTTGGCACAATCTGAGTTGTCTTGCATGTCTGGGGGAAGTTGTGACATGTTTAACACCTCTCTGGTCCCACCTTCACATTCCCATCCTGGGGCGCTATGGGCACATTTCAGATATGGCCATCAGGGGAGTTGCTAGGTCTGGAAAAAGACCCGGGGCTAAGCTGATGTCGGAACTGTTGGGACTGGGGGCTAGCTAGTCTTTTGGCTGTAGCTACTGAGATTCTATTCGGGGCTACAACCGAAAGATCAGGGGCTATAGCCCCCTTAGCCCCCCCCCCCTAGCAACGCCCCTGCCCTGGCCCATGCCTGTGTGCAGAAAATGTGAAGTATCACCTAACATCTGTCCAACACTGAGCCTCACTCAAGGCCAGCTGGGTTTATAACCCCATTTCCTTTTTTGCGCTTCCTGTTTATCCTTTGTTGACAAGGGGCCCAAAGTAGGAGGTTAGCACATCTTGTGTAGCCGTGTAGGAACCCCTCCCTTGTGGCAGTTTCCAATCATGTATGGACAGCAGTGCCCTTTTGAACTATCAGAACCAACCCCATCACCAGTTCATCTGTTTCTCTGTTTGCCAGGAAAAATACTTCAAAGGCCTAAGTGAGCCAAGGGACGAAGTCGCCTCACTTACATCGAATTCAGGGATGCAAGCACTGGAGCAGGACTGTCCTGAGCACCTCCAGGAACCACCAGTGTCTGATTGCGCCTCACAGCATGGCAGCTCCATGGGTGCATTCTGCAAGGTAGGCACCAAATACACGGTGGAACCTTCAGGTAGAAAATGCGTGCTATTCCTTGCCAGGCGGCTTTGCCTGAAAAGAGTCTGTTGCCGGGGCCCAGCCACGTGCAGCAATCTAGTGCCTCCTCACCGGGCTGATGACCGGAAACAAGGCGTGACGACATGAGCATTGCTCTGCAGGGGATACAGGGATGTGACGGTGCCACATTACTAAACCATCACTGACCCAAATCCTAAAGGGGAAACAGGCACCAAGCGAAAGGCATCCCTGCTTGCCTCGTATGGGCCGAGCGCAGCCTATCCTGTTCAGGGGTGAAGTGAGCAAGCAAAGAAGCACCCAAGTAACAATAGTTCTGTAAGAAAAGGTTCAAACCAGGTTCCTTTAAAACAAATAGGAAACTTTAAACAAACTAAGCATAATAACATATAAAAAATCCGCCTTGTTACAGAAGGCACAGATTATACACGCGTTGGAATGAAAGGGGGGCACTCTTGGTCTCAAGACAGGAGTGGATTGTCAATAGTCTCTGCTACAGCTTTCAAATTCAAAGTATAGGTTTTAGAAAGGTAAGGAATCAGAGTAATACATTCTCATTAGGGCCCTTAGATACAGGCCAGTAACTCTATCTTCTTCTCAGGTCGCTCGACAGCACCAAGCCTGGCTTCTTAGCGCTTTCCATTGGGTCATGTAAGTATCGAGGCGGCTGAGTCCAGTGATCCCAATGAATGGATTTGGCACCAACACAGGTGAGTCGTTTTGATGCGTTCAAGCGATGCAGTGCAGTCCTGCAGCGGAGATTGGCTCAAATCGGCTGAAGAACAGGTTGGCGGTTCGAAGCGGTTGAGTCACTTCGGCAAGATCCAGGTGATGTGGTTCTGCAGCAGTGATCAGCTCAAAGAGGCCTAGAGAGTTTCAAAAACTGTTGCGAGTGTCAAAGACAGCTCAGTGGGTGCTGTGACAACCCAAAAGCGCCTCGAAAGCAGTTGGGTCCGTTTGAAAGCAGTATGAGGTGGGGAGCAGAGCCCAGGGCTGCTCCTTATCTTCTTGGTTGCTGGGAGACCTCTTTCAGGGTCTCCAGCGATAAGGTGGGTCCTTCATCTGCCCTTCCCAGTCAGGAAGGTTGCCAGAGAGCATTTGCAGGGATATCACCGCCAGTGAACAGCATCCTGGTTACCAGTTTTCAGGCCGCAGAAAGGCCTTGTCCAAACAGCAGTTCACTCCAAATCATACTCTGGGATCCCTGAGAGGAGGTTCCCTCCTTGGGTTCGTTATATTCAGCTGTATGGCAGAGAACTTTGGGCAGATTGTACCCCAAGAAAGTTCCAGGAGAAACCTTCTTCTTCTAATATCTAAAGATGAGTGAACTGTGGGGGTGTTGAAACCTTCTTCTTCTAATATCTAAAGATGAGTGAACTGTGGGGGGGTTTCACCACTTTAAATAATTACTTTGGCACAGTGGATAGGTCCATTTTGAGCCTTCAGTAAGGTTCAAGTCTTGGGGCCTCATTACGACGCTGGCGTTAACCATGGCGCTATTAGCGCCATGGTTGACGCTGGTATTTTACCAACTCCGCCATGGTGAATGGCGGAATTACCGCTCCATTCCAACGTTGGCGGGGCAGTTATTCCCCATTCACCATTGGCCCTTCCCCATTCCCATTTTTGCCCCCATAGGGCTCAATGGGAATGGGGAAGGCGGTAATTACGGCACCGCAAATTGCTGTACCGTAATTACCTCGAAAGTCCCTTTGCGGGTTCCTTCCTTAACGGCTGGTAAAACCAGCCGTTAAGGTCGGGACCCGCAAAGGGACCTCGTAATTAGGCGGTAAGGGTTTAACGGCGCCGACACCTTTTACGGCGCCGTTAACCCCTTACCGCCTGGGTTATAATGAGGCCTGTAAGATTTCATCCTGACTGCTAGGATAAAAGAGCCTTTGCCTTGTGATGTCATTGCAAGGGTGCTTTGTCTGCAGGAAGAGGGCAGTGGGCATAAAACGTGTGAGTGGCCTAGGAAATTCCAGGGTGCTGGAACCCCACTCTTGACTAAAACTACTCTCTATGGCTAGTCTAAATCCTCCCTTTCCACTATCTGCCTTACATCAAAGAGACTCTAGTAATTACCCAAGTGTGTGATGTCCCCATTGTCCTGCCAGGGCTTGCCTTTGAAACACTAATTCCCAGCTGACCCTATGTATGTATATCCTGTCCTTTTGGGAAGGGGACAGGATATAACCCCAGAGAGAGCAATGGGGATCTTCTAAGACTAGACCTAAATTGCTAGTTTTGTGGAATTAATTCGGACATGCAGCCCAAACCGCTGCAAATGCCCCTTTTTCAATCTTGGCCCAGTTTCTTTCTTTTTTTTTGTTAGTTGCCTACTAATGTAGGCAATAGGGTGTTGAACCCTTTCTGAGCTTAGCTACATTAAAACTGATGCCATTCCAAATTTGTTGGTGTCTGTCTGGATACAAAATTGATTTCCATAATCCAGGCTCTTTAGAACGTGGGCCCTGCACAAAATATCTTTTAGGTCCTGAAAAGCCATTTGGCAGGGTTGAGTACAAGTTATTAACTTTGGCATTTTCTTTAATATCAAAGCACTCTAGGAAATGGCAATGGTCGCATACACCTTGATAAAAGTCAGCTAATACCTGGTGAGACCAAGGAATTCTCTCAACTGGGTTTGAGTGGTAGGAATACCCCAATCCTGGACCGCTGGCACTTTTACATGAAGCCGCTATTTCTTACGCCATTCAATTAATGTCCTGGGCAAGTGACAGTACTCTGCACTAGTGGGCTCTTTGAAGCCATAGTCAAGCCAGCATTCTGCATGACCTGAAACACCTGCTTCAGTTAGGATGGAACAAGTTACTTACCTGTAACTCCTGTTCTCCACCATTGGTATCTTTCATGGATTCACATGCTCATTGAATATCCTGCCATCAGACTGGGAATCCTCAGTAATAATAAAGCAGTTTGCCTTTAAAGCTTAAAACTGCTTGTCACTTTTGGTCATACTGCCAAAAGAATGGCATAGGTTCTCCTTAGCACCACCGCTGTTGGCCGTCTTCATATTTAGAAGCTCACGTAACATGGAAGTAGGAATCAAGAAGAGTCAGAGAGGGGTAGGCGGAAGAGATGCGTGTGAATCCATGAAAGATACCAATGATGGTGAACAAGGGTTACATGTAAGTAACTTGTTCCTTCTCCAGCATTAGATCTTTTCTGGATTCACCTGCTCATTGAATATGATTATATAGCCGTACATACAAATTCACAACCAAAGGGAAGCGATACAGCTCTACAGAAGCAATTGGACTCTCCTCTGCAACACTGACTTCATGCAAATAGGTTGCAGAGCACTGCTTGGGCCGAAGCAGGGCTCCTCCCCCAAATCCCTTTAGAAGCAGTAGAACCTTGTGAAGATATGGAATGACCTCCACGTGGCAGTCCTGCAGACATCAATCAGGGGAACACCAGACAGGAAGACAGTGGTAGATGACACAGCTCTGGTTAAGCAACCCCTCAGTCTTCCTGGCAAGGACCTGTTGGCCAGTTGATGGCAGTGCGAGATGCATCCTGAACGCCATTGGGAAATTGAAGATTTTGCCAGGACTTTGCCCTTTCCACAGGTCCGAACGCCACAAAAAGCGGAGGTGACTGGTGGAATTCTTTTGTGTGGGACAAATAAAACTTGAGGGCATGTGCAACATCAATAGAGTCTAAGGCCTGCTCAGCTGGCGAAGAAGGAAAGCCAAAGAACAGAGGTAGCAGCAGTGGTTCATTTAGGTGAAACGCTGAGGGAACCTTTAGCATGAACAAAGGGTTGTACGGAGAACCACTGTGGACTGGTGAAAGGTCAGATATGGAGGTTTTCAGGATAATGCTGCCAACTCCCCCAATCGTCCGGCCAAAGTGGTGGTGAGGAATTTGGGAGGAGCCCGATGTAGAGGTTCAAACAAAGGGCCCATGACAACATTCAGTTCCAAGCTGGAGCCGGTGCTCGCACAGGAGGAAAAGCTCCGAACAGTCTCTTAAGAAAATCCTTAATGAGTTGCTTGACCACAGAGAGGGTTGGTCTGCAGTGCGCACGTAGTGTGAAATGGCCGCTAGATGTACTTTGATGGCCAAGTGCACCAGAGCTACCTTGGCTAGAGATAGGAGGTATGGGAAGGCTTGAACAGCCCAGACTTGTAACGGGTTAAGCCGCTGGACAGCACACCAGTCTGTGAAATGCTTCCATTTGGGTTTATAACATAACATAACAGTGTTGAGGATGCTCTAGCCTAGATGAGCATTTGTTTGCACTCAGTAGGCAACAGTATGTGCCCAAATCCTAGGGCTGCAGGAGTCAAACCGTCAAATTGATGGACGATGGGTCTTGATGCAATCCTGACCCACCGTCTCTGGAGAGTAGGTCAGGAAGAGTCGGTAGCTTGATGCACGGGGCTACCGACAGGCGTAGGAGGTCGGAGTACCAAATTTGGCACAGCCCTGCTGGGACAAACAGGATCATTTTGCAGTGGTTTTGTTTGAGTGTATTTAGAACTCGGAGCATTAGCGGAATCGGAGGGAAACAGACCTTCCTATGGGAATGAGAAGGCGTGCCCTAGGCTCCCTGTCTGGGGATATCTGCTCGCAAATTTGGGTACACTTGTTGGCCACTGTGGGGAACAGGTTGATTTGTGGGTGTCCCCACTGGGAGAAGAGGAGATCATCTGGCTCTGACGAAGCTCTCATTCGTGGCAGGACCGGAGTTCCCTGCTGAGAGAGTCTGCAATGGTATTGTGAATCCAAGGTAGATGGAAGGGGATGAGAAACATGTGGTGCGCTATCGTCCATTTGCATAACGTTTGTGCTTCCGTGGATAAGACTGGTGAGTGGGTACCTCCTTTTTTCCAGATATGGGGCCTCATTCCGACCCAGGCGGTAAGGGGTTTACGGCAGCGTAAACAGCGCCGACCCTTACCGCCTGATTCCGAGGTCCCTTAGCGCCATGGAGGATTTAACACCTGCTTTTAGCAGGTGTTAAAATCCATGGCGCTAAGGGACCTTGTTGTTAATTACGCCACCGTAATTTACGGTGGCGTAATTAACGCCTTCCCCACTCCCATTATGCCCTATGGGGCAAAAATGGGAATGGGGAAGGGTAAATGGGGATTGGGGACTTACCGCCCCGCCAACCTTGGAATGGGGCGGTAAGTCCACCAACCACCATGGCGTAAACGTAGTTTACGCCATGGTGGTAAAGGTACGACCCAGGCGGTAACTTACCGCCTGGGTCGGAATGAGGCCCATGGTGTTGGTGTTGGTGTTTTCCATGAAAATACGAACTGCCTTGTTTTGAAGTTATGGCTTGAATGACTTCAGGGCCCAGAACACCACCCTTAACTCCAGGGTGTTGATGAGTAGGGCTTTGTGTTAGGGTTTCCATAGCCCTCTTGAGTAGTACTATCCATTGTGTGCCCCCCACCCTTCTTTCGAGGTATCCATGGTGACTGTGACTTGGTGTGTTGGAAGCGAAAGGGCACGCCTTGTACTATGCTGTTGCGATTGCTCCACCGTAGAAGCGGTTTTCGGAAAGGTGGCATGAATCATAGGAAGCGCCTGTGTCACCGATGGATGGGGATGTGGAAAAACACAAGTCCCTAAGGGTTTGGAATTGTCACTTGCAAAGCAAATATCTACAATCTACCAACTATTGCAAGGGCATTTGCCTACTGGCTCTCTTTTGTATGTGGATAAGTGAAGGGAGGAGCTGCAAGTCCCAATTCAGCCAGATAAGTGATTCACATATGGGGAAGGGGCCGGAAATCATCCCGGTACCTCTCTGTTAAGGAAAACACACGTAAAATATGTCTTAAATGGTGCCTAACTCTGCAGTGACTGAGTAAAATAAGACAAGGCATGTCGCCACTTTTGCCTGGTGATCAAGATCTTTTGGAAGGAGGTCTTATTGAATATCAAGGATATCACGGGCTGGTCTCTCCCATGGAATCCAGTGTGTGTGGTGTTGGGGGAAGTAGATCTCGAGGGAGGGTATCCAATGTCAGGGCAGAGGTCACCATGATCACTCATTTACTTCAAGCAGCGAGATTGGTAGTAGCACGCCAATGGAAGAATTCTCTGAGCCCAGCAATAGCCCATTGGTGGGTAAAGGTTTAGGAGGTGCTAGCGATAGAGAAGGTTATGGCACTCCTTTCAGGGACCTTTCAGAGATACCTGTGAGAGTTGTAAGGAAGGCATGATATCAAACAGTGAAGACAGACACAAATGATCACAGTTCAAGGGTGTTTATTGAACTTCAATGGTTTGGTTGAACACCTATCTCTCTCTAAATCTAAGGATGAGAGCAAGCTACAACCATCAGATAATAATAACGCAGTCCTAGTGAAGTCTCTGGCAAAATAAAAAGGCCTATACTAATAAACCTATTGCCAATCCATACTTCTAAATACAAATGGTGTGGGACAACAATGTATGCAAAAAGAAAAGTGTTCAAGAAATGATATGTCAGCATAGTTGAGCAGTTGGCTTCCCTTCCCCACGTTTTCGGCATGGGACATGGCGGCACACTTGAGCTTCGTATACATTCTGGCTTCTCTTCCACGAGGATACAGTTCAAAGCATAGGTATCAGGGCCTTCTGCCAAAGTCTCCTTCCCATAACAGTGTCTTATTGTAGAGGGTCTGACGTAACAAACAAGCACCAAAGTTCCTTTCTTATCAGGATTTCCACATTCACAAGTTCGCGAGTCCACTGTTCACCATGGGTCTCCCTCATTCAGGCTTCGACCCCCTATTAACACAATGTACACAATTGGTCTCTCGTTTGGGCTCGGACCCCTTTTCACAATTGGTCTCCCTCGTTCGGGCTCGGACCCCTTAAGCACAATGTCCATAATTGGTCTCCCTCATTCAGGCTCGGACCATGCAATCTCACTTTCTAAGCTTTCCTCTTTGTATCAAAAATCAAAGACTTTCGATTGTGCAATGGATTTTGCTTAAACCGTTGCAGGACCACTTTGATTCACTTCATTTCTCATTCTCATCTTTTACTTTCGCTTCTGCCACTTTGTGGCTGGATACCTCACAGAGACCTTCTATTGAGCACACTTGCGGTGCGGAACCACTCTGTCACTGGTGTTGTATCTTTCTCTGTTAAAGTTCAAACATCCATCAGCTATTAAGCTTCCCTCACGTCTTTTATCACACGTGTTACCAATCTTTGTTCTTGTGCTCTTTACACAATGTTGCTGCTTGCAACCTTGACTTCAACACAGACCGGTCTTGCATTGGTCTCCCCAACTCAGCAGCTGTGTTGATCGCTATGGCGCTGCTTTGATCCTGGAGCCAAAGAAGGTACCACAGCGGCTGCTGCTCCTTCACAACATGGTCAGCCATGCAGGAGGGCCCCAGGTATCTCTGCCACACAATGTAGGATTCTTCAGTCTGATTTCCTGGCCTTCCACTTTTTAATCTGAAGGATTCTGGAAAGTAACGGTTTCTCGCCGGAAAGGACAAGAGTATCTCCCTCCTTGCGCACCCTTGTTGGTTTGCCGTCTTTCTTCCCTCGTTCAGCTGCTGTTTGGAAAATGCTGTTCCTTTGTGTGCTTTGCCTCGCTAAGATTGTGCTCTCGTGCTCTGCCTTTTATATGTATGGGGAAGTTTAATGGAAGTCAGGTGTGAGTGGTTACCAGTAATTGCCTGATCTTGCCTGACCTTAGTAGTGGGACATGTCAGGTACAATGCTAGGGTGTGCGTCTGTTTTCTCCTATAGTGGGCTGTCCATGTGAAAGTGTTTGTGAAGTGAAAGGGGATGCGTGGTAAAGATCCCAAATATTCCTCCGGGTAGGATGGGGTAAAAGTGTTACAGGGAGTTGGATACCGTGTCTCGCCATCAGGGGTCCCACTCCACTCGCCGAAGACCCCGCACCCAGGTGATCCCCCTACACTGGTCCACCCCCCAGTAACTAGATCCAAAAGCGAAGGCCGTGTCCCGGCCACCTGGATGACAGATCCCAGAAGATTAGCGGTTGAGACACCTTCTGGTTTCTCACATACCCTTCCGCTATGCAAGGTGGATATATTTGGTCTTTTCCAAGGTCCTCCAATTTTTGGACCTCGGAGAGAGCAAGGGAAAGATGTATCTAGGTATTCTCGCATATTCCATGGGTTTCTATTAATCTGTTCCGGTAGAGGTGGGGTACTCCGATTTGTCTCCTGAATGTATCCTACAAACTGGGATCGACGTGGTGATTTTGTTATTTGGTATTCCTTATGATTTGGGGTTAGCTCTTGGTGATTGATAGGTTCATGCAATTCTGTTTCCGTCCAATCCCACACTGCAGAGGTTTGGGAGTACCAGTCAAATTGCCAACCATCTTAGAGAATACATTCCCTTTGGGGTTTTGGAAGTTCTTATAAGAGAGTAGAGAATACAAGTCCCTTCCCACAATGACTTCTTTGTAGAGCCAGGAATAATGGCTGATGACACCAGACATGAATCCCCCTAATGTTAATGTACATGGGTATATTATTTCTGTGTACACCTGTAACACTAACTAGATGCGCATTCCCTAGGTCTGTTGTTGTAACTAAATCGGCCCTTATTGCACTCTGTTTGCTGCCTGAATCAATTAGCACCTTTACAGGTCTTCCATTCAACAGGGCTTTGTATATGTAAAGTCAGTAGTAGACTGGCATAGACATATGCCGAAGGTTTCTAGATCTTCCCCTCTTTCTTCCCACTCCTCCCCTTTTAGGTACCCTATTTCCATAGGTTCTTCATTTAGATTTTTAGGCAATATCGGGCCAAATGGCCAGTTTCTTTACATGAAAAACAAGTAGGAGGTGAAGGTTTAATTCCTTTAAGTTCCTCTCCCCTGCTTTCCTCTATACTCTTTGGACCCAGTCTTCTGACTTCTATTCTCTCTTTTGGGATACACTCTTTGGGTTTAGAGAGCCCTCCCCCTCTATCTAGTACTTGTGATTGGGAGCGGTAAGTGGGTTTGTGATCTTTCTGCTCCTCACTTCTGTGTACAGAGTGAAAATGTTTTACTGCGTCTGAGTGCTTTTGGGCAGTCTCAATAGCTATGACTAGGGTGGGTCGGTTTAGCTGCAATACTGATTTCTATACAAAGGGAGCTAAAGAATTGGTGAATTGTTCCAGGACCATCATTTCTACCAGCTTTTCCCTTTTCCATGGTCTGTGTTCTTAATTTGTTCCCCCAATTCTAGAGGGGTTTCACCGGGGTTTAATCTAATGGCCCTTAATTTCTGTCGATAGAAGTTACAGGTTTGGCCTAGTGTGAGAAACCAGAAGGTGTCTCACCCACTATTCCCCGGGTATCCGTCATCCAGGTGCCCATGACACGGCCATCGCTTTTGGATCCAGTTCCTGGGGGTGGACCAGTACGGGAGGATGACCTGGGTGAGGGCTCTTCGGGGAGTGGGAGTGGGACACCGGATGGTGAGACGTGTTATTCCGTTCCCCATAACACATTTACCCCATCCTACCAGGTAGGATATTTACGAACTCTACTACCCACACGCTTTTACAACACAAACACTTTCTCACGGACAGCCCGCTATGAAAGAAAACGGACTAACACCCAAGCCGTTTACCTGATGTGTCCCAATACAATGTTCAGGCAAGGTCAGGCAATTACTGACCATCACACACACCCGACTTCCATTAATCTTCCCCACACGGATAAAAAGC
Source organism: Ambystoma mexicanum (assembly GCF_040938575.1). Lineage (NCBI taxonomy): Eukaryota > Metazoa > Chordata > Amphibia > Caudata > Ambystomatidae > Ambystoma > Ambystoma mexicanum. The sequence goes on from NC_090926.1 coordinate 311,336,649, forward strand.
AGAGCACGAGAGCACACTATGAGTATGGCAAAGCACATGAGGAAACAGCAGGTTTTTTTTTCAAAACCAAAGGGGATCACAAGGAGGGAAGTTCCTTTGACCCTTTCAATAGGGAATGGTTACTTTCCGGAAATCTCGAGAATAGAAAGCCTAAGACCAGGAAACCAGGCCGAAGAATCCTTCATTGTGTGTCGGAGATACCCCAGGCACTCCCGCATCAATAATCAAGGTGGTCAGAAGCACAAGCTGCTGTGGTATCGACCTTGCTTCCAAGAAGAAAGTAGCATCAGTGAAATCAACACAGCCGGTGAGTTGGGGAGACCGATATAAAACCGGTCTGTGTTGAAGCCAAGGTTGCAAGCAGCAACATTGTATGGCGAGCACTGGAACGAACATTGGTAAAACGCGTGTGATAAAAGACGCAAGTAAAATTGAACTGCTGATGAGTGATTGACCTTTCAAAGCAAGATACAATACCTTTGACAGAGTTGTCCGGCACCGGGTGGGTGCTCAATTCAAGGGCTCTGTAAGGTTTTCAGCTGAGAAGTGGCAAAAGTAAAAGTGAGAAAGAGGGTCTATCAAGAAGAGAGCCAGTAATTGTGAATCGAAGTGGTCTTGTGACGGGTTGAGCAAAAACCTGAAGGCAGTCAAAAGTCTTCAACTTTTGAAGTAAAGAAAGCTTGGCAAAGTAGATAAAGTTGATCCGAGCACGTGAGAGGGAGCTCAATTGAAAGCTTTGTGTTAAAGTGGGTCTGAGCCCGGCGGAGGAGGACCCGGGGTGAAGCGAAAATCACCCGAGAAGGTTTTGTGTTAACATGGGTCTGAACCCGACGGAGTGGGACCCGGGGTGAACAGAAAATCACCCAAGAATGTATACATGTGAAATCCTAAGAAGAAAGGATCTTTGATGTTTGTCATGTTGCATGAGGCCCTCGGAAATAAGAGACTTTGATTGGCAAAGAGACTTTGGCACAGAAGGCCCTGATGTTGAAGTTTTGAACTGCAACCCTGTGCTAGAGTAAGGCATAGACTGTCCTAAACTCAAGTGTGTCATCTTGTCTCGTGCTGAAAACGTGGGGTAGGGAGGCCAACAGCTTCAATATCCTGACATATCGTTTCCTGAACACTTTTCTTTTGCATAACATTGTTTCCCACACTATTTGTATTTCGAGATAAGGATTGGCAATAGGTTTATTAGTATATTCCCTTTTATTTTGACAGACTCGACTAGGACTGCATTATTATTTGATGGTCGTAGCTTGCTCACAGCTTTAGATTTAGGATTAGATAGGCGTTTTTCAAACCTAATTGAAGTTCACTAAACACCCTTGAACTGTCTTACTGTTTGTTACCATGCCTTCCTTACACTACCCTTTTAAGAAGTCCCTCTTTTATGGATATAAAGGTAGGCCCGTGGGCAAGGTTAAGTAGCTGAAGACAGTAATCTGAAGAACATGGGTTAGATACTGTAGTACTGTGCGCTATTCTGCATTGTTCGAAATGATTGAAACTTGGCAGTGAAAATTCTGCATGTGCGCTATTCTGCATTGTTCGAAATGATTGAAACTTGGCAGTGAAAATTCTCAAAACAATGAACCCACCCAAAGGTTAATATGATATAAATGTAGCAAGATAAACGTTGGGAGATAATATTCACACTCAAAAGGCTGCATTCATTAGAAAAAAGATTTTTTTATGTACATTCGCTAATTTATGACATATGATTTGTTGGTCTCCAAAATCAAAGTGCTTTGACTTTGGAGACCAAGAAATCATATGTCATAAATTTAAGGTTAAGTAGCTGGTCTGCAATTCGCCTTTCAATAGGGGTCCCAAATAATATTTGTTTAGATTTTCTTCCCATCCCAATTGGCTTGCTAATCACTCAAAATTCAAAAAGAAATACCCTAGGTCTTTGGCCTCCTGATAAGGTTGTAGTATCCCATGAGGTCTTGCCTGTAACACAACTAATTTTTCTAAGTTTTCTTGAAGACAGGCTTCGACCTGAATCTAATGGGTAGCCAGTTGGGCCATAATAGCTTCAAGGTTGGCCATGTCGTTCAGGGGAGTAAGGGTTCCCTCTGTGACACTTTCTGAGTCTGTAAAATAAAAGGGTCTCAACTTCTTCCGAGACAATTTTGAAGTTGTCTGACTCCTCCTAGCTTGATCCTGATGGAGGGGAAAATCTGGGTATGTTGAGCTCTAAACCATATGGACCAGGAACCAAATGTGAGGACGGGGAATTAGGGTTCTGGTTTGTGATATTGTGGCAGGAGTCATGGTGTCAGGGCTCATAGGTTCTGCCGGTGTCAGGCAGTGGGAAACTGCCATTGGGGGGGACACTACACTTCCCAGTGGGCTCGGCTGCATCACGTGTTGAGCTACGTGATGGAGGACAGCCTTGACGGCCTAGTTAGTCCCGCCATGGCCCGTTCTGCTTGCTGGTGATTTTGGAATTACGCAGGCACAGGCCGAGGTGCGGGCAGGTGTGGACGCCACGTTGTGGGTGAGCATATGTGGTGAGCAGCAGCAGAGAGGCAGCGGCAGGCATTCCGGGCATGCAGTGTGCCGGTCCGCTCATTGAGAATGCGGAAAACGAACTACGCTGCGCCCGCTGCCATCAAAGGCACCGGGACTCGGCAGGCTGCTCCACTGCTGCTGTGGCATATTCGCTGGTTCTACTGCTCCTGAGGCACCAAGGACGGGTCCCCAGGCGAAAGATAAGTACACCATTGTATTCTTAAGGCAGGCAAGGCAAAACTGTGGGGGCAAAGTCAAAAACTCATGCCAGCAGTTATGGCATGATTTGAGGGACACGGCTCCTCCCAATAGCAAGTTGGGAAGTCGTGTCGGACAAGGGCTCAACTCAGTGGGGCACTGCTACTTCATTTGCTATGCTACTCATGCCACGCTTTTTGTTGTTTGTCTAAATACATTTGTATAATGTTGCTTGCTTCTCAGTCCTTACGGACATCATTGTATGTGCTTGTGCATCATCTGTCAACCATCTTCTGCTAACTGGGTCATGAATATAGGAATATGTTGACAGGAGGTCAGGTGTTAGTACTGGGGCTCTTGATTAAGGAAGGGCATTCAGGTTTCATGGCCAGTAGACTACAGGATACTCATGAACTACTGTGAATTCATATGCTATTGTCTTCCGTATTTCCCCCATCCCTATCCATTCATGTTTCCTAAACCACTGTCCGGTTTCCCTTATTCCCCCTACCTATGCACAACTTCTCTCTAACCCTCTTCCCCCACCAGCTGCCACATGGTGACCTGTATTTCCTGGAACCAGGCACCCGTGCCAACCTATCGTGGAGTGTCGACTTCCATTCAGCTTTTGTGGTCAGGGTGAAGTTGTCTGTTTACTCTGTGGGTCTGACACCGGAATTTGTCTGGTACCACAATGGAAAGGCTCAGGAAAAGGCGTATTCAGGGCGCTAAGTCTGTGAGGGTCTTATTTTTAAGTCTATTTGATCCCATTGTTGGATGTTATAGTGGAAGATCGGAAGAGTATCTAACAAACCTGGGTTTTGAAAAACAAATCTTGTTGGCCAATTGGGGCTTGAAACTGGGAAAACAAGGCCTCTTTCAGAGTCGATGCTCTATCAGACTCAAGGAGTTCAATAATTCTATTTTCTCCTTTTGGTGGTATGACGATTATCAGCATGGATTTTCATTTTTTGTCAATTGAATCATATCCCATTTCTGATACCACATATAAGGAAGGCATGGTATCAAACAGTGAAGAGAGACACAAGTGATCACAGTTCAAGGGTGTTTATTGAACTTCAGTGGGTTGGTTCAACACCTATCTAACTCTAAATTTAAGGATGGGAGCAATCTACGACCATTAAATAATAATAACACAGTCCCAGTGGAGTCTCTGTCAAAATAAAAGGGCCTATACTAATAAACCTATTGCCAATCCTTACTTCTAAATACAAACAGTGTGGGACAACAATGTATGCAAAATGAAAAGTGTTCAAGAAATGATATGTCAGGATAGTTGACCAGTTGGCTTCCCTTCCTCACGTTTTCAGCACGGGGTAAGGCGGCACACTCCAGCTTTGCACACACTCTGGCTTCTCTGCCCTGAGGATACAGTTCAAAGCATTGGTATCGGCCCTTCTGCCAAAGTCTCTTTCCCAATAACAGTCTCTTATTGCAGAGGGCCAGACGTAACAAACAAGCAACACAGTTCCTTTCTTATCAGGATTTTCACATTCATAAGTTCTCAAGCCCACTGTTCACCATTGGTCGCCCTCCTACAGGCTCGGACTCCCTTTAACACAATGTTCACAATTGGTCTCCCTTGATCGGGCTCGGACCGCGGATCTCCCTCTTTCGGGCTCGGGCCCCTTTAGCACAATGTTCAATTGGTCTCCCTCGTTCGGGATCGGACCCCTTAAGCACAATGTTCACAATTGGTCTCCCTGATTCAGGATCAGAACCGTTAAGCACAATGTTCACAGTTGGTCTCCCTCGTTCGGGCTTGGACCATGTGTTCTCACTTTCTAAGATTTATTCTTTGTATAAAAAAATCGAAGATGGACTTTTATTAAACCATCACAGGATCACTTCAATTCACTTCATTTCTCATTCTCATCTTTTACTTTCACTTCTGCCACTTCTTGGCTGGATACCTCACAGAGACCTTCGATTGAGCACACTCGCGGTGCCAGACCACTCTGACAATGGTATTGTATCTTTCTCTGTTAAATTTCAAACATCCTTCAGCAATTAAGCTTCCCTCGCGTCTTTCATCACACACGTTACCAATCTTCGTTCCTGCACTCTTTATCCAATGTTGCCGCTTGCACATTGACTTTGACACAGACCGGTCTTGCATTGGTCGTGATCTCTCTGGCGCTGCTCTGATCCTAGAGCCAAGGACGGTACCAGGGCGGCTGCTGCCCTCCCCCCCCCGACTGAGTCAGCCTTGCAGGAGAGCCCCAGGTATCTCCGACACACAATGCAGGATTCTTCAGTCTGATTTCCTGGCCTTATGCTTTTTAATCTGAAGGTTTCTCGCCGGAAAGGTCAAAGGTATCTCCCTCCTTTCTTCCTTCATTCAGCTGCCGTCTGGAAAATGCTGTTCCTTTGCGTGCTTTGTCTCGATCAGAGTGTGCTCTTGTGCTACGCCTTTTATCCATGTGGGGAAACTTAATGGAAGTCAAGTGTGAGCGGGTACAAGTAATTGCCTGACCTTGCCTGACCATGGCAGTGGGACAAGTCAGGTACAATGCTCGGGTGTGAGTCTGTTTTCTCCCAGAGCGGGCTGTCCATGTGACAGTGTTTGTGAAGGGAAAGGGGGATGGGGTAGAGTTCCTAAATATCCTACCAGGTAGAATGGGGTAAAAGTGTTCCAGGGAGCGGGAAGTAAAAACAAGAAATCCCCAAACTTGAACATTTGGCAAAAATCCGAAGATGGCCACCACGGATGGAGCTAAGAAGGACCTATGCCATTGGCTTGGGCAGTCTGACCCAAAGTGACATTAATGGACTACACATTTGACAAGCAGTTTTAAGCTTTAAAGGCAAACTGCTTTAATATTACCGAGGATTCCCAGCATGACGATGGGGAACATTCAATGAGCATGTGAATCCATGAAAGATCCAATGCTGGAAAACTAAATAGACAATGTTGAAGTATTCTAAGCCAGATAGGACCCGGTTCACCATCCTCTGAACAGTGGCAGGGGCATTTCTAACCCAAAAGACATCACAGTGAATGGATAAACGATGCCCTCACCTTTGCTTTGACAGTCAAATCAAACTGCCAGTACCCAGCTGTAAGGTCACAGGTAGTCATGCACTTCACAGCGCCAAACTGATCAATGAGCTTATCTGAACGAGATATGTGGTGTGCATCTGGCCTGGTCACTGAATTGAATCTTCTGTAGTGCACTCAAAAGCAAACTTTGTTTGTCCCATTGCCAGATATTTTAAGAACCAGCCCCATAGGGCTAGCCCATAGACTCTTGGATGGCTCAATGCCCCCCAGAGCCAACATCTTGGAGGCATACTCCTTGATGGTGCCCCTCATCTTGTCAGACATCTGGTGGATTCTACTCTTCATCAGCACATGGTCTCCTTTGCCTACATCATGGACACAGCATTCTGTGAGTCCTGGAGTCAGTCAAAACAGGCCCGAAAACTCTCCCAGCAGGGGGAGGTAATCACTAGTGATACGGAAATAGCAGAGGCCTCTGCGCAATAGTCCAAAGCACTTTACAGCGTGGGGGGCAGTAAACCGAGAAGCATGGGACGCGAACGTGCCGAATCATGTGCCTCTCCCCCGGCTCTCCGCCCAACAAGCTATGGGGTTGGAAGCAGATGTCTCGGAGGAGGAAATCTCTCAAGCAGTTACAAAGCTACAGATGGGTAAAGCACCAGGGCCCAATGGTTTTCCAATAGAGACATGGCAGCGGCTGGGAGGGAAGGTAATCGGCCATCTGCATCGCCTCTTCCTACAGTGCAAATCAGACGGGAGACTGCCACCTGACCTCAGAAGGGCTAGCATAGTGGTCCTCCCAAAACCTGGCAAATCCCCAGAACGATGTGCCTCCTTTAGGCCAATATCCCTAATAAATAGGGAGGCTATGGTCCTGGCTCGAGTATTAACAAATCACTTAATGAGGTGATAGGCTCGCTGACCCACCCGGACCAGTGCCGGTTCTTGCCCTCCAAATCCATGCGAATTAACTTACGCCACGCACTAGCTTGCTATTGGTCTAGCTGCTGAAATTCCAGACAATTTGGCACTCCTTGCCATAGACTTTGAGAAGGCATTCAATTCTGTGCAGTGGGACTTTTTTTGAGTTATGGGCCACATGGGATTTAGCGAAAACTTCCTTGCATGGGTCCGCTTTTTATATACATCCCCGGAAGCGGTGGTGAGAGTAAACGGGGTCACCTCCTGGGCCTTTGAATTGGGGAGAGGCAGGGAAGCCCCTTTTCGCAGCTGCTATTTATTCTGGCAATAGAACCCCTAGCAATACAACTCAGGGAAAGCGCGGACTGGGGGGGTTCAAATAGCCCAGGGGGAGATAGGGTCTCACTTTATGCAGATGACCTCTTAATTCACATGAGTAACCCCAAGGCCTCGTGGCCGGTTGTGACCGAAATACTCCAGATGTACCACATTTTTAGTGGGCTCTAAATAAACTGGCAGAAATTGGTCCTTTTCCCAGTGGAGGGAGAGGTAGCTTGGCTTCCTCAGGAATTCCCATACACAATAGTAGAGGCAGGCTTCAAATACCTAGGGATCCATCTTAGCCCTGGCAGACTATGGGGGTCATTATGAGTTAGGCAGTAAAGGGTTAACAGCGCCGGTAAAGGTGCCGGATCCATCAACCCCTTACCGCCCCATTACGAGTCTGCTCGTGGGAACCTGCCAGATTTAGCAGGCGCCGTTAGCGGGTCCCGCGAGCGGACCAGGGTGCTAACAACCGGCCTGTTATTAATGGGCCCGTTGTTAGCACCCTACCCATTCCTATTGAGCCCTATGGGGGCTCGAATGGGAATGGGGATGGGTTCCTTGAATGAGGAATTACCGGGCCCTCTAAGGTCAGAATGGCCTGGTAATTCCTCATTCAAGGAACCCAGACCCGGTACCCGGTAAGGGGGTATCCATGCCACTAATAGCGGCATGGTTATCTCTTACCTCGTAATGACCCCCTATATTCAACTCAATCTCGCCCCAGTGGTGAACAAATTCACACAGGATATCACTCACTGGCAGTCCCTCCCACTAGCCCTGCTGGGCAAGGCAGTTCTATTTAAGATGCTGACACTGCCCAAACTTCTATATGCCCTACAGAACGCCCCGCTCCCGGTTCTGAAGAAGGTTTTTGTGGAAATTGAGAAGTCCTTGAGGGGGCTCCTGTGGGGAGGGAAACAACCGTGGGTGGCATTGAAAACAGTGCAGCGGTCAGTATGGGAAAGGGGAATAGGTTTGCCCAATCTGCGCATATACTACTGGGCAGCCCAGTTGGGGGCAGTGAATGACTGGTTACACGGGAACCAGTCACTTCCGCACATCGCCGCGGAACATAAAAGGATGAAAGGCCGGACACCCATACAGGCTCTATATGGGGGGAAAGATATAGGAGGTCCCTACCTGGGCCAATGAGACACACATGCCAAGTGTGGGTGGAGGCTCACCAAGACATGGGGTGGGGCCAGAAGCCAACTCTCGACCAGCCCATATGGTATAACACGAGCGGCGAGCGGAATAGATACCCTGGCGGATATAAAACAAGACGGGCGTCTCCGGTCGTTTGAGGAGCTGCAATGACAATATGGGCTATCAACCGGGGAAGGGTTTCGATATATGCAGATGTCGCATGCCATCACTGCCCAATTCCCCTCTCTGGGAGAAGTTCCAAGTTGTTCCCCGCTGGAAGCAAATTTATTCCCAACAGGCATTTCTGCTAAGGTTATGTCCACATTATACCAGGTGTTCACAGCATTTGGGTTCACAGAGCTTACTAGCCTGCAAGAGAAATGGGAGCGGGACTTGGGAGATCTGGAACCGGAAGAATGGGTGGAGGCCTTGATGTTCCCGAGGGAGGTGGGTACGGCGGCACAGCTGAGGCTAATACAATTCAAAATCCTTCACAGAACCTGCCCATCCACCCGAAGAGGGAGGCCAGTGATTCCCTCACCACTCTCCTACCCAATGGTACAAAATCATTGCCCCCGATGTGTAGGATTGCCAAGTCCAGATCAGGCAGCTGGTGATCGATGCTTTGCCTGGACACAATTTCATGGACATGCTGTATGTTCATGCCCCCCACACTGATCCAGTTGAAGATCACCCCAGGGCATTTCAGCAACGCTGAGCGCTCTCTCGCCCTTTTCTCCATCCGCTTTATGAATGAGTGACCGATCTCCCAAACCATTTTCACAGACAGCACCCTCTAGTTGAATAACACAAAAAGCGAGAACAAATGAGTCAAATGCCAGGCCATGCCCACAATTCAAACACCCGATACCACCCCCTGTAAGTCGTGCATAACTCCCTAACAAGCCAGGTGAGGCTGTATTTTACCTCTGAACATGCTCGACTTCCGTCTCCTACTCCGCAAGGTGTGCTCCCTTTGCAGCCCCCACCCAGCTGCCCAATCCTGAATAAATGTGGGGCAAACTCTAAGCCCCCCAATCCAGCCTCAACGAGAGCCTTGTCAAATACCCTCCTAAACTGGAACCGCAATACCCCTGTCCCATCCTGATGCAGGAAAGGGGACCCATGCACCTCCCCTTATCGCAATATAATCCTGTAAGGCCCTCAGAGGGCATATCAATTCATCAACGTGCCTTTCCATGGGCACCCTGACCCCCCTACCTTCCTGGTCCGTCTTGGATCGCCTTACCTATACAGTGAACCCCCACTATGGATACATTGTGAAAAGAGAGACCCCCTGTGTCCTTTGTGGATGCCACAACTAGCTCCCTGATACTGAATGCTCCAAATAATGCAGTGACGAATGCTGCCCTTAACAGTGTGGCCTCATAATTATCACTGCACACTCTTCCCAACGCGAGGACCAACACCCCCAACTTCTGTGGGTCAAGTGGCCATCTAGTGTATCACTGGGCAACTTCCAACTTCCTCCATGCCACAAACGCCCTTTTCACTGCAAAACACGCTGAAGGACTGACCAAACCATGTAACCCCACAAAGAGGCGCACTGCTGCCACTTTCCTCCATGCAGTCCTCCCCACCCCCGGACAACCCCTGACTGTACAGGTGACCCAGAAACATTATCACCGATTCCTGTGAAATAAATACCTACGCCCTTGTTCCCCACCAAATGCCCTGAATTCGCCAAAGGATTTTTTGTACGCGGCTTTAGTCTTCCTGGCCATGCAACCCGCAATCAGAGGTGCTTGGCCTGTGCACCAAGCCTCCAGAGTGTCTCGGAAAATGGGGTCATCTTGTCCTCCGCCTGAGTTAGCCAGTGCCAGAATTCCTGCATCTTAAAATTAGACAAATCGTCAGCGGCATTTTTCAACATTTCCCTGTAAACACAACAACACTAAATACTTCAATAAGAGCCGACCTGACCACACTCACCAGACAGGTGCAGGCAGTCAGCAAAAAGAATGAGGACCTTGAGTCCAGGTCTCGCTGCAATAATATACTCATCATTGGCGTCCCACAGGACAACATTTCTGGCTCAATGGAGGACTTTGTTGACAGTACCCTTCTCTCCTTACTGGATAGCCCCAAGCTGTCCCCCCACTTTTCTATAGAGCACACCCAACGCTCCCCGATGACAAAGCCCAATCCTTGGGCCCCTCCCTGCCCAATCATCGCCAGGATTCTAAATTACTGCAAAAGGGATGCGCTTCTTCAGGCCGCTAGAGCTAAAGGGGAACTACTGCTCGAATCGAATAGAATCCATCTCTACCCTGTTTTCCCTGTCACAGTGCAGCAGGAACTAAAGTCTTTCCTTGCAGTCAAGAGGAGACTAAGGGATCTCAGAGTCAGCTACGCCATGATGTACCCAGCCAGACTCTGCATTGTACACTCTGAGAAAGCCTTCTTCTTCACGATGACAGAAGATGCTATGAAATTCCTTGATCAACATTTTCCTGCATGATGCTGTCCGGTTCTGCAATTTAATTCCCGTTTATATGATGATCACTGTTACTTAGCCATGACTGGATCAGTAAGTCTTCTCTCTACTGGGCCCATGTGGCCACTGCTTCCCTGTTCTCCATCGGCACAGTGTACCTATTTGGCTGCCTCCGTATGTGTTGTAATTGTTATGCCGCTGTGTGTAGTGGGCTGCAAGCCCCCGAATGCAAATTTGCAATGGTTTTTGTGTTAGTTGTAGCAGTTATGGGGTTTTTACCCCCTGATTGGCAGGAGAGTGGGGGTGGTGGGTGGGATGGATGGAAAAGGGTTACAGAAAATGCTTGACATGTGTGACGACGCTTACAGGTTGGCTACTACTTATCATGCTGGTCTTCTTTTGGTTTCACTCACTGGCTGAATCTGGCCACATCAGTTTCTAGTTGCAGGAGATGCATTCACTGGCCCCGGGGTGTGAGAGGTTTGCCAAGAGTTGGGGCCTTCAACGCTTTTATTCACAGTATTCCGCCCAGAGACGTGCCCCATGACCCTTAGTCACAAATCGATCCATTATATACCAATAAACACACACATAGAGCCCCCTGGGACAGTATGTTATAGCCTGTGGTATACTGGACGGGTTGGAAGTGATCTTGCTCAATATATAAGGTCCTAATATTGATCATCCAGATTTCTATACACACATTTCTGAAATGCTGGCTGTCTACCCCCTGATCCTGATACTGTGGGGAGGAGACTTCCACACCATGCTTGACCTACAATTATATAGATCCGGAAGCAAGGCCTGATTGCTGACTAGAGCTACACGTACTCTCCTATACAAGCAGGCCAGGCTCGGGCTGGTCGATGCCTGGAGATTAATGCACCCTCAATCCCGCGAATATACATTTTATTCAACTGTGCATGACTCGCACTCTAGAGAAGATCTGTGGCTAGTATCTGGGAAATTGATTAACCATATAGCTGGGACTAATATACTCCCTGGGACATACTCAGACCATTCGCCAATTACCCTGATGTTGTCCTGGGATAAGCGGCAGCCCCACAGGGGCCCCTGGAGGCTCAAGCCTAACGCACTGCAGGACCCTGTGTTTTGGGCTGAGCTGGGGGACTGTGTGGACGTTTACTTTAGCATTAATACTGGCTCTGTGGACTCTCTTGCCACCCTCTAGGATGCTTTTATGGTGTATATCCATGGTATGGTCTTGGCCAAAGAAGCTGGGATTCTTAAGGCAATACGCAGGAATATACAGAGATTTGAGGCCTCACTTAAGCAGCTCGAAACAAGATATGCTACTGACCCTTCTTCCACAACCCTGGGTGCAATTAAGGAGTCTCTAGACGGTTTCAGGGAGACAGCAGATAGGGAGCTGAAATTCCTGGACAGCCCGGTGGCTGCACGGCAGTATGGCGAGGGGGAGAGGCCGGGTGGCCTTTTGGCCAGAGTGGCCCGCCAGAAGGTGGGGGGGGCAGCATATCCCACTGATTGAAGACTCTGAGGGTAAATTGGTTCACACTGTCGTTGATGTGAATGAGGTCTTCCGCTCCTTTTACGCATCACTCTACACCGACAGAGATGAGGCCTTGGACCGGGACATAGATGCCTTGCTGGACGGGCTCCCATTGTCGGTGCCCTTGGATGACTCTAGGGATGCGCTCGACAGCCCCATCGAGGTTGGGAAGATATCTCGTGCCATAGATGCACTCCCCACTAATAACACCCCTGGCACTGACAGGCTAACTATGGAATTTTACAAATGCTATAGATCCCTCCTTGCCCCCCAATTAGCAGCTCTCTGGGAGGAGTCATGTGTGAGGAAGGAGCTGCCCCCGACTGTCAGTGAAAACGTCATACCGACACTGCTCAAGCCTGGCAAACCTGCTGCGAAATGTGGCTCATACAGCCCCCTGTCGCAGATCAACTGCAACGTCAAGGTATTCGCTAATGTACTCGCCCTCCGGCTTACTCTTTACATAGTGCACCTTTGGATGCTGACCAGTCCGGTTTTGTTCCCAGCCGCTCTATGGCACTCAACCTGCGGTGCCTGTTTAACGTCCTTGCTCAAATAGATCCCGCGGCGCGTGCTGTGGCTGCTCTGCTAGACGTTCAGAAAGCCTTTGATTATGTTTCCTGGTGCTTCCTCTGGGCGGTGCTCGGGAAATGCAACTTCGGTCCCCGCATTGTTTCATGGACGCAACTACTGTATGCCAGCCCTGTGGCCAGTGTATGCACTAATGGGCAAATATCTGCCCCTTTAAGATTTGCAGAGGAACCAGACAAGGCTGCGCCTTTTCTTCACTTACCTTTGCAATAGCCATGGAACCCCTAGCCGACCTGATATGATACAAACACTCACATCGAGGGGTCCGACTCACTGGCACCCCTGAAATCCTCTCGCTTTACGCAGATGATACCTTGCTCTACATCAGAGATCCCAAACATAATCTTGGGCCCATCATGCAGGATATTTTCCACTTCGGATCCCTTTCTGGCCTCCGAGTCTACCGATCCAAGTCTGAGCTATTTCCCCTCACCGACACTACTATAGCCCCTGCAGACCTTCTGGGATTTGCCTGGGCCCCAGCAGAGATAACATACCTCGGGTTGTGGTCACTAGGAGCCAAGACACATTACTAGAGTGCAACTTTGGGCTATATATGCAACAACTAAGACCTAAACTATCCAGATGGGGCAAACTACCCATCACCTTGGCGGGTAAGGTATCCCTCCTCAAGATGGTAGTACTGCCACAAATACTGTACCAATACCTTAATGTCCCTCTTTGGCCTGGGGCAGCGCTCTTTGCTGAACTCAAAACTGCAATAAACGGCTTCCTGTGGTGCTCTGGGGCTATGAGACTGAAGTGGTCTACACGTGCAAGATCATACAGCCAAGGTAGCCTTGCGGCCCCTGACTTTGAGATCTATTGGCTAGCCACCCAAGCACACTATGCCGCGTGCTGGTCGGCACTCTGCCCACCGCTACCACATGTGGAAATTGAACGTGTGGCCACCAAGCCTATAAAACTCTGCTCCCTGATTCTACCCCCATATAGAGGGACACAGGAGTCCCCAACCCAGCAGGTGCCACTGCGCTGGCATGGGACAAGATATGAAGGCGCACCGGCAACTCCCACCCATTCCACAGAGATTTGCCCCTGTGGAATCTCGTCCCTGAGTTCCCCAGGATAGGCGGTGCCTCGGAGGCCGGCTGGACTGCTGACGGCTTTTCCACACTGGGTGACATGTATGTACAAGGCTCATTCATCGACTGGCCTGACCTCCGCAAACGTCTGAGCAGGCATCCCTCCAGATGGCTGTAGTATGCTGGAGTGCGGGGCGCAGTCCGTAATGTGTGGCCCGATTTTCCTTCACAGCCCCCAGATGAACCCTTGCTCCTGCTGGTGGCTGGGGTGGCGGTTCCCTCCGGAGTGGTATCTGTGCTATATAGGCAGCTCCAAGACAGGATCAATAGGCCACTTACTAAACTCCGACAGGCTTGGGGTAGGGACCTTGGTATTGATGTTACTGATGAGATATGGGCGTCCATGTGCTCTCGCTCCCGCGAGGTGTCTCTGAATGCTAGGTTTCGCCTGATTCAGTTCAAGGTTCTGCATCAGTTTCACTGCACTCCTGATAGGCTCCAGAACACGTCATATGACCACCCACCTATTTGTCCTAGATGCCACGCCGATAGGGCAGGTTACCTCCACATGCTCTGGGCCTGCCCCAAGATATCTGGCTAGTGGGTGGAGGTCTGCACAGCTGTATCCACAATGCTTGAGCGAACCATTGATCCAAACCCCAGGAACTGTCTATTCCATGAGTTCCCCTCACTACAAAGTGGTGCCCAAAAACTAGCCAGCCTATGCATGCTTCTCGCAGCACGCTGTATATTACTGTTATGGCTTAGGCCTGCTGCCCCTACCATTGAACAATGGCTCTGAGACGTCACTTGGGCATCATACACGGAAGAGCGCTGGATCTCTTTGCAATCAACGGGCTGAGCGCCCCGAGATATATGGCACCCATTCCGCTCATATCTACAGACACTTGCTGCAGACAATGAAAATTGCACGGACCCATCAGTCCCCCCCGGACCTTGTAGCCCTAAAGATGTGACCAGCGTTAATCATGACCCAGCATAACATTGTGATAACTCATGCAATAATACTGAGATGCGCAATACTTGTTGATGTTGTAACTGTATGATAATGTGTTCTCCTGTGATGCTGCTGTTCTGGTGGTTGTTGCCTTGTCAAGCAAATGATAAATAACGTTTTTTAAAAATAACAAATACTTCAATAACCGCAAGACCATCAGACAAGTCACCATCTGGTTGTTTATCGCCAATACCCCTGACACCTACGCACCCTACAACACTTTCTCTTTACTGACATGGACTGCGGTCCCGAGGGCATGCGTACCCAAGACCCTTAGGTCCCCATGTTTCACTGTTGCCCAGAACATCTAGTAACTGCGCCCCTAACTGCAGGTCCACTATGATGCCATTGTGTGCCCAGCATCCCACCTGGCCCCCTAAGATTTCGCAGTGTACCCCATGCCCCTCTTGTTCCAATGTAGTCGCTGTGTGCCCCAGCCCCTCTGGTCCATTTGATGTCGCTGTATATCCGCAGCCCCTCTGGTCCTGTGATGTCTGCACCTCTGGGCCTGCATGCTTGCTGTTTGCCCCTACCCTGCCCCCCGCGATGTCGCTGTGTACCCAGCCCCTCCGGCCCTCATGTACCATTCCCAGGCATGCACTCCTGTCTGTGCCTTAGCAGTTAAGCAGTATAGGTGTCTCCAGACACCGAGTACTGTAGCTAGTCTTCACATTTGTGCTGCTCATGGCCTGTAGGAGTGTCTTTGCGTTCTCCCTCGTTCCCTCCCTTGTCATTTAGCGCTTTCAAAGCGCACTGCGCTTAGGCACTTTGTGGATGAACCATCATATCATATCACTACGCTTACTCTCTACACCATCACACAATTAGAGTACAGGTCATCACTCTAATAAAACGCATCTATATCCCATGACAAACCGGCCTAGCTGCACAGATAAGCGTCCTATAGGCCTAACGCAGCCAGAACCCAGTCTGGGTGTCCATCCACCAGACTACACACATTCAACTGATACAATCTCCACCACACTTAATGCTAGGATGCAGCAACCATCAGGCAATTACATCAGCTGCACACATCAGCTGCACACATAACTGGTGCACCCACGAACCTATGACACTTATTCTCTCTACTGACCTGGACTGCGGTCCCCGAGGGCGTTCAACCTGCGAGCGCTTTGAGGTCATACCAATGATATATAGAGCGCTATATAAATGCCAAATAACATAACATAACATAGCACAACATAACATGCTATTGGACCAAAATATCACATTCCTTCCCCGCAACCCCTCTACCCAGACTGTCAGTGCTACAATTATTCGGAACAATTCCAGGAACACCACATTTCGCGTTATACCACTGCGAAACCAATCAGGGGGCAAGCTTTGGCCACACCACTTGTTCCCGAGGATTGCCCCAAAGCCTACATTGCCTGCCGCATCCATGTATAATCCTATCTGGACGTTCGAGTGTACCTCCTGTAGGGGAGGCATATCACAAGTATGACACTGACACAAAATATACAACTTTTAAAACCTTTATTAACTTGGCAGGGTTTTCAAAAACTCCTGCTTTGCCCTATAACTAGGATGGGAGTCGGCTCGACCATCAAATAATAAAGAAAACAGTCTTAGTCATGTCTGTCAAATCAAAATGGCCTATGCTAACAAATACATAATGCCTGCCCTATCTCTTCTACAAAAAAGGTGCAAAGGCAGTATGTATATAAAAGGAAAATCAGTGTTCAACAAATAATACATGTGACTGAATCAGCTCTCCTTCCCACGTTCAGACAGCACAGAATATGGCAGTCTCTATAGGCAGGATGACACACTCTAGCTCAGGCTTTTACACTGAAACAGTTTGGAGCATGGATCGAAGCCCACCTGGCCTTCCATGTTAAAGGGTCTTGTTCCAAATAACGAAAAAAAAAGCTTCTGACAAAAAAACAAAAGTTCAACATTGGTTCCCCTCTGCCGTGCTCAGGCCCTGCACAGTTCAATGTTGGTCCCCCTCTGCCGGCTCGACCTATCACAGTTCGAAAATGCTTGCTGGGGCTCCCTTCCCCAAGCCTTTTACACTTTGGGTATCCCTCTGCCGGGCTCAGACAGCTTTTCGCATGTCAAATATTTTCAAATGTGCAGGCTTCCTTTTCAGACCTCCGCAGTGCCACTTCGAGTCAGAATTCAATATACGTTTTTTTCTCTCCCCTTCTTTCGGGGTTAACTTTGTTCAGTTTCGCTTTACAGTTCATTCACTTTTATCGCCTCAAATAATGTACCTTTCATGGAGAATTTCGAATGGGCTACCCCTCTTCGCTGGACCACTCCGTTACTCAATTTCGCTGATTCCACAGCTATCTTTATCTTAAAGTTAATTTACAGGTCTGCCTTTCTTCGTGTCTCATCCACACGTGTGCAGCCTTCACTTGTGATATATTGTTTCAAACTTCTATCTTTCTTAGCACACACCGGTCTCTCAGATCGCTTGCCAACTCACCGGCTGTGTGTGATTCCTTCTTGCTTTTTCAGTTTTCAATTCGCAAGTCAACGTTAGTACCACAGGCTTGGCCTTGCCTCCCCAACTCTTCTGTTCACCTGGGAGGGTCACTGGCGTCCTTGATACACAATGCAGTCTTCGATATTGGCATTTGGCCTTCTCCACGTGTCTTTCGCGGCCTTGTTGAGGCAACAACCTCCTGTAGGGAACTCTTGGGGTTCTCGACCCCCTGGTCTCATTCCTTGGTCTGTCCCTTTCCTCCAGTAGGTTCGCCATTCGCCCTGGAAGTCCTGCTCGTACTCGTATTCCACCTTCCTCAGAGTGTGTCTCTAGGTTCCTTCTTTTATCTGTGTGAGGCAAACTAATTGAATCAGGTGTATGCACTCGAAGTCAAGTGCCTGACTTTGCCTGACCCGATTAGGGGGACAGGTCCAGCACGATGTATAAGAGTTGATCATGTCACTCTCAGTCGCCCTCTTCCTCAGCCTAGTGTATGTGCAGAAAGGGGGGGGGAGTTGGGACTTCGGATTATAAAACATAGTAGGGGTTGGATGTTCAAAAATGGGGAAATACTGCATCCCACCATCGGTTGCCTCATCCCCACTCCACGAAGACCCCTCACCCAAGTGATCCTTCAGCAGTGATCCACCCCCAGGATCTGGATCCAAAGGCAATGGATGTGCCCAGGCCATCTGAGAGATCCCCGGGGACTAGCGGGGGAGACACGCTTTGATTTCTCACACTCCTCTGGCCACTGCTAAACTTGTACCCCATTAAACTTGGACAAAAATGAATCCCAAATCTTGAGATCCTCCTTAATTGACTTAGGCAATCTTGTGTAGTGGCGTTTCTTTATTTCCCCCACACTATTTATGCTGTCTATCCTTTGCCCATTTGATACACTTAAGCTCTGGGTTCCCTTCCACCCTGCAGAAGGCACACGCATGCTTGAATTTACACCAAGGTCTGGTGCATGTATTTGTGTTAAATGCGCAACAAGTCCCCTTCTTGTTGCTGGACTGGGAGGCGTTCCGAAAGGACTTCCCTGGCCCCTGTGCCCAAGCCCCTGAGGTTCTCACATTGGTCGGACTAACCATGGTGCAACCGGCCCACAGGTCCATAGCACTGTCCCCCATTCCAGTGGAACACTCCCAGCCTTGGCGCTTCTGAACCTGTCGTCCTAATTCAGTCATGCCTCAAATATACATTTGTGATACATTGAAAGGATTAAATGCATGTAGGTTAACTGTTTCTGATGGAGCTCTGGGAACTTCTCCACCATTCAAAAAGTTGTGGAACCTGTGGCCCGATTCACTATAGTCTTTTCCACCTGTCCTTTGTTATCCTTCCCCTTAGTCTTGGGTTCCTTAACCTCCTCTGGCACTGTATAGTTTAATAGAGAAAAAACATCAACAAACTTGTCCTTCTATAATTTTTACTTAATTTCTGGTGTTACATGCCATGTTAGCAAATCTGATGTATTAACGATGGGGCCAGTGCTAGCCCACACATCCTCTATTGCTGTGCACCTGCGCGTTCCCCCCCAGCAGGTCCATGACACTATCTATACCCTTTTTCTGAAGTAAAGCAATCAGTGCCGCAACCTTAGCTGAATCCATTACTTAACATGGATACACAACACCACCAGATTGTTCACATAAAATGTGGCCATCCTGCCACTGGTGCTCCTATTCCTCGTGCTAGTTCTGTCCCACCCTGGGCAATGGCCACTGCCAGTTGAGGCCCCTCTTGTTGAGGGCCCTGTTTCCCAGCCTAGGCTGAGCCTGCCACCCCCCACTTCCCCAGTCCCGATGGAGGCACATTGCAGCCCTGTCCTGCGAGACCCATGTGTGAACCTTGCTAGTGGCACTGTAGAGCCCCCCCACCCGTCCTGAAGAATTGAACCAATGTTTTGAGAAACAAAGGTGAAAGTGCGGGTGTAGCTTGTGCCCCCACCTGTGAGGCACCTAAGACCCAAGGGCTATCCCCCAGACGGCTCGGCAGGGGTGAATGGATCACCCAATGCTGTTGAGAAGCCTGCTGGGACTGGGCCACCGCACGTACCCCACCCTGCATGCATCAACCCACCTGTTGAGTCAGAAATGCCTGGGTAACTTGTGGGTAATTGTGGTATGAGTAGCTGGGCCCCAGAGGGTCCTGGTACCAAGGCGTGGGATACTAACCCTCCTGAGGATTGGGAAAAAGGTGCTGCCTAAGAAACCAGTAAGACAACATTGCTGGAGAATGCATTGAGAGCCCCTATCGTTGCCCGGGATGGACACGATGGTGCCCCCAGCCCCACTGGGCCCCGTCGCCCAGTCCCCCGCCAAAGGGGAGGTCGAGCCGTTGAGCTTGGGTGCATGGCTTCCCACAGCAGAAGCACTGCCCTCCGGTGCTGTTGACACAGGGGTCATACCAACCCCCGAGCCGATTACACAGGAGACGTTCTGCTCTCCTCCATCTTCTTCCCTGACCTACTCCGTTTTACTGGAGGAAATGCCTCCCTGGGTGTAGAGGCATTCTTCCTCCTGGGACGAGCAGCCGCCTGCTCAAGGACCACTGATGCAGATAAGCCTGGAAGTGTTTTAGTGTGGGGAGAGCCATGCAGGGTGTGACAGGTGACAGTAATGACAGTATCATAAGAAGAGGCCAAGCAAGAGGTAAAGTGGAAAAACTTTGGTCACAAGCTTTATTGTACATAAGCTATGGTACGAAAGACAACCACCCAACCATGATAAAACATAATGAGAAAACATAACACAAATATTTTGGGGATCATGGGATTAGGTGAGCGGGGACCCAACTCCCACGTAGGGCCAACTCGAGGCTGATCCCTGCCGCACTTCACACAAAAAGCTTGTGACGTTGGTGGACCCAGTGTGTGAGCTGTGTCTGGTGTATCTTCTTTGACTTTGCAGTTGACCTTCCTGTGCATTCTTCTTGTTTTTTCCATGCAAACTGGAGAGGTCTATGCCTTTCATCCACTTTTGTGCGCCTTTCAATGCTTTGAGGCATGTGTAGACCTTCTTATCGCTCTTATGACCCACTTGTGATGATTTCCCCCTGAGGGGTGTTATTAACTTTTTATCCTCAGAGGTGGATTCTGGAGCTTGAATTGCCTTCCACCTGTTTTTCAGTTTTTGGGGGTTGTCTTTCCCTTGTACCCTTTGTGGGGAGGCGTTTTGCCTTTTCCCACTGTGTGTGGGCATCCTTTTTGCTCACTGATCCACTTGTGATATAGCCCCTAGTGAGTCGCTCTTCATTTTCATCCTCAGAGGTGGGTTCTTGAGCTTCCACTGGCATTCCAAATAATGCGGTTTTGGGCATTGCCCTTGCCATGTTCTTCGGGGAGGCATCTGCCCTTCCCCCATGTTGTGGTCCTTTTCCCTCGCTTTGAGGCATATGTCGGCATTCCTTTAGCTCTTATGAACCACTTGTGATATGGCCCCTTGAGTGGCGCTATTGTTTTTTAATCCTCAGAGGTGGGTTCTGGAGCTTTGGCTTGCCTTCAACAGGTTTTCAATTTTGGGGATTGTTCTTTCCTTGCACCCCTTGTGGGAGGCATTTTGCCTTTTCCCACTTTATGTAGTCATTTCTTTTCTCTCTGATCCACTTGGGATATGGCCCCTTGTGAGGTGCTATTCATTTTTATCTTCGGCTTGCATCAAAATTGATTCAAGTTTTTTGGGATTGCCCTTCCCATTCCCCCTGGAGAGGCATTTTGCATTTCTCCCCTTTCGTGCGCCTTTGTTCCTCGTTCTGAAGCATGTGTCGGCATTCTTAATGCTCCATGATCCAATTGGGATTTGGCCCCATGTGAGGCGCTATTGGTTCTTCTCCTCAGTGGTGCATTCTTGAACTCCGCCTTTCATCAACTTACTTCAAGTTTGGCAGCCTGTACTTTGTTTTTTGGTTATTTACTTGACACTTGATTTGCTTTATGGGGAGTTTGCCTTTTAGGTTATCTGATGCCTTTTCTTCCTTGGTGGGTCATTCCTAGGCTTCAGCATTCTTCAAACTTCCACAAGGATTGGCAACCTGCCCTTGTGATTTAGATACTTATTTAGATTTATTGAGTTCTATGATAACTTCTTTAGTTTGCCTCTTCCTGTGACCCTATGTCTTTTAATTTGGTGTCTGTTCTATCTTGAGGGTGTTTCTATTTTACCATTAGTGCCTGTCCTATTTGATCCCCGATTATACGTCAATATTACCACTATTTAACGGGAGGGTTTTTTAATCGCTCTCCTGCAGCTCCAGTCGCTACCAGGACAGGGGAACAGATGACTGGGGGCTACCTTGCTCACCTTAGTTATAGGCCAAAACTGGCTTGAGGGCAAGTAGCCCCCTTTGATGGATCAAAGGCTCCTTGTCTCTGCATCCGTCCGGATGGGAGGGGGGCCTTTGATGTATTTTGTTAGGGGCAGGTGCTACCTGTTGACATCTGCCCCTGTCACCCCTTCGCCGTTGTGGGCGCCCAGAAGTCTGGGTCCCTTTTGTGCAGGGACCCGGTGGCCCACTCCCAACACCCGCATGTTAAGTGGGCAAGCACCTGAAAGGTGCTACCCACGTCTCGGCCCACGACAAAGCCCACCTCCCAGCTTACACCCCTGGGCCCTCCAGTTCCGGCGGGCCCATGTCTAGTTCCCCCAAACCCGTTACGTAATTAAACTACTTTGAGGGTAATTACACCTCGACCCTGACAAACGTGAACCCTCCCTCCAGCCTCTGACCAGACGGTATCCTCCTCACCTGAATATAAAGCAAAAATCAAACCAAACTTAACTGCTCGCCTCGGCACACCACCCGACCGCATGGAAGCCGTGTGGTCGAATAATGGCACGCTTTCCAACAAAGCCAATCTACTGATGCCCGAACTGAAAGGCTACAATACGAAACCAGAAACTCAACGTGAAAAACAAAACTCCTAAACATGCTCTCCCCGCGGGATGATAAAATCCCCACTACGCCCGCAGGACCCGCTCACGGCCCCCGCGTCGTTCCTGCCACGCTGCTCACCCTGCCCCTCCTTACCTCTCTGAGCATCCCCCAAGGCCGGGGCAAAATGAAGCACCATGAATCGTTCCCCCGACCCAGGGAAAGGCCCAAAGTTGCAGAGGGACAGCGGTGCCGCAAAGCAGCAATCAGGCTTCAGAGGAAAGTCGGTTACCAAAAAGGCATCCTTCTTCAAGGGGACGGCAACAGGATCCCGGGGCGGTGACCAGCGGCGGCGAGCCCTGCAGAGGTGAGGTTAAGCCGATGCGTTCCTTGCCCCGCGTTGCCCTTTTTATCCCTTCAACCGTCACCAGCCTGTTGCGAGAATTGCAGCAGTTGGGTGGCATAAACCATCCTAATCCAGCTCACACCCTACCCACCCAACCCAGCAGCCCCTCCATTGAGGGAGGGGACTCGCCTTCGGTCTCTGCAAAGTGAGTACTTCCATTTATGCTCGGCTCCAAGGATCCACTCGAGGAGGCCAGAGAGGCGTCCCTCTCGGAAGACGCCTTTCCTCTATTTTGAGTACAGCTTTGCCACACCTACTGCCACTCCCTGGACATAGCTTCAACTGGTGGCAGTTATTCATTTTTTAAAGTGGTTGTACATAAATATTTTCCTCGAATTAGTGTGAATTAATGAGCATAACATGCAACCCAAAACCCACACAGGGGCTGTGAACGGATGGCTCCACGAGAATTGCTTCCAGATAAATTATGGGTGGATGGAATCTGTAATTTCTGCGACCCCCAGAAGTCCGACAGACGAAAATGCTGACTTTTTTGTTTTTTTCAACCCGCTTTAAACAACATACAAATGAGGGGGAGACCCACAGACCCAACATACTTGTATTTTATCTCAGACCCCCCTCCCACATATATATATGGTGTAAAGGGGGGGTTGGAGAAAAAAAAGTCGGAATTTTCAGCAGTCGGAGTTCTGGAGGCGACATTTTTGTATATTTCCGGTGGATGTAATGGATTTTACGGCATACTTTTTGCAGGGAATTTTAATAGAAACCCGTAAGGGTCAAAGGCACATTAAATATTCCTATACTTCAGATGCCAGTTCAGTAGCAGCACGCAAGAGTATTTTGCTGCAGCAAATCAAGGAACTGCCGCTGTGAAATAAGCGCAGCGAGCCAGCCTGTCACTTTAAATATCGCAATAGTATTGTTAAAATAGCCATGCCTGGATCCCATGAAAATCTGTATGCCAGCCGCAACAATTGAGCATGTTATCTAACTGCCGTCTATGTTGCCCCCAGAACCACCAGATGTAATGTACCATTGTCCAGTGAAATACCCCATGCTGCTCACATTTCACCCGGAACTCCACATAGCACATCTAATTGCCCACCTGATGTTGTCCATGTCACTTTTATTGCTCCCTGATATGTTCCATGTCCATGTCTATCTCATTGGTCCTGAACTACCCCATCCCACATCTCACTGCTCCAATATGCTTCATGTTCATAGTTGCTACCAATCCGGATTCAGACCGGAATGACTGATTTTTTTAGCTTTGTTTCCGGTTTACAGACAAAACATCCAGATTGTATCCCTCCCGTGGGTCAGCCAAAGTTTAAAGAAAGATTCAGAAGCCAGAGGTCGCCAGTGGACAGGGGCTAGCAGCAGAAGCTGCCTTGGGGTGTTTGAATTGTGTAGTGTTCTTGAAGCTCTGATTTAAGGGCTTCCCAGTAGCCAGCAATTAATCGAAAATGGCAAGTTCACCTACAGTGACCCTTTCATGTGCAAAATTCCAACTCTGCATACAAAGTGCTAATGTTAGGGCTGTTCATTTCAATGGCCCATATGCATTTTAAAGCAAAGTTCAGACAAAAGGCCTCGCCAGCTATTTGGTGTATTTGCGAAAGAAAGGGTACATTGACAAAGTTGCTTGCTTGTTTGAAAGTAAAAACAGCATACTTTTTTTGCAAAACTGCACAATCTGTGTTCTCCTATTCCAAACAATATGCTGGATTCCTCTTTTCAACAATGAAAAAAGCAAGTCATGTGTATTGATAATATAAGCGAGGGTCAGCAGACTTCAGACGCATGAGGTTGCTTCAGGGTCTTCAGGCTTGCCGCCTTTTTTGCAGAAGGAGGGAGGAAATGGTGGGAAAGAAGCTGACTAGTGGTCGGTGTTTGTTTTTTGGCCGATGCCAATCTGCATTTGCTTTGTGGCACACACATTTGGGAAAAGCCTCCAAGCCTTCAAGCCCCCAAGCCTCCAAACCTTCAAGCCCCCAAGCCTCCAAGCCTTCAAGCCCCCAAGCCTCCACGCCTTCAAGCCCCCAAGCCTCCAAGCCCCCAAGCTCCCAAGCCTCCAAGCCCCCAAGCCCCCAAGCCTCCAAGCCTTCAAGCCCCCAAGCCTTCAAGCCCCCAAGCCCCCAAGCTCCCAAGCCTCCAAGCCTTCAAGCCCCCAAGACTCCAAGCCTTCAAGCCCCCAAGCCTCCAAGCCTTCAAGCCCCCAAGCTCCCAAGCCTCCAAGCCTCCAAGCCTCCAAGCCTTCAAGCCCCCAAGCCCCCAAGCCTCCAAGCCTCCAAGCCTCCAAGCCCCCAAGCCTCCAATTCTTCAAGCCCCCAAGCCTCCAAGCCTTCAAGCCCCCAAGCCTCCACGCCTTCAAGCCCCCAAGCCTCCAAGCCTTCAAGCCCCCAAGCCCCCAAGCCTCCAAGCCTTCAAGCCCCCAAGCCTTCAAGCCCCCAAGCCCCCAAGCTCCCAAGCCTCCAAGCCTTCAAGCCCCCAAGACTCCAAGCCTTCAAGCCCCCAAGCCTCCAAGCCTTCAAGCCCCCAAGCCCCCAAGCCTCCAAGCCTCCAAGCCTTCAAGCCCCCAAGCCCCCAAGCCTCCAAGCCTCCAAGCCTTCAAGCCCCCAAGCCTCCAATCCTTCAAGCCCCCAAGCCTCCAAGCCTTCAAGCCCCCAAGCCTCCAACCCTCCAAGCCTGCTATTGCAGATCTGCATTTCTATTGGGAAAAATGAAACTTCATTATTCAGAGCTTCCAGGATTTTACAGCTTGAATTTGAACATTTTATGACATTAAAAAGTC
This sequence comes from Ambystoma mexicanum, assembly GCF_040938575.1. NCBI lineage: Eukaryota > Metazoa > Chordata > Amphibia > Caudata > Ambystomatidae > Ambystoma > Ambystoma mexicanum. Next base: position 311,361,927 of record NC_090926.1, read on the forward strand.
ACCCCGAGTGGGACGGTATGCCCAGACGTGGGTCCCGAGTCTGCCGGGCCTAGAGACCCGAGCTACTCCTCGCTGATGATGCCCAACAAGGCTGAAACATATCTGGGGGTGCTTGTGGTCTCGTGCAGAAAGGATGTGACCTAGCAAGTCAGGCTGGACTGGCCCTTTTGGGGTAAGACCAAGCCTGATTTGCACATGGGTTTTGCCCTTCGGTAAAGGCTTGACAGGCTGAAAAACGATGGTCTGGAGTGTTGTCCAGAGCTGTGCCCGTGGTTATGATTTATTCAAAACCTTCCAGCCATCACCTTTTCGTTTTGGATGAGGCTTGTGCCACGTGACACCACATGAGTCACTGGGCATTCGCCACTCAGTTTACAGGCATGGACTGAATGTACAGGACTTGCAGGGTAACGCTTTGCTCAGCTGCTGGATGTAGCTCCAGTGGTAGTCGGGCACCACCCCACCATGCATTATGACGAAGAAGACGCCACAGCACTGACCAATGAAACCTGATAAACCAGCACCAGCAGAGTGTTCTTATTGCCCCCAGTAAGGACTCATGTAGTGAAGGCACGCTGCCTTGAATGATTCCCCGACCCAATGTGTGCGCACGCCTCGCAGAACCTATAAGTACTATAACCTCTTCCACACACCCGCACACTCATGCCAAATGAACATTTAGTATGACAAATCTCAAAAAAAAATGCAGCAATTTCACCTTACTATAAGCATCTCTAATTTATTTCTATCTGGATAAGCATACATATTCCTGTTCTGTTGATAATTAAAAACAACTGCACACATCTGTTCTGTTTAATTATTTGATCATTATCTATTTAGCACAAATGTAGAGCTTATACATTTATCATTGAAATTCCTTAGATAAAGCACAGGGAGATAACATGACTTGCCCAGGATCAGCCACTTCATTAGATGCTGAAGCCGCAATTTGAGACAGGTCTACAGATAATCATTTGACCACATATCTTCTCAGGGCTAGCTGTTAGGAGTATGTGTTAATGTTTGGATTTCAGAATACTGTCTTTTATAAAAAAAAGTAATTATTTGAGCAGCACAGAAATTGTAGTAAAATAGAACTATGCAAGGCAAAAAACAGTATAATTCTAGCTCACCGTTCCCCATGCACCCCCATGAAAGTAGGAGTACAAGTTCCAGAACGCAAGTAAAAAATGACCTTTATGACCTTTATGTTTTGCAAAAGTACTGTCAACACTTAAAGACGAAGTTCGCTCAAAAATGTTACTGTCCTGATCATTCCGGCATGTATTTTTAAGCATACTGTAATCGATCTTAAACTTTTTTCCTATGCATCTTACCTTAGTTTTCCTCACTTTTAGAAATAAGAAAGCGGATTGGGCGCGGCCATCCTGTGCTAATCTTATCCGTTGATGCATCGCCCTTGTGGCACTAAATGATATCACCCGCCCCTGAAGCTGACATCACTAGAGGCTTACGCCCCTTTTCACAACTCCAATGCACGTCTCGTGTCAACGTTCTCTGTGCGCAAGCCATTGACGTGTCTCCAAAGAAAGTTACTTTTCTAAGGGAAACTATTCCATAGAATTTAGGATGCATTTTCGACTAAGGTGGTACGCTTATCTGGTTCATTCAGTTAACCTTTTTATGTTTCTCTTTCACAGGTGGTACAGGCTGGTGGTCTACCGTTCATTTACATGGTGGCTTTATGGGAGAATTGAATTCCGTGTTTGACGAGTAATACCCACCTGTGTCGTTCAAGCCATACATGCCAAGTTTCCCAGTGACAGCGGACACTACAGGGGATTGTCACATATTATGCTGCAACCACAAGTATTCAATTTGTAATTAGTGTGTGCCATCAACGTCACCAAACTAAATACAATACAAATGAGCATATATGAATAGTTGTTTGAATTTTTCAGTGAGTCAAGAACACGCTCATGCTTGCTTAGTCCCCATCCTTCCCCCCACCAGGAGTGGGCGGGTGTGTACGCTCAAGGTCCTAAACACCATGTAAAACTCAAAAGGATCCTCCAGACTCTCCTATAAAAGACCCAGCCCCACCAATCAACATAAGGTTGTGTCCCTTAAGCAGTGTTCGGGGCCTTTTGCGCTCGCCTCATGCCCATCCATCCCCCCTCCGGTTTCAATGGCAGTTCGCACCGGTGACCGCGCACTCCCATGGTGGCTGGGTGGGTGGGAACACTCAAGTTGCCAAACACCATGTACACCTCAAAGGGATCCTCCAGACTCCTCTCTTCAAGCCCGCCCCAGCAATCAACATACGTTTGTGTCCCTTCAGCAGTGTTTGGGGCCTTTTCGCTCACCTCATGCCCATCCACCCCCCTCCATTATCAATGGCCATTCGCACCTATTACCATGCGCTCCCAAGGGGGCTGGGTGGGTGGGAACACTCAAGTTGCCAAACACCATGTACACCTCAAAGGGATCTTCCGCACGGTGACCATTGTTCACATGGACACCCCAGACCCAGTGTCTCCAGACTCCCCTTTTCAAGACCCCGTCCCTGCAATCAACATACGTTTGTGTCCCTTCAGCAGTGTTCGAGGCCTTTTGCGCTCGCCTCATGCCCATCCATCTGCCATCCAGTATCAATGGCAGTTCGCACCTGTGAACGTGCGCTCCTAAGGGGACTGGGTGGGTGAGAACACTCAAGTTGCCAAACGCCCTGTACACGTCAAAGGGATCTTCCACACAGGGACCATTCTTCACATGGCCACCCCAGACCCAGTCCAGACTCCCCTCTTCAAGACCCCGTCCCTGCAATCAACATAAGTTTGTGTTCCTTATGCACTGTTTGGGGCCTTTTGCGCTCACCTTATGCCCATCCATCCCCCCTCCAGTATACATGGCAGTTCGCACCTGTGACCATGCGCTCCCAAGGGGGTTGGTTGGGTGGTAACCCTCAAGTTGCCAAACACCATGTACACCTCAAAGGGATCTTCTGCACGGTGATCATTGTTCACATGGCCTCTCCAGACACAGTGTCTCCAGACTCCCCTCTTCAAGACCATCCATCCCGCTCCCTTCCTCCCCAGAATCGATGGCAGTTCGCACCTAAGACCATGCGCTTGCAAGACGGATGGGTGGGTGTGGAAGCTCAAGGTGCCACAAGCTGTGGAATCGCTAGCCTCTGTGTGTCATTTAAAATATACATTACGCATCATACAAAATTATGCAGACTCTTTGTTTTTGTGTTGGCAATAAAGGTCTGTGGCTTTTATTAAACCAAACAATAATAAACCAAACAAGATTACTGTATTTATGTCACGAATCAACAAGTGTGCAGCGTTATCATGGTTCCGAACCTTTTGCGCACTTGGACCGGGAGACAGGAACTGGCACTCCTTGGCTCACCAACTGCCCCTATTGTGGCCTTTCAGATCCGTGTGTTGGGGACCTACACCTTATCTGGTGAGCACTCTTGCGCTTGCTGGTAGCTTCCGTCCAGGCCCATGCCGCCACACCTGATTGAGTCCAGAGCCACTCGGGTTCTCTCAAAAGACCCTTGCTCTACTAAAGCTCTATTCGCACACCCTTGTTGCTAGTATGTTTAAAATCCCTGTATGGAATAATTCCATCCCATTTACTAATTGGTGTGTTACATTTTTATGGAAACGCTCTGGGTCAGAATAGACTTCTCCCACCAGGATTTGATCGTGTTTTTAAATGGTAGCTTGCTTCTCGACTCTTCGGTCCACTTTTCTGTCCTACCCACAAAGGAATGTCACATGATACATGCTGATTTGTAGGGTTTCTCTTATCTGTTAAAAGATATTCCTTATGTTAGTTCTGGTCTTATATATCTTGTGAAACAATGTGATTTCCAACCTCCTATTTTGTTGACTACTTGTGCCCCCATGCCTCCACGTCATGCTGATGTGGCTGCGACTATCCTCAAAGAATGCATCCCATATTCTGTGATATCCATTGTCCACATGGCCAGGCCAGACCCAGTGCCTCCTGACTCCCCTCTTCAAGAACCAGTCCCTGCAATTAACATATATTTGTGTCCGTTGAGCAGTGTTCCGGGACTTTTGCACTCACCTCGTCCTCATCCATCCTCCTCCCTAGTATCAAAGGAAGTTGGCACCTATCAACAGGTTTGTACTGGGCCGTATGTTTGTCTCGGGCACCAATGAAAACATGGCACACAGTTCGAAGTCGCTATTCATTCCTTTTCGGACACAGTTTGAATATTACCCAAAGGTGAGTATTTTGATGAAAAGGTGATGCTAATTGTGCATTTAAAAAAAACTATATATTCAGCAACAGTGTTCACTGCTACTAGTCTCATATTGAAGTAACTCATAAAACTCGCCTACATGACACCACAAAGTTGGCCACTTTCATTAAAAAAATGACCCACACAAGCATTTTACGTTTGTGGTTCAACCCTGGCCCTATTGCCCTATAGGCAGTACGAGCAGGCTTATGCCTGTGCGCTTGCAAGGGGGCTATGTGGGTGGGTATGTCAGATGTGAAACATTGGCATCAAGGCTGAGTGGGTGTCGATGAGCACGTCACACATTCACATACACACCCACTTTTCTAAGCCTTTATAAACACCTTGACATTTACCAGGCGAACATCTCTGAGATCTACAAGATATATCATCATCGAGCTACCTGTTTTCCGGATACCTGTTCCACGGCTACATGTTCTCTGCTTGCTGAATCAGCTCATTTGTTTGTCCGATTAAGGGTAGGTCACCTCTTTGCTTCTCTGTGGTAATCGATCGCTGCTCTGAAAGTTTCTATCAATTTCCACCTAATGTACCCAGTATTCTCATGTTCATTTATCTCAAAGACTTCACCATTATCGAATGTTTGATGTATTTTGATCTCAGTAAATAGCACATTGCATCGCTGTGCATTGCAATAGAATGGAATGTTTCATGGTCCATGTTTCCAAGCATGTTATCTTTTGATGCTTGAAGTTCATTCAATGGACGAGTAACACGTTACGATTTGCTGCATAACAAGCAATTCTGTAAAAAAGTTATCGCCGTGTTCATTCTACTAGGTTACACAGGTTTTCTTTATTTAAAACAAACTTTACAGACAAAGCTGTGCTATAATTCCTTTATTGACATTCATACAGTATTATTTGTAATCATTAATTATATTTTTGTATACAGATCTCACAGACCTTTCAAGAATGCCTTCATGTATCATTATCATTTGCCCTTCTGGGAGCCATTCCAGGGCACAATACTGCATACATTCCGGAAGGATATTGATTTAATAAGAAGATGGATTACAAATTGCGGTTTTCCAGTGGATGAGATTGAAAGTAGAGCCCAGGCGGTTTTGCGAGTTATGAGAGCCAATTGATTCCACCTCTGCAACCTTCACTTTACCGATGATATGTACGAACAATCAAAGTACACAAAAAACCGTTGACCCTGAATTCTTCGTAAATTGCTTCCAAGTGCAATTCCGACTCAATTTCGGCACACGCTGGCTCAGGTGAGTAGTGGACGATGAATTTGTTATGTTTGTTGGTATGTAGGACGATGGTATGCATAAATAAGTATTCTCTATGATCTCTCGATTAGTGTATTGAAAAGGTAACTTCATGATCGGTTTAGAGTTTTCTGTGTTTATTTCCATCAAAGTTGTATTACTCAAGTTTCCATAGTTACCAGATTCAACAGAATTTTAAAATGTTTCACTTTAGTATACTTTATCTATCCCCACTTTTGGGAGCCTCTAATAAATCAGTGAAATGTGACCCTCAGTACAAAACTTCCATTGTGGCCTTTAAAAGTTGCATAATGTTTTTCAAAATGTGTTGGTTGACATGTCCTTCTTTCTGTAGAGCAGAATGACGGACGCACAGACCCTCCCCAGTGATGAAACCACTGACATGTCTAGTATCCCAATTGTGAGCCCTACCGACTTGCATAAAGTGATATTTCAGAGCTTTGGATGTGGCCACAATTCTGATACTAATTTACCTTTTCCATTGTACTATTTTCTGACAATGTACTGAAAATGAAGGAGCAAGATTCTGCATCAATTACTTTTCCAGAGTCAACATAAACCTCACTCGCCTATCAAGTCATTATATTGTACTAGTCCTCTAAATGCGAATGAACTGCATGCATGTGTAACGCTTAGAATTTCAACATATTTAAAATTATTATGTATAGTATTGGTTATTTACACAAAGTGGCATGTATGGAATCTCTCTGTATGCACCATCGTCTGCATCTCATTTTTTCAGTTTCATTTTGCTTTTTCATCCGTATTAAAACAAGTACTATGTTACAGAGGGATGCTGGAACTTCGACTACAATCACTTCCTGCTTTGCAACAGGTCCAGAGTATGAGGTATGCAAAGGATATACTTTGAGACTGAAATGCATGTAACCTTGCACTGTTTCAAAGTTTTCTGATTTTGGTTGTAACGTTACACTTCCTCCCTAATGCAGAATAGATTACAAAAGAAACATTACAAAGCAAAATACTTTTGAATGCAACATTATAATCACTATGTTTTACAGGGTGATCTTAGATCAAGTCCATGGGCCTCATTACAAGTCAGCCGGTCCGGAAAGAATGGTGGTGGTAAATCCGCCACCACCGGTCTTTCCGGAACGGCTGATTAAGAGTCGTGCAGGCGGGAGGTGTCATTCCCACCAGGTCTGATCTGGCGGGTTTAACACCACCTGCCTGCAGGCGGATATGGAAACACTGGCACCATTACAGCATGGTGCCAGTGTTTCCACTTCCCCATTCCCATGAAGTCCTATGGGGCTCCATGGGAATGGGGATTAACATAATTCCGCCTCCGGAATTACCGGGTCACCGGGGTTGTAATGCCCCAGTGATTCCGGCAATCATGGAGGTGGAATGATAATATGAGTCCGGCGGTTACCTGCTGGAATTTCCGGCACGGTTACCGCCGGACTTGTAATGAGGCCCCATGTGTCATCTAGGAAGGTTATCAGGTGAAATCTGAAATGTATATTATGACCAAATCACGTGTTTTTGAGGGCATGTTCGTGCAAATGCTCTATTTGTGTTGTGACAACAAACCTTATAGCACATGGTTTGTAATCATTTTTAATTACTTTGTGCGGAAGTGCTCTGTGCGATTAAATATTTAAATTTTCAGTACGATTGACATTTTATTTTTTTAATGATTATTCTATTCAAGGAATTTACTTAAGATGTGGAATTAGAAGAGGCACATGGACCAGAGGTATACATAACCTAATATGAAATACAATTGGGCATCACATTGCATTATGAATACATGTTCATAATGTTGTAATGTTTTCAAGACTGTCAAGTTGGTTCTGTTTGTTGATATCTTCATATGTTTGTTTGAGTGGAAATTAAATTTGCCTGATTTAAACCAATAAAAACGCTCTTTTTTTCAGCTTGATGTTGCGGTCGGCAAAGAGAAGGCCACAGTTTCAAAATGAATTAAGAAAACAACGGTAAAGAACAAACCAGGTTTTTTTTGGAGAAGTTTTTAAGTGGATGTTTTAGTCATATTAGGTTTTCAGTTGGAAAATCGTATCTTCTGTATGTGTGCTCAGCATGTTTTTCTATAAATCTGTTTGCAGCCATAAGGAAGAGGAGTATAAAGACTCAGACAACAACTGAAACCAAAGATGTCGCTTTCCAAATGGATTTCACAATGGAGCAACTACTATTTGAGGCACAGCATGGTACAGTCAATATTCAGACTCATGATGCATATGTCCAGTGGCCGGAAAATGAATGGAATCACACCTGCGAACCATACAAAGTTACCATGGACCGTTGCTACTTTGTGCAAACTCGCCCCGATGATACTGAAGACAATGAAGATGCATTGCAATTGCTCGCAGACCCTTTCACACAATCTAGACCCTCTAAAAATGTTCCCCCCAACAAACATTCAATGTTACCTGTTTCTCCAATTCTTGCAGAAAGATCACAGCCTTAATTTACAGAGTCTGAAGCTTCAACACAATTGACTGAGGAATTTGCTCAAGATTTCGACTTCAGTTTGCCTAGTTTGGGGGAATTGTACAACACTGTCGGGTCACAACACAGTACTGCAGGACGATTGGCTATTAAAGGAGCAAAAATATATTGTATTCAACAGCTGCCTGCTAGAGATTGTACAAATGCTGAAATGTGATCATAAACTAAGAACATATGCGGGAGCCATTGGTGAATGTGTCTCGTTCATTACAAGCCACCAAACGGAAAATCCAGGCCAGCTGTGTCCACCTCCATAATATATTTTCATGGTGTGCTCAACCGATGCTCGGCAAAGTGGAAATTTACTTTGTTCAGCAGCTTTATTGTTCAGCGGATCGACTTTCAGTAAGATTTCCAGTTTCTGTCAATTTGTGGGACTTCAGTTCCTTGCTAAAGCCCAAATATCATAGGGAATTCTTATTCCCTGCTAATAGTCATGCCTGGATACAGATGTCAACGGACAGTACATTCGCTGGCAAACATTTCAGGCTAGCTGTCGACGGACAGTGTGACAGTCCAGGAATTTCCGCTAAGTACTGCACATACCACTTTCAAGACATGGAAAGTAAAAAATTGTTCAGTTCAGTCATCGTGCAGGTATCTGAATGTACATCACCTGTGGCCATGGAGAAACATGGTTTCATTAAATCCATTGAACATCTGGAATCCGGGGGAATGCAAATAGACCTGATAGCCACTGACAGGCATGTTTCAATAGCGAGTTTCCACACATTCAGCATCAATTTGATGTGTGGCACGTTGCCAAATGAATCAATAAAATAATTACAGCTGCTTGTTAAAAAAAAGGGTTTAGAAAACCTTTTAAAGCTGTGTCAATCTATCAGCAACCATCTCTGTTGGAGCTCCAAAATCTGTGATGGACCTTTAGAAATTCTACTTGAAAAATGGCATTCATTGATGCACCATTGTTCCAACGTACACTCATGGACAGAAAACCAACATTTCCACAAATGTGCACATGGATCTTTATCGAAGGAGAAAGAATGCAAGAAGAAGTGGTTGGTGCCATGTTCTCCTCCACACAAGGCACTTGAGAAGATCGTTTACAATAAAACGCTTTCAAGAGACCTGAAGGGACTCATAGAATTCTGTCATACTGGAGTTTTGGAGGTGTTCCATAGTATGTGCCTAAAGTACGGTCCCAAAATGTTGCATTTTGGCATAGACGCTGTGGAGGCCAAAACAAGAATAGCTGTACTTGTGCACAACGAGAACATTGGGAGGGAACAACCGAAACCTGCAGGAACATTTGGGATGCTTCGCTACCTCATGGCCTTTACAAAATGAGGCAAACAAAGGGTGGCTAAGCCAATATACCAGGAAATGGATTTTGAATTTATGAAAGATCTGACATTGACTCTGTTGGCCAGGCATACTCATGGAATGGATCCTGATTTTGTTCCCAGGACACATACAATGCCACAAAACATTGCAAACTGGCCCTGTCCTCCAAAATCGGAACTTGTTGAAAGGTTGACTTCCAGATTTAAATGATTTGTAGCTGTCTTCAAAATCTGCTCACAATAACATTTTAGATATGTTCCCCAATGTTTGGACATTATACAGAAACAGTTGTATGCTATTACACTTGCAATTTCAATGCTAGATATGTATTACAAAGTATTTATTTACACCGTTATAATCGGGTTTCAGATCCATTAATCTATATTATTTAACTTTCCTTCATTTATATTACCTATCCTCTGTATAAAAGACACGTGTCTGTGGTTGCTATTGGTACTATTGTTCAGAAGAGAATTGCCCTAGCACATCGCTGCCGCGCTGCCCATTTGGGTGGGAGAAAAACCCTCTGCTAGACCCAAACCCCATGCACACATGCAATCCATGGCACTTGCGCTGATGACCTCTGTTAGGTAAGATTTTCATAGTAATGATAAATCTTCCTGACCTATGTCAACCCCAGAACTTCCAGACCTTTTAGCTTTACGGGTGGATTATTTTTTCTTATACCCCTGTGAGTGGGAACCTTTTTCCACACTCACAAATAGTTTACTCTTTTTATGGGCATGATTCTTTGGGCTCTCCATAGTGTCCACAGTGTCTTTTCAAAAGTTTCCTCTTTGACAACGTTTTGGCAATAAGTGCCTGGTGTTGCTGGGTTGCCCTAGGGGCTCCCCTTTTAACTTTCTCTGGATAACCTTGAGAGAACTACAGTTCCTAAGGGTAGAAATTATCTTTGGATCTCTTTTACATTTTATTAAGTGAGACCAGCACCCCCAAACTTAAGTGGAGTTCTGGAGTGATACTGAATATCCCCTTTCTCATTTTAAATAAATTTAACATTCATGTTACGCGGACAAACTTTCCATTAATGGCTGGTGGCAGTAATTTCTTAAACACTTTAAAAGATGTGAAAGGCTTACCTAGACTTCATTAGAGGATTCAAACTGTCTTCACATTATAAGAAATTATGTTCTCACTTTTCTGCAAAGTATATAAAAGGTTTGTTTACTTAACCTTAGAAATGTCCTGCCCTTCTGGAAAGTATATTTAAGCTTATTTTGCTCACCTGTGAATTGGTTGTGCCTCTTCCACAATCGTAATGCTGTTGGTTTCACTTTATTATTCCTGTAATGATGTATAAGTATCCCTCAACTGGATTTTCCTCCCCTGACTTGCTGTTAGCCTGTCCAGAAAAAGTCTGCCTTAGGTTTTACCTACATAGAATAACTTTGGGTCATTCATACAGTGTAACACTGGGTTTTGCTTTCCCTGACACAAAAAGAGTCTTAGTTTACACCCAGTGATCGAAGTGTAGAAAAAGAAGTATTGGAACTATGTTCCCTGCTAGTCTGCACCCACTCCCCACAAAGCCCATCACCACACCCCCTGCTACATGCAGTACAAACCCCCAAAAACATGCACCTGCTGCTTAAGGAAACGTTGACTGCGTTGCAGTGAAAGTGCAAGTTTCAACTTCTTCCTATACTTTTATTTTAAAACGAAACCATTCCGAAACGGTTTCTTTTTAAAATAAAAGTATAGGAACGGTAAAACGTAATTTAAAAAAAGTAGAGGAGCGCCGCAACCAACCGCTCCCGCTCACTTCGACCACTGGTTACACCTGCCTTTCAGTAGCTTATAGTATCGGTTTTACTTACCTTGAGTGTAACAGTGCTATCCTAAAATAAGTTAGAGTTATTGCTTCCCTTAGTCTGTGACTGAAAAGCAACTGTAATTGAATATTACACCCCAAGGTCCAACTCCCATAGAACAACTGTGTTATCCTGAATCAGAGGTATATGTTTATTCTGTGCCTAGTATATGAGTATCACTAGATCAGAAAAATATATTGTCCAGTTCATTAGACTATGTGATTTCTTGCTGAGCATCACGGTACAACTGATAGGGTCTACTAACCTGGTATTACTGAAAGTAATCTAAAAGTAACTATTGGTTTTGACTTTCCAAGAACTCCTGTTAGGTGTTCCAAATATGGTTCTATGCTTTGGTCTGTGTACCTTCAAGCATAGTGTTTTGTTTTTATAAATGTGGTTCTATATAATGTGATAGTACTTATTTCCCCCAAGATTTATCCGGGCCTACTCGTATTTAAATAAACCATTTATTTTTACAATACATAGTGCCTCATTACACGGTAGGCGGTAAGGGTTAACGGTCACCGGTAATGGTACCGGTGACCGTTAACCCTTACCGCCTTACTACGAGGTCCATTTGCGGGTTGGTACTTTAATGCTTGCTTTTTAGCAGGCGTTAAAAACCAACCCGCAAAGGGACCAGGGTGCTAATTACAGTACCGCAATTTGCGGTACTGTAATTAGCACCTTCCCCATTCCCATTATGCCCTATGGGGCAAAAATGGGACTGGGGAAGGGCAATGGGGGAAGGGGGAATTACCGCCCCGCCAACCTTGGAATAGGGCGGTAATTCCCCTTTCCTCCAAGGCGGTGTCGGTATTTTACCGGCATGGACCAAGGTGCTAATAGCACCTTGGTCCACCGCCTACCGTGTAATGAGGCCCATAGTGTTTCTGTGTTTCTTTGGACTATTTGAATTACAATTTCATTTGTACTGATTCTAGAGCCCTCTCTCCCTCCTAAAACAAGCCTGGCTGCTCTGTCTACGCTACCCTGAACTCAAGGTGATACAGCATTATACTAAGATTGGAGTATTGGACTGCCTCAGTTGAATGTTTTTACTAAGCCCTTATTTTGACTACAGGAAAACTGTCCTAACAGCCTCCCCGTAGCAGACGCAATAAGTTGTTACAATAAGATATATGTTTTATATATGTATGAGGTGGAGGTGCATCCTGTCGACAATAGGTTTGATGAAAGGGTAATTGAAAGGGGTAAAAAGCATATCATTGCAGACATAAAATCTTTGAAATTGCTCCAGTTGGCTACATGGATCAGGCCCTTGCATCACTTTACAGTTTCGGACCGGCATAACCAATGCCTTTTACCCACAGATATCCCAAAAAGGTATTCAATGTTGGCTGGGTTAGCCTGCGCTCCCCAGCTATTCTCACCTTTTGAAAACTGATCTGTCACCAAGGGCACATCCTACTGGAATAGTGGGAACCAATTCTTCATCGCCTCAAGACCCTTCCTGACTTGCTGAAGAAGAACCGATTTTTGCTTCACCGGTGTGATCGTGCGCTTTCACGCACTACTGCAATCTTGAGCACAAGGCTGCTCACTTCTCAGGGCCGGACTAGAAAGTTCGAGAGCGGCTCTGAAAAATTGTCTAATGCTCCTAGCGTGTTAAGCAACCCTTCGCTTTACAGGTTGTGGCTGTGTTTTCCTCATTTTTTCGCATTATGAAACGTATTGTATACATGCTGTATAGTAGAGTATTACATGTGGTAACTGTTTTCGCATAACTAAAGTTTACTTGTATCTATTGGTTCTGTTGACAATAAATGTATAGATATCTTTCATGTACACTTATCTAAGAGTAATTTGTGGTTTGTTGCTGTGTGTGCTCATTGTGGGCTTCCGATCACTATCACCCCTCCAGAGACTATCAGGCCGATTCATGGAATAAATGTGCGCAGAAAATTCCGGCGCAGAGGGGCCTATACGTGCGCTGCGCCAAAAAATAGCGAAAAGCGCAGGGAAACCAGCGCACGTCGATTCATGGAAGTCCGTGCGTAAGAAAAGCATAGGACGTGCGCTGAAAAAGTGCGCGGCGCACGCCGGCGCACAGGTCAACCAACGGCGTGCGCCACGGCCACTGCGCTATCACTCCGAGCGCAGCGCACAGCTCTAAAGTAGGCGGAACACAGGGCGGAACACTCGGAATGGGGAATAAAATGGGGCAAAACACTCGGAATGGGGAAGAATGTGGGCGGCACGGGCAAGTACAGGAGGCAAGTGCGCGGAACGCCCACACGCTCTCCGGCAACACGTATTCATGGATTCGAACAGGGCAAAACAGCGCTCGATCAAACCAGCGCACAGGCCCAAAAACGTACGCCACAAGTAAGCAGGCGGTAGCGTCCCGACGCACTTAACGAAAGTGCGCCAAAACCTGCGCCAACAAATACCACCCACATACAGCAATGGGCCATACCGTGACCCCAAAGGACAAATGAGGTGCAAAGGTGTACGCCATTAACATGGACACCCACTGTTCAAAAATTCGCGCGTGTGTGTACAACGGGTTGCGCGAGAAGTCACTCGCGCGATTGCCCTGGGTACGTGTATCCCGGGGTGCGGGGAAGTCCCACACGCGATTGCCCTGGCCACGTCGATATCAGGGGTGCGTGTGAAGTTCCGCACGCGAAAAGCCAGGGTACGTCAATTACAGGGGTGCGCGGGAAGTTTCACACGCGAAAAGCTAGGCTACGGGAATTCCAGGGGTGCGCGTGAAATCCTAGAAGTTTCACATGCGGCTCTGCTGGGTGGGTCCTCACAGGTGTTCCATTCACACCCTCCACGTCCCCTGCATGCAACCCACACCACAGGGGACTACCCTGCACACCTGCTCATGCCTCCCACCACCCCCACCCCCCCCGCAGTCAGGGGCACCTGCCAGAAGGCCCCCACCCATGTCTACCACCACCCCCACCCCCCCCGCAGTCAGGGGCACCTTCCAGCAGGCCCCCACCCATGTCTACCACCAGCCCCACCCCCCCAGCAGTCAGGGGCACCTTCCACCAGGCCCCCACCCATGCCTCCCACCACCCCCACCCCCCCGCCACCAGGGGCACCCTCCACCAGGCCCCCACCCATGTCTCCCACCACCCCCACCCACCCCCCGCCACCAGGGGCAGCCTCCACCAGGCCCCCACCCATGCCCCCCACCACCCCCACCCCCCCGCCACCAGGGGCAGCCTCCACCAGGCCCCCACCCATGTCTCCCAACACCCCCACCCACCAGCACTGTGGGGCACGTGGCCAGCAGGCAGTCAGGCAGCAGCAGATGGCAGGTGGGAGCGTGCTCAGGGCTCTGGGGGGCAGTAATTTGGCCTCCTGGCCAGGAGCGTGGTCTCTCGTGTGTGAACGCGTGGACAGCCTGATAGGGAGTGAAATCCCACACGTCAGCGTGTGAATCGAGGAAAGGCCCTTAGCGTGTAAACCCGTCAACAGCATATGCGCGCCTATAGTCACCTGCACGTGCAGGAAATTGTTGCGTGACACGTCCCAGTGTCAAAGCGTGTGATTGGTGAAAATGGATCTACACGCAGAAGTGACAAAGCGTGTGATTGGTGAAAATGGATCTACACGCAGAAGTGACAAAGCGTGTGATTGGTGAAAATGGATCTACACGCAGGAGTGACAAAGCGTGTGATTGGTGAACGTACACGCCGCGTAAGTGACGCTGTACGTGTGGGCCTGTATATAAGGTACATGTAGAACACCATTTCCTTGTACGTGCTTTTCGTGGAGAGCGAGTGGGTGAATTCTGTACTTCTTGTCGTTTCACACGCGATTTACTTCACAGCGTTTCCAGTTCGTACTCCCTGTTACCTCTGACAGCTTTTTCTCTATTTTTCCTCTTGTACTGGTTTACCTGGGCCTGTTCCCTCAAACAGTGTCCCCTTCTACTGTTGTCCTGTCTTCTCAGACAGCGTACACATCTTCTTTTGGCGGGGGTTTAGCCAGCCAAACGCGCTCATTTTTCACGCTCTTTTACCTGGCAGACGGTGAGTCACGCACGTATCCAACTTCTGTGCTTGCCCCGTGTGTAGCCTACCCCTTCAGAGGTCATTCTAGGCTGCGTGTGACACGCATACGTTCATTCTTGTGTTACTGGGTGCCACAGCGTAGTGCAGGTTTTTCTTTCTGCACACGTGGTCTAGGAGGGGTTGCGTGCACGTCATCTCCCTTTTTTGGGCCTCCTGTGCGTTGCGTGACCCGTCATCTTTCCCCAGGGGTTACAATCAGCCGAGCTAGAGCACTAGGGTACAATTACCATCTGGTACCCAACCCCTTTGACCCCCAATTGCCCAGGACAATTGTCTACAGCCACTCCCATACGCACATTAATATCAGTGCCATGGCTGGGAGGCGAGGATTCCGTAAGGGTGGCAAAGGTGGAAGAGCCACAAGTGGTGGCCGTGGTGGATCCGGTAGGGGACGTGGTCGTAACTTGCAGGGTGACCCTGTCCCCCCATGTGTGGAGGACCAGTCAAGGGCACCCATCATCCCCCCCCCTCCCGTTGAGGCTGAAGTGGCTGACACCATCCATGCTCAGCCCTTGTTGGACCAGCCCATTGTGGCACCAGACCTGGCTGACTCCATGGCTGACTTCCAGGTCAGCAGGGCTACGACACGTGCGCTGGTGCACGTTGATGCTATCATGCCACGTGGATCTGGGGCAGCAAGGTCATCTGCTGCCCCAAGTAGGCAGGGCGGAGAGGCTGCAGGGGCAGCTGCAGCTCCATCCACCCCAGCTCTCACACACCCAGCCAGGACAGTGTCCGTCCTAGTCCATTCTGCTGACATTCCCCATGACACCATTACACTTGAGCCAATGCCTGCACCAACTCCCATGCTGAGTGTGCAATCCCACACACCTGATACAGAGCCCACCAGGGCTCCTGCCCCTAGTGTCCAGAGCGGCGCAGGACACTCAGGATCACCACCACCTTCCAAGCGGAAGAGGAAGAGTGCTCGTCCGGCACAGGCTGATGCCCCCGACACGGCTACACAGTCCGGTCCGTCGAGGAAGCCCAGCTTCACGGATGTGGAACTGAATGCACTTGTCGAGTATGTGTCCGGACATGATAACGAGATGGTCATTGTTGCAGGATCCAAGACCACACCTGCACAACGCCAGGCACACTGGCAGACCATTGCGGACATCGTAAGTGCCCTTGGAATCGTGAGGCGCACAGCCAATGATTGCTACAAGCGCTGGAATGACCTAAAGCGCAGGGCAAAGAAGAAGCTGGCCTCAAGTTATGCCGCAACTCTAGTGACTGGAGGTGGGTCTCCAGTAGAAGACATGGAACTCACTCCACATGAGTCAGTCGCTGGGACCTACGTCACGGAGGAACAGATCCAAGGCGTGGGAGATCTGCCTGATTACGAGGCATTGTCCGGTGAGTGCACATGCATGTGTGTGTCATCCATGTGCATGGTGTGTGTATGAGGGCATCTGTTTGTGTGCCAGGTGAGAGTGTGTGCGCCTGAGTCGAATGGGTCAGCCATGTGCTTCATGCAAGACATCCTGGGCAGCTGCATTTCGCCATTGCAGTATCCCTTCTGCCAACAGTAGACATCTAGCCCAACAGCACCCAAGTTGGCCTTGAAGTGTCACCTTGCCACTACATTGTTGATTATTTTCCTATGTTCAATCAGACAGATTGTATGCATTCCACCACTTATACTAGGCATTCCTCAGTCCTCTAGTCACATGTATGGCATGGCCATGGTAAAGTGGAGTTACTTTGTTACCTGGATATCATATGTTCACACATGTCCCTGTGCAATTGGACCATATTGGACTGGCAGCTCCAGGTGATAAAGCAGACCTGTCAGAATTAGAAAAGCTATTGCATGTGGGAACTGGACAGAATGAATAAGTGCTGCCCTCCTCTCCATCTACACTCAAAAGCAATGGCACATGCCATCTGTGTGATGGCATGTGTGTGTCACCTGGCAATCACAGGGCAATGTGTGATGCCACTGCCAGGCAGCATGCATGAAATGTGTTCATCTTCCATCTTTGTGTAATGAGTGTGTGCCATTTGCCTGCCCTTCATACGCAGTGAGGGTGCATGCATGGGAGGGTCTTAGGCATGTGGGACATGTGTCAATCAAGTACTGGTTCTCATGTTTCACAGCCCTCATTGTGTGCCATGGTGCTAATGCGGGTTTCCATTTCTTTGTCATTATGTCATTGCAGGGGAAGACGCACCTGATACTGCTGGGGTTGTGGAGATGGTGCAGAGCCAGGAGGGGTCCGAGGGCCGACCAACCACCAGTGAGGGACGTGGTGTGCTGGTGGGTGAAAACCCACAAGTGCTGCAGGTCGTGCTCTCAAGGGGTGTCTCTGGCTGCACCTCCCCCGAGCTGTACTCAGCTGTTGACTCGGATGATGAGACCTACGTGCCGTCGCAGGTGAGTGTTCCAGGGAGGGAATCTGTTCTGTCCCACCCACCTGCACCAGGGTCAGAACCCTCAATGGGGATGTCAGTGTTGGCAGCTAGGCCTTTGGTGGTTATGGATGCAGGGTCACACTCCGCGACATCTGATCCTGTTCCTGGGCCAGCAGATCAGAGGGGGAATGCAGTCCTGCAGCCTCAGGCAGTGCCGGCACAGCAAGGCGCAGTCCGCCTTGCCCCAGACAGGTGTGGTGCCCGCCGGCGTGGTGGCCGTACGCCACCTGGCAATACCGTATGGGAGCAATCCATTTACGGTATGGCTACCCAACAGGCAGCATCATCCGAGATGATGGCTCAGGCCATGGATAGGGTGGCCACTTCCATTGTCCCCCCTGAAAGGCTGATGGAGCGACTAGAGCAGGCAACCGACTCCATCTGCCAGTCACACAGGGAGGACATGTTGGCGTCCAACAGGGACAGGCGGGCGGCACTGGCGACTCTGCAGGAGGCCATCTCCATAGAGTCCCAGGGCCACAGGGAAGCCCTGAGGCAGGAGCTACATCAACTCAGGACGACTCTTGTTGAGCTAGAGGCTTCAACACACCAAAGGACAGAACAGCAGCTGGAGCGTCTCACCCGTACGCTCTCAGCTGAGATGCAAGCAACGAGGGCGGAGGTCCGGGCATCCCGTGAGTTGTTGCATGGGGACCTCCGCACCCTCATCCTCCAGAACGAGACCTACCACACCCGCATGCTTGCAGCCATGGAGGAACAGAGTAGGGCCTTGCGTGGGCTGCCTCCCATAGTGCAACCACCTCCGGATGCAGCTGCACAGGGTGATAATAGCGACAGCAGTGATACTCCCACAATAGGGTAGCCGTGTGGGCCATGAGCCCATGGAGGTGTTTTTTTTCCCCAGGATCCACACAGGTGGTTTCTGGTGTGCACCCTGACCTCGGACCTCCTGGGTGGCCTCCCCAACCCCCCCGGGCCCTTTAATGGCCATTTTTGATTTTCTTTTTATTTTTATATTTTTTTAATTTTTATTTTTATTTTTATTTTTATATTTTTCCCAATTTTTTGGGGACACATTGTTGGCTTCCGTGGTTCCTGTGGGCATACGCTGCATTGTGGCTGGGCACATGCAGGCTTGTCATGTATTAGGTTCAGATGCCTGGGTTTGAGTCACACACACCCCTCCAGCTTCCCGTTTCCATGGGCTTGCAAAGGGTGTGCCCAAGTGACATTGAAGTACATGGTGACATTGGACTCCCACTACATGTGTGGGTAGTCTAGTCAATACTGTGTATACATTCCTAGTGCATATTGCTGTTGTGTTGTACACTGCATGTTGCATTGATGTGTAACTCATCATCTGTGTCTGCCTCCCAATTTGCAGGTCCCTTCCTCATGTCTACACAAGGCCCTCTAGTCTGGAGATGGGGTCCTTGTTGGCAGCAGTGCACCTACAACTCTACATGGCACCAACACTGTTCAGTTGGAAGTGGTGGGAGTGCAGGCATATCCAGGTGGTGAGACAACTGATTTATTACATTACTGAAGTCATGTTTATGGTAGTACGTGCTCAAGTATGTTGTTTGTCCTGCATTACAGTGAGCATTTCAGGTGTAGGAAGTTTCAATTGGGGACACTGTACATCGCAACACTTGTCACGTTGTGGGGATTACTTTGTTTACCTGCACATAGCATGACATGGCACGGTGTGTTGTGTGGCGGTGCTGGGGATGGGTTGGGTGACATGGCACTGTCCTCTTGTTGCATTTAGCAAGTGGGTATTAATTTTGGCTGCTTGAATGTGTTCCTTCACAAAACTGCATTGGTGTTGTGTGTGGGTAGGGATGCACACATTGTAACACTTCCAGGTGAACAATCTCAGGCTGATATGCTTTTCACGGTTGAATCTCCAGACATTCAGGATCAGTGTCAGGTTGAGTCATCATTGATTGTCAGATGGAATGTGCCAGGCCAGTGTGCACTCCACAGGGGAGTGAATACTATGTGAAGTAATTAGCCACTAGCTGTGTACGGGCTGCCTCCCCTCGTGCCCTTTCCCCTCCCATGCGCAGCGGCTGTGCATGTGGTTGGGGATGTGGGGCCACCACCATGTCCACGGGCAGGCCCCGGCGTGTTGCAACGTTGTGCAGGACACATGCTGCCACTATGATCCTGCACACTACTGGGGGAGCGTATAACAGCTGCCCGCCAGAACGGTCAAGGGAGCGAAAGCGTGACTTTAGCACTCCGAATGTGCGCTCCACTATGCCCCGGGTTGTAATGTGGGCTGTGTTATATCTTACCTCGGGTGGCGTGGTGGGGTTCCGAATTGGCGTCATCATGTGGGGGCTGAGAGGGTAGGCACTGTCCCCTGTGGAGGTGGTGATTGGTATCATTGGTGGGGTTGTGACCTTGCTCAGTATCCAACATGCATGCATGTGCAGTGGCATACATACTCACCGAGAAGCCATGTATCGCCATGCCGCCCAGCATCTATGTCCCGGCATAGGGTGGACATTCGGTAAATGAAGCTGTCGTGGGTGGACCCAGGATAGTTGGCATATACTGAGGTGATGATTCCCTTGGCATTACATACTACCTGCACATTGATGGAATGCCAGTGCTTGCGGTTCCTATAGATGTGCTCTGATGCCCTGGGGGGACGTAGAGCCACATGGGTGCAGTCGATGGCACCTAGCACTTTGGGGAATCGTGCCACTCCGTAAAAATCCAGGGCGGCAGCATGCCTTTCAGCAGGTGTTCTGGGCAGGTATATGTGCCTGCGGACTGATGGGCGTGCAGTGATGATGTCCAAGACCTGGTGTAGGCAGCGTGACTGGGTGGCCTGTGACACCCCACCCACTATGGCACTTGTCCGCTGAAATGATCCAGTGGCTAAGAAGTGCAGTACATTGAGGACCTTCTCCAGGGGGCTGAGTGCTTGAGAGCACAGGGTGGGTGATGTGAGGTCATCCTCCCACTCACTCACCAGGTCCAGTATTATGTGTGGTGGAAACCTGTACCTTCCATACACCTGGTCATCAGGCATCCCGAAAAGGCTGGTTCTGGGTGTGAATATTCTGGCCCTGACTCTCCTCCTCCTCCTCCTTTGGTAGCCCACTGCCACTGCTGCTAGGAACGGTATGTTCATCCTGGCATCTGGCTTGTTATTTGAAAAGTGCGCAAATTAATGCTTTGCGCGTGTTCTAGGCGAGCGTGTGACCCGCGCACCCCTGGAATCTAGTTCCCACTCCAATAGCGTGTGGAAATTCCCACGCAGCAGCCATACAGGTGCGCTGACGTACTTGCGTGTGTAAGTGCCCGCGCACCCCTGAAATACACGTACATAGGCCAATCGCGTGTACGCGCACTTTTGTCCAATTACACGCAATGAAATACACGTACATAGGCCAATCACGCGATGACACTCTGACGTGCAGTATTTCCACGTGTGTTCCGTCATCACGTGCTGAGTGGGGAACGCCCGTGCGGGTCACGTCAGACGCGCTTACGCGCTGAGGGACTCTGGTCCAATAGAATCGCGTATGCGTGCTGACGCGCTTACGCGCTAAGGGCCTTTCCTCGGATTTCACGCTGATGTGCAGGATTTTCACGTGCCAAATCACTCCGTATCAAGCTGGCCACCCGAAAACACACGGAACACCACGCTCCTGCCCAGAAGGCCGAGTTACTGCCCCCCAGTGCCCCGAGCAGCCTCCCACGTGCTATCTGCTGCTGCCTGCCTGCCTGCCTGCCTGCTGCCACCGTGCCCTGCCATTTGGTGCCTGCACATCAGCCATCTGCAGGGGTCCAGTTGCTGTGTCCACCCCTGCTGGAACTGAAGACTCCCAACTGGGATTACATCGCTCCACAGCCCAGCCCCAGGACCCAGTTGCCCACCCACACCTGCCTCTGGGGTTGCCATGTCGGGCACTTCCACATCTGGCACCAGTGGCAACCCCAGGCCAGAGGGGCAGAGGGGCACCAGCTTCACTGCCACCGAAGTTGGTGTCCTGGTGGAGCATGTCCTGGGGCAGTATGATGCCCTCTTTGGATCGTCCCGCGCCAGCAAGGAAGGACGGGAGAGGATCTGGGCCGACTGTGTGGTTGCCATCAACGCGGAGGGGGTGGCAACCCGCAACGTCCAGAAGATCAAGAAGCGCTGGGAGGACTTGAGGTCCAGGACCCTTGTGAAGGCCCGGCGCCTCATGGAGGGGGGCCGGGGCCGCATGAGTTCCATCCAGAAGAGGGTCCTGGAACGCGTACGCCCAGCGCTCCACGCCCAGGTCCTTGAGAGAGAGGCCCGTCTGGAGTTGAGCGGTATGTGTCCAAGCATTACTGTGTGAGACAGGGCATGTTGCGGTGTGCTGGTTCTATGATACTTGCCTGTATGTGTGCCATGGGCCATGTATGCATGTATGTGTGCAGGGACATCATGGTAATGCATGTGCGACCAGTGATGTGTGACCCACATGGTTGTTGCATGTGTTGAAATGCGGCATGGGGAGCCCTATGCAGATTTTGGACATGAGAGCATGCCAGTCTCTGTACCTGGACATGGATGGGGGTGAAGGATGGGTGCTGATGCCAGGTACATATATGGTAGCCATGTCTGTGTGCCTGACCTGCGTGTCTGTGACTTGTGCATGCCATGGATGCATGACACATGTGTGTGACAATGCACAGATTCAGTGACGCACCCAACTTACCCTTGTTTCGCCTGTGTTCGGTGTGTTTGGGGCCAGATGGATGTGACTGAGGTGAAGTGTGTGCATGTGATATGCATGAGCCATGATGCATGTGAGTTACATATCATTGAATGTTTCTAGAGTCCATTGGACATGCATGGAAATGTCCATGGCATGCACCATGCCTGTTACTGTGTGTGTTTTGCCTGGACTGACCCATGTGTTGTGGAGGGACATGATGGAAGTGTACTTTGACAGTGGTGCTCATCTGCTATTGCTTCCTGTCTAGGGGACCATTGTACAGTAGCCTGATGCTTGTGTCCTTTGTCTCCCTCTACGCAGTGGCTAGTGAAGAAGAGGGCGGAGACGGCGCTGTGGAGCAAGGCGGCGGGGATGCCCCCACGGCTGCAGCGGAAGGGGTGGGTGAGCCCCCACAGGGGCCTGCTACGGCGGGAGACGGTGAGGAGCCATCCAGGTTGGTGGTTTGCACAGAGGAGGAGGAGGCCGACACTGGTGCACACATGGGGCCTGGTGGGAGCATCCCTGCTGGTGCAAGTGGTGCAGTCCAGGGCCAGGGGCAGGAGGCAGCACAGGTCACCGTGGAGGGGCCTGTGCATGTCACTGTCCCTGACCCTGTGAGTGCACCACCATGCACCAGCAGGGATGCCCCGTCCCAGGCCCGTCCGCAGGTAGAGGGGATGTCCATGTCACCTGACTCCCCTCCACCTGCGGACGTGGTAACCCCTGGCCGCGTGGAGAAGGTCCTGATTGGGGTCGCGATGCGCACGGCTGTGATTCGTGATGACGTGCGTGCTTCCCGGGAGGAGCACGCACGTCATCACGAAGTGCACCGTGCCGACGTGGCCCAATTGGGATCGGCCATGTTCGGGGGTTTCCTGCATGTGTTGGCCAATCTGACGGCCCTCTCCTCCTCTGTGCAGGCTATCCACCGGTCGTTCTCCTTGCCGTCTTCCGGCCCAGATGCCACCAGGGCCCCCTGTGGACCTGCCCTGACCAATGCAGCCAGCTCGGTGGGGATCCCATCCCTGCCACAGTTGGGAGTCGGAGGTCCAGCAGGGGTGGACAACACAGCAAGTGGACCCCAGCAGATGGAAGATGTGACGGCATCATCGGGCAGGGCACGTGCACGACGGCGTCAGTGGTTTCCATCAGCCTGGATGCCGTCGTGCTGGCAGAGGCAGTGGTGTCGGAGGCAGCAGCGGGCTCGACGTGGGAGGCATCATGGCTCGGGGCCATCAAGATCAGAGGGGCAGGCATCGGCCGGAGGGCAGGGCAACCCTGGGATGGTGGTGTGTTCCGTGTGGGAGGAGTTTGGCCAGCGGATAGGTGCGGAGCGGCAGCGGGCGGAAGAGGAGCGGCTCGCCATGGTCAGGGCGGAGTTCTCCATGCGTCGGGCATTGAGGCGGGCTGAGTGCCTCGAGGAAGCTCGCAGGGAGTTTGAGGTGGACATGGGGTTGTCCCTGCGAGACCTCGGGGCCAGGACAGAGTCCCGCCTCCAGGACATCGACATGGAGTTCGATGATGCCCTGGCCAGCAACATCACCAAGTGAGCCGCAGGACTTGCCCGCTGCCTTTGTATATAGTTATTTAGTTAGTTAGTGCTAGGTTTCCTTTATTTATTTTTATTATTTTGGACCGCTCGGACAATGGCCACTTTTTTGTACATATATTTTTCATTAGTTAGTGGTAGGTTTCATTTTTGGTGTTGGGCTAATGGACCCTGGAACATTCCTGTATATAGTTTGTTTTTTTGGGAGATACATTTTTTTGATTTCTTATTGTTTTCACCATGACGTAATGGTTTTTCATTAATTTCCTATGACATGATATTGCTTTGGACAAAATCATTTTAATTTTTTATTCCTTTGTTTTTTTGTTTATCACTTTTGTTCTCGGACATGGGCCATTTATTTACTTAGCCACATCGTTGTATGTTTGAAAAGTTCACTTATTTTTGGTATTTAATACATTTTTTATATTTTCTTACACTTGTGTTATTTTCTCATTGGTTTGTTACATGTCATGATATGGGTTTTGACATTCACTTGCACCCATTGTGTATGTGTGTGTGACAGACATGTGTTCCTTTGCATACTTGGCATTGGGGTTGTGTCATGTGATTGCATTCACTATGTGGGTGGATGCAATCCTTGCCTGGGTGTTTGTGCTGGGTATGCTGGCCATTACTGCCATGATTGTGTATCGTCAGGACCTGGGGCAAGGGGGACATGTGTGGGGGCCTGCTGGCAGGTTCCCCACAGTGCTGGGGGGTGGGGGTGGTGGGAGACATGAGTGGGGGCCTGGTGGAGGGTGCCCCTGGTGGCGGAGGGGTGGGGGTGGTGGGAGACATGGGTGGGGGCCTGGTGGAGGCTGCCCCTGGATGGTGGGGGGTGGGAGTGGTGGGAGACATGAGTGGGGGCCTGGTGGAGGCTGCCCCTGCACTGCTGGGGGGTGGGGGTGGTGGGAGACATGGGTGGGGGCCTGGTGGAGGCTGCCCCTGGATGGTGGGGGGTGGGGGTGGTGGGAGACATGAGTGGGGGCCTGGTGGAGGGTGCCCCTGCACTGCTGGGGGGTGGGGGTGGTGGGAGACATGAGTGGGAGCCTGGTGGAGGGTGCCCCTGGATGGTGGGGGGTGGGGGTGGTGGGAGACATGAGTGGGGGCCTGGTGGAGGCTGCCCCTGCACTGCTGGGGGGTGGGGGTGGTGGGAGACATGAGTGGGGGCCTGGTGGAGGGTGCCCCTGCACTGCTGGGGGGTGGGGGTGGTGGGAGACATGGGTGGGGGCCTGGTGGAGGCTGCCCCTGCACTGCTGGGGGGTGGGGGTGGTGGGAGACATGGGTGGGGGCCTGGTGGAGGCTGCCCCTGGATGGTGGGGGGTGGGGGTGGTGGGAGACATGAGTGGGGGCCTGGTGGATGCTGCCCCTGCACTGCTGGGGGGTGGGGGTGGTGGGAGACATGGGTGGGGGCCTGGTGGAGGCTGCCCCTGGAGGGTGGGGGGTGGGGGTGGTGGGAGACATGAGTGGGGGCCTGGTGGAGGGTGCCCCTGCACTGCTGGGGGGTGGGGGTGGTGGGAGACATGAGTGGGGGCCTGGTGGAGGGTGCCCCTGGATGGTGGGGGGTGGGGGTGGTGGGAGACATGAGTGGGGGCCTGGTGGAGGCTGCCCCTGCACTGCTGGGGGGTGGGGGTGGTGGGAGACATGAGTGGGGGCCTGGTGGAGGGTGCCCCTGGTGACTGGGGGGGGTGGGGGTGGTGGGTGACATGAGTGGGGGCCTGGTGGAGGGTGCCCCTGGTGGCAGGGGGGTGGGGGTGATAGGGGACATAAGTGGGGGCCTGGTGGAGGCTGCCCCTGCACTGCTGGGGGGTGGGGGTGGTGGGAGACATGAGTGGGGGCCTGGTGGAGGCTGCCCCTGCACTGCTGGGGGGTGGGGGTGGTGGGAGACATGAGTGGGGGCCTGGTGGCGGGTGCCCCTGGATGGTGGGGGGTGGGGGTGGTGGGAGACATGAGTGGGGGCCTGGTGGAGGCTGCCCCTGCACTGCTGGGGGGTGGGGGTGGTGGGAGACATGAGTGGGGGCCTGGTGGAGGGTGCCCCTGGTGACTGGGGGGGTGGGGGTGGTGGGTGACATGAGTGGGGGCCTGGTGGAGGGTGCCCCTGGTGGCGGGGGGGTGGGGGTGATAGGGGACATGAGTGGGGGCCTGGTGGAGGCTGCCCCTGCACTGCTGGGGGGTGGGGGTGGTGGGAGACATGGGTGGGGGCCTGGTGGAGGCTGCCCCTGGATGGTGGGGGGTGGGGGTGGTGGGAGACATGAGTGGGGGCCTGGTGGAGGGTGCCCCTGGTGGCGGGGGGGTGGGGGTGGTGGGAGACATGAGTGGGGGCCTGGTGGAGGGTGCCCCTGGTGACTGGGGGGGTGGGGGTGGTGGGTGACATGAGTGGGGGCCTGGTGGAGGGTGCCCCTGGTGGCGGGGGGGTGGGGGTGATAGGGGACATGAGTGGGGGCCTGGTGGAGGCTGCCCCTGCACTGCTGGGGGTTGGGGGTGGTGGGAGACATGGGTGGGGGCCTGGTGGAGGCTGCCCCTGGATGCTGGGGGGTGGGGGTGGTGGGAGACATGAGTGGGGGCCTGGTGGAGGGTGCCCCTGGTGACTGGGGGGGTGGGGGTGGTGGGTGACATGAGTGGGGGCCTGGTGGAGGGTGCCCCTGGTGACTGGGGGGGTGGGGGTGGTGGGTGACATGAGTGGGGGCCTGGTGGAGGGTGCCCCTGGTGACTGGGGGGGTGGGGGTGGTGGGAGACATGGTTGGGGGCCTGGTGGAGGGTGCCCCTGGATGGTGGGGGGTGGGGGTGGTGGGAGACATGGTTGGGGGCCTGGTGGAGGGTGCCCCTGGTGACTGGGGGGGTGGGGGTGGTGGGAGACATGAGTGGGGGCCTGGTGGAGGGTACCCCTGGTGACTGGGGGGGTGGGGGTGGTGGGAGACATGAGCAGGTGTGCAGGGTAGTCCCCTGTTTTGTGGGCTGCCTGCAGGGGCCGTCGAGGGTGACAGGACCCACCCAGCCTAATCGCGTGTGTAACTTCGCACGCACCCCTGTAATACACATACCAAGCCAAATCGCGTGTGATAATTCCCGCGCACCCCTGAAATACACGCGCCCAGGCTATTCGCGTGTGGAAATTCCCGCACACCCCTGAAATACACGCGCCCAGGCTATTCGCGTGTGGAAATTCCCGCGCACCCCTGAAATACACGTACCCTGCTGTAATCGCGTGTGGGACTTCCCGCGCACCCCTGTAATACACGCGCCCAGCCTATTCGCGTGTGGAAATTCCCGCGCACCCCTGAAATACACGCGCCCAGGCTATTCGCGTGTGATAATTCCCGCGCACCCCTGAAATACACGCGCCCAGGCTATTCGCGTGTGGAAATTCCCGCGCACCCCTGAAATACACGCGCCCAGGCTATTCGCGTGTGGAAATTCCCGCGCACCCCTGAAATACACGTACCCTGCTGTAATCGCGTGTGGGACTTCCCGCGCACCCCTGTAATACACGCGCCCAGCCTATTCGCGTGTGGAAATTCCCGCGCACCCCTGAAATACACGCGCCCAGGCTATTCGCGTGTGGAACTTCCCGCGCACCCCTGAAATACACGCGGCCAGGCTATTCGCGTGTGGAACTTCCCGCGCACCCCTGAAATACACGTACCCTGCTGTAATCGCGTGTGGGACTTCCCGCGCACCCCTGAAATACACGCGGCCAGGCTATTCGCGTGTGGAACTTCCCGCGCACCCCTGAAATACACGTACCCTGCTGTAATCGCGTGTGGGACTTCCCGCGCACCCCTGAAATACACGCGGCCAGGCTATTCGCGTGTGGAAATTCCCGCGCACCCCTGAAATACACGTACCCTGGCTTTTCGCGTGTGGGACTTCCCGTGCACCCCTGGTATTCCCGTAGCCTAGCTTTTCGCGTGTGAAACTTCCCGCGCACCCCTGAAATGGACGTAGCCTGGGATTTCGCGTGTGAAACGTTCCCGCGCACCCCTGAAATGGAAGTAGCCTGGGATTTCGCGTGTGAAACTTCCCCGCGCACCCCTGTAATGGACGTACCCTGGCTTTTCGCGTGTGGGACTTCCCGCGCACCCCTGGAATTCCCGTAGCCTAGCTTTTCGCGTGTGAAACTTCCCGCGCACCCCTGTAATGGACGTACCCTGGCTTTTCGCGTGTGGGACTTCCCGCGCACCCCTGCAATTCCCGTAGCCTAGCTTTTCGCGTGTGAAACTTCCCGCGCACCCCTGAAATGGACGTAGCCTGGGATTTGACGTGTGAAACTTCCCGCGCACCCTTGAAAATCGCATGGGCCGCTTGCCGTGATGGTCCAGGGTTAGCGCAGCCCCTTGCGCTGGTTTGTGATTTTTATGAGATTTCCCAGCGCAAGGGGCGTTCCTGGGGGCGTAACTGGCGCTGCAGCGAGTCGCTGCGCCACTGTGCGCCACGGCTGCCTGGGGAAGCTAAAATCCATGAATACGCTGTGCGCCGGATTCGGTTTTGGCGCACGCGGCTGGCGCAGACTATCGCACGCGCACGCTGTGCGCCAGCCGCGTGCGCTACTTGTGCGCTGAATTCTATGAATTACCCTGTTAGTCTTGACCGCCTGCCAAGCTACCTAGATTGGTCTGAATTGTCCAGAAAGTTCCCCAGTTTCGCTAAATCAAGGGTGGCCTCCTAAAGTTCGGCACATCAGGTAAGAGTTTAGAAATGCATTTTAACACCCTCCTCCAGCACTTGTGCACCCATAGGTCCTCCTTCCTTACCCTATGCACTGGCACAGCCGATTGGCACAAGACCTAGTCAGAGTATGAATGTAACTTATTTAGTATGGGCACGCAATGTCACCTGTCACGCATGAAGGTAGAGAGGGCTGGTTCAGGTGAGCAAGGGAGTATGAACGGACATGCATGAATTATAGTAAGCGCTGTGCAATTGAAGGCTGTCCCCTGTTACGCTCACACCAGAATGAATACAACCCTCTAGGGAAAGAAGCCAAGAGATACCTTGCAAGGATAACAAGGTTTAATTGTACAGATTACAAACAATATCAGCAAAGGAATCTGCTGCTCGAGAACGTTCGGACTCCAGAATGACTGTTGGTGCCTTTTGGGAGGCAACAGCATCAGTAATGACATAACATATAGGGTCTGAACCAGCACAGTTGATTGGTAACACAGTATACATATTCCTGCTCCATAAGGCATGCCATGCTACAATTGGTTTGTTTGTCAGCCATCTGTCGATTCCCATGTGGGTCAGCTGGGCTCATCTCTCCATGGAGTGAAGGTCCGGTCTCCCATAAGTTACATTGCGAAAAGTACGATAATATGCTAAGCCTACTACTACATCACTATGGAATACACCTGGGAGGCTCGTGGGCTGGTGCCAGGGGGAAGGGAGGAAGAAATACAGTCACACAGAGCCACACTTTATGCGCTTTGTACCATGAAACAATGCTGGACGAGGGAGAGGTGGGGTTTCGATTGAATTTTCCTAGAGGTGATGTATCCCCGGAGGAAGCAGCAACACATACCATTCTGGATTGTTCCTATGTTCCTGTCGAGAAGCATATTTTACATAGCTGTTCATAACTGTCCTTGGTTTTCTGACCACTTGCTCGAAGCAGCGTCTTGTCCAGTTTTTTTATTTGTGGCATTCTTTCACAAAATCGTAACCTACCCGTCTCTGGCTTCAATCACTAAAAACAGGCAGCTGTTGTTATTTGGCCTTTGAAACTGTTCAAAGGACACCCAGAAAAGGTTAAAACATTTATTACATTGAAAGTGAACATACGAATATTTCGTTTCCATTTCTGCTATCTGTTGTTCGGAGCAGTTACTCAGTGTGACAACAAGAGAATGGAACTTCCTGAAATGATGCAAGCTCAACTATACATATTATTTGTGCCATTAAAAATGGCATGTGTGCTGTATGCATAATGACTAACTCAGCGACGTGCGAATGTGCGATTTGATCAAAAGAATTGACACAGTACGTTATTTTATGTTGAATGATATACGGCGCACAATAGAAAACTCAGTGCGTAACTCGCAGTTTGTTTATCTGTCTAGTGATGATTGTTATTTGTGTATAGTGAATAGAGGTTTGATTTTTTTGGACGTATTGCTTACTGGCCTTGTTATGGGTTGTTAGCTGGAGCATATTGTGATGATTACTCATCGAAGACCCACAACCAAAACCTGTATGCAGGCTAATGATTTCTAAACCACTTTGTCCCGTGGAATATTTTGGTGTGCTGTCACCTTTACATCTTTGTGCACCATTAAGAGGAGTTTGGGGAGGGGCAGTGGCTGAACCTTTTCTGTGGGCACTTGGTTTTCTTTTCGATCACTAATCTTACTAGTTCTGTTATGATGCCATCTGTCTATGGTTCAACATAAAACATTACTATCTCTGTCCTTATTTTCCAGTGGGGCCCTCTATGTTAAGCAGGTGCATCTGGTTATCCATCCCATATGGAGTTATACTTACTTCACAGTGCTAACCATTCATGCATGTCCTGGTCTCAAGTATTCCCCCATGTTGTCATGTGTGTGTTCATTCTGTGGGGTTTGGGTTTATGATTAGGCTTCATCCGGTTTCTGCATTATACGGTAGCTTGTTATATTCCATTACAGAACGGCTACTAAAATACATTACTTTATTCTGTTATCTACACAGATATACTGTACCGTTCTGCATATGCCATAGTTTCCAGCAACCGTTGGATGGATTCTTCAATCAACATTGGGGGATAACAATAAACAGTGCTTATTGTATAACCGTTATGTGGGATGACCGACGGGGACCAATCTGCCCTTTGGCGGTACCAGCAATAAGGAGCAACCTATCCGCGTTCATGATGTAACAATGTGCTGAAGCAAAAGCTTTGCACATGAAAGTGCAAAGAATCTATATCTTCTCAGCAAAGGAACACCATGTGCGTCATTAGAAAGTTTTGCTGGTGTAACATAAGGACACACAAGAATTGGAATACAGGGATTGATCGATCATTGATCGGAATCGGCGTACCATGAGTAAGTTATAAACTACATTCAAAGCATGCGATGTTCGCTAGCCATAACTTGTATGACAAAAAAAGATTGTTCATTTCGAGGACTTAATATTCTCTTGTGAGCGTTCTTTCATAAATAAAAGCACTTGTTAAATTGCAGACTATTGATGTTTTCTTAAAATAATGTTTTGCTATCCTATTTGGGCCAAGAAAGAAAAGTTACATGTTGTGAGAGGATGTGTGTGTTTATCTTCCTGGTTCTGCATTAAGTAACGTAATGGCATGGGTCATGACAGGGCATGTTTGGCTATGCTCGCCACAAAAGTCATGAAAATAGCTAGAGCATATAGTTTGGAATAGTGATGTCAGCTTCAGGGGCGGGTGATATGATTTAGTACCGCGAGCGTAGCCGAAACTATTGCATTAGAGTACAGACAGGGAGAAATGGCATATGAGGGGGGGCACACAGCTTGTATGTGTTGTTTGGTGATTGCCCACCCAGCGACTGTCCGTGGCCATGCTCATCCCTAGGGCCATTCCCACCCAGTTTCTGCCCCTCCCCGTCCAAAACACTTCCCCATGGGAACTCTTTGAGCTCACTTTAATCATGCCTTACCATCAAATTTTGCACTCAAAGGGCCTCATCACGAGTTTGGCGGTAACCCTTAAATCCGGCGGTCGCTCTATTACCGCCGGATTTAAGGGTCCGCCAAATCAGGGCTTTGGCGGATTTCTCCCCAGCTCTGAGCTGGGGGGAAATCCGCCTAAAATTTGCTGACAATTCACGCTATTACTGCCGGTGGGAAATCTGCCGGCGGTAAGAGCGTGAAAATTTCCCATTGAACCCATGGGGCATTCCCGAATGGGCTCAGTGGGGAATGGGGAATTCCATTACCACCAAACCCGTGATCGGGATTTGGCGGTAGGGCTAATAACGCCAGAGGTAATACCGCCGATGTTACCGCCCAACTCGTGATGAGGCCCAAAGTGTCTGCCAGTGTTTTTTCAAAGCAGTCTTCAGAAACTTAACTGAAGCTGTAAGCATGCTATTGGCGTGATAAAATACATTTCTTATCCAGGCTATTTATATAGATTTATAAGCGCAATGTGTGTCCGTCACTGAAGTCATGTTAAAAACAAGCACTGGCAAAGCCAACCGTTTTGGCTTGTGTATAAGTATTAGGCATTTGCCAGGCACTGCTATTAGATGCCCAGGAACTCACACTATTTTACACCTGCTACCATCAATGGCCAGTCAATATCACCGCAGCAGTGCCTGGCAAGTGCCTTTCCCAGGCCTACAAAAAACCCAAACTGTTGGCAATGCCAGTGTTTCTTGCGTTTTGTGTGGGTTTGCCTCGCTCTGTGTTTTTAAGGCAACTACTGTGTGTTTTGATGCATGTGTCTTTTGTTTTCTGTGCACTGCTCTGTGTTTTTCTTGTGTGTACGTCACTGTGCTTTGCTCGTTTTGTGGCCTCGCTGCTCAGTTATTCTGTTCCGTGTAGGGATCACCTGTTTTATGTGGTGTTCAATATGTGGGTGTGCCGGTCTTTGTGAGCGTGCGTGTGTTTTATTCTAAGTGTGTATTTATGTAATCCTTAAAAATGTCGTGCCCCCAAAGTGGTTTCTAACCTGGAAGTATAACTGGACTCGGAATCAGGGTGGGTGTTTCTAGCCTGAGAGATTTTAATCGGGCAATGTGAATGCGCTTATCTGATAGAGTCTGTAAAGAATGGAGTTCTGTATTACTACAATTAAGGTTATGTGGGGTGCAATGTCGGTGGGTTGTCTGTAGGTGGCAGCCTCTCTCTACGGATGATCATTGCACACTTCTTTCATTAGCCAGTGGCGTTTACTGTTATAGGCGTCCGTAGAGGAGAGCAAAGAGGGCAGTTCCCCCCACCTCCATTTGCAGCTTTGCCCCCTCTCCCTAATTGGTAACCTGCCCTCCTCTGGCAAATAACTGTTTCCAAGAGTCTTAAATGTGCTCCCAGCCGATATTAGCTTGATCCAGCCCCTGATCTTTTCCAGCCCTAGCAACACCCCTGGCCATCCCTGTCAAAAGAAGGCTTCCTACATGCTGTGCACACTTCTAGTTTCCAAGTGTGCAGCTTACACTTTCATAGAGAAAAAAAAACACATTTTCGAACTGAAACGTGATTCTTAAACTTAAATTCATTAGTTTTCCTTCAAATGTGTTTATTATTATGTCGGACCACACAAATACCCTGTGATTTCTGTGCCCCTTCCTTTGTGTTGTAACACAGGATATAGTTCTAAAGATGTTGTATGCTTATCAAACTGCTTAATCACAAATAAAAACATTTATTGTGCTGACAGAAGTTATTAGGAAATCAAACTGTGGGTTCATGAGTGCCTACTTTTGATTTTCACTACGGGCAGAAATTCCCCCACTCCTGCCATGAATATAAGCAAGCGACCAGCCCAACCCATCACCTGGCCGAACACTTTTTGTAGCACTTGTTTTTTAAAATAAATTTTAAAAAGTCATAATATTTACAGACAGTTTTAAATATATAAAATCTCAGCAACAGTTACTCAACCTGCTGAGCTATCACTGCATTACCAACAGTGCCGTTCATGAACATGACTTCAAAGTCCACAGCATTTCATCTCCAGGCACAACGACCCTGTGCATAGATTCATTGAAGATGTACCAGTGGTGACTCGTCCATAACGGGCTAGGGGGCACTGACCGATGGGCACCCAGTGACGTCATTTAGGGGTCGCCAGGAGTCGCAACTGCGATCCCTGAGATCTCCCTTGCTACCCCTGCAAAAAAACGAAAAATAAAACTTTTTTTTTTAAATCAAGCTGCTGGGCTGTGCCCAGCACCATGTGGCTCTTTGCTTCTGGAGTGGCTGGCTTTCTCGTTCAAGCCTCTTATTAAAAAAAAGACAAAAAAAGAACAGGGGTTCCACAAGTCTAACACGTTCAGCAGTGACCCTAAATAAGAAAGAATAGGAATACCAAATAATTTGTCTTTCTTGGATTCTATACAATAAGTGCTAGACTCATTAAAGGATTATTTCAGGCACACTTCAGTCGGTGAGTCACTGATGTAGTGTGTTCTTAAATACCTCAACTCAGCCTTTCATTCGTCTGAGGTCGATAAATGAGTACCAACACAGGTTGTGTGATATTGTATGTATTCTATATAAAGCGCTTAAGCGTAAATGCCATATAATAAAACATCATTATCATTTGGCCATAGATGTCTGCTTGCATTCACAGTAATTTGGTAATATGGGCCTATACACACTGATCTTAACGATGCATATGGCGATCCATTCTTGTATGAAATGCATATCACATTATAGTGATTTCGTAACCATATTTGTCGCACTGTACTTAGTAACAATGCTATGTGATACCACTTCCTGTTTTGCCAAGGGGTGAAAGGTTGTGTTCCATTGCTTCCTGTGATATCACTCTGGCGTGGGGTCAAATGACATCACTTCCTGTGATGTCATCAGAGGTCAAGGGTTGTATGATGTCACTTTCGCTAACCCTGGCATTTTGGTGAAATTACGTCCCTTTGGGCACCCTCACCCATTTTGGAGGAGCCGAGAAGCCAGCCCAGTGTAAACACTGAGGGCTCCGTCAGCTGCTTTTTACAGCTCAGAGGGCGCTCCTGGGTTGGCTTGAACTGTCAAAGGGAAGCACGTTTCCGTTTAACAGTTCTGTTCCCCAGCTGCCCATGTCCAATGAGCCATGCAAAGCCGGGGGCGTTTTGCTTCCCCAACCTTGTATGGCCCTTGGGGGTGCTGGCTGGGGAACTGCATTTTTGTATGTGCAAGAAAGCGCTCCTGTACCTCCCTGCACATGCAAACGGAGCGGGTCGCTTCATCATCAGTGCTCCGCCTCCGGAACCAGGAAGTGATCTTTGCTTTCTGGTTCCTGTCCATGCTACCCGGAAGCTGGAGCGCTGGGAGGAAGCTTCAGGACTGGGGCAGAAGGTAAGTTAATTTAAAATGTGTATGTTAGCGTGTATGCTTGTGTTGTGTGTAATGTTAGAGATTATGAGGTGCGCGTGTGAATGAGTGTGCCCATGCTGTGTGTGAATGTATGTTGTTGTGTGTGCGTGTGGGTGCGTGTGTGTTTGTGCTGGGAAATGGAGATGATTTTGCACAATCACCCTCCTCACCAGCCAAAACCAGCTCCCCATGCAATGTGCTAGGGGCGCATGGGCTGGCATGGTATTCTTTTACTGGGCATATATGATGGAGGCCTAGTATAAATGGCTGTCTCTTATTGATACATGTTTTATTGGGAAACAAGTGGTCCCCCGCAGTCCCCGATCCTACTTTACTTGTATGCACCCTATCCTGCTTGTGTTACAGCGCGCAATTAAATTGTAATGCAGGCATTTCGCAATATGTAATTTCGCAGTAATGGTACATGTGATAAAAAAATTAGATTCGTCAAAATCTCATGTTTCCGTATGGGCACATCCGCCGTGAAAATGTTTTTATACTGGCATATATTGTGGGCAAAGGCATCATGAAAATGTGTTGGGGTAATGCTCCTGTGCACTGTTGGTGACTTGCATCTACTGGATTTTTTCACGAGTTACGCTACAAAACCGATTGCAGACTGTTTGGCTTTTTCCATAGTTTAAAAAAAAAAATGTGTGCTTAAAAAAAGCACCATTTTAAGCCATTATTTAAGAAAAATTCCCCCCACCCCAAACTCCTTAATAGGTTCAGGCTCCCTCGCTATGCTTGCTCGCCCTGACATATTGGGGGGAAATATTTGTGCATGTCCAATTAAAACTGACAAGCGCCACTGGGATGCACAACCAGAAAATTAAAACAGTTAACAATTCTATTGGGGGCAAAGTGAGGTTCCTGCAACCATTGCTAAAGAACCAGGTGAGCAGTTGCCTCCTTTCGCCCGGTATTCTGTGCCTTTCTGTGATATTTCATCTGTTAGTTATGTAGTTATGTAGTTAGGTATGAGTGATATCTCTTGTGTCAAATGGACTCTTTTTGAGTGACTATAATTTAAAGCTGAGCTGGAAGCGATGTCTCTTCTGGCTACATACCACCTCTAACCAGGGTCGGACTGGGACAAGAAATAGGCCCGGACACCCAAATGAAAGTGGCCCACCCCTCGCCACAAAAAAGTGGTCCACCCCTCGCGCCTCACGACCCTTGACCTCTGATGACATCAACGGAAGTTTCCATTTCTAAAAGGTGACAGTCTTGCCTGACTTCAAACGGTTACGTTTTATTTTTTTAATGGCATTGCGCTTGTTCACTGTTTCTTGGAGACATATTTCCGATGACCCCCTGCCTTCAGCTTGGGCCAAGGAGCATCTTTGAAAAGTGGCGCCCATTTCAGTGGCTGTCGAGGGAAAAGGTGAAATCGTAGAGCCCAATACGAGTGCTGCTTTAAGAATTTTACTGAAAATTGATGTTTTTGTTCGTAGCGCCAGTGTGGCTTTCTTTTTGTGTGGGTATTGCATAAATTAACGAAATAATACCATTGGAAACACTGAAGCACAGAACATTTTGAAGAGATTATATGAACAATGAAAACCTGCAAAAATGTGATTGTCGCGAAAGATTGAAATAAAATTGAAAACATAGTCGAACTATCTGAAAACCCCCTTTCCGTTTTATGGAAAAGCTTTGGGGGTAACATGTAAAAAAGCCTATTGAGAACAAATGATAGGTGTTAAAACAAGGAAAGGCTGGAAGGGTGGAATGAAGCAAGGGGATCCTGGAGCGCCTCCGGTGCGCGTTGGAAATGGGGATCGAGCATCGGGGAGGTGCGAGTCAGTGTATTCGCTAGGATTCAGGGGTAGTTTTATATTTAAAAAATATATTCATTGATATATATATATATACAGGTATAAATATCATAGTAGTACGTTTTGTATACATTAAAGCAGTTACAAAAAATAAAAGTATAATCATACAAGGGAAAGTGCATGTGCCATATAGTATACAAATAGTGATCTCTGTAGCATTGTTGATAGCTCAAACAGTATAAGATTGTCATTTCATTATGTTATAAGTCAATAACAGTACATTATGAAATGTGCATATACATATACTAATTACTGTGGCAAAATTAGCATCTCTGAGTATAATTGTCATTTAATTATAATACAGATCAATATCAATAAAATATTAAGAATTAGTAGGGATGGGTCTCTTAGCTTTTCGCAGCTAGGCTCTAAAGATAAAATTTGCACCAGCTAAGAAAATCCTACCAGGGAGGGTGGATTTACACAAGAGCATCATTGACACGGTTAACACTGAATGATTTAATAAGTGGGTTCAAATAAGCATCTCTTAAATCTTTGTAAAGTGGGCTGAAAAATAAGAACTATAATACAGACCCAGGAGCATCGTTACCGGACTGGCATGCAGCTGTGAAGGTCCAATTCCAGTGCTTCTTTAAAGGACCTAGTGGAAGTATGCCCAGTCTCAGACACATGTATAATGAACAAGACCGAAATATGGTTCAAATCCTAAGAATTTCAAGGACCGGATATTATTCAACAAGCTCGTAATGTTGGCAAGCTACATTAAGTCGATCTAAAATCAAATCATTGTAGAGTAATTTGACATTTTGTTTACAGTTTTTATCAATTATAGGATTTAAGCCAAAATAGGTTATAGTTTTTAACATCACTTCTATCGCCTTTTTAAATACAGGAATCATGTCTGCCCTCGTCCAGGAAGCTGATACAGAGGCTGAGACTGCTAGCAGGTTGAATCATTTCAATAAGAGGGGCTCCAAAATGACTACTTCCCTTTTAAAGACATCAACTCGTATGTTATCTGGGCCCAGAGCCTTGCCCAGTTTTTGTGATTGAATTGCATCCTGAACTTCACTTAGTGTAAGTAAACGAGTCCTCTCCAAGGAGCCATCTGTCGCTAAGGTCATATTGTTAAAAGGATTAACCTGAGGACGGTCCTCTTCGTATAAAGAAGTAAAGAATGTTTGCCAGTCAGTCTTTCCGAAATGTACACCTGGTGCATTATAATGACCCTCAATATAATCTTCCAGAAGGTCCAGAAGGCCCTGGTATCATTATCCTTAACAGCTTCTAGTAAACTGTCCCCATGTTGTGTGTGCAAATTATTGCTTTTAGCTCTGAATGGTGTTCTTATAAGTACGCCCAAGTTGGCCCACCACATCTCTGTCACACACTTTTGAGCTCTTCACATATGCCGTTAGTCTAAATTGTACTACACAACATTCTTTCTTATACCGATGATCACGAATTGGTGTTTTTCTTTCCACAACTTTGCGCGGTTTGGTTATCTTTGGATACATGGGCCTCATTATGAGTTTGCCGATCCGGATACAACGGTACTGGTAAACTTGCCGGTACCATTGTATCCGGACCGGCAAACTCTGAGTTGTGCTCGCGGGTGCCTTTCGTTCCGCAAGGTCTGACCTGGCGGAATGAAAGGCACCCGCGAGCACAGCTTGCCTGTAGCACAGGAACTGTAATGTTTGGTGCCGGTGCTAGAGGCATCCCCCTTCCCATTAGGGCTCAATGGGAATGGGTATCACCCGATTTCGGCACCCGTGAAAGGGCAATTACCAAAGACTACTTGCAGAATAGGCAACGTCCATACCTTTAGTATTTGGCCGTAAAAATTTGAGTGAGGAAGGACAAGGATCACTCTCAGTATGAGTAACAACACTACAGTTCCTTGCTAAATGCCAATCACCTAGTTCAATTAAAAGTAATCTATGTGGGACCTATTATTACCAGCGACAACGGTAGTTTTAGCAGGGCTATCCCCCTTCAATCTACCATTACAGGCCCTAAGGTCCCTATTACACAGAATGTCCGCTGCCTAAAAGGCGTACCCATTCAAGAGTTTAGGAATAGTTGTGTTTACATCAGCAATACACCAGATATAAACCTCCTCTTGCATGATTTGTGCCATTATGTCAATTGGCTCATATTGTAAATTAAAGTCACTGACTAGCAAAACATCTAGGTCCTTGTACAGTTCGATATACTTATGTCTCACCTCCTCAATTATATCTGAAGCCAGCTGAATAGTGGCCGATCCATTTATTGTAGTAACCCTGTTTTAGATGTTCAGTATTAGAATACGTACTTTGGCATTGATACTAACAGTAAGTATCTGCAAATTCGGTAATCCCGTAGTATAGACAGATACTGCAGCATCGAGAGTGAACTTCACCCAGATTGCCATGCCCTCTTGGTCTTCCTCTATGACCTTTTATAGCCGGAATAGCAAAGTTTGAATATCCTTGAAGGTACATATCATCAAGACACCATCGGGGTTATTTATAGATTTCAGTGCAGAGGCAGCGGACGTGAGCAGTGCAGAGAGGAAGCGTGCGCCAGCGTGCGCCAGCCGTGTGCGCTAAACAGAATTCTGGCACACCGCGTATTCATGGAATTTCAAAGCCATTTTGAGCGCTGGCAGAGAGAACATCCCGCAGCGGCAGTAATGCCCCCAAGAACGCCCCTTGCGCAAGGAAAAGGCATTGAAATCTCCAATGCAGCGCAAAGGGCCACGCTAACCCTGCACCAGTTCACAGGGCCGGTACAGTGTATTTCGGAGATGCGCGGGAAGTATCACACGTGACAGACCTTGTGCAAGCGGGGCAGGTGTATTTCGGCGGTGTGCGGGAAGTTTTACACGCGTTTATGCTAGCGCAAGTGGGGTACGTGTATTCTGAGGGGTGCGCATGGAGTTAAACATGCCATTTGAAAGTGTGGTCCCTCCCTGGTGTGTCCCTACCCCCCTCCCCATGCCCCGCAGGCAGCCCATCACCCTTGGGCATGCCCCGCAGGCAGGCTGCATGGCACCATGCACCTGGGAGACTTCACACATGTCCCCCACCCACCCATCATTGACAGGCACCTGCCAGCAGGCCCCGACTCATGTCCCCCTGCACCCCCACCCACCCTGCAGTGACAGGCACCTGCCAGCAGGCCCCGACTCATGTCCCCCTGCAACCCCACCCAGCCAGCAGTGACAGGCACCTGC
This sequence comes from Ambystoma mexicanum, assembly GCF_040938575.1. NCBI lineage: Eukaryota > Metazoa > Chordata > Amphibia > Caudata > Ambystomatidae > Ambystoma > Ambystoma mexicanum. Next base: position 311,401,800 of record NC_090926.1, read on the forward strand.
CAGCAGGCCCGACTCATGTCCCGTGCTTGCGGTTTCGATAGATGTGCTCAGTGGCCCTGGGAGGACATAGAGCCACATGGGTGCAATCAATGGCACCTAGCACTTTGGGGAAGTGTGCCATCCCGTAAAAGACCTGGACGACAGCCTGCCTTTCTGCAGGTGTTCTGGGCATATATATGTGCCTGAGGACTGAGGGCCATGCAGTCATGATGGCCAACACCTGGTGTAAGCAGCGTGACTGCGTGGCCTGTGAGACACCCCCACTTGTCTGCTGAAATGACCCAGTAGCCAAGAAGTGCAGTACATTGAGCAGCTTTTCCAAGGGACTCAGTGCTTGGGAGCACAGGGTGGGTGAGGTGAGGGCATCCTCCCACTCCCTGACCAGTTCTAGGATTATGTGTGGTGGAAACCTGTACCTCACATACACCTGGTCATCAGGCACCCCAAAAAGGCTGGTCCTGGGTAAAATAATGCAGGGCCTGGCTATCCTCCTCCTCCTGCGGTGTCCCACGACCACTGCTGCGAGGAACGGTATATTCATCGTAGCGTATTAGCTTGTTTTTTGTTTGCATGCACTTTTATGCTGTGCAGGGCCGCTTGCGCCTGATTCCTGCTGGCGTACGTGTTTCCGGATTAGCGCATCTTTTTTGGCGCACAGATTTCCCCTGTTCGATTACATGAATACGTGTTGTTAGCACGCGTTTGGGCGTTTGCAAGCATTTGCCTCCTGTACTTCCCCCGTAATGCCCACATTTTCAGGCGTTGTTCCCCATTCCACGTGTTACACCCCTTGTTCCGCTCACTTTTCTTGTGTGCGCTACACGATGTGCGCATTCCCTGTGCGCGTCGCGCACGTTATTTAGTGACGTGTGCGCCCGCGTGCGCCACCCACGGATTTGGCGCACATCCCGGTGTTTCAAGCGATGCGCATTCCATGAATTGGTGAACGGCTGCATGAACGGCTTTGGCACGCGTGCACTGCGATTTTCACGCTTGCGCTCCCCTTTTCAGCGAACATTTATTCCATGACTGCATGTCTCCTGGAAGCACATTATACCATACATTGTTACAATATCTCGCCAATCTTCATCTTGTAAATTCTTCTCCAGGCTGGCTATATACCATGATAGAACATTTATACTACATAGATTTGGGGGGGGCTATCAATAAGAGCCAGCATATCCAGTGTATTAACATATTTTGGCCTCTCCAGTCAATCCACCACATCCAAATCAGATACCAAATGAAAACCATTGAGATTTTTTGCAGGGTATGGGTTAGTCCTAACTCTGGGTAACATAGTAAAGGGTGGTTCAAACAGTAACTTCCATCCATCATTATATTGATTCTTTGCATTTGTTTTTTTTTTTAAAAAAACCTTTATTTAACTTGCGTGACATTACAACAGGGAGCAACGAACATTGTATAGATCAACAGCATCCGATAATAACAATACAAATTCAGGAGATACCAACCATGAGAAATACTACAGAGGAATACATAAACCGTACATTATGAATGTGGGTAGTCAACATACCTGTGAATGTATTGACAGAGAAATCAGTTAGGGGACAGTGAACGGTCACTACTGCCCTCATCTGCATCAGTCAAGGAGGGCACGTTGGATCGGAAGGGGGCCCAAATGTTCCTGGGTCTGCTCGAAACCGGCTGCATGGTGGACCAGCGCTCCTCCATATCTGAGGCCCATGTGACAGCTTGGAGCCACTGGTTGAAGGTGGGGGCGGCGGGGCTCTACCACCTCAACAAAATACAGCGGGCTGTGAGCAACATGCATAGACCGGCCAGCCTCATGGAGTCACGACTGGTGCAGGGAAACTCGTGGAATAGGCAGGACAATGGCTTTGGTGTAATAGTGCAGTCTAGCATTTGAGACACTGCATCACATACCTCCCCCCAGAATGAAGTGAGTTTTGGGCAGGACCAAAGCATATGTATATAATCAGCATTGTCTTTTATGCTTCTCAGGCATTCAGAGGAACGATCTCTAGACATTCGATGCAGCCTAGCTGGGGTGTAGTGGAAGGGCCCACATAGATTCCCAAATATGGTTGGTTATATATGTGCCCAGGTCCCTATCCCATGCCACCCGGAGACCATCCCATGAGCGGGGCCTCCTTTCCTGAAGGAGACCGTATAGCCTAGCGACCCTCCCTCTTGTTGTGGTGCCCATCACGATTTCAGATAAGAGTGAATCATCCAGGGGGATCGCTGGGAATTCCTGCCACCTATACTTGAGCGAGCGGCGCAGTCCAGCATATTGCAGCCAACAGGAGGGACGTCCCCCCAGGGACTGCGGTAAGTCCTACCATTCTGTGAAAGAGCCCATAGTGAAAACATTGCATATGTTGCCAAATCCCAACTCCGACCAATGGCAGACAGTCACGTCATCCACAGGAGGAGTCTCGGGGAGGTAGTTCCACAGGGGGAAATCGCTGTGAAACGGAGAAGGGGTGTCTAGTTGTTTCCAGAGTCTACTCCAAGCCGTCAACGTGACTCCAGCGGGATCAGTGTGCTCTAGTTTCGGACCTGGAGAGGGGAGAACTAGAGAGCGAACATCCAGGTTGCCGGCTGCCAGGCACTCCAAATTTGACATGGGGAGGAGACCCACCAGAATCAAACCAGTACGCTGCAAAATGTGCTTGAGCAGCAGTCCAGTAGCACTCAAAATCAGGGGCGGCAAACCCACCCTGTGCAAGAGGAGTAGCCAACTTGTCTAACTTGAGGCGGACAGCACCCGAGTGCCACAAGAATGCACTGACTGTCCGGGACAGTAGTTTGAAAAAGTCACTTCCAAGCCAAAGCGTGACGTTCTGGAATCTGTATAGAAGTTGTGGGAGTATCATCATTTTGAGAACTGCCACCCTCCCGGCCAATGTGATCGGCAATTTAGCCCAGCCGTCAGTCTTTCGAATAAGAGATGTGAGATAGTTTCTATAGTTATGGTCGTATAGTGAAGTCCTGTGTCGCGTGACTACTGCACCAAGATATTTAATCTCTGATGGAGACCAGGCAAACCCACGAAGGACCTGAGGGGCTGTGGTGGTGTCCGTCAATGGGAAAAGTCTGGATTTGGTGCAGTTGACTTTTAGCCCCGATAACTCGTCAAACAGTATAACGTCATCTATTATTAGTGCTAAATTTACTTCGGAGGAGCGGATTTATAGTAAAGCATCATCTGCATACAGTGAGATGATCTCAGGGTCTCCTGTGATTCGTATACCTCTCTGGGAGTGTCGCTGATGTATTCTGTCTGCTATGGGCTTAATGGCCAACGCGAATATCAGCGGCGAGAAGGGACATCCCTGTCTGGTACCCCTGGCTATATTAAATTAGGCAGAGCATCGATCCTCCGTATGGATCCTGGTGACCGGGGACGCATGTAGCAGTTTTTCCCAGGAGAGGAAGCGGGGGCCAAAATTGCATTTCTCTAGCACCAACCACATAAACCTCCAAGAAACCGAATCAAATTCCTTTTCCATATCTAACGTGGCTGCCACTGCCTGTGTTTCTAGGTCGATTTGGGCCAGGTTTAGTGCAGTAGAGCGCCCCGGAATGAATCCTGACTGGTCTTGATGAACGATATATGACATAGATGGTGCTAGCCGGAGGGCTAACACCTTTGCAAATATCTTGATGCCACAATTGATGAGAGAAAGGGGCCGGTATGAGCGCACTGCGTGGCCGGCTTATCAGGTTTTAGCAAAACTGAAATGATCGCCTCACATAGCGAGGATGGAGGCTTACGAAGCACACATGCCTCATCCCACACCGCCACCAGCCGGGGAACAAGGCGACCCTTATAGCATTTATAGAATTCGGTTGTAAGCCCATCGGCCCCAGGGGCCTTCCCGGATGATAGTGAGTCTATTGCCTTGGATAATTCCTCTGTTGTCATAGGGAGGTTGAGAGCCTCCTTAGTCTCCGTAGACAACTCCGATAGCAGAAGACCATCAAGAAAGGCCTAAATATCTACCGAGGGGCAATTGTCGATGTTGGTGTAGTGCGTTGCATAGAAAGAGCAAAATTCGTCATTGATTTCCTGAGATGAGAGGGCAAGAGAACTGTCCGCTCTTTCAATTGCTGGTATATGAGGAAATCCATTCTCCCAATGGATCAATCTGGCTAACAACCGGCCAGGGTGTTCCCCTTCACCATAGGTCCTGGCAGCCTGGGTATGATCCAGAAATGTGAGTTTGCGGTCCGCATGGGCACGAAAGGTATCCAGTGCTGTCCTTATCTCGCTGAGTGTGGCAGCTGTCAGGGTAGAGGCATATTGCTCCTCCAGCCCAGTCGTTAGGAGCTCACACTCTGGATTTACGAATCAATTTAAGGATCCCCACCTCCTTAGCCAAAGCAATCCCACACATATAAAACCTAAATGCCTCTCAGAGAGTGGCCTGAGTCCCCACCGATCCAGTGTTGAACTCAAAGTAGTCATGAATGTTGGATCCCAATTCAGTCTCAAAAACCTAGTCTAACAAGGTGCTCGATTTCAGCTTCCACGAGGTTGCTCCTCCTTCCTCTCCCCCCACCTTAGTGAAATGGTAACCAGGGAGTGATCCGAAGCGGTCCTAGGCAGAATGGTCATTTGCCCTATAGTTCTGATGAGAATATCAGAGACCAGCCATCTATCGATACAAGAGTGCAAGTCGTGCACCGATGAGACCCGAGAAACCGGGTGCATCAGCCTCCACTCATCAACAACCTCCAGCGAGGCCTGCACTTCTATGATGGTCTTGGCAGCCCTGGAAAGTTGGTGAGATTTCAAACCAAATCTATCCAGGTCAATATCTATTATGGTGTTAAAATCACCACCCCACAGTATAGGAATGAGGGAGCCCATGCACAGTAGGAAGGAAGGATGAGAGTAAAAGTCATGGTCATCAGGGTTGGGTCCATATATATTGAAAATAACCACCTCCCACCCAAGAAGTGAGCCAAATAGTAAAACGTTGCGTCCTAGTGGGTAAATATGTGAAACCTTGTGGACGAACATGAGAGATGTATGGATTAGGGTCATGACTCCACGACACTTAGTAGAATATATAGTATAATAGCGTTGGGGACCTCATGACCTAGCACACTCATCAAAGCCCACAGCCAATGTGTGGGTTTCCTGCAAGAAAAGTAGCTTGACCCTATGTCGTTCAACATACAGTTGAAGTTTACGCATTTTAACATCGCATTAACCAATCCTCTAACATTCCAGCTCATACATACTATGGGGGTCCTTACGAGTTGGGCGGTAAGGGTTTACCGGCACTGGTATGGATGCCTGTGGCGGTAAACCCTTACCACCCTATTCCGAGGTCCCTTAGCGGGACCCAGCAGGAACAGCTGGTCTGACCAGCCGTTCTTTGCGGGACCTGTTTAGGGACCTTGGAGCTAATAATGGGCCCGCAATGTGCGGCCCCGTTATTAGCGCCTTCCCCATTCCCATTGAGCCCTTTGGGGGCTCAAATGGGAATGGAGAATGGTTTACTGAATGGGGACTTACCAGGTCCACATAGTTCGGAATGTCCCTGTAAGTCTCCATTCAGTGAGACCGGACCCGGGTTTGGAGGCAGCCATGGCGCTAATAGCTCCATGGCTGCCTCCAAACTCGTAATGACCCCCTATGTCTTCAGCTATCTAAACGGTCGGGACGTGTCAGTGGATACATGAACTGATGACTGTGTGCCCAGTAAAATCTTGACCAGGCCGGAATGGGTCGAGTCGTAATGTTTCCAAACCAAGGGTAAACAACAGCTCGTCCCCTCAATCGCAAGCCAAGCAATTGTCCAAAAATGTATACCTCCCCTCCAACCCCCACCTCCAACCCCGTCCAAATTAGAGGGGTGAAACCCCAATAGAACAACAACCCAAAACAACAACAGTCGCAACACTGCATGTCGGCTGTGCGCTGGCCAAGTGCAACAAGTACTCTGACGTAGGGCATAAGGAAACATGTAGTGATGCACATTTCAGACAATGACAAGGAAAAAAGCACAATAGGGTACCAAGCAACGCTAGTGCAGACTCCCATTCATGGTAAAAAAATGGATTTGTATCAGGTAAAGACAGGGAGGGAATCACCCAGATGGACATAGGGCAGGTCTCCCAGGTTTCCAAGAGGGTCCAAATTTTGTAAGAAGTCAGGAAGGGCCCGCAGGGGTGACATGAGTCCACTGCTAGCTGGGAAAGTGATCATCAATGAACTTGGAGGCCTCCTCTGGGATGGTAAAAAAGAAGACCCTGTCTGCATGTTCGATCCTCAAATTAGCCGGGTAAAGCATAGAATATTTAACACCCAGCTCTTGAAGACGTTTCTTAGCAGCCAAGAATGTTTTGCACTTCTTCTGAATAGCCACTGAGAAGTCCGGGTACAGGTGAATCCTGGCAGTGCCAAGTAGTAGCTCACCTTTGGCTCTTGCCGCACGTAACAAAGCGTCCCTGTCGCGGTAATTCAGTACTCTGTCAATGATGGGGCGGGGAGGGGCACAGGGCTTGGGTCTTGCTGCCAGGAAGAGGTGGGCATGCTCAATCGCAAATTGTGGGGAGAGTTTAGGGGAATCCAGCATGAAGAGAAGGATGCGTTTCACATAATCTTCCATAGAGCCGTCAATTTTATCTTCAGGGACGCCAATAATGCACAGGTTATTGCGCCTAGACCTCGCCTCTAGGTCCTCGTTCTTTTTATTAACTGCCTGAACCTGTTTGGACAGCGCAGCCACCTCTGATCTAAGTGTATTAATGTTATCATCTGCCAGGCCAACTCTAGACACCACCTCCGTCACCCGAGTATCTGTCTTTTCCATCCAGAATTTGATAGAACGGATCGTCCCACTCATATCGTCGAGTTTTGTGTGAAGTTCATTAAACCCCCTCCCGCATATACTCCATCATCTATTGGAGTTCAGTGGGTTCCGCAGACCCCGCAGGGGGTGCCTCAGCCTCCGGCTGGGGCTCGCTAGGCTTTGGTGTCGTCTTGGTGAACATATTGATCGAGCTCTGTTTCCTGCTGGCCCCTTTGGTCATGACCGCACCAGAGTATATTTGAGGGTGCTGTGGGATCTGGGATAGATGGGCGGCGCTGGAAGTGTGAGGACCAAAGGTGATCTGATCTGCCCCTTTTATTTCAGATTGAGAGGGACCAAGCACTATGGGAGGGAGGCAGGGGGATCAGGTATAACATGGGAGTGAAGCACTCACTCAGTGGTGGAGACCCATAGAGTAGCCAATCCAGGGGTTCAGAGAGGTAGAGGAGAGGGCTGAACCGTCTCCACTCCTAAGTCCAGCAGTAGGGGAAGAATCTAATTGTTCCAGTTGCCTTGATGGATTGGAAGGAGTCAGCCGTCATGTGTTTTTTCTAGTGGTGACAACAGCAATCTGTGAAGTACTGCTCGTGTTAGAGTTCTGTTTGTGATTGGTGATGAAGCTATTGCCGTGAGGGTTGGTGGAAATTGCTTGCAGAGCCGGTCTCTCCATTCCAGGCCAGATTGTAGCTTGTGGGTGTGAAATAGTGGGGTTTACAACAGTGCTGAGGCTCCAGGGGGCCATTGGTTGCCAATTTCAATGACCACTTCAAGCAGTATCAGAGCAGTCCCACAGTGGTGTCTTGGCTGGCTCAACTTGCATGGGCTGGAGCAGAGTGCAGCCTCCCACGCCGTTATAGCAGCTAGTTAAGTTTATAACTTCCTTCTCGGAGTCTCCCCAGCCCTAAGCTTGGCACAGAAATGCAGTCTCAATCAGCTGTAGGCCCAGAACATTCTCCAGGTGGGCCGGGTGGCGTTATATGTAGTGGGGACAGCGCATGGAGGGACTGCTAGAGAGAAGTCCGCTACACTGGAGCATTATGGCTTGGGAAATTTGTAGTGTAGATATGGGGCAGAGGATCGGTGGAGACAGACTCAATATCCAGGTTTGCAAGAGGGATGGCGGTTCCCCATCCGTGGGACACAGCAAGTGCACAGTTCACATCCCAGCACCTATGCATGCAATTAACATTGTAGCGATGCTGCCCCCATTGCCCGGACCAACCAGTTCAACCACGCTCCCGCTGCGGTACTTAAATTGCCACTACTTGTTTAGGATGTAGTGGATTGTGTCCTCCCCGTAGGTAAAAGAGTATTCCAAGTTAGCTAAGAAGTGACTCGCCAAGCGGGTAGTGGCACGCAAAGGAGTCTGTTGGGTTGTTGCCTATCTCGCTGGGGAGAGCCAGGCGGCTGTGGAAGTCGGGCAACACCAGAGTGCTGCCCCAACTTGAACACGGCTCCCCTGTCACGCCACGTGGTCGCATGGAAGGTTGTATTACTCTATTAGCAGAAGCCCTCTACCCGTGCATCTGACAGGATCTGTCTGCGCCCCCTCCTCCCACGGCACAGACCACGTATGTTGGAATGGTCTGCGCAGCAGTTGTGGGGTTGAGGACCTCACGGGGCTATCGCAGGCCCCAAGCAGCTATCACCAGAGCACAGCAGGGCCGTTTCAGCACCCCACAGGATCCGGCAAGCAGCCCCCGATTCAGGGCCAAGTATCCAGCTAGTGCAGGGGGGAGGGGGGCCCCGAGGGTTATCCTCCACTGCAGACGTATGGGGCAAAGTGTGTGGGAAGCCTCGCTGACCCCACGAGGTTGTCAAAATGGAGGTGGATCCGCCAGGGCGATGGACCCACCCACCCACGTCTGTGTCTCGTCTGGGGAAAGTGCTCAGGTAAAGAAACAGAACTGCGGGTCAGACGGGAGCCAATCACTGTGACTGTCGTCTGCTGCTGGGATGTTGTGCAGGCTGCCACGCACCTCAAGCGCAGCAGGGTGACCTTGGCAATATCGGCCCGGGTTTTCAATGTGGACTTTGGTCTCCCCTCCAGGGTTCGACTCCGTAGTCGCAGGAGTGGAGCAGGATGAGCGGTCGCATGACGCAGTCACCCAGGCCGGGCCCGAGGGCCGTGCAGTTGCATACTGGCTGGGCCACCTCGCTGATGAGACACGGAGGGGCAGGAGGTCTCAGCTATCCTGGACTTCTCCAGCCTCATCACGGTTGACCATGTAAGCCGGAGGGCATCAGGAGAGGGTATCTCATATTCCGGTGCAGTATTGTTTCAGTAGCTCCTCGATCCCCGTTGGCCTCTGGAGCCACGCTCTCTTTCCTGCAGGCGGGCCTCGCAGCACGGAAGCCGCAGGTGGATCGCGAGGCTAGTGTCAGTCGGTGTACCGAAAAATGCTGATTTCTTAGCTGCAGAGCCTGAAGTGCGTACGGGAACAAGCCAGTACATGCCCTAAGTCTTTAAACACCAATCGTGCTGCTTTCGGTAGGGTGAACTGGCACCAAAAGGGGGGCCCCGGCGGGAACGCAAAGCGTTTCCCCCCGGGGAGTTTTTGGCGCTGCACACGGCCAGCGAGTGGCCGTGGGGGGCAGAGCGCCTCCCGGGGGTATTTAAGGGCTCAGGGAAGGTTCGGGAGGCAGGCGACGGTTAGGACTTGGTGATTGTTTGTCAGTCCTGTCGCCTGCTCCCGAGCCTTCCCTGGGATTAGCTGGGCCTGGAGGTGCGTGTTAGGCAGGTAGGAAAGGGAGTATTGTTGGAGTGGGTGGGTAGGTAGTATAAAAAAAAATAAAAAAAAATAAAAAAATGTATATACATATTATATTAGATATTTGGGTAATAGGGTAGAAGGGGTGCCGTAGATGAGACACCCCTCGTGTGCTTACCTGTGGGTCCGGTGGCGGGTGCGTGGTGGGGTCGAGGCTAGGTTGTTGGGGGGAATCGAGGACCCAGGGGTGCCGTAGGAGGCAGGGCGCATCCCGCCGACGTTCGCTTGCCGGCGGGGTGCTTTGGGTGGCTAGAAACGGTGTGCTGGGCACTGGGCACACAGCGCCGGCGCTGTCTTTCAGGGCCCTCCTCGTGTGTGGGCGGCCGCACGTTATCGTGAAGTAGACGGATTTAGAGTCTACGCGGGGCACAGTAGCAGGCTGGGGCCAGAGGAGGCGGTGTGGTTCCATTAAAGGGACAGTGCGATTTTGTTGGTTCACTGACGGTGCGGTGCATCTTGTGATCCACCAGGGGGCAGTGTGACACGGTCACTCCTCTGCCTCATTGCTGGTTGGGCTGAGGGTTTGGGGGCTTTGTTTTGTGCCTGGGGCGGTTAATTGAAAGGGTAGGGGGTGTTAAGAGTTATAGCAGGATTTAGGGGGGTATTAAAAAAAAAAAAAAAATAAATAAATAAATACATTTCGTTTTAATTATTTATAATTTTGAGAATAGTGTGGGGCAGGGGTGTTATTAACGGGTGAGTGTTCTCAAGCGCCTAGTTGACTCGTTTCCCAGTTTATTAGCTGGGCTTTTGGGGGGTGTAGTTCCAAGGGTAGTTTTGGCTCGGGGGCTTAGGAGTTGCTAGGTTAAGTTTTCACGGGATACATTTATTTAGTGCACAACCAGATTAGTAGTGCACGATGGTGGGCCAGGGAGCCAGCAAGAAGGGTCTGGTTGATGCTAAGGCTCTGAGGGAGGCTTTGGAAATAATGAGTATGGCATCTAGGGCCCAGTTGGGGGGGCAGTGGGGGAGGTCACCGGCGGAGAGGTCACGGGGGAGGGGGAGATAAGTGGTGGTAGGCCGCAGCATAGAGCAGCGGCAGATGGGGCTCTCGCGGCAGTGGTGGCTTGCACCCCATCGGCGGGGAGAGGGGAGGTTTGGGAAACTAGGGGCAGGAAGTTGAGGAAGGAGATAGACAGGAGGGCGTCAGGGGGAGAAATGATTTCGGGTGGGCAGCCATGGAGGGAAGGAGCGAGTAATAGTTCTAGGGAAGATAGGATTTCTCAGATGGAGGTGGCTCAAAGGAATCAGAGTGGAGCCAGTGAAGGGGTGCAGAGGGGGGTGACAGGGCAAAGGGGAAGAGGGGGTAAATACCTGCAGATGAGTGCAGGTGGGAGAAGGAGGGAGAGGTCACCGTCATTTGAAGAGGTTAGAGTGGGGCGCGGAACGCCCCCCCCGGGTAGGAGGAGTGAGGGCGGAGGGCGCTGCGCAGCCCCCGCTGGTCAGGTGGAGGTAGAGGGTTTCAGTACGGCCCCTCCTTGGTCAGCGCAAGGAGAGCCTAGAGGGCGCAGCACAGCCCCTAGCAATGAGAATTCCAGGGTGGAGGACGGAACGCCTCGCCCGAGAGAAGAGGACCAGGCAGGGGTTTCCACAACCCCGCCGAGAAGATGTCGAAGGAGTGGCGGGGCGGACGCCCCGGGCTCGCAAGAAGATCATCAACTCAACTCGGGCATGAGCTCGCATCCGCAATGTAGGAGCCCTCTAAGAAAGGAGAGGAGGAGCATCGGTGTGGACGCCAGACCACAGGCGGCAGGTGTGGAAAGAGGTGAGCGGGAAAGGGAATGGTCATCTGCATGGCAGAGAGGGGTCACAAGAAGGGGGACAGGGGATGAAGGGTCTGGACAGCAAGGTGTAAGGAAAGAAGTTGGTGTGCAAGCCATTGGAGCCGCAGGGGCTGAGAAGAGCATTTGCTCAGTGGAGGTCCAAACGGACAAGGTGGTGGAGCCATTGGTGCTCGAAGTGCAAGCTGGAAAAGATAAGGAGGTTGAAGTGAAAGGAAAAGAGAAAAAATTGCCATAGATGGGGATAACAAAACCATTGGGGGCGCACTTGATGGCAGCGACCAGGGAGAAGATTCAGGCGGGGGAATTTGTGGATGTCTTTAAATTGCTCCATAGGGAAGTGAGAGCAAAGGAGGGGTCTAACGAGGAAGAGAGGGAACTGGCTTCACGCCCAAGGGTCCCGGTGACTATTGAGAATTGAACGTCGGCGTTTATCATTTATGCCAGTGTGTATTGTGAAAAATTCCCGGAGCGTTGCGTGGCCCTGCTTAAATATATGGATGTAATAAGGAAGGCTTTCACGAGTTTTGGGGGCTTTGCCTGGGTAAGGTATGATGAGGAATTCAGAGCGAGAATGGAAGAGGACAGTCAGGCGGTCTGGGGGGAGATAGACATGGATCTCTGGCTGCAATGGATGGCCCCAACGAGGCCTGCCCCGACATTGCACACAGCAAGTGGGCTGCCCGTGCCTTTCCGGCCCTTTCTTGGTCACCCCGCCCATGAGGGGGCGGGGGGAGGAGGCAGAGGACAGCCCTCGACAGCATGTTGGGCGTTCAATAAAGAAGGCTGCACGAGGTGGATGTGCAAATTTAAACACGAGTGCAGCAGGTGTGCGGGTCGGCATCCGGTTACAGATTGTTTTCAGGCAGGGGACAGTGGGTCAGGGCGAGGAGCGGGGCAAGTAGGTGGGGGGGAAGGACTGCATGCCAGGTAAATTGGGGTGTGCTGGTAGGTCGGGCTCAGTTTATCGTAAAAGGAGGGGGGGGGGCGCAAGGTTTGATGAAAGGTTTTTGGGGGCAACTTAAAGGGGGTAGGAGAAGGGTGAGGAGGAAGACGCGTAGGTAGGGGAGGGCCGCAGGGGGGATGTAACGGTGGAAATTGTTAAGGGGTGGTAGCTGTCGTTTGGAGGGCATGGACGACGGTGGTGAAGCCCTCACGCTTGCCGCACGACAAGGTGAGTAGGCTTCAGGCTGCATGGACGGAGGTACGGGAGCGCCTCTGGTGCAGCAAGGGGAAGTGATGAGATTGGTCTGCATGGACGGGGGGTGCACTAGGGCCCCTGGTGCAGCTGGGGGAAAAAAGTGGAGCAACGAAGCAAGGTGCTGGAAGAGGAATTTATGTGGAATGGACTGCATGGACGGGGGCGCAGGTTTGGCCCTCGGTGCAGCTGTGGAGAAGAGTAAGGCAGAAAAGGGGCCTGCATGGACGGGGGTGCACTAGGGCCCCTGGTGCAAGTGGGAAACAGGTGGTAATGGATGCAAGGAGCTGGAAGATTAGTTATATGGAAGGGACTGCATGGACGGGGGTGCAGGTTTGGCCCCTGGTGCAGTGGCGAGAGGAGTAATAAACTAAAGGGCCTGCATGGACGGGGGTGCACGTGGGCCCCCGGTGCAGGGGGGGCAACGCAGGACTGTAAAGCAATAAACTGGGCACAACAAGTTGAACAAATGGTTTATTGCTTGTAGGGGAACTGTTTGCGACTAGTTTTACGTGGTTATTCGTTGGGGCTTTCAGGGTTTCTGAGTTGGTCGGGGGAAAAGGGGGGGTAGGGGGACTGCAATGGGAAGATGTTCAAATTACAGAAGAAGGTTTAGACATCAAGATTAAAAGGTCTAAGACGGATCAGAAGGGAAGGGGCTCTTGGGTTCTGCTGGGTCGAGGGAGCAAGGTTATATGCCCAGTTCAAGCAGGCAAGGTGTGGAAGGAGCGCTGTGGGGGTAAGACAGGCTTGGTTTTTCAGCATGCGGATGGATCGCCGGTTTCAACGGCCCAGGTGCTAGGGGTATTGCGGAAGGCGCTGGTGGCAGTGGGAGAAAAGGCAGAGGATTTTGGGACTCATTCCTTTAGGATGGGCGCAGCATCTGAGGGTACCAGGCTGGGTTTTTCAGAAGACAAGGGAAAATATTGGGGCGTTGGAGGTCTGGGAAATACAAGGGGTACGTCAGGGAGTTTGATAAAGGGGAATGTTGAAGAACGGTGGAGTAGGACTTTGTGGGCCAACTGTTGTTGTTGAAATATTTTTGACTTGTCAGTGATTTTGTGATTTCTTTTTCAGATGCTGCGCAAAAGAAGGGGGAGTTGGTGCAAGTTTGGATTGTTGGCCATTCAATTGTTAAGTGGGCTGGGAAAGAGGCGGAGAAAAGGGTGTTTGGAAGGCAACTGGGGTGCAGTTACAAGGAAGTGGTGGTGAGATGGCACGGGTTGGGGGGCCTGCGGTGGGATCAGCTGCTTCCTATATTGGCAGGGATGAGGGAACGCTATGGGGTTCCAGAGGTGGTGATTATGCATACAGGGGAGAATGACCTGGTGAGAGATACGGGGGTGGCTCTGCTAAAGAAAATGAAGAGGGACTTAGTGTGGGTGCGGGAAATGTGGCCTCAAGCAGTGGTGGTGTGGACTAAGTTGTAGCAGAGAAGAGTTTGGAGGGGAGCGAGAAGTGAGGAAGCAATAGAGCGGGCCAGGAAGGGAATAAACAGAGAAATGGTCAAATTTTGTGCCTCGGTGGCGGTGCAGGTCATGGACCATAAGGAAATAACATATGAGGGTCTCCTTATCTTTAGAGAGGATGGGGTACACTTGTCCGTGTATGGGAATAATCACTACCTGGCGGACTTGGGTTCTTGGCTGGGAGACTGGGTAAAATGTTGGAGGTAGAAAAAATTGGGGGGGGTGGGGCAGAAAGAACTCCTCGGGGGAGGGTTTTTCTGGTGCCGGGGGCATGGCCCCTTTTGATGTGGGGGGAGGGAAGCACAATGAGGGAATGACACGGGAAAGGATGGGGTGGCGCTGTTTGCACAAGCAGGTCACCCCGGGGGAACAGGTATTGAGCCTGGAGGGGCATGGCCCCTGGGAGAAAGCGGGACGCCTGGAAAAGGGGCAAGGAGACGGTAGGGTCCAAGGGATAATTAGGGAGAAAATGGGTTATTTAATTATTTAATTGTTGGGGGAAAATGAAAATGAAAAGGTTTAATTTATTTAATTGGTTGTTAAAATATTTCTTTAGTTTGTTAGGCCATGGAGCCAGTTAAGCGTTTTGATTGTAAGCTTTGGCCTGTCACATTAAAGCGACCTTTTCCACTTTTAAATGAGTCTGGGTTTTTGTGCAGTAAGCCAAAAAGGATTTGGAGATCTTTAGATTGGCGCCCACGATGGAGCTGCTCGATCAGGCAGCCACTCCTCAACTGCGCAACAGCGCCCCCCTTTCTTTGCATTTGTATGTTCATATTTAGACCCACTTGGGGAGACTTATTATATTTGCTGTCACACATAGTAACAGGACCTTTACCATTCTTATCTCTAAGGACAGGGGCACGGGCTCTCAGTTCTATCCTTGAGCCGCGAGGGGGAACCAGTAGTCCCTGTGTTACGGATGCTTCCCTAAACTCAAGACAGACAAAATCACTGGCAGAGCTGCGCATATGATACAGTATTATCAGCATCATTCAATGATGTAAGAACTGCAAAACGATTGGATGTAGGAGTTTTATTGACTAGGACTTGATCTTCCTTTGTTAAAGCCACATGTGTCTCACCAGGTGTTCGTTCAGCATCTACAATAGGAGGGATATTCTTAGTCGGTGGGGCCACTCCGTTCTCATCTGGTGATGTTTCAGCAACTACAGACAGGCGCATATCCTTGTGGGTCTGTGGATGAACCTCAGTAGTAATATTATAATTCCTGCCCCCTTCCTGCTGCTCTAGGTGAGGGATTTCAAACAGGTGGAGGTCATTCCCTCTTTTTGGCATCCTACATGGATTAATGTATATCTTAGGGGTGTTGTTTAATTTCAACCCCTTTTTCCCTGAATGGTTAACGTGATCATTGATCACTATTTTCCCTTGGGAGGGGGGAGGGGGGGGGATATTATCATCTGTTGAGATAATATCAAGGTTATCAAGGGTGACACAATTTGGGATGACAATAGAACAACTATAGTAAAAGAGTCAAGGAGATTTTCAATTTCATTAATAAGAACATTCACCTCTTCAATGGGTTTAGTGTCCATTTGGGCACGTTGTGAGTGGATAGGCTATTGGCTGCTTTACGTTTAGACATTTGGGGCTCATTACGAGTTGGCCGGTGCAGAATTAATGTGCCGGTATTAACGTATGCTGGCACGTTTCCGCATCGGCCAACTACAAGTATGCTAGTGAGGCACCTGAATTAGCTCCAGCTACGAGTTGGAGGTAAGTCAGGCACATTGCCAGCAAAAATAGGCAGTGTCACTGGCACCGGTATGTATGCAAACAGATCACACCAAATTTACAAGCAAAAAGTAGGTTAAAAGATAAAAACTAATTAAGTTAAAGGTATGATTGTAGCCTAAAATTGCTGTAGTAACGTTATAGATCTAAAATGCATGTATAGATCGACATGATTTACAATACCCAGCGGTGGAAATGGAAAAAATCTGGAGGGGGATCCAACAAGGGCCGGTGTGGGGTCAGAGTTTGGATGAGGGGGTGGAATTCCAGGAGGCAGAGTTCAGAAGTGGTGGAGCTGCCAGTTGAACTCCGATCAAAGGAAATGTTCAAAATAATAGTTTATAAATGGCACCATTTATTTACTTGCTTGAAAAGTACACGCACCATAGTAAACGTACCTTACTATGGTTTGTGTACTTTTCAAGCCATCACTGCATGTACGTCAGTGTCAGAATGTATTTTGACATCCCAAACTACAAATACCAGAATTCATTTGGGAAAGACAACGATCACCGAGCCTGCAGAGCTGGGGGCTTGGTGATCATCGTGTTTTCCGATGCATTCTGCTTTGCGCGCACAGTGCGCTTTCTGCTCAGTCACCTGGCCTTTGACGCTGGGTGAACCTGGGGGCTTGCCACTGGCTCTGTGTTCACAGGGCGCTCCCACAGAGCAGATTAGGTCACTGAGGCGAGCCCCAGGTTCGCGAGGGTCTGTCTTGGCTTGGCTCCTGCTGTGACATAGGTAGGGGGCGGAGCCAGTAGAGCGCACATGGCGCCAATGTGCATCTCCCCCCCCCCCCCCCCCCCCCACTCCATACCATAGACCAGTGGTCTTCAAACTTTTTTGGCCAGGGCCCCCCTGAGCAAAATTTGGGCAGGTCGGGACCCCCCAGAAATGCCAAATGGACAGTATATATTGCGCGCCGTCACCTGCTCCCATCAAAGTCGCTGGGCTCCCTCATCCCACTCCTACCCAGTCGCTGGTCTCTCCCCACCCCATCACACACCCAGGGCTCTCCCCACTCTGCTCCCATCACTATCCCATGGTTCCCGCCTATTGTGCTCCCACCATAGTCCCTCGGTTCCCCCATCCCGTTCCCAACACAGTCTGAGGGCCAGTGGCGGCTGGTGAATCTTTTTTAAGTGGAGGGGCATTAAGGGGAGGTTCGGGGGGGTTTCCCCCTGTGAATTTTTTTTTAAATAATAGGTTAAAATGTTGCATTGTAGAGCATACTTTTAACAAAAAATGGGTAAATAGCCAAACAGTTTGCAATTGTTGCTGGGAGTCAAGGGGGCAGGCATTGATATTTTATTTCTATCGCGCTCGTACACAAGTGTTTCAGAGCGTGACAAGGCAAGGGAGGGGAACAGAGGAGAATAAAACAGCGATCTTACTAGGCCCAGTGACATTGAGAACGCGCAAGTGTGAGGGGAAAAGTGCATGGAAGGGGGGAGAAGTGGAAAGTGCGAAGCAGAGGAGAAACAGATAAATAACAATAAATAAATAATAAAGGCAACAAACAGTGGTAGTGCAGCCAGCAATTTGCAAGTGCTACGTTTAAGGCAGCAGACAGGGTAGGTCTGATAAGTGCAGGAAGAAAGATGGTTCTCCTCAAGTTTTAGAGTGGCAGGGCGCTGTTCCAGAGGGAGGCCCCAGCCGAAGACGGAGATCTACCCCCAGCTCGTTTCTTTGATAAACGACTGACCCTGAGGGAGTTGGAGGTAGAGGAGTGAAGAGCTCGAGAGGGGAGGTATTTGCGGAGGAATAGCTGAAGGTATTTTGGACCGAGGCCCCAGAAAGCCTTGTGGACAAGGCAGAGGGTTTTGAATGATAGATGTCCGGTAAAAAGATACCATCCCTGTCCCCTGGGCCCCACTGGTCCTAACACAATGAACATGATTATGTGTATATGCAAGGCGCTGCACATTCATACAGCAATCACTCTATCATTCACATGAGCATCCATCACCATACACTCACTCATAACGCATCCATACACATGTTTAAATAAAAACAATGAACATAAACGTACCTTCTGCATTGGCCTGTGTGTGGGTGCTGCTCCAGCTGCTCTGTCCGTATGTGCGAGGAGGCGCAGGAGCTCCCCCTCGGACATACAGACATGCAGTGCCCCAGCCAGCATTTCCAATGAGCTATGCAATGCTGGCGAAGAAAAACGCCCCAGCACTTGCATGGCTCAGTGAGCATGTGCGGCTGGGGAACTAAACTGAACTGTCAAAGGGAAACAGTGTTTCCCTTTGATAGTTCAGCCAGCCCAGGAGCACTCCATTAGCTGGATAAAGCAGCTGAGGGAGTGCTCACTGTTTCACTGGGCTGGCTCCTTAGCTCCTCCATAATGGGTGAGGGGCCACTATGCAGTTAGTAATGTTGACCATTGTTGCTGAATATATCACAATTTACTTACATTTTAACACAAAGCACCCCTTTGGGTACTATTGAAACAGTGGGCTTCATAACTACTCTGGCGGTAGCTGTGCCGGTAAAACCGGCACGGCTGCCACTGGAGTTGCATCCGGGTCTGGCACCCGCGAATGGGCAATTACTAGGTCATGCCGAGTTAGGCGGACATGATAATTGCCCTTTCGAAGGTGCCGGTAGATCCCCATTCCCATTTGAGCCCCATATGGCTCAAATGGGAAGGGGGAGCACGGATGCACCGGCACCGTTAATAACGGTGCCGGTGCATCCGACGAGCTGAGGTCAGACCTGGCGGGGGCTGTCAAGCACCCACGAGCACAACTCTTACTATGGCGGAACGGTAGCAACGGTGCCGGTAGCTTACCAGCACCGTTGTTACTGGTCCGCCATAGTAGTAATGAGGCCCAGTCTGTGACTAAAGGAATGAATATCCATTTACAACTGTGGGCCACTTTTTCATTGTTGCCTGAGACAGTTTCATGCTTCAGCCCGCCCATGTGGGCCACCCCTGCCCATTTCTTCCAATCTAAAAAAAAAAAAAATCTTTTTTCATGCTGAGCTCTCAGGGCCCCCCTGGGATGCACCCGCGGACCCCTAGGGGGTCGCGACCCACAGTTTGAATACCACTGCCATAGACAGTTGCAGGAGGGTGACATATGCAAAGTGCAAATAAAAAAAGCATACAAGGCATTAATAGTCTGAATATATATTGTACGGAAGGGGCACGCCTCGACAGTTTAAGAGGCTGCTTTAGTCTGCCACTCCACCCCACCCCCAACCGTGCCAATGGTCCTGGCTTCCCACCAGGAATCACTGCAGTATCTGCGAGGTTCTTAACAATTCAAGATATTTTGGAAAAAGAGAGAGATTTTGCCGACAACCGGTTGTGTAAAACAAAAAAGCAATGATAATACTTGCGTAACGTTCGCCTTGTCCCGTCAACTATCCATCAGCCCACCGGCAAGACAACGGCACGGGAGACACCAATGATTTGTAATGTTAGGTTCACCAGTATGAGCCAGGACTCACTGACCAGTATACCTCCTGCCAAGCCCCACCACGACCAGCCACAATCAGGATGCCCGCCGGTGTTTTTCTACTTTCTGCTCATGTGTGGCTGACGGGGCACTCAGGCTCTTGACTGCGCCACACACCTGGGCTTCCACAAGGTGCTTAGGAGAGCTTTCATGGGGCTACATGAGTAGGGTGCCAGTGGCCTGGGGGGATTATGTGGGGCATCCTGG
The DNA here is from genome assembly GCF_040938575.1 of Ambystoma mexicanum. Taxonomy (NCBI): domain Eukaryota; kingdom Metazoa; phylum Chordata; class Amphibia; order Caudata; family Ambystomatidae; genus Ambystoma; species Ambystoma mexicanum. Next base: position 311,421,278 of record NC_090926.1, read on the forward strand.
GGAGGTTTGTCAGCGGGGAGGGCCGGCGGGCAGCCTTGGCAGGTATCCGGTAGAAGGCATGATAGGATAGGAAGAGTGGCTGAGGGATGGAGGTTGCCATGGGGGGCGTCTTGAGAAGGTGGCGGCTGGGGAAGGTAAGCAGGCCCTGGCTGCAGCGGGAAAGGTGGGGGAGGATGGAGTGGGTGAGGAAGGGGCAGGGATCGGGTGCTACATTTCGCAGGGGGCACCTAATGAAGGGGTGCAGAATGGCTCTAGGGAGGAGGGAGAGGGGCTGGGGTTCTAGTGGGTTGCCAGCACCCGAAGTGGGGCCAGATAAGTGGCTCCCCTGAGTACAGCGGCAGAGGGCAAGCAAGGCACCCCCAGGGGAGGTGCAAAAAAGGGGGGCGAGGAAAGGACGCCGTCACAAAGTATTGCAACATGCTCCCAACGCCCCTTTTGTTACTGAACCAGGATTTATAATTTTATTTTATGAATAAAATATGCCACCACTCATGCCCCCTGAGTGCCCAGGTGGCTCCACATACGCCTTCTAACATCTGCGCCCATCTGCACTCAACTCCAACACTAGCCCTAGTTAATGATCCCTCACCCCATAACCTCTGCACCTGAGAGCATCTCATTCACCTGTTTTAAATTGGCACCTGAAAAGATCAGCATCAGCAGGTGAGGTTTCAAAGGATCCTTTAATGAAGCTCGCAGAGCACAGCATGAGCTGCTGGCCCACTGGCCATCTTAACAGCTTCTAATCAAAACCAAACATTATAGAATGGACCAATACATGCTCTCCAAGAAGGGAAAACACATCATTTAAGAACACAACATACCTTCCCCTCTATAAGGAATTAATTAACGTAACCCGTAGAGCGACATTTATGTTGGAACAAAAAAGAATGTTTCTGACATAATATTTTTTAATGGGAAAATAGCTAGGAGGAACAATATATACAGAACATATGAGAAAAGAAAACAAGGAAATTAACATCATTGAATAAATTCCTTCAAGTGATTCGGAACTCTCCTTTCTCTACGACTCACTCTAACTCCAACAGGTATTCCATCAAGAAATCCCTTGTCTGGGACACCACAGTTGTCATTGTTGTTGTCCACGATGCTGCATTTGTTATTGACACTATTACTTTGGAAATTGACATTAACATTCTCAAAACCTCCATCCACTTCCACATCATCACTCCCATCTTTCTTCACCCTCACTTCTAGCATCCTCACTCCTTCCCATCACTTCTTTGTAAGAAGCAAGCCTACCTTTAGACGACACATCACCTCGTTCTACAATTACCACTCCCTCTTTCACAGTGGTGATTCTCTTTGGTCCCAAAATTGTGCTCTCATGGCATTTTGGTCCCAACCAGTGATTTTTTTTTATCCAAACCAAATCTTCAACCACACTCGATCCTTCACCCCATGACTGGCACCAAAGACCCTTTTGTAATGCTCCTCACCCTTCGTTATTAGTTTCATCACTTCCTCATGGTTACCCATACAGGAACTGCTACTCCCAACCAACCGGGGCATAGTTTTGTTCCTGGCTCACGCCCTTTCAACAAGACAAAAGGAGATACTTTGGTCACCGAATGCTGGGTGATGCAGTAACCCCAAACCAACTGTTTCAGCACCACCCACCAAGGTAAAGCCACTCTCAGAGGTAATTGTATCTCTCTACCAGGCCATTTGCTCTGGGGTGATACAAGGCCGTTCGCACATGCTCTATAGAATACTCACTCAAGAAATTCTTCATCATCTCAGAGGAGATTTGTACTCCGTTATCTGTTACCAAGGTACATGGGAACCCTTCCCTAAAGTAAACATTCTCTAAAAACCTGATCAACTAAATTGTGGTGGTTTCCCTCACACCTAACACTCCACCCATTTGGAGTGATAGTCCACCATCATGAACACAAATTTGAAATCATCCCCTAAACCTTGAATCAGACCCATTATATCCACCACTACCCTCTGCCACACATACACAACCTTACTATTGTCACTCACTGCACACGCTACACAATCACCCACTTCCCTTTCCACCAAGCTGTCCATGGCAGGCCACCAGTAACTCTGGCATAACCTCCTTTGTGTACCATTTACACCTAAGTGACCTTGGTGAGCCAACTCAATCAATGTCTTTCTAATCTTTTTCGGTGCTACAAACTTCACTCCCCTCCTTATTCTCGTTCCCACCAAAGATAATTAATCTTTGACTTCAAAATAAGGCTCAAACTTCCTATCCAAAATATTCCTGTCAGGCCATCCACTTACTGTCCATTCCACAATGGTTTTCAAAATAATATCTTCTTTGGCTGCGCATTCCCATTCCTCCTCACGAATGGCACCTTGTTCAATACTCGCTAGAACCAACTCATCAGCATGGCAGTACTCCTCCCATTCAGATGAATCCACAGGCTGTCTCGAAAGACAGTCGGCTACTGAATTCATTTTGCCCAGCACTAACAAACGCAAAAATCATATGCTTGAAGACCAAATAGCCATTTAGATATCCTGGGAGAACCTTTACTCCACCCCATACTGGTGTTCATCTGCACTAACGGTTTGTGGTCCGATCTCATCACGAATCGCGGACCCCAAAGAAAACATTTAAAATGTAAAATTGCCCAAAATACTGCTAATGCCTCTCTCTCCACAAAATAATCATTACTTTCTGCACCCCTCAAAGGCCCGGAGGCAAATGCCACTACACGGTCCTCCCCCTTTCCATTACTCTGAGTTAACGAAACTCCTAACACTAAAATGCTGGCATCAACATTTAGGAAAGTTTTGCTATTAGCTGAAAACGTTCCTAGCGAAGGAGCATTGGAAATTCTTTCTTTGATTTTGTAAAATGCAACGCCACACTCTTTAGACCATGTGTACTTTACACCTTTTTTAAGCAACAATCTGAGAGGTGCAGACAAAATTGCAATGTTTCCTACAGACTTGTGATAATACTCTGATAACCCAAGGAATGAGCGTAAATGTTCTTTCTCGCTGGGCCCAGGAAGCAACCTAATTGCTTCAACTAAACTGTTCTTTGGAACAATTCCATCAGATGAAATACAATGTCCCAAGTACTCTACCAGTTGTACCCCAATTTTACATTTGCTCCTTTGAACTGTGTGTCCCACCCCCTTCAATTTGCATAAAACCTCTCTCAGAATCTTGTCATGTTCCTCCAGCGAAGCACCATGTATTAACACGTCTTTAAATATGATAATGTTCCTCACATGCTCAAGAACTTTCTCCATTACCCTATGAAAAACGGTGGTTGCTGAAGTGAGACCAAAGGGCATCCTACAATATTTGAAGGTTCCTTCTGGAGCAATTAATGATGTGAGTTCTTGACAACATTGTGGCAACGACACTTGATGGTAGGCAGCAGAGGGATCAATAACTGTACATTCTTTGGCATCTTCCAGAATTGCTAAGACCTCAGAAATTACTGGTAAGGGATGTCTATCTACTAAAATATTCTTGTTTAGATCCCTGAGATCTACACACAATCTCAGGCTCCCATTTGGCTTGGCCACCAAAACCACTGGAAACAGCCACTCTGTACCCTCCACTCTTTCGATCACACCTTTGTGTAATAACATATCCAACTCCTCCTTCAATTTCTCTTGTAGATGATGAGGTACAGGGCATACTTTATGTACAAAAGGAACAGAACTGTTTTTCAGCTTTATGAGATGTTCAAAATCCTTTCCTTCACCTAGCACATCCGAGAAAACCTCTGCGAACTTGCTAGCCTATTTGTCCTGTACCTCTGCAATTGATACTGGTTCCTGTGAATTTGCTAGGATCGCAATGCCAAGACTCACCTGTTCATCCCATCCAAGAAGAGATGATCCCCTTTTTGCTGCAAACACTTCTGCCGCACAACTGCAGCCCTTATACTGTATTTTTGCATTGAATTTCCTCAACATCTCTATTTCAACCTCTCCATAACCATGAGAACGGATGTTATGTTCCATGAGATCTTGTACTTTTCCACCAATGACATTTGTGAAAGTTTTGCCAGAGACTATAGTCCAAGGAGAAGCACCTTTGTTGTCAATGTTTTCCCATTGATATGAAATTCGTCCAAGGGGCCTCTCTTGTCTCCACCAAGAGCTAAGATTTCAAATGTATGTCGGGCATTGTTGGGCTTGTTCCCTGTTTGGGACAGCTGTGCCACTTCTTGTTCCGATTTGGGCAGGGTTTGTTCAATAGAATTCACTGCTCCCTCCTTGCAAACCCAAGCAAAGTGTTCTCTGTGCTTGCATTTCATATAGGATGGATTTCGAGCCGGGCAGAACAGGCTCAAAGAAAGGTGTCCGGTATAGCCACACTTAAAGCAACATAAATCTCTCTTTCCCTCACCACTTCTTCTGTTCTTCAGAGCACATATCTCACTGCCTCCTTGATCCAATTGCATGTCTTTCATGTACTGGGCAGTTTGCTCAATGATACCAATGCTTGCTCAAGAGAAAGATCCTTAGCTAACAATTTTTCACGTTCGTGCACCTCACTAGCCGATCTCTAATCAGGGAGTTTGTCAAGTAACCAAATTCAAAGGTGTGTCTGAGGGTGCTTAGGGCAGCCATGTAACCTTCAACTGGTTGCAGCGGCTCTTGACATCTTTGAAAGAACCTGTGATGCTCAAATGTCAAATTGTTCCTTGGTTCCCAGTGTTCTTGTAACATCTTGACTGCCCTTGTAAAATCATCCAGACCACCAGCACCCTCAGTTTCTGGTTCTGATAGAGCCTCAAACACACTGCGTCCTTCTATACCCAAATTGTGTAACAGTGAGGCATGCTTCCTTGTAGGTGCGAATTTGTCTCCCCATTGCAAACAGGTAAGTGTCAACATTGTTTTCCATCTTAACCATCTTACTGGGGGGTTTCCTGGTTCAGATAGGAAAGGTGGGGGAGGAGGGATGCTTGCCGTAGCCATGACTTCTTATTGGTTGTTATTCCTTAATAGTTGTTGTTTGTTCTGCTCCTATAGTCTCCTTTGTCTTTCCTGGTATTGTTTGCCTTTGCAAGAAAAAGTAGTCTCTTTTGTCCTCGTTGCAGGCCAAAACTAGTTTTCTTTATCTTCTTTGCTCTTTAGTGACAAACTGTATCCTGTATGTACTCTACTGGCAAAGGCAATGCTTGTTTGCCTTTATTTCACTAACCTTTGGTAACGTGTCCTTGTTACCAAGGTTATTTTCACTTATTGGGGCACATACTAGGGTTCTTACCTCTAATATATGCTTCGGCTGGTGGAGCTCCCTGTTCACCGCACGACTGTTTCAGCAGGTCGCGTGTGACAAATTAGCCTCCACACCTTCCTGTGTACGGCCAATTCACTGTGGACGTGGTGAGGTTTTGGTCCCCCACTTAGCTCGCCGTTGCATTCACTGTTCGGGATCGCTTCTTCTTTCTGCCACCATCCGGGTCACTGCCGGCTTTCAACGGCCCTCTCCACGGCAAGGCGATCCGGAGAGCCAGCTGCCAGCAGCTGCTGTGAGGTCACTCTGTGGGCTTTGTGGCTTTCCAACTCGACACCATTGAAAAGATCAGCACTAGCAGGTGAGGTTTCACAAGATCCTTTAATGAAGTCCGCAGAGCACAGCATGAGCTGCTGGTCCACTGGCCATCTTAACAGCTCCTAATCAAAACCAAACATTATAGAATGGAGTAATACATTCTCTCTAAGAAGGGAAAACACATAATTTAAGAACACAAAAGCACCCCTCTACATCATTCTTCCTCGTGCCATACCTTAGTGCCCCATTTCCCAGCCCTTTATGTTGACCATACTTTCCCACCCTTGGATACTCCTTTTAATTTCTTGTCCAATCCAATTATTACCAATGCCACAGCTCTCCTTCTTAGGATGTCCTTTCACCAGTCCCCATCACTCTTCCTCGTGCCATAGCGTATTGCCCTTTTTCCAATCCATTCTGTGGACCATCCTTATCATCCGTTTGATACTCCTTTTACATGCTTGTCCAATCCAGTCATTACCAATGCCGGGGCTCTCCTATTCAACATGTCCTTTCATCCGTACCTTGCTCCTTCCTCTCGCCTCATTCACTCCATCCTCCCGTCATCACTCTTCCCATGCTATTCCTTTTCACCTATCACCCCCATCGGTCTATCACACCGATCCATGTTAATTCCTACTGCTATTTAACTGTTGCATAAATGCAAAAGTACCTTCATATTCTTACCCCATCCCCCCTTTGGATAATTACAAGTTCTGCATGGTCATACCTCTAACCTGCTCGGGAGGAACATGTATAAATATGCCACACTCTGACCTGCCCTTAGAGGCTCAAAATGCAGTATGGCATCCATCTGCCATGCCCTGCCTAGGCACCCATCCATGGAGATTCTCATTAATCTTCAATGTCCCTGATGCCAACATTCCTTTTATTATTGGCCACTCTCTTCGATTATTGATGACTCCCTTGTTGTATACTGCCGCCATCTTGCTGAGAGTTTAGTTAACCTCATACCTTAACAATTTGTCCTGTCCCGACAACTGTGTTGACCTGGATCTATGGCCCACCTGGGCTTTGAGGGGGCATGAGTGGTGGCATCCTGGTTCAGTAACAAAAGGGGCATTGGGGAGGAGTTGAAAGTGGGAGATAAGTGCAGCAGGTGCGCGAGACGACACCCTGTTAGGCAGAAGGAAGTAGAGGCTGTATGCAGGTTTGCTGGGAGTGCAAACTGAGGTGCAAGGGCAGAGTGTGACCAGGGCGGCACCTGATCTGGGGAGGTGCAGTGGAAGGCTAGGGCACTCTGCGGGAGAGCATGGGGCGTCAATGGTATAATTTGGCTGGGTGGCCTGGTAGCACATTGGTAGAGCATAGAAGTATGGTGCGCTAGTTACAGGTTCACATCATGGATAGGGATCAGTAGCTTTGTACAATGAGCATGGGCATTTGTCGCATAAAGAATGGTTTATCGGTAAGAAGAAAATCCCTTGGAATTCTTTCCACAGTTTTTTGTATAATCCTCGGGTTATATCCTCGTTGTTTACATTTTGCCACAGTTTTAGCTAGGTTTTCCTGATATGTTGTGTTCGTACTGCTGTTACTTTTGATTCTCAGAATCTCACCGTACGGGATGTTGTTCATAACATGTTTCGGGTGGTTTGATGTTGCAAATAGGAGAATGTTTCTGGCAGTTGGTTTCGAGTAAAGTCTTTTTGGAATTTCTGAACTTTCTACATATAATTCCAAATCGAGGAATTCTATATTTGGTGGGCTTTCTTGTTTGGTGAATGAAAGATTTTAATCATTTGTATTGAGGTAGTCCTTATATGTATCCATGTTTCCAAAGTTTTAATATCTCCTTCCCAGATAATTAAAATATCGTCAATGAATCTGCCCCAAAATTTGATATTTTTTGTGAATGATTTGTGATTCCAGGCGTGTTTAACTTCAAAATACCCCATAAATAGGCTGGCATAGGACAGGGCAAACTAGGACCCCATCACTGTGCTCTGGAATTGCCTGATGATTTCTTTGTCAAAACAGAATATGTTGTTATTAAATGAGAAGTTGAGCATTGTTAGAATCATTTCATTTTGTTGTCTGTATGATATTGATCGTGATTTCAGAAAATGTCTTGCACTTGTTATTCCCTTTTCATTCTGGATACACGATTCCATTTATTATTGAGCGAAATGGTGGAAGGTTCTTGTAATGCTTGTGAATATGTCATGCCCCCCGGATTCCTACGGCATTCTCATACCCATGGGGGAAGCCTGTGGCACTTGTCCTGGCGATTACATCAACGCCGGGGTTATCGCCGGTAAAAACTACATCTCCCAATGGGACTTGCGCTTGGCAGGAACCCTTGGAACGCTTTTCCCTGCAGCTCTCTGGCCAGCCTCTCTTGGCCCTCTTCCTGCGCCTACCTGCAAGGCAAAAAACCTCGGGGGCATCTTTGACTCCACACTCTCCTTCTCTCCTCATATATCTGACGTCTCTAAGAAGTCACACTACCAGCTGCACCTCCTCAGAGGTATTCTTCCCTTCCTCTCCTTCCCCCAGAAGCTCACTGTCTCCCGAGCCCTGGTTCTCTCAAAGCTGGACTACTGTAACAGCCTCTATCTTAATCTGCCTGCCTCCACTCTCCGCCCTCTGCAACTCATCCAGAACAGAACTGCAAGACTTGTCCTTGGCCTCAAGCCCAAGGACCGTATCTCTCCAGGACTGAAATCTCTACACTGGCTCCCAGTGGCTGCGAGGATTAAGTTCAAAACCCGCTGCATTGTCTACAAGGCCTTCTGGGGCCTGGGGCCTAAATACCTTCAACTCTCTCTTCCTAAATATCTTCCTTCCCGAGCCCTTCGCTCATCCGTCTCCAACTCCCTCAGGGTCAGCCGCTTCTCGAAGCAACGAGCTGGGGGTAGATCTTTCTCCGCGGCAGGGGCCTCCCTCTGGAACAGCCTTCCTACCTCCCTGAAACTTGAGGAGAGCCATCTCCGGTTCCGGAAGCACCTCAAATCCTTCCTCTTTGCTTCTGCTTTCTCTCTCCCTCTCCCCTGCTAAATTCTTCACTGAAACTGCACTGAATCTGCAACTGGGCCACTCTCACCGACCTTGGTCCTGGGCCCAGCCACTCTCCACTTGCACTGCCTCCCTGGCAACCCCTGCACTGCGGGACTGTCTCTGTATCCCTACAGCCCCCCCTTCCCAGCACTTGTCTGCACTTACCTTGCACTTGCCACCAGCTGGCCCTATTTATTTATTTTTATTCTACTTACTTTGTACTGCACTTCCCCCCTCCCCTTCCCCTTGCACTTTTTCCCTTGCCCCTACCCCTGCACTTGCGCGGTCTGAATGACACCTGGCCTAGTAGGATCGTTGTCTGTCTTCCCCTTGTTCCCCCCTCCCTGCCTCGTCGCGCCTTGAAACACTTGTGTATAGGCGCGTTACAAATGCCATATCACATCATATCATATCATATCATATCATATCCTTTGCTTGCGTTCCACGCCTCCTTCGAATCCACTTCCTATATCTAGTCACGCCCCCAGAAAGCTGGTGCTCCTAAACCGTTGTGTTACGCGAGCAGCGCTTCTTGGAAAAAGTTTTCCTATTTGTTGTGTACCTGGTTGCTGACTTCTGCCTACCCTTTGGACCCCGTTGCCTGGTTTCTGATTCTGTTTCGGCGCTCGTCTGATCTGCCTTCCCCTGCTCGACCACGGAACTCGTACCGGACTGTCTTTGGGATTCCACTTCTCATGTCTGGCTCCCGGCTCCCTTTCTGATTCCTAACCCCGTATCCCTTACCCGCTCCTGACTACCCGCTTTTCGAAAGAAGAAGGAAATACCCTGCATTCAGGTGTTTGAGAAAGTAAACACTACGTCTTTTCTTCCTGAAACCTGTTTTTCTGCACTTAGGAAGAACGGTGCTGACTGCTTACACCTGGTGACATTTTGGCTCGGTTTGTTTTTTGGCTTTTGGGACGCTCTGCTGTTTGCATCACTCCTTGGATTTTGGAACACTCTGCTCTTTGCATCACTCATTGGATTTTTGGGACGCTCTGCTGTTTCATCACTTATTGGATTTTTGGGATGCTCTGCTGTTTGCATCACTTATTGGATTTTGGGATGCTCTGCTGTTTGCATCACTCCTTGGATTTTGGGACGCTCTGCTGTTTGCATCACTTATTGGGTTTTGTGACATCAGTGACACCATCCTTGGCACTCTCTTAAAGTCGCCATCTGACCTTCGCCCACATCCGGTCTTGTGTTCTATCACAAGTAGGTATTCCGCAGGAAAAAGGAATACACAGGTAAGCTTGTGGGTCTCGGAGGGTGTAGAGGGGTTGGTTTTTGCCATCAACAAACGGTATGTAATATTTGCCTTGTTTGTTTCTTCCCTCTAGCTCCGCTGTGCGTTCTGCCTTTTTGCCTGAGCCCTTGGCCTGACAGGTTTTTTTACCCTGCAAGCTGCGCTCTCAGGAAGGAAGTCTGAATTACTTCAGTGGCATCTAGTCCAAGTGGTCTTCCAGACTTACGGTGGAACATACGGAGTACGACAGATTTAGGAGCCTAACATTGGTGCCTGTCTGTCTGTGATGGATCCTAATGCAGATCCTATGGCTGCTATGATGCAGGCCTTTACCATGCTCCGCACAGACATGGCAGCAGCACACGCTTCCCTGCATCAACAAATGGATGTCATGCATAGCTTTGTCCAGCCCTTGCTTGCGGACGAGGAGTTTGGGGATGCTCCCGCTCCTGTACCGCCACCCGTTCCTCCGACACCCCAAGCCGGTTTAGCTCCGGTGGTACTACCTGGTCCCTTTCCATTGGCCCCACCTGAACGCTTCACGGGAGACCCGAAAATGTATAGGACATTCATCAATCAATGTCGTCTACATTTTCTATGCCGTCCTTTGGCATTTCCCAATTCCACAACAAAAGCAGCTTTTGTGCTCTCTCATTTAGGGGGTATGGCTGCGGCCTGGGCGAATCCGTTACTGGAGTCTGATGACCCTGTTTTGTATGATTTTGACGCCCTACTAGTAGCCATGAACCTGGTTTTGATGCCAGATATAAAGCTCAGGCTTCAGACCTGGAGTTTCTGGCACTGTCTCAGGGTAAACAACCCCTCTTGGCGTATTTAGCCCGGTTCAATCAGTTGGCTGCAGAAACCTCTTGGCCTGAACAGAAAAAGGCAGCGGTCTTCTATCAGGGTTTGTCAGACGAACTGAAGGATACATTATCTGTTGTCCTCTCTGTTCCTTCAGTATTCTCTGATTTGCTTGACTTGGTGTTGCAGGTAGATGCCCGTCTGCAACAGAGGCGTGGAGAACGCCGACATCCTGATCTACGCCCTGGTAAACCTGAACTGGTACCCTCCCCAGTCCCTGGGGATTTAGAACCCATGCAGATTGGGGCAGTGAAAGGTCCCCTTTCAAAGGCAGAGAGAGAGAGAAGACTACAAAACAATCTATGTCTGTATTGTGGACAGACGGGACATTTCATTCGTGTATGTCCTAAACGCCCTGCTAAACGGGTGGGAAATGCCACGACCCGTCCCTAAATCGAGCCGATGTGACGGGTCAGCCTTCCAAATACTCACTCCTCTGTCCAGCTGCCACACACATATACTTGGATATGTCCTTTCTATTGCCCAACTCTCAAACCTTTTCTAGTCCAGTCAGGATAGATTCCGGGGCAACAGGTAATTATATGGACGAACAAGTGGCGGTAACCTATGGTATCCCGGTAGACCCTAAAGATAAACCAGAAGCCATTTATGCAGTAGATGGCTCTTGTCTGGTTTGGGTCGTGTCACAAAACAAACACAACCTTTGCAAATGAGTACGGCGAAAGGGCATACTGAATACTTGTCTTTCGATCTTATCTCTGCACCTCAATTTGGGATTATTGTGGGCCTCCTTGGTTGCAGAAACATAACCCCATCATTGATTGGGTGAAACAAACAGTACTTGTTTCCTCTCCCTTATGTAAGGGGGATTGCTTTCCTGTTCAGGGGATGCCTCTCCCCTCTCCATGCATGGCTCCAATATCAAGCACACACACTGTTAATGCAACCAATAAGGCGGCACCTGAAATACCTTCCGTATATCGGGATTTGGTTGAGGTGTTTGACAAGGGTTTGTCTGAACAACTCCCGCCTCACCGGGAATATGATTGTCCGATTGATTTGGTACCCAATGCCATTCTCCCTCACAGTCGGATATATTCCTTGGCACGACCCGAGGAGGAGCACTTAAAGGGTTACATTGAGAAGTCTTTAAGACTTGGTCATATAAGACCTTTCCATTCTCCAGCTGCATCTCCATTTTTTTTTGTCCCAAAGAAGGAGGGGGATCTCCACCCTTGTGTGGATTACCGTGCACTCAACGCGGTGACCATAAAAAATCAATATCCATTACCCCTCATTTCGAAATTATTGGATCGCCTCACTACTGCCAAAATCTTTACGAAATTGGATTTGAGGGGGGCCTACAATCTGGTGAGGGTGGGCGCAGGCGATGAGTGGAAGACAGCCTTTAAGTGCAAATACGGCCTCTTCGAATACCTAGTGATGCCGTTCGGCCTATGTAATGCCCCTGCAACATTCCAACACTTCGTCAAACACATCTTCCGAGACCTGTTGGATGTTTTTGTTGTGATATATCTGGATGACATATTAATATTCTCCGAAACATTATCGCAACATGAGGAGCACGTACGGGCAGTATTACTCCGTCTTCGTGAACACGGTTTGTATGCGAAGGCCGAAAAATGTGTATTTCACGTTTCCTCTGTGGAATTTCTAGGTTTCGTGATATCATCTCAGGGCGTTGACATGCATGATGCAAAGATACGAGCAGTCCTTGACTGGCCTACTCCTACCTCGCTTAAGAGTTTGCAATCCTTCTTAGGATTTGCTAACTTTTATAGACATTTTATTGCATCATTTTCGTCTATTGTAGCCCCGTTGACACGCCTTACCAGCCCCTCAGTTCCCTTTTGTTGGGACACTCAGACCCAGGTCGCCTTCCAGACCCTGAAAGAGGCTTTTACTACGGCCCCAGTCCTGCTACACCCAGATCCCCTATTGCCTTTCATCATTGAGGCTGATGCCTCTGCCATTGCCCTTGGGGCTATCTTGTCGCAGAAATGTCCCACAACTCGACAACTACACCCGTAGCCTTCTTTTCCAGAAAATTGACTTCCCCGGAAAAGCAATATACCATAATGGAACGAGAGCTACTGGCTATACAAGCTGCTTTTAAGGAGTGGCGACACCACCTACTGGGGGGACGGCATCCTGTTACTGTTTATACGGACCACCGTAACCTTCAAGCCCTGTCTACGGTGAAATGTACCAACTCTAGACAAATCAGGTGGCATCTGTTTTTTGCACAGTTCAATTTCACCGTCTCCTATCGGCCAGGCCCCTTGCATGGCAAAGCCGATGCGCTTTCTCGCATCGGAATCGATGCATCCCCCGAAGAGGCAGTCCTTCCTGTTTTGCCAAAAAACACTGTTATGTGTGTTTGTGCTGCGACCAGTTCCTTACTAGAACGGATCCGTCATTGGACAGCGGATCATGGAACGATTCTTCAAGGGTTGCAAGCACGTTTGATATCAGGACTGCCATATGTACAGGAACGCCTGTATATCCCTGATGTCCGGACTCGGTTGCAGGCCCTAAGCTGGTCTCATGATACTCGTTTAGCCGCCCACCCAGGGCAAACCAAGACACTCGACCTACTCCTCCGATGGTGTTGGTGGCCCAATATGAAACGGGATGTGGCAGATTTTGTATCAAAATGTGCCGTATGCACACAATGTAAATCAGTACCTGGGAAACCTGTAAGGCTTCTCCAGAGAATGCCCATCCCGCCACGCCCATGGCACACTGTGTCACTTGATTTCGTGGTAGAGCTTCCACCGGTCCAGGAGCTAACCACTATTTTGGTGGTCGTAGATACTTTCACCAGAATGGCTCGGTTTGTCCCTTGTAAAGGCGTCCCCTGTGCTCCCGGATTGGCCAAGTTATTCTTCAAACAGGTGGTTCGTCTGTTGGGTCTTCCTTTGGTTCTTATCTCAGACCGTGGATCCCAATTCACCTCACGCTTTTGGTTGGCTCTCACCCGATTTCTTGGCATCGACGTTCGCCTGTCATCATCATACCATCCTCAGACAGACGGACAGACAGAACGACTTAATGCCACCATGGAGCAGTACCTTCGATGTTTGTGTCTACAATACCAGTCGGACTGGCTGTCTGTATTGGGGGCTGCGGAATTCACATACAACAATGCTTGTCACGCGTCGGTTGGCTGTTCTCCCTTCTATGCCATGTATGGCCAACATCCGCGGGTTTTACCGTCCGCCCTTCCTTCGGTGGCACAGGTGCCCGCAGCTCAAGCAACGGCCCAATCTTTGCTGTCTATCCGCACCGCTGTGCTTCAACATCTGCATCAAGCACAGGATCGCATGAAAAAACATGCTGATAGGCACCGCCGGTCTGCCCCGGAGTATCGCCCAGGGGATAAGGTCTGGCTATCCACTGTGCATCTTCATATACCGGGCAAACGTAAACTAAACCCTTGTTACGTGGGTCGCTATCCCATCACGCAATGCATTAACGCAGCCGCCTATCACTTGGGCATACCTTCAAGTTGGAAAATCCACCCCGTGTTCCATGTCTCCCTATTGCGTCCTTACATTGTTGGTACGCGACTATTCGATCATCCAGCTCCCATTACAATTCAGGGTGAAGAGGAATACGAGTTACAGGCCATATTAGATACACGAGTGGTCCGGGGTGTCCGCCGTTATCTAGTAGACTGGAAAGGTTACGGCCTGGAAGACCGTACCTGGGAGCCCGCTTCCAACATTCATGCTCCGCGTCTTTTGCGGGCGTTTCTCCGGTCTCGTGGACTGCGACCCGGGGGAAGCCCATCTTTGAGGTGGGGTACTGTCATGCCCCCCGGATTCCTACGGCATTCTCATACCCATGGGGGAAGCCCATGGCGCTTGTCCTGGCGATTACATCAACGTCGGTGTTATCGCCGGTAAAAACGACATCTCCCAATGGGACTTGCGCTTGGCAGGAACCCTTGGAACGCTTTTTCCTTTGCTTGCGTTCCACGCCTCCTTCGAATCCACTTCCTATATCTAGTCATGCCCCCAGAAAGCCGGTGCTCCTAAACCATTGTGTTACGCGAGCAGCGCTTCTTGGAAAAAGTTTTCCTATTTGTTGTGTACCTGGTTGCTGTCTTCTGCCTACCCTTTGGACCCCGTTGCCTGGTTTCTAATTCTGTTTTGGTGCTCGTCTGATCTGCCTTCCCCTGCTCGACCATGGAACTCGTACCGGACTGTCTTTGGGATTCCACTTCTCATGTCTGGCTCCCGGCTCCCTTTCTGATTCCTAACCCCGTATCCCTTACCCTCTCCTGGCTACCCGCTCTTCAAAAGAAGAAGGAAATACCCTGCATTCAGGTGTTTGAGAAAGTAAACACCACGTCTTTTCTTCCTGAAACCTGTTTTTCTGCACTTAGGAAGAACGGTGCTGACTGCTTACACCTGGTGACATTTTGGCTTGGTTTGTTTTTTGGCTTTTGGGACGCTCTGCTGTTTGCATCACTCCTTGGATTTTGGAACACTCTGCTCTTTGCATCACTCATTGGATTTTTGAGACGCTCTGCTGTTTGCATCACTTATTGGATTTTTGGGACGCTCTGCTGTTTGCATCACTTATTGGATTTTGGGATGCTCTGCTGTTTGCATCACTCCTTGGATTTTGGGACGCTCTGCTGTTTCCATCACTTATTGGGTTCTGGGACATCAGTGACACCATCCTTGGCACTCTCTTAAAGTCGCCATCTGACCTTCTCCCACATCCGGTCTTGTGTTCTATCACAAGTAGGTATTCTGCAGGAAAAAGGAATACACAGGTAAGCTTGTGGGTCTCGGAGGGTGTAGAGGGGTTGGTTTTTTGCCATCAACAAACGGTATGTAATATTTGCCTTGTTTGTTTCTTCCCTCTAGCTACGCTGTGCGTTCTGCCTTTTTGCCTGAGCCCTTGGCCTGACAGGTTTTTTTACCCTGCAAGCTGTGCTCTCAGGAAGGAAGTCTGAATTACTTCAGTGGCATCTAGTCCAAGTGGTCTTCCAGACTTACGGTGGAACATACGGAGTATGACAGAATACCACGATTTGCTTTTGAGATTCCATTCTTGTTCTAGATCAGAGAGAGGATTTATAGACAATTTTTGATAACAATTTGCATCATTTAAGTGTGCTTTGCCTTCTCGTATGTAGTCCATTAGGATAATTTTTCCACCCTTATCTGCTGGTTTAGTAATAATAGTTTCATCTTTGGCTAATGTTTCAGAAGCCAGCTTTTCATTTTTTGTTAGATAGCTAAGTGTTCTTATTTTTTTATTCTTAAGGTAATTCTCACGTATGTCATTACTGACTGCCTTCTGGAATAGGTCAATGACATTCTCCGAAGATAGACCCGGTGTATATTTAGATGTTGGTCTTAATGATGTTTTCTCTGATAAACTTGTTTCTATTCCTTGTTCATCCAAAAAAGTATCAGTGGAATATTCCATTTCTCCTGTTATGTTTAACACGTTTTTTGTGTCTTCAACCAGTTCCTCTGATAGTACTGATGGCGAAGGTTTTATTGTTGGGGGAACTTTCATCTATCCTTTGGGGGGTTTCTTCAAAAAATGGCTAAAGCTTGAGGCATCTGCAAAATGTGTAGATGTCTAATTGGGTTTGGAAATAGTCTCCTTGATAGGTGTGACTGAATGATAAGCCTTTGCTTAAGGCTGTTGTTAAAGCTGGTGTAACTTGAAATGTACTGGGCATTGAGGGGGTATGAGTGGCAGCATCCTGGTTCGGTAACAAAAGGGGCGTTGGGGAGGAGTTGAAAGTGGGAGATAAGTGCAGGAGGTGCGTGAGACGACACCCTGTTAGGCAGAAGGAAGTAGAGGCAGTATGCAGGTTTTCTGGGAGTGCAAACTGAGGTGCAAGGGCAGAGGTTGACCAGGACGGCATCTGATCTGGGGAGGTGCAGTGGATGGCGGGGGCACTGTGCAAGAGAGCATGGGGCATCAATGGTATAAGTTGGCTGGGGGGCGGCCAGCAGATATTGTTGAACTGGTAGCACAGTGGTAGAGCATAGAAGTATGGTACACTAGATACAGGATCACATCATGGTTAGGGATCAGTAGCTTTGTACAATGAGCAAGGGCATTTGTTGCATATGGAAGGAATGGGGCAGGGGTTTCCTGGTTTTTGGCAGGGTGTACTGGTTTCCGATTCACCCCTGACAAAATGGGAATGCAGGTCAGGGTGGGGGCAAACAGGTTTAGGGAGTAGGAGGTGACAGTTAGGTGTTCTGGGTGACTCTGGGGGCCTACAGGTAAGGATGTGACTATATGGGGGCAGATGGAGGTTAATACATATAACCTTTTGGCAAGAAGTACATGCCATATGATTGGGGGATCGTCTAGGGATTGTGCTGGCCCGGGGTTGCTGCAGGAAAGGTACAGCTGATGCTTTGCGGCTACGTTTTTAGCATCAGGGTGGAAGAAGGTATGGGAAGTGTTAGGAATAAAAAGGTGTCGGCCTAATTATGGAATGGAAAGAAGGGGGGGACGATGTTATAACTTATATGTTTAGGTTGATCTAGCGGGATGTGTTTGGGGTAACACTAGCAGAACATTTGGCAGGAATTGTTTTACGGTAAATGGTTCGGGGGTTTGTTGAGCAAAGTGGGGAGAGAGGAGGAGAATATTGCTAGAGGGTTCAGCCTGAGAGGGGTTGACAGGGTTCAAGAGGAAGGAGGGGCAGATGGGTTATTTGCCAGATTGCTCAGTCTGGGGGCTAAGGTAGGTGTCAGCATCGTAGGAGGACATGTCAAGGGTGTGCTTTACATGGTTGTTTTTTGGGCTTTCAGATGACCAGAAGTATTGTCAGCCAATGTGGATAGAGGGGCTAATTGGGAGGAGGCGAAATGTCTGGAGGGGGACCTAGACAAAAAGGGTGCAGTGTCGCTGGCTGGCATTGTGCCAATTAGGAAGGGAGAAGAGGGCAGGAAAATGAAGGACAGGGGGAAGTTGGCGGCGGGCAGGTTTTGGGGGTGTTACAGAAAGGGTTGCTTGCATCGGTGAGAGAATTTTACAGCTTTTGCGACACAAACCTTTAGCATAAGAGCTTCATCTGAGGGGAAGAGAGTAGGGATGACACAGTAGGAGACTTAGAGATTGGGGTGATGGAAGTAGGGGGTACAGGGTTATGTCAGGGAGCTGGGGTCGTAGACATGAGTTGAATGAGGACGGACTGAATGGCGAAAGTAGAGGGTTAGATGGCTCTCACTATGTTGTTTCTTTCAGTAGATGTGGTACAGTGAACGGCGGAGTCCCTGAGATAAGGATAGGTGAACATGTGTTGTTGAAGCGAGCAGGCAAACAAGCGGGAAGAAGGGTGTTTAGTACACAGTTGGGATGCAACGATGAAGATGTGAGTGAGGTGGTCAGGTTTGGGCGGACTCAGGGGGGCCAACTGCTATTAAGGCAGTCGGGAATGCAAGGGCGGGCAGATGGCAATATTAATTATGCATGGGAGAATGACTTAGTTAAGGAAATCGGGGTGGCCAACATTAATAAAATGAAGAAGGACATTATGATCTTGCAGGAGGATAGAACCGGGGGTTTTGTTATATTGGACCGCTTTGCTGCTACGAAGGGTTGGAGGTGGACTTAAAGGTGGCAGGAGTTCTAGGGAGAGGAACATGAAAATAAATAAAGAAATAGATAATTTCTATAAGTGTGGTGGGTACTCGTGATACACCGTCCGGATTAAGTATGAGAAATGTAGCTTGTTTAGGGAGATGGGGTACACCTCTCTACGATGGGGATGGACAGCAGGAGGTGGTGATGGGGATGGATTTAATATAATAGGACAGCAGGTGTGGTGAGAAAAGGGTGGAAAATGTTAAGGGATAGGATGGGTGGGAGAGTTGTTCTGTGTGCTTGGGACACGGTCGGTTAGAAGATGGTTGGTTGAAACCGAAGTGCTATTATGGCATAAAGAGCGTGGTTAGTGCTGTTTGGATGGACCGGCTAGCCTGGGGTTACAAGAAAGGGGAAGAGGTAGGGAAGAAGGATGTGCATTGGCTTGAGGAGAGGACATGGGTAAAGTTGGGGAAGATGTTGGGGAGTTTAAGCGGGAAGGCATATTTGAAGGGAGGGAATAATTGGGGTGGGGAAGTAAGGGTGGTTACCTGGATGGGTTAATGATTTGGATAGTGTGTAAGGCCGAAGAGCCAGGTTAGTGTGGGTGGATAGCTCATGGACAACGTGCTTATCTTGCCAGCAAGACAGCGCTGAGAAACACAACTTTGAATCCCGGTCCTGCGCTTAGAGACTGGTCTCTGGTATTAAGTGTGTTACAAAAGATTAATTAATTTTAGCAATGTTTGTAAAGTGTGGCCTGCCACATTAAAGCAACCTTTTCCATTTATAGCAAGTCGGGGTGTTTTTTTGGAGTTTAGCCCGAGGAAGTCCCAGTGGATCACATCGGACTTGTTCCCACGAGGTGCATTTGTGCACTGCACAGCGGCCAGAGAGTCGCTCCGGGAGACAGAGTGCCTCCCAGGCTATAAAAGAGGGTCCTGCTAAGGTTCGGGAACACTCAGCAGTTGATGCTGAACGTGTTGTGTGGCGACCCACCCCTGGAATTTTGTCTAGGAAATGTTTTTGCTGAGTTTACAAATTGCACAGGAGAGGGCAATTAAAGGGAGAACTGTTTTTTTTTTGTTACCGGCTAGGACAGCAGGAGACTGTCAGGGTTCTACTTAGATGTTCCATTGTTGCTGATGTGTCAGGTCGGCCTGGCCTTCAGGTTTAGGTGGTGAGGTGTAATGGGAGTGGGGGGCCAGGATATTGGGGGGTAGTGATATTTGAGCAGCAAAGCCGGGTACACGGTCCATTAAAGGATGGTTGGTTGAAACTGAAGGTTTATTATCGCGTAAGAGGGTGGTTACTGCTGTTCAGACAGACAGGCTAGCTTGTGGTTACAAGAAAGGGGGTGAGATAGGGAAGAAGGACGGGCACTGTCTCGGGAGGGAACATGGATAATGTTGGGAAAGATGTTGGGAGTTGAAGGGGGAAGCAACAGTTTAAGGGATGATATGAGGACAGAAGGGTTATTTGATTTGATTCGTTTTTTATAACGCGCCTAATACTGTATCTGTGTTCGGTTTCTAAGCACGGATCCGGGATTTGAACCTCTGTTGTTCTACGTGGTCTTGCTTCCAAGACCAGCGTGTTGCTCTGTGTTACCTATGTGTTAACGGTCTGGTTGGTTTGTAAGGCCGAAGAGCCAAGTCAGCGATGTTTGTAATCTGCGGCTGTCACAATAACGTGACCTTTTCCACTAATGGCGAGAGTGGCTGTTTTTGTGCAGTTCAGCCGAAAGGCGTGGATGACTTGTTATAAAATTAATTGGGAAATAACCCTTATCCATATGAGTGAGAAAATACATCTAGGAAAAACTGCTTCTACCGACAAAACCATCTCACAAATGTCGTCAGTGAGTATCCTGTTCTATTTGTATTTCAGTAGTCAAGGTTGCAACGATAGTACACAAAACAATGTTTTTTTAAAATCTTTGTGGGTGTGCTGTTTTGCGTTTTTCCAAGAGGATGTGTGTGTGTGTGCTGCTTTGAGTGTTAAACTCTGTGTGTGGAAGTCACTCTGCATCTTGCCCTGATTTAGTCTGTTCTTAAACACTATGGGGCTGATTCGTGGAATTATTTGCGCCGGAAAACGGGGATTTGTGCGCCATTCTGCCCGCAAATCCCGATTTGTTAAACGGGGATTTGCGGGCAGAATGGCGTACAAATCCCTGTTTTTAGACACAAATAATTCCATGAATCAGCCCCTATGTATTTTGATTTTCGCAAGCTGCCCTTACAGCATGTTTTTTTTGTCTGCCGTTGTCTCTGTTACGATCATCACAAGACATTCCATCTCGGTTTCTTCAGTCACTTGACAAAATCCTTGTGCCTAAAAGCTTGTGTACAGTGTAGAAATGTTTGACCATAGCACATAAAGTGGCCTTTGATTCAATTGTGCCACAATGAATCTTTGTTATATTGTGTCTATCTTTCCCATCTCCATGGAATGCTGTTCAGGATGTTTGAGTGCATGTATGAGGTAGCGAGTGCCCAGAGTATGGGATGCAGTGTGAGTGCGCTGCTTTTCCTGCACTGCTCTAAATTCTTTAATACACATTTATGAACCCTCCCAATGGTATGTATTTTGACAACCTCTGAAGCCTGAAAAGTAGAGCAGGCTTGACATGTGGCCAACTTTGCACCAGACCTGCAGATGAACTGGCCTGCTGTTAAAACTCAGTTACCAGTTTAATGCTATCCACTACAGAGTGTAATTTGCTTTCTGACTTTGAGAACATTCAGACATGTAATTGCTCAATTTACTATAGCCGGTAAGCTAGCTATAGCCGGTTAGATAGCTCCGGGGGTTGAGTGCTTGCTGCTGCGTTGTGTGTGTGATCTGCATGTTCGAATTCCGGCAAGGCCAACTCAGCCGTTCATCCTTCTGAGGTTGATAAATGAGTACCAACACAGGTGGGGTGATATTGTATGTATATTTGTTCTATCACAATCGCTTAAACGTAAGTGCTATATATTAAAACATAATTTTCATTTGTTCTTGGTCATCTGCTTGCATTCACAGTAATTCGGTAATATGGTCCTATACACACTGATATTAACTATACATATGGTGATCCATTAGTCTATAAAATGTATATCACATTGCAGTTTGTTTGTTTGTTTGTTTTGTTACTTGTATTGCGCTCCAGACCCATGGGTATGCAAAATTGCAAAAGATAACGTACAGCTTAGTTACACAAATATAATAATCACATACAATATACATCTTAGTTACACAAAAGAAACAGATCATATACATATATACACAGTGGTCCAAACGACTAAGCATGAGATATGTCAGAAGCCAAGTCATAAAGTTCTGACGGAACTTAAGGTATGATTGCTCCACTCGCAGGAGAGGAGGTAGTGAGTTCCAAAGAAGAGCCGCTTTAACCTGAAAGCTACATCCCCCAACTCTAGAGAGTTTGAATCTAGGAACTGCAAGGCAGTTGGTGCTAGATATTCTGGTGTATCTGATAGGAACAGGTTTGGTTAATCTCTTTGAGAGATAGCGAGGTGCAGCCTCATTTAGACATTTGAATACAAGTGAGGCGACTTTTAGCTGAATTTTTTCCTGAGTTGAGAGCCAGTTGTTTAATTTTCTAGTTTCAGATATATGATCCCTCCTCGAGATTCCAAGTGCTCAGAGCGTTATTCTGGAGAAGCTGGATCCTCTTAATGGTTGCCTTGTTAGCTCCAAAGTAAAGAGTGTTACAGTAATCCAACGTTGACAGAATTAATACTCTGGCCAAAGTGATACAGCTATTGTTGGAGAAGAAGGGTTTACCTGCTCTGATTAATTTACAGGTGCATGCAGTCGCGGAGGCCATTGAATTAACCTGCTTATCAAAGGTGAGGGTCGAATCCAGGTAAACGCCTAGTGTTTTCAATTCTGTAGCGGCTGTGATAAGGTTATTGTCCACGTTGAAAGAGGAGTATCTAGGTCCCAATTTTTTAATGGTGGAGGAGGTCCCAAGATGATAATCTCTGTTTTATCATCATTCAGGCATAGTCCGTGGGTGGCCATCCATGCCTCGATGATGATATACACACTGTTCACCAAGGCCAAATCCTTATCGTAATCACCTGTAAGTGGTAGGAGAATCTGGGTGTCATCTGCATAGTTAGTGTAGGTGACACCAAGATGGTCCAGATCATCGAAAAGGGGCTTCGTGAAGATGTTGTATAACGTTGGAGAGACACATGATCCCTGGGGCACTCCGCAGGTAATGGGGTTGGGGTCTGCAGCTGCTGTAGGGGAGAAGACTCTCATGGTCCTATTATTAACAAAGGATTGGATCCACACTATGGCTTTGTCAGAGAAATTAGCAGCCGAGTCCAAATAATTGCAAAGAACATTGTGGTCCACAAGGTCGAATGCAGCTGATATGTCTAAGAGGAGGTGTAGGGCTGGTTTTCCCAAGTCCCTGAGCTCGTCAATTTGGGCCTTTAAGTCAATTCAAGCTGTTTCGGTTCCGTGCTGAGGGCGGAAGCCAGACTGTCGAACTCCTAACAGGTGGTGGGATTCCAAATATTTCTGAATTTGTGAGTAGGCCATTTTATCTATAATTTTCAGGAGAAATCGTACTCTAGTAATTGGGCGGTAGTTAGTAGATATGGCTGGGTCAAGCGTCTGATTTTTCAGTAAAGGTAGCACCCAAAATTCTTTGAGATTGCTTGGTATGGTGCCTGTGGAAAATGAAGCATTAATATGTTTAGTGATTAATCAGGCCAAGTCTGTGGTTGCGTCCTTTATTTGTTGGTCAGGGCATTGGTCTCTCTTACAGTTAGAAAGTTTGACCGTTAGGATAGTTTTTTGAGTCTCGATGATAGAGACTATTGAAAACTTGAATCGAGGGTGGTCAACATTATTCGTGGAAGATGGCGGGGAGTTGTTGTAGGAGGGAGTAGTAGCGAATGACACTTTTTTCTTTGTAATTTTGGCTTGTAAAGTCATTACTTTATTGGCCAACGCTTGCTGTATATTTAAACACCAAGACTTATCTTTGACACAGTTGTCTGGTACTGGGGTAGGAGTTTCTAGTTCTTTCAAGATGATAAAAAGTTATTTTGTACTTAAGTTGGCTTAAGATATTCTGGTATTATAGGTATCGCGTTTGGCCAGAAATATTTCATTTTTGTAGAGAGCAGTTATATTACTTAGGTTAGTTTTATTTTCATCAGAAGGTAGTAATCTCCAAGATACCTTGCATTGTCTTTTTTTAGTACGTAGGGTTTTTAGGTGTGGTGTGTACCACGAGTTGAGGTGAGCTTTAGACTTACCTTACCTCATTTTAGGAGGTGTGATGAGGTCAAGTGAGGTAAACATTATTTTATTATACTCATCCACCAGGGCTTCCGGGGCCAAGGTATCTAGCAATGAGTTAAGTTTAGGGAGAATGAAAGGGAGTAGTTTGTCGGGGGTAACGTTCTTTTTATTCTTGTTGAAATGGGTGGAGCCATTTGAGTTGGAGTGGAGGTCGGTCTTTTAGTTGCTAGGGAGAATGCCACGAGGTAGTGGTCTGTCCAAATTTGCGGAGAGATCGACAAGATGGAGGTGTTACAATTATAGTCTGCCACCCAATCTAGTATTCTACCTTTATTGTGTGTGGGGTGAAGTACTCTTTGGGTGAGGCCGAGTTCGGACAGAATATTGGCAACACTAGTTGCATGAAGGTCTTTAGGGTCGTTAAAGCCTAGGTTAAAATCCCCTAGTAAAATGACTTGAGAGAAATTGTTTAGGTTGTGCGACAATATATTTGATAGGTTTTCCTCAAAAGTTCCCATGGGGCTTGGAGGTCGGTATATCAGATGGACAGTGAGAGTCTGGGAATTGTTAACGAGCAACTTGGCTTTGAGACTTTCACAGGAATGGATGTCAGAGGATGGAGCTAATCTGATAGAAAGGTTAGATTTGACAATAAGGGCTATGCCACCTCCACATGCTTCACTTCTATCCGATTTTAGGATAGTGTATCCGTTAGGGATAGCTAGTGTGAGGGCCGGGCCTGCAGCAGTGTGCAACCAAGATTCGGTGATAGCCAAAAAATCAAGGTTGTCATTCTGGATAAGGTTGGCTATCTCAATGGCATGTGCTACCATCGATCTAGCATTTATTAGGGCTCCCTTGAGGTGAGAGCTAGTCGATATTGGGGTAGCAGAAGTTCCTAATGGTGTGATCTTAGGAGTGAAATGGGTTCTTGTCACATATCCATCAGTGGACTGTATGGTCTTTTAGTATTGTTGTTAGATGATTCAGTGGGAGGGGTGGCCTTCCTATCGTTTGTATTGGGAAGAGATCTAGCTAAAGGTTAGAATAATTTAGCTAGTCTGGCACGAAGTCTTTCATTTCTAGCGGTCGTATTACATGGTTGAGTGTTGCAAGTGAGAAGCTGTTGTGGTCTTGCCACGTTGTTGATGATAGGTAATTGGGTGTGTGTCTGGATAAACTGGGTCATTGTTATGTTGCAAACTGAGCTGTGGTAAGAAGCTAAGCCTGTCCTGAATATGCAGACTAGAGCTATAATTAGTGTAACAGAGAATAAAAGTGACCCTAAAGCACGTATTTTGTAATGGCACAGTGATTGGAACGGCTTATATGGCTATATCGTAATGTGCATGGACTCGTTACAGCTATACAAGGGATTACAAGATCAATTGTGTAAGGTACTGAATCGAATTGTAGGAAAAACAAGATTGACTGATTCTATACTAGAGCAACAAATAGGCTATTACAAATTATGAGGAGTACACTAACACAGGCAAGTTTAGTTTTCGCAAGATGCAGGATAGGCTAGGTCAATGCTGGGTACACCAGGTAGGCTAATTTAAATTGCAGTGGAGCTCTGCTCTAAGCCGGCCATACGTGTCAACATGGTCACAATACACGAGATGGAATGAGTTAGGCATGTTCAATGGCAGATATACAACATATACTGATTCAGTAATAGAAGCAGTGTGGTAGGCTAGTT
Source organism: Ambystoma mexicanum (assembly GCF_040938575.1). Classification (NCBI taxonomy): domain Eukaryota; kingdom Metazoa; phylum Chordata; class Amphibia; order Caudata; family Ambystomatidae; genus Ambystoma; species Ambystoma mexicanum. The sequence goes on from NC_090926.1 coordinate 311,446,483, forward strand.
CGATTTATGGAGGACACTGTAAGTATAGACAAAATCAGATTTGCAGGAAAAGCAATAAAATAAGCTAGTACTGTTTGATAACTGTTCCGTAGATAGGCTAATGCAGTGAATGAATAGTTACGTAATAAACTAATACAAATGTCTAAGTCAGCACATAGGCTAGATCACTTTGCACGTAGGCTATGTGGGCTGGTTCATTTATACATGGCATTACATTGCATGGTGGGTTAATACAAAATGCAGTCTGGTATAGTACTATAAACGGGTAGGCACGTAGTAAGGGAACAGTTGTTAAATCGTGAAACAGGTTAAAAAAAAATGCAATCATACAAAGCGAGCGTACACATACTAGAGATGCTAGCAACAAAGCAGGTACGTGGGTAACAGACCAATTAGTGCAGGCGTTCTATGTGTACTTACAGAGATGATAGTCTGCAGGCAAAATGGCGTGTGCTGTTATGGCATTTGATAGCGGCGGCTTTTGCAGCTATGTATGTGTGCAGTTGTATAGTTCATGCACAGGAAAAGTTAGTTATTAACACTTAATAAGTCCAAGGTGTGTCACATGGTTAGGAAAAGTTAAATGTGACCGAAGAGAACTGATGGCTAACCTGCATAACCCTACGCGTAACAGCCGCAGAAACAGGCCTTTTCCTTGCAGGCCTTCTCCATGGAGGGCCAGCTTCCGCCTGCCTGCTGGGGCTTGTGCGGGATAAATCGAACTGTTGCTTAGCAACTGCTGGGTAGCCTCACTTTCGTGCCGCATGTACGGACGGCCATATTTGAATCAGGCTGGCGGGAGCGAGGGCTACCAGCTGATCTGAATACTGAGTTGTGCAGTGATATTGTAACCATATTTTTTGTAGTGTACTTAGGAACAATGCTATGTGATGCAACTTCCTATTTTGTCAAGGGTTGAAAGGTCGTGGTCCATCGCTTCCCATGATGTCACTTCAGGGTGGGGTCAAATGACATCACTTCCTGTGTTGTCATCAGAGGTCAAGGGTCATGTGATTTCACTTCTGCTACCACTGGAATTTTGGTGAAATGCCGTCCCTAACGCTGCTCCCCTGTTCTTGGTGTAGCCTCGCTTCCATGCAAGTTGCACCCCTCGCTCCAAAAATGCTGCTCCTCCCCACTGGGGATTATTTAATCACTGATAATGCACACCTCCTCTAAGGTGCGCTTTATCAGTTCTTCCTCTTCCAGACCAAAGTCCCACCTCTTCCTGCACGTGTTTTAGGATCCATTAACACACAGTGATGGATGCCAGTGCAGCCTACCTTTTCTCTCACTTGTTACACCGCCTGGCCTGCCGTAGCACACAAAGCCTTACTCAAAGCCAATACAATTTTTGAGTGAACAATCCCTTTAAGGCAGGTTATCATGTCCTCCAGGTTGCAAACAGATGCCATGAGTTGGTGCCTTTCAGACAGCGCTCTGGATAGGCAGGTCCATCTGCACTGCACCCGTGCTGAAGCGCGCTGCTCACGAGGTCGCTCAGTCTTCACACCCCGGCCTTGGGGATCTGTGGAGGATACTGCACCCAAAGTGCCATCAATACGCGGATTAATCAACAGTGCACAACCCGCACTCAAGAAATGGTTGCTATCTCTGAATGCACCATGCTACTGTGCACTTATTCAACCCATGCACCATGCTACTGTGCACTTATTCAAACCACTCCCCCATTCGACTCCAGCTTGTCCTAACTGGGTGGCGGCTTGAGCGTCCCACGTTGCGTTTACGCCACTCGGCCGTACCAAATCACTTTTGGCTGCCATGTTAAAGCCCAGGTGTTTACCTACTTTACAACTTATCGTTGGGTGGTTCTGTTTCTGAAGTGTTGACGCTTTGGGAAGAGTTTAAGTTCTTCCTAAAGGAGTGTGCACTGGGGCTGATGGTGGATTCAAAATCCTGGTCGGGTGAGGGTGCCACTTGCTCCTAATTGATATGTATATTTGTGGAGCACTACAAATAGGAACTTGTTGGGGACACTCCATCCCGTGCCCATACAACTCGGAGTAAGCAAAGTAGCATTAGCAGTGTGAGCTGACCCGCCAACACATTACAAACTGAACAAGCTCAGTCCCTGAGAATTGATTAATCAATAAATAGAAAAAAAAAGGATTGGTTTCATTTATAATAAAGTATACGCTGTTTTCTTCGCTTTTATTGAAGTGCAAAAGTGCTGAATGCTTTCAATACTACTGCACTTCAATAAATGCCAATACACCGTAGACGAAACCAATACATGCTTGTGTTTATTGATGAATCCTTTATCAGCGACTGAGCATGGTATGTCATGTTATTTGATGTTTGTATAGCGCCTACTGTCATTGTTATGGCTGTGCAGCGCTGTGGTGTGGAAGGTCCTTTCAGAAGACCGTAGTCTGTGCAAATATGAAAATAAAAGAACATGTAAACAGTAATTAGAATTTAGGTGACTATTCAATTACTAGCAGAAAGGACTAGTTCATAGCCATACCAAGCAGGGTGTTCAGGTGCGGATAGGACAGCTATGTGGGTGACCATGTGAGTGACAGCAGGACCATATTTTTCATGGGACTCAGCTGTATTCTTTGGGTCGCAGCGCAAAAAAGGTGATGTGTGCTCATGCATCTGTCCCTTGCACTTAAGTCCTGATAAAAACAAGCACTAAAAAAGTAAAGTGAAAGGTTTTGGCTTTTGTATGGGTATTATGTAATGTAAGTGATTTTGTACAGTGCCCGTCTGCCACTATTGGTGGCCTCACTGCGCTTGACTCTGTAAAATATGTTTTAAAGAAAGGGGGGTCATTAGTGGGCAAGGCAAATGCACAACCTGTGGTGTTGATGGGTGCAGGTCGGAAGTGCCCGGTTCCTGAGTGCCAATCTGCTTTCTTTGGGTTTGGCAGAGAAACTTGGGAGTATGTTATCCATACAGAAGAGCGCATTATCTGATCAACTACAGCGCTTTGGGTCTGGTTGGCGGCTGATGTGGGAGAATGCGACAGGGCTAAAGAGCAGAGCTTAGTCATGGCTCGGTTAGTGTTGATGTGCTAATGGCTAGGCCTGTGGTGGCCTCCTGTGGGGGTTTGTGTGTGTAGTGTAAGGGGCTAGGAGCTCTTAGAGAGGAGTCGGTTAGTAAGGGGATGGCTGGAAAAGGCCTTAAAAGGCTAAATAACCTGCAACCCTGCACTCGTGCCACTGGCCCTTTGCAGACAGGTTCCAATTCTGTATCTCCCAATGCCACCTCTCTCTCTCTCTCTCTCTCTCTCTCTCTCTTTCTCTCTCTTTCCCTCCCTCTCTCTGTCTTTCTCTCTCTCTCTCCCTCTCGCTCTCTCTCTCTCCCTCTTCTCTCTCCCTCTCTCTCTCTCTCTTTCTCTCTGTCTTTCTCTCTCTCACTCTCTCCCTCTGTCCCAAATAAATACATTGCACCCCATGAAAGAGGCGGTGTGGAACTCAGACATTATCATAACCTCCTAAGGCTTATGGGTGGAAAGAACCTAAGGTTCAGTGGAAGGGCAGCTTTAAATTTGAGGAGTGCGGGCACCCATTTCACCTTCCTTAGTATGTTGGTTAGCAGGCTGAGTGATGCCTCAAAGCTTACACTAACATGCTAAGTCGCTGTGCTCAGTGGCCTGCTGGGACCTTTGCCTGTCGAAGCAGGGTAAGGCATTTGGCAAGCGTTTGTCAGGGGATTGGTCAGAGCAGGGGCCGGAATCCTTGCTCATTTTGCCAAGAGACCTACCCCACTGTCTCCCACATGCCCAAAACTCTTCTCGTACAGTCCAAAAATGAAAGCCCCTCCCCTACTGCCAACAGCCACCACTCAGCAGGTCTCGACGTGGCACCAGGCCTTCAGTTTCCGAGTGATGCTACAACCCTTCAGGGGATTCTTCATGATGAAACACGGAGCAGAAAAGATGGAAATGTGGAGTCTGGGTTCCCAAAAGAAATGTGCAGCACCTTAGCCTAAAAAAGACACATAGAGGTGAGGCAGCTGATGGATGGTGAAGAGTAGTGTGTTGGCAGTGACAGACCGTGGTTTTAGGGTGGGGGGTATGATTGCTGCAATGTCGAGTGTGCAGTCTCTTCGGGATCTTGCTAGGAAAGTGTCTCTCGGGTGGATTTCTTTGTTCCTGCCACAGCTTAGTGATGAGACCAGGGCCAATCAGCCATGCTTTATCCATCCAGATTTGAGGGGCTGTCCTTTCAAGGTTATGAAGAGCTGTCATGGATTAGTATGTACACCAGGTGTGAGCTGTTCCCCACACGGGTCTCCTGGAGCCAGGGAAGGTACCGCCTCACCCATTGAAATCTATTTACAGTACAGAAGAAAGGAAACAGGAGAAAGGCGGCCAGGCTGTCTCTCTGAAGTACATGGGGTGTCCAATGAATTGTGCTCTTACATGTACAACTTTTACACAATTTGACAAGATGTCATAGGATAATGTCAGAGAAGGCAGGAGAAAGTAGCCCACACTCGCTCCTAAAGCGGGCAGCTGCTGTGTGTGCCCTCTGTGACAAGAAAAGGAATGGTACATTGCCCTCCCTCTGTCTCATGCCACACCAGCTGAGAAAAGTAAAGATGGGATGTGCAACACAACCAAGAAGCGTGTAACTCCTTGAGAATTGAGCAAAACTGCCTTTGCATGGATTGTTCAGACAATTTGAAAATTCCTGGCCTGCGCTGTAAACTGGGTTTATGGTTGTAGAACGCTTCCTGTAATCTAGCCTGTCCAATGTGAAGACCTACAGACACATATTGCAGGTCCCTGAAAATTGAGCAAAACAGCATCTGTGGATAGGATTAGCCGTTGTTGTCTTTCTTAGGCTGCCTTGCAAGCTGGGTCAAGGGATGTAGAATGCTGCAGTAGGAATTTCTTTAGTTTTACCTTATATGTGCGTGTAAAGACACACACACACACACACACACACAGATTTCTGAAACCTTACTCTAACACGCTCAGGCGCCACGCTGAGTGGTATAGTGAGACTTTTGCCTGTCGAGGCAGGGCAATGCATTTATCAGCTGTTTGTCATGGGATTGGTCGGCGCAGGGGCCCAAATCCCTGCTCATTTCGCCCAGAGATCGATGCTGCTGTCTCCCACAAGCCCAAAACTCTTCTCATACATTACAAAAATGAACCCCGTCCTCACCCCCACTTCCAACAGCCACAACTCAGCAGGTTTTTGACGTGGCATCAGGCCTTTTGTATCAGAGTGATGCTGCACCCCCGCAGGGGATTCTTTACAATGAAACGAGGAGCAGAAAAGATAGAAAGGTGGAGCTTGGATTCATCAAAAAGAAATAAGAAAATGTGCAGCGCCTTGGCCTAAAAAGCGGCATGAGGAAGAGGGGCATCTGCAGGATGGCGAAGAGTAGTGTGTTGGCATTTTCTCGAGATAGGGCTTTTGGGGGTGGGGCATATGTACATTTTGTACTGTGATGTGGGATCGTAAAGACCATTAGGCGTGAGCACAGTGCCCTTCCGAAGTCCTTGCAATCCTCACTGGTCACTCATTCTCTGTGGGAGACAGAACATTGCTCCATGCCATCAGGGGACCATTGGAGAGCTTTCCTTCCACTGAGGACACAACCTGTGATGGTGAGAAAATACACGGAAGAAGGTCGAACGCATACAACACTAGGATGTCCCTATTACATTGATAGAGGTCCCACAGGGATTCCTACTACTCAGGACGGTGATAGAATCAGACACACTGAACCTGAGAAGACTAACTGACTTTTCGATGACCATTATTCCCATGTGTTTCGTCAGGCGAGACAATATTCCATTAATATTTGTATAGCGCCTAACGGCCCTTATTATGGCTTCCAAGCAATATGGGCTGAATGGCCCATCAGCAGACTGCAGTCTGAACAGACATCAAATAAAAAGAGCATTACATGGCATGCAAACCGTTGTATCATTTTAAGCAACTGTTCAGTTACTTGCAGACATGGCTAGTCTGGTGACGTTATAATTGCCGCAGTATGAAGAGTGTTCAGGTGCGGCGTGGATTGCTATGCCAGGGACTATATGACAGCCGGAACACACTTGTCATGGGACATTGCCGTGTTCTATGGGCCACAGTGCTGGAAGTGGAAAGGAGGCTGACATCAAACCCAGTGGCAACTGCCTGCAGTTGAGGGCTCTGCTATACGTTACATGCAGAACACATGCACAAGGAATAACATGTTATTAAGATGTATTTATGAAGCTTTATTTTGGCTTTGGCCACAAAAGCATACACACATAAAGATTAGAATCATACATGATTAAAACGACTTTCCTTTTAGTAAACATCTAACATACTTATAACAATTTTCCAAGTATTGGAATTGAATATTCCTTTAGATGCCATGCCTAAACATATATGAATAGTTATTAGTGTGTACACCACCTAATCACCCAAAGCTCTAGCTGCACTATACACACATGGTTAAAATGACTAACCTTCGGATATACATATAAGATCATTATAACATGTCCAGATATCACACCTAAAAAGTCCTGTAAATACCACGCCTAAAACAGAATATATGAAAAGTGAGAATCTAGAACTGGTATTGCCCCCACCCTAAAGTAAATTATTAAAATCCATTCCTAAAATTCATAAGGGAAAGTGCCATGCGCAGAAAAGGAATACCTCGCGCCTCTAGTAGTATACACTTCAGGAAATAATAGCATCCGTTCGGTTTACCACTAGCAATTCCAGAGTCAGGCAATAGTTCAATCGCTTCTGCATTACCGCTGTTTGCAATTGTACGACATTCTTTCTGGGTACCAATCATTGGAGGCCGAGCAGAAGCGTAATGCTGTTCGAGCATCCCAAACTCCCTTCTTCTTAAACTTTGGGGTCAACCCAACGCATCCTGGGTATTTTATACAGAGGGCAGAGCAATATAAAATGTGCCCGTGATTCAACCTGATGGATACAGTATGGCCATTTTGTGGAATCGACTCCCCGCCACGACTGTGTAAATGACTGACTAGGCAAGATTCCCAGCCTCATTTTCAATAGCAGGGCCTGGTCCTTTGCTCCCAGTCTGTGCAGATAGGGTTCAACTCCTAATGCACTTTTCAGCGGGACCAAAGCATGTGCTCTAGAGTTTTTTTGACAGATAAAACATACTGTGATAAGATTCGCCCAAGAGCATGCACGTCAAGTAAGTGGTAAAGCCGGGATTTGAGACCAGTCTCCAATTTGGCAACTTGGCCACATATCTTCTCAGGTTCAATTGGTAGATGTGAGCCTCGATCGTGTTTTTGTGCTGAATCAACCGTGCTCCTCAAGTGAAACACGCAGCACAGCTGTGCAGTAGTACATGTATTAACAGATGTTTTTATACTTTGTCCCATCCATTAGGTCCTACAGGCCAGTCAGACGTGTAGACAGTGCACTCAGGTCGTATGGTGACAAGTACAGTTGGGTGAAGCAGCGTGTACCGTCTGGAAAGCAGTACTCGGCCCCCCTGAGAGATGCAGAAGCCTTCATCCCTATTTGCATGTTTCAGTAAATGGAAACATGAAGAGTTAAATTGTCCATCAGAAAATGCAGCTTCAGCTTCAGCGTCAGTATCTACCAAGAAATCCTGTCTTGGGCTCGGTGCTGAGGGTCAGCCTTCTTTGGCTATAAATGCGGTGGCAGATAGGGATGGAAACAAGGTCGCTGTCAGTACGTATGGTGAGGAGGATGATACCTCCAGAGGCAGTAATGGTACCATTTTCCCCTATAACTTTGTGCTTGAATCTGAGCTACCAATTGGTTGGACAGACGAGCGGACTGCATATTTCAAGTCACAATATCGCTGGTTAATAATTAGGAAGGGGAAGTTGGGATGCAGCGTGTGTGCTAAGGTTGTTATCCAGAGTTTAATACACACCCAGACCAGAGGAGTACGATTATCTAAAGAATGGGTGCACGTACTTGTTTGCACGCCCTCAACCACAACAAAAAGGCCAACAAGCTACCCTTCATAAGAAGACATATGAGCACAGGGATAGCCATAGCCACCAGCAAGCACAAAAGATCCATCTCCAAGCAAAAGAATAGTGGAGTGGGTTGAGTGAAGCAGTCCCTGCAGGCACGGCGAACGCTGGTCTGTGGTTGCTGACACTTTGTTTTGTGAGGAGGAGCCTAATTTCAAAAGACCCAGAAGTCCACGGAGGGGAGTGGGTTGAGTGGAGCAGTCCCTGCGGTCCGAACAGGGGAGCGGGATTGACACTTGGCTTTGAAGAACGTTGCAACTGGTGAGTCATTACTTCAACCTGTGTCCTGTGGCGGTCGCTAACACATTGGAGCATTTACAACTATCAGACAAGCCAATTTCACTGATTCACAGCCACACGAGCGAAGTCTTATAAGTTCCGCCACATAGACCCCGCTCGCCACACGAACAGCCAAAACCGGTGAACTAATCTGAGTGAGGAGACTGCAGGGCTAGACCCTTTGATCCTCAGCTCGGTCCGTTCTCAGAATGAGAGGGGAAGACAAGAGATATGCACTGAGAAGCGGTCAAGCATACTTTCCGACAACTCCGGTGTGCAAACAGGGGTGCATCAGTCAACCGGTTTGGGACCCACGAAACAGGGGAAAATACCCTCACTGTTCCCTCAGGACCCCCAAACATCATTCAGCCAAGTCATCAAAGAAGGGTGCGCTGTTTCGGACAATACAATTGTTACAATAAATGGCATGACAACGGGCAACGAGAATATAGAAAACTCAGAATCTGAACTATCGGGACAAGTTCTAACACAGATAGAGCAACGCGCGAATACTAGCATCTTTGACACTTGTGTGAGCTGGAAAATGAAATACAGGCAGCTATAAACCTACGTGACCATCTCAGTGTGTCCCCAGGCCTCTTTAGAACGCAGGATGAATTCAGCAATGTGATACCATGCACATTTTTGCCAGATGGTGACAGAATGGATGAATCCTTGGTGATGAGAGATCGTAGCTCCTTACCATTTCAGGGTAATGCATCAAGTTGCAACGACTCAATGTACGGCACCTCAACGTCTCTCACTGCCCTAAACCTGATCTTGCAATCATGTATACGTTTATATAACACTGTGGCTCGTGAGGTAAGGATGAACACTCAGTCCTTGAATGAACTAAGGTCGCTTCGGGTGAATGTGGTACTGCCGCAGGCACCGACATGCACCATGTCAAAAACAGACAGAATCTAAAGCGACAGAGGCAACTGAAGCAACAGCCTTGAAATCAGGACCTTAGACGGAGCTCCAACTAAGCAGAAACGAAAAGCAACCTCACGTAAGGAAAAAAAATAACAAATATTAAAGGAGCACTAAAAACTTTGAATAACGAATCGTGCACATTTCTGGGCAGCATAGCTCTTGCAGAAAAAAAGATCAATCGCAAGAAGCCCTTGGATGAAATCATTGACATAACCAATGAAAGTCAGGGTAGCGATGAAGTGGTGCAAGTTACTAATGACAGTAAGAAACTGTCCCTTAGCAACCTCCGTCAAGTCGCAAAACAAACAACAGAAGCTTCTTCCGACAGGGATCCGAAGGCAAAAAGGAATTCCCATGACAATTTTAAACGTGATGTTACTCCAACAGTAGATTCACTGCACGGTTCAACTGAAAGAAAACAGAAAACAGCGAGAAGCACTAAAAAGACAACAAGAACAACCACAGATAGAAGCAACATACCCCAAACAGCCCAAAGGAGGAACAACGGGGTATAGGGGGGGCATCCGCTCCAAACAAGTCTCTCAAGCTCATTAAATCCATCAAAATTGTCTTACAGGCTGCTCAACCAACAGCCAAACAAAAATAAAGGGTGACGAACAACAACAGCCTCTTTCGACAGGCAACCGAGTATTTCCTGATTTTTTTATCAATATGTGAATCAGATTGCCACGTCCCACGAAACAGAAGCAGATTGCTCACCTTGCTGACCTCAATTCCACAACTAAGTACGATATCATCAGAAGATATAAAGTACGTTCATCTATTCGACTACGATTACTTGGGAAAGTGTGCTGTCCATTTCCACTCTAAAACGGTGGAGAACAGGGGTGGACTGGCCTATACGGAACTCTGGAGATTTCCCGGTGGGCCTCTGCACCCTGGGCCTCTTTTCTGTGGTATTTCCAAATTTTCTCATAGGAAAAGCATTGGGCTTGCTGAAAATGTGTCATTTGGGGCCACTTTGAACTTTATTTCCAGGGCCTCTTTTGGTCCCCAGTAATTATTTCCAGGGCCTCTTTCAGTTCCCAGTCGAGCCCTGGTGGAGAAGCTGGAAATCGAGCAACAGGGGAAATCCTACTTCAGGGCTATGAATGCTATTGGACAATTCAATCTACCAAGAGAAATCTAGGATCAAAGTAACTTGTCATTTTGACAAAGACAGTCAGTGCAAAGTCATCCATAACCAAGAAGCACAGACCTGGGGTTGGCTTTCCTCCGTTTTACCAACTACACTCCGAAACAGACCAGGCTTCATCTAACACCTGGCACATTCTCAGTTGGAACTCCAGAGGACATAATTCTTCCTTAAATGAAAAGAAGGAAAGATTGAAAAAAAAATAGAAAAACAAAATGCATGGCAACAGGAAGTAAGAAGTTGCATTTTACGGACTGCATATATGATAAGTAAACAAGACCGGCCGTTCGCGGACATACCCATTCTTGTGGCTTTGCAGATCTCAACTGGGTTATCAATGGGTAGAATTCTGCAGTCCAGGAAATGATCTGAAATTTGCCATTTTGATTGATGAATGCACAACTGTAAGTCACTCTCAGCATTATCAGTCTGTATCCGAACAGTATTCAGAGGTGAGCCCACAACCATTTCTTGGGAGTTACTTGAACTGGAACAAAGCACTGCAGAAGCAATAACAAGAGACCTGCAGTCGTGCCTCCTCAAGTATTTTCCCCAAGACTTACTAAAAAGAAAGCGAATCGCCTTCCCTGCAGATGGTGCATCTGCAGTGATGGGACGGGTGTCGGGGGTTGCTGCACAGTTGTAGAAAACGGAAAACTGTCCAGGTCTAATTGTCTGGCACTGCTGCAACCATCGGCTAGAGCTGGCTGTGGGGGGTGCCTTGAAAGAGGTCGCTGGAACAAACAACTTTAAAGCTTTTATAGATGCCCTTTATCAAAGCTCACCCAAAAATCGCAGGGAATCGCACATGTGTGCGGATCAGTTAGCACTCCTTTGCCGTGCAATAGGAAGGGTTCTTAGCCCGGTAGGGTGGCGTCCAGTTGCCACACTGCGAAGGTTGTGTGGGGCCTCTATCCAACCCTTGAAGCTCATGTTCAATCAGCAGTTGCTGACACACAACGTGGAGGTCCGAAAGAGCAAAATATAGAGGCCTTCTGGAAAGGCCGACAAGTGTGGAATGGGTGAAGTATTTCGGACTGATGAGAGAGGCTCTGTGCAAACTGGCTGAAGTGTCTCTAAAGTTACAAGCCGACTACATCACTCTCCCAGGTGCCCATATTTTAATTTGCAGTCAAATGAAGGTTGAGGCACTGGCAGGGGGCAGGCAAGCAAGGCTTACCAAACTAGCCACAGAATGTGCCAATATCCTAGAATTTCAGTGGGTGACATTCCATGGAGGGCTTAAGGTTTATATAGAAATCAACAGAGCGCAATTCTTCTTAAGTCTAGCAAATGCCCTGCAACATAGACTCCTAACCACGTCCTCATCACATGATCCAGGTATTTCAGGGGACAAAATGTCTTCAGAGTTTGAGAATGTGATATCTGTGTGCAGATGCTGGCCAAAAGACTATGATATGGTGTGTAGGGAAACACAAGAACTGACACTTTGCAAAACATGTCATCTACCGGCAAGAGATATAGTGAGTGGTTTTCGAGAATCTAAGGACAATGGTGGGGAGCGCGGACCAAAGGAAATGCTCCGACTCATTAAAACACTGGAAACTACAGCTTTGTCTACTGCAGAATCTGAACGTGTGTTCAGTCACATGAGCGATACTATCCCACCAATTAGAAACTCACTGGGCATTAACAGAGTGAACAATGGGCCGCCCATGATTGTGACTCAATCCAGAAACGTACGTCCCAAATTGGCTGTTTCAGGGTCGGCAGCATGCAGATCCCACAGCATGCCGGGCACGGGAGCACAAGGTTGATGAAGATGGGGGGAAAGAGAATGTTGGGTCATTACTGTAAACTGTTGCTTTAGCCTCACAAGCATTCATTTATTTTTCACACTACTCCTTATAATTGCAATTGCACATGGACGTTTTTTCATCCTTTCTGAACTAAAATGCCAAACACACCTAAAATGCTTATGTTATCTAAGTTAATCTTTTTACTTTATCTGCCAAAATTCCTGTGAGGTTAATATCTAGAAAAATGTCCCCTGTTGATACTGGAGACAAATTGGTCATTGATGGAACCTGTCCGGCATTTTGCACATGTTTAAAGACTGAATTTTCTTGCAAGCTAATAAGGGAACAGGAACACAGGGAGTTGTGATTTTTACAGGATTTCACGTTGCATTCATAGTGGGAAAGCTGGCATCGGAATGTGACCACATATCCTACATTACCTTCTTTATTGATCCTAAATTAAAGCGTGAAAATAGATCCAAAGCCTCCCAACTGCAACAGAAGTAAAAAAAAACAATCATCTGATTAAACTATCTGCACCCAAGGATTGCTTATTCCCCCCAAGAATGTATACAAACAGTAAACCGTAGCCACATGTTCACTGAAATAGCACTGTTTCAAGGTCACATCTGTTAGTTAAGCAGATGATACTAACGATTGATCAGAGTTGCTCAATGTGTCACCCAGTTTGATGGGAAGCGACCAGTGCGTCTTCATAGTGACTGGTGCAATGTTTGTGTAGTAGCCCAGCGGGCAAGAACAGGAAAATGTACAGGTTGGACACTGAAAATATTGTCTATTTGTGACCAATGAAGTAAGCCTGTCCAACACCATTTGCCAAGTTATTTTGGGACAGAGAGGATGTCTTTACTCAGTTTACATGAAAGTACACCTAGGTGCTCAACAAAAATAAATTCAGTCTGCTTCCACTCTTAAGCCTGACTCCCCTACGCCTATGCCCGCCTCCCAGCACTTGCAGCCTGTCTCCACACACTATCGGATGATGGGATCCAAGGGTGATTTAAGTGGCAATTTCATAGATCGAGGGCACAGTGATTTAAAGTGGAGATGAGGTATGGTTTGGACAGGTGCATCATGAAATATGCTCTAAAATTGTACCATCTCAAACGATTTCAAAATGTTTCTTAGTGTGGCACCCAACTCCCCCCTAAGCCGCGCCGTGCCCCTTAGCCGCATCCCTTTAGCTGCGCCTGCGCCCCCTTGGTACACTCGGGCACTTGTGGGATCCCCCAGGAAATAATGTCCATTTCCGGCACTGATAGTTCCACACTCTTTAAATTCCTATGTAAAGAGAACAAGTTGTAGAAAAACGTGTGGGTTCTCCAAAAAACTGAATTCCAGGGGACGAAGGAACGTGCTGACCTTTTAATGCAGCACAATTATTAGCCAAGTCTGCCCCTCTTCCTCCCTGGAAGTGCTGTTGGAGAGGCCGATAATGGCCCCTGAGTTGTCCAGGAGTAGTTGTGTTTATGTGAATAAGTACTTTTGAGTCAGCAACATTTCAAAGAGTGACAAACAAACTACAAGAGGACACATGGACTATTTGTTTTGGCCCTCCAGGTGTCCGTGACTTTTAAGTAGAGCAAAATATATGATCACGTGATGGATGTGAGCTTCTCCATCTGTACAACACACTTGTGCCTATTTAAGTGGAACAATCTCTTGACGCAGCCTTCTCCACAACGCTACCATTGCAAAAAAGGAGCTCTTGAGAGGGCGCAATACACCGTTTTACTGCTTGCCAGCCACGCAGGTGCCCACGTGATGTGATTTTCCTCACATAACCTGTTAGGGGTTGTCAGTTGAAAACAAGAGCCATGCGTTTACAGCAAAGAGAACAGTTCATGAACTGTGAAAATGGGTCTAGACACTAGTGGGACTGCTAACAGTTAAGAAATGGAACGCAGTTCCTGTTAGCTCCCGCTCACTTCTGCCATGACCTCATTCTTGATACTGCCACACTCGGAGCCGGCTCACTTCTTAATATAAAAATAGAAATGATACAATAGAATGTTTGGCAGGTGATGGTTTTGTCTGGAGTATGAACAAGTCTGCCTGAGGCGCGATGGGCTCATTCTGAGGGGGGGTGAGATACGTGCCTAGCCCTGAAACCTAGAACTGGTCACGGCCCCCAGTGATTTCATTTAGAAAGAGGAAGGCAGAGACAGATAGACTTGCGCTTCATTTTCCCAGCACGTGATCAGTTCAGGGCGTACACTTTTAACATTGCATTGCGTGCTTGGCATGTTAGAAATGTTAGACCTGCTTTGTATGTCTTACTCGGAGCTCAAACGCTGCTTGTTTCCTGGGCGTTACTCTCTTACCTTAGGCATTCATTACAATGATTAAGGAATCAGGGATGGACTGGCCAATAGGGAACTCTGGAGATTTCCTGCTAGGCCTCTGCACACTGGGCCTCTTTTCTGTGGTATTTCCACATTTTCTCGTGGGAAAAGAGTTGGCCTATTTGAAAAAGTGGGGGGCCACTTTGAGAATTATTTCCGGGGCCTTTTTTAGTTCCCAGTCCACCCCAGTAAAGAAGTCAATCCTAGGTAAGCGATGGTTCAAATACGTCGTCATAATTACGTTTTAGATGCGGGCTGTTTTTATTGAAATGTGTAACCATTGAAAGAATGGAATTTTCTTCGTCATAGGCTTATGGCTTTTATGGATAATTTCTTCGATTATGGAAATTAATCCTGGGTACGTCGTGGTTTAAATATCTGTTTGCATAATTTGTGTCGCACATGTCTGTTATCCAATAGGATCGTGTACGTTTTTAAAGAAGAAGCCAGAGACAGATACGCGGTCTAATCACTGAATCGCCCCAACGCACGTGCCTGTGATGTCACTTCCGGCGAGGTAACTTCCTGTAATGACATTTCACATTAAGGGATCTATGGCCATAGCTCTCAACCATTTATGTCGCAAAAGCGGGTGAAACCACCCGATTTTACTTTTGGCGGGTGAGAGGCCCATTGAAATGAATGGGCGTGCATGAGGTTTGGCGGGTGAGTCCGCCGTTTACAAGGCGGGTGACACCCGCCAAAAGCGTGTGAGTTGGGAGCTATGTCTATGCGCAAGGTTTATTTTGCATTTTTTGTTGGTCATTAGGTCTCGCTCCATCTCGGGGCCCCGGAATATCTGAAGGTTGGCTCCCCACAAAGGGAACAGCCGCCTAGCACTGAGCTACTGGGCAGGGATTAAGGTCGCGTGTGCAGTCAGCCTAATACGGCGCAGCTTTGCAAAAAGCCAGGAATGTTTTTACCAGGACTCCTGTTTCCAATGTCCCTGTCCAATACTGCTTCTGGGGCACATGTGCAAGAAATCAAGACTCTAAGAAAAAAATAAACCTGCGCTCTTCGTGCACCCCAGAAGACTGATGTTCCCGAAATAAAGGTTCACCTCTAAGACTGACTGCTGGCGGTGAAACTGTCTCTCTTTGCTCTGCGTGGGAGGATGAAGGGTGCGGGGGTGTGGGGTGCTGCTCTGCTTTTCCTCGGATATCGATGAGATATGCGCTGTGCGATGGTTGGTTGCTGCTGCTGCGTTTTTCTTTTGTGTGTGGGTGTGCTGGTGTCTGTTTCTTTAGGGACTGAGTGTTGTTTTCTCTTTCTGTTCTGTTGGCGATTTATTCGAAGGTGTGTGGGTGTATTTGTCTTACTTTCAAGGTTATACTCTATATTGCAGTGAGCATGTTACAAATGAGCTCCTTTGCGCGCATTCATTGGGCGACACGCCTGTGTGCGTATGGGTACATTTGCCTTGGTATTTAAATATCTGAAATTTGACAACATATATTCGATGAAGTATTTACTGTATGTGAATTATACAATATTTATGGAACACTGCATTTGTGCATGAAGTGTAATGTATGTACAACGACACCAGAGGGCGCCCCTACACTGAACATGAAGTGGCCTTACGAGATATACTCTACAAAGTACCGTATTGGAACGTCGGGATAATTGTGTATGTAACAGGTTATATTGTTTTATATATTGCCATTGTATCTCTGGCATTGCTGCTTTATCCTTTCTTCCATATCTGCCTGGCTCATGCAGGAACATGCAGACTGGACAGAAGTCACAATGGCAGATATCCCCGAGGATATGGCATTGCTCGGCAATCCCTGAATTACGCAGGAAGTCGCCATTTTCAACTCCATGTGAGGTTTCTATGTTGAGCCCCTTAGTTGTCTTCCCGTGCAAGTATATAGGTTTGAACATCCTCTATTGTTGTAGAGTAACCTTTTAAAAGAATATACATCTCTAATCAGCGGCAAGACATGATTTCAAGACCTCTGAGGTACACATAGGACAGGGATGTTTAGATATGTCAATATTGTGCGGTCAAATGAATTTGTAAAGAAAAACTTTTATTGCATTAACTGGTTTGAGTTCAGCCTATATAGAATAGAAAAGATTGAAGTTTAGATGATACATTGCGCATTGCTTTGACAACGACGCTCTTTTCCGTGACGTCATCGCGTTACGCTGTAGGCAATGGCGTCTGCGCGCGACCATAACGCGCGGTGTGAGCTTTTTAAGGCTCGCTTTTTGAGCATGCCAGGAGCACGGAGAAGCAGACTGTAGACGGGACAGAGATACCCATGTGAGAGATAAGCTAGGTTCTCTAGAGGATGTTTACTTAACAGCAAAACCATTCCTACTTGAATATTGATAGGTGGCTCTGTTTTATTGTAGGAAAGACGCCTTACGCTGTCCATTGAGTGGACTTATAACCAGGGATTGGGAGTTTGCATTTAAAGACTACAGATCCTAGATATTAGAAATACTTCACAGACTAGTGACTCGAAGGTAAGAATTCTGACCACAGTGTGTGCAGTAGATTTACTCCCCTGCCCACTTTTGATCTCCTATTTTTTGAAAACTCTAAAAACTTATAGATGGTTCTGTCTCCATTAGATCCCATACTAAATCCGCATTGTAAATGCATTGCCTTGTGGCGGGCTTTAAAAGATTCATTAAACCTTTCCCAGGAAAGAGAGAAAATACTACGGGTACTGAGGTGAGGCACTATTCTGAAAGATTCTTTGTTGTCCTCCCCGGGTCATTAGAAATGATGAGTGAGATTGGTGGTTAGACTATGCACAAGATAGCATGGCGAATGTTATAATGACATGAGAGAACGGGAAGGTACTGGCTTATTCTCCAAACCACTGTTAAAGTGAAGGACACACATTGTAATTGTCAAATGAACTTGAACAACATGTATTGTTTTTAAGTTTGAAGCACTAGTATATTATGAATCATATACTTGATGCATCCTAATGGTGATTAGGGTTCGCTAGGTTAAGTAAATTAACCAATTATGCCCATGTAGTAATGTGTTTATGTTTGTATGTACCCACAGTTATAGGAACCGGGACCATAGAGAAAAGTCTACAGGAAGCACAAGACACTTTACTGCCCCTAAAGAATGTCCGGTTAATAATAACATCTAGGACAGAAACTTATATAAGTCGGGCTAATTTCATTGTATACAGTAAGAAGCAAGAGGAATTGAGTTGCTACTGTATAGTGTTTTTCAAGTAATTGTATAACTTGACTGTGTGTGGTATAATCACCACTTTTTAAATATTGTATAATTTTTATGTGGTGTAAATGTAATTTTTTTAAAAAAGTATGTTTTTTCATACTTGTGCTATTTAGCAAATGAATTAAAATATGATAATTGAAATTATTGGTACAAGTAATTGATTAGTTTTCACACAGCCCACATTTGCTGCGTGGCTGTAAGGGTCAGTGTTCAGATTTCTGTGGGTAACATGTTGTGTCAATAAGTCTGAACAATGTGCTCCACAACAATGGGGAAACAGTCTGAGAAGATGGGCAGGGTCTCTCCTCTTCCCTGACAGCCCGCACCCCTAGGAAGAAGACTAGGATACGCCCTGAGGAGGCTAGGCTCCTCAGACTGATCAAGATAGCCCTCAGAGAGGAGCGGGCCACAGAACATGCTGTTTTGTGTCGCTGAGACACTGGGCCTTTAAGGAAAGGTCCAGGGGAGAGAAGGAAGGAAGAGGAGGGGCGTGAGGAGAAAATGTTAGCTTGAATAAAGAGATGATTATATACAAGCTGCCTCTGTGTGCTTTAATGTGAACACGCACAAAGACCCTAGGGTAACAACTGGCGACGAGTGATGCGGCCTGCACCGTTGCTGTCCATTGCTGCAATCCGCAGCTCCTCCTGCTCCTGGTGATCGCACCGTTCATCCACCGCGGCAATCCATAGCTCGCATTTCTCTGTGATTCCACCATTCCATGTTTTTTGACAAACTGGGGATCCCGCTGTCCGTGTGATGCTGCAATCCGCAGCTCCGATGCTGTCCACGAGCATCCTTCATTGGCGCCGCTGCAGTCTGTGCTCCCTGTGGTTTCTGAAATCCTAATTGGCGCGTTGGGGGTTCCCGCCAAGCGAGACTCCAGCAGGCCGGCTTGTCTACCGGACGACTCCTAGATGGTCTACCTGCTAATCAAGCCGCCTGCAGTCACTAGGTTGCTGACAACGGGGCTGTGTGTGACCTGGTCTCCTTCAGCAGTCATTGTGCTCCCAACAAGCTAACGAGTGAGTTCAGCACACAAAGCATGGCTTGCCAGTTTGGTGGCTGCCATCCTGACTCCAGCTTTCAGTCCCCGCACAAGATCTCGGCACATTCCCAGTTGGTGTCGTTGAAGTGTGTTGTAGCCTGGTGTCCCAGTTCTTTCAGGGATGACCGCAGCCAGATCACGAACAGCCCACACTGTTCACCTGCTGTGATGGAGGGCCCAGCAAATGAGCAATAGGTACCGCAAGGACCAATTTAGCAGAGAGAAAAAGGGCGGAGATAAGAGTAGCCTGTGACATAGGTAAAGTCCAATGAGGAGTTCCGCCATCTTGGATTCTGTTAGGACCCCAGAACTTCCTGTCCCCTCCCACTTCCTGTAGAACACTCTGGGTATGACATCAGTGGGCAAAGGATACTTGTTACAGCAGCCTGGGACCCCTGACAGCAGGCTTACTTTGAAGCAATCATCCGTAGCATTTTGCTTATGAAAAGGGAGTCAACCTCTCCTAATTGATTAATCTTTGTACTCTCAGAAGAATATGACGGATTCACTGGAACTCTGTTGGGAATACAGTCTATTCCAAAGTCCTCTGTTATAGAGGTGAAGATAGAGGTCTCCAAGGCAGAGGCAAGCTCTGCTCTCTTCCCATCCCAAGCACACATTTGGGGTGACCAGCTGGCTGGAGCAGGCCTACTGCAACTGAGGAACTGGTACTCAGGCCCATGCTCAGTGGAGGTGGCAGAATCCTGTAAGAGTGCTCTACACCCCTCCGACAGGGAGATGCAGAAATAATGGAGTCACCTGGTCTGTGGAGAGCCTGTGCCGGGCCTCCCAGTAACCCGGAAGTCAAGGAACAGCTCTGGGCCTTGATTCTCACATCAAATTATTTGTGAGATACACAGGCGCACAAATCACATGCCTATCCCGCTCCTTAATGCCACGTGCCGTTGATGCTCATGGACCCAGTCGCCCAACTCACTAGCCTGATGCAAATCACTGCCTCAGAAAGCACCTTAAGGCCTGGCTTGATGCTGTTGAGCTGCAAGAACAAGACAAAAAGGAATTTGCAGTGGCATTGTCCCCCCGGCTTACCTGTGTGGGCCCTGGTGAATTGTAAGACCCCACTCTCTACATTATTCCCAAGAAATCTTTTCTAATGACGTTGCTGCTGACATATTACCGCACCTTCCCCTGTCTACAAGACCCACAGTGCCCTCTTATGAAAAGTCTGCATTGTCAGTGCTCTCTACAATAGGAGGAGATGTAGTGTTTTAATTGGCTGTGCGCATTTTTAGTTTGATTAAAGATCCAATTTTAAAGAACTTTGATTAGACATTATTTTATTCTGTATTTATTGTACTAATGCCGTGTAGGTTGCTACAGTTACTAGCTCCCATCCGCTTCTGAAGCGTAAAGCCTGCCATCAGCCTACACTACCCTCAGAGGTGAAGCATGTACACTGCTCAGTTTGTGCCTTGTTCACCTTTCTGATTGGGATCACTGCTGGTTTAGTAGTAGTGTGGGTTTGAGTAGGCATTATAGCCACTATTTATCCGTGTACTCTTGCAGAGCAGCAGCCATTTCGTCACACTCATAGTGAGCCTATTGAATCTAGACGTGATCTATTTTGTACCTCCTTAGGTGAGAATGTGAACAAGCAAATCGTAGTACACGCATAGGTAATGCCTCCATCCACACATGTAGGTCTGGAAATGTTCCATGGTCCAGGCCCATGCCAGAATTTTGTGTTTGATCCTAGAGTACTTACTTTCTCTGTTGCACAGACTAGACTAAACACCACCACAAATTCTGTGCTGCGTTGGATGAGAGCAGTGCCAAGGCCAAAGGCAATTTCGCTGATTGTGATTATGTTGGCATGTTCCACACCAAATGTTCACAGGCCGGTTGAGTGCACAGTGCTGCTGTCTGCTGAGTAGCTTCTTTCCATATGAAAAAGGCCCCTTTCTTGAGTAGCAACCACAAGTCAGAAACTGCTCTCCTGAACACCCGTGAAGACCTGCTCTCAAATCTTGATTCTAACTCTCCCTCTATTCTGAACCCCCTCAATCTTTCCTCTGCCTTCGACACCGTCAATCACGTCATCCTCATAAATCGTCTCTGTGATACCTTTGGCATTGCGGACCAAGAACTGGCCTGGCTGACCTCCTTCCTCTCCAACCGGCCTTCCAAAGTGCAACTGCTACCTGCAGCATTCCTTATGGATTTATCCTATCGCCGTGGCTTTTCAACATTTACCTTGCCCCTCTGGCCTACTTGATCTCCACCTTCTCTCCTCACTTCCAGTGCTATGCTGATGACACACAGCTCTCCTTTAAGCTTCCTTCCCTCCTCTAGCTCCTCTTCTCCCTCTCTCATACCTGACTGCCTGACTGCTATCCAGGCATGGTGTTCTGCTAATGATCTCTGCCTTAATGCCAGTAAGACACAAATACTTCTCATTGGGACGCCTGCTCCCTGTTTCCCTCTCACTCTCTAGCCACACTCTGTGGGCCCCCTCCCCTCACCCACTTGTGAGACAAAAAACCTGGGGGTCCTCTTCAACTCCTCTCTCTCCTTCTCCACTCACATCACAAAGTTTGCCAAGAAGCCCAACTTTCTGCCCCTCCTTCTCAGAGGCATTCTCCCTTTCCTCACCTTTCCCCAGAAGCTCAATGTCTCCAGAGCCCTGGTTCTCTCTAGGCTGGAATACTACAACAGCCTCTTCCTCAATCTGCCTCTTTCCTCCCTTCACCCTCTTCAGCTAATCCAGAACAGGGCTGCAAGTCTTCTCCTTGGCCTCAAGCCCAGGGATTGCTTCCCTCCAGCCCTAAAATATCTCCACTGTGTCATGGTTGCTGCTAGGATCAAATTCAAGACCCTCTGCATCATCCACAAGGCTTACTGGGACCTGGGACCCTGCTACATCCAACCATTTCTCCCTAAATACCTCCCTTGCTAGAGTCCTTCGGTGCTCTAGCTCTAACTCTCTGCTGATCAGACGCTTCTCCCAGCCGAGAGTGAGGGTAGTTCTTTTTCCTTGACAGGAGCCTCCCTCTGGAATGGCCTCCCTGCTCCTCTCAGACTTGAGCTGGATCTCCTTAAGTTCCGGAAACTTCTCAAGACTTTCCTATTCACATCCTCCTTCCCTCTCTCCCTCCCCTGTGAAATAGTCCCCAATGCTGCGACAGGTGCCTGGATCCTAATGTGCCAAACTGGGTCCAGGCCCTCCTCATCCAGTCTGCCACAGTACCCCCCACCAGCACTTGTCCTTGGGCACCCTTTCCTGGCCGGCTTGCATTTGGTCCACCCCACCCACAGTCCCCAACCCGCACTTGACTACCCTTACCTCCTTTCTCCCCCAGGCACTTGCCCTCCCGGGCCACCATCAGCACTTGCCCAACCCTGGGCCCCCTGCCTTCTGCACTTCCCCCCTCCCCTTTCCCTCAACACTTCCCTTCCTCCTTGATCTGCCCCCCTCCCAATTGCACTTATGGGCACTGCACTTGCGCGATCCGAATGGCACAAGGCCTAGTAGGACCGCTCTGCACTTTATTGTTTCTCCTCTGTCCCCTACCCCATTGTCTTGTGGCTCCTTGAAACACTTGCGTGCAGGCGCCATACACATGACCAATAAATAAATTAAATAACATTTGAGGACCCGTGTAGAGGGTGCCAGATAATCAGAATCTCGGACACGCAGGCTGAATCTCACTGTATACGCCTGCATTCCACCATAAGACCTGCACCTTTTGTAAGAGGCCACCAGGTTACAGTACCCTGGTGCACGTCCCCAGCACCTCCCCCGGTCCGCTCTGCCCCATGCCCATCCTCCCACCCCAGTCTTCACCATCACTTACAAGTTTGTCGGGCCCCTGCTCCTCGATCATAGAAATTGAAGAAGGGCTGTGTCTGGAACCTGTCTCCATTGCTTTCTCTGGTTTTGCTGCGAGTGGCACACACATTGCAGGCCTATTATAAAACCCTACTAACACCAAGTTGCTCAGCCATGGGATGCTTATAGCAATAATACCTGCAGCGGCAGGATAGATCGCCGGGTAACAGTACAGGGACCAGGGTATAGGCTCTAACAAAATGTGCTGACTTCTTGAAGGATCTCAACTATTCCTTGTTCATCCGACAAAGATCAATCCCGGTTGGCTTCTCCCAGACCTTAATTGGGCTGAGTGCCTCTTTCAGAAATGGTATCGCCTCGATATTCCCCAGTCTTTTTAGGAAAATGCACTTTTGCAGGGTGCGTCCAGTGGCTTTGAAAACGGTGGAGTGCTTTACGCAGTGGCAGCTTGTCGTGGTTTACACCATAAAGCAAGATGTTGTTGTGGAAGGAGATTGCATTTGTGATGTTATGCTATGTTGATTTATAGCGTGCACCGTTACCACCCACGGGCAGTCTCCAGGCGCTCACGTGGCTCTGCAAGAGAAGAGGGTGGGGTGTGCTCGTGAGGATAGGATGATAGGATAGGTTCAGAACCAGGAGAAACTGGAATATGTGTGCGTTGTCTTGCGTCTGGGAGTTGGCTGATGTGTTTCAGTAGGTGTGACTTTACCCTTTGGAAATCCAGGGCAAACGAAGATAAACCAAAAGGCAGCCTTGTTTACTGGGAGGTTTCCTCGAGGGTCTCGAATGCTGCAAATGTTTTGAGATCATATGGAGCTGCATTTGGTGGTATGCCGTGAACATCGAGCTTAAAGAAGAACGATGCATTTTCCGGACCAGGTCTGGAATGTTGGGTAGTGGATGCAGATGTGGTACCACGACCAGATTTACATTTCAAGTACACACAATTGGAGGAGTGCCCCTTCTTTTTGCACGGTGAGGGCGATGAGCCTCAGCCACTCTGTGGTTTCCATCAGTTCAATGGCAATGGAGTCATACAAAAACACCCAGAGTACGTATCTGTCAGTGGGATACACCTAGGTTTTGCTGCAGTGCTACTGCCCTGTGACGCAGCTGAATATGTGCCCATAGCTCTTCCAGGTGCAGGCTTCCTCGCTAAATACTGCTGTGTCCTTCATCAGGAACTCTTTCTATGTGATATAATATGATGGGTTAATTATATCGTGTTAAACACCCAGAGGTTTCTACGCACTGACCCAGGAATTGAACCTGTGGTGCTCTGTGTCGTCTTGCTTCCAAGTCGAGCACGTTGCCGCTGAGCTATCTTCCCAGACGAGGATGTCAGCATGGCGAAAACAAGGAACTCAAGGACGGGATCAAGATTTAAAATGTAAGCCTGGAAAGCCTTAGTCTCACAATCCTAAAACAAGAGATCAGTGTGTTGCTGTGTAGAGCTTGCCCTTTTCTTGCCGTCTTTCGAATGGAAGTGTGCGACTCAGTTTCCTACAAGGTCATTTTTGTGGCTGCCAATGCCGGGCCCGCGTTTTCCTAAGAGGAGGCGGGAAGAGTTTCTTGTAGGC
Organism: Ambystoma mexicanum; assembly: GCF_040938575.1. Taxonomy (NCBI): domain Eukaryota; kingdom Metazoa; phylum Chordata; class Amphibia; order Caudata; family Ambystomatidae; genus Ambystoma; species Ambystoma mexicanum. Next base: position 311,470,620 of record NC_090926.1, read on the forward strand.
GGTCTGCAAAATGATGGCATCACCTGAGCTGGACTCTGTGATGAGCTGCTGGTTACTCCATCACTGGACACCTTACGCTTACAGTATGGTTTCTTTTTGAACCTGTGTGCTCTTCGATGTGCTTAAAAAACAGCCATATTCTGGTTTGTAGGTTTTCAGCTCCCTCTCTAAAAGCGCCATGCGCTTGTTTTGGCTATCGCAACATACCTTTGCGATGTGGCTGGTTTACTGCACAATATGCTTTGTATAGTCCCAGTGTCCCTGGCCAGCTGTTTGCAAGATGGCGGTAGCTGCTGCGCCAGAAACAGTGCCTGTATCCTCTTTTGACATGATCCGATACGTTGTTTACCTTCTCTTGTGCGGTTCCTGTGATCTTGTCTCGCTGTTTTGTATGTGCAGGGATCCAAATTTCCTGGAACCTCACGTTTTTTTTACCCTTTTTTGTGCTGTTCCTGTTTTTTTGTTTACCTTTGTACTCCAGAGTTCACAATTGCTGGAAGCTATTTTGCTCCTATTCTTTTTTATCCCAGGAGAGCCACGTTAGCCTGACACCAACAGCTAGCAGGAGCTACGCTTGACTCCCAGGCCAAACGGTGCCTTACAAACATACCTATGTGACTTTAACTGCATGTTTGGGAATGTGTATGAAAGAGAATGATGGACACATCTGGAGGACACTTAGGGAATGATGAATCACATGTGATAGCCACAGAAAGTGAAAGTGTGCAACGCATGGAGAAGTTAGATTGGCGGTGACTTAAGTACTTGATTCTCGTCCCCAGAGGTAGGTCCTGCTTAACAGATGATACCCAGTACCCAGGAGCTGGTTTTAGCTCCTACTCATCAAACCCTAATTTCAAACCCTGGCACTTTGTTCTGTGCCTTTGGCCACCACACACAGCTCTCCCATGGTGCCCAGCCTCTTCGCCTCCCTCATGCAATGTTGACATGGTTCCACACTCTTTGCAATGGGGAGGGCCACGTCCAACGCAAGATCTTTGTTGGGCCACCAAACTTCTCGTCCTTGGGTGTCCCTGCAATGGACAATAAACTAGTCCCCAAATATTTGAGTGCTGACAACCCCGAAAGCACAGGTGCTAACTGCCTGAGGGGTTTGGGGGGTGGGGGGGGTGTTGGGGATGGGGGGGATGTCACAGAATGGTCACAGTCCCTGCCACCTCCCCAAGGCATGGACAATCTTGAGAGGTCCAGTGCCAAGCGCATTGATTAACAGGGCACATGTGTTTCTCTATAATTGCTGGCCATCAGCCTTCTCTGGGGCCCTGTTCTCGCTCCTTGAGTGGGACACCTGGAGACTGTGAGAGGAACAGTGCTGCGGGCATGGCTCGCATGGCGGTTGCGCGCCCTGCGTAAGACGAGGGCACTGAGACAGGTTGTGGCATGACACTTTGTGGAGAGTGGTGTAATGGGGCCTCTGGCGGCTCGGTACACAGTACGCACTCCAGACTGACAAGTGCATAGTAGTGGGTGCCGTTGTGCCCGGGGAATGTCCACATTGTGAGGAGTCAGGCATCCGCGCCAATTTGGTGTCCTAGTTGTGTGAGCTGGTTCCAGGGCCAGGTGTGTAAGAGCTCTTGCAGCAGAGGGGGTGTTATGCAAACTGTCGTTAATACAGCCCTCTGACCTCCTGCATGTTTCCCCAATGATTCTTTATTTTACCAGGCTGTGTGGTGCACCCGGCAACCTGTGCTGCAGCCCGCTTGCAGCACCAAGTCCCCTGGCATCTGGGTTGTGTCTGGCTGTTTTTGTGCATTTACAGTCCACCACTTTCTGCTGCTGCTCACGCTAAGAGGCAACCGAGGGTGGGGAAAGGACACCATCGCCTGGAGGTCACGAAGGTATGACGTGTACGGGATGATAGCTCAGGGGCAACACGCTCGCCTTGGAAGCAAGACAATGCATAGCAACACAGGTTTGATCCCCGCGTCGCGCTTAGAATCCTCTAGGTATTAAGCGCGTTATAAATAACCAATTACATTACATTACATCACTACTGCTAAGTGACCACGCACATGAGTACCAACGTTTGATTTTCACTACCAGCGGAAATCCCCTCCCAAATACTGTACGATCAAGCAGGAGAGTGGCTACAGGGAGCATTACTTTTTTTGGAGGGGAGGATTCGAGGCAGGGGGGACATTTATATTTCAATAATGTTTAAAAATAGTGCATTTAATGGCACATGTTTAAGAAGAAATTGCAGAAAAATCATAGGATTTACAGGCAGTTCTCAACACAGGAGGCATCGCAATACTTCAGATACCAAGCGTGGCTCAGAAGTGTATAGAAAAAGGAAAGGATCCCTGGTGAGGCCTGCTCAAGAGAAACAACGAGAGGTCTGGGAGCCCCGTACCGAGAACGAACACGGCCAAATAGCCTTTTCTGTAGGAAGGTGCCCACTCGGGAGGGTCTACAATCTCGTTTTAGCTCACTGTACCTTTCACAGAGGAGATATAACCATTTGCATGTCAGTCTGGTCCCACCCACAAGGGCAGCCCAGCACCGAAATGCTAGGCAATGCTCCTCTGAACAAGAGTCCCACCACAACCCCAGACACGTGTTTCGGCCTAGTCGGGCCTCATCACTGAGGTGAATCTGTGTCTCTCTAAGGACAGTGAGCAAGGGGTCCACATCTGTATAACCCTGGGTAACGTAGGGTGAAGCTCCAATTCCTAAACATACAAAAAGAGGTCTGGGTGTATATTTCTAGAATGCATCCACCATTAAGTAGCATGATACATCATTTATTTCACTTATCTGCAAGAGAACCATGACTCCTACAAGTCATCAGGGACTGCCACTTTTGAATAAGATATTCGAGCAAGCTTCCCACCATCATGCATGCTGCAGCGGATGCCTCCTGTGCGCTCAGAGTTGACTGCAGCAAGCTTAGGGACTCTGAGCACACGCCCAAGCTGCAGCCTGCGAGAGGGAGTCCACGGCTCCCTCAGCGCGGGGCCCTAGCAGGCGCGCGACCTAGTGCAGCCGCACAGAGGCATCTCTATAAGAGGGCAAAAGGGACATGTGTGCCGGGCACCCTCTTTGAAGGGGCGCTCCCACATAGCTGGCTGATACAAAGACCTCCGTTGCCATTATTCATTAAGTATAAATAACAAATGTCAATATATTTTGTGACGCATTGCAGAGGCTCACAACCTACTGCCTGATTGTTATTGAGAAGTATATTCTGCTCTGATCAGTAAATCCTATAATGCTTTCTGTGTTCGCTCTGATAGAAATACTTTGGGCGTTCACCAAACACGCTCCTGTAGCCTTCTCACCTTTCTATGAGGAGTACATTGATCAAGTGCAATCACCAAAGTTGAAAGGATAAATCTGAATGTTGCCATGCTTCAGAAGATAGCTCAGTGTGCTAAGCATTTGTTACAGAGATTTGTATTCATATGCCGCATCACAGTACCAAACACCAATACGTCTGATTGACCCTTTCCTACATCGGAAGCCTTTTGTATAGGTTGGTGAATGTAAAATGTGTTGTGTTGCAAAAGAACCATCCTGCAGTACATTGTGGTACGAACATACCCTCAGTATGGGGAAGGTCTACAATTCGATTCCTCCAGACGGAGGTTGTAAAACCTGAGCAGAAACCTGCAATGATGAGCATGAACGGTTTGATGGTCATTCGGGAGCCATTCAAGTCTGTGGAACCAAAGTGTATTCTGCCTTTGCCAGCGGACAATACAGTGATCCTGGACAAATGACCTAATACCACTGTACAGTACTTTAAAGTCTTCCATGAAAAGGCATGCCGTCTCACTTGATGCTGGCATTATTTAGCCCATTGCCTGACCTTTATTTTTATGCCGGCCATTTGAGTAGAATGGGTCCTAGTCAGAAGAGAGTGTACCAAATATACCCATATCGTTTTGTTTTTAAACATTGTCATGTTGGGTTATGTCATTTGTGTACTTTCCAAGTCAGTTCTACGAAATGGGTTTATTTTAGTTCCATGAAAGTCAAACATTCACAACCTTGCTCTAAGATAAGAAATGGGAACCAAAGTGGCAAAAGTAAAGAAATTGCAGACTGGGTTCAAATTCCAGTTTGACGGCTTAATCAATGTATGTGATCTTGGCCAACTCATTTAATCTCATATTGCCTAACCTGTCAAAAATGCACTTCCCTAAACCTTTTTAAATTATCATCCCCCGAGAGGGATTTTTTTCTCAAGCTATGCTCTTCAAAAACGTCCCAGTCTTGGTTTAACTGTCTTGGTTTATATATGAGTTGCTTCATATATAATGATAGTGACCATTGATATGTTACACGCCAAAGCCATGTGTTTCTTTTTATGTATTTTTTTGTTTTTTCTTTTTTTAAATTTTTTTTTATTTATTTGTATTTAATCTGTTTAGATTTTTACAAAGACGTTTTGGTCTTGAAGAGGAGTGTTTAGTGTTTTTACTATGCGTTCTCAACGTTCTCGACGTAGACCATGCAAGACAGGATTTTGCAAAAGAAAGAAAGAAGAGACTTCAGGCAGAGGAATAGTCCTGTATCGTCCTCGTCTTTTGGCTGAAATGAGTATTTTTGTAAACTACTCCTGTTGAATATGGTAGGCCTTCTCCAAGGCGATGGTTAGAAGTTTGGTCGCTGCTATTAGCCATCTAGTTTGGGCTCCTGTAATAAGGCGATTCCACCAAACGTTTTCGTCAACGACGTAAGAGGTTATATACAGGGGGGCGAGGAAAGCTTTTCTTTCTTGGTCTACTGTTGGACAGACCATCAAGAGGTGCCTGATTGATTCTGTAGATTGTGGATCTTTACAAAGTCTACATGATTTTTCTTCAGACGCTGTACGAATTGCTAAGATTTCTTGAGTCGGTAGGAGGTTTAAAGGCATGGTCTAGTAAAAATGTTTATTGTCCCTACAGGTCGGCCATGTTTTTTTAAGCCTAAGTGGCTCGATTTTAGAAAACTTTCCTATGGACCTTACCCGAGTTTTCGTCCATTAAACGCACGCGAAAACAAGCACCAGAGAGCCGCCATTTTCGGATGATCCTATCTTTTCCCCGATCGCCCTGGCTGACCTGCTTTTGCGGCACTAAATCAATTCCCCCGCCCCTGAGCCTGTCATCAGCAGACTCGTACCGCCCATTTCCCAACGCCAAAGCACATCTCGTGTCAACATTCGCTGCGCTTCAGCTAATGACGTGTCGCCATGGAAATGGCAGGACGCCTCTTTCCTCAATAAGTATAAACAGACCGTTTCACAACACACAGCAGCAGATTTTCGATTCCATTCCTCTCTCTGTGTTACTTTGAGTATTCTGTGACTCGTTTCAGTGCTCTGGTCAGCTACCTTTGCCGCTTGTAGCCCGTGTGAACAGATACCAGTACCACCGCTATAAATAATTTTAGTTTGTTTAACACACAAAGGCTACAATAATGCCCTACATGTACGAGCCTGAGTATACCGAGGAGGAACTACTGGAAAGGGATGCACACGAAAACGATGGGGATTCGGACGGCAGTTGGCAGGACGAATCAACAGATGAAGAGCCTGGGCCTAGTCGAATGGACGGCGTCTCCACCTGGTGCACATGCAATCGGTGCGAGCTAATGCTGACCGAGGAGGAGAACTGCTGCTGCCGAGAAAACTCGGGATGCCTGGCCTACATTTCGGAAGGCGAGCCACGACCGCAATGCATCACCGAGCTGGCAGACTTCAGGGCAGCCTGCCTCACACGGGCCGTGTTGAGAATAATGATGGTGCTTATGCACGAACTTCGCGCAACTGTTCGTCCTCGTAATCCGAGTAACGAGTAAGTATACTCTGCTTGTCATGCCACTCCTATTTCATGTTCTTCTACTATATCCAAAATTACATCTACATATCATTGTAACGCATGTAAGTCGTTCAATAGTGTGCATTGTCTAGATAGCATTTGTCTGTGCAGAATGCCATTAGTTACAAGAATTGTCATTGACAACAAACGTTTATTAAACTTATCTTGGTCATTTAAAAACAGTTTGTTTCATTCCTTTTCACAGGTGGTACAGGCTGGTGGCCTATCGTTCCTTTACATGGTGGCTTCACGGGAGGCTTGGGCACCGCGTTCGAAGAGTGATACCCGCCTGTGCCGTTCGTGCCATTAGAGAAACGTTCCCGAGTGACAGCGGTCAGTACAGGGGATTTTCTCTCGCTGTGCTGCAACCTGAACTGTACAATGTTTAAAGTCTTGTATTTTTGTGTCATCAAAATAAGATACAAAATAAAACACCACATATATTTTAACAACGGTTGTTTAGATTTTTTAAATGAATCAAGTGTGTCTCTATTCAAGGATGGACGTCAGACATCTGTGCTCCGAATGGGTGAAGGTCTGGTCGCTGTGAAGCAGGGTGGTCACTATCTATCTAAGCTAACATAACATATTCTCGATAATGCATGCACTAAATAACACTTGTTCAAAGTCTTTCAGTGGGTTATGTCTCTATAAAAGTCACACATATGTCTATACTAACAATAACCATTGGATTATACAGGCCTTGGGTCTTGACCACTATAATACACCGGTTGAAGTGTGGGTCTGTGCTCACAAGAATCTCCGGTATGTGGCATTTGTTATTGATAAGCAACAATATACTATCATTGATTTAAAGACGATATACTATATATTGATATAAAGGCGGTTTGCGCCGGTGGATGCGCGCTGGCATGGGGGGCTGTCAGGTGCGCGAAAGGCCACGGTGCCAAACTACATGTACACTTCAAAAGGTGTCCCACGCCAAGGGGCCATCGGTCACATGGCCTCCTCAGACCCCGTGTCTCCAGCCAGGCCTCCCCTTGAAGCAGGCCGCCCCCCTGCAATCCACATAAGTGTGTCTCCATTCAGCAGTCTTCCTGTGCCTTATCTGCACGCCCCAGGCCCATCCATCCCACCCCCCTGTATCAAAGGCGGTTCGCGCCGGTGGATGCGCGCTGGCATGGGGGGCTGTCAGGGGCGCGAAAGGCCAAGGTGCCAAACTACATGTGCACTTCAAAAGGTGTCCCACGCCAAGGGGCCATCGGTCACATGGCCTCCTCAGACCCCGTGTCTCCAGCCAGGCCTTCCCTTGAAGCAGGCCGCCCCCCTAAGAACACGACATACATACGTCATTCATTCACAAAGACACCCCTGTTTCTAATACTTTATAAACCACTTGATATGTCTCATGAGAACATCTTTGTGCTTTGCAAGTCAACTCCTGAACGTGTTACCTGGCAACCACTGAGATCTACACTAATCTGCTCGTCGTCGTGCTATCCGTGAACTTCTGTGACCGCTTAGAGCAAACCCATCAGTGTGCTACCTGTGGCCACCCACCTATTCTCCTGCAACATACTGCTCTGCTTGCTGAATCCAACTGTTTGTTGGTCAAGGTAAGGCCATGTATCCTAGTCATATTTCGCAGATTTTTACATTTCTATCTATTTGCGAGTTGAGTACACAATAGTGCTAGGTTCATTGGTCTCATTGCTATTGACTTGAGTTTCCATTGCTATGCTATCAATAGATCTATTTATTTTCATCTGTGTCTATTGTCATCGAATTGCACCCTTCGGGGGTCCAGTCTATAATGTAAGCATGTTTCCTTCTCGTGCAATACAGAACATCCAAGGGATGAGTCACATGTTCAGTTTTTAGTAACATCATTTATACATTTCTGCAACTTATGCAAATACTAAGCCGCACATAATGAACTGGTATAGTTCCTGCGACCAAAACAAACCTTGCATTGATCATTGTATGATTCATTTACTTTTGTACCAAATCTTTATTCTTGAAGATTGTATAATAATGTTGATATTTACTTTTCAGATTTATCAACAATGCCTGCCTGTTCGATTAGCCCTTCGAAGACCCATGCTAAATCTGAAGGCACTACAATGCATGTATTCCCGAAAACTGTTGATCGAATAAGAGAATGGGTCAGACATTGCGGATATCCACTGGATGAGCTGGAAAGTAGAGTCCAACAAGTCTTACAGGACAAGAGGGGTGATCGATACCGCATCTGCAGCCGGCACTTTTCCTTGGACATGTACACAACATCTTGGGTAACAAAGAAGAATAAACGGCGAACGACACGGAAATTGCTTGAAAACGCTATTCCCACTCTATTCGTCCACATTGAGCCACCGGTGAGTCAAGTGTCCGGATTTAGTTTTAGGCCTTGCGGTAGTGTGTAGGTATCCGAACGGATTAATTGATATTGTAGGTGTTCTATCCCTTATAATAATTTCGATATTGATATGAGTGTATAGTTTTTTGAATAATGACATTTACCAATATATTCTTTTTCGATTTCATAACCCACAAACGCAATGTATATATATGGGAACAGGGAACTGTGATGTATTGAGCATTTTACAAGTATTCTGTTGCCTTACATGGCTATTTTTAATATTGGCATTTCATTATCAATCATTAATTTACCTTTACAACTTCTTGACTATCCCTTGAATCTGAAGCAAGAACATTCTACATCCTTGACGTGGTCGCAGTTATCAACCACTTAGTGCTTTCCAATTGATATACACCTTAGTTATCGTCCACTGGTGTTTGTTTTCAGTTATAATTAGTGTTATCCATACTAATGCAAGTACTGTCTTTCAGGGAGATGCTGAAGCGTCCGCCACATCTACAACATTTCTAGATGTTCTTCAACCGCAGGAGGTATGGATACTGACAGCTCCATCGAGCGTCATCATCAGAGCTGGAATTCTTGTCGTTTGATTGTTCTACACAATGTTTCATTCGTGGTTAGCCGTTGATATGTACCTGTGCTGTCGACCCCAGATGTGTGTTATGTTTTCACTATTGTAATCCTCACTAATGCAAGTACTATGTTTCAGGCAGTTGATGGAGCGTCAACCCCTGCACTTGATGCAGAGCCTGACATTCAAGTAATTCCAGGGCAAGTGGAAGTGGGACCATGCATATACGAATCGGCGCAACAGCTTTCGGAAGTGCGCACTACATTTGCAACATCCATAGATATTCTTCAGCAGCACGAGGTATGGATAATGACAGCTCCATCATGCGTGATCATATAACGTGATTCCATTTGCTATACTTTCTTCCCTATTAACGCAAGTGCTGTGTTTCAGGGAGACGACGAAGCTTCCACTACAATCACAACATCCAATTTAGATGATGCAGATGTAAATAAATCGGAGAAATAAGTCGATGAAATGTGATCATATTTAGATTTTCCTTGATTCTTTTGGACAATGCATCATTTGCGGTTATCTCTTTATATGTACCTGTGCGATCGACCCCAAGTGTGTGTTATGTTTCCAATATTGAAAACCATACTAATCCAAGTACTGTGTTTCAGGGAGACGACAGAGCTTCCACCACAATCACAACATCTCATTTAGATGATGCAGATGTAAAGGAATCAGAGAAATAAGTCGATGAAATGTGATCATATTTGGATTTTCCTTGATTCTTTTGGACAATGCATCATTTGTGGTTATCTCTTTATATATACCTGTGCCGTCGACCCCAAGTGTGTGTTGTGTTTCCAGTATTGAAAAGCATACTAATGCAAGTACTGTGTTTCAGGGAGATGCGGATGCCTCCTCTCCAATACAACCATTCATGGCAGTCCATGCAGAGCCAGAGGTACGGATACTGACAGTTCCATCGAAATAGATCATCACTGGTCGAATACTTGTCGTTTGATTTTTGCACACAATGTTTAAATCGTGTTTGGCTATTGAGATGTACCTGTGTGTTCGTCCTCACGTGTGTTTTATGCTAACAATATTTTGATACATAGTAATGAAAGTACTAGGTTTCAGGGAGACGATGGAGCCTCATTCCGTGCTGTCTATGCGGATACAGAAAATATAGTCGTTGCAGCGCAAGAGGAAGGGAGGACATGCGGAAACGAATCGGAGCTACAGCGTGCAGATGTTGAAGGTCGAGTCAAAAAAGTTGCAAAGAAAAAAAAAAAAGATTAGTTACAAACAGTTCATAACTTTAAAAAAATGTTTGTGCTGGGGACTATTTTATGTTATTTTCCAGTCAATTCTACTACACTCCATCTTGTGTTTAAACTGAACATCCCTTTTCCAATCTCTCCTCCAGTTACCCGTGGGTGTCAGGACTATACACACACAGACAGTGAAGCGAATGAGAGATGTGGCTTGCCAGACCGTGTACACTATGGAGAAACTATTAATTGAGGCGAGGCGTGTTCAGGCTCGAGATGCTCATGTCCAATGGCCAGAACATGAATTAACTGTGTCTGGAGACTACAGCAAAGTTGCATTGGACCATAGTTACAGTGCGACCGCACCACCACAAGAAGATGTTATTGAATGTATTGAAGATAGCTCTGAAGTAGTTGCAGATCAATTTACACAATCTACACCCGCCAAAAATTTGCCACCAAAAAACCTGTCGACATTGTTGTGTTCTCCCATCAATGTTGAAGTAATAGATGTCGAAATGACAGAGAATGAACCAGCCGCAGCATCCATAGATGCATCAGAACTTGATATCAGCAATATTACTTTCCAATGTGTTGAAATCTCCACAACGTCACAGGCCGAAACAATGTTGACGCAGGATGACAGTCTAATGAAAGAGAGCAAATACATTGTAATCGACAGTTGTTTGATGGAAATTATAAGTATGCTGAAATGTGTGCATTCCATTAGAGGGAAAGTATGTGGGAAGCCATTGATTAATGTGACTCGTCAAATAAAAGGCAGTAACGTCAAAATAAATGCCGCCTGTAGATTAAATCATAGGTTCTCATGGTCTGCACAACCGATGCTGGGGAAACTGCCAGCAGGCAATCTTCTGTGTGCAGCTGCATCACTTTTTAGTGGCTCCAGTTTTAGAAAGTTAGAGGCTTTCTTTCAGTTTGTGGGACTCCATTTCATTTCTAAAGCGCTGTACTACATATACCAACGTGATTATCTGTTTCCGGCCATTAGTGATGCTTGGAAAATTGAACAATTGTCTCAGCAAGTACATTCGAAGGCAAACGATTCAGGCTAGCCGGCGATGGACAGTGCGACAGCCCTGGATTTTCTGCCAAGTACTGCACCTACCACTTTCAGGACATGGATAGTAAGAAAATTGTGAGTTCGGTGGTCGTGCAGGTAACACAATATACATTGTCAGTGGCCATGGAGAAACTAGGATTTATAAAATCAGTGGAATATCTACAATCAAGGGGAATGCACATCGACCTCATAGCCACGGATAGACACATTTCAATTGCCATGACAATGAGAGAGCAGTTCCCACATATTAAACATCAATTTGACGTATGGCATCTTGCTAAATCAATCAATAAGAAAATCTCGGCTGCAGGGAAAAAAAAAGGTTTTGAAAGTATTTTGCAGTGGTCACATTCTATCACCAACCATCTTTGGTGGAGCTCAAAAACTTGTGAGGGGTCAGTGGAAATACTACTTGAAAAATGGCGGTCACTGATGCACCACTCTACCAACGTTCACCGCTGGACAGCAAATGAACATTTCCACCAATGTGAACATGGCCCTTTGTCCCCAGAGGAGGCACGGAAGAAGAAGTGGTTGATTCCATCTTCACCGACACACAAAGCCATTGAGAAGATTGTTTTCGACAAAACTCTATCAAGAGATTTGAGAGGACTGACAGAATTCTGTCACACAGGAGATTTGGAGGTGTTCCACAATATGTGCCTAAAGTACAGGCCAAAGCGCTTGCATTTTATCTTTCGGGGCATGAAACATCGCACTCTACTAGCGGTCTTGGCCCATAACAGCAATGTCGGACGTGAACAATCTAGGACTAGGGGTAAAGTAAGGATGCCTCGCTACACTAAGGTGTTTTCAAAACGAAGTAAGCAATGGGTGATCAAACCAGTCTATGATGAAATGCAGTTCGACTTTGTGAAAGGCCTTATTGTTGCTGTGTTAGAGAAGCACAGATATGGAATTTTGGGCGTTTCTGTGCAGAGCAGTGATCCATTGCCACCGAACATTGCGACTGTGCCATGCCCACCCGAAGCACAGCTGATTGTGAAGTACAAATCCCGGTTTAAATAATTGCAATACGATTGTCTTTTTGTAAATAAATGTTATTGTACAGTGTACCTGTAAACCTAACCCCTACCTTCACCATCATGGGTGGCGAACAAGCTGGGTGTCATCTTTGAATTCTCTCTATTCACCTCACATATGTGTATGTATATATTTTTCTCATGTCTCATCTCATGTAAATGTAAATGCTGCGCACTGTTAACGGAGGGGAGGCTTGCGTATTGCAAATAATAAAACAAAAAAACAAACAATAAATCTCACTTTTAACTCAACTCCTGTGGTACTTTATACTTTCCCTGACCTTCCGCAAAAATTTAAATGTCTCAATTTGGGCTGCAAAACTCGCAGACAACGGGGACAAAATTGGGGCACTTAGAACGCGCCAGCCAAGCGGGCCGTGGCATTTGGGAGAGAAGCCAGTTCGCATTTGCACATTGAGGCGCACTACATAGACGGATTCTAAACTTCAAGTTCTCACAGATGCCTATACTACGTGATGTTGCAAATAAAGAATGCGAAGGACAGCGCCCAGATGAGGCCCACAAGTCGCACTGGAAGTATAAGGGTCTATTGTTTTTTGACCTTGAGACAGGGACCATGCCGAAAGAACTACATTTGAATGGAGTGCGCAATAACGTAAGAGACGATAAGGCAGAAAATTCAGAAACTAGACCGAGTTTCATTTTAGTTCAGTATACGAAAAATCGTTGTCAAGAGCACGGTCCGTTTTACAGACTGCATTACGAAGAAACACAATGGAAATTTCAAATATAATGTAAGTAAATCTTTACACGCTTTTATGATATGATATGGTATTTGTAACCATATACCATATACCAGAATGAAGATTTAATGAATGGATGCATGAATAAATGAATGAATGAAGAGCTAGGAAAAGCAAGTAAAACGTGTTTGTAGTGGGCACATGGGCATGCAGGTCCACTGGTCTCACCGATCTCGGTCCTTGGCCCAGTCACTTTTCCCTGCACTTCCTACCTGCACTACGGGACTGTCTCTGTATCCTTCAGCCCCTTCTCCCGGCATTTACCTTGCACTTGCCACCAGCTGGCCCTATTATTTAATTTGTATTCAACTAACCATGTACAGCCCTTCCCCATGCGCGTTCAGAAAGACACCTGGCCTAGTAGGATCGTTGTCTGTCTGCCCTTGTTCCCCACCTGCCTCGTCATGCCTAGAAACACTTGAGTATAGGCGCCTTACAAATGCCATATCATATATCATATCATTCCTCACGCATGTAGACTAACTGTCGTTTATCATTGTGTGTTGGCCTCGATTTATCTCGTTACTTTTCGCATTGATTTTAGAGACGAACATACTCCATTGAACTATCCTTGCAAGCAAATAGTTTCTGATCGGCCGTAATAAATAAAATGAGTAATATTAATGAAGTTCGGCTAGCGAGACTAATTATAATTTTTTTGTTTTCATAACAGGTATTTGATCCCATTCTGCCACTGCTATCTGTTTGAGACACCGGCGGATGGATTCTTCAGCAGACACCTGCAGCTTCGTGTCAACAACTGGAGCACGATCACCATATTATGGGACGATCGCCAAGGGCCCACATGCCCTTACGCTGTACTAGTGGCTAGAAGCAACATATCAACCTTTAGGCTGTACTAGTGCCTAGTTGATGGAACGGCCTTGCAGTTCACCGTGCTTCTAAAGTGATTCTTTCTACGAAAATTAACACCCTGTGTACCATAAAGGAACAGCGCGTGACTCAAGATGAAACGGAACAGTTATTGCAGATACAGATAAAAGAAAATAAATGGCTTTCGGAGTTCATATGGCAATTGCTGAATATTCTCTAAACATTTAATGTCAAATAAATGTACTTTACCAAATGTACCGTGTTGCTGTTTCATTTTAAAGTACAGTTTCATATTCCGAATTGTGGCGCGCTGTGTTGTGAGTTGATCTGTGTTGGTTTCCGGGTTCTGTGTGGAGTCGCGCAGAAGACGACTGGGTGCGTTTGCCTACGCAGCACAGTAACATCACGGAGAGAGGCGGGGAATATGAATGTTTTGATAATGTCAGGCTCAGGGGCGGAGGAATTGATTTAGTGCCGCAAAAGCAGGTCAGCCAGGGCGATTGGGGAAAAGATAGGATTATCAGAAAATGGCGGCTCCCTGGTGCTTGTTTTCGCGTGCGTTTAATGGACGAAAACTTGGGTAAGGTCCATAGGAAAGTTTTCTAAAATCGAGCCACTTAGGCTTAAAAAAACATGGCCGACCCGTAGGGACAATAAAAATTTTTACTAGACCATGCCTTTAAGCGGCCTTTCAGTAGAGTTTTCATTAACCTTTTACAGGGGTATTTTGTGTAGTATCCCATTGGCTCTTTAAGTTTGTTGAAGACTGGTGGCAGGTGGGCTAGAAGTTTATTCGAAACTGCTTTCTCGTTGGTTTTTATCCAGTCGAGCCATTCCATTTTCGCTTTTATTCTTAATGGATTTTGGATTAGTTCTTCTTCAGAGCACGATATCTCTTGCAGTGTGAGCTTTTGTGTATTGGCCCAGTCATTTAGAAATTTGTTGGTCCCTTTAGCGATTTCCACAGCAATCATGTGGTATATTTCTAGGCTCTCTGGATTCTGGATTTTTCTGAAGAGTTGGGTGGTACTCTGGGCCACCACTGCCTCTAGGGAGAGTAGACCTAGTTCACGTCTTAATGCTGCAACGGCTGTGGATTTAGGTAAGCCTAATACTGCTCTCCAAATGAAGCCTTCCAATTTAGTCCATAAAGTCGATGGGATTGCAGTGCTTGCGTCCATGCCATACGTTAGTGATGGAATTACTTTTGACTTGTAGAACTGAATGGCCAGCAGTAGGCTGTATTTGCCGTATTTTCTGTCGACTGCACGTAGTTGAGCAGTTAGGTTTTTGGTCTTTGTCCACAGGGTTTCCTGCATGCTCACACCTCTCTTCGAGCTGTCAATTTCAACTTCCAAGTATTTGAACGTTGACACGATTTCAATTTTGGACTGTTCAAGGTACCATTTTAGGGTCTCTTTCTTTTTGTTCCCCTGCTTCTGGAGAATCAGTATTTTTGTTTTTGATTTATTAATCTCAAGATTATTCTCCTTGGTGTAGTGGGCTAGGTTGTCGAGTTGGCGTTGAAGGCCCACCTGTGTGTGATCCAAGATGATAAGGTCGTTGACGTATAAAAGTCTGATGACCCTTGTATTTCCGATTTTCGGCGCAAATGATCTGATCGAGTCTTGCGAGTCTTTGAAATCACCAAGGAAAGAGATGAAGAGTGCTCGAGCCAATGGACACCCTTGTTTAACTCCGCGATGAGATGGTATGTGGGTAGAGAGTAACCCTTGGTGGTTCAATCGAACTGAAACACTGGTGTTGGAGTGAAGGGCAATAATCGGATCGCGAATTTCATTGGGGCAGTTCCACTTCTTCAGTTTGTTCCACAATTTTTGCCTATGAACTCTGTCGAAGGCCTGGGATAGATCCACAAAGGCAAGAAAGATTTGTGGAGCGCCTAGCAAAACTTTTTCTTTAAGTGCTTGCGTTCTTCTGGAATCCCGTTTGAAGTGGGTCCATGGCCGGCGAAGATCGTGCCCAGTTTTGGAAGTGGGTCAAAAGGATTGTTGCAAAAACTTTGCCGATGACGTCCAGCAATGCTATGGGTCGATAGTTGGAGGGATCGTCTCTGATGCCTTTTTTGAAGATTGGGACAATGACTGCTTCAGTCCAAGAGCTGGGGATTATCTTGCGTTCTTTGCAGTCTTTGAATATCATGCTCAGGATGGTTGACCAGGCGTCAGGATGTTGCTTTAGGTCAGAATTAGCTAGACCGTCAGGACCAGGTGCTCGTGACAATTTCAATTTTGAGATGACTTTTTTTATATCTTCTTTGTCTGAGAGGTCAACCCAGTTCGTATCGGTAAATTGTTTTGTTCTCTCAGTAGGGGGCGCAGGGGACTCAAACAGTTGCGAGAAGTGGGTGGTCCAGCTATCTTCAGAGACCGAGTTTATCATTTGAGAATTGGGGTGATGGTTTGTGTTGTTAACGAGTGTCCAAAATTCTCGAGTTTTTTTGTTTGTTAGGACCTTGATCATGTTTTCTGCGTCTGATTGGTACAGGGCAGCTCTGGTGTTTCTTAGCCACTGCTTATAGAGTCTCAGCTCAGTGCGATAGGTTTCCCATAACGTAGTAGTGTTCCAGGTCGCTGCTTCTTTTTTTAGTTTTCTTAAGTAGCGTTGTCTGATCAGCAGATTCCAGTTGTATGTGTGATTATGGTTAAGTGCAAGCTTGTGAAGGCCTTTCCGAGGTTTTTTGTAGGCAAGTAGCAGGGGAATGTAGCTGGCCCTGAAGGTTAAATCATTTGCTTCGATGTCAGAGGTTAAAATTTTGTATTCGTCGGACAGGGTTTTGATGTCGTTTGTAGTCATGCGCAAGCGAGTTAGCTGAGAGTTTATCTCGATCGAAGCTTTGTAAAATTGCTGGTCTCGACCTCGGATGTTGCAAGTAAGGTTTAGTAAGTTGTGATTGTTTGATTCAGTTCTAATTACTTCGAACAAGTCTATGCTCGAGTAGATTTTTTCTGATACAAAGATGTAATCGAGAGTCGCGGAAGACTGGTCGCGCTCCAATGCTCGGAGATTTTTGGAGTTCATTAGCGTTACCCACGATTTTCCTCTTTCCTCCATCAGAGTATGCGCAAACGAGTTCAGGCAGTTTACGTTTAGGTCTCCACAAATTAGGATGTTCGAGGTCTGATATTTGATCATTATCTCGTCAATGATGTTGGCAGCTTCATCGCAGAAATTTGCTGAAGATGTTTTTTGGGGATTTCAGTAGACATTGATTATGGCAAAGGCTTCCTTGGGAAATTAAGTTTCTGTAGGGATTTCGTCGTTCCTTGTCATAAGCACCGCCAGAAAAGCGTAAGTAGCTGCTATTACCTTGGTAGTGGTTATATTTGATCCTGTCCGAATCGCTGTCAGTAGACCAGAGGAAGGTTTGCCAAGCGGACCTTTGGAGGCCGGTGAAATCTCTAAAGTATACCCATCCAGAGCAGGTTTATCCATCAATAAATGAAGGAATCGATAGGTGCACTCCAAATTGAAGGATCCAAGTTAATAATTATATAAAAAACTTAAATAAGTCGGGGTGCTCAAGTTTTGTGTACACTAATAATACAATATTGTATATATAATACTGATGTCTTCTTTCAATGTATATAATTTCAGATTACTTTGCTCCTGAAGAAGGGGGTGTTCCCCGAAACGCGTAGAGCACCTGAGCACCTGAGCACCTGAGCTTATCACAAGAATATTACTTGGCTTTGACCATTATAATTTATATTACACATCATTGTTTCATTTCTCTTTTTTCAATACTTTTCTCGTTCTATAAATGACCTTATTGAATTTATTGGATGTTTGTACTGTTCCATGTTAACCAGAAGTGTTTTGGTAACAACAGTGCTAACAACTGCTTGTTTTGACAAAGTCTTATTTTTTACCAGTAAAAAACTTTTTACTACAATTGACTGATTTTGTATCAGCTTTAATGTTGTGCAGGGGATGGGAGTGTCTTTATATTTAGACACTTTTTTCTGTTTCAGGATTATCCGTCAGCCAAGTTTCTTGTAGGCAGAGAATGTCGTGAACCCCCAAGTTGTAGCTGCCGGTTTTTGTTAAGTGCATGTGGCCTCTGGTGTTCCATGATGCTATGGACAGAGTTGGGTTGTGGAGGTCTTCGTGGATCGATTGGGGTGACCGTGGTGAGTGGTTGGCACCCCACGTTTGCTGCTATCTTTTGAGACCTGGTGTCAAGGCATCCCATATCCAAGACCAACTGCCCTGTTTTGGCATGGCATCTGGACAGACGGCAGTTGAGTCTGCTGTTTGTTTTGACCTTTCAGAGCGATCTGGTGATGTGGGTCTACGTTCATTTGTTCGAGGTCTTGAAGTGTGAGCGGTCGTGTAAGGTCTTCCATACTCTTTGTAGTTTCTGAATTCTCTTTTTGTTTCAGTTCTGCCTTTATAAGATGGCTCATGTTTCGATTGGTCAGATCTGTTCGCTAATTTCCAAGTTGGTCTGGTGAGGTTGGGGTCGCGTTTTCCCAAAGGAGACGGTGTCCTTCTCCTTCTTCTCGATCTATACAAATCCTCTGTTTGTGATTTGTATCTATAGTTTTTGACCAATGGTTTCTTGTAATTTTCAGCCTGTTTCTTGGTGGTGTTTGCCACCTGGATCTCCGTCAAGATGAAGCCCATATGTGCTCGTTTTGCATAGACGTCTTGAGGAATCTCACAAAGTGCCATGTTTTTGATGTGTAGGTAGGCCTTTGCCTGCTTGTTCCTATGGTAGGGCTCTATTAGAGTGAAGTCATCTGACTTCAAGGTTTTAAGCGTGTCGACCTGTTGAAGTATCTTGAGGACCGTTCTTCTGTTCAGGATCATGTAGTGGTCCTCAGTCGATTTTTGTTCGATTTTGAACACACAAACAGGGTTTGTAGGTTGGCCTTTCGCTCTGGGGGCGTCCTCTTGTCGGTGATCTGATGAAGGTTTTTGTTCTTTGGTGGGAGAATGTCTGGCCGAGGAGTTCGATTGGGTTGTCTTTAGTTTTTGGTACAGTTGTTCGATACTCATGTCTTTCGTCTGTGTTCTGTTGCTTGGCTCGAACAAGGGTTTGAAAGTAAAGGTTTATTGTTGATCTTTTTGGGGCTGATCGGTTGGATTACTAATTGTGGTTCGGAGCTGTCTACAGTTTCCATGTCCAACTCCAAAGATTCTACTGAGTCCTCATGTTGGGTTAGGTCGATCAAGGAGCTTTGGCTCATGAATTCTTCCGTAGTCCTTGGGGAAGGAGTAGAATGGGTCTTGGTGTTGATAATGTTTTCAGAGCCTCTTACGTCGTCCGTGGTCTCTCTTAAGGGTTTTTTTGATTTTTTGTTTGAGATGGGCATTGGTTCAAGTGTGATCGCTTCTCCCCTATGGGTAGAGTCTTGTTGAGAACAGGCGGTTAGCTTCAATAGAAGCTGTTTTTTCATTGCGGCTGTACATTTTTGAGAGGCGTCACTTGGTGGCGCTGATTTGGGCGCCTCCGTTGATTGTGGAGGAATTTTGTCTTTTGGTCTTACAAACAGGGGAGCCGTTTTCGTTGGTTTTGATTGGAACAGTGTCTGGGTTTCCTTGTCATCTGAACTCGTTTTTTTGTGACTCGTGGTTTGAAGGAGCTTTAGTTTCTCTTCCAAAAGGGACAGCTTCAGATCCCAGGATTCTCTGTGCTTCTTATTGTTTTGGTCTAGGTCGGTGATGAATCCTTCCACGAAGATCAGTTTAGTATGCATCATTGCTGTCACTGTGATACTGGGCCTCATTACACGGACGGCGGTAAGGGTTAACGGTCACCGTTAATGGCAACGGTGACCGTTAACCCTTACCGCCGTACTACGAGGTCCCTTTGCGGGTTGGTGCTTTAACGCCTGCTTTTTGCAGGCGTTAAAAACCAACCCGCTAAGGGACCTCGGAGCTAATTACGGCACCGCAAAATTGCGGTGCCGTAATTAGCGCCTTCCCCATTCCCATAGAGCCCTATGGGGCAGAAATGGGAATGGGGAAGGGCAATGGCGGAAGGGGGATTTACCGCCCCTCCAACCTTGGAATGGGGCGGTAAATCCCCTTTCCGCCAAGGCGGTGCCGGTATTTTACCGGCATGAGCCATGGCGCTAATAGCGCCATGGCTCACCGCCTTCCGTGTAATGAGGCCCACTGTCTTTTAGCGAGTCATTGATGTTTTCGTATAATTTCCCAAACGGGGCTAGGGCTATTGTTATAGCCGACATGATGGTTGCCAGATCAATTTTTTTTGTTGGTGAGTCCTTGGGGTTTGAGGTGGCTATTTCACTTAATCTCCTGTTTCTTGGGGGAGAACGTAGTCTGGGTGTGAGTGGCGATAATGGGTCTGTTGTGAGTAAGCGGTCCTCTGTCTGAGTAGGACGTTCCAAGTTTTTTGGTTTCGAGGGAAGGTGGTCAAGAGCAAGTTGATTCGTCGGTTGAGTCCCGAATTGCTGTTTCGGGTTGGGGATAGTAGTGGTTTAGTTCCAGTAAATGAAATTCCCTTTGTTTGATGCGTATGGTGTTTCAATTTGACCTTCTTCCTGTGGAGGCGTAAGTGTATTGGCGTTGTTCGTAAGTCCTGGGTTTCCAAAGGAATTAGGGATTACTTTGGGTGGCCGAGCAGGCTCTGAATTGGGTGCAGGCTGAATAGATATGGCCGCGTTGGGGATGGTTGCAGCTTTCTTGTTTTGTTTCTCCGTTGTAAGCATTTCTCCTTGAGTAGCGTTGATTGTTTCAGGTTCGGATACTTCAACGTTTGGCAGCGTTAGTTGTTTTTTTTATGTTTGCCATAGTTTTTCTTGATTTAGTAGCTGGAGGGAGATCTTGAATTGCCTCCAGGATTTCTGCATCCGAAAGCTCATTTGCTTCAACCAGCTTCCTTTTGCACTGTTTTTGAAAGAAGTCTTTGAGAGCTGAGGATAGCAGCAGGCGAGGCAGGGTTTTCTTCCCTGTTTCTTTTTTCCTATATTTCCTTTTTAAGTTTGGTGCCTTTTTGAGTTGAATGTCTTGTTTAGTGCCTTTTGTCAAGGCTTGGTGTTCGATAGGTTCCTGTTCGAGTATCTCGAGGTCTATGTCAGTGTCTCGCTGGCGAGGCTTGGTTGAGTTAACGTTGCTTGTTATGGAAAAGGGGGGGTCTTTGAGGGTTGAGCGACCTGCAGTACTTGTTTCCTCATTTCTTGGCCAGCTCTGCTCAGGCGTTGGTGAATCTTCCTTAGGTGGACTGTTAGTTGTTGTTTTCTTTTGAAGCGGTTCGTGCGTCAGGTCGATATCGCTTTGCTGCTGTGGTGCCGTTGCTGGGTCTGTTGAGTCCATTATGGCATGGATTTGGGCCTGGATCAAGAAGGGCGCAGGAGTCGAGACCGTTGGGTGTCGAGAGTCCCCTTGCGGACTCACCAGAGAGCCGGCGGTCTGACTTGCAGGTGGCAGTTGTTGGTCTATGGGAGCTTGCGAGCCCGTGCTGTGGAGGGAGGAGTCATCATCTCCAGGTGAAGTCCAAGTAGTCAGCTCCACCGTCGGCTCTCGTTGCAATCTACTGTCCCGTTCTCTTCCTTCAACGACCAGATGTCTTTGCGCTGCCCAGGGGGGGGCTCTCCTCCTCGGCCCATACTGCAAGCACAGGGGCAGACGCTGACCGTCCTCCGACAGTCGAAGCCTCCGCACCTCTCGCCACCGAAGGGGCCTGGTGGGAAGGCTGAGCAGATTGGGTGCTGGATAGAGGGGAGGAGAGGAACCCCAGCGTGGCCGCTGGGTGCAGCGAAGGTGGGACTAAGGGATTCCGGAGATCCACTGAGTCTTCTGCGTCGATAATCGGTAGTGCAGGTGAGACGGAAAGTGCAGGGGGCACAGTCCGAACATTAGTTGAGTCATTTGTAGGGGTTAATGATGCTGAAGAGGGGGAGGTTGAAGTGGTGTGGAGTGGTGGTGCACAGGCACTGAAGCCGTGCGGAGTAGGCTGATTTGTAGCGTTTGTCGGAGTCTCCGTAAGTGAGTTCAAACGAGAGAGAAAAGGCGAATGCCGATTTCCATCAAATGGGTTTTCGAAGTCAAACAGTGTTGTGGATGTTTGGACTGCTTCGATAGGGACCGAAATTGCAGAGAGGATTGAGGGGATTGATGTAGCAGTCCTTACCACCTTCACTTTTTTGGGTTGTGATTTCGGTGCAACAGGGTCCGAAGTCTTGTAATTGCTCCTTAGTAATCATCCCTCTGCTGATCGCTCGGGTTGGGGTTGAAGATCCGGGGGACCAGACACGTCGGTTGCGTTTTCAAAAGACTCCATTCCGTCAGACCGGGAGTCCGGGACTGGCCGCGGACTGCCGGAGACTGTCTCAACCTCGTCTCAAGCTCCGCTCACCACTCCGCAGTGTTTGCTGTGTATAAGTGGGTCCTCCCACAATAGACACGGTAGAGAGACTGCTGCCGGAGACTGTCTCAACCTCGTCTCAAGCTCCGCTCACCACTCCGCAGTGTTTGCTGTGTATAAGTGGGTCCTCCCACAATAGACACGGTAGAGAGACTGCTGCCGGAGACTGTCTCAACCTTGTCTCAAGCTCCGTGTTTCTTTGCTCTCTAATGGCAACAATACTTAAAAACCATAGCCCTCTTCTTATCGCAGTCTATGTCGGGAAGTCCAAAAACACGTGCCTTCCTTGTCGATTCTAATCTGGGTCTGCTATCTATTATATGGACCGTGAGCCTTTCTCGTTGCTTCCAGTTGGTCAGCTGTACCCATGCTTGAGGACTCTACATTCTATGAGGCTGCTAATATGAGTCCTATGTCTAGTCTGTGGTATGTACACCTTTTTCATATGCCCACTAATCTGTGTCCTGCATTTATATTTGAGCTTTTAAACATTCTTCGTGGGTACTATTGTAAAAAAAAATCTATTTTCCCATACTAGGACACAAATACCCTCATCCCAGACTGCGAATGTTGCCCTTGAAATGCCGCTTGTTTTTTATTCTGATTCCAGCAAAGATGAAGAGGGTAAGGCGACTGGAAGGGAGTGCTATACTTTTAATATCAACGAGGCAGCATACCAAGTTATTGGATGAGAGCATGACGTGGGGGTGGGGGGTGCAACCCGATATTCTGGATTCCACAACTTCTTTGGTCCTGTAGATGGGGTCCCAAAGGTGCCTGTGCCCCGGGACCTGAAATTGCTTAAGCTGGCCCCGCAGCCACACATGCTGCACACGCCTAGTGCCGGCCCTGGAAACTGGGATGCAACAACAGCATTATCACTTCTTTGGAAAAAAGAATAGGGTGGAGAAAGCCTCAAAATGATTAGAGAAGCTGCTGCCATATGCAGGTTATGCATAGATCTCAGCAACAGTCACTTGAGCTGCAGAGCTACCTTTACAGCTGTTTGCTTTGGCTCATCGCTCAACTTTTAAATCATTCAAAATTGTACATGGATCGTATTTTATTAACAAATATCCAGTGCTTTAAGTGGGCCGGGGCCTGCCGGCGCTGGGCCCCGGCAGTCTCCAAAAAGTGAGGCTGAGGTAATTGTCCCGCCACGGCCGCAGCCGCGACGGGAGATGAGCCCGCCGTCATCAAGGCAGGCAGCTGTGTCTGACATAAGGGCAGTCACGGCTTCGCTCATACGAGTTTGTGTGAAGCTGGGGGTGGCTGGCACTTGTGTTAGTCACAGCTCAGCGTTCCCACCCACCATTAACATCCCTTTGTCTCCACTCCCTGTTGTGCCATTTACAGCGTAGGGCTGAGAGTAACAGGCACAACAGAAGTGGAGACAAAAGGGTGTTAATGTTTGACCCATTAACCCCATGACGGGACTCAAAGGGTGCCCAGCGTTCTATGCCACAGCTTGGTTGGGGCAGGCGCCAGGGAAGAGGGACAACCAGGGGGCGGCAGCGCTCGGCAGTAGAGGGACACAACGTGAGGGAGAGGGGGCAGTGCCAGAGACAGATGTCAGAATGAGTACAGGCGGAAAGGACAGGTGAGGGAATGCGGGGAGGCGGGAGGCCTTATGAGGGGACAGAGGAGAAGAAGGAAGGAAGGAAGGAAGGAAGGAAGGAAGGAAGGAAGGAAGGAAGGAAGGAAGGAAGGAAGGAAGGAAGGAAGGAAGGAAGGAAGGAAGGAAGGAAGGAAGGAAGGAAGGAAGGAAGGAGGGAAGGAGGGAGGGAGGGAGGGAAGGAAGGAAGGAAGGAAGGAAGGAAGGAAGGAAGGAAGGAAGGAAGGAAGGAAGGAAGGAAGGAAGGAAGGAAGGAAGGAAGGAAGGAAGGAAGGAAGGAAGGAAGGAAGGAAGGAAGGAAGGAAGGAAGGAAGGAAGGAAGGAAGGAAGGAAGGAAGGAAGGAAGGAAGGAAGGAAGGAAGGAAGGAAGGAATACATTTTAAGGGCCATTATGGCATTTTCATAAACAGAACAGAGCTGAGAACGGATGCAGAGAACACCTTTGGCCTATCAGTGGAACCCAAACACACACACCGCCTCTGGCCCGCTCCTCCCCTGCTCCCACCCTCTCTTCCTCACACAGTCATAACCGTCTCTTATTTCTCACACAACGCCCCATGCTAGCAGGCATCACCCCCTTCACTCCAGAGGACACTCCAGTGCATTTAAAGACAGAACCATTTGGAAACGTTTCTGTTTGCTTGTTGGGGTGGGGGGATATGAGAGCCCCCGGTAGTGCGCTTTCATAGTCAACATCTTCCACCTGTCACCTTACCCTGTCGGCAGCTCACCCACTTGCAGGTGCTGGGCTCTGCAGCCATGCCCTGGCCGCATTGGGCAATTGCAGTGGTATACAAACTTTTTTGTCTCGAGCCCCCTGAGAAAAAGGTTGTTGCTAGGCCCCCCTCCCCGAATGCAAGGGCTGCTTGTATTTTATATTAAAAGCAGTGAACTTTCTCTCTTTTTAAAAAGCCTCACCCTCAACAGTGCAATTAAATGATATGCCCAGGAACACACGTTTTGGTTGTACCAGCAGTGTTGCAGTATGCGCTTAGTTGTGTAGACGAGACAACCCTGTTCATTTTTACATGCTCTTCTTTAGGCCACGCCTTCAAATTTTAGGCCACGCCCATCAGGCTAGCCACGCCCCCAAATGAGCCCCCCCCCCCTCAATTTCTTACCCCACTTAAAGCACTGCAAATATCTCTGAATTACAAGCAGTGCAGTTCCTGTGACTGAATGAAAAGCAATATGGTGTTTCATCTGCAGCAACATGTATAGTGCTAGGGGAGGAATTTGGCTGGAATAAGACGGCGGGCGCTCAGGCAAAACATGTCCTGCTGTTGGGCTGTTCCATGGAGGCACAAAGCCGCAACCACCCCAAAGACGAGGACGCGTTCTGCCCCTGAGTGCAATTCATCCTGCGGGTTCTTTCAGCCTGTACTTTGGATGCAGTGATATCCAATGGATTCCTGAGCTGCACTGAAAAGTCTTCCTTTGCTTCCCGGGGCAGCCCAAGCCCGCATGGAGAAATGATCCAAAGCGGAAGGGCGTGCATTGCGACGGATGAAACGAGCACCACACCAAGAGTGCATTACTATCACAAATGTGTTTGTCAAATAAATTATCATTATTATGTTCCCAAAATGCACTTTGATTTTATGCAAAGCAGCCAGCATTCCACTTTCAGGGTTTCCCACGTATTCTACATCTAGCTCCATCCCTCAGCGCTGTCCACATCACTCTTCCGATCCCTTCCCCCACCCCACAAAAGGTCGGTGGAGTGACCACAGTGCGTTTTGTTGTTTTCCAGCACTAGGCGCTGTCTGCACCTTCATTTAGGATGTACAGTGGGAAATCCAAAATGGTAAAGATCTCTAGCGTGGTGAACCACGGGTGGTGCCACCCTGAGCTACTGGATGATGAACCGGGGGTGGTATCGGGAGGACCCCTTGGTCGCCGGTACTTAGTCCCCAACAGTGGATTCAACATCCTATTGGCTAAAACCAGGGTGGACAACCGTCCTGATTTTTGCACGACTCTCCTGTATTGATGGGTATTGTCCCGTGTCTGGCGCACACACTGTCTGCAGGGTTTGGTGGTGTTTGTCCGTCTAACAATTGATCGCGGCAAACAGATTGAAAAAAAACTGCCGGTAATTGTCAGATGAACAAAGCGCACACCCCACTCCGCTACTTACCTGTTTGGACGCCGCCTGGTCCCCTTCACCCCTGCAGCGTCAGATCCATCCCTCTAATGCAGGTCGGATCCGATGCCTCAGGGTCCCTTTTTCTTTTTTTTTCCGGGTCCCCCACCTCCCATGTTGAGGAAGCGGGGGAGAACCCCGCAACCCCGAGGCTAATACATACCGATCATAGGGAGCAGGAGACCCCCCGCAACCCGCGCTCCACATGTTCGGTATGTATTAGCCTAATTGTTTGTTTTTATTCGTTAGAACGGTATAGGCCAAATTCGGTCAAATGTACCATTCGACCCCAAAAAACCAAACAATTATGCTAATACCGTCTGAAGGACCCGAAAAGTCCTGACTTTTCTTCAGGCCCCGCCTGATCAAAGCTTTTGTAGCTTGGAGCTCGGGGCAGCAGAGTAGTTCTCCCAGGGGCCTGTGCAGCATCTTAACACGTTGCTCTGTGTCAACATGGGAGCAATTAGGCACTGAAGGGAGGGCGGGGGCTATTAGTAGGGACTGTTGTCCCTTAAGACATGTGAATGTGGGTAGCGAGAAATGTGAAGGGAGCATAATGCAGCATGCTGTGTGAAATAATGTATAAGGTCACGCCTGGTGCAAACATGACCTTCCATGCAGGATGGGGAAAATAAAACTAAAGCCATACTCATTTTGCTCAACATGTTTCTATGACATTTTATATAGTGGAAGGTTAATTATGACATGTTAGTTTATTGTGTTGTGTGCGTTCTTTTCAAGGCATTATTTCTATAAACAAAGCCTTAATAATTTTTTGTAGCAGCTAAACCTGGGAAGATATGTGGTCAACTGTTCCATTGCCCACATCCCATTTTTCACCCCAAAACCAAAGTGTGTTCCTGGCCAAATCATTTAATCTCACTGGTCCTCATTACAAGTTTGCTAGTATCCCGCCGGTAATTCCGGTGGGATACCGGCAAACTGACATACTGTTTCTGCCGCGTGATATCCCTGAATTTCCGGGATATTACAGGTGGCGGAAAGGGTGGTAAATCCCCATTCCACGGAGTCCAAAAGGACTCCATGGAGGGGATTGCCGGTATAACCGGTGCTGGTTATACTGGCAGTTTTTTGCCAGTGGGGGCCTGATTCCTTGAGTGGAGCTAAATCAGTGACCCCCACTGGCAAACTTGTAGTTTTGTGGTGCGTTAAAAGTGCCAGTCAGGGAATTACAGGCACATTTACTAACACTTTTCCTGCATCGCAAAACTGGAGTCCATGTAAGTGATTCAGTTCATAGCTTATGGTATTATGTTATTATGTTACTATATGCTAACATGAAAAAAACAAACTCATGGTTTAATGACTATAGAGTTACGTCTTATATAACAATAATAGTGCGGTTCATGTATTGCACACCACAAAGTTATTAGCCACTCAACTAACTCATGGCAACCTATGCTAACGCCACTTCCCATGGTGCTTCTAAGTATCAAAGAATGATGATGCTTCTTGCAGTGCCCTTTATGTGAAGTCACTTATTGTGGCGTCACTGCATATGCAAATTAGGATGTTTGCATATATTTTTCCTCCACAGGGCTTGGACGGAGCTCTAACAAATGAGTGTCCTGCACGTATAATTGTTAAAATGCCATCTGCCGCGAATGTTACCCAAAATGTGGATGGGAGAGGGGGGGGGCGCAAATAATACTACATGGAACCGTACGCACTGCAGTCCACTTCTGAAGCACTACCACATCTAAAGGATCTATGTGTTTACTACGGCCCTCAGAAGTCCGACGACCCCCCACACCTCCCCCATACTGCTATTATATCCCATACCCCCTCCCACATATATATGTGGTGTAAGGGGGGTCGAAAAATGAAAAAGAAAGTCTGAATTTCGGGAGTCCGAATTCTGAGGGTGACATTTTATTCTATCTTTCCCATCTAAAGTGTCCTGTGAAGCCATTTAGTACAGCTGTCCACCCTGGCTCAGACTATATCAACACAAAGTTACAGGGCCTTTAACAGATAGCTACATTTGTTGGAAGGATAAGGGGTGCCCCAATGTGTGTTACCAATGCCCACCGAAGCAAGATTTGCCGGAAAAGAAAGAAAAGTTTATGAACACTGGTGATTTATTGTGAGTTAAAGGAAAACCAATCCACTACAGAGATTCTTACAAAAAAACAAGTGGAAGCACTGGAAACAAGCTCGACCCCAGGAGGGGGGACAGAATATAGAAGCCCCCCAGGCTTATAGTTAGGTGATATAATTGGTAAGCATTGAAATCCGAGATGAAAATGTGAACATTCCAAACCAGGTGTGATCTAGTCTGTTGATTTGTGTCCATGGCATGACAGGGCAATATATGGTTCCTACCCAAGTTGCTGAAACGCCCATGACCACATGGCATGTGTGATACCTTAAGCCAGTCCTGTGTTTTATTTTAGCCAACAGCACTTTCCACGCAGGACTACTCGTTTTTCCATTATAGGCTTGGGTGCGCAAGTGTTGTCACTCATGAAGCCACTCAGCATCTATATTAGATTCTGATTGGTGAACAGCGACATCGCAAGCGAGATTGAGGTCGTCCATTGAAGAGGTGGGTGGCAGCTGTTGACCAACATGGGCCTGCGGGAGGATCTGTTCTCCTCGGTGCCACCTTGAGATGTTTACATTGCACCACTGAGCTTGCCCTTTCGTTGGTTGTCGTGGAAACTGTGTACACAGTCACCTTGTGGAGCTGGAAGACAAAGGTAGGGGCGCCTCTCACATGCACGACTGTTGCTAAGCAACAGGAAGCTGAATTAGGCCTCGAGGATACCATCTTTCAAAGCAGAAACATTCACTGACGAGGGAAAATACCTTCTGCATTCGAACATACGAACAAGCTTCCGCCCAAACAGCTGTGAGAGACAGTTTGAGGCATAGAAAATAATTGTTGTCAATACGTGAAACTGTATAAGTAATCTGAAGAGATAGAAAAGTTGAGGTAATTTTAATAAATTAATTACAAAATGGCAAGTAAGCCAAATAAAATCTAGCTCAATTAACAACTGTATGCAACTTTCCAAAATGTCTTCAATCTTCTAGTTCCTTTCTAGATCTCTCCTATACTATTTACCTTCTCCTCAAAAGATGTCCAGCTACACATAGCTAAAAATATACCAAGTATATGTTCTTATAATTTGCATATTCAGATCTCCCCTCATCCTCTCCTCATTACATCTGCTGTCATTTCAATCAAGAGTACATATCAAGTTATGCATCCCAACACATCCGCATTTGACTGCTATCAGCACCTCTGTGAATCATCCTATAACTCTCCTTAAAGATTCTGGACAGTTTCTTGCTTTTTGTCGGCCACAACGTCGATCCATGATCCAGGTGGACTGCCCACAACAGCCCACCAGAGCCTCCAAATATACAGCTTACAAGATTTGCTCAAACATTGGGAGGGTAGAGAACCGCTAGGCCGAGTGATAGACACTATACGCGGCTGCAAAGAATGGCGCGTGCCGCCAGCCGGTACCAGCGCACGCTTCGACGAACCACTGCAGCATGATTCCCGGATATGAACTACTTCCAGCATGCAGCAGAGCGCCTCTCTGGCATGGAACCCAGTCACGGGCAAAAAACATACCTTGAACACAGCCATTGTGAAAGATCTTGGCTTCAAACTGTCTGCCTCTCAGTTGAGGCCCAAGTTAGTGTGGTCTGTCAAAAGGGCTATTTCAACCTTAAGCTACTGCGAAAAAGTCTTCCATTTCTTCCTGTTTACTTTCACACTCCGGTTGTCTCCTCTTCTATGTCTAGTATCCTCGATTATTGTAATTCTCTTTATCTTTCTCAGCCTGCCCATCGGCTGCATTAACTTCAGATTCTACCGAATTCAACTGCTAGAGCTGCTACTTCTCCTTCTCTTCATGCCCATATTACCTCAGTACTCCAACATCTTCATTGGCTCCCCATTATTTAAACTGGTGGAGTTTAAAGCACTTTGCATTGTGCAATGCGCTTTTTACCATGCCCGCCTAGAATATCTGCAAGCTAAGTTCGGCCATTATATTCCATCTCGTTCTCTTCACTCCTCAGACGCACTCTTGATCTAGATTGCTCGGTTTAATCCGGCAATACTTGGTGGCCGAGCCTTTTCCGTGGCAGCCGCTCGACTGTGGAATAAACTACCGTTGTCCCTTAGTGCCATTGAGTATCATTTATCCTTTCGTCGTTGTGAAAATTTCCTTATTTTAATTCTTTTTTTTCTCTTCTGTTCCCTGTCTTCAGTTTTTAGCACCAAGATGCCCTCGCTGGTGTTTCTTGTGCTGTATAAATATGCATAAGGTAACATAACACAACCGCAGCAGGACTCCCTCAAACAAACATGACCTGAAGCAAACATGGACATTTTCCCATGTGGGCCACCGTTACTCTGGCATGACAGACCGACGAGGCAAAAAGGAGCATGGCTTGGTCACCTTTTTATGTATTCGGACAGCTCTAACCCCTTCTTGGCAGGGAAGATAGTGTGAGATTGGCCCGGGGAAGTGAACCAATGGGAACAGGAGGGAAAGGGTATAGCTGCGGGCAGCGTGCAGGAAGTTGTGGGTTGTTAGGGTGAGATTAGAGGAGAAGAAGGTGGCAGACCAAGAGACCCCAAGGAGGAAGGACGGCCGTCAGGAGTGTGGAGGCAATTTGCAGTAAAGTTGAGGTATTGGTTGGTGAGAGGACGTGGTACTGTGCTGTGAGTGTGTGTGTACGGTGAGCGAGTGTATTAGTGGGAGAGTAGAGTGTGAGTAAAAGTTGATCGAAAGAGTGAAAGGAGGATGATTGAGAGAAAGTGGGTGGAGTTGGAGGGAAGAGAGAGGCAGAAGGAGGGGAGAACTATTGAGAGGCACAGGGAGGGGGAACATGAGGTCATTAAAGGAAGGCGATGGATGGGTCTTGAGTGTCTGGAAGGCACAACCTCCGCAACACCTTAGAACTAATCCTCAGATAGTGTGGGTCCCACCTGGGAAGTCCCAGAGGAAAGCTAGACAGGTAAGGTGGTCGCCTTTAGGGCCTCAAGATTTGCAAGACCGAAAACCAGATAGTAGGCGTAAGCAAGCACTAGATACTAAACTGGCGGACAAGGACGCCTTGGGTAGGAGGGTCGTGTATTTTTAGAAGAGAGAGAGATAGAGAGAGGAACGTCACTTTTCAGACTTTCAAGAAATCTAACGAAAACCCTTGAACCATCTCTGGGAGTTGGTGTGTATTAAAGCAACACAGTGGGACTTTAGCACCAACTGTGTTGGCACTGGACACTGTCACCCAGTGGAAGGGTTTGAATATGTGTTGCATTTTGGCAAATCCCACTAAGGCCAAGAAACTAAGGAATTCGTACCATGTGCAATCCTAATTGGTGTCTAATGAATTCTGCAGGTAGCAAAAGCAGTTGTTTTGATCATCTCAACCCAACAAAAACCCATCACCTTAGAGATTGGCATCCTGTAAATGAATGTTGCAAGATCTGAAAAATAGAACTTCAACACCCGCTGCTTATCGGCTCCTCCCTCTTTGTTCTGTCCATGGGGACCACTGAGTCCCTCTAGTGGGCATTTCAGGTTCCCTTTTTTTTAGATTTTGACTGTTTTAGTAACTGGATATATGCGCCATTTTTACTACATTTAGAGTTTTATAAACATATTAAATGTTGTTTTAATTCTGATTTGTCCTGTTTGCATTCCTGGCTTACATTTGTCTCTATTTTATATAAATACTCAATTTGTTTGCATTTCAGATTGTTTAGGTTTCATCTTTATTAATTTGATATTGTTTTATTTTTGTTGTAAATTATTAGTATTGGCATAACAGGTATAATAATTGGTGTAGTTTAAAAAATAATGTAAAAAAATAAAAATATCTTCACTGCTAAAGTATGAACTGCAATGCAATAAATTTAGCAATGAATCTAACACTCAAAGCACAATATTACTATAAAACCGACAGCACTCCAGCACGAGAGCATATGTCCAACAATTAGTTACCGATTTATTTATTTATTTATTTGAATTCTTGTATAGCGCTACTCGCCCAAGGGCCTCAAAGCGCAAAAAAAGACAAAACAAGACACACAAAACAAGAAGCCAGGCAAGGTACAGGGGACCATGGTCTAAGCTGATGAAACAGTTGTCTGGGAATTTGCATTCTAAGGAACAAACTAATGAAAGGTGTAAAGGGGTAACATTAATGAATGTGTTTATACAAAATGTAAGGGGTAGTCAGGGCAAGAGGCAAGGGAATGCGGTGCCAGGGGCACCAGGGCGCAGAAAAACAGGGGCATGGTGGCAACCTCGCATGAAGGCTATCTGGGGAGGGTGGATAAACAACTGGGAACTTCCCTTGGGGGGCACGCAGGTCAGGAATGTGGAGGTGAAGGCACCCACCCGCATTCATTACTCACACGCCCCCCTATTAACATACCAGTAGCATTAAGGTACAATATGACAAAACCTACATACCACCTGTGAATGTAACGTGTTACCCTACGCAAGTAATCTATTCCAATCGGTGATGACGAGATTGATGCCTATTTGCAGGACATACAGCTGACCACTGTAGAGAAGGTCATTACAGCCATACCTTCACCAGTCCTGATATGACAGGTGTAGCCCCAGGCCCAAATAGAGCCCGGCTAGGTAGGGGGTCACATGCTTGTGCCCTGAGGGAAATAAAGAAGCCGACACAGACACCAGGTTGGAGAGAATCATATTATATTTAAGTTTATGTGTATGTATTACATGGACTGATTTACCTGTATATCGCCGGACTGTACCATCCAGCCCATCATGGGGGCTGCATAGAAAGAAGGCCAGAAAGAAAAATGGACAGAGATCCCCTGCCCAGTGGGTGGGCAGGTTAGGGGCAAAGAGAACGTTCTATAATGCAAGTGCTGGTGAAAAAAAGAAGGAAGCACAACACAATTGTTCTCTCGGGGGGCGTGGCCTTGAGCACCCCCCAGGGTCTAACAATTCCCCTGAACTGGGTCGTATATGCCAGGTGCGGCCTGACATCTATCGGGGTCCCGGACTGCATCCCCGGAGTAGTCCGTCCAGGCACTCACCCAGTCGTGAGAGCTGTCAGCCCGCTCAGGGGCCAAAATTAATGGGCCCAACCTTATAGGACCTGGGCCGTGTGCTTGAGCGGTCCAGTAAGAAGAACAAAGCCGCTTGGCCAAGTTCACATGAGTGGGGTGGCTCGAACCAGGTGATGTGGCCATGCCCCGTAACGACCCACCCTTATGGCCAGATGGGACAGGTCCAGAAGATAAACCCTCCCGTCCCAGCGGCCCGGGAGGTGAAGAGAGCGAGGAGGCTAAAGCCGCCCACCACGTAGTGCAGAGCAGTGAAGCAAAGTCCTGGGCCGCTGCGTCCTTGCGGCCTGGGTGAAGAGCGGTGGAGCTCCGGCATTGCTGCTTGCGCTCCAAGTAGTGCACGGGCCTGCCCCTTGTGCTATGGAGGCACCGAGAAGAAAGGTTGGCAGGCTGTGCGCTCAGCTGTTTTGTTTCGCCGGTGACGGTGGCAGCCCCATATCTACGTGGATGCTATCAGAAGAAATACTGCAGAGCTTGGTACATTGGCACAGCGGTGAGTGCGCCGGCCCCCCATGCACGGGCCACCACGAAAAAGTATGAATGTGCCATGGGGCACTGCAGTGAATTTGGTGGCCGCATCTGGTAAATGGGGCAACCAAGGAAGATCTTCAGGCTGTACGGTGGTGACTCCGGCGAGGCAGTGCCCCACGTGGTGAACGGGCAATGCTTTTAGGAAGAGTGCCTGTGGGTGGGCCAGCCTCTGGTAGTCAGCAGGCAGGGGCAAGCACCATCCCAAAAAGAGGAAGACTGATGGTACTGTCATAAACCCAGGGTGCGGCTGAATCTAGCAGTCACCGCCAGATAACCCACGTATACAGGTATATGTTGTATAGTGTAGACATTGCTTTGTGATCGGGTGTGACTGAATGTGTATATGTAGGTGTAGGTATTTGTTTAGAATGAGACGTGATGTTTCTAGTTCTTAGGGCTATATGTTGTTTGTGCTGTTTATGGAGATAAGTCGAGGAACACTCCGGCATGAAATAGCCAGAAGGATTGGTTGGCCGGCACAAAGCCGACTAGGGGGTGGAGCCAACCACTGGGGCAATCTCCTGGCCCTCCACCTCAGTGGGTGATGGCCGGCAGGGAGTAGGGGTCTGTTCCGTCAGCTCCACCCTAAGGGTTTACCTTTGACCCCTCTCAAGTAGGGTGGGCCTCATCCCTCAGAGGGAGACCATAGTAGAGGAGCAAAGAGCAAGGTTTTTAGAGTGCTTAATGTTTATAGAGTTATTATATTGTGTTTGATAAATAAAAAGTGGTCCCCATTGGGGCCCTGAAAAAAGCCACCTTGGTGTCTGTGTCACACTGGGAAGAATAAGGTGAAGACTCAGCGCATAGCCCATCTCCTGTTCTGCCGTCTTTTAATTGCAGGTGCATTGCACCCCTTCCTGTCCAGCTAGTCTGGGGGGTTTGGGGTGCTCACAGTGTGGTTCATACTTGGCCTGTGGTAAAGAAGGTCCACCCTTTCCCTGGACCTGGTCCAAAAATGCAGGGACTACACAGGTATTGAGTTGTATAAATACTTTGCTCTGTGCTTGGCTCCTAAACTGTTGCCAGTCTAAAAAACCGTCACTGAGAAGGTTAAACTTTACGATCCTCCTGCAGAGTAACACTGCCAAAACGAGTCAAAAAGCTGCATTTAGGGGATGGCACTGCCTGCTCTCACTGCTAAATCTGGGTGTCATGTTCCTCACCAAGATTGCAGTGTGAAGAGGCGCACCTCTGATGACCAGGTTGGCATATTCAGATCAGGCAGGGCTCATCCCTGGCAGGTTCACACATAGCAACCTTGGCAGAGAATCCAGCACGAGGTGCAGTGCATGACAGATGAATCAAGCGCGAGGTGCAGTGCATGACAGATGAATGCATGACAGATGAATCCAGCGCGAGGTGCAGTGCATGACAGATGAATCCAGCGCGAGGTGCAGTGCATGACAGATGAATGCATGACAGATGAATCCAGCGTGAGGTGCAGTGCATGACAGATGAATCCAGCGTGAGGTGCAGTGCATGACAGATGAATCCAGCGTGAGGAGCAGTGCATGACAGATGAATCCAGCGTGAGGTGCAGTGCATGACAGATGAATCCAGCGTGAGGTGCAGTGCATGACAGATGAATGCATGACAGATGAATCCAGCGTGAGGTGCAGTGCATGACAGATGAATCCAGCGTGAGGTGCAGTGCATGACAGATGAATGCATGACAGATGAATCCAGCACGAGGTGCAGTGCATGACAGATGAATCAACCGCGAGGTGCAGTGCATGACAGATGAATGCATGACAGATGAATCCAGCGTGAGGTGCAGTGCATGACAGATGAATCCAGCGTGAGGTGCAGTGCATGACAGATGAATGCATGACAGATGAATCCAGCGTGAGGTGCAGTGCATGACAGATGAATCCAGCGTGAGGTGCAGTGCATGACAGATGAATGCATGACAGATGAATCCAGCGCGAGGTGCAGTGCATGACAGATGAATCCAGCGTGAGGTGCAGTGCATGACAGATGCCAGTGCTTCGGTGGCCTCCTTGGATGCTGAAAATGCATTTGTTTTCATTCTCAAAGTAACAGACCTTATTAGTCAGACCTGCAATGACCTGACCACCTGATCCAGACTTTACACCATTTTCACGGTACTCTGCCTGCTAGTGACTTATGCAATTGCATTCTGCTTGCCATTAGCTTTTCATAACTCCATTGTGGCTGCCAGTGGACTCTGGTCGCTACTGGCTCCATTGTGGTTGAGTCTAGCCTTTGTAATGACATGTTGGCTGCCCAATCGATTCCTGATACGCTACTGTCCATCTTCGTCTTTCTAATTACTCATTCCCAACACCTTATTAAGGAACCCCAGCACCCTCCTGCTTGACTTCCTCTGCCCCCCATCTGTAATCCCCCATTCTCCCAATACTTCCCCCTCTCTTAAATGACTCGAGTCCCCCTACACACACCTTCTCTAACCTCGCCTTCCCCCCCTGTCTTCTTGCTGGAGGCCCCTTCCCCTATCGGCCCACTCCGCGCCCTCGCTGAACTCACTTTAGCGCTCAGGAAACCCCAATCCATCTTCAATAAAACTGGGTTTCTAACTCACTACTTTTAGTCTCCGCTTCCCCAACTGTCAGTGATGGCTTTCAACAAAACCTGCATCATGCCCAAGAGACTGCCACACTGGCACCCCTTAACAGCCTTGCTATTTCTTTTCTCAATGCCAACATTACCTCGCCCACCAAGGCTCGAAATCTGGGGTTCTCTCTTGAAGCGTGACCTGAAACTAAAACAGTTCTTCACCTTCACTGCAACATCCCCTAAACCTCTGTAAAATGTGCCCCCATGTCACCTTTCAAACTACCGAGATTCCCATCAGCACACCTCTTCTCAATAGGCAAGCCTACTGCCGCAGTTGTCTCATGGTACTGTTCCTCTGCTCCTTTACCCCATTTGACAAGGTACTTAACTTTGGTAGCAACACAATTATCAACCTCCATTGATCCTCACCGTCCTCTGTCCATCCTGTGACTGGGAACCATGCCAGAGGTCAGGTAGTGGAGGCAGAGAGACCCAGGGGGCCAGGGAAAACTATTTGATATGTGTTGTCATCTGGGAGGTGGTACATGGTAGACCCCCGAGGGCATCACCTCCAATTCTGGCCTCTGTAGTACTACTGAAGAGTGACCCCCAAAAGAGAACAGAGGAGTAGACTGTTCCCCATGTTCTTAGGCACACTTGCACCTAAACAGCATATGCAGTAGGCAAACATGTACAACCAAGAATTCCTGTAGGCAGCAGAGTGGACTGTGAGTCACTTCTTACCCCAGACTTGCAGAGACAGGAGCTGCGGTTGCACCCGCGTAAAACTGGAAGAATAGAGATGGGACAGAGATGAAGTGAAGTGAGGAAGCAGGCATCTGCAATTACAGGGTTGCCTGATTGTAAGATGGTGGCCATGTCATTTAGCACGAGTAAAGAGGTTTCTTGGTCATGCCGGAGCCATGGGTAGTGCTGAATGGCATAGACCAGTTCCATAACCCAATCCATAAGGTCCCGCAAATGCACCGACCAAAAAAACAAGAAGCCTATTTTCCAATGGAGCAAAGTATAAAAGAAGGCCAACTTTAAAAGCACTATGTTGATGACTCGAACAGAATGAGAATATGCTGAGACTGCTGTGGTAGTTGGGAGATGGTTGGAGCTATCAAGGCAATGCAGAGAGAGGGGCAAGGATCAGAGTTAGGAACAAGCACAATGAGCCAGAGAGCGGGAGGATGGCGAGCACAGGAGGAGGACAGTGAAGGGAAGGACACTGGAGGCATTACCTGCTGACCCAGCGTCTCCCTGAGAGCCGGGGGTGTACCAGAGGTTGAGCACCGACAAAACAAATCCAGGAGAACTGACCTTGTGAAGAACTCACATGAAATAGAGCCAAAGAGGAAGGGAGGTGAGAGGCTGCCCCTGGAAGGCGGCTACAATGAGGATGGCTGGAACATCTGCCCAAGGCTGACAGGGAAGAAGTCAATGATCACTTGACAACCATCATCTTCATCTATGCAGCCAGGAGCCACAGGCGCAGAGAACCGTCCAAGTAACTGTGAGCGACTTTGTTTTGTGTACCCTTTTTTCCCCCTACATGCTTTCGTTGGACTTTCATTTAGGGTGCCATCCCTACCAGACACTGGCCGTAAACCTTGTAAACATTTCTGGCGCTTCTCAGTTTGCTTACCTATCTATGTTTTCGGACACATATCATACATTAGATTTCACTTTTGCTCCTGCCCTAGTATACAGGGAAATACATATGTTTTCCTTTCTTAACTGTACCTCTGTTAATCTCCTTTACCAAAACAATCCCCTCTAGGTTGGATAGCTCACAATTCACAACCGCTCCCCCTTCAAGTTCCTTCCTCTTGTCTGCAAATCCATCCATTGGCTGACTGACCCTACCTCACTAACATCATCTCTCTTTATTCATTCCCTTAAGATCTCAAGCTCTCAATCTCTGTTCCCCATCCCCCCTGTACTACCTCTTGCTTTCTCGCTTTCAT
Source organism: Ambystoma mexicanum (assembly GCF_040938575.1). Classification (NCBI taxonomy): domain Eukaryota; kingdom Metazoa; phylum Chordata; class Amphibia; order Caudata; family Ambystomatidae; genus Ambystoma; species Ambystoma mexicanum. Next base: position 311,508,581 of record NC_090926.1, read on the forward strand.
CCTACTTGTCCCTCAGCCAATGGAACTCCCTACCCACTTACATAAAATCCCTCTACTAGGCTTCAAGACTCCTTTCCTTGAAAGAGCACCTGGGCTTTCTATTGGTATCATCCCCTTCTTATGATCCTTGATCCTGCCTTTCCCCTCTGAAACTGTACATAGAGGAAACAACTTACAATCAATAATCTTGGTGTATATGTTTCTACCACAAATTCTTACCTTACAATATGCTTGCCTGTAACCAGTGTTGGTCAGTGCTGTCCCCTTTTTCTGTCCCAATGGGATTGGGGTGAAAATATCGATTTTTTTACTGAGAGGTAGAAAACCTCGAATTTAAAGCAACACATTTGAGCTAACTTAAATGCGGGAAGAGAACCCCGTAGCCCCCCTCCCCATGCAGCCCCTCACTTTAATAACTACCCCAACCCCTCATCTTTTACATTTGTTGTTTTAAATTCGAGGTTTTCTACCTCGTAGCAATGGTCTACGACATTTTGTAGTGATACCATCCCAATGCCTCCATACTACAACTGGTTACTGTATAGTAAATGTTACTCAGCATAGTGACTACTGACCTCCTAGTCTTTAGCCCACTTCCCCATACTCTGTGCAGTGCTTTCTGTGTGGAAGGGGAATGGATCTTTTGTTTCCAGCAAAATACATATATATATAAAGAGTTAACAAGGATCAACACTATGGCCAATAGTAATGTGCGATGTAGTGGTTGTCCCTTTAATCAATAGCACGGGGCATTTAAATGAGAGAAACACCTGCAGGCAAAAGAGGGAGAGAAATGAGAACGAGCAGGAGAAAGGGAAGGAGAAGCCAGGCCGGCCTGCAGAGTGCGTGCTGCAGGATGCAGAGCTGCTGAGAGAGTCAGACGTGCAGGAGTGCACCAGGCTACAGAGGAGAGGTGCTCCCAGACTGCCTTCTGTCACCCCAACATACAGGAGTGGCGGGAGAACCAACAGAGGTTATCAGGCTCCAGAGAAGGACAGCAGAGGCATCGGCAACTGTAGACAGGTTGTCAACAGTGCTTTCTTGAAGGAAAGCAGTACCCGTACCAGCGAGGGACCGCAAAAAGAGGAGAGAAACTGGAAGGGGGTCAGACAAGTTACGGATGTCATACCCATAACATAACTCTGCCATTACTGCAAACCACGAGTCAGAGACGCCAGGAGAAACGGGTGAGAAGGCCATTTGACAGTGGTGACCCCAGGGCATTCAGACAGGTGCGTGGACAAGAAAGTAGAAGTTTTGATTACCGACCAAATGGAATTAAAGAGAGAGCAAGAGGGCAGATTTGGTACAATTCTCCTGACATGAGATGTCAGTTGCGGGAAACCTGAAACCAGCATTGCCTTAAGCCAATCAATATTGTAAAGGGAGAACAAGAGGGCAAATATGGTGCAATTCTCCTGACATGAGAAGTCAGTTGGCGGAAACCTGGAATCAGCATTGGCATAAGCTAAAAGACATTGTAAGAGGAACAAAAAAAAGGCAGAAGTTGTACAATTCTCCTAAAATGAGATGTCAGTTGGGGGAAACCTGGTACAAGCATTGCCAAGAGCCAATAGACATTGTAAAAGAGGTTGACAGATGGAGTTTGAGGAAACCCTTATCTTAGATATCAGTATGGGCGAAGTCATCAAGATTGTGCCTCTGTAGAAATACAAGTGTGAGAACCTTTAAAGAAAAAGAAATTTGAATGTTGTGAGGAGACCCGATAAGAGTATCAGGTTTTCGGACCTTTTTTGAGAAAAACACCTTGCAGGAGAATAGACCTGGGATCTGTATGAGTCAAAAGGGAGGGAAGACCTTTTGTTCTATTGAGTCTTGTTTAAAATTGGACATTTCAGTTGAAGGAATTTCTGGCAAGGGGGTACACCAAGAAATCCAAGTTTGTTGGAAAATATCTTTGTTATACCAAGCCTTTGTTAAAATTGAACATTTCTGCTTTGACCATCCCGAATACTACAAAAGACAGTGTTTTTCAGTGTATTTCATCCCTTATTGTAAAAACAAAATTGTACTCATAGGAATGGACATTCTCCTTGGTTACAAGATAGGCCTTTTTTCAAACCCATTTATATTTTAATAAGCATGGCAAATATTGAGAATACTTTAACTTTGTGTCTGCCTCTTATTGCTGACCCCTCACAAAACCCTCACAAAAGTTCTTACTACGCCACAGAAGGTCTCCCCTCAGGTCCACTTGGATTGGGATCATCATAGATTGTGGATGGGATACCTGGTTCCACAGGCTTACCAAATGAATCTGGCTCTTCTCATCTTGAGGTGAGCATGAGGGACCGACAGCACACAAGAAGCCATGAGCCCCAGAGACCTCTGGAATAGGCCATAACTGGAGGGTGTTTGAGAAAGAACTGACATGTGTGGTGTTCTGGATTAAGGAGTCGGACAAAGGCATGGCATTTTTTCTATGATCTTTATTTAAATAATAATGAAAAAGGTCTGTATTTCCCTATCCCGAAACGGTTTCCCCAACGTAACTAAAGAATAACTTGGGTGCTTGTCATCAGGGTGGTTGTCAATCTCAAAGTGTCTGTCCTTTGTCCAAACTAGCCTACACTAGCTCTACCACTAACAAAAGACATTAACATAAATAGTTCCAGGAGACCTACTTCGTTCTCCTGGTTCAATGAGATCAGCCCTATGTGCTTATTTCTATTAGTCTTTGATGATAGTTCAACTTCTGCACTTCCAGACCATGCCAGGAGAATGACTCCCTTCTCCTGGTTCAACAGTTCGTCAATTGCTATCGTCTCCTGGTCAACCTGGTCAGCCCCCAGTTTTCTGTTTGTAACCTTTTGACTTAGTTTCAGATTGAACAATTATGTGGAAAACCAGGAGAATTACTCAGCCGTTGGCTATCTTTGGGTAACTTTCTTCAACAGCTTTTCCAATCTTTGCAATTCTTCTCAGGGCTTGCTTAAAGATTATACACTCCTTTTGCTTCCAAAACACAGTTATTCCGTGATGCTCTTTACCTTCATCTTGTCGGGGAGAACGAGGGGAACTGTTCCCATAGTGTCCTTGTTTCTTTTAAACACTCCGATAAAGGAGACTGTTCTCGTGGCACTCTTTAGCTTTAGTCTCCTTTTTGAGGAAAGAGTGTTGAGTGAGACTACTGATAGGTTCTTCTATTTTAGTCTCTATGACACAACAAGAGGACAAGAAAGATCACTTGTGATATAATCTTCACACTTTGTACCTTTGTCACAACTCTGGAGACGAGGGAGATTACGCCTGAGGCTTTCTTTCCATTTGTTATTCTTGACACAAGTACTGAGACGAGGGAGATTGCTCCTGATGTCTATTTCCCATTTTGTACTCTTTCCCAATTCCCTACCGGTTCTCCTGTGACTCCCGTTACCTCTTCTCTGGTGGGGGCACGTCACTTGTTCTTCCTAGGGTGTTGGGTCGCTCTCCTTGCTTCTCTATCAGCTCCCCGCTGCCATGCTTTCACTCCGTCGAGTCTTTGGCCAGGCAGTGTTGGCAGTTAATGCACTGCTTGGTCCACCTCCCCGAGGTCATACAACCATCGGTTGGTTCCCAGCTTCCAGTCAGGCCAGGTCTGCGTCGGCTTCATGCCTGCTTCGCCTCTCATTGAGTCCTTTTTCCATTTTTATTTCATACAGCTGGGTCCTCCCCAGTGGAGTGTTATAGTTCCATTGTGCATTCTTCATGCCTTCTCTGGGCCACCTCTTTCCAGTGCCTTCTGTAATTGGCAATGGAGTAGTTTGTATAACTCCATCCATCTTCGTTGTCAAGGTATTCTTGGAAGATGACTTGAGAGCACACTGTATGGGCCTCATTATGAGTTTGGAGGCAGCCATGGTGCTGTTAGCATCCTCAGGGATCCGGGTCCCGCAAAGGGAACCTCGTAATCAGCCCTGACGGAATGAAGGAGGCTGGTCCCGTACCGGCCCCCTTCATTCCGTCAGCGCCAGGGTCATAATGAGGCCCTATGCCTCTTTTAGTCTTCCTTATCTTGGTGGTATTAACTCTTACAGGAAGAAAGGTAGGAGTATTGCAATAACATACAGTAGTGTTTTCAGATTGTCTTCCAGCAGACTTGCCCTTGGGTAAGAGGGTTAGGGAGTTTCCTGTTAAAATGAGGTACTTTAAGAACAGGTTCACTGCAGAGTATGTGTTTTGACATGTCAAGACTGCCTGTCCTGATCTAATTTCTCCCATTTAAGTTTCTAGGGCTCTGAATTGTTAAGCTTATCCTTCAGACCTGCAGTGATAGTAGAATATCTAGGGATAAATCTGTGGTAATATCCAGTGAGCCCCGGAAATACCAGGAGATCCCTTTTGATTTTGGGGGGAGATGTTTCTTGGCCGGCTTTTACTTTTTCCAGTTGGGGCTGCACCAAAAGATTCCTCACGAAGAACCCAATGTACTTGATGGCCGACTGCACAAAAATTGCACTTCTTAGGGTTAGCAGTAAGGCTAGCCTTCCTTAGGACCCTCCCTATTGCGTAAAGAATCAAGAGATGTTCTTCCCAAGTCTGTCTGTGGATTAGAATGCCATCTAAGAATGCACCGCTAAAATGGGAACAGGGTCGCAATACCTTGTCCATAAGCCTTTGAAAGGTGGCAGGGGCCCCATGCAGACCAAAAGGAAGGACTTTCAATTGAAACACTCCCTGGGGAGAAGAAGAAGCAGTTTTCGTCCTTATCAGAGGGGTTCAGAAGAACCTGCCAATAGCCGCCCTTTCCCAGATCAATCATGGAGATGTATTTAGCCGGTCCCAGTTTGTCAATTAAATCGTCAATGCTAGGCATAGGATAATTGTCAAACTGGGAGATGGACTTTAGCTTTCGGAAGTCAATACAGAACCTCTACGACTGAACTGGTATAGTGATTGGGACTATTGGTGAAGACCAAGGGCTCTCCAATGGCTCAATGATATCTGCCTCCAACACGCTATCTACCTCCCTGAGGATGCAGGTCCTGATGTGGTGCATAACAATTTTAACCCTCGCAGGTTTTTCTTTAAAGACATCGGGAATCTTGGACAAGTCTTGCATGTCCCCCTGTTGTTTAGGTGGTTTCTACTGTGTTTCCCTTCCACTCATTTAAAAGATTAACGTGGTAGATTTGGGTTTTTAGTCTCCGATCTGATGGTGAGACCAGATAGACATAAGGCCCTTTTTTCCAGTATTTTACATGGCACAAAACACTTTAAAAGCATCTTTTGGTTGGAGGTTAGCAATAGAACTAAGTCCTTCTGTTCTATCAAGAAGGAACGGTAGACTGCCTTCCAATCATACTGGACTTTCTGCATTTCTTGAGCATGCCTAGATGTTTAGTGGCTATCTCCCGATTAGTCGTTGGGCGGTCTGGGAAATGTGGAGACTAGCTTCTTCTCTCACCTCTCATGTTTCACAAAGGATATCTAATACATCTCTCAGTTCTTGTCCATAAAGAGGCTAAAAGTGGAAAAACCCAAAGAGGCCTGTGGGGATTTCCGAACCGTAAACAGCACCCAAGGAATCATGATGTTTCAATTTTGCCCATCTGCTTCAACCAGTTTTTATAGGATATTTTTAGAGATCTGGTTGAATCTCACCACGAAGCCGTGCATTTGCAGATGGTACACAGGGGTATGCAGGGTCTTAATTTGCAATATCTCCTTTACCTCGGCCATCGGTTTGGTCATGAAGGTGCTACCCTGGACCGTTAGACTTTCCAGGGGAAACCAAACCCTAGATAAAAAGGGAATCAGATGTTTTAAGATGTGTTGGGAAGTGTTGTTTTTGAGAGGAAAAGCTTCCGGACATCGGAAGGCATAATCGAGTATGAACAGAATGGGCCTCATTACAACCCAGGAGTTAAGGGGTTAAGGGCGCCGTAAAAGGTGTCGGCGCCGTTGAACCCTTAACGTCTGATTACGAGGTCCCTTTGCGGGTTGCACTTTAACGCCTGCTATTAGCAGGCGTTAAAAAACCAACCCGCAAAGGGACCTAGGAGCTAATTACGGCACCGTAATTTACGGTGCCGTAATTAGCGCCTTCCCCATTCCCATTGAGCCCTATGGGACAAAAATGGGAATGGGGAAGGGCCATGGCGGCATGGGGAATTACCGCCCCGCCAACCTCAGAATGGGGTGGTAATTCCCCATTCTGCCATGGCAGAGTCGGTAAGTTACCGGCATGGACCATGGGTCTATTAGCACCATGGTCCAACGCCTGGGTCGTAATTAGGCCAAATGTATTTATTTCCCAACTTAGAGGGCTCTAGTGATCCTATTATGTCAATTCCGATCTGAGAAAAGGGTTCCTCAATAATAGGAAGAGGTTGTAATGGTGGGGGAGATACTATAGGGGCAGGGGAGGACTGGCAACCTTTGCACTGGGGGGGCAGATATCATTCAGTGGCCCATGTTGCAGGCCTGCGCCCCACCCCCAGCCCAGTGAGGCACCTTCCAAAACACAATTATAATTGAACAGTTGATGTTAAAAACACTTGCAAATTTAAACATCTAGGAAACCACAATGTAGTGCTGTTAAACATAGCAATTTAGTTTGAATGGAAAATACTACATTTTATACAACTAAATAATATTGCTATTTTTTGTGTGTTTCTTAAATGTGTTTTTCAGATTCATGCTTGTTTTGGATATCGAATTGTAGAGCTCTTTATTTGTCGGTTGGTTGAATAGATCTTATTTTCCAGAAAAACCAAATTGCTATGCTTTAGACTGTGTTTCCTGTGTAGTTTAATTTGCACGTATTAAATATCAAAAATGCAATTTGATTGGAGGTACTGCACAGTGTTTACTTTCTAAGGATCTCCCTTACTGACATACTCACACAGTTGCAGAAAAAATATATATTGAAATGGAATCTCTCTCTGGTGATTTTAAGTATATTACAAATGATCAATTGTACAAAAGAAATACCATGCTACATAAGTCTCATGTTTACATGTTACATACTTCTGTGAGCAGGCTTTTTATGTGTTGTTATGTTAATGTCTCTTATAAAGCACTCTGCCACCTCAAGGTATTCTGGTGCTAATGGTGAAACGTCCAGAGAACACTGTACAGAGAGAGGGAGATTACCTGGGGAAAACGAAGGTCTTAAGATATTTTCCGAAACTGGCCATGATCTTCCATCAGTCTCAGTGCAAGAGGAAATGTGTTCCAATGCAACGGAACAGCCACCGAAAAAGCTTTGACACCAACCAACTTTTTAAAAAACCTGGTAATGAACAGACAACCAAGATTTGTGGAGCAGAGATTTCTGGTGGGAAGATAAGGGCCGGTCATCTCCTAGAGGAAGAAGCCGCCCTGTTTATGTAGAGCATGATGAGTCAGCCACAAGGCCTTGAATTGGATCCTCCTGTCTACGGGAAGACAATGAGGCTGGGCCAGAGTGTGTGCATATCTTGGCAATCCAGTGACAAGACAAGCTGCAGAATCTTTGAGAATTTGCAGTCTCTTGATGAAATATTTGGACTGAGTCAGGAGAGTAGCCTTGCAATAGTCAAGAGTACCAGAGATCTCTGAAAAGACCACAAAGCTCCGAAGGTAAGAAAGGTAGGACTCTTATTAAGTTGTCAATTTAAAGAAGTCTGTCTTGCACACCATACCGACCTGCAATTCGGGTGATAAAGATGCCAAAATCAGGACTCCAAGATGTTTCACTGAGTCAGCCGGAATGGTAAAGGTCCTGAGATTAGAGGGTCAGAAGTCAGGTCAGTGGCAGCTGGAGACTTTTTTAACTGGTTGGGCATAAATATGTCTCCTCGATATGCCTTAGCGACCGAGTGGAGCAAGGGACCCGAGCCAACCTAGGGGGGTTTGGGGCGGTTCTCCCCCCAAAAACATTTTGAAAAAAAGGGTTAAAAGTATGCATTTTACAGTACTGTGTTCAAACAAAAAGACTACACATGTATTGGTTTTACAGGCAGTTCTTAAGAAGAAGAATGAGGTATTCCAGTACTCTTACTTTGTAAAATGCCATCAGCAATCAGAAACATGCCTTTGTGTCACACGAAGAGCCACAACCAAATTGTTTTTCTTACCTGTAAAGTAGGTCTGGCTCTTTTCTGTGTCAGCTGATGCAAATAAATCCTGAGGTCACTGTATGTTTCAAGAAATACTGAACATGCATGTTCTGGAAGCTAACATTGAATGTCAGCACTGGCACAAGTATCTCATGAAAAAACACCTTAGTATTTAGTCAAAAATGTTTAGCTATTGAAAACAATTCAACCTTGTTATTGTGATATACAGATCCACCATGTATGTATAAACATAACACACACACACATATTAAAAAGAGAGAACAATACAAAATTGCCCATAAGTACCTGACTAACATGTACCTTTGGCCCTCTTAAGCGGTACCAACGACACAACAAAAAATATACATTAAATGCAGTAAATGTATGCCAGCAACATTAAGAAAAAATATATAAAGGAGAAGCTTTTTCCTAAGGGATTTGCTCTGTAAAAAGCCAAAGCAAGATTGTACATGTACAAAGGCTGTCTGCATATTGAACACCTTATGGGCCAACTTACAAGTCTTAAATACAATTGAAAATGCACTCTCTGTGAGGAGTCACTCTTGCTCACCTCTTGTAGAGAAATGTTACATGCCTATTTTTAAGACGTGCAAACTTCTGAAAAAAACATGCTTATTGAATTCCAGAATTTCATTGATAAGTTGCTTTTCAATAGACAGCCTAGACAGTGCATTAAGTCTGTCTTCGGTCATTGTATTTCTTAGGAATGTTTTAATCCGTTTCAGGGTTGCAAAAGCATCGCACGGATTCATCTGTGGTCATTGGTGTGGTCATGAGAATCCTCAACAAAATGATAGTCTCTGAAAATGATTTTTCAAGATTGTTATCAATAAATAGCCTAGATAAAGCAATGGCACTGTTAGCACATTGGAATTCAGGTCTTTCATAGATTACGGATAATTCAGTGTGCAATGTGTCTTTATTCAACATGGGGTATGCTTGGACAGTTTTACTATGTACTTCATCAGGCATTGCATCTCTGAAACTGGTCACCCTGCCATAATGTGCTACTTACTAGATGTTCAGTGAACGCAAAGCGCTCTGTGGCAGTGACAATTATAATATCACACACTTCCTTTGCCACTTGTTTCAAGTGCTCTAGCTTTGTTCTGTGATTTACAAACACAGAATCATGTGGCAGTTTAGCATCTATATTGTCAGTGGCTTCTCTTACCCGTTTGATGCTGCTGACAAAGTCTTTTGTGCCTTTTTTTAGATACAATGGGCCTCATTACGAGTTTGGCTGCAACCCTTAAATCCGGCGGTAGCGCTGTTACCGCCGGATTTAAGGGTCCCCCAAATCAGGGCTTCGGCAGATTTCTCCCCAGCTCTGAGCTGGGGGGAAATCAGCTGAAAATTTGCACTCATACCACCGGCAGGAAATCCGCCGGCAGTATGAGCGCGAAATTTCCCCATTGAGCCCAATGGGGAATGGGGCATTCCCGAATGGGCTCAATGGGGAATGGGGAATTCCAAATCCGCCAAACCCGTGATCCGGCACTAATAGCGCTGGTGGGTTTGGCAGTAGGGCAGATAGCGCCAGCGCCGGCCCTACCGCCCAACTCGTGATGAGGCCCAATGTGTCAATGTCTCTCTTCTGTAGTTGATTATAGAGAATCTCAGCATGGGGCATAATATCCTGGAATAGAAAGAAAAAGAAAATAAACTGCCTGTCTTCCAGGACTTGGGACACGCCCATTGTGACTGAGCCAGTGTTCTCCCAGGCTTGAATTGTATGAAAGCATTCAATAATATCTTCCCTGTATTGGTAAACCATCCCAACTGTACGTACATGAAAGTTCCATCTAGTTGGAGCCCCCCTAGAAAGCCTTCTACCAACAATATCTTGGAGAACTACAGTCCTTTTTGGGGAACGTGAAAAAAAGCTTGATATTGCAGCCAAATCAGCAAAGAAAATTTTTCTTTTCATAATTTTTGAAAATGCTTGCTCCATGACAAGGTTCAATTGGTGTGTGTAACAATGGACATAATGTGCATTCGGGGACATATCCCCGACTTTTGTTTGGACCCCACTGACAGACGCACGCTTAACACTGGCACCATCATAACTTTGTGCAATTCGTTTTTGTCTGTTTTGAGGGTCTGGAAATAGAAGGTTTACTTCATGAAGTAGAAATAGAATCAGCAGAGGAATCTGTTAAATGAACAAAACAATAAAATCGTTGAACTACCTTATAATTCTCATCAAGATAACGAACACTAGCGCAGATTGAGTCTCATTAGACACATCAGTTGTGTCATCAGCTTGAATATTCACAAATGCAGTGTGTTGTATCTGCCGCATGATGCATTCTCTCGTAACATCCATCAAGCAATTCAGTAGCTCATTCTGGATAGTTGTCATGATGCCTACCCCCGGGCATCCGGATCGAGTCCATCAGCCCCAGGAGCAGGCATCCAGACACTCATTAAACCCCAAGAGCCCCGGCTGGGGGCTGTTTGGATTCAGTCCTGGCGCCATAGGCGCCAGGCTCATAGACTTTACTTACCTTATGCAGACCATGCTGCAAATGAGTCCAAGCCAACGTGAGGCCTGGATGGGACTATCTTATTACAGGGACTATTTTTTACTCGGGTGTGGTTCTGGGGAACTTCTTACCTGGGAATACTTTGCAGGCTATTTAAACCACGCCCGAACAGCAGCTCATGCTTCGTGTTATTCTGCATCCAGCCGCGTAACGCTCACCGTGTCTGCAAGTCAGCATCCTGTCTTCTGCCACGCCCGCCTCGAATCCGAAGCTCCTAGACAAAAGGAAAAGAAAAGAGAAGAGGTTAGATCACGGACATTATTTGATTCCTTACCTGATTCCGGACCCAGCACATCTCCGAGCCTGGAAAGGACATTATTTCAGCACGCGTCACTTCGCCAGCAGCAGCGCCGCGTTATACTCACCAGTCCACCGCATCTTTCAACTCGGCGCTGCCTCCATCATTTTCTTCGTCAAAACCCAGCACCTGGGGGGAAAACAAAAGGAATAACAAGGTGAGCCGGGAAAACCGACAAAGACAATCTCTTTGCCACCATAGGCTTACCTGCTTTACCCCAGAGGTATTATCCTTTAATTCGCCGCATCGTTCTATGCCGCACCTATAAAGGGAGAGAAAACAGCAAGTTAAACTCATGCAACTTTTACCGGACAGTGTTTGGTAATACAGACTCTTACCTGAACGCCATCAGCTGCCTCCAGGCAATATTCTTTTGGACCCAGCTGCAACCTAACAAGGGAATGGAACAAGAGTGAACATCGGACATATTGAACTCTTTGAACTTTATAGACACTGGAATCAATATTCCTCCGGAACTCCTCCAGTACCTTCAAACCAGTGAAGTAAAACGCGCCCCTGCATGCCATGCAGGATGGAGAGCTCATCATTTAAAAACATAAGGTGAGGTTACCAAGAGGGGATATCGGAGGTGATTAGTGGGGAGAAAGAGAACAGTTGGGGGGGCCATCACTAAAGTCCACGGGTGGCTAAATCCCTTTCTCCACTTGCAGGAGAATACTTCTACGAGTCCAGCAGACAAGATTAGGTGGGCCAGTCCAGACTGTCATCTCTTCACTACGCATCACGTTGGTGGAGACCGCAGCTGTCCAGGTCCGATCGACGCCCCTGTGGGAACCAGGTGAGCGTAACAATAGTTTTGTAGGTTTCTATAAATACAGTTGCCATTTTTTAAATGAACGTCCATTGGACTGTCTAGGCTTGAAACAAAATCCAGAAATCCACTAAATACTTCTGGATTCAATGAACGCTCAGTTTCATTGTAACCTCGCAATGCCAATTCAAAGGCACCACAAAACTGTATAAAGTCTATTAATTTTGATAAAATATATCTGTATTTGTCCACTTCCTCATTATGCTTCCTTATGCTTACACAATAGCCTTCGTCTAACTGGCCTGCTATATTTACATGTTCAAACATGCCCAACTTTAACAATTTATCCATGTGGGATTTACAAAGTTTGTGTTTTTTTAATTTTCTCAGACAGATGTTTTAAGTAAGTAACTCCTCTTTTTGTCCAGGCAGCCTCACGGCCGAATAGCAAACAGGCAAAGCAGAATAATGCATTTTTAGAAGTGCTACATGTAAGCCAGTACTTTTTCCCATACCAGGTTGCTGCAAACTTGTGTGTTTACTGTTTACCCTGATCTTTTGCAGCTTGTTTAATATTAATTTCAGGCTGATCGGGTCCCAATTGTTTTACTTCCTGTTTGTCCTGAGTGGTTAAGCCCACGAATGGCTTTATTAATAGCTGATCAACTGTATTCATTTTGTCGACAATAAATTAAGAATGCGTTTTGACACTGTTGCTCTTGTGGTGACGCTGGCTGGCTACTGCTGCGTCTGTTAAAAGTAATACAAGAAGTAAGCCTTTGATAGGCCAGATTCTGAAGTGACAATTGCAATGTTTGTACCTGATTAATATACCAGCAGCAGTGCCCCCCACACATAACAGATGAACTCTCTCTTGCTTCCAGAAAGAGCCTAATGACTGTAGTTTACTTGTTTATTTGCCAGGCCGCACTTTATAGATCGGTTACTTAAACAAAACCCACACTGCACTTAAATATGTTGCACACTGCATAGGTCCTGTACATTTAAACTCAAAAACCGTTGAAACATATTTTAATCGAACTCCCTGGGGTTCGGTATTTTGACTACCCAACCAAAGACAAGTTCTCTTCGTGGCAGTGTCAGAATCTGCATTTATGTTTCACCTAGGCTTGATTGAATTCCCTCGATCGCAGCAAAGACCCCGATGAGGCAGCTTCTGTGCAGAACTCTAGGTAGTTGAAGAGAGGAAAATATCAAATCACATTTGCTATCCTATTCTGGCACTAGATGACTTGAGGCAAATGACAGTCTTTTTCTTGCCCAATTACAATACTATACTCCTACCAGTGCGATCAGAATCAGAGCGGTCAAGTGTTCTACCGAAGAAAAGTTCTCTTTCATTTGCAAACAGATGAGCGCCCCTTAATAGTGCTTCTTATAATTACTCTTACCTTAACTAAACAGTTAACAAAGCAATGCCTGTAAGACAGCTCAGGCGACCGATGCATCCTCTGCAAAGGTCTCTTTCCCTGGAATCATCTCGGCACAGCTGAACAGTCTGCACTCAAAAAGACTGTTTAGCTTTTGTTAGCAAGTGTGACACCCCAAGAAACAGAGAACAACGGATCACACAACTGATCTACAGGGGACTCTTAAAACAAAATTCATGCCAATTATGAATATAGTCTGTCCGGGGAGTATATTCATAATTGGGATGAATTTCGTTTTATGTTTCCTGCGCTCCCCCAGGCCGGGGGAGCAGAAAGAAACTGAAACGAAATTCATGCAAATTATTAATGTACTCCGTCTGATGGACTATATTCATAATTGCCTTGAATTTCGTTTTAAGAGTCCTGGGCTTCCCTGGCCCCGGGGAGCCCAGGGCAGGCCACAGACCACAGCCACCACCAGGAGGAAACTTGAAGCCCCCAGCCCGGGGGAGCCCATATAATCTAAGGTTATATGGGCTCCCCCGGGCTGAGAGCTTCAGATGGCAGCCCTTTCCATATGGGCTCCCCTGGGCTGGGGGATCCTGGAATTTGGAAACTTAAAGGCCTGGACCCTGGAGCTGGAAGAGGCCAAAACAAAAGAGAGACAGTCTTACCTGCAGCAGACAGGTGGTAAACTCCATGGGTGGGGTGTAAACTCCATGGGTGGGTGGGCCCACCCCGCCCTCTATCATTGCCCCTCACATGCTGGGGTGGGATCAGCAGCTCCTGGCCCCACCCCAGCTAATGACGGGCAAGGATAAAGGGTGGGCCATGACTCCCAAGGCCTCGCACCGCTATGACGTGATTTTGCACGTCTCCCCGGGCCTTTTGATTTGTGCATGTGGGGCTGGGTGGGGGGGCTGCTCCGAAAAGTGCCCTTCGGACCCCACATGCACAGTCAGAAACCAATTGGAGGGTATTGCTCCTCACGCCGGCTACTGGCATGTACTGCAGGCAGCCAGCAAATACAGTGGTGGCTCATTATTGAAGGGAGAGAATTAAAGGGGGGGCTCCACCCACACACCCTCAATAGCGAGCCACCACTGAGACAGGTATCCAGAGATCAGACATAGTAGGTGGACCAACGGCTAACACCTAAGTCTTATCACTGTTTAATTTAAGCCAATGGCATTCATCCAATTGCCTATGGCTGTCAGACATGCTTTTAGGCACCCAGCTGTCTCCTGAGGATGGTGGTCTACATTATTATTATTATTATTATTATTATTATTATTAGTATTACTATTAGTATTATTATTATTATTATTATTGTATTTATTTATTGCGGATCTAGCTTTGAGAAGCAACAGAGCACTTTACAGAGGTATACAACAGTACATATGCATAACGGAGCATTTTTCAGAGGCAACAACAGAACAGATTTACAGCGGGAGGTAAGATACAGAGGGGCACAGAGGAGGGGTACAGCTGTACCGGGTTGCGGGGAAGAGAGGGGCGGGCAGCGTCCAGCGAGTCAGGTGGCCCGAGGAACGACGTGATAGGCTAGGTGTTGAGGAGAGACTCCTTGAAGGGGTGGGTTTTAAGTTCTTTGCTGAATTGTAGGAGCATGGGGACAAGTCTGATGCTGACGGGGAGGAGGTTCCATAGTCTAGGCAGAGAAGGCTTGTTTTCTGGTACTTTCCTTTTTGCAGCAGTAGATTTAAAGTCTGCACGTGTCCTGGCTTCTGGTGGTGCGCTGTCTTCCAGAGATGCTGAGGTTCTCTGCGAGGGAGTTGGGTGACTTGAGGACGACTGCCTTATAGATGATGCATAAAGACTTCAAGGTTATTCGTGTGTGCAGTGAGCGTCAGTGAAGGTCGATGAGGGCCGGAGTGATGTGGTCATATCTGTGTAGACACTTGATGAGGCGTGCGGCCGTTTGTAGGACACTTCTCAGAGGCACAAGGGAGGACAACGCCTTTGAGGAGTGCATTGCCCCCATGCAGGTGGGATACCACCAGTGCTTCAACGGTGGAACTAAAGCTGTCCGGAGGGAGGAAGTGCTTGACTTTCTACAGGAGGGAGAGCTAACACCAAGCTGTCTGAGTTTTCTTAGCTTTGTGTGCTGTGACGGAAAGGTGTTTGTCGATGTGGAACCTGAGGGACTTGGTGCAGGATGTGAGCTCGGGAATGAAGCCCTCTGAGTTCATGATTAATAGCCAGGTCTAAATGTCAGGGTGTTCGGTGTTGTTGGTGAGGAGTAGGAATTCGGTCTTGGAGGGGTTGAGCTTCAAGTATGCACTGGACATCCAAGAATGGATCAGCGAGAGGTAGGTTTTGAGCCTATGGATGTCCTTGATGGAGTCGATTTTAAGGTATAGCTGTGTGCCATTGACGGATTGGTGGATGTTGTGTGTGGATAGGAGGGCTCCCAGTGACTCCATGTATAGATTGAAGATCACTGGGGAGAGGATGAACCCTGCAGCACTCCACATGTGTCGGGTAGTATTGGCGATCTAGAGGAGACCATCAAAACAAACTGCGGGCGGTTGGCGAGCTAGGACTTGAACCAGCGTAGGGCAAGGTTTCTGATTTTCATACATCTATGTAGGGTGTTCGTAAACACCTCGTGCTCTACTGTGTCGAAAGTGGGTGAGAGATTAAATAGAACCAGGAGAAAGGGGTGGCCATCGTCAAGGATGTTGAGGGCGTTGTCGACCACCTGTATGGTTGCTGTCTCTGTGCTGCATCTGTGTCTAAACCCGGATTGGCAGGTTTGGAGGAGATTGTTGGTGTTGTTGTGTTGCTGCAGTTTGCACTATATAAATCATACTACTCACTAGTGTCCTGCAGTGTGGACTATATCAATCACTCTTCTCAGTAGCGTGCTGCCGTGTGTACTACGCCTTATCTGCACTTGTACTTGTCTCACCTTGCAGAGTCAAGAAATGTCCTCTTTGCCTGCTTTGTACCTTGTAACGTCTGTAACCAAGCTGTAAACCTCCTTGTCTCTTGCGCCCTGCTACCTCAGGGTCCGGTGCGCACAATAAATAAATAAACAAACAAACAAACTATATAAATGATCCTACTCACACACTAGCGTGCTGTAGTGTGCACTATACAAATCATCCAACTCTCTAGTATGCCACAGTCTGCACTAAGTTAATCATCTGACTCATTCACTAGTGTGCTGCAGTGTGCACCATAACCAATTTACTCATTCACAAGCCTGCTTTGGTGTTTACTATATAAACCATCGTATTTGCTACAATGCTGCAGTGTGCACTATATAAATCATCCTACTCACTCACTAGCATGCTCTAGTGCACACAATATAAATCACCCTGCTCACTAGCGTGCTGCAGAGTGCACTATAAAAATCAACCTACTCGCTCACGAGCGTGCCACAGTTTGCCATACATCAATCATACTACTCACTATTGTCCTGCAGTGTGCACTATATCAATCATCCTACTCACTCACTGGCTTTCTGCAGTGCACACTATAGAAAGCACTCTACTCACTAGCGTGCTGCTGTGTTCACTATATCAATCATCCTACTCACTCACTTGTGTGCTGCAGTGCACGCTATATAAATAACCCTACTCACTAGCATCCTGCAGTGTGCACTAAAAAAATCATCCTACTCACTAGCATGCTGATGTCTGCACTATATAAATCATCCTATTTGCTCACTTGCGTGCCGCAATCTGCACTATGTTAATCATATGACTCATTCACTAGAGTGCTGCAGTGCGCACTATAACCAACGTACTCACTCACTAGCGTGCTTTAGTGCATACTATATAAACCATCCTATTTGCTACCATGCTGCATTGCGCACTACATAAATCATCCTACTTCACTCACTAGTTTGCTCTAGTATGCACTATATAACTCATTCTACTCACTCGCTAGCATGCAGCAGTGTGCACTATATCGATCACCCTACTCACTCAGTAGTGTGCTGTAATGTGCACTATATGAATCATCCTACTCACTCGCAAGCATCCTGCAGTGCACACTATATAAATCATCCTACTCACTCACTGGCGTGCTGCAGTGCACACAATATAAATCATCCTACTCACTCGTTAGCATGCTGCAGTGCACACTATATAAATCATCCTACTCACTGACTGGCGTGCTGCAGTGCACACTATATAAATCACCCTACTCACTAGTGTGCTGCTGTGTGCACTATATAAATGATCCTACTCACTCACTAGCGTGCTGTAGTGTGCACTATAAAATCATCCTATGCACTAGAGTGA
This sequence comes from Ambystoma mexicanum, assembly GCF_040938575.1. NCBI lineage: Eukaryota > Metazoa > Chordata > Amphibia > Caudata > Ambystomatidae > Ambystoma > Ambystoma mexicanum. Next base: position 311,525,931 of record NC_090926.1, read on the forward strand.
TGAAATAGGCACTATATAAATCATCCTACTCGCTCGCTTGTGAGCTGCAGTCTGCACTATGTTAATCATCCGATTAATTCACTAGCATGCTGCCATGTACACCATAACCAACTTACTCACTCACTAGCGTGCTCTAGTGCGTACTATATAAACCATCCTCTTTGCCGTCATGCTGTAGTGTGCACTATGTAAATCATCCTACTCACTCACCAGCATGCTGCAGTGCGCACTATATAAATCATCCTACTCACGTGTTAGCATGCTGCAGTGCACACTATATCAATCATCCTACTCACTCATTGGCGTGCTACACTGCACACTATGGGCCTCATAACAGGTTTGCCGGTACGGAAACAAGGGTGCTGGTAAACTCACCGGTACCCTTGTTTCCAGACCGGCAAACTAGAAGTCTGACTACCAGGGCCAGTGTGTCCGACAGGTCTGACCGTGCCTGGCGCAGTGGCCACGGTAGACAGACCGGTCACAGAAGTGCCACACCATTAACAACTGTGCCGGCACTTCCGAGTCCCCACTCCCATTGGGTTCTATGGGACTCTATGGGAATGGAGACTAACATTTTACCGGCGTCTGACTTTCCGGGACTCCGGACATGTAATCTCCTGGTGGAACCAGGAAGTCAGGTGCCAGTAAATTTTTTAAAGTCCGGTGGCAACCCACTGGTAGCACCGGCAGGGTTACCGCCGGACTCATAATGAGGCCCTATATAAATCACCCTACTCACTAGCGTGCTGCAGTGTGCACTTTAAAAATCATCCTACTCACTCACTTGCATGCTGCAGTCTGCACTATATAAATCATCCGTCTCATTCACTAGCGTGCGGATGTGTGCACTATAATCAACTTACTCACTCACTAGCGCGCGCTAGTGTGCACTATATAAACCATCCTATTTGCTAGCATGCTGCAGTACGCACAATATAAATCATCCTACTCGCTCACTAGCATGCTCTAGTGTGCACTATTTAAATCATCCTACTCATTTGCTAGCATGCTGCAGTGCGTACTATATAAATCATCCAACTCACTCACCAGCAAGCTGCAGTGTGCACTATTTAAATCATCCTACTCACTAGGTGCTGCTGTGCGCACTATATAAATCATCCGACTCGCTCGTTAGCATGTTGCAGTGCGCACTATAAAAATCATCCAATTCAATCAGTAGCATGCTGTAATATGCACTATATAAATCACCCTACACACTCACTAGCGTGCTGCTGTGTGTACTATATATATATCACTCGACTCGCTCACCAGCAAGCTGTAGTGTGCATCATATAAATCATCCTACTCACTCACTAGCGTGCCCTAGTGTGCACTATATAAATAGCCCTTTTCACTCAGTAGCATGCTGCAGTATGCACTACATAAATCATCGTACACACTCACTAGCGTGCTGCAATGCGTACTATATATATCACCGTACTCGCTCACTAGCATGATGCATTGCGCATGATGCATTGCGCACTGTATAAACCAACCGACTTTACCCAACTGAATAGTACTACATTGTTTGACTACAGATGGATATGCCTGCGCCAACATATTCGGATTCAAACATGCACACAGATGTCCACTTTACCAGTTATTAGTTTACCCATTATTGCCATCCATTTCAACTGCGCAGAGCAACAGTATTTCGCATGAATCTATGCTTCTAACCTGAAATTATAACTTCACGCACATGCATGTTGGTTATAAGGGTATGTCCAGCCCTCGCAGGGGGCGCTAGAGGGTCAGCCTGCATAGCAGGCCACCCTTCTGGCCACCCCCTCCGGAGGCACTCCCATCTTGCCTCCTCCTTGGGAGGAAGGGGCGTCCCTGGGCCCAGCCAGATCCGGCATAGCTCTGGTGGGCATATATAGGCGGGGGGACTGGGCAACCCAGTCTGTTTGCAGCAGCAGGGGGCGCCCCCAAAGCATGGCAGAGTTACGGGACAGTCCTAGCTGCGGAGGAGAAGGACACTGCTGTTTTGCCGTGGGCGGTTTCCAGATAGCCGCACTCGAGCCAAATTCGGACGACGGCCACTGAGTCCTTTAGGGACAGTTGAGACTCATTGTCAACAGGATTCAGTGTTTCTAAAGAATTACTGTTTGACAGTTACAATCAGAGGCGTATATCCGCTACTCTGCAAACCGGATGTGACAAATCAGAGTCGTAGGTCCGCTACTCTGCAAACCGCAAGTGACAAGTGTCCCCGAGAACTTATGACAAGGACAATGGGCCTCATTACAACCATGGCGGTCCGGGAACTACGATACCGGTAAGCATGCCGGTATCGTAGTTCCCGGACCGCCATACTACGTTCTCTGCTCGCGGGTGCCGGTTTTTCCTGGCGGGGGCTGTAATGGCACCCGTGAGCAGAGCACGTCGAATACACCGGCACAACTCTGTATGTGCCGGTGTATCCGATCTCCTCATCCCCATTCAGCCCTATGGGGCAGAATGAGGATCGGGAGGCCCTTGATTCCGGCACCCACAAATGGACAATTACCGAGTCCGTCGAGCTCGGCATGACCCGGTTCTTGCCCATTCGTGGGTGCCGGAATAAAGGCATGGTTACCGCCAGCGTTGTAATGAGGCCCAATGCCTGCCTAAGGGGCCACCTTAGAAGCGTATGGATGTGAATTTATTTAGGGCTGGAACTTCCGCCCACCCCGGGCCGTATTGCTGTATGACTCCAATAAACGTGATCTTGTGTTTCCAAATATACACCAGCTGTCCTTATTATTCTTTGGTATGTGTATCCATTGCATGAGGTCTCCTGCCCCCAGAACGAGGGTGGCCAATGGGGGATGGCCCTGCCATGTTCCCATAGCTTTACAGGCGAATAGTATGTGGGTTTTACAGGAAGGCTCTACAAGGGTAGTGAAAGGGGGCCAAAGTCTTATTGTGTGAGTAAATCTCACTTACTGAAAACAAAGTAGTCGGGGAATTGAACCAGTTGGCAGAAGTGTCAGTGGCTGGATGTCACTGAACCTTGTGCCCTTGTTGCAATAGGTTTCGTGACGGAGACTGTACTGAATCCTTCTGTAGCTTCAGTACCAATCAACATGCACCAGCTCTTTTTGTATAGTGCTTCATACTGTTGGCTGGTGCACACGTTCTTTTGGTCAAAGTGGGCCACTTTTTTGGCCAAAGTGGGCCAGTTGGATGAGTTATTCACTATGTGGCTAATAGTTTTGACCAGTGTTGCTGAATAAATATTCTTTAAAGAACACAATTTGAATCAGATTTTATCAATAAACTTCCCCTTGGGTACTATTCAAACAGTGTCACAAAAAGAAGGAATGGCCCTTTGCAACTGTGGGACACTTTTTTATTGATGCCCGAGACAATGTTATGGCCCAGTCCGACCCTGGCCTATGTTAGCAATACCTGCAAAACGGTGTGAGTACCAGAGCACATCATGCTAGTACTTGCACATGGTGGTACTCCCACCCTGGGTATATGTACATGAAGGCAATGTCAGACAGATTCCCACACAATGCCTATACATCAACTAAAGACATTGGCTTTGCCAATGCTTGTCAAACAATCGAGAAAACGAACATGCACAATAAAACAGCGTGTGACGGAAGCGTGCGTTGCTGCTGTGTGTACTGCAGGGGGTCTGCGTAGCCTGCACCGCCGGTGCTCCGTTTAAATAGCGATCTCATTTTATAGGGCTTTAAATGAGCACATTTCACGAGTACTAATTACCCATCTCGGGTTTGTATGTTTTAGAAAAACAGTAATAAGGAAATGGGAAATTAGAAACTGAGATGGCGAGAGATAATATGGGCGCACACTTCCTCTTATCCAAAATGAGCTGTTGCAAGGCCTTGGCATCAGGACTTAATAACTTCCTTAGGTTGACATGCCAGGATCCCGAAAACACTAACATAGTAATTAAACTCTGCCGAATAAAAATATAGCCAGGAAAGGCGGACACCGAGGTCCTTTGTTTGATCTGTGGAGTGTGAGCAGACGGTGACGGATGATGAAGAACAGCGAACTTCCGGCGATGACGGGCGGCAGCGGCCATTGTGGAAGAGCCGAGAGATGCAGGGGCCTGCGCGGCAGCAGTGGTAGAATCAATCGCTGCGAATAGAAAATATCGAAGACGAAAAGGTCGCATTGTTTTCCTCGTCACACATTTCAATGCAGTTATGTATGGGGGTGGGGGAGACACCCACAGCCCCTCATACTCCAATCACATTATTTATTACTCTAACCCACCCCCCACACAGAGCAGTTTCTGGCCAACTTGGTGCCTCGGACGAGACAATAGAATGTGCCCCCCTGACTGGCACATGTCACTCCCAAATTACACCTTTGAGTCACTCAAAAAAACCTCTTCATATCAATAAATTGCTGCTAAACAAATGAAGCTGCTTTCATTACATTGCAAGTACTTTACAGAATAAATCTAATGTGAAAACACAGCTGTTGCTGCCCAGGTCTTCTGTCACCTGCTCTTAATGAAGGCCTTGCCTGAATGCAGATTGAAACTGCCCGCACTGGCACACTGCGGTGTGACCAACCTGCCGCGGTCTAAGGGCCTACTGACGACTGACCCTGTGTTGCAGGCGTTCTGTTCCAACAACCTCACTTGTATTTCACAAGGGGCAATACTAGACTGACCATTTGAATTATTTTCTGAAAGAAGGTTATCATTCCAAGGTTGACAGTCTGGTACACTCCTATTGTACCCTCTCCAAATACCCCTATGAGAGAGGGAAGGGGGAAAAATAGCACCACTGAGTGTTCTTGTCTGCTTTGCATTAAATCACAGAAGATTTCGAGAATATAACAATGATCAGAGATCTCTATTTTTGATGAACAAATCTGTGATAAAAGGGTTGTATGTGTGAATCAGTAAATACATAACAGACACAAGGCTTGGTACTCACATAACTGTTCACAACACTCACCCTCATGTCCCAGGTCCTTATGCAAGGCTTCGACATAGGCAGGCAAGTCAATGTCCTCCCTCTCTTCTAAGCGTCTATGAAGGTTGGAGAGCCAGTCCCCCATGTGCATGCATCCTTGCAATCTCCGTTCGCTCCAGTTAGTGAACGCGGTGCCCCTGTAAACCGGCTGGAAATTTCGGATTGTTGTGTATGGGGGTAAGCGGAAAGGGGACCGCAGACAACCCCTGCTTGGTCACCAGTGAGTCCCACACCCTCCTAGTCGTACCTCCCACTGGGAGGTCATAGACGCTCCATGGCCTATCCCCTTTTGGTACCCAGGGAATGTAACAGAGGGGTTTCCCCGCTTTATATCCTCTTCCAGCCACTTCCATGCCTTAGTCGAGCTCGGGTCTTTCCAATCCCTTATGGTCTTAAGTTGAGCCGCTCAGTAGTACCTCTGTGTATTCGGGAGCGCCATACCTCCCCCAGCTCTTGCGGGATGGTTAGCCCTGTACAGGTCCTCATTGCACGGTAGATCCCTAGGTAATTCAGTTTCTGAGCGGTCCAGGCGAAGGGGGCCCCTTGTCTCAACTCCGTAACTGCCTCTGGCCCATAGTTAATATTCAGGACCTCACTCTTGCTAATGTTTACCTTAAACCCTGATATTGATCGAAAAGCATCAAGAAACTCTAAGTGCTTGGGAATTGAGGCATCTACCTTTGTCACGGTTATGATCATGTCATGCGCGAAAAAGGTGATCTTATGAGGTACCCCATTGTAAGGGATGCCACTGAGAGCCTCCTCCCCCCTCACCCGTATCTCCAGGGGCTCCACCGCTAAAGCAAACAGCATGGGCAAAAGGGGCCACCCCCTCTTGTGCCCCTGTACAATGCACATCCCTTCGAAAGTGCCCCGTTGACCATCACCCGAGCCGTGGGACAAAAATATAATGCAAAAATTGCTCCAATGAACCCCTCCCCCATATTGGGCCTGCGCAGTACCTCCTGAAGGAACGGCCATTCCAAGCGGTATAACGCTTTCTCAGCGTCTAACCCAACAACTATAGCTGGGATATTCGTGCGGTGTGCCACATCTATCAAATTTACAATTTTCCAAACATGATCGGCTCCCTGGCGCTCCTTTACAAACCCTGCATGGTCCTTAGCAACTAAAAGCGGCAGAACCTTTTCCAGCCTCAGGGATAGGATTTTGGCCTAAATCTTAATATCGGTGTTAAGAACTGTTAGTGGTCTATACGATGTGTATTATGTTGAATTTTTGTTAGTCTTCACTATTAGGGTAATCCACGCCTCCCCCATAGATCGTGATGAGACACCCCTGCTAACATCTCATTAAGTAACACACGTAGAGGTTCCAGGAGCCTTCAAGCAAATATATTAAAGAAGGCCAAAGGAAGTCCATCAAGTCCAGGAGCTAAGCCCACCCTCATGGTGGAAATTGACTGAAAAAATATCTCCTCCTTGGTAATACCCTTTTCCAATTGGTCCCTTTGCTTTGCGGGGAGACATGGCATAGGGCAGAGCTCCATGAACCTTTCAATGGCCTCTAGCTGAGGAGAATCTGTTGTGTGCATGATTAAGCCTCCAGCCCTTATGAGTCCCGCCACCCGCTGGGAGGGTAAGATGCATGGTTACCGGGGCATGTCTGAGAAGTCGATGATGCCTATTTCAACAGAGTCTATTTTGGGGACCAGACACGCACCCAGCCAGAAATAGTCACTCGTTCAATAGACTTGATGGGAATGGGAAAATAAGGTATAGTCCCTCTTCCCCGGGTGGGACACCTGCCATGCATCCACCAGACAAGAGTCTCTCAGCTGCTCCCAGAGTGGTTCCATGGGCTTTGTAGCTGCCCAATATACCTTCTAGACTCCAGTTGGGGTCCATAAGCAAATTAAAATAAGGATAACATGCCCCTCCGAGAATAACAGGAGGTCTCCCAAGAGTGTGCTAAGGAACTCATTCTGCCTGGCATTAGGCCCATACATCACAGCAAAAATATCCTGGATATCTCCCAGTAGCCCTTTTACAAACAGAAACCTCCCTACTTTATCTTCTCTAATTCTGTGGGCTTGAAACGTCAGTCGCCTCCCTATGAGGATACCCACCCCCTCTACATGAGACGACATGTCGAAAAGAATTGCAGCGGGAACTCCCCCGATTTGATTCTACCTACATAAACTTCATAACTTTTCCCACATACCAATGTGTGGGGTGGAAACATATTCTTAGACCTCCCATCCCTCTGGAAGAAATTGCCCTCCCACCCCTTGGTGGAGTTCCAACAACATTTCCCCTTTTCAGGGCTGTTTGCTCTTTTTAATGACCCCTCTCATTTTAGGCTGAGACTCCAGCTAGGGAGAGATCTATGTGTTTTCCGCTCCAGTCCCATGAGCGCCTCCCCGCTTCCTACTCTCTGCTCCGGCTTCCCCTCTCGCGGGCCCCTGACCCAAGCGATCCTCCACCTTCTCTCCTCTTCCCCCTCTCTGAACTGTTCAAGCGAGATCCCTAGGGTCCTTGCGGCCTCCTCCAGCATAGTGCATCTCTTCCGTCAACCCTTCTATGTAAATATTAAACCGAAGGGGAATGTCCAACGAAATGGGATTTGTTCGTGCTGAAGCTTCCCTGTCACCGGCCTAAATGATAGATGTTTCTGAAGAGTAAGAGTGGCCAAATCCTGAAAAATCAAGAGTTTATGATTGCCGTATCTAATCACCCCCAGGGCCCTAGATACCTTCAGGATTTCCTTTTTCATTAAATAGCCATGACACCTCATGATAACATCTCTGGGTTGGGTCCAGGGCCCCTTTTGAAAATGACCCACTCTGCGCACTCTGTCCAGCTGAATAGGGTCCGATGATACAGATGGAAAGGTGTCAGCAAAAAACATCACCACCCATGACTTCAGATTGGACCCCTCCGCCCCTTCCTCCAGCCCCTGAATTAATAGATTCTCGTGTCGTTGCCTGTTCTCCAAGTCCTCTATAGCAGAGAGCAACTCTTCCATTCCTTGATTAGCCCCTCATTCGGACATCGTAAGTTTTTGATGTTTTGGATGTGAGGATAAAATGGCTGCAACATCAGCCACTCAAATGGGGTATAACGGCTCTTTTGCTTCTTGTTTCTGGAGAATTTTAGATGAGGAGGGGCTGGGTCTCAGTCTGATCATGCCCAGTCCCCAATACTGAAACCTCTTTAGGGAATTATATCTATATGGACCGGAACAGATACCCTACATGAGACACTCAATAAAGAGGGAAATATGTACAGAAAAGATTGCACTTCTTACAAAAGTTAGCTAGCCTGACCAGTAATAAGCTGATGCAGCGTTTTAAACAAAACGGGCTTCTGATACGTGGTATAGGGCCCACAGTTCCTCAGCCACTACCCCCCTACCATTGCACAGGCCTCAGAGGTTATTCTCTAACATAACTGGCATTAGCATCTCTTATTAGTGCTGGCCTGCAGCTAGTGAAAATCATCGCGTGGTAGCGTAGAAAGGCGGCTTGGCCTAGTGGATGTACAATTTGAGGAAACGTCTTTCATTGCTTTATGTGTTTAAGTGTGGGGGCAGTATGGCACACTCGTTAGAGCTACATACGCAAACAATTCCAGTGTGCTATTGTATGGACATGGGACACACACATAAAACAGTCATATGTTCTGTTACACAAAAGAGCAGTGCATAGATGCCTTAACAAAATGGGTGGTGACTTGGGCAGCCCACAAACCATTGCTGCACACTTATCACTGCATTGATTTGCCATGGAGTGCGGTCTGCACAGTGACACAATGAACCCTGTTTTCCTAATCAAGGTGCTAAGTCACATGGAGGAGCCATCTGGCAGTGGTTGACGAGTTGAGAAAATGAAAGGTTTTTTGATGCTGTGTGGATGCATTTAGTCCATGTCCAAAAGCAGCCACTAGACCACTTAGGCAAGAACATGACAGTTAACTTTCTCAGGCATGCACCGTATGTAATTAAAAAGTGATATACTTTGGTGTGTCAAAGACATGGAAATAAAGAACATAGTTTAAACTTTTTCTGTGTGGCACGTTAATTCTCTTGCAAGAATACATTGGGCCTCATTACAGGTTTGGCGGTAGCCATGCCGCTATTGGCGGCATGGCTGACTCCAAAACCGGGTCCAGGTCCAGGTTCCATGAATGGAGAATTACCGGGCCATTCCGAGTTTGGAGAGCCCGATAATTCCTCCCTCACGGAACCCGGGCCCGGACCTTCCCCATTCCCATTCGAGCCCCCATAGGGCTCAATGGGAATGGGAGAGGGAGCTAATAACGGGCCGATTACGACCGGCCCGTTGTTAGCTCCCTGGTCCCCTTGCGGGACCCGGTAACGACGCCTGGTTTTACCAGGCGTCCTTACCGGGTCCCGCGAGGGGACCTCGTAATCAGGCGGAATGGGAATAACGGGTCCGCATCCATTAGCGGAACCCTTTAACCCATTCTGCCTGACTTGTAATGAGGCCCATAGATTTAATGAGCTTACTGATGCTTTGTGCTGGCCTTCAGAATAAAAATGCTCCATGTTCAGTTCTTATCACTGTGGTGTAAAAACAATGGTTTGTTAAATGAGCCATCATCTATAAATTGCCCACACTTTCAAGGCTCTGTCAACACAAAGCTGGAGGGGGTGGGCAGAGGGTTGCGTCTCCAGAGCATCTCAGAGGCTGCGTTCGGAATATGCGTTCCTTTATTGGAAAGATACGATGCTTAACTTTTGACCAGTGGGCTCAGAGGCAGCTGTCTTGGTGAGCTGCTTCCTGCACCGCCTCCTCCTCCCAAAGCTTCTTAGCTCTGCTGCCCATGCAGCTCCCCCTCCACCCACACCAAGAAACGGGAGTGCCCCCACATATAATTGTTTTGAAATTCGCACTAAAAAAAGTCGACATTTTCGTCCTCTGCATTTTCGTCTGCACAGTAATGGGGCGATACCGTAGAAAAGAGTCCACAGGCACAGGTCTGTGTCCCGGAAGGGAATAGCAGCCTTGGAACCTGAGTTTGGCAGTATTACATCCAGTAATGCCGCCAAAGGAAATTACTGTTACCGTATAGGATAAGCATTTGGTGACAGGAAGGGGCCGCATGATTCAGAGTCATTCATTATTCCCCATTTTGGAATCCCATTGGACTTCTTGAAGAAATGTGGTATTACTGTATGCAGGATTATTGTATGGGACAATATGGCATGCAGTAATGGTTTTGTATAGAGATTATTTCCTCCACTCAAAACCAGGTATGAACGTCTAAATTTAGCAGTGCAGTAAAAGTGACAGTAAATAAATTGCTGCATTGTTTACCACACGCTTAATAAGGCCCGCAGTGGTCTATTCAGCACTTGAGGAAGAGGCATGAGACGCAAGTACATATGATGCCCTGCCATTTGTCAGAGAGCTGTGAGAATGCAGCCCTGGCAATAGTGGGAGAGCTGTGAGAAACAGATCCCTGAGTGGTACTGAAAGTGATAGGACTCGCACAGGAGTCACTGCGGTAAATGACCACTGCTCCGCAGGAGTACAGGGAGGGAGTAGTGGCTAAACCGCCTACTCAGTCCCACACTACTAAAAACCAGAAGTAATAACTCTTGGTAGAGCAGGCCGAGGGCAGGCTATATCGCCAGGAGGTGTATGGGCTGCCACAGTTGCAAGACAATAAGCAACAGTTCGGTGGTACCAATATAAATGTATGTTCAGCGAAGGTTCTATAAAAATGGGGACTTTAGTTAAACAAGCAATGCAATCAACTAAATGAAAATGCTACCCACCTCTGAGACAAACACAGAGAATGCAGACTTTGTTCTATGTAATTTCAACAAAGTAAATTACTTTGACGTAATTTACTACGTTGAAATTACTTCGAAAATATACTTTGAATTTTTGTTTAGTGTTTTGGCGGGGTTCCCCACTATGACCCCCTTTCCCTTCACTGCCACCCAAACCCCAAAACCCGCCCATCCCCTTTTGCCCCTTACCCCACAAATATACATCAAACTAATTTAGTTTGTGGAACCAACGGGATACACAGACTTTTCATGGGAAAGTGCACTCTGGGTTGATACGCAGGAGTATTCAGGCTAAGGACTTCAGCAGACATGTCAATGTTCACGGATAAGTACAAAAAGGCAAAGAAGGAGAGCTTAAAAGTTACAATGGTCCCCTAAGGTGGACTAGGGAGGCAGAGCCTCTTAAAAGGTCCTTTAGTTGTGGTTTTGGGTGCTCGACTGCATCACGTGGCACTTCTAAGCACTTTTATTGCAATAGAGCCAGTGTCAGGACAATCAAGCCGTGCGGTCCCACTGACAAGTCGGCTTCGAGTTGGTTTGATGTGATGGCTCCTGTTGGGTCAAGTCTGCATTAGAGATTGTCCAGTTGATAGATTCCAACGGTTTGAGGCAGAGGTCAAGTCGGCAGCAAAACTATGCTTCTGCTGGGTCGGCTGTCGAGATGGGCAAATAGATGGCTTCCAGCCATTCCAGTCGACGTTCAAATAAGTTTATTACGTGGAAAAGAACCTGCGATAGGATGAAGACAGGGAGGTTGATTTGAATTGGGCGAGCTGGCGGCTGGATGGCTCGAAAGGCAAGTAAACGATTCGAAGATGCATACAGCACCAAAAGCAGCACTGCAGGTCCTGGAGTGGCTCGAAGTACGTCAAGCAAGGTCAAATCCACTTCTGGACTTCTGGGCTGTGGGAAGGCCCCAACCAGAGTCCTTAGGTTCGCACTTCCACTCCAGGAAGTTGCCTTGCACCTACAGGGGGCCCTCTGCCCTCAGTGACCAGGATTGTGGATCCACAGTACACATGCCGTAGAGAGGCCTTAGTCCACAGCAGGGTCACCCACACTACTCCCGGGGGATGATTAGAGAGCAGAGCTTCCCTCTGCCATGGATGCCTTCTGTCTCCATCTCTATGACAGAGGACTTTGGAATAAGCTGTATTCCCAAGAGAGGTCCAATGAATTCATCTCCTTCTTGTGGTAGTCCAAGGAAGAATTAAACTAAGGACAGAATTTCCTAACCTTATGAAGGTAGACTGCTACAGCAGATTGTTCCAAAGCAAGCATGCTGTGAGGGGTCCAATGCAGGCTAATGTAACAAGTATGTGTCCTTTGCCTTCTGACATCATACCCAGAGTCCTATGTCTGCACGTGTGACATTTGAACCTGCCCAGCTGCAACTGGAGAGCAGTTGCTGTAGATGTCAGGAGACTGACACAGCAAAGGCATATGAATGCACTATGCCGTTGGCGTGGAGATTTGTGAAAGGGGGATCTGATTAGTAGACCTCCCTTTCAGAAACAATTTGCTGCATCATTTTTTAAATTAAAAATCAAAAAAAGTGTGGCTTATTCTGCACTCACCATAAGGCATTCTGTCACAGTGGGAGAGTCCTGAGGTACAGGAGTCTGTGCGACACTGAAAGCAGTAAAAGAGTCCTGAGACATTAGGTCTGTGTGGCTCTCGACTTGGAGGAGAGTCCTAAGTGCTGCCAGAACTAGTACTGTAGTGGCTGGAGATGTGAGATACAGGCAAATGCGTAGGTATAACAACTGGTGATGGGGGTTGACAACAAGTCTCTGTGATTCTGGGACTTTTCAGGATCTCAGGGGTAGGGGCCACTGTCTCGTATTTAATCACTTTTCTTCCAACTACAGTGCATTAAAAACAATTTCCATTTCCAACAACTACATAAAAAAGGGGCCAAGCAATGGAACCAAACTTACCAACTATAACAAAATGAGAGTCAGAATTTGACAAGGAAGACATCTTGGATAAAATCAAGTGGATCAGTACATCACGGACCCCAGGTCCGGACGGATTTACCAACTATATCCTCAAACAGAATCCGGAACAGTGGGCAGAATTCTGTGCAATATTATTCATGAAGATAGCGCTTGAATGCACAACACCTGCTACATGGAAAAGCCCAATAGTTGTGCCCATTTTTAAAAAGGGTAATAGAGCTGACCCTAAAGACTACAGGCCCATCGCACTCCTAGATGTCCTGGGAAAATTAAATGCCACTCAGCTTCAAAAACAGCTGGCTGTGTGGAGTATATCTAAAAAAACATTTTGACCCAAGACAAGCATGGTTTGTCAGAGGAGTGGGGTGTGGTTTGAACCTTTTGTTACTGAATCTGTTAAAGATGGAAGCAATCAAATCAGGAAACAAGGTCTATATGGCATTTGTAGACTTATCACAATCGTTCAACAGCACTGACCGAGAAATCTTATGGCCAAAAATGAAAAGAATTGAACTGCCCTGCAAGTCTACTCATAGCCATTAAAGATCTTCACACAGACACTGAAATCAAAGTTAGACTTGATCGAAAAGGAAGCGTATCCACCCCAATCAAAACCTTGCGTGGGGTCAAGCAAGCGTGTCCGTTCGCCTCGATTATTTGAAACCTATTCATATCGCACATCAGTGAACACCTAGAAACCATCCCTACGTTTCCAGCCAAAATCAATGGAAACCAATTACATTGGATCCTTTATGCAGATGACCTAGTCCTTTTGGACTTGACCCCAATAGGACAGCAACGTAAACTACACGCCATAGAGAAATACGTGGAAACAAATGGTCTCTGCATCAACCCAGATAAAACGGAAATTCTTACCTTTCAGGATCTAAGAAAACATAAAGGGATCCAGAAGAAAGGGCCAGAATGATACTTGGGTAAAGAGATTCTCCGATCGGTAATGCATACAGGTTACCTTGAAATGTGGATAAGTTCCAATCTAAATGATGCACCATGGTCTGAAAAAAACAAAGCAAAATGCAGACAACTAGCCATACAAGCATCCGCACTGAATACAAAATTTGGAAAATGTTCACTGAAGCTAGTCTTGGACTTTTATAAACAGAAGGTGGTTCCCGCACTGATTCATGGGGCTCAGGGTGGACTAGGATGCAGCGCCGAACTTTGGTCCACGTTGGAGCACATCTTTTGGACAAACGTTCTCTGGCTACCAAGGGTAGTTCCCACAGTGTGTATTAGGTACGAAATTAGCCTAATATCCATAAACGCAAGAATAAAATGGAACATCCTAACATTGGATCAAAAGATGATCATGGAACCACTAACTACTGCAATTTAAAATTTTACAAGATCCAAGCGCCTCCAATAAAGAGTCTATCCTGTGCCTATGGACTGAGAGATGTGAAAAAATTCTAGCCGATCTCGGTATCAATAAGCACATACTGAAAAATGAAACCAGACAGTGGTAAAAAGAAGCTATGGATGCATCACTGGACTGATACTGGCGATCAACGAATCCAGCACCAAGTCATGCAACTTGTTCCAAGCGGAACCATTAAACAAAACCGCAAAATACTTGGAAAAGTTTCCTAATAAACATTGAAGGTTAATATTCTTGACATTTTGGCTGAATCAATTTAAGACCAAAGAAGTTCTAAATCGCTGGAAAAGCTGTGGAAACACGGAAATGAGCTGTAGACTGTGTAAAGAACACGATGAAACCATGAAGCACTTGATATTGTTCTGTATAACATTAAGAGATGAAAGAACAAGGCACTTGGGATGCTTTATAAGAGCAAGACAGACATTGAATGAATGCAGATCAATGGTGGCAAGTATGTTTTAACGAAAGTGACCGCAAATTGACAATTGCACTGATGTTTTTCATAGAAGACATTATGAAAAAGATAACCGTGTTGGAAATGGATACAGAAATCAAAAACGGAAAATAAGAATTGCTTACAAAATGGGAAAGAAAACAGTTGTTAACATGTATCTAAAAAGTGTGTAAGATATTTTAAAGGTTTGTAATAAACCAATAAAATATAAAAAATGTCTGTGTTTTTGGTTCATTACAGGGGATTTTTCATGTGATTCCAATAGGTGAATATGTCATGTACATTGTGATAAATAGCATTTTTAAGGAGATTACCATTATTAGAAGGATTTTACTACACCCTATCTTTAGGTTTGATGAGGCTCAACTCACACCTTTATTGCATGAGCACACCTTTATTGCATGACTTATTTATATGTGTCTGACTCTGACAAAAATAAGGTGCCTCCACCCCCTGAACCCCGTTGACAACAAAGGCTGCACACAGAACACTGAAGCATAGGGACACCGGAGATGGCAAGGGTCATACACACTGCACAGGAAGGGCAGCACAAGGGTTTGAGCACTCCTCAACTCTTGCATAGCCAAAATGGGGATGTTTAAGGGGCAAGGCTTCCAGAGGGGCAACAGTATGAAGGTGCAGGAGGCTATGTAGGTGAAGTAAGGAAGTCCAGACCAGGTCCAGAGCTCCATATAGGTTTGAGGGGCCTCTGGTGGCTAAGCAAAGTATGTGCTGGTGTGTTAAGGTGCTATCTGTGTGCCGCTCCTGGGGCTCGATGATTAGATCTGTCAGGGTTCCCATGGGTGTCAGTGCCTGGGTGTGGCGGAGATGTGCTCTAGGAGGCCGCTCTGTATTGTGCATTCCCTCCGGTGGATGAATATAAGACACTGTTAGGGGAGTCGCCTCAGGAGCTCCATTTTGGTGAAAACTGTACTTCTCCATCCACTAACTGTGATCATCTTGTTGTGCACAGAGGCACCTAAAACGATTTGATACTACTTTTGGCTGGATCCTCAATATACCTCGTCCACATGAATGTGCTCAATTTAGGTATGGTGCAAGTTACCATGGAGTGAGTAAAGCACTGGGTTTCTAGCTTACTGATTCACAAATATAATAAAATGTATACATGTGGCCTTTGACATATGTATAAAATGCTGCACACCTACAGTGTTTCAGTCTGATACTTTTACAAACACATTTTCTATTGATGATAAAGGAACATTGTATCCTTGATCTCACAACTGGTACAGATGTCTAGCAGAAAGACACAGGAGATGCGTAGGCCAGTGAGCACCACTAAGGGCCCCAGAGAGAAAATATTCTCATGGCAACAGATGATAACAATCGCCTGCAAGGATTACCCGACAATGAAAGCTCAGTGAAGACAGATGGTAATACTTTAAATTCCAATTTCAAACTGCTTAAATTAAAGCGTATCAAGCAGCTCTAGTCCAAAACGGACTCACTGGCAGTCTCTGTCATGCAAATCCGGCAAGAAAAGGAGAAGCTGTAGGAAAGAATGACTCTGATGGAACAGCGGTTCTCAGACCTGGATGAAACCACCGACAGCCAAACAGCAGATTTGGCTTAGAATCAAAAGAAGGTTCAGCGACAAGCCCTGATGCTCAATGATTTAGAGGACAGATCACGCAGAAACAACTTTATCCTACTGGGGCTGCTGGAGGGAACCAAACAGAAGAATGTTCACACAGAAACTTTTTCCTACTATATTTGATGATGATGTGTCTTTAAGCGACCTTCATGTTGACCGTACACATACATCTCCCAACTTGGAGACTGCTTCCTGGTGCATTGCCTAGATTTATCATGATCAGGTCCTTCAGATACTTGAATAAAGTGAAATTGTAATCTGAGCCACATAGATGAGGTTCGTTCACCTAATATGGCACCAAGATATCTTTCTATCTGGGTTTCAATGTAGAGATGCAGAAACCTTGCATGACATTTGAGGAAGGTAAGAGGTTGCTGAGGCAAAAAAGAATATTCTGTACATTCTTCTTCAACCAGTGAAACTACGTATAGAGGTCCCGGGCAAGAGACCGTTTTTCAAGATCCTGCCGCAGGTGTACATGGCATTGAGACATTTGCATGAGTTGTGGGGTATTACTAATGGATTGTGAGATGACTGATGGGGCATAGCAGTGCATAGTCATTATGGATCTGTTGCCATTGATTCATGTTGGGAGATGGCTGTTCAGTGGTTTCGGCTTGTCACTGGCACGCCCACAGTTAGTTCCCCCTTTAGGCTGGTTTCCCTATTTGGATTAGAGCTGGGCAGGTGTGTGATCAAGTTTTCCTTTGTTTTGGGGCAATAGCTTGTTGAAAAGAGGCGAGATTAGGATGGGGTTGTGATGGTTGCAGCACCATGCCAACAAGTGGCATATGATGCACCCCAGTTGGGGAGTAAAGGGTTACATGGGATGGTTGGGTGGGATACGTTTCATGTTAGCAATGCACTTTGCATCATGGGCATTGTTTGTACTGATACATGTGAAGGTTGCTGAGTAGGAAGATCCCCTGGAACTACACAATATGTTACAGAATGCTATTTCACTTATTTAATAATCACATTGGTTGTTATATTCACTTGTAAGTCACGTTATGCTAAGTGGGCCAAGCCTCAAACAATCCATACACAAAGTGATGTGTTTTTATCAATATTTAATCTGTTAGTTGTCCTTTATTGTTGTTCATATTCTTTAAATCATCGTTGTAACTGAACTTAAGCAAATATCCTCATATCTTTATTGTCACATCCTTATCTTCAATGTACAATTAACATAACTTGACCTACAAGTGAATACAACAATCTATATGATTATTAAATAACCAACATAGCACTCTATAACACATGTAATAATCTAACTCTCAGACCTTTACCAGAATTTCCATTTAGGGACCATGCAGCTTACAACTCCAAATAGTGAAAAGTGGGCAGCTTATTCCTGCAATCAGTTTGACCTTCTAGAAGTATACAAGTTTAAAAGTCATGCTTGACCCTGTATTGATTTCAGGGAATGTAACGGGTATTGATGGTGTGGTCAAGAGGGCAAGAAGTGCCTCTTACATTCGTAGACCTAATGCAGCTATTTTAATGTTACAAGAGACCCACCTATCTGCAGCAGAACATGCAAAATTTGGTAGCAGATAGGGCAAGCAAATATTTAGCTCCTCCTTTACTCCATCTGCGAGAGGAGTAACGATACAGGGCAACGTAAAGTTTACATAAAGTGTGGATAATGTTATCGATTCGGGCTGTGCATGGACATTACTTTGCTGTTGTTGGTCAATTATAAACTAAATTAAAATTACTTCTCTGCAAATATGCCCCGACTATAGATACTGCGGAATTCTTTAATTCTGTGACAGCTTATATAAAGATATATCCAGACCACTGGTTAATGTTAGCTGGTGATTTTAATTGTATTTTGGGCAAAAACGTAGATACATCCAGACTCGATTGCAGGGCGCTTGGGAATACATCTAAAGCCTTATTGTAATGTATGAGTTTGTTGGATTTGATCAAGCCATGTATGGCAGCATCGTCATCCTGAAGATGTTGGTTTCTGCTTTTGTTCTTTTGTGCATAAATCCTACAGCAGAATTGATTATTTACTAACTCGCTTGGCTAACATATGTTATTTTGGCCAGATCTTGTACCTAGACTACTTGCTCTCTGGTCATACACAGTTGAAGGCCCTGTTTTGAGGCCTAAGCAAGTCTCTCCAATTCCTACCTGGAGATAACCAGTTCAAGCTCTGTCTGATGTTGGTTTGACTGAAACAATCAGAAGGGAGATTTGTCAGATGCTCTGAGAGTAAGGGCATTTTATGGGAGGCATAATAGGTCCTTTTCAGGGGCATTTGTACTCTTAACATCTTATGGTTTCAAACACACGCTCAGTAAGAAAATTAAGGAAGCCAGAATATAAACTTGAAAGTTAACATGTTGAACAGACAAAATTAAGTGAGGAGCTTTTGCTGTGCAGGGCAGAATTGATCAATATGTACGACACCATGGGTAAACATGGTTGCACATTTCTTTGGGCGTGCCAACATAATGAAGTAGATAAAGCAGGTAGGACTCTAGCCTGGGTAGTGAATAAGGAGAAAACACCTAAGCAAATCCTGAACATTTGAGATGCCAGCGGGGAGCTGATACAAGAGTTGAAAGGGATTAACTAAGTTTTAATTAATTATTACAAAGAGTTGTACTCACAGCAAATTTGGGTACCTTCAGAACAAGTGCTGGACTTGATAAATTAAAGTGCAGTACCTAAAATAAGTGTAGCAAAGAGGGACCTGTTAAATGATCCCCTTCACGTTTCAGACAATCGGTTGGCTATTGAACATACGAGCAAAGGAGGGGCACCTGGTGGGGATGGGCTATTGGTAGAATGTTACCATGTGCTTATTGATATATTAGCACTTAGGCTTTTGAAAGTATATAATGTGACTCTGGAATAATGGGTCCTGCCAGATAGCCCTAGGGAGGCCATGTTAGTTTTATTATTGAAGCCCTGGAAATAGGAGTAGTGTAGCTCTTATAGACCGCGTTGTATGATTAATGTCCATAACAGGATTTTAGGCAAGTTTGTAGCAGCCAGGCTTGTGTGGTTGGTTGGGGAAGAGTTTTGGAAAACATTATATAACGGGAAACCGCTAAGAAATGAAACCAATAAGAATCACGATTGAACCATATTAAGAACAAAGTTAAGAAGTGTCTAACTCCAAACAAAAGGTCAATATGAAGTGTATACTAAGCCCAAAAATACATAATTAATTAGTAAAACAATTAGAAAAATTATTGGAAACATTTCTTTTTCATTTGAAACCCTCCTGAGAACCATCTTTAAACAGGTGGAGAAACAAGTGTTGAGGGATTGAGAGACCACGAGGCATTGAGACATTATACCGTACCTCATTTTCAGTACAAGAAACATTTGAATAAAAAAAAAAATGTTTTTGATCTTGGCGCAACATATCAGATTCCTCTCCGCATTTGAAGGCTGCACAAAATCAGGTGAAGAAAATCAGTTTTCTGTGTGTGCGGCCTTCAATGATATGATATGATGAGTCATTTACAATGCGCCTGTACACAAATGTTTCTAGGCGTGACAGGTAGGTCAGCAGGGGAGGGAGAGAGAGAAAGCAGAGGAGTGTAAGAAGGTCTTGAGCCTCTTCTGGAACTTCAGTTGGTCTGGCTCAAGTTTGAGAGGGATAGGGAGGCCATTCCAGAGGGAGGCACACGCAGAAGAGAGATATTTACCCCCTCACTCTCTGCCTTACGAAGCATCTGACCCTCAGAGAGTTCGAGATAGGGCTTGAGAAGGAAGGTATTTTGGAAGAGAGAGTTGAATGTAGTGCGGGCCCCGGGCCCAGAAAGCCTTGTGGATGATGCAGAGGGTCTTGAACTTGAATACTTGCAGCCACCGGGACCCAGTGGAGAGATTTGAGTGCTGGAGAGATACAGTCAATGTGCTTGAGGCCAAGGATAAGTCTTGCAGTCCTGTTCTGGATTAGTTGCAGAGGATGGAGAGTAGAGGAAGGCAGACTGAGAAAGAGGCTGTTGCAGTAGTCCAGCCTGGAGAATACCAGGACTCTAGAGACAGAGAGCTTCTGGGGGAAAGTGAGAAAAGGAAGAACACCTCTGAGGAGTTGCAGCTGGTAGTGGGACTTCTTTAAGAGGTCCGAGATGTGAGGATAAAAGGAGAGAGTGTAGTCAAAGATGACACCAAGGTTTTTTGCCTCACAGGAAGTTGCAGGAAGAGGGCCCAAGGAGGGCCAGTGAGAAGGGGAAAGCGTGAGCAGGGGTTCCAATGAGAAGGATCTCCGTCTTACTAGCATTAATGCAAAAATCATTGACGGCGCACCAGTCCTGAATCGTGGAAAGACAGTCCAGAATGAGCGAGAGGGAAGAAGAGGATGAGGGGAGCCTGAAAGAGAGCTGGGTGTCATCCATGTAACACTGAAAGTTAGAGGAGAAAGTAGAGATCAGATGGGCTAAGTAGACGTTAAAGAGCCAGAGAGAGAGGTTAAAGCCCTGGGGGACACCACATGTGGAGAGAAATGATCCAAGTTGGACCTGGAAGGGCCGGTCCGAGAGGACGGAGGTCAACCACTCCAAGGTTTGATCTGTGATGCCCAGGTTCTCACGGAGTCGATCGATCAGGATTGTGTGATTGACCGTGTCAAAGGCAGAGGAAAGGTCAAAGAGGATGAGGACAAAAGGAAGGCTGGGGTAAGGATTTGAGAACAGATATTCACGGGTGTTCAGAGGAGCAATCTCTGTGCCTCAGGCTGCTCTGAAGCCAGACTGATGGTCATGGACACAATATGCAGGGTTATCAGATAAATCCCTCTTGCTGCTCAGGGCACCAGCCTTCATAAGTTTTCCTACTTGAATTGAGATAAAGCATCAACAATAACACTCTTCTACAAGCTTAGCAGAAAAAACAGGTTCGGTTCAAAACAGTCCAACACAAGCACCCTGACTAGGTGTGAGATGTGCCTGTACCTTGCTGATTGTTCAGAACCTGGACAATGGACCAGCTGTCCAACCAGAAAACAAGCTCTCTGTTGGCCAGATCCTCCACCCACATGCTCGCTGCCACCAGAATTGGAAACTGCTTCAGGAAGTTTATGTTGCTACCCTACTCCCCGCTAAGACATTATTTCAGCCATTGCATGGCACACCACCTTTTCCCCAAGAGTGCTGCAAACCTGACACTGCCTGCTGAATCAGTGTATAGTTCCAGAGCAGATCTGATCACTTTGTTACATCTCCACATGGATACCACATTGAAAATCAGCAAAAGGTGTCCCACATGGTGACATCGTGTTTAACTGTCCATGGAAACCTTGTAAAATGATTGTGTGTTAGCCACGCTGTCCCTCGGGTCAGTCCGCTAGAAAAAGGTCAGCCCGTTCGCATCACCCTAGTTGCAAAGATCAGCTGCCCGATAACTGACTGACTGCAGCTGCCCCAATGTTACTGGTTTTAAGGCTGGAAACTCTCAACTTTGCTCTCTGGCAGACAGGCCTCTTGTTTCACTGTGCCTGGGAGGGAAAGGCACATAGTTGGCCCCACCCCTATCTCGACTGCTAGCAGTGGGACCCCACAATCGCTCAGCGAGCAGCATGAAGCAATGCATCAGAGTTTGACATTCCGTGGAACCCTTAGGGCCCATAAACAAAATATTGTTATGGCAGTACACCAGCTGTGCACCCCAGCCATCTTTATCACAGTGCCATTCCAGGAATGAACTGAACTTTTCAAACACAGTGTAAATCCCCTTTGTATGCCCATCTGTGTCAGCATGTAAGGACAGGCATTTCACCTGTCCCCTTTTTACTCTTGTTGTGGGTTGCAGCCCACCATGTAAAGCTAGAGGTGGGGTTACCGCCTAACGCGGCAGTCCAGGTCTAGAGATTATAGAAGGTTGACCTAGACCTCCAGCTCCTGTGTTTCATTTACATCGTTGCTTCATTTTGACTTATTTGATTCCATCTGCTTCTGCAGAATTAACATTGGAGACAAGGTTGAACCCTATTGTTCGTTTCATACTGCACAGAGCTACATTGCCCGCAAGACTGTTGCCGGTCTCCAACTTCCAAGGACTCGACAAATGCCCTTCCCCTACTCTAGAGCCCGATCCTGATGGCACGTGCGGCGTGCCCAACGCTTGCTCTCTACATTTCACTGGATCGCCACAGAGGAAATTATATTCATCAGCACACATGGAAAGGAGAGAGAGCACGTGACCCAGAAGGCCCTGTGTTCACTGGCCTCTGCAAACAGTGCTGCCTGCATGAACACTCACATGTGGCCCACAAAAGATTAATGAAAGGCAGCATCAAGGTGAGATTTTGCCTAAATCTTTTGCATTAGCCTCTGCCATCATGTCAGACAATGAGGGTGTCAGCAGTTCACAAAGCCCACCAGCAAACTCATCCCCTTTCAACCAAGTAACCTGAGAGAAGGGGGGCATGAATTTATACAACTGCAGGCCATACAGCAATTTGATAAATCAGATACAAGCAGCCTGGCATCAAGGTGGAGCAGGTGGCTCAAGGTGCTTAATATATACATTGATGCAACAGGCGTCAGGGAAGAACGACGCCTCCGAGGCATCGTTCTACACCCGCTATGCCCCATTGTGATATATTGTATTTGAAATGCCGGAAAATTCGATGGACACTTTGGAAGGAATTATTGACTCTTTCAACAATTTTTTCATATTATTGACTCTTTGAACAATAATTTTACCTCACCAAAGAAAGTAGATTACGAACACCACATCTAAACAAGACAGAGGGGAAAGCATTGACAATTTCATCATGAGGTTGCGAAAAAGGGCCAAATATTGCGACTTCAACCGCTATTCAACAGATGAAGCTTTAAAGTCAC
This sequence comes from Ambystoma mexicanum, assembly GCF_040938575.1. Taxonomy (NCBI): domain Eukaryota; kingdom Metazoa; phylum Chordata; class Amphibia; order Caudata; family Ambystomatidae; genus Ambystoma; species Ambystoma mexicanum. The sequence goes on from NC_090926.1 coordinate 311,548,917, forward strand.
AAGCTATTGCAGGCTGTAAATCGCCCGACTTTAGAAAGAAATTACTGCAGAAGAGCAGGACCCTTGAAGAAATTCTACAACTCGCTAGAGCAGACACTGCATTGTCCCTGCAGACCGAATCATTAAGCAACATTAAAATCATGCAGCCTGCCTCAACACCATCCCTATGTCACGTGCGTACGTCGGAACGCAGTCAAGAACAGAAGAAATGTTATAGGTGTTTCTACAATTTTCTACACATCGGCCCATGCCTGGCTGTAGGCCACAACTGCGACAAATGAGGAGCAGAAAACCACTTTCAATCGGTATGCAAACATGTCAAGTTCTTCAAGAAGACTGAGAATCACAGAGAAACCAAAAGGCGGGAAAGGCACCGTCCTCGGCGGGAAAGCCTTCCCCCAAGAACGTGTCATTCTCCAGCCCCCAGTAGACATAGCTTGCATAGCAGAAGCAGGGAATCATCTCCTGAGGGACAGACGACATGAAGACAAAAGAGGAGATGCCGGGCATTCATGACACAAAAGTGAATCGCAAAGGAGAGCGACACAGCAGAAGATAAGATATTTAGAGACCTCGCTGAGATGGCACAATGAGTCAGATTCATCATCATAGAGCGGTGACTGAAAAAGAGGCTACGTGCATGCCATAGGAAATGCCACAGCAACTCAATACAGCCCGACTCTGCTGTTACAAATAAATGGACACAGTCGAGAATTCCTCATCGATACTGGAGCCACAGTCAATGTAATCAATCAAGAGCCCTACAAGTCCCTCAACAATAAGAAATAATTAAAGAAGGTAGACATTGTTATATATCCATATGGCATAAACACACCGCTAGACTGCAAGGGAATGTTCAAGGCTACGTGTACATACAAAGACAACAGCATGAAGGTCACGATATATGTAGTCAAAGGTGAAGTTCCAGGAGGAAGCATTCTTAGCTTTCGATCGGCCTTCCAAATGGGCCTGGTGCATGTGATGTATCAGATCATCCTACACGACCAGCCCAAAAGAAATTATGACAAAACATTTCCCGTCTTTATTCAAAGGTCTAGGACAGCTAAAAGGGAAGCAAATTAAGTTGCATATTTACACTCACATCAAAGCGTTAGCACAACATTACCGGGCATTACCCCTCAACATTCAGGTGCATGTGGCGGACGAAATACAGTCTCTACTAGACCAGGACATCAAACTGGCATCGGGACCCACACCCTGGGTGTCGCCCATAGTGCCAGTACCCAAAAAGAAAAACAATAAAAGCATTTGCATCTGCGTGGACATGAGAGCACCCAACGTTGTGATTGAAAGAGAGCGGCACATGGCGCCCCGAATTACCGAAATGATGAACCTGTTGCATGGGGCAAATGTCTTTTCCAAGTTAGATTTAAATAAAGGATATCATCAGCTCGAACTACATCAGGACTCGTGCTATATAACCACTTTCTCCACGCATTTAGGGCTTTTCAGATATTAACGTCTCAGTTTTGGGGTACCCTCCACTGCAGAGATCTTTCAGAATGAGATATACCAGGTCATTGAACACATTCCCCATTGTCTGAACTACAGCGATGACATCCTGACCTTCGGAGCGACACAAGAGGCCCAGGATGACACGCTGAGGAGGGTATGCATGGCACTCGAAAATGATGACCAGACTTTAAATGCAGACAAATGTGAGCTAAGCAAATCAAACACTCAAATTCTTTGGGCATATCTTTTAGCACAAAGGTCTGCAAGGTGATCCGGACAAGGTGCAAGTGCTAGTAGAAGCTCCCTCACCAACATCAGTGTCTGTCATCAGATGATTTCTAGGCATGGCAAGCTATTGCATCAAGTACGTTCAAGATTTTGCCTCGGTCAGCACGCCCCTACGTTTACTCACTGGCAAGGGACAAGAGTTTGCCTGGTCAGTTGACTGTGAAGAGGCGTTTCAAGAAATTAAAAGACGTATCACATGGCTTACTACGACCCAGAACTAGAAGATGAATTAACTGTTGATGCCATCACAGCACAAATAAAACCAGGCGCATCACCATCCTAAACGTTTAGTGGCCTATGCAAGCTGCAGCCTATCCTCAATCAAGTGTGCATATTCGCAACCCGAGAAAGAGAGCCTTGCTGTTGCATGGTCGTGCAAGCACTGTCACTTGTTCTTGTACGGTCAACTGTTCACCATCGTAAACAGATCACCAACCCCTCACAACCATATACGGCAAGACAACAGTCAAGATGCCACCTTGCATCGTAAAATGGGGACTCATTCACCATCATGCATCGACCAGGAAAAGACATCAATACCGCTGATTTTCTGTCCGATATCCCCTACCTGCCAAAGATGAGAAACAGTCTATCAAGGCAAACTAATATTTAAATTACATTGTGAGCAATGCACTGCCAAAATCACTCATGTTACCGCAAATACTGGAGGGCATGAAGCAAGACCACCTGCTCACAACAATAAAAGACTGTGTTGCATCTGGCAAGTGGTATCAGAGAAATAGCCACAAGAAGCCCAAGTCGGAAGCAGAGGAAAAACAACTCCAAACATTCTGCCTGATAAGGCACACCCTGTCTGTCTCCCCAGAAGGACTACATGACCAAGTCATTGATCTGGCACACACGGGACACAGTGGCATCATATCTACAAAAAGGCAACTCAGGACAAAGGTATGGTTCCCACAAATGGGTGCCAAAGTTGTACAGACGCTGGGGAAATGCATAACATGCAAAGCAGTCGCTCCACACACTTTACCTGAACCACTCAAAATGACAATGATGCCCCAGCAAGTGTGGGACGAGTTTGCCGTCAACATTTTTGGACCACTCTCCAATGGCAAGTACGTCCTAGTAGTCATGGATGAGATGTCCAGGTTTCCGGAAATACACCTGTTCCATTCCACGAGCGCTCAGTCCATCATCCCAGCTCTGGACAAAACTTTTGCCGACTACGGAATCCCCACCATTGTGAAGTCAGATAGTGGACCCCCATTCAGTGGGCATGGTTTTGCAATGTTCACAGAACATCTAGGAGGCCAGCACTGCAAAATCACACCACTCTGGCCCCAAGCCAACGGAACACTAGAGAGGTTCATGGCAAATCTCAAACATGCTCTCCAAATCTGTTTAATCACAAAGGGATTGTTCATGCAGACCATCTGTACACTAACTCCAGGACTATAGGAACACACTGCATAGCTCCACGGGGGTGTGCCCATCAGCATTAATGTTTGGTCGCGTGGTGAGAACCACTCTCCCACACAATCACAACAGTGAGATATCTGACAACAGTAAAGCCACGGCCAGAGCAAAGGATCGGGAAAGCAAGAGCAAAATGAAAGAATATGCCGATCACAGAACGAAGGCAAGGAACAATGATTTTTAGATAGGAGATCAAGTATTAGTGTGTCAAGCACAAGGCTCCAAGGAAACACCTGCGTTCAACCCAGAGCCCATGACAGTGACCCACGTCCGTGGAACCATGAAAACAGCTGCCAGTTCCACAGGCACTGTCACGAGAAACTCCTCATTCTTCCGATCATTTGAAGGAGGTTTGAATCCTGAGAGAGAAGATTCAACTGTGAGGACCCTTCTGATGAAGACTCTGAGCTCATGGATGGTGATGTGGACATAGATGACAGTGAGAGTGATCGCACCAACAGAAGCACGCCCCCCTGTAATGTCCCCTTTCTATGCCCATCTGTCTCAGCATGTAAGGACAGGCGTTTCACCTGACCCCTTTTTCCTCTTGTTGTGGGTTCCAGGCCGCCATGTAAAGCTAGAGGCGGGGTTACTGCCTAATGCGACAGTTCAGGTCTAGAGATTAAAGAAGGCTGACCTACACCTCCGGCTCCTGTGTTTCATTTACAACGTTGCTTCATTTTGACTTATTTGATTGCATCTGCTCCTGAGGAATTAACACACAGCACAAGAAACGGCATAGCCCGCTGGGAAACACCTATCACTGTACCAATGTGCCCCTAGTGAAAACCCCAATAGCTCTGACCATCCAAGCACCCTGGTTCAGAGAGGTGTATTCCGCAGAGCAATCTTCCTTTTTTTAAATGGTCACTGACTGAGTTATCCTCTGGGTACTTTAGATGGTGGATATGCCTGAATTCACCCTTCCGTTTCAGGAACCAACTCCAGCGAGACATTTTAAAATTGTTAAAAGGCGTCCTTACGGAAAAGCCTGCGATCCCCCCTGAAGCCTTTCTTCATCTCTTGCGATTGTACTACTGGGAGTTTCCGCGATGACTTGAGATTATTTGTCCTCATTTCTTGCACTGGGTCCCTATACGAAATCCTAAAGCCCTCTGCAAATCCTTCCCCGCTCTCTGATTGTGGTATCCCTCTAGGTCCACCCTTTATCTTGACGGTTTTACTGGAGAGGGCACTGCCTGCTGACCTGCCCCTACTCTTCCTTCTTTCTCACAGCTCTACCCCTGATCCTCTGGGAAGCGGGGAAGCCTCTTTCATGACACCTTCAGGCGCTGCCAGTCTGTACTGGGTCTTCTTCACTGTGGCTTCCTGCCCCTGTTAAGTGCCCTGCAGCTCTGCCTGCAATGAGTCCCTCTAGACTGGATGTGTGTGAGAATCGTAGTGGGAGTTCCCACACGAAATACACCCCAAATGAAATTTCAAGCAGATGGCTTTCTTCCTAGAATCATCTGTTCTGTCCCAGTGCCCTCCCTCACTCCTATGATGCTGGAAAGAAAGGGGACTGTGGAAAGCCTGCCCACCGGTTGCTGCCACACGTCGTAGTGAGTCTTATCCCACCCATGGGATGGGTGCACTTCTTTGTGTTGGTGGAAGCGCTGACCATACAAACACCCCCTGTTGCTTTCACGCTTGTGTGCAGGTGTTGTATCACCTACTGACACTTTATGTAATTTGTAACGTGCCACCAAGGACCCGTAGGCTTAAGGGCGCACACATAAACAAAGACAAAAGACGAGCAAAGAGGACAGACAATATAGCACTAGTCTAAAAAAGAACAAGCTCTACAAGAAAAGTCAGCAGATTATTAGAGGTGTCTAGGAGAATAAAAGTGTATTTCAATTTTTCCTAAAGACTTCTGTTGATTTAAGTCTCTTAGGTCAAGTAGGAGAGCCTTCTAAGTCCTGGGTGCAGTGCCACAGTCCCTCTAAACTACTTCCACCAGTAGGAGGGATGCCATGACACAGAGAGCTAACTCGTAGTTCTCTATAGTGTGTGGCAAGGCACACCAAGGAGGCAACCCACATTTCCCGGGTAACAGAACAAACATATTAAAAACCTTATTGCCCCCACCTTGTCCCTCGCCAGACACGTGGCTAGCATTGTTTACTCCTTCTGCTGGACAAGCCCAGGTAGGCTGCCATCTAGCTGTGTAAGGTTTGGCAAAATCACATATTGCCCCCAGCCCTATCTGTGGCAGTGAACCCTGCCCTTGCCTGGTGGTGTTCACTGCGGTTGTGGTCCCCTCAACTTGGGCGGCTGGTGACATGGCCCCTGCCAACAATTCTGAGTAGGTTGGCCAGCGCCTGTAACACAGGGAGTGCAGGTTGCAGGCATTGACTACAATACTGGCAAGGTGCACAGGTACTGCCAGAAACATTGGGGCAGGGGCACCGGCCCTATCTGAAACACTGCCTGCAACACTGGGAGGGCAGGTGCAGGCACCCCCTGCAAAACCAAGAAGGGGGAATGCATGCACTTCTCAGATGCCTGCTACAGAATGGTCCTGGATGCCCACCCTCACGTGCACTCACTCCAATAATTATTTAATCGCCATGTTCAGCTTCCTCAGTTGGCTACTCCACTTCCACACTCAGTCTCTTTTTCTTCTCCATTTATCCCATGACCCCCTCTTTAGCTGGAAGGCATCTCCTAACTTCTTCCATACACCAAGTAACTTGTCCCTCCCAGACCTGCACTTCTCCACATTTAACTGTGTTTGCAACATATTTGTCGCTCCTTACCCTACCCTCTTCCTTCTCCAATCCCCACTATCCTTGTGTGCATGTACTCGTATCTTCCCTGGTATGCTGTCTCCTCCCACTCAGTCCATCATCACTCTCTTCCCTCCTCTGCCTGCCTCCGAACAGCCTGACCCTCTGCTTCCCCCTACTCCCCCTCTTCCTCACTGCACTTTGCTCTCTTTCTAATTTCCTCACTTCTGCCTCGCTGACCCTCTCACCACTTCCTGTTGACCCCACCGCAGTGCCAGGGTCCTCGGTACTTGTTGCACTGCTCCCCAGTGGTTACTCTCAGGTACTAAACTCTTCCCTTTCCCTTTCTATCTCCTCTCCTACCTCCTCCCACCTCCCCGCATCTCCCTGTTCTTATACAGTTCGGACACTTTCATAGGCAGCTGCACTGGCTCAACTCCACTTTCATTTCACCTGTCAGACTAAAGAAACGCTGGCGGGTTTGAAGTACAAATGTATGTGGCAAAGAAGGGAGTAGACGTGGTAGGTTGGCAGGAAGTGTTTCCGGATGTTTTCACTCCATCAGAACAGGAAGTGTCTAAGGATTATTTCTCTCCAGGAATTGGACGATTGAAAGGTTACGTTCACAAGATCATCTTAAAGCCTGTAGCACAGTAAATGGTACACAAGTCAAGGACAGTGCTGTTTGCACTGAGAGAAAAGGTAGAAGAAGAATTGGGCAGAGAGAGGGAGTAATATCCCCAGACTGCACTCACGGAAGACTGCAAAGACATAACAGCGTTCATCACACCGATCAGAATGTATCACTACCACAGGATGCCTTCCGGTTCAGCTGCAGTTTACCAAAAGATAATGACACTTACTGAAGGGACTGCAAGGATGATGTGTTGGTGTATGGGAAAGCGACGCGTGAGCATGATGACGGGTTACAAGCAGTATTGGAGAGGTTGAGAGAGAGGGGATTAAAACCGGAAGTGAGCAAGTGTACATTTAGGTAGAATGAAGGGGAATATCTAGACCATGTGATAAGTGGTGAGGGATATCAACCTAAGCGCGATGCCATGATGCAAGCAATCAAAACGGCACCAGCCCCCATGAGCAAGGGCGAGGTTAGATTGTTCCTGGGTTTTGCAGAATAATATCACAAATGCATTAAGAATTTCGTGAGCATCAGTCACGCAACCCATAAGAATGCTATTGAAAAAAGAGGAACGATTTGAGTGGAGCGAGGAGTGTGAGGAAGCAGTGTTTCAGATAAAGGCAGGAATATGTAAGGCACCAAATCTGGGAAGGTATGTAGGAGGAAAGCCAGTTAACAGTAGATGCCAGCGGAAAGGGTTTGGGAGCAGGTCTCTCAACAAATGACTGGCGGGGAGAGAGTCCTATGTCATGCCTCCGGTTCCATTACTGAGGCAGGATGTAAATATTCAGTAAAAGAGAAAGGATTATTGGTTTGTGTGTGGGGAGTGAACCATTTATGTAAGTATTTTTGTGGTGCCCCATTTACCATCTGTACAGACTTTAAACCTTTAATTGAGTTGATGACGGTGAAGGGTATGAAAAGAGCATTGTTGCGGCTGAAGAGACTGAATTTTAAATTACAGGAGTATGATTGTAAGATTGAATATGTGCATGGGCTAAGGAACACGGTGTCAGGTTTCCTCTCAAGATTACCTGTTAAGGAAAATGGACAAGGGAGTTAGAAAGAAGATGAGGAAGTAGTAGTCCTGTTTCAAGGTGCATTAGGCCAAGATGAGTGGATGGAAGAGTTAAGGTGTGATGAGAGAAATCCAAGAATTGATGCAGTTTATTAGGGAGGGTTGGCCTTTGAAAGGAGATGTATGGTCAAGCTTGTTGCCATTTTGGGAAGTTAACTATGAGTTATCTCTAGAAGATTAGTGGGGAGAGTGTAGTACCGTCACAGTCAATAAGAGAAAGGATGATTAGCTAAGCCCCTGAGGGACATCCTTGCATATTTTGTAGAAAACAAAAGGTAAGAGAGAAGTATTGGTGTCTTGAGTGGACATAGCAGATGAGAGATGTGTCAGAAATGGTTAGCCGTGCATGAACTCAGAAGCAAAGCATCATACCTACACATGCTCTCGCAGGTGCATCGAGACAGGTAGAGTTTGACATCTTGGGGACTTATAAGGTTCAAGATATTTTCTGGTGATGATACTTTGACACTATAAACTCAAATAACGCAGGCAAAACATTGAATTATCAAGAAAGTCTCTGGTTACTCCAAGGAATTATATAGCACAATTCATGAACTTCGTTATCTGACCATGATTTAAAAAAAGCACTGGCAATGCAACAGTTGTGGCTTTAGTGTTGGCATGGGAAAACCATTTGTCGGGCACTGCCGTAGTGATATTAAGCAGCCATCGATGGTTGCAGCTGCAAAATGGTTCAAGTTCCAGTGCCTGGCAAATGCCTAATACTTAGACACAAGCCAAAACCTTTTACTTTGTCAGTGCTTATGTTTAACAGTACTTCAGCGCAGGGCATACATAGTGTTTATAAATCTAATGGCTGAAGGGAGACCTGGTTGAGACATTTCTATTACACCCATAGCGTGTTTACATTTGCAATTATCATTAACTTTCAGAAGACTCTTTGGAAAAACACTGGCAGGCACTTCGAGCACAACGTTTGATGGTAAGGCTTGAGAAAACTAGCTCAAAGGACTCCCAGTAGGATGTGTTTTAAACAGGAAGCTGATGGGAGTGCCATAGGGATTAGCATGGCCTTGGGCAGTCTATGGGTGGATAAATAACCAAACAACACCTACAAGCTTTGTGCCCCCCCCATATGCCATTTCCCCAATGATGTAATCGAATGCAATAGTTTCAGCATATAGCTGGCACTTGCGTCACCTAATAGCCAACGCTAAAAACACAGTGGGCCTCATTCCGAGATTGGGGGTAGTCATGGCGCTATTTGCACCATGACTGCCACCAATAACAGGACCGAGTCGGTGTGGTGCAATGGGGACTTACCGGTCTAGTCCGACCCTGGCAGGACCGGTAAATCCCCATTGGAACAACCATTTTCCATTCCCATTTGAGCCCCCATAGGGCTCAATGGGAATGGGGAAGGTGCTATTTACGGGCCTGCTAATGACAGGCCCGTAATTAGCGGCCTGGTCCCCTAAACAATAGGGGACCTCAGAATCGGGCGGTAGGGGATTACCGGCACCGGTCTCCTTACCGGGGCCCGGTATCCCCTACCGTCTGACTCGTAATGAGGCCCAGTATGATCCCCTTAATAGCCCTGTGTGATAATATGGAAAAATAAGTCACTGAAAACATGGGTGAAGGCCATCTAAGAGCCTCAATTAGAGTTTGGCAGTACAGTAAAAAGTGGCAGCAACAGGATTATTGACACTTTTACCACGTAGCAGAATTTAAAGTTTCAAACTGAAACTCGAATGAACTACAACGACATGCAGTACTAACCACATGCAGTGACTGCTGATCCCTATGGAGTCCTATGGCCTCTGAAATGGGGAATAACTGAAGGGTCTGCATGACTCTACATCAAGTGGACTGTTCCTGTTACTGCATACTTACAACATGCAGGAACGGTATTTGTGTCTGGTGGGATTTCTAAAGGGAATACCGCCAAACTCTAAATGAGGCCCTAACCCGACCACTCTTAATCCAGCTGACTGAAATCAGTAAATCCTCCAGTTTCCCTAGTGACTTTTGTAGTCTTTCTCTATTTAGAGGGCTAACCATGAGTCATATCACTGCCACCTTCCTATATGAAGCCCTTAATGTTTCTCTTCTATCAGGCTCCTTAACCAGTGACCTCAAATTTACTGAACACCTTCACTTAAAAATCCTTCAGCCGACCCATTAGACCTGCCCAACTTCGACTCTATCACCAATCTCTTTTATACGTTGAAATTTATTTACAGAGTAGTAGGTCAAAACTACAATATTTCGTCGAAACTAACCACATACTGGACACTCACTAAGTGAGTTAAATATCACCTCCATCCTCGTCCTGTCAGACCTTGCTGGCATGTTAAGTCATAAAATGCTGATTTTCCAGATATCTAATCTGGTCATTGTCCTAAATTGAGTCCTTCTTTTCTAGTGGATAGACAACAAAAGGTAATAATCCTGCTTCAGTCGAAAATATGGCCACTTGTCTACGAAGTCAGTCGCATTGTCCCCACCTCTCTTCAAAACTAATACCAGTCCTTCATTGACCCATTTGGTGTTATAACATATATCTCCTTGGATGACACTCAACTGCTCTTCACATTTAGTCCTGATGATTCCATTGCACAAACTCACTTCTTGGATTGCAAACTAGTCTTTCACAGCCAGATGATCAGAATCTGAGATTATGGTCCCAGGGGACCACACTTGACCCTAGCCGTTCAAACTCTGACCATCCATACTAGGCCCTTGTCCATTCACAGCGCCAGTGGTAAAAAACTACCTGAAGATCCTATTGGATGCCATGCTCACAATCACCCCATAAGTCAGTGTGGTTGTTCAAAACTGTTTATACCTTACAACGTCTAAGAAGAATAGTACACCCTTTAAACATCTCTGGTAGAGTAAAGCTGTCAGGTGCCCTGGTTCTGCCCACATTGGATTATGCATACAGCACTTTAGCTTGTCAAAATACCCAAAAAGATGCAGAGAATGCAGAATGATGTGTACACCTGTTACTTGGGCTGCTATGATTTGACCATGTTCTCCTGCACTTAGTTGCATTGTCTACCTCTGGCTACCCACATTGACTTTAAATCACAGTGTGTGGCATGCAACACTTCATGAAGAGGGCCGTCTTGTCATCAAGCAGAAGTTTCATATATATATATATATATATATATACACCTCCTCACCCACCAAGAGCATCCTCATCATTGTCTACAGACATTCCTAAAACCAGACAGGGACAAAATGGACGATTGCACATTGTAACTGTATAGCCTCACTTTGGAACTACTTGCCACATCATCTATGCTATACCATAGACCATCAACTGTTCATAACACCTAAAAAAATGTCAATATCCCAGTTTAATGAACAAGTGAGGCCTTCTGGTCATACCAATGTTTTTCCAAAGCTTGGCCGGTATGCAGCTTGTCATCATCCTGTGCCATCATGAGAGCCATTCTCTTCCTCAGGTCCAAAACATAGTCCACCACATTTAAGGTGGGTGAAATGTAAGTATTTTTCCAGCCTTCCTTCACTGGACCGAAGGGGACTCTGGCAGGGTGGCCAAAGATTTTCAAAGGGGCTAAAGCCAACCCCATCTTCTGGCACCTGTCTGTAGACAAATAAGGAGAAGGTCCCACTTCCTTTTTGGGGGCTCTTCAAAAGTTGCAATCATATTTTTCATTGTCCTGTTGAATCTGTCCACCAGCCCTTTCATTTGTGGATGGTATGCTGAGGAAAACGGGTAAGATACCCCACATTCCTTCCATATTGCCCACATGTAGATGGAAATGAAGTTAGTTCCACTGTTTGACAAAACCTCTTTTGGAAAACCAACTCTGGTAAAAAAGAAAACACCCAGCAAGGAAGGCTTTAGCAACTGACTTGGCAGTCACTGTCTTCAGTAGGATGGCTTCTAGGTATATGGTGGCATGATCGACCACCAGAGGGACTAATAAGGACTATCTGTATCCTCTCAAATCGTATACCCACTACAAGGAGTGGTGCCAAAGAAGCTTGGATCTTTGCTCCACCTTTGTCAGACAACTGACAAGTGCGGAAACACCTGCAGTGGTTCTCTACCTGGACCCCCTTCTTAGACCAGTAGAAATACATGGATAACCTCTCCTCTGTCCTCTTCATTTCAAGATGACCTGCAAGGGAGACCTCATGTGCCAACTGCAAGAGGAAGGGTCTCACAGCCTGGGTGACCACCAACCTCTTATGGCCTCCAGCTGAGAACTTCATGGGCTCACTATACAGCAACCCATCTTCCCAATAGATCCTATGTTTCCAGGGTGCTCTCTCTCCAACTGCGAACAGGCCTGTTTCCTAAGGACTTCCAATGATGAATATTCACGGTGACCTCTCACCTGAAAGAACCCCCTTCTAAAAGTTAAGTATTCAATTCAGGGTGATCACTAAGGTTGGCAGTCTCAGGCAGCACATCTTCCTAATCAGGTTCAGCTGCTGGGTCTTGTACCTCAACAGTCGTTGTGGGCACCTCAGGGTAAGAGGTTTTCTTACCCTTCTTTGAATTGTTTAACCCTGTAGCCTAGAGTTCCCCCTTTGGTTTAGGCTCAGATTCTGACTTGGCATAAGTAACTTTCTTGCATTGGGCCATCTGCTGTATCCCCTACAAGACCTAAGTCTTTCAGATAATTTCCCAACATACCTCCTTGGTCACATGAATCCTAACCACTCCTCCATTGACAACTAAAGTAACATGCATTAATGGGAACATCTGTGGGGGACTATCAGCCATCTTGCTGGGCCTAAGAGGGTCTCTGGCTAGCTCTTCTTGGGTTACCAATGTGGAATCTACCACATTTTGACTTGCCCCAGAGTCCTCGATAGCCAGCGTCCCTGACAGCAGAAGAATCTCTTCCTTCTATCAGTAGTACATTATACTTTAAGATAACACTTAGTATTATCTGGTATGGCAGCATATTCTTCAGCCACTCTTGACTCCCAGGACCCAAGGGACACTAGTATAGCCTCAGCACTCACACCTAAGGGTAAAGTATATGAGGAGAAGGATGCCCCTGCGAGAATACTTCCCTCATCATAAGGAAAGGCCAGATTCACAGAGAGGAGCCCCAGGGTCTTACCCTTACATCTATGGACCCCCTACACATGATCACTTGCTCCACATGTAACACAAGGGGCCTCATTACGAGATGGGCGCAAAGGGATACCGGGCACCGTTAAGGACATTGGTGCAAGTAATCCCTTTGCGCCCTATTCGAGGTCCCTTAGCGGGTCCCTTCCTTAACGCCTGTTTTACCAGGCGTTATGGACGGGGCCCATTAAGGGACTTCAGAGCTAATAACGGTACCTCAATTTGCGGTACTGTTATTAGCGCCTTCCCATTGAGCCCTATGAGGGCTGAAATGGGAATGGGGAATGGCTTTTTCAACGGGGACTTACCGGTCCCGCAAAGGTCGGAATAGACCGGTAAGTCCCCATTGAACGAGGGCGGACTCGGTACTGGTATTGGAGGTAGTCATGGCACTAATAGCGCCATGACTACCTCCAACCTCGTGAATTTGTGAAAAGTAGGGAAGCTTACTGTGACTGGTATTTTATTTGGGATGAAATATTCTACTACTCTTACCATGAGGAACTCCATAGGGTTTTCACCCTTTTGTTTTATAGGCCTTAAGGGATCTAGTCTTTTCACTACCCTCTTTCTGCTTTTTCTCCTCCTCAGACTTATGAGGAGTTGCTTTGCCCTTATGGGACACCCTGTTGGAAAGCCATAGGTCAGCAACAATAGCCAGTTTATTAGGACCTAACTCCTTGGAATCTGCTAAATATTGCTTAAGCTCCAGGGAACAAGCGACAAATATTCATTCAATCGTGACAAGAATCATCATCAAGGTAGCCATACCTTGCATTGAGACCAATTCTGTTAGTCAGCCATATCTTGAATTAAGCCTATTCGTGTTAGGTAGCCATATTATGCATTTAGCCTAATTGTTTAAGGTAGTCATACCTAGTTTTTAGCCGAACTGACTGAGTTAGCCATATTTTACTTTTAGCCTAATTATGTAAGGCCCATAGATGGAAACCAGGAAGAAGCCATTGTTGTTTGAACAACTAACCCATTTCTCCTCCCGCACGCCGCACCTTCGTAACTTAATGGAAGGCATGGGCTCATTCCACACACCCTGCACTCACATATAACACAAACGCCTATTGCACAACACCCCTGCAATAAGAATGAAGCTACCTTCAACGACAATTTAAATTGTAGCTTCCAACATAATTCTCTGTCCTTCAGCACATTCCACCCCTGTTTAGTGCATAGTATACCTCTGCTGCGCCCATTCACACACCATTCAGACATGGGTGACTAGCAGCGTCTTGACCACCCTCACACAACTTTAATGGCTGAAATGCACACACGCATAATAGCACTTCCCAATTTTCCCTAATTTGGACTCGGTCCCTTCCGAGAGCGTTCAACAAACAGCACGTTGGGATCATAATTATGGTGAAAGGCACTATACAAATGTCAAAATGAATGAATGGATAACTTCAAAAGTGGTTACTTTGTCTACTTTGACACCTTCAACCCACCCACATAGGTTTTACATAGCGTTATTTGCATTGTTTACCGGAATGACATTCTCTTTCTTTTTTTTTTTGAAGTCTCTAAACCTCTTTAAGTATTGGGCAGAAGTCTTCCCAACCTTTAAGAGCAGAGCATGCTTTAATTAGCTAAACACGTTTGTCTTAACTTTTGGCAATTCCATAATGGCACTGTATCCAGTCTGGGGTAGCCTGCTAAGCAACCTAGTAAGTTTATCAGACTCAACACCTCCTGTACTTCACAAGCAAATTCAAAAGCAGTTATCCATTCTATGATGTCATTCTTTAAAACATGCACACGAGCAGATCCTTGGGAACATAGGATGAGAGGAGGACACCGAGCCACTTGCAGAACTCCTGAAGGAGTTTCTACCCCATTCAGTCTTGCAGGCTCCAGCTGGAAACCCATGTCCTTCTCATTTTCCACTTCATCAGACCCCATCTTAGCCAACTTGTACTTCTAATCCTTTTCTTTGATCTGAAATTTGATCTGAAATTTCTCTCTCTCAAGATTGAGCAAATGTTCAGCATTATGGTGTTTGCATTACAAACAGTTGCATTAGATGAGCCCTCATCATCGGAAACTTCACTTGCACTATAAGCATTATTTGTAACATTTGCAGGCACACTACCTCTGGGTCCTGCGCCAGCATCAACATTGCTAGACTCAGGCAAAGCTCTTTTGCTAGATGGCTGGTGTTCTAAGATTCTCAGCACTAATTCACTCTTATTGTTTTTTGTCTCGTCTCCTGTGTTTGTGGCCTTGTGTTTATGTTTTGGTGTGCCTTGATACCTGCGGGCTTCGGCGCCTTATACAGAAATAAATAAATAAATACATTGCTAGAGGTAAGTAAACCTCTTTCATTAAGGTTACAGTAGTGCATCTTTACTCATTTGTAGCAGCAATAGCATTTTACAGGCCCAAGCTTTTTGTTGTTAAGAGTTCTACATAACAAGCACTATAAGATCACTCCAGTGAGCCTTCATTGAGTACCAATCATCTTATCGTCAACACTGAGCGCCAATTGTTAAAATGGGTTCTCAGAATCAACCCTTTGGACAGATTCCAAGATAGGTCAAGTATTGTAAACCCCTGAATATCAGATAAAGAAACCATCAACCTTCTTTTATCAGTAAAAAAGAGTTTAATCCATCATTCCATTTGAACAGATCACAATAATATTTAAAAAAACATTCATGATACTATATACCTCGTGAATATAACAGTGGTATTAAAACAAAAGGTGGTTCCTATTTTGGCCACCATTTGAACTTCTGATTAGAACTGTTTGGTATCTCGTGCAACCTCAGGTGGCTTCATTCACTCAGTCACTTCCTAAACGTCCCAACATTTCCTTCCCTTTCACACTCATTCAAAATAGTTAAATTGGAGTTTCATCAGGGGAACACCCCCTAAAATATTCACATTATTAATACAAATCTGTGTTAGGTACATAGTGAAAACATCAAAATTCTCTCTAAACTTGTTTCTTATCATGTAAATTGACATTTCGAGTTCCAACTAAAGCTTCCGTGGGCTTTCATGTCTGTCTTCACCAACTGTCACAGTGTCCAACTGTAACATCTTAAATGTATTGTACAGCTGTCTCTGGGTTTTATTGCTGTTATTTATGTCACTTAAATTCAAACACGGTCAACTTAGTCCATGTACTGTTCTCATTTGACAAGCAGCCTCGCTGTCTAAGCCCCTCGTCGGAGGAGCGGCTGCCCATTGGTAAAGGTGTCGGTTTATGGTGGCGTCTTTGTTTCCTTCCTCGAGTAAGCCGGCCTGTTGAGGTTAGTTATGGGTTTTCAGAATCAACCCTGTGGACAGATTCTGAGAGGACACCGTATGCACAGGGATAAAGAATAATGTCAAGCTGAACTCTATCTGGGTAGTGTGACTGAATAGCAAGGTTTTAACTTAGGAGGGCAGTAGCGTGGTGAAGCGTTCAGCTACACACACACAGGGCACTCTTAATAATTCAAATTAGGCAACATGTATAAAAATACAGTTATTTATTTAGGTGTTGGATTACTCTTATCAATTCAAAACCACAGGTAACACACTACAACATTCACTATTAATATATATATTCACCTTTGTGTGCTCTGTTAAGAGCACTAACATGTCACTGCAAGTGTACTAAAAAAGCAAGTGAATAAAGAAATAGAACCAGGTAAGTAATCAATACTTTAAGAACTTTAAGAAGTAATAAGATGAGAAAAAGCCTTACAAAGTCCTTCCCTCACTGAAAAAGACAGAGCCTAGTGCCTTTGGAGTCACAGGTCCCAATACAAGTCTTTTTCAGGAGGCTAGGATTCTCTTTTAGGAAGTTGTACAAGTGTTGGCTTCAGCCATCAAGTAGTTGTAAGTGTTTTAAAGTTCAGTGAAGACAACACCATTCAAGGATAGGCAAGGGAGCGAGAGGGCTAGGCAATTATGCCCAGAGAACCATATGGAGATGGGAGTTCAAAACAGTAATAGTTACTCATCCCCATGCTCTCCAATTCACTCAGAGACCACTGTAGGAATTCCTGAAATTGCTGGACCTTCTGGATGTGTGCCTTGGTTCCGTTGGAGGAAGCCCGGGATTTGCAAGTGCAAAGGTCACTTCGGGCGCCGGGTTCTTAGGTCTGGCTAGTTTGCTGTTCTGTGCTCCGATGGACAGGACCCCAGATTCTGAATAGCTGGACACTTGGGATACACCGACCTTGGGATCACCACTCTGACGACAACCTCAGAGGACTCCCAGGATGACATCATGCAAGTGGCGAACAGCGATACCACTTGAAGAAAATGGCAGAAGGTGACCCTCATGGCAAGAACAAAGAAACTGGTCCTGCAAGGCCCCTTTTCGTGGTGGAGTGCTGCAACTTCAAGGAAATACTTCTTGTTCCATAAGCGGAGGAACTGCAGCATCTCAAGGCTTTACTCAGGACAGCGACTGTTGCAGCAATGTAGCCCTTGCCAATGTCTTGCTATCCCACAGGATGGTTCCAGGACTTTCTGAGCGCTTCCAGCAGCTGGATCGTTGAGTAGAGACTGGGACTGTTTATTCTCATCAGTCCAGGGGTCAAAGCACTGATGAAGGTCTCCTTGAGATCTGCAAAGACAGGGCTTCGGCAAGCAAGTGAAGAAGGTGTTGCTGGCAATCCTTCAACAATGGGTTCTGGTTCTTCGGCGGTCTGCTCTTCTCTGTAGGGGTCTTGGCTCCAATGATCACCTCCAGTGTGTCTACAGGAGACTTCCTTTTATCCTGGATTCAGACTAGAGTTGCCCCCCTCCCACCAATGGCAAAGATCTGCACCATTCAAGCTGGCACGGGCTGGCCAATACTTGACAGCCTCTAGCCACTGCATCTGCCCAGACAACATCCAGCCACACACAGACAACACTTTACACCTGCAAGCTGAAGCTTTCCCCCGGGAAAGGGCTTACTCTATATGGAAGGATAATCTGGCCACTCCAGGCCAGGAAGAAGGTAACAAAATCATGCTGGCCAAAGGACAGGCAAAAATTGTGTGGCACAGCACTTTTGGAGTATATGGTACTCTGTTTGGCATTAAGCTGAAAAATGCGAAAAAGCACAAGACTATATAACCGAGAATACAGTAAAAGTATCCACTGCCACTAGCCCATCCTGGACACATTGTGTAAGTAACCACAAAGTTGCTGAAATCAGTGTTACAGGGACACACACTGTCCCTAACACACTTCACAGAAGGTGATGTGTGCAGGAAAAATAAACAAAGAACTTTACTATGGAGAACAGCGTTCCCCTGTACTGATAGCCATATCGACTGAACAGTGCCCCAAAACAGTTGAGCTTAGCAAGGTAAGTGGAGCAAAATGGCTTCACCCATCTCCAAATGCCAGAAAGGTTGAAAACAATAGCAAAAAGAAGGGAGTCGCTGATGTCTATATAGGGAAAGGAGCAAAAAGTAAAATATTTCCTAACAGGCTCCATTTGCAGGCAGCCATGTGCTCAGACTGATTGTTTATTCTTGTGTTTCCTTCTGTTCTGGGTGAGTCACTGTATGAATAGGGGCTGGGAAGTGTTTCTGAGTCTCCCTGTTCCCCTGTAGTCTCTTGCCAGTTCCAGTAGTTCTGTGGTTGTTGCACTGCAGCTCCCCATTAGTCTGTCTGGTGTTCTTGTGTTTAGTGCTTCTTTTAGTTTAGGAACGAGAAAGTCCAGTCCACTTCCATTTGTCTCACGACTCCATTCTCCTTGCTTCAGGTTAGGTTTTCCCCATTGAGCCCAGTTGCTTTCTGGTAGTGGTAGTTCGAATTTCCCTTCTGCTGGTATATCTCCCCTGGATCCATGACTTGGCAGACTTGCGAGGGCTCAGGTTCTTTCTGCAGTTCTTGCTCTCTGGAAAAGAAGAAAAAGAGGTCTGGCCAGAGAAGAAGCGATAGGTAAAAGAAACAGGGACAGTGGTACCATCCAATAGCCGTACATATATTCAGCCACTCTGGGGAGCTAGGGGTCAGGGTCCCTCTCAACCCCTTACTCCCCTCTCTTGACAGGGTGGCATGCATGGTGAGAACTCTGTGGGTCGCAGGGGTCCCATGCAGACACTGGCAATGATGAGACACAGGGGCCTAACTGTTTACAAGCAGTGAGGGGACAGTCATGAGACACAACATTCTAAGCAAGCACCAGCAATAAGGGGGCAGTTGAATGAGAGCTAGTTTATACAGTGCCGCCTGCTTGGGCACTGGCAGGACATATAAAAAGTGCAGGGAGTATGAGGTCAGCGGTACTGGTGCGAGAATCGTGGTACGTGGGACCTTATGAGGTGACTCACTGTGGTGGGAGATCCCCGACACATCAGGGGTTTGTGTTGGCAGTGTTAGTGGTGGGAATGTAATGCACCTGAGTGGGGCATGTGGGAGAACTGGCAGCAGTGGGAGAACTGTACAACAGAGGCCTGTATTGGCACTGGCAACCCCTGGAGAGCCATAGGACACAGTGGGGTCTGGCAACCACTATCAGCGAAATATAGAGTTCTGTGGGGGCCCTGCAGCAGAGGGATAACTGTAAAAAGGGGGCCTATTCAGGCATTGTTACACTATGTTCCTCTGGTGCCCAGCTTAAAAGAATGGCTTGGTCAAAATGTTTTATTGTCCCTACGGGTCGGCCATGTGTTTTTAAGCCTAAGTCGCCCGATTTTAGAAAAATGTCCTATGGACCTTACCCGAGTTTTCGTCCATTAAACGCACGCGAAAACAGGCATCAGGGCGCTGCCATTTTGTGATAATCCTATCAGTTGCCCCATCGCCCTGGCTGACCTGCTTTTGCAGCACTAAATCATATCCCCCGCCCCTGAGCCTGTCATCAGCAGACGGTTACCTCCCATTTCACATCGCCAAAGCACGTCTCGTGTCAACATTCGCTGTGCTTCAGCTAATGACGTGTCGCCATGGAAATGGCAGGACGCCTCTTTCCTCAATAAGTATAAACAGACCGTTTCACAACACACAGCAGCAGATTTTCGATTCCATTCCTCTCTCTGTGTTACTTTGAGTCTTCTGTGACTCGTTTCTGTGCTCTGGTCAGCTACCTTCGTTGCTTGTAGCCAGTGAACAGATACCAGTACCACCGCTATAAAATATTTTAGTTTGTTTAACACACAATGGCTACAATAATGCCCTACATGTACGCGCCCGAGTATACCGAGGAGGAACTACTGGAAAGGGAAACACGCGAAAACAATGGGTCATCGGACGGCAGTTGGGAGGACGATTCAACAGCTGAAGAGCCTGGACCTAGTCGCATGGACGGTGTTTCCACCTGGTGCACATGCAATCGGTGCGAGCTAATGCCAACCGAGGACGAGAACTGCTGCTGCTGTGAAAACTCAGGATGCGTGGCCTACATTTCGGAAGGCGAGCCACGACCGCAATGCATCACCGAGCTGCCAGACTTCAGGGCAGCCTGCCTCACACGGTCCGTGTTGAGGATAATGATGGTGCTTATGCACGAACTTCGCGCAACTGTTCGTCCTCGTAATCCGAGTAACGAGTAAGTATACTCTGCTTGTCATGCCACTCCTATTTCATGGTCTTCTACTAGATCCAAAATGACATATACATATCATTGTAACGCATGAAAGTCGTTCAATAGTGTGCAGTGTCTAGATAGCATTTGTCCAAGCAGAATGCCATTAGTTACAAGAATTGTCATTGACAACAAATGTTTATTAAACTTATCTTGGTCATTTAAAAACAGTTTGTTTCATCCCTTTTCACAGGTGGTACAGGCTGGTGGCCTATCGTTCCTTTACATGGTGGCTTCACGTGAGGCTTGGACACCGCGTTCGAAGAGTAATACCCGCCTGCGCCGTTCGTGCCATAAGAGAAACTTTCCCAAGTGACAGCGGTCAGTACAGGGGATGTTCTCTCGCTGTGCTGCAACCTGACCTATACAATGTGTAAAGTCTTGTATTTTTGTGTCATCAAAATAAGATACAAAATAAAAACACCACATATATTTTAACAATGGTTGTTTCAATTTTTTAAATGATTCAAGTGTGTCTCCATTCAAGGATGGACGTCAGACATCTGTGCTCCGAATGGGTGAAGGTCAGGTCGCTGTGAAGCAAGGTGGTCACTATCTAAGCTAACATAATATATTCTCAATAATGCATGCACTAAATAACACTTGTTCAAAGTCTTTCAGTCGGTTATGTCGCTATAAAAGTCACACATATATCTATACTATCAATCAACATTGGATTATACAGGCGTTAGGTTAAGGGTCTTGACCACTAAATACACTGTTTGAAGTGTGGGTCTGTGCTCACAAGAATCTCCTGTATGTGGCATTTGTTATTGATAGGCAATGATATACTGCAGTAGGGGTCTAATGTTAGTTGGGGATCTGCTAGGTGGGCATCATGGCGTGGTCAGTGGTCTGGCACATGAAGAGAATACCTTGCAGGGACACAGGGTCAGAATGGCAGTAAGCTTCCACTGGCGAGGGTGCGTGGGCAAGGTCACGTTTGTGGAGATGAACGAGCTATGTGCTTAGTTCAGGCTGGTTCACATGCAGGACAGTGATCTCAGAGGAAGAGTGATGTGTTACATTTATTAGCTGTTGCAAATACCTCTGGAGTTTTCCAGTCAGAGTGGGAATGAGGGTGGGGGCCATGTGCTGCGCGCAGTGAGGCCTGGTCACCAAGATGGAGTGGAAAGGGGGTACAAAAATGGATGCCCTCCTGCAAACCACATAATACCACAACATACACACGTCATTCATTCACAAACACACCCCTGTTTCTAATACTTTATAAACCACTTTATATGTTTCATGAGAACATCTTTGTGCTTTGCAAGTCAACTCCTGAACCTTCTACCTGAGAAGCACTGAAATCTATGCTAATCTGCTCGTCGTCGTGCTATCTGTGACCGCTTTGAGCAAACTCGTCAGTGTGCTACCTGTGGCCATCTACCTGTTCTCCTGCAACATACTGCTCGGCCTGCTGTATCCAACTGTTTGTTGGTCAAGGTAAGGCCATGTATCCTAGTCATATTTCGGTCATTTTTACATTTCTATCTATTTGCGATTACAGTACCCAATAGTGCTATGGTCATTGGTCTCATTGCTATTGACTTGAGTTTCAATTGTTATGCTATCAATAGATCTATTTATTTTCATCTGTGTCAATTGTCATCGAATTGCATCCTTCGGGGGTCCAGTCTATAATGTAAGCATGTTTCCTTCACGTGCAAGACAGAACATCCAAGTGACGAGTCACATGTTCAGAGTTTAGTCACATCATTTAAAACATTTCTGTAACTTATGCAAATACTAAGCCGCACATGATGAACTGGTGTAGTTCCGGCGACCAAAACAAACCTTGCATTGAACATGGTATGGTTCATTTACTTTTTTATGACATTTTTATTCATCAAGGTTTTATAATAATCTTGATATTTACTTTTCAGAATTTTCAACAATGCCTGCCTGTTCGATTAGCGGTTGCCCTTTGAAGACCCATGCTAAATCTGAAGGCACTACAATGCATGTATTCCCTAAAACTGTTGATCGAATAAGAGAATGGGTCAGACATTGCGGATATCCACCGGAAGAGCTTGAAAGTAGAGTCCAGCAAGTCTTTGAGGACAAGAGGGGTGATCGATACCGCATCTGCAGCCGGCACTTTTCCTCGAACATGTATGCCACATCTTGTGTAACAAAGAAGAATAAACGGCGAACGACACGAATATTGCTCGCAAACGCTATTCCAACTCTATTCGTCCACATTCCGCCACTGGTGAGTCAAGTGTCCGGATTTAGCTTTAGGCCTTGCGGTAGTGTGTAGGTAGCCGAATGGATTCATTGATATTTTAGGTGTTGTGTCCCTTGTAATTTTTTCGATATTGATATGCGTGTATAGCTTTTTGAATAATGACATTTATCAATAAATTATTTTTCGATTTTATAACCCCCAAAGGAAATCTATTTATGGGCACAGGGAACTTTGCTATATTGCGCATTTTCAATAGCATTATTCTCAAGTATTCTGTCGGTTTACATGGCAATTTTTTAATATTTGCATTTCATTATCAAACAATAATTTACCTTTACAACTGCTTGACTATCCACTGAATCTGAAGCAAGAACATTCTACATCCGTGACGTGCCCGCAGTTATCAACCACTTCTAGCGCGTATCTAATCATACTTGGCTATTCCGCTACAGACTTGCTTTATGCATGTCAAGTAATAGTTTTTATATATCGTGTGATTATTTTACCAATTGTTTGGTTAGTGCTTTCCAATTGATATACACCTTAGTTGTCGTCCCCTGGTGTTTGTTTTCAGTTATAATTAGTGTTATCCATACTAATGCAAGTACTGTCTTTCAGGGAGATGCTGAAGCGTCCACCACATTGACAACAGCCCTAGATGTTCTTCAGCAGCACGAGGTATGGATACTGACAGCTCCATCGACCGTGATCATCAGGACTGGAACACTTGTCGTTTGATTGTTCTACACCATGTTTCATTCGTGGTTAGCCATTGATATGTACCTGTGCGGTCGACCCCAAGTGTGTGTTGTGTTTTCAATATTGTAATCCTTACTAATGCATAACTATGTTTCAGGCAGTTGTTGAAGCGTCAACCCACACACTTAATGCGGAGCCTGACATTCAAGTAATTCCAGGGGAAGTGGAAGCGGGACCGTGCGGATACGAATCGGCGCAACAGCTTTCGGAAGTGTGCACCACATGTGCAACATCCATAGATATTCTTCAGCAGCACGAGGTATGGATACTGACAGCTCCATCGAGCGTGATCATATAACGTGATTCCATTTGCTATACTTTCCTCCCTATTAACGCAAGTACTGTGTTTCAGGGAGACGATGGAGCTTCCACTGCAATCACAAGATCCCATTTAGATGATGCAGATGTAAAGAAATCGGAGAAATAAGTCGATTACATCTGATCATATTTAAATATTCCTTGATTCTTTTAGACAATGCATCATTTGTGGTTATCTCTTTATATGTACCTGTGCCGTCGACCCGAAGTGTGTGTTATGTTGACAATATTGAAAACCATACTAACGCAAGTACTGTGTTTCAGGGAGTTGCTGATGCCTCCTCTCCAATACAATCATTCATGGCAGTCCATGCAGAGCCAGAGGTATGGATACTGACAGTTCCATTGAACTAGGTCATTAGAGCTCGAATACTTGTCGTTTGATTGTTCTACACAATGTTTCATTTGTGTTGAGCTATTGAGATGTACCTGTGTGTTCGTCCTCACGTGTGTTTTATGTTATCAATATTGTGATACATAGTAATGAAAGTACTATGTTTCAGGGAGTCGATGGAGCCTCATTCCGTGCTGTCTATACGGATACAGAAAATATGGTCGTTGCAGCGCAAGAGGAAGGGAAGAGATGCAGAAACGAATCGGAGCTACAGCGTGCAGATGTTGAAGGTCGGGTCAAGAAAGTTGCAAAGAAAAGAAACAAAAATAAGGTTAGTTACAAACAGTTCATAACTTTAGAATTTCTTTGTGCTGGGGACTATTTTATGTTTTTTCCAGTCAATTGTACTATACTTTATCTTGTGTTTAAACTGAACATCCCTTTTCCAATCTGTCCTGCAGTTACCCGTGGGTCTACGAACTATACATACACAGACAGTGAAGCGAATGAGAGATGTTGCTTGCCAGACCATTTACACTATAGAGGAACTATTAATTCAGACGCCACGTGTTGAGACTAGAGATGCTGATATCCAATGGCCAGAACATGAAATGAATGTGTCCAGAGGATCCAGTAAAGTTGTAATGGACCATTGCTACAGTGCGACTGCACCACCACAAGAAGATGATACTGAATGTATTGAGGATAGCTTGGAAGTAGTCGCAGATCAAATCACACAATCTACACCCGCCAAAAAATTGCCACCAAAAAAGCTGTCGACAATGTTGTGTTCTCCCATCAATGTTGAAGTAACAGATGTTGAAATGACAGAGAATGAACCAGCAGCAGCATTCACCGACGCATCAGAACCTGATATCGGCGATATTTCTTTCAGTTGTGGTGAAATGTCCTCAACGATGCAGTCCGAAACAAGTGTGACACCGGATGACAGTCTAATGAAAGAGGGCAAATGCATAGTATTCGACAGTTGTTTGATGGATATTATAACTATGCTGAAATGTGGGCATTCCGTCAGAGGGAAAGTATGTCGGAGGCCATTGATTCATGTGACTCGTCAAAAACAAGGCAGTAATGTCAAAATACATGCCGCCTGTAAATTAAATAATGCGTTCTCATGGTCTGCACAACCGATGCTGGGGAAGCTGCCAGTAGGCAATCTACTGTGTGCAGCTGCATCACTTTTTAGTGGGTCCAGTTTTAGAAAGTTAGAGTCTTTCTTTCAGTTTGTGGGACTTCATTTCATTTCTAAAACGCAGTACTACAAATACCAACATGATTATCTGTTTCCGGCCATTAGTGATGCTTGGAAAATTGAACAATTGTCTCTAGCAAGTACATTCGAAGGGAAACGATTCAGGCTAGCCGGCGATGGACAGTGCGACAGCCCTGGATTTTCTGACAAGTACTGCACCTACCACTTTCAGGACATGGATAGTAAGAAAATTGTGAAGGTAACACAATGTACATCCTCAGTGGCCATGGAGAAACTAGGAATTATAAAATCAGTGGAATATCTACAATCGAGGGGAATGCACATCGACCTCATAGCCACGGACAGACACGTGTCAATTGCCAAGACAATGAGAGAGCAGTTCCCACATATTAAACATCAATTTGATGTATGGCATCTTGCTAAATAAATCAATAAGAAAATCTCGGCTGCAGGGAAAAAAAAGGTTTGGAAAGTATTTCACAGCGGTCCCAGTCTATCAGCAACCATCTTTGGTGGAGCTCCAAAACTTTTGAAGGGTCAGTGGAAATACTACTTGAAAAATGGAGGTCACTGATGGCCCTTTGTCCCCAGAGGACGCAAGGAAGAAGAAGTGGTTGATTCCATCTTCACCGACACACAAAGCCATTGAGAAGATAGTTTTCAATAAAACTCTATCAAGTGATTTGAGGGGACTGACAGAATTCTGTAACACAGGAGGTTTGGAGGTGTCCCACAGTATGTGCCTAAAGTACAGGCCAAAGCGCTTGCATTTCAGCATACAGGGCATGAAATATAGGACTCTACTTGCGGTCTTGGATCATAACGAGAATCTCAGCCGTGAACAATTTAGGACTACGGGTAATGTAAGGATGCCTCGCTACACTAAGGTGTTTTCTAAAAGAAGTAAGCAATGGGTCATCAAACCAGTCTATGAGGAAATGGAGTTCGACTTTGTAAAAAGCCTTATTGTTGCTGTACTCGAGAAGCACAGATATGGAATTTTGAACGTTTCTGTGCAGAGCACTGATACATTGCCACCGAACATTGCCACTGTGCCATGTCCACCCAAAGCAGAGCTGGTTGTGAAGTACAAATCCTGGTTTAAATAATTGTAATATGATTGTCTTTTTGTAAATAAATGTTATTGTACAGTGTACATACAAAGTATGCTAACCCTAACCCCTCCCTTCACCATCCCGGGTGGTGAACAACCTGGGTGTCATGTTTGACTTCTCTCTCTATTCACCTCATATCGCTGACCTTGTCAATATGTGTATGTATATATTTTTGTTGCTGTAACTAAGTTTCACAAAGCTTGCGTATTGCAAATAATAAAACAAACAATAAATCTCAATTTCAACTCAACTCCTCGGGTACGTTATACTTTCCCTGACCTTCCCCCAAAAAGTCAATGTCTCCATAGTTATGGTTTTCTAGGGCTGAAAAGCTCGCGGACAACGAGGACAAAATTGGGGGCCTCAGAACGCACCAAGCGAGCCGTTGCAGATGGGAGAGAAGCCAGTTCACATTTGCACATTGAGGCCTAGTGCATAGATGGATTCGAAAATTCAAGTTCTCACAGATGGCTTTACTACGGGATGTTGCAAAGTAAGAATGTTTGCTCCTTTAGAGTGAAGGTCAGCGGCTTTGATTTTCAGCTGGCGGCCTGAAGAGGCCCACAACTCATACTGGCAGTATAAGGTTCTATTGTTTTTGACCTTGAGAGACAGGGACCATGCTGAAAGGACTTCATTTGAAGGAGGGGTGCAATAACGTAAAAGACGATAAGGCAGAAAAATCGGAAACTGGACCGAGTTTCATGTTAGTTCAGTATACGAAAAATCGTTGTCAAGAGCACTGTGGGATTTACGGACTGCATTACGCAGAGACACAATGGAAATTGCAAATATAATGTAAGTAACTCTTTAGAGGCTTTTATACCGGAATGAAGAATGAATGAATGAATGAATGAATGAATGAATGAATGAATGAAGAGCAAGTAAAATGTTTGTGAGATCGTCTTTGTACCGGGCACATGGGCATGCAGGTCCACATTCCACACGCATGTAGACAAACAGTCGTTTCTCATTGTGTGTTAACCTCGATTTATTTCATTAGTTTTCGCATTGATTTTAGAGCCGAACATACTCCATTGCACTATCCTTGAAAGCAAATAGTTTCAGATCGGCTGTAATAAATAAAATGAATAATATTAATAAAGATCGGCTGGCGAGACTAATTATCATTTTTATGTTTTCAAAACAGGTATATCCTACCCTACTGCCACAAGTTTCAGACCCCGGCAGATGGTTTCTTCAACCGCCAGCTGCAGCTTATCGTAAACAACTGCACCACTGTGACGATTTTATGGGACTATCGCCAAGGGCCAAGGGCATGCTGTGGTTCCTAGTACAACAGGACTGCACCTCATCTGTAACTTGAGGTGATATATCACTCCTTGGGAAGTGATCCCCCCTGGGTTCTACAGTTTGTTCTCTTGGCCGAAAATGGAAGGGAGTGTGGGGAAACGCCTATGGGACTGATGGCTTGGTGCTCTTCCAACTAAAACAGGGTGCCCCGCCGATCGGACTGGTATAAGCAAAAAGTTGTCAGACTTGGTTAAACTATCCAGTGGAAGGGATGTTTCGCCTGTGGTGATACTGGTCGACACAGTCCCAGAGATATCGCACCCTACGGCGTCTTGGCTTTACTGAAATTTTCACAGTCTGAATGATATGGCAGCTGGCAGTTTCTTTGCACACTTCACAATTACAGTGATCGAGCGCTTCTGTGCCACAATTCACCTTCGCGTGAATTTACCACCCAGCTCACTTTCTGCCACCCAACCAGGAGGACAGTGCATGGTCCACTTCTTTCTAATTCAGAGTTATAATGCCTCAGTCCACCAAAAGGGATACAGTGCCCGTCTGACTCCAATGGTGCGATAATTAGTGACGGGGAACTGAGCCACCACCCATGAACGAGTAGCCAAGCCAGCCTATTGGACATGCTTAATGCTTCATCGGCTGGGTATGTGCTCCTGGGATGTCCTTACTGTGTAGGATAATGTGATTTCCTTTTGGCATTTTGCTTCGCAAGTCTAGCATAGCCCATTAGGGATGCAGACTGGGGTGGTGCAGCATCAAATATGTGCAGTGGCCCAAACTGGTGCAGCCAGTCTAAACATGTTTTCTTAAAGTGGTATTGCATTTTTACTGCAATAATGCCTTCTTGAGTACCATCGAGTTAAAATGACCGTTCTTCGTGTTATAAGTGTGCCATTCTGTTTTCTAGCCGTCCTCCTGACATTTGTAGCTGTGAAACGGCTTTGGCAACCATGGACTCCCATTCAGTGCAGTGTGGGTCTGAACTGGAAGGATCTGGGCATAGGGGTTATCTGGTCTCCACTCCACATTCCGGCCAGAGGCTGTCTGTTGCTGCGCAGCAGGTTTCCCATGATTGGAGAGCCACTGCCTGTTTGAATGGTGCAGATCCTTACTAACCAGATCCTCGCCTTCCAATCTAGGCAGGAGCAACAATTTCCTTCCACTTTAATTTGAAGGGTATTGAGGATATTTTGCATTGCAGAATTATCACTGCTTGTGCGCTAAGATGGAGCGAAAGTAACCTCCTGTGTGGGTTTCCGAATGTGTATTCATATATGTAGATTCTGTTTTTTCCTAGTGAGTAGTAGTTCTGCTAGCTTTTATTTCTTCTGTGTTCTTAATAAAAAGTATCACTTTTAAACAACTTTGTGGACACTCCATTCCTTATTTTTCAAATTGTATTTTTTTAATTTATATGAAATTATACAGGTAGCATAACTGCCAGCAAACACAGAACATGTCATTCCTTGGCAACTTTATTTGATTTTGACTGTAACTGACACTAAACCACTGATCTCCTAGTCCTAAGCCTTACTGTTCGGCCTACACTACCCAGGGATTTGGGTTAGACCGAAGTATGAAAAGCCCTTGCCAGTCAACTAGGCCGGTTCCCAGACCGTTACACCAGAGTTGATGCCGTAAAAGCCCTTCTAACAGCTCCTACATTCAAAGGCGCCTTGAAACACCTCTTATGGTATAGGCACCTTACAAATGTCCAATACATAAATAAAAATAAATAAATAAGGCAGTGGCCATTCTATGTTATGTAAATCTGCTGGTGGGTCTCCTTAGTGTGAGCAGCAGGGTGTTCTGGCGCTTAAAGCTGCATGCAGTTATGTGCAGTATGGGATGAAGAGCATATTTTGTAATTATGTGGGGAAGTTTGAATGCAGGTAGACTACATTCTTTGAAATGCAGGCCACTATGTGGCCTTTCATACTGAGCAAGACAAAGTGTAAGGCAAATGTCATATTTGTATTTGTATTTATTTCAAAAACAGGGATGTCAATTTCAAACAGAAATGACTTACATTAACACATTTACAGATGACGGAGGCATTCCCATGCAGAGTACCTGCACAGTAGCACAAAGATGAGAACAGGTGGTGAGCCAGTTTATGGGGGTGTAAAAAAGTGGAATCTATACCAGGGACAAAACAAAGAAAACTGAAAAAAATGTATATATATAAGAAAACCAGTGATTCATAAAGTTAACATTAACCTAAGGTGGTAAGTGCTTCAAACAAAATTACCTTATTAAGCATCACTGTAGGCAGCTGTACCGTCAGGTAGGCACATGTAGTTCCTATATGGGAGTGTAGCATAATTCAATCAAGGATATGCAATCATGGCTTAACCCCAGCAATGCATGATGCAGAGTGCATTTTGGGATATGCAGTCCTCGAGGATCTCTATGTCAAAAGTCAAGGGTTAACTGTCACACATACCTAAAATAGGGTAATCAACTAGGAATTACAAAACAAAGGGTGCCGGGGATGGACATCAACGTGGTTGTGTCTCTTATGAGTCTTCAAAACTGATATAAAAGTGACTTGACATTTAAACATCCATTCTCATCTTGCATCTCTTTCTCTGTGCCGGTGCAAGCACTAGGTAAATTAGGTGGCTTCCTAGGCTGTTGGTCTACAGGGGCCACCAAAAAGTAGGTTTTTCCTCTCCTTTCGTGATTTGCAAAAGAGATGTAAACCAATCTGAGTTAAAGTAGCTGCATGATGTCCTCCTACAATTGGGTGTGTCCTGCTGCAAATGAGTGCTCACATTTCTAGGAGTCTCTAACATGGCAGCGTAAGCACGGCTATTGCCGAATGACACATGTTTTTTAGCAACACAGTACATGTCCTCACTCAAATAAAAGCACAGAGGCCTAGAAGGGAGACCTGTTGCTGAAACAATGTGATCAGGATCAGGATCAGGACACTCACACGAGGTAAGTCAAGAGTCATGGTAGAACCCTCTGGCAGCGTCTGTCGGCAGACCATGGGCCAGGCGAAAGTACACCTACCGGGCAGGAGCAGAAGGTAGATGGGGTGTGTCTAGGAGCCTTATGCAAGTTCAGCAATAATGATTTAAAGGGTCTTATCCACATCATCTCAGAATAGGCTAGAGTGTTCTGTGCTTGGAGCATAATTACTCTGAAACATTCACATTAGCATGAACAACCGGATGGATATAGCTTTTAAAGCAATGTTGGAAGGGCTGATTCCGGGTATTGACCCCTCAATTAATGGGTTGCATTGTTTGCTCTCAAGTAGATGTAATACATATTTATTCATGCAACTTTAAACTACTTCATGAATAAATAGAGTTTATTTTGGGCACGCACACTATATAAAAGTTGACATTCTTTGTATCTGGGTGAATTCACAGCTGCAAGTATTATCTAGAATTTCTTGGAAAGTTAACAAAGAAAGCATGGGCAGTTAATTTTTAATTTTCTGTGCTGACTTTCAAAGCAATACTGAAACATACAGGTCAAGCCTTGATATCTTTGCCAGCATATTTCTATCCAGTGGAGGTTATAAATCTAAGATATGCACTGTGATGAATCCTGAAGAGTCATCACTGATCCCCTGCCTAAAGTCTCCTCCCATGCAGCAAGGGGAAGACAGCCGCTACGTGATCCTGACCCTGGGGGTGGTATTCTGAGGGTGGATCACATCGGAGAAGATGACTGTCAGGGGAGAGTGATGACTCCAGCAGGAAAGAAGTGGTATTCCTGTCTTTCTTGCATGGAAGATTCCATAATCCCAAAGTTTTTGATGGCATGTTGTCATTATTCAGAACCATTTAAATATACAAATCTGACAACCACTTTGTTCCAAGAAAACCCTATTTATTCTTCATGTGTAAAGCCTAGATCATATCCAACATGTAATGTTTATAGTGATTGTTGTTTGCATAACACTGTCCAACATTGTAACTTGAAATCATTTGGAACTTCCTTGGACTCCCACGTCCCAGAAAGCCTCAAGTACTGAGACGAGGAAGAGGAGCAAGAAGTCAATGTGTTGGGAATGTGACACCAAGTGTAATGTACAGTCTAGTTGTCAGAATCCAAGTCAGTTGCATGGGACATTTCAACCAGGAAATCACCTGCAGCAGACAGATCGGAGAAGGAGAGATTGCAGAAGGAGAGAGGAGAAAGGCTGCAGAGTGCGCAAGTCCAAAGGGAAAGGCAAACTCACAGAGAAGAGCCATGGGGAAAGTAGGAAACGTTTGCAGGTAGCAGTTGGGCAGCGTTCGGGACCAGAGAAGAGGAACTCCGGTAAAGTCAAGGTGACCTGTGCACAGCGGAGCCAGGGGAGGCACGATCCTGCAGTCAACTAAGTATTATTGAAGAAGAGCAATTGTGTTACGTCTAAGAGAAATGTGGGTGTTGTAGAGAGACCTGATAAGAGATATCACGTAGTGAACATTTTTGGAAGTAGATACCTGGCAGGAGAGTACACCAGGGGATCTACATGAGCCAAAATTGAGATATTTCTGGTAGGAGGGTAAACCAGGATATCAAGAGTGGCAGTTGAGAAGTTTCCTGGCAGCAGAGTATACGAGGAAACCCACTTTGAACTGGTGTGTTGAAGAGAAACTTTGTCACATTCATTTGTTGTTCAAATTGAACATTTTGTCTACCAGAGAATTAGAAAAGACTTGTCTTTTGCCATACTTTAATCAATATTGGAGAAAATACATTTGTTTAACCATCCTGAAATCTAGGAAAGACTTTCATTTACCATATTCCAACTAGTAATGTGGAAAAGACATTGGGCCTCATTACAACTCAGGCGTTAAGGGTTAACGCCGTCGTTAACCCTTAACGCCTGATTCCAATTTTAACGGCTGCTTTTAGCAGGCGTTAAAATCCATGGCGCTAAACCGCCTTGGTGCTAATTACAGCACCGTAATTTACGGTGCCGTAATTAGCGCCTTCCCCACTCTCATTATGCCCTATGGGGCAAAAATGGGAATGGGGAAGGGTAAATGGGAAATGGTGATTTACCACCCCACTCACCTTGGAATGGGGCGGTAAATCCGCCATCCACCATGGTGTAAACATAGTTTACACCATGGTGGTAAAGTTGGTGTACTTACCGCCTGGGTCGTAATGACCCCAATTCTCTTTTGCCATCCTGAAAGACTAGGAGAGACTTCCTCTTTGTTATATTCCAACTGGGGTTGTGGAAGAGACAGTTGTTTTGCCATCCTGAGGAAAGTATTAGGTAAAAGAGACATTTTAAGAGACTGATCTTAAAACAGAAACTTTGAACAATTTTCCTGAAATAATCCAGGGGAAGGGAAACATTTACCTTGCACCTTTTGATTATTTATGTTAGTGTGAGGGTCAGATTTAGTTTAGTTTCATAGGAAAGGACATTCACTTTAGAATAGGGAAAGTCAGGCCTTTATCCAAACCCATTTCTGTTCATAAAAATGACTAATGTTGAGAATAGTACCACTTTACATCTGCCTCTCATTTCTCACTTCTCACAGCATACCGGCTGAGAATGTGTGCATGTTGAGCGTAAATGCATATCACTCATCCTGTCAAAGAATTATGTGGGTCTTCTGGTGTTAAAATGCTTGTTAAACTTTAATATTACAGTGAAAAGTATAAAACAGATTGAACATTTTGGAAGGTCATACTAGAAGTTTGAAAAGGTCCGCCCCTCAAATCTTATGTCAATTAAAAGAAGGGCCAGAGCAACTAATATGCCACTGGGGTTGCCAGTGAACATAGAGGATGCCAATGGCACTTTTCCTGCAGTGCCCTTTCCCCCCAAGGGGCCGAATATGCTCCAGCCAAACTGTACTGCCCTGCAGTCTTTGGACATCCTCTCTGGCTGACCCTTCCCACCTCCTTGGACAGCCTGAGATTGTCTACTGGGCATACTTGGGTGTGGAGTGTGTGTGCATGTGTGCCTTTGTCTGTTTCCCTCTCCATCCCAACATCTTCACCAAGCCTTTCCACTCCCACACAAGTAAGTCTGGCAATGAGCTATTGACTAGTGCAAAAAGGCAGACACGTTTGCACTATGCACCTCCCCCCCCCCCGATCCTCAAACTGCCCCACTTCCCAATTGGTAGATCTGCTGATTGGGGGTCAAATGAAAGAAGAGCTCTCTACATGCATGGGAGATAGCAGGATGCATGGCTCTAGAGCTCATGTTGTACCTGTTCTTTGCAAGTCAAACTTGCAATGTCACAGACTATGCTGTTCAATTTCTCTGTTGAAGGAGCTTACCCTGGCTCTGACTGTGCTGCGCCTGTACTGGTTTAGGAGGAACCCCTAAACAGATCTTGATCATGCTGCACCTGTACCAATATGGGAAGGAAGCTTGCACAAACCCCGTTTGTGTCATAAATGTACCCATTTGAGTGAAGTGTGCACAGGCCCTTGCAAACAGTTGCTCTGCCAATGACGTATTTGTGCATATTTGTGAGGGAAACTTAATCTGGCCATGGCATGCTGTGCCAGTACCTGTTTGCGCAGGGCTTGCACTGACCTGCCCATGTTGTACCTTCTGTGAGGGACACTTGCTCTGACCCTCCACATAATGTATCTGTTTTTAAGGGAAGTTTGCCGGGCCCTACCCATGCTGTCCATCTACCCATTTGTTAGGGAAATATGTAATAGACTTGCCCATGCTGTACTTATACCCACTTGTGATGGAAACATGCACTGGTCTGTCCACGCCATACCTCTACTTGTTTGTGAGGGATGGTTGCACTTAGGGTTTTTGTGAGGCAACTTCCACTTGACCATGCTGGAACGTTTGAGAGAGACGTTTGCTCTTGTTTAAATGCTGTATTTGTTGGAGATGAAAAATTGCACTAGCACTGTCCATGCTTTGTGTATCATTGGTTGTTATGGAAGCGTATAGTGACCCTTCAGATGCTGTTCCTGTTTGTGGAACTTTTTCACTGGCCCAGCCCATGCAATACCTGGTTTCTTTTTTAGGGAGGCTTGCCGGGTCCTACCCATGCTTACCACATCTCCACTTCATCTTGTGGCAGCCTGGCTGGGTGACAGAGAAACTTTCATGTTCTTGTACATGGGTGGTCATCAGCCTGGTCAAAGAATTTTCATCAGGTGGATTCCCTGAAGCACCATATGATGCATTCGGTAGTGTACTGCCTGCTTGGGGATGGCAGGGGCCAGCTCACTCCCGTTGGCCTCTCCATCTCTGAACCACCAAAGCAATTCCACCCACACAGTAGAGCAAAGGGCATTTCTCTGCCATCCAATACCTGGAAAGAGGATGTGAGGCAGCTACCACCATTCAGAGATGGAAGCATGGGTAACAAAGCTACTGACAGCCACTAACACCCTCGAGCAGTGGTTTCTGCCACTCTCTTTGGTGGGGGCTTAAGGGATGCAGGTGGAGGCGGGGCAGAAGCAGAGATTCGGTAAGCAAAGCCAGTGGTAGTTCCACCTGCAAATTGTGATTGGGGGTGTTCACAGAGAGGCAGTGGGGTTGGGAGAAGGAAGCAATAGCCTCCTTCCAACAACCTTTACACTGACATATGCTAAGTGTAATTAAAGTGCCTCACAATAGCCAGAAAACTGCCTCACAGAGGCACATATTTATGTATGTGGGGTGAGGGAAAGTTTGGGAAGGGGATGTATGAGTATCATTATTTTCAATTCCACTGATATCAAAGATGCTGCCTATTTGTATTGCTAATCCTTCCTGATCTGGTCATAGTTTCTACTCCAGCCTTTATATTATATATTGTGTGTGTAAGAGAGAGTGATTTAATTTTAACATGAAGGAAAAATCGCATCTTGTGAACATGGGCAAGACATGCATGTGAAATGGTCAGGACACATGTGGGATGAGGGGATTGTATACTCGTGAGGCATGAGGCTGGTAGTGGGGGAGCAAAATTGCCTTTCGGCTAGGGAGGCAAAAGTCCTTGCACTGGCCCCTGCTTTTACTCAGTGGATGCTCTACTATTCTTCACCTGATTTGTTTACTAAAAAGAAAATCTTGTTTTTTAGAAAACAAATCTATATCCTAATGTATACAAATGTTTATTATATTGCATCATCATCATCTATGCTTCATACCACGGACAACCTCTTTCCTTACCAACCGGCCGTCCCCGCTGCAACTGGGCCCGTTCTCCTACACCACCTCACTTTCTACCTGTGGCGCCCCCCAGGGCTCTATCCTATAGCCATTGCTCTTCAATATCTATCTTGCTGCTCTTGCCCACCTCATTGCACCCTTCTCTCCTCACTTCCAGTGTTATGCTGATGAGACACAGCTCTCCTTCAAACATCCCTCTTCTACCTCCTCCTCCTCTCTCATCCCCGACACTCAGACCGCCATCCAGGCATGGAGTGCGGCTAACGATCTTTGTGTTAATGCCAGTAAGACCGAGATCCTTCTCATTGGGAACCCTGCGCCCTGTTGCCTCCTTCCCTCTGGCCGCATTCCTTGGGCCCTCTACCCTCACCATCCTGTGAGGCCAGAAACCTTGGGGTCATCTTCGACTCCGCTCTCTCCTTTACTGCTCACATGTTGGACCTTGCCAAGAAGGTCTACTTCCAGCTTCACCTCCTTAGAGGTATCCTCCCTTTCATCACCTTTCCCCAGAAGCTTAACATCTCCAGAGCTCTGGTCCTTTCTATGTTGGACTACTGCAACAGCCTCCTCCTCAATCTCCCCCTTTCCTCCCTACTCCCCCTTCAGCTAATCCAGAATCTGTCTAATAGACTTATCCTTGGCTTCAAGCCCATGGGGACCGTATCTCTCCAGCACTAATATCTCTCCACTGGCTCCCAGTGGCTGCAAGGACCAAAAACCCTCTGCATCATCCACAAGCCTTTCTGGGGCATGGAACAACATTATCTCCAATTTTCCGTGCCTAAATACTTCCCTGCTAGAGCACTCCATTCCTCTAACTCCAACTCTCTGCTTGTCAAACACCTCTCGAAGCAGAGAGTAAGGGCAGAGCTCTCTCTGTGGCTGTTGCCTCTCTCTGGAACAGCCTCTCTGCCCCCCTCAGACTTGGACCAGACCTTAAGTTCTGGAAACATCTCAAAACTCAGCTTTTCTCTACCTCTTTGCCTCTTTCCTTTCCCTGCTAATCGCCACACTGCCACGCTGAGACTAGCGGCCTGGTCCTTCATGGATATTACAGGCTACCAGGCCCTCTGTCCAGTCAACACGAGCTCCCCCGCCTCAGCACTGCCCCTCGGGCCCCTGCCTGGCGGCTGTACATCCCACCCGTGGGACTCCGCCGCAGCACTTGCCCGTGGCCTCCACCCTCCCTGTCCCCCCCTGCACTTCTCTCCCAGGCTCCTACCAGCACTTGTCTATACCTTGCTCCCCTCACCCACCCCTTCCCGATCTCTTGCAATTCTCTTCACAGCACTTGCACACCCGTATGTCACAAGGCCCAATGGGACCACGATTGTACATTAACTGTTTCTGTCAATGATATTATGCTCCCCTTGCTCCATCCCCATTCGTCTTGTGGCGACTGCATATTTCCTTTTTGCCACTGTCATTTTACTCCCCTTGCTCCCTCTCCACTTTGTCTTGTGGCACCTGGAAACACCATTTGGTTGTATAGGTGCCTAATAAATGCTCAAAGAAATAAAATAAATATAAACCTTATAATTCAGAAAAAATCACTTATTTAAAGTCATTTTACTAAATCAGCAAGTGAGTATTGTTTTTTTTAAAAAAAAAGAGGAAAATAACCACTGCTGCCATATTTGCAAAAAAAAGTGATTCTCCCAGTTGTTTGGCAGAAAGGTATGCTAGTATTTGCCTTACATCATTTTCATTGCACGCGGTCGGTTGTCTCCACTACAATACCACTAAGGCCTACTGATGCCCCCTCGTCTTTAAACCCCACACGGGGGCAGGGTGTGTTTCAATCTCTATACGGGTTAAGGATGCCTTTCTTGAACATTGTGCGTGCCTTCATCAGGACAGGTACACTTACAGATTTGTAAGAGTGTGATCAATAAGTTCTTTGCCAGTGTGCCGGCCACGCCCTTCCATCATCCGATCGCCAGGAACCCCTTGCTGCAGGAACTGCCAAACTCAAACCAAATCGAAGTGCTGCACAGCAGTGCTTTCTCTAGGGTAGGGCCAGGGTAGGGCAGAGGGGGCCAGGCCCACCCCTCTGAAATCCTGGTGCCTCCCTTACTTTCAGCACTGTCTGCAGTGCTGCCTGGGGTCTGCCCACAAGGCAACCACACACGGCGTAATGCTGCTGCACAACCATGAAAACCAGTTAACTTCATCCTGCAGCCATCCCATCAGAATGTATTGCACGAAACCGCTAATTATGGGTCGTTAGTGACTTCATGGTTTCGTGCCTACATTCTGATTGGAGAGGAGGTGCAGTGGGGTGTGGTAGTTGGTGTGCACAAAAGCTTCTCTGCAGGAGTGCTTGTGGTGTCACACGTTCCCTTTTATAGGGGCCATACTTTTGTCTGTGGCTCCCCTACTTTTGTCTTTGGCCCCCTCTGTGTCCCGCTAAATTTGATTGCTAGTGATGCCACGGCAGCACAATAGTGAGCCTATCTGAGGTAAGCACGACTGCCGGCATTCCAATCTGTCCACAGCGTGTATTGCTCCACCAGATCAGCATTCTGTTCTGCTAAGACCACCATCAGCCTGCACTTGCTAACATCACCTGACTGCCCACTTCGTTCTCAGTAACACCGCGGCGCACATAGTTATATCTCAAGCATCTCCATGCATGTTCACAATCCTTCGACCTACCTTCCAGCGGAGCCATCCAGCCGGCACTTTCCGATTAAGTGATCAGCCCCCATGCTTCCTCTCATCTAACCGGCTCGACATTTATTATCATCGATCCAACATCGAGTGCCATATGGTGCATTTTCCTCATCTTGGCCGTCTGCACATTTGTTGCAGCCCTATGCTCGAGCAGAGGAGGCGCTAGCCCATACCATGCCCACATGTCACAACCCTCACATGCTCCTGCATTCAACAAAGACCTCCCCCTATCACCCTTAAGGTGATGCGCAAGCTGAACGATTCAATCGCACGTTGGTGAGTATGCTGGGCACACTGACTGCCAAGGAAAAAACCCAATGGAGTCAGCATGTGTCGACATTAGTTAATGCCTACAATTGTACGAAAAATGACAGCACTGGTTTCACCCCCTATCAGCTAATGTTTGGAAGGTTGCCCGTAGACTTCAGCTTTGGGGTCTCCTCAGATGGTACCGGTGAGGAAAACCAGCGCAAGTACGTGAAAGACCTTAAAGACCAACTAACTCAAGCTTTTCAATTGGTTCAAGCAGCGGCTGAACATAATGGCGATGCAAACAAGAAAGGATATGACATCAGAGTAAAGTTCCAAAACCTGCACCATGGGGGCAGAGTGCTCATTCAGAGTTTTGGAAAAGAGGGCGGACCAAGTTAGGAGATTGTTGGGAGTCACAGCCCTGCATCGTTGACGGTCAGTTGACAGGACTGCCTGTATTCAGGTTGAGTGAAGAGAGAAATTCTCGTTATGTGAAAACTCTTCACCGTATTCACCTCATACCCATAGGGGATGATGTAGAAATGGGTCCAGCTGCTGTGGAAGTTCTGCTTTCCCCCTAAACATGATCACTAGGGAGGCTAGCTGTGAGAAATACTGGAAGCCCACCAGACAGAGGTCTGTACCTTCTGTAGTCTCGAGCCCAAAGAAGAAAGGTTGGGGATGGGGCGTCACCAAATCCAGAAGTGGCTGTGAGCCCCTCAGTGCCCCAAATCAGCCAAGGAGAGGAGGAGGATACAAGTCAGGATGCTTCTGAGAGCTGAACTATAGGTTTCTTGCACAAAAGTGAAAACACAACTCCTAGGCCCTCAGGTCCCATAGTTCTTTCTGATAACAGGAGAGAAGTACCTGCTACTGTTAGCATGGAACCTTTCTTTCGACACCAAGAGGATCCTATGCAAAGTTCAGGCTCTGGGAATATGGACCGACCTACAGCGGCAGTGGAAAGCACGGAATCGGTGTCTGAACCTCATTGGGAGACAGCATGTGAACCCAGGAGAACTCACCGGGAAGTCAAATCCATGTGAATGCTCATGGGGAACAATATGAGACTTCTAGAAGGAGAATTCCTTTCCAGTTTTCTCTATCTGCCATTTTGAGCACACCCATGCAAGTTGCCACTACATAGCTGGGGTGGGATATCCCGATAGCATAGGGAGAGATGTGTTTCTTGTCGTCGCCTGCACCTTCTGGATAAAATAAACCCTTGGGGACAAGTGTTTCGCATGACAGGAGGGTGAGTGGAAACCTGCATAAAATTCAGAGTCTGTCAACGACTGGATATTTAATTCGTACCCTGAAGAAACAAAAATGAATGAAAACGAAAATAAAGCTGTGCTGACATGTTTTATATCACGATGTAGTGTGAATTCCACGAAAAGAAATGTGGGTTCATGTTAGTTTAATTGCCAGGTGAGGCTGGATTTTCGTTTCATGTATGTGTCTTCCGGGTATTTCGTTTCAATACTGCCTCTTTGTTCTTTTAAATAAAGTATATCTGCCTATTGCCCTCCATTTTCCCCTTGTTCATGTTTTCAGCACCTTGTGCATGGGCGTAGGCCATGGGGTGGACAGGGGGGACAAATCCCCCCACAATTGTAAGTGGGTGGATGTAATGTCATTTATCCCCCACCAAAATATGTTTGGTGTGTCATGCAGGGATCTGTTTTTGAAGTGTGGGGAGGGGGCTGCTAACTATGTAAGCAGCCCTCTCCCTCCTGATCCCCAAACCATGGGGGCAATACCAGAGTGTTGCTGTGGGGGCTAAGGGGGCTATAGCCCCTGGTCTTTTGGTTGTAGCCCCGGATAGATTCTCGGGAGCTACAACCAAAAGGCTAGCTAGCCCCCAGTCCCAACAGTTCCGACATTAGCATAGCCCCATATCTTTTCCAGACCTACCAACACCCCTGGGCAATCCCCTGGGGGCAGATGGGTGATCATCTGCCCCCAGGGAAGGGGGCATACAAACAAAAATATATTTTTTTTTAACTTAGTTTTGGGTGCGGGTGGGGCCACTAGCCACCAGGGATTTTTGCAAGGGTGTGGTC
This sequence comes from Ambystoma mexicanum, assembly GCF_040938575.1. NCBI lineage: Eukaryota > Metazoa > Chordata > Amphibia > Caudata > Ambystomatidae > Ambystoma > Ambystoma mexicanum. The sequence goes on from NC_090926.1 coordinate 311,589,530, forward strand.
CTCTCCCCCCACCCTAAGTAGATGGGGGTACCTTATGTAGCCCTCCCTGGGGGCAGATTTCTGCCCCTATGAAGGGGTACATGAGATGCCACCCATCCATTTGGGGTGGGGGGAGAGGCCACTGTAAATATTGGCAGAACCACCCCCCCAAGATTGGGGCAGTACGTTTTGACCCCCCCGGGAGCAGATGGCCACACACATGTGCCCATTTGCCCCTAGAAAAGGGGAACAACAAAAACAAAACATTATTATAACTTGTTTTGGGTGGGGGTGGGGGGCCTGGTGGGGCCCACTAGACCACCAGGATTTGTTTGTGTTTGAAAGGGGGCCCTCTCCCCCAACCTAAGTGGATGAGGGCACCTTATGTAGCCCTCCCTGGGGCAGATTTCTACCCCTAGGAAGTGGTACATGAGATGCCCCCCATCCATTTGGGGTGGTGGGAGAGGCCACTGCAAATATTGGCAGAGCCAACCCCCCAAGCCTGGAGAAGTACGTTTTGCCCCCCCCCCCGGGGGCAGATGGCCACACACATGTGCCCATCTGCCTCTAGGGAAGGGGCAAAACAAAAAATATATTATAACTTGTTTTGGGTGGGGGTGGGGACACCGGGGGACTCACTAGACCACCAGGATTTTTTGTGTTTGAAAGGGGGGGTGCACCTCTCCCCCCACCCTCAGTGGATTGGGCACCTTATGTAGCCCTCCCAGGGGGTCGATTTCTGCCCCTACAAAGGGGTACATGAGATGCCCCCATCCATTTGGGGTGGGGGGAAGCCACTGCAAATATTGGCAGATCGAGCCCCCAAGCCTGGGGCAGTACGTTTTGCCCCCCCGGGGGCAGATGGCCACACACATGTGCCCATCTGCCCCTAGGAGAGGGGCAAAACAAAAATTAAACAAATTATAACTTGTTTTGGGTGGGTGTGGGGGGCCACTGAACCACCATGGATGCTATTAGTGGAAAAGGGGTGGCCCTCTCCCCCACCCCAAATGGATGGGGGGCATCTCATGTAGCCCTCCCTGGGGGCAGATTGCTAGATTGGGGTTATCACTGGGTTAGCCATTTCCCTTTGCGCCCAGGTAGGTGCACCCACAGATATGAGGTACCATTTTCGTCGGGACACCTGTGAGAACGCGGGAAGGTAGGACATCTGTTGTTGGCGGCGTGTTTCGGTGGGTGGGCAGAGGGAAATGTCTCTGAAATTTGGTGGAAAAAAACACAATTTTCAGACATTTCACTCTGGACACCCACCCAAACACGCCGCCAACAACAAATGTCCTACCATCCTGCGTTCCCACAGGTGTCCCAACAAAAACGGTACCTCACATGTGTGGGTGCACCTACCTGGGCGCAAAGGGAAAAGGCTAACCCACTGGTAACCCCAAGCCTTTCCACAGAGCAGATTCTGCTCATGTAGACAACATACAGATTATGGGCCTATGGTGTCGAAGCCACCAAGGAAAACAGGGAACCTCATGCCTTTCCGAAAAGAGAACACCCATGGGAATTCACAGCGGTCTTACTTGCACGAATCAGCCCTGAATTTATTACCCACAATCCCGGGCAAAGTCCGAAACATTACGACTGCCTACATTTGGGGAAAAAAAGGTGCCAAATTTGGCCGAAAAAGCTTATGTAACAAAAAAGTTACAAGGGATTGAATGGCGTCATACCGAAATCACCAAAAAAGGCCTTGGCAGAAATACCCATGGCAGTTAAGGGGTTAAGACGGTAAAGCCCCAGAAGAGATATCATTTGTAAGGTAGCTCAGTGAGTTAATGCTCCAAATGCAGATTGTGCACAGGAATATGTAACACCTGTGTTCAGCAGCTGGCTTAATCATCTGGTGGGATAATATGCAGAGTGAATGCATTCAGCTTCCGATGCAACACAGCATTTTCCAGGACAATTGGTTCAGAAAAGTGGTGGAAAACACTATTAGTGTTGCTTTTTCTAATTGGCCAGATTTTCGTGCATTTTCTGTGTGGTATTCGGGAGTCGAGTGGACACACCAGGACCCCCTGTATTTCCCGCTCCACCAGACAAATGCGGCCTTGCTGCTAGCATGGATTCTCATGCTGGAAATAAGGAAAGGGATTCCTCTGGGATCTCCTTGGAAATTAAACCTGGTAAAAGCGGGCGAAGTCCAGAGGAAGCCATTGTCAATTCCGCCAGTAATCGCAAATTGCGCGAGGTATTTACACTCTTCCAGAGTGGAAAAGCAATGTGATTTCACCTTTCCATTTTGTGGCGGAAAAGTAAAAACTTGCACCAATGGAAGTGGTCCACTCCATGCAGTTTACTTTGCGCCTTGATGCTTGGGGGTTTTGCGTGGTGCTACACATGTAATAAATAAATACATTTAACATGACCCCGATAAATGGCAATTCGTGATCAGAATGAGTGAGCATGGCATGTCGCTGGTAAGAGGGTGTCCTGTGCTTCTTGAGTGCGTTGGCAAATGCCCTTAATTGCCATCTCACATTAAACAGGTGCTTAAACCCATCAGTGTGGATTGCGCAATAATAAGTCGACAGAGGTATTTCAAATGGCCAATTTAGGTCTTTGGATGACTTTGTCAAAGTGGGAGAATGTTGCCCAGAATGTGCCACTTTCTCTGCGGAGTGAATTGTGCCCACCCCGAGGAAGAAATGTGAAAAACCCACAAGGGCACCGTGCCCTGCTTTTTCTGTGTGCGTCTTCCCCACAGGGCATCAGATGCCGACTCAGACATGGGTAAGTCTCAGGTGGCAAGCATGTACCCTAGTTGATGTTGCAAAGGATTCCAGACTTGCGAGGCTGATAACATTAGTAGCATTGAGTTGCATGCCATCTGACAGGTATGTGGATAAAGTTACACAGCAGAGCTGTTAGTGGGATAAAGCAGGAGGCAATGTCTGCCCACCCTCAAGGGGTACTTATGACCAAAAGTAATAGGCCACTCCCCCCATCATGGCTGTAAGGGCCAGGCTCCAAACCAGGGCAAGAATGCCCTCCAATTATCCATGCCCACAAGTAGGCCTCGTGCTCCAGGAACCCTGTTGAGCAACCTCTGTGCTTTCCAAGTGATACTAACATTATTTAAAGCCAGAAGTCTAAAAGGTAATCGGTTAATTGCTGCTGGAAATTAGCTCCTGGCGTGATCAAAATGTCTTAACCAAGTGTGACATCATCCCCTTCATTTATAAGCAATATGTGTGTTCTCGTGTTTCTTCATTCACTGAATTACTGTTAGAAACAAAGGCAAGAGTTGTGTCTCTTGTGTAGGCATTAGGAAGGCAGTGGCCAGCCTCTGGCATAATATGCCCATGTTCTTCCAATATTGGCTAGCTGTTTCCCTCTTATGGCCAGGTAGAACCATTATGGCAGTGACTGGCAAATGCCTTTCCCCGGCAGACAGTAAAGCGGAAATAAGAGGCAAATTCAAGACACGGAACAAATAGCAGTTAAGACAGATTGCAGCTGTCTTTGCTGTGTTAGGGAGAATATGTTGAGTGTTCAAGCATGTATTAAGCAAGCAAGCAGTGAGACAAGGGAGAGGCAAAGAAAGGTCCGAGGGGCTCTTTGAATAGTGTAACAGGGCAGAGGACCCATGCTCTGCCGTCCTAGTAACATATGAGAGAATCAAATAGATCAGGCTTTGCAGCAAATGTTAAACGGGAAAGGAACAGAGTCCAGCTCTGCACTCAGAATACCAAAGGCAAAGAAAGGTTAGGCTCTAAAACCAGCATGAAATGGAATAAGTGGGACCAGACTCATCGTGAGAGTCTGGACCGGCCCTCACAGGAGCGCGAGAGGTGCAGCCCACATAGCGGGCTGCCCCTCTGGCCACCCCCCTGGGTCCACATACACCCCACCTACTAGGCATCCCCCGGGTCCGATGCATCCGGCCGCGGACCTGGGGAGTGCTTATAAGGGGGAGGGCTTGCGATCGTTCATCCTCCTTGTTTGCTGTATCCCACACCCCCAAGAGGACAGTCAAAGCAGCAACATCACACACCTGGTCCCTCTACTCCAATAACAGGGCTTACTCAGAGGTACAAGCAAGATTTCCTCTTTCTTTGAAACCCCCATCCTTCCATTACAAGAGACACACACGTCTCCTTGCCCCACACACAAAAGTAGCAACTTGCAGTTGGTAGAAAAGGCTGCAACTCCTTTATTTGGCAGGAATCCACTTACAGGTGATCTGCCTCTTAACGAGCTGGCGTCCTCGCTGTGGCCCACTGAAAGTAATTGTTATTTCCTCTCTATTACCATGAGCTCATAGTCAGATGACAAAATCAAAAATGCAACATATAAAGACATGGGCACTCATTACAAGTCAGGCGTTAAGGATTTAACGGCGCCGTCGGCGCCGTTAACCCTTAACGCCTGATTAAGAGGTCCTGGGTTTTAACGCCTGCTTTTTGCAGGCATTAAAACCCATGCCGCAAAGTGACCTTGGTGCTAAGTACGGTGCCGCAAATTGCCCTATTGGGCAAAAATGGGAATGCCCTATGGGGCAAAAATGGGAATGGGGAAGGGCAAATGGTGAATGGGGAATTACCGCCCCACTCACCTTGGAATGGGGCGGTAATTCCGCCATTCACCATGGCGGAATCGTAACCTTAGCGGCATGGACCATGGTGCTAATAGCACCATGGTCATCCGCCAAGGTTGTAATGAGGGCCATGTTCTTTGCTGCTGCATCCTTTAATTTTCTTCTGTTTTCTTTTCTTCTTTTCTCTTGTTTTATAAAGTGATGTATTTGTAATGTAATACGTACTGCTATTTTAATTTTAATGTTGTGAAAAGTCGAGTGAGTTGACTAAAACACAATAAACAAATTAAAAAAGCAAAGTCCCCAAGTTGTCCCCTGTCCCCCTCAGATTTTATGTGTCTCCTACGCCCCTGACCTTGTGGTTTCAAAAATGGCAGGAGGTGGTTCAATCTGATGTGTGGGGGATCCTTCTGCTGCCTGAGGATAAAGTTTGATTTGGACAACTGCCGCTCTTAGGAGGATTGGGGAAGTGTTGTCCTGTCATAAAGGTTTGTGGGCATTAGGAAAGAGAAAAGAAAATGGTACGTTGGACAGGACGTAATCCGACCACTCCCTGTCCTAGGTTTCGTGCCTTGCTCTAAGCAAATGGTAGGGTTTCTCCTACTTTACACTGGTATTGCAAGGATCGTATTACTACGGTCAAAGTTAGGGACACCCCTGGTTATTTTGCTCTGCTAGCTGCAAGCAAATATCAGTTGAGTTGGAACAGCCCAGGTTCTATTGGGGTGTTAGTGTTGCATGGTTTGTCCGTGTCTCTCGTGGGGATTTCATTCTGTTGTGTGTCTTTGTGTCCATATGGTAGACTGCAGCTACCATGGTTGCCCCTAGGTATTTACATATTGAGCCATAGGCTTCTCATTCAATTTACAACTTTTGGGAACATTTGGAGGTGTTTGGTGCTGTGTATTCTGTGCCCAAATATCCAAAATCCAAAATGCATTGCTGATTGTATTCTAATGTGGTAATATAGCACCTGTATCGGGTTAATATATTTATGGTTATATATTGGTTTAAATATATATTTAATTCACCAAAACCTGGACCCTAGGTTATTTTACAATACAGTAACTGGATGTTGCGAGTGCTGGTGTTGGACGGTTAACTTGCCTTATTTATTTATCCATCGGTGCCACGTCTGCATGTACTACAGCTACATCTGTTCCATTATATACTTGATGGTATACACTCCACCCTTTAATAGGGCTGAATAATCTCTTGGTGTACGTTGCTTTTATTCTCCATCTGTAGAAGGTATCCCCAGACTCTCGAAACAAGTGCATGTTGCACAGTGAGGTGTGTGCCCATCCTTCTGAATGCCTACAGGTTGACAGTCAATCATGCAGGTCTCAGCCATCCTTACCTAAAAGAGCACACCTTAAACCTATGATGGCACACCCTGGCACGTGATGCAAGCCACTGGATGTACTTCACATGGAAGTGTGTATATGAGGTGTATATGGGCATTGCATAACCTGGCACACAGTGTTTCGCCTGGGCCTAGGTTACCTGTACTTATAGTCAGCTCCTTATTCTCCATGCTTAATGCATGTTCGTTCTCTCTCATCTACCTCTCATGTTTTTCCGTTGGTCCTTGAATCCTTGTGCCATTTGATATCTTCTTCCTCTCCTGGAAAATACCTTTCCCTTTCCTCCATGTCCATGTTGAAGATCTCACTTTCATCCTCTCATTCGATTCCCTCTCCTTAAAATAAAATGCAATCTTTTTCTTACCAACTCTACATGTCTCATCAGCTTCACTGTGGTTGTCTCACCCAACAAACCTGCGCCAATGTGAGTCTTTTTTCTCCCTATAAATTTGCCTCTTGCTTTTTTGCTCTCTCCCTGGCCTCCACCATTAACTGCTTTTTCTCCAGTGTGGCCTCTATCGCTCTTTCTTACTGACTGCCCCTTAACTCCTTCCCTTTCTTTTCTCCCTCTAAGTCCTTTTTTCTCTTTATTGCTGCATTTCTTTGTTTGTTGTTTTGTTTACATTTTTCTCTTTCTTTTACTCTTTCATTTTTTACTGGACTCTATTTATTGAACAATAAATGCTAACCGTACCCCACTTAACTGGTGGAGCTCAAACATTCTACAAGGTTCTTGATGAATCGCAATTTCTCACTGTCAGACTTCAGAGTCATCTGTCATAAAATGGGGAGGGGGAGTATTGAAACATTTCAAAACCTTGAAATGGGATTAGTGGGATCCAAACACATCTTGGCCTGTCAAAGAGAATTATGTGTGCTAAACCTCTCTCTTTCTTCAGATCCACAGATTACTAAAAATCACATCCGCTGCTAACTGGCAGGATTTGGTTGTACTATTTTACCATGGCAACCTGGTAGTCCTTATTTATTCTCTAGCTTTTTCTTTTGAACCTTCCAAGGGTATTGCAATTGATCAGCATTATCAGGATCTCAAAACAGATATTCCTCCCCACCAAGTGAGCCTCAGCTTTGCTGACGGTTGCAATCCTCCATGAGCGCCCTTTTCTATGTATTTTCTTAATCTCAATTAGTTTCTTTCTCCTTCTCATAGTATGAGATATATATGTATTTGCTGTCCTTAAAATTACAAGGCTGCTTTTGATTTGCTGCAGACAAGACCCCCACTGTCTCTCATGTCTAAAACCCTGACATTCTGTAGTATTTTTGCACAAATAGGGGGCAGCGTCGGTGTACAGATCGAGCAGATGAGATGTCGAATTTGTTTTAAAGGAAGTTGAATCTTCACCTTCAGGCCAACCTCCTCCAGCTTGCTCTAAAAAATGATTTTACTTTTAGGAGCATTCACTCTCTCGCTAAGGTTTCCAATATTTCTGTTGGTCCTAGGGCCTGGATGGGCTTGGAATGGTGGGCACAGTTTGTTTCTTGTATGTCCAAGGGCACAAAGTCAGAGCCTGTTTGACAAATTTCGCAATTTGTCATTTGCTGACCTCCTCCTTGCCCACCGAACCTCCTCTAACCTAGCCGTGCCCCTGAGTCAGTGTGATCATTTACATACAGTACACATTGTGGTTAAATTGCTTCTTGGGTTTGGCATCACTTCAGAAGAGGCCACCATTGTTAGTGATTTTAATGCGCTTAAGTCAGCCTCGCCTCTCGATCCGGTACCCCTTCATATTTTAAAAGCACTCCCGCCGAAGGCCATTTTTTATGTTCACAGCAGCTTTGCAGTACTCCTTTTCTTCAGGGTAGATTCCTGCTCCCCTGAAACATGCATTGGTCACTCCTCTCCTAAAGAAGCCTCATCTTAATCGCACTTTGGTTCACTTTGGACAGAATCAGTCATCGTTGATGGGCACAGAATCAGTCATGATCTCACTCCTGGATGATCTTGCGCTTCGCCAGGACTGTGGAGAGGCTGGTGTGTTGATCCTCCTTGCCCTTTCTGCAGCCTTTGATACTGTGGATCATGGCATTCTGTTGGCCCATCTGGAGCAAGCCGGGATTACAGGGGTCCTACTTGCATGGTTTAATTCATTTCTTGCAGAGTGCACACAAAGGGTCTGTTTTTAGGCTTGTCATCCCATCCTTCAGCACTTAGTTGTGGTGCTCCTCAGGGGTTGGCTCTTTCCACGCTTTTAATTTTTATCTGCGCCCATTGGCAGACCTTATCTCGGAGTGTGGAGCTCTATTCTATACCTAAGAAGAAACAAAGAAACAAAGAGATGAACAGACAAGTGAGGTCCACCAACAGCCAGGTAAAAGACCTTATCTCGGAGTGTGGAGCTCTATTCTATACCTACGCAGATGACCCACAACTGGTGTTTTGGTTAAACTACTCCATGACTGAGCCTCCTATTAAACTAGTAAACAGCCTTTCTACTATAGGCAGGTGGATGTCTGCCAATTGGCTAAAACTCAATGGGGAAAAAACTGAAGTGCTGGTGTTTGTCCCCAGGCAGCTACCAGTTCCTGGAGTTCTCTGTTTAGGCCTGACTCTCTCAGCCCCTGTGTGACTCCTAGATTGGCCCCTTCTGCCAGTCTGCTGCGCCAACTTCATTGGTTATCGGTGACAGCCCTAGTTGAGTTTAAGACTCTCTGTGCTACTCACTGGGCTCTCCACAACGTAGGTGCTAGCTACCTGAAAAGTATGATAGAGCATTACAATAATGATGTGGTCATAGTTGCTGTTGAAAGCTTCACAGAGAACTTGGGCGTATGCCCGAAGAGGAGCTTGTAGGTGGGGTAGCCTTTATGTGGAAATGCCTTTAAAAGAGCAGGAGGAACGGGTCTACAGAAAGCTCAGTGGGAAGGAGTGAAATGAAGAATTCTGATAAAAAAAGAAACAAAGAGATGAACAGACAAGTGAGGTCCACCAACAGCCAGGTAAAAGGTTTGTCCGTTATAGGTAACACTTGAGACATGCACTAGTAGGTGTCCAATTGTTTGTTGCAGGTTGTTTTTACACAAAGTCGCCTTTGGTTGCCTGGGGCTAGTGAAAAAGTGTGCTAGTACTTGGTCCTCGAGCTTCAAATATGGCCATACTATTGCAACTCTTGGGTGAAGAACCTTAGGCCTTTGTCCCTTTTCTAAATACTAGGGTTCACTGCCACTTTCCAGCAGCATGTCCTGATTCATTGTTATTATTCTTTCAGATGGGAGCTTCAAGATGGCACCCAGATTCACGGTCAGAGTGCAGAACCTCCTGCTTGCTTTCAAAGATATGCACCCAGGTCTTAATCTAAGTAACAGGTCCTCTCCTTACAATACACCAGAGACCTTTCTCTTCTCTTGGTGGATGCTTCACATGTTACATAGATGTTCCTAGTGGGAAAATATTCCTGGCCAGTGGAGTCCACTGTCAGTTCTGGAAACCTCAAGCACAACCTGGACACCGAGAGGGACAACGAGCCCCCACAAACTGGCCACCACTCAGCATGCCACAGGCTTGGAGGCCCTCTGTGCTCCTCGGGTTTGTGCCTCCAAAAGCAGCCACAGGGGTCCCACTGCATTCCTTATTAGATGAATTGAGCTTTACTGCTCTAATTCATGGTTGGTGGGGGTAGAAGAGACGCCTTTCTCTTGACACCTGAACCTCTCATCACTTGGTGGTTCCTTCATTTGCCCGTCCTTGCTCACAGTTAGTGCAGACCACATGCTGCACAGCCACTCCTAGGGGGGGAACTATGCCCAGCCAGCGAGTTCTCTGTTCCTCCTGGAAACCTCAAACACAGCAACTTGCAACGTAGAAGGCGGTGAGTGGCGACGAGGCCTAACAAACCGGCCACCGTCTGGCGTGCCACAGCTTTGAAAAACTCCTACGAAAAGCAGGCACAGGGGTCCCGCTGCATTTCTTATGACCTAATATGAGCTCAACTGCCCTAATTTGTGGTTGATGTGAGTAGAAGTGGCGGAGATCTGCCCTTAGTTTGGTATCTCATGTGGAGCAACACAGCCAGGCAGACATTTTGATGCCAGATCACACCATGCCCCCCCTCCCCGTTTTTAGGCTTAAAGGAAATTATCATTACATAACACTATTCACACAACTATTTTAATATGGCTGTATCTAATAACAAGTAGTTATTAAGCAATGCGAATGTTGTGCACTAAATACATTGCCAATAGTTTTCTTATTATTTTTTTATTCAGTTGGTGCCATGTTATTCATGCCAGCTACCTTGTTTTGTGGTGGTGCCATGCGTAAATAAATATGCACCCCAATGTTTCTTTGGTCTTTGAAAGAGAAGTCTGTCAGGAGCTTGTGCAGGCCAGGCTTTTCCAATTCCGGGGCCAAAAGAAATATTTCTTGAGATCAAACCCTCGCCTTTCAAGGTTAAACTGGGAAAAATCGTAGTGCCATTCCTGAAATGGGTTCTTTGTTCGCAGGCTTTTTTACCGCAGATTTTTTTATGAAAAAACTCATTGAATTTTGTATTTATTATTTTTGGGGGTTCCCCCCGAACCCGCCATCCACTTAAATTTTTTATATATCGTCGAACACCCACACCCAATATATATATTTTTCCAACCCCCCCGCAATAAAGGTCGGCAAAAAAATTGCGGTAAAAAAAACAGCGAAAAAACATCCCGCGATGAAAGGACGCCGTACCCTGAAGTGGGCAGGGAAGATTCCCATTTTGTAAGTCACTGGTGATCGAAGAAGTACCCACATTTGAGATTTTAAATGCATGAAACCTACATTCTTACAGAAGGCTGAATCTGTCCTATTTTGCCCTTGAGTTGGCTGCTTTTGCTTTCCATATGATGATAGACCGCATGAACCCCCTCCCCCGGCCCCCCCCACCCCCCATACCGCCCCCTCACCCCCCATACCCCCCCCTCCCGCCACAACAGGCGGAATGAAGCCTGCCAGCCACAAGCCAATATTTTGGCACCATGTTTAATAGATTGCAACCGACTGGCATGAAATAAAGCAAGCAAATATGTACATTAATTCTGTGCGACACAAGGAAGTCATTGGAATACATTTCTAATGATTTGAGTAGACTAAAATTGCATCTCTTCAAGGCCATTACTGATGCTTCCCCACCGAACACGAATGAGAAACTGCACTTGCTCGCGGAAATTCCTTATTTTAATGCAAAAATAAAAGAAGCAATTTCAGTATAATGCAAACTTCATCCCAAACTATCCAGTGAGGACTGAACCATTGTGCGGACTGCTGAAGAAAGGCAGCGTTCACGTGTGAATGGAACCAGGAAAGAGCCTTTGCCATGCCAACGCACAGTTCTACAATGCGCATGCTCCTTCTATAAGCTCTCTGCTCGGGAAATGGGTGCCTGTTTCACAGTAAATGCCAGAGAATTCAACACTGGCAACACCAGGATGCAGAAGGGAGAAAGCATGGACAATGAGATGGCAATTGAATCTCTTCATCGCAACAAAATCCAGCGTTAAATGAGTGTTCAGCATGCATTTTGAAAGCGTTTTTCGGGGAATTCCCTTTGTTCACTTGTACATTTGACTTCTAAATACAGAGACTTTCCTGCAAATTGACTGCGAAAACGGCTCATATCAATGAACAACAAGATGGAGGTTTATCATTTCTGAAAAGTCTCGATTGCTGCAATGCACTATCAGAGATATATATTTGACAACATTTGGATGGAGGGCACACCTTCTCCGTCGAATTTAAAAAAAATGACTGAATGGATTTACATCAAACAAATAAAAAGAATATCTGCGATGCTTTGTGCCCAACTTGTTTCTTATTTGGTGCAATACCTTCTAGCAGTTTCCACGCCAAGGGTGTTCAATGGAAGCACCTTTTTCTCTATGTGAAAAGGGTCGCCAGAGGTCTCAGCTGCGACCCCTGAAGTCTCCCTTGCTATCCCTGAAAAAATTAAAAAGAATTTATTTTTTTAAATGTAAGCTCCTGGGCTGTGGCCAGCGCTATGTGGCGCTTTGTTTTTGGAGTGGCTGGATTTCTTCTTGAGGCCTCTTAAAAAAAAACTAGGGTTCCAAAAGTGTAACGCTTTGAGCAGTGACCCTAAATAAGGTAGAATTGGAATAAGAAATCATTTATATTTCTGGAATTCTATACAATAATTGCTAAACTCATTAAAGGTTTATTTCAGGCACACTTCAGAAGTGAGTCACTGATTTATTCTGTTCTTAAAAACCTCAACTCAGCCTTTTATCCTTCTGAGATCAATAAATGACTACCAACACAGGTTGGGTGATATTGTATGCATATTTGTTCTATTTAAAGCGCTTAAGCGTAAGTGCTATATAATAACAGATCATTATTATTTTTCCTTGGATATCTGCTTGCATTCACAGTAATTTGGTAATATGGACCTGTACACAATGATATTAATGATAAATATGGTGATCCATTCGTGTATGAAATGCATATAGCATTACATTGATGTTTATGTTTATTGTGTTTATGTAGCACTTTACGCCAAAGCGCTTTACATTATAACAACAACAAGGATACAATAAAGATGAAAACAGTAGAAGCAAATTACAAAATATGAATCAAACCAGTAAAACAGCAAGTAGAACAATTTGCCAATGAAGAAACGAGAAAGGAGGGGTTGGAGAAGGGGAGGGAAGTGGAAGACAGGAAGAGGAATAGACTGAGGATGAGATAGGAGGAGAGGGGACTAAGAGGAACAGAGCAGGAAGAGAAAGGTAGGAAGGGGACTGTATAAGGAGGAGAGAGGAAGGTGGAAGGATGGGATAGGAGTGTCAGGGTGGGGGGTGGAGAAGAAAAGATTTCAAGGAAACAAGAAAGGAGGTATAGGTGGGGATGGAACGGATAGAGAGAGGTAGGGAGTTCCAGTGTAGAGGGGCAAGGAGCTGAAAGGAACGGAAACGAGAGGAGGCACATGGGGACGGGGGATCAGAGAGAAGGAAGAGATCAGCGAATCGGAGAGAGCCTGAGGGAGTGTAGAATGAAATGAGAGAGGAGAGATATGGGGGAGCAAGATCATGAAGAGATTTAAGGACAAGACAGAGTAAGTGGAATTTAAGTTGGGAGTGAAAGGAAAGCCAGCCAAGATAAGAAAGCGAGGAGGAGATAGAGCCATGAGGCAAGAGAAGACAGAGGCTATGGATATAGAAATGGCGAGAAATGCAGAAGGAAGAGATGATAGGGGCGAGAAGGGAGGTGTAAAGAAAGAATAGAAAAGTGCCGCCAAGAACAGAGCCTTGGGGTACACCGTAGTCCAAGGGAAGAGTAGAGGAGGTACGACCCACTAGACGGTAAAAGAGCAGTAGGAAAGGTAGGAGGAGAGCCAGTTGAGAACAGAGCCTTTGAAACCAAAAGAGGAAAGAGTGTTGAGAAGTAAGGGGTGATCAATGGTGTCAAAGGCAGCAGAGAGGTCAAGGAGGATGAGGACTGAGGATTGCTTAGAGTAGCGAGCTGTGAGGAGGGAGTTGAGAACATGAGTGAGAGCGCTCTCAGAAGAGTGCTTTGGGCAAAAGCCTAATTGAAAGGGGGGAAGGAGAGAAAGGTTAGTGACAAAAGCAGAGAGATGAGAATAGACTAAGCGTTCAAGCATTTTAGAAAGGAATGGAAGAAGTGAGATTGGATGGAAGTTGGTTGCAAGATGGGGATTAGCAGAAGGTTTCTTCAGAATAGGGATGATAGTAGCGTGCTTGAAGGCAGAGGGGAAGGTAGCAGAGGAGAGACAAATATTGAAGAAGGAGGTTAAGTAAGGAATAAGAAGTGGGTACATTTTAGGAATAAGGAGGGTAGGGAGAGGGTCAGAAGAGGCAGCAGTAGGATGAGATTTGGACAGGACAAGGGAAACATCAGAGGGAGTGACAGGAGAGAAGTCAGACATACAAGCTGATGGGGAGTGGGGGAAAGGGGTTGGGAGTGTAATAAGAAGTGGAGCAATTTATGTTTTGGCAAAAAGAAAGAATTTTGGAGGAGAAGAAGTCAGCGAAATCAGAAGGAGAGAGGGGAGAGTAGCTGAGGGGTCAGGAGTGGGTGGAGTAAGAAGACGAGAAAGGGTTTGAAAGATACGACGAGGATGAGAGGCTTGGGAGTGGAGAAGGTTAGAATAGTAGGAGCGTTTAGCCGAGCTGAGGCAGGAGATAAAGAGAGTGGTAAGAGAAGTAGGATGTCTGGTTAGAAAAAGAGGGGAATTTGAGCCAGCGACGCTCGAGGCGGCGGAGGAGATGACGCATGGACAAGAGGTGAGGGGAAAGCCAAGGTTGAGAAGGTTTACGAGTAGGACGGAAGGAAGAGAGGGGATAGAGTTGGTAGAGATTGGAAGAGATTGAGGAAGACAGAGAGGATAGGGCTTAATTTGCAGAGAAAGAAGAGAGGTCAGAGAGAGGGGGAAGAGAGAAGGAGCAAGTGTCAAGAAAGAGAGACGGGCTAAAGCTACAGAGATCTCGGCGAGGGAATGGGTGGAGTGAGAGGAGGAGAAAGGGAGAAGGAGAGTAAAACATGGTTAGAGAGATAGTTGGGTAAAGTAGAGAAGGGGGAGGAGGAGTAGGTAGAATTGAAGATAAGATCAAGAGTGGAGCCAGAAGAGTGAGTAGGAGAAGGAAGAGGAGAGCGGAGGCAGGAGTCAAGGATGGAGAGAAGAGGGGAAGGATGAGGTGGAGAGGGGAGGTGAAGGTTGAAATCGCCAAGTACAGTGAGGGGGGAGGAGGAGGGGGAGATAAGAGAGAGGAGGTGGTCAAGGTCGTCATAAAAGGAGGAAAGGGGCCAGGAGGTCTGTAGATAATTAGAAAAGAAATAGGGTGAGGGGAAGTAAAGGATTGGTACCGGTGTTCAAAGGAAGGGAAGGTTGGAAGAGGCGATGAGGAGGTAGAAGAAAAGTATTTGTAGTGGAAGAGGAGACCAATGCCACCGCCACGACCAGAGGAACGAGAGACATGAAAGAAGGAGGTAGTAAGAGAGGCAGGAACAGTAGAGTTGTGAAGGGGGATCCAGGTATCAATTATACAGAGGAAGTGAAGGTTAAGTCGGAAGAACATGTTCAAGACAGCTGTGGTCTTATTGCAGATGGATCTAGCATTCCAGAGAGCAATGTTGATGAGCTTGAAGGGTTGGATAATCGGGGGGTAGATGAGGTTGGGGCGATGAGGATGGGTAGGAAGGGGATGAGGTGAACGGGAGAGGAGGTTGAGCAAGGAATGGGCATGAGGATAAGGGGAAAGGAAAGGAGAAGAGGGAGGGGAGGGAAGGAGCAGAGAGAGCGAGGAGTAAGGAAGACACGGAGAGTGAAGACTGGTGATGCGCATGACAGAGAAGCTTGCGATGCGTAGATCTGAAGGGTCCAGGAGAAAGCAGGCGGCCCAAGGGAAATAACAAGCCACAGAGGTTTAGGGGGGCCGGCTGTCACGCTCACCTTAGCTCTGCGGGAGTATCTGGAACCTATGTCCTGGGTTATCCTCTTGATTATGACTACTCTTGGTGACGACTGCATCTGGATTGCGCCCCAGAACACAAGGTAATTGTGAGTTCCTGGGAACTTGGGGAAAACCGTACCCTCCTAGCCCTTCTGTGGGGGCCCACTTGTGTATGTGTGTGCTCACCTTATGTAAATATGTAGTAGGCTCTCCGTCCTGCTCTCTCTTCTCAGCAGGGGTGCAAAGTCCAGCACCATCAGTTACTTCACTGATGAAACCCACGTCTAGGCCTTCTATGGCGTTGGGTAGCTGCTTGTTGCACTATTGAGTGTGTGTTTAATCCTAATACGCTTGCTTTCTCTCCTTGCTTGCTGTCCTTTTCTGACCTTCTTTGGTCTTTTGTCGAGTATGCTTGCTTTTCTTTCTTGTTTGCTGCTCACTGCTTCTTTCAGACTTCTGTTGGATACTATTGGGTTTTCAGTCTCTTGCTGTAGTTCTTTCTCTCCCTTTCTTATTGATTGTTGCACTGCCTGCCCCAGTAATGCCAAAAGTCCATTGCACGCTTGTTTATTGCACTGCCTGTTCCTTTAATGCTAATTGTCTGCAGTTTGTTCTTACCGCGTGTCTTTGCGTTTGCTTTATAGGGTCCGGAATGCCGGCGTGGAGAAGGGGCTGTGTGCTGATCTCGAGGCTTCCAGCTGGAGAGTCGCGGAGTGTCAGGGGGCGGAGTCGGGATGTCGCGGATCCGAAAACCGAAGCCACCGGTCCGTGGGATGACAAGGAGCTGCCGAGGACGTTGCGGGAGCCGGAAGCAGGTAAGTGGAATCTTGGAGGCAGCTGGGAGGCCGTTGCAGGATGCAAATAGCTCCGCGTGGGCCAGAGTACCTCTGCTGGCTGGGCGGATCTCCGGAGGCACGATGAGCGTGCGCTGCCTTAGGACAGTATAACGCGAAGCGTGGGATGGTGCCTGGGTGTGGCTTAAATAGTCAGCCACACACAGAGAATAGAGCACTGCTTATGAGTTTTTGCAGGACTGCTTCCCCCCATGTTGGGTTGTTAGCCCAATGTTGGATAATGCAGCTGGTGCCAAGCGCGCCATGTCCTGGTCCAGCTGGGTTGTTCCCAGGTTCCCCATATGGGGTTGCGATGTGGAGTCCTGTGAGCCCAATGGAAGGGTACTGGGGCAATTATGTGTGAGTCGGCTACTGGGCTGGTGGAGGTCAGGACACCGGCATACAGGAGGGATTCCGGTGTTAGCCAGCAGTCCACTAAAAGGGCCTAGAAGGTAGCAGGGGTCACAAGTCAAAAAGAGCCCAGGTGGTGGAGGGGGCCAGCAGACAGGAAGGCCCAGGAGGAAGCTGACGATTCGAAGATCTGTAGGGTCCAGGTGGTAGCAGGCAGCCCATGGGGAGATAGAGTCCAGGTAGTAGTGAAGGGATGACAGACAGGAAGAGCCCAGGAGGCAGCAGAGGGCTAGCAGACAGGTAGGGCTCAGGTGGTAGCAGTCGGTCCAAAAAATCAGATGGCCCCGGAAATAGCAGGTAGCCTGCAAGAGGAAAGAGCCCTGGTGGTGGTGGGAGCCGGCGGACAGGAAAGGCCCAAGGGATAGCTGGCAGATCGCAGTTCCAAGGGTCAAGGTGGTAGCAGGCAGCCCGTGGGAAACAATACAAGTAGTGGTGGAGGGTCAGCAGTTGGGAAGGACCCTGGTGGTGGCAGGGGGTCAGTAGACAGGTAGGGCCCAGGTGATAGTAGTAGTCCAAAAATCGAAGGCCCCGGAGATAGCAGGCGGTCCGCAGGAAGAGTGAGCCCAGGATTGCGGTGGTTGTGTGGGGGGTCCAGCAGACAGGAGAAGCCCAGGTGGTAGCAGGCAGAGCGCTGGTCAGAGGAGCCTAGGTGGTGGTAGGCAGCCCGTGTGAGGGAAGAGCCCAGGTGGTGGTAGGGCCAGGTGGAACAGGCGGCATTGAGGAGGTAACAAGCGGCAGTGAGGGTGGAGGGCCCTAATGAACCCTGAAGGAGGTGGGTGACGCACTGACAAGAGTGAGAGGGCAGGCAAAGCAGCCAAGAGTATCAGTTGGAGGCCCAATACACCTGCCTGAGACGAGGGCGGGAGAAGGTCTGTCAAGCTTCGAGAGGATCCCGCCGCGGTAAAGAAGCGGCAGGCACGGCTAGCAGGTTCCTCACGACAGGCAGGCAGGAGCAGGAGCGACAGTGAAAAATCCGAACCATATGTTTTGTAGTATACTTAGGAACAATGCTATGTGATGCCACTTCCTGTTTTGTCAAGGGGTAAAAGGTTGTGTTTAGGGGTGGGGTCAAATGACATCACTTCCTGTGATGTCATCAGAGGTCAAGGGTCATGTGATGTCACTTCTGCTTCCCTTTGATGTCACTTCTGCTTCCCCTGGCATTTTGGTGAAATGACATCCCTGCCCACATACCTCCTTTTGTTGAGCTTCTGGGTACTAGCCCATAACAAAGTCTGCGACTCTCTCACTCGTCTTCTCGTCATGTTGCTTCCCAAGTGCCTGGCATGAGCCCTACAGGTGATGATTTTCCTCATATCTAGAGGTGGAAGAACTTGATCGCCTCTCATTTACAGGGCCTCAAATTCAAAGATTTCTTCTGCCACCTTCCAATACGGCCATAGGCCAATTTCTTTTTCATCAGGCTAACCTTTTTTGACCCACTGTGTGAGTTTCTCCATCGTCGCATCATTTGCTGCTTCTTCTTAACAGTGCCTCTCACTCTTTTCGAGCACTCCCTGCTCCTAAGGTCCCCGAGAGACACCACTACACACTCATCTGTGAGAAGGTTGGTCAACAAATCTCACTTTTCCGGGAGCCTAGACATGCAGTCTGCTTGGGCATTCTTCCACCCCGCAATGTGCACAATCTCATACGTATATTCTTTCATTTTGGCTGCGATGCACGGCAGGCATGCGTGGACATTTTCGTCCCTCCCGGGGTGAGCATGTGGACCTTTGGTTTGTGGTCCGTTACCAGTTAAAATCTTGTGTGCCACACATGTCCTGAGGTAGTCCACCACCCAAGCACACGCTAACATCTCCTTCTTAACAGTGGAATAGTGATTTTCTACTTGGGACAGTGCCTTGGACGCAAACGCCACAATGTGCTCGACATCGCCATTCTTCTGGGTCAATGTTGTGCCCAGTCCATAAGAGCTGGAATCAGTAGTGATGATCGTTTTCCACAGTGGATTGAATGGTTGTAGACATGGGGCTTGAGGGTAATGCGCTCTTTGACATCCTTGAATGCCTTCAATTGCTCTTAACACCATTGGTACTCAGCTCATGGGAGCGGTCACCTCCGAAAACAAATTTTGCATAATATTCAACCAGTCCTAAAAACAACCTCAGTTCTTCTTTGTTGGTGGGCACTGGTGCCTTCGCGATAGCCTGCAACAAGTTCTTTTTTGGGCGGATCCCTTCTCTGGAGATCTTGTTACCTAAGCCGTCAACTTCCTCAGCTTTGACAATGCACTTGTCAAACCATAACCTCACACCGGCTGCTTTTTCATTTTGTTAGCGCTTTCCAAAGCACTATGTCATGCGTTTCCACATCTTCTGCATAGATTAGAATGTCGTCTTGGAAGTACAACACATTTCCAATGTTGTGGAAAAGGGATTCCATCATACGCTGAAACTCTGATGCTGCCGAAGATAGGCCGAATGGCATGCAGGTAAACTGACAGGTGCCGAACGGGGTTATGAATGCCATCAATGGCCTTGACTCTGTATGAAGGCTGTTCTGGTGATACGCATCTCTCATATTGAGTTTGGAAAACACCTTGGCCTCCATCATCATTAGGATTAGTTCATTAATACTGGGCAGTGGGCAGCTGTCCGTAACCACTTCCAGGTTTAGGCTGCACAAATTGATGCAGACACACAAGTCTTCTGAGTGCTGTTTCTTTATTCAGACTACTTGGGTAAGCCGTTCAGATGACTTCACAGTCTCTATCGTGCCGTCCCTCAAC
This sequence comes from Ambystoma mexicanum, assembly GCF_040938575.1. Classification (NCBI taxonomy): domain Eukaryota; kingdom Metazoa; phylum Chordata; class Amphibia; order Caudata; family Ambystomatidae; genus Ambystoma; species Ambystoma mexicanum. Next base: position 311,608,859 of record NC_090926.1, read on the forward strand.
AAGTTCTCCAGTTGTGCTTGCAAAGCTCCCCTTGCTGTCTCCGGCACAGGCCTCAATTTGTGTTTTACGAGAACGGCACCCTGCTTGAGCACTATCTTATCTACATAGTTCCATATCTTGCCCAGCTTATTGGAGAAAAAGGCAGAAAATTCTTCTCTGGACACTGATGATCCTCCTGTGCTCACCGATGACACTTGGTCCGCCATACTGGTATTTAGCTGGATCTTTAACTTGGCCTGGTCATCCCAACCCAGTACAGCCGGGCCCTTCTCTGAAAAGTAGACCATGGTCTTCTTCACTCTCCCTTTGAATTCGATTGCTCCTATAATGTAGCCTAGCAAGTCAACAATGGCTCCTCCAAAGACCTTAGCTTGTGCTTCATCATCCACACTTCCACCTAGTTTTTGTCGAGTATCTCTTTATACGTCGCAATTGGCAGTACTGTGAGATCAGAACCAGAGTTCTCCATCACTCTCGTCTAGTTACCGTCGATCTTGATGACACAATGCGGTTTCTCCCTCTGCGTGGTGCCACTGTCCACCATGATGACGGTGGGACACCCCTCTTCTTCTGGTGACTCATCACCCCTCACTTGGAACCTCTGTACAGACGTGGTCGACTTGTTTCCCTGCCACTTGCAAGCTATGGTGGCAATATGTCCAAATCTCCTGCAACTGCAACATCCCTTGTTCTGTGCAGGACATTCCCTGTCATTCGCCAGATGACGAGTACCGGTACACCTGTGACACTTGAGCCGTACCCGCTTTCTAACTCTCTCATCTTTGGTTTCAGGTTGCCACTTGTCCCACCTTCCCTTGAACTGCAGGGTGTGCACTTCTGGGACCAGAAGGCTTTCCGCCACTTCTTTCGCCTGCACGAGGTCTCCTCTATTGCCCTGGCTATCTGGATTGCCTTGTCAAGTTGCAACACCATTTCCAAGATGAACTTGTCTTGGACTTTCCAACTATTGGTATGTACTGTCAGCATATTGCAAATTCTTTCTTCTGCGGCCTCCCCAAATACACAAAGAACTTCCATTTCCCTCATTTTAATGAGGTAGTAGTCCATGGGTTATGCTGCCTCTTGCCTCCTTCTGTAGAACCTGATCTGGTGCAGCACAACATTCTCCTTGCCCTACAACCTCTGCACAATCCTCTGCACAGCCTCTTTGTACACATCATCGCCATCATCTTGCACCACTCCATGCTTTAACCCTGCAAAAATGAACTGTCTTTCCACGCCCAAAGAATTGAGCAGCATGACTCTTCCTCTCTGCTGCGTAGCCTGCACCACCCACTGCCTCCAAATATGTCTCGAATAACGGTTTCCATTGAGGCCATGGAATGGTGGGCCTACCTGGCGATTACAGGAAGGCAGCTGGCAACGTTGCTCCTTGCATCATCCTTGCTGCAGGTCTTCAATCCTGTCCTCGTTGCCAAATACATTGTCTCCCTCCACAGGAGTATACAGGACCAACTTGGGGTCAACAGCTTTATTGCATTGAATTGACAAGGATGCTTCACAGTTAACTTCACTGTGCCAAGAAATGTCCAGTAAAAGTAAATATTATGTTACTGTGAATGTGGGACAACAGCTATGCAGTTAGTTTATGAAATAAAGTCAATCTTCGTGGGACGGAGGAGCGCTGGGGTGACGCGCTGCGATCTCGCTCGCCTCCACGCTCATAATACCTAAACGGGCCCACTGCGCAAGCAGCAGCCTTAGGGTCTCTAGAGAGTCGGGTGTCCGACATCTCGCACGACTCCGATCCCCACCATAATTTCATCCAAATCCGTCCAGCAAGCCTAATGTTATTAGCAATAGAATTTTGGGAATAGTCAATGAGAATGGGTTTTATCTCAACTACAGGGGCACACTATTATGTACATAAAAGAACAGTAAATCCAGTCCATAACCTCACTGAAAGGCTGCCTCAGTCAGCCACAGTCTCTTACTTTGAATTATAACTTAATATTGGGTCCCATTACTAATTAATGTGGCTCAGCATGTTCCGGTACATGGTTTACTAGAAGGAGGTAGGGACAGGCCACCTGGCTTGAAAACTTGTGTCCTTGACTAAGGAAGGGCATTCTGTGATCTCAGGAGGTGCCTCTTAGGGGGAATACATCTGGGTTCTGTCTAGGTATGTTCACACAATTAAGGTGACAATGTATGCTATGTGTTTTCCCTAAACTCGCCTTCCCCATCAATTCACATTTCCTAATCCTCTTTCCCCAATGTTCCTAACTTCCCCGTGGTGACCTGTACTCACAACCAGGAACCCCTTGCCAACAAAGGTGGGAGGGTCGACCTCCATTCGGCTTCTCTAGTCAGGAAGAAGTTGGATATATTCTGGTTTGCTTGACAACCACCTAGGCTGCAGCACAGATTTCTGCTGGTGGACATTCACCAGGATCCAGTGTCCTGGCTGTAAAGGGCCACACTGTGGACATACCTGGAGTAGGTATAGATCGTAGCCAATCTATCTCAGGCCAGAGTACACAAATGGGTGCGAGGAACGAGTTTGGCGACCTGATTTACTGATTTTGCCATAGATAATCGATATGCGTCTAGAACAGCATGATGGTTGCATACAGAATACTCAGAACACCAATTTCTGGGACATGGATAAAACACCCATCAGCAAAAATAATTAGGTCAGGATTCAACAAAGGTACATCAGATAGATAAACACAGGGTGACAAGAGTGTCTCCATGACAAACTGACAGTCATGCTACTCCCCATCCGCTCGAGTTGGTAGCAAGGAAGCAGGATTCAGAAATGAACATTCAAAGTTACATTGGCAGCAGAAATAAGCAACTTTTCTTATCGGGTGAGATTGTAATTTGATACATGCTGTGTCTTCCCTTTGAGCAATAATGATAACACAGCATGGGGAACCGCAATCGTGACATGATGTCCCTGCACTAGAGAGTCAGTCTTTTCTATCAACAGGGCAGCAGCAACGATGGCTTGCAGACAAGCTGGAAGTCCCGCAGCTACTGGATGTGGTAGGAATCAGGCCGGTGCTTATCACTGTGTAACTGAGTCAAAACACCTTGATCAAACCTGTTGCACTCATTGCCAACAGCACAAAGGGCTTACTGTAATCCGGCAAACCTAAAGCCGTAGCAACTGCGAGTGCTTGCATAATGGTGACAAAGGCATCTTGTGCTTCCTGAGACCATGGCAGGGACTCAGGGGTCGAATCATGCATGAGCTTCTGAAGGAGCTTAACTATGTATACATATCACAGGACCCACTGCCTACAGAAACTTGCCATCCTGAGGAACCCTCTCATCTGCTTCCTTGTCTGGGGCTTAGGGACTTTGTGGATTGCTTCAATCTGATCCTGGGTCAAATGTCTTTCCCCAGCAGAAATGTCATGGCTCAGGTATCGCACACAGGGCAGATACAACTGTAATTTTTCTTTAGATGCCTTGTGAACTTTTTCTGAAAGTGCTTTCAACAGAATACGAGAGTCTTCCTCACAAGCTTCCAAGGAGTGGGAGGATAGGAGCTGATCATCTATGTACTGCACCAGCATTAAACCTCCTGGAAACTAAACTGAATCAAGATCTTTCTTTCAAATTTGGGAGACCAGGGTAGGGCTTTCTATGCATCCCATTGGAAGCCTAGTGAACGTTTGCTGAGTGGATGTGTGGGTAAATGCGAACAGGTACTGTCTGTCAGGATGTATGGGAATAGAGAAAAATACTGAGCACATATCTACAATAGTGAAGTACATATCTGAATACAGAATACATGACAAAAGGGTAGCTGGATTAGGTACAATTGGACAAGCCGGTAACACAGCTGCATTAACTGCACGCAAATCCAGAATAAAACGGTAAACGTCTTTACCTTCGCAAAATTGGAGTATTGCAGAGACTGCGGGTTGGTACAATAATGCCTTGTTGGAGAAGAGATTCTATTGCAGGGTGAATACCTTCCTCAGCCTGTCAGGAAATAGGATTCTGTGTTACACAGGGCAGGGGCATGGCAGGGGTTTGGCAGGGTTTAGAGTCATTTTGACTGGCTCAGCATTACCCATATAACAAGTGTCATTTGCATGGGTTGAGCATAATTTGACTCAGTCCAACAGTTCCTGCTGCGATCAGGGAGTGTCGGCCCAGTCTCCAGGGTTCGAATGGGTCATTTCCTGTAATACTGCCAGCACCTCATGCTCTCTTTGAGCAGGAATATCAAGGTATACACCATCAGGGGAACAGCAAATAGAGAAACCTAACTTACACAATAAATCTAATCCAAACCAATTCACACGAGCACACGGACTAACCAAGAATGCATATTGGTCAGAAATTGAACCTATCGGACCATAAGCAGAGTGGATACAGGATGAGGTATTGGAGAAAAATGCTGCCCTACACCTAGAGTACTAACAACTTCATCAGAATGCATCGAACATGAAAACTCAGAAGCTTCTATTGTGGAGCGTGGTGCTCCAGTGTCAAGCAACATGACATATTTTGACTATCAATAACACAATCAACATACAGGGCAGTAGGATCAATCGATATAAATGGTGCAATACGTTCAGAGACCCCTTGGCAATCCTAACCCTGAAGTGGTGGTGGTTGAGGCTGAGTACTTGTCATTCTGCTTGGCGTGGTTGGCTGTCTGCCTCGACCGGCATACTGAGGCTGATGTGAACATCTGGCTTTCCACTGTCCAAACTCTTTACAATAATTGCACTGGTCACCTTATGTGTTCATATAATACCTCTCAGCAGTTTACCCTGGCACAAATAACTGGGTGCTCCTCTCCCTCTTACCCGTCCTTACCCACCTGGCGTGGGATCAAACCCTCCCCTTCCCTGGGAAGGTTGTAAACATGTATCTGCAATACCCAAAGTTTCTTTTAGTCTTTCATTTTTTTTGTTAATGGAAATGCTGTGCAGCTAATGGCACGTCTATTAAATCCTTTCCTTCCCATCCTATTAGTACTGCCTTTAATTCATTCAGATGCAACCCCATAACAAACTGAGCCAACACAGCTTGAGGCGCGATAATGGCTGCGTCAATAATATCAGAATATTGGTCAAAGCATCGTTTCAAATGCTTGATACATTCCGCAGGATTTTCTCCTTGCTTGCTTGCATGCATTTATTTTAGACCAATCAGTCTTCTGATGACAAATTTCAGTGATAGTTAGTACCAGTCTATCAGTAAAAGCTTTCAAATTCCTATAGGTGGGAAGTTCTTCGGCTGACCAAGTGACACACACTTTAAACAAGGAAAATGTATCTGTGGACAGCACTGCTCACAAACAATTGATTCAAATCTACAGAAGTTGAGTGATAGCAATCTATTATGACCTGAAGCTTGTCCTGGAACTTAACCGGATCTACTTGTATCTTTGGAAATCTCTGAACAATATTAAACAAATCAGCAGCGCTCCAGGGGGAATGAACGCTAACTCAAGTATCGCCTCCTCCAGGTAACTGATTGGGAATGCAACATTGTCATGATAATAAGCTTAAAGTTAAGACAGCTTTTTCACATATCAGGCAACTTCGTAGCCAGAAACAATGGTGAATGGTAATGACAGGTGCTAGAATGTTCATTGAATATAATGGTCATATAGCAGAGAGCAAAACCACAAATGGTACCTTCCTGTCTCAACTGCACACATTAGGTGCAAGCGCTGACTTCACACCATTTTGAGTGGTACATCTGATAAGGAAGCTAGGACAGGAAATACGCACACACAAATAGGCACATGGTGCATGTCTGTGCTCCGCAAAGACTTAAGAAACAAGCAACATACGGAGCTCTTCGCTAAAATCAAGCCCCATGAAATGCAATGGGGGTAGTCACTGAACAAATACAAAACCCCACTTAATGAAACTGTACATAGGGTACCATAGCGGATATGACGTGCACACAGGCAGGCAAATCATGTCTCTTCTTACATATACGGCAAAAGCAGAAAGAGGGCGAAACAGACTCACAAAGGCCAGCGGGGCTGGGGAAGAGTCCAGGGAAGAGTCTGGAGCAGAGCAGCAGTAGCAGGAAGGAAACCTCTGGGCACATCTAAGCAGAATGTGTGAAACCTCAGAAGGCGTTGTTTCATTAGCAGCACATTCTACTCTAAAACGTGAGTGAAAGGTGGGGACTTGCTGAATGCATTTAGACTGAAGGCATGTAGCATAGCTCCCAGGTTACGCATGCTGTTAAACTAAAACTACCACTTGTTCTATTTTTCATGAGTTCAAACATGCTCTTTGCTCACATAGCAATCTTGTTCATTGGTGTGATGTTGTGTTATATTGTATTTGCTTCTGCTTTGGCTTGTGTGATGCGAATAAGAGCCCTCAGAAAGTAGGTTGTAATATTAAATATATGAACCTAATAACTCCTGTGTCAAGTGTATAAGTAATGTGTCAGAAAGGTATTTCTTTGAGTCTAAGAACTTCACAAATTCCTGGCTGTATGTGGTTAAATCGTGTTGGTAGATGCACAAACCTAAGCAGACCTGTCTTCTAGCGCTACGACACAGCTTGGGGTGAATGTCAGCACGAAATGACTGATGACCATGTGTCCATTTTCACAGTCTCAACCAATGTGGAGATAAGGGACTCGTGGTGAAGCCTAACCATAGGCAATCTTGTCAGTTGGCACCTCGGCAGTTGGGATGTCTTAGAGATGACCATAGAATTACTAATAGTAAAATGACCTCATGCCCCAGTCACGATAAATGGACCGGGTAAAAATAGTTTTTCTAAAAAGCATTTTAATCAAGAGGTTAGGTGGGTACAGAAGATTGCCCATCAGGAAATGAACATTCCCATCCATTGTAGGGCAGCGGTGCCCGAATGGCTTTGAGCATCACATTGTAAGGGAGTTAATACCACAGTACTTCACAGTAGGGATAGCCCAGCTAGGTGGGTTGCCGGCTGAATCACTCTTTACTTACTTAAAAACCCCAGCTAACTAGACAAATAATGGCTGCAACTCTCCTGATAAGTAGATCTATCACCCATACCAGTTTCCTGAATTAGCTTTAACACATAAAAAATCATGTCAACTGCTTTGGAGGTAATCTAGTTTATCCACAGACAAATGCTAGGCAGGGACCGTTAGCCACACTCAACCTGTCACTAGAATTGTTAGCCCGGTTTCATCCAAACCGTAGAGGCCCCTTTTTACAAACAGACTATCAACTGCTGGCTACATATTTTAAAACTGTGCGTAACCTTGCATTGCAATATTCTGCGCAGCAAGGCTTAGTGCCTGATCATCAGCCACAAGGACAGATAGACGCAGGAGGAGTGTAGCTACAGACATTGATAATTATATTAGGGTCTTGTCCTTCCAGAAATGAGGACATGCCCAAGTGGTATTCAGAGAAGCTAGGACAGTTGCAAGCCATCTATCCCCAGGTTACACCACCGCATAGGCATAGGGCACTAGCCATGTTCCTTCCACCTGGCTGCACCCCGCCTTTAGCGAGCTGTGACAGCTGGATCTCAATTTATAGCTGGCTTTATTTACAGCTGATAGGCACGCCATCTATCACATAGCTAGCATTAATATTAGCAGACATTATGGGTACACAAGGTGCTGCTGCTTCCATGAACTCAGGCCTGTCCATATCATCTAATAATTATCAAATGTTTGAGAGCATAATTCTACTCTTATTGAAAGGGTCCCAATTAAATGAGCAAGAAAAAAAGGGAGCAATTTGGGGACATAGTGACATCCACTTATCAATCACTAGGCAAGGATCACTTAGGCAGGAGACCTGCAGAGACACAGAAAAAGGCTAACAAAAATGCTAAACCAGACAAGGAGACACATCACTAAGGGAGACCCTCAAAAGGACGGGGATTGTTTCAAGGAAAAAAAGGTGGTAAACCACATAGACTACAGCATAAAAATACCCAGAGCTGGGAGCCAAAGAATGGGAAAGCTACAGAAGATAGGGATACCCCAAAGTGGCAAGGCACTCAAAGGGGTGGACGATCTTGGGGTACGCCTAAGGGACAGTACCATTTTAGACCAACTGACTATAATTTCAGAGACAGAAAACACATGGAAAGTCCACAGAAATATGGCACTGATGAGGATTCATCTCGTTCCTCGCAGGTAAGGATGCCAGACCATTGTAAAACTGAGGAGAAGACATGAAAGTTGAGAAAAAACACACGGCAGCCCTACAAGTTTCACAGAATGCCGAGTCCACGCACTCATCAAATCATTCCCAAAGCTAAGCAACACACTGATTGGATAGAGGTCCTGTGAGACTCTGGGATTGATATTTCCATATTTGAATGCAGCCACAAGGCACTGTTGGAGCACACAAAGGCACACAAAAATGCACAAATAACTACACCCACTGGGTATATATTAGCAAATAATGAAGTGTATTTTTTAACCATTCAGCTGGAAGGTGAACATCACAAATACATGGAAGCCCTTTTTCGGCCACAGTTACCCATCCAATAAAAAGGACTTTTAGCATTTCAAGAAGGGCCACCATTATGTGAGATAAATACAGAGAGGCCTGTTGGTGGGAGATAATGCCTTTTCAAAAGAAGTGAGTGGGGAACTAGTGCAAAAAAATGCATGAGACTGGGCAGCGCTGGCAAGAGTGCAGCCGTTTAAAAAGTATTTGGGGCATGATCGAGAATGTCCTGCGCATGTGATTCCATCACCCCACCACAGAGGCAGTATCCATTTAAGTCACAAGCAGTTGCACACATGTAAAACATAGTGGACTAACTAATGGACCAGGGGGTAATTATAAAGCAAGCAAGCCCACATACCATCCAGTGCTCCCCGCTTTAAAACCTGATGGTACTTATAGTTTTATTGTGGATTTTAGAATTTTGAAATGCACATTGTAAAACAGAAGCAGTCCAAAACCAACCCAGTTCTGGACTTCTAGCCAGTTTATACAGATTTACATATAAAACAAATCTTGATCTAGGCAATGGGTATTTCACGCAACCTTTAAGTGTAGAAAGCCAGAAATACACTTCCTTCACATATAAGGGAACATATTTCCGATTCACTAGAATAATGCAGGGGCATACGAATTAGCTGAGCACATTCTCAAGAATACAGAGTTTGCTTGCAGACATTCCTAACTGATGGCAATATGCAGATGATATTTACATCACTCATGAAAATCTCAATCAACACTTGCAGCAAGTAGACTTATTCATTCACATATTGGCTGTAAAAGGTTACATGACTAACTTCAAGAAATCAAGAATAGCTCATCGTGAGGTTACCTTTTTAGGATTCACTCTTTCAGATGAAGGTAGAGGCTTGTCAGCAGATTTTCTTGAGATGTGTGCCAGGATATGGCCACCTAACACACTTAGACAATTGCAGGCAATTTTAGGGCTTTTGAATTTTGAAAGATCTTATGAGTCTGATTTTGCTGAGCTAGTGAAACCATTGTATGCTTTGATAAAACCGAATTTCAAAGCAGCTCACTGGTTGCCAAAACACACTCACATTCTGCAGCATGTGTATTCATTAATGACTCAAACTGATCCTTTGCAGGACAGAGATATAGGGCCTCATTACGACCCTGGCGGTAAGCGCCCGTCATTAACGCCATGGCGTAATGAGCGTTTACGCCGTGGGACGATGGCGTAAAGAGCGCCACATCACGACCCATCGCGCACGAGCATTACGCCATGGCGGTAATGCAAATAACGCCATGGCGGAAAAGGCCCCTACCGCCATCGCTAAGCGAGCAAGGTGCCCATCCGCCAGCGTAAGTAGCGGCCAGCGTAATTTACGGCCACCGTAATTTACGGCCACCGTAATTTACGGTGGCCGTAAAAGGCCAAACCGGAAATAGCGTCATCGCGCCGGAACGGGAAGCAGCCCGTCGGCCATCTTTAAAAACACAATCCATCGCCATCCTACCAAACAACACCAGACCCAACCCTGACACCTGTCCCGACAAAACACCCACCCACCCAAGTTCCCGAAAATGCCGAAATGCGTGAAAAAGGCCTGTGACCGCCTGCGCCAGGAGCGATTCAGCCGGGAGGAACTCTGCATGCTAGCGGAAACCCTGCAGGACAACGCAGGTGTTGTTTTCTCCCCTGAAATGAGCCGGACAGCAATCGGGAAGAAGAAGGCCATCTGGGCCCTGGTGGCTGAGCGCGTCAGCGCGGTGGGGACCGTACCCCGCACCCCACAGCAGTGCCGGAAACGCTGGGATGACCTGCGCATACGGGTCAGAGCCGTCATCTCGGCAAACCGCAACCTTGCCCAGGGAACCGGTGGAGGGTCAGAATCCCCCCTGAAACTCCAACCGTGGGAGGAGATCTGTGCTGCCACCATCGGCATGGAATCCATCGAAGGCGTTGGAGGGATGGAAAGGGGAGCCCCGACATCAGGCGATGAAGGTAGGTGCCTCATACAAGACATGCCATAGTCACAGCAGTCCAATCATGTGTAGCACAAGGTTGCCCTAGAGTGTAAATGCAACACAAATCAATACTGCCCATAGCCACATGCGAGCACCACCCTGCATACACTGCTGGCACCCGCATACCTGCATCCACATGCCACACCAAAAGGAGACAACCTGCATGGCACTGCCTGAAATCTGCCTCATCCACTGGCCAAAATAATGTCAACCATTGTCATTCTAAAGTCCGTATACCCATCAATAACGCCCTCCCACCTTTGCTCCACCACAGGCACAGAATCACACCCAGAGGACCAGGAGACCCCTGCGCCGAAGAGGGCGAAGTCCACCAACAACCTCCCTGCACCCTCAACCTCAGCTGCAGTGAGGCAGACCCCACGACAAGCAGGTCCCACTGCAGGCATACCGGAGGTCCCACCGGCAAGCACCCCTGTTGGCAGCAGGCCAGCAGCTGCTGCTCCACCTCCACCGACATTGCCTGCCACAGAAGGCAGGGGGTCAGCGGCCAGCAGCAACATCGGGGAGACAGCTGCAACAGCTGCATGTTCTGACTCGGACATGGAGCAGGAGGTCAGAAGCCCCACTGACCAACTACATTCCCCCTGTTTCTCAGACGCCAGCCCCCATGTGGGCGACACACAGGGGCACACTGAGGCAGAGGAGTGGCCTTCCACCCCATGCCCTGTCCACACTCCACAGGAGGGGACCAGCCCCTCCATCACTCCATCTGCACTGGCCATGGGCCAGCACGGCCAGCCGTCCCTCGAGGACATCACTCAACGGCAGCATCAACTGTCCGCAATGCTGGATGAGCATGCAGCGGAATGTGTGGGGGCTAGGATTAGCATTGAACAGGCCACGGAGACACTAAGGGCGGAAGTGGCGCAGAGCACTGCCACCCTGAGGGATGCCATGCAGGCCATGTCCAGGGACATCTGTGCAGAACTTGCGGCCTTGCGTCGTGCGGTCATTGGCCTCACCCACACACGACAGGACGTGCATGCACAGGAGCAGCCAGGGACATCCTCCACTGCCAGTTCTGCGCAGAGCAGCCCCGTGCGCCGTTCCGGACGCAACCTGCGCTCCACAGCCAGGGGTGCCCCGGGTGCCGGGAGAGGGGGCTTGTGACGGCCTGTGGACACTGTCACAGGCATCTGTTGACAGCTACTTGGGGTGTGTTGGGGTGTGCAGGGGGGAGGTGGGAGGGGGTGTGTTGGGGTGTGCAGGGGGGAGGGGGGAGGTGGGAGGGGGTGTGTTGGGGTGTGCAGGGGGGAGGTGGGAGGGGGTGTGTTGGGGTGTGCAGGGGGGAGGTGGGAGGGGGTGTGTTGGGGTGTGCAGGGGGGAGGTGGGAGGGGGTGTGTTGGGGTGTGCAGGGGGGAGGTGGGAGGGGGTGTGACACGACAGTTCATGGTTCCAATACACTTTTTTCTTTCAAAAAAAGGAAATGTGTGGACATTTTCATTGCGTATGTGTGCTTTATTGGTGTACAGTCCACAGTGTGCATGCCCCAGAGACACACAGTGCCCCAAGTGCAGTCTCCATGCGATGAACACCAGCCGTGTGTGCTAGAAGCAGTGGTTGATGATACTTTGGCGCATGGCACGCCCCTCCTGTACATCGCCTCCTCCATGTGGTGGCGCCCCATCTGCACCCTCCTCATCCTCATCCTCATCGTCAGGTGGTTGCAGTTCTGCGTCAGGGGGCAGGGGCACATTCCGTCTGACGCACATATTGTGCAGCATGACACATGCCATGACGATCTTTGCCACCTTCTCATGGCCATACAGGAGTGCCCCACCAGACCTGCTGAGGCTTCGGAACCGTGCCTTCAGGAGGCCGAATGTCTGCTCTATGACCACACGAGTACGTGTATGTGCACGGTTGAAGTCCTCCTCGTGCTGGTTCTGCGGGTTCCGGACTGGCGTGAGGAGCCACCTCTTCAGGGGGTAGGCTGCATCACCTGTATGTAGGCGAGAATGTATGTGTCAGTCATGTTGTCTGATCAGGAACATGATGTTCCACCATGGCTGGCATGGAACTGTTACCTTGGCTCACTTCTACATGCACTAATTGATTCACACTATGCAACCAGTATATGCTCATTGCTGCCATGGCCTGTTTTGCATGCCATCACCCTATGTATGCAGAGGGGTTTTGTGCATTGTGAGTGCCCTTCCTCTGTATCCGTTCTCTGTGTTACTCACAGGCCAGTGGAGTATGCATCATCCCCCCCCCCTTTCTGCCAGGTGGAGTATGCATCATCCCCCCCCCCTTTCTGCCAGGTGGAGTATGCATCATCCCCCCCCCCTTTCTGCCAGGTGGAGTATGCATCATCCCCCCCCCCTTTCTGCCAGGTGGAGTATGCATCATCCCCCCCCCCTTTCTGCCAGGTGGAGTATGCATCCCCCCCCCCTTTCTGCCGGGTGGAGTATGCACTGGTACGTCATTCCCATGCCCACTTCCATGACATAGCACTCACCGAGTAGCCAGGATCTTGGGCCTGCATGTCGCTCCATGTAGCGTGGTATTGTGGAGTTCCTCAGGATCATGGAATCATGGGTTGATCCGGGGAATCGGGCACAACAATGTGTGATGATCTTGTTGGAGTCACAGACCATTTGCACGTTGATAGAGTGGAACTGTTTCCGGTTGCGGTACGGTACCTCCATGGCACGTGGAACCACCAATTCCACATGGGTGCAGTCGATGGCACCAATGCAACCGGGTATGCTGGCTAGTGCATGGAAACCCACTTTGGTGTTTGCAATCTCCTGGGCAGTCCGTGGTAATGAGATGTGGTCGTCTGTGTGCTTGAGGAGGGCATCGAGCACTTGGATGAGTGTTCGTGAGAATAATGGTTGTGAAATGCCATGCAGGTGCCCCACTGTGTGCTGGTAGGTGCCTGTGGCCAGGAAGTGGAGTACAGCCACTACCTTCAGTAGGGGGGGATGGCGGTTGGACTTTCTATCATGCTGACGATGTCATCGTGTATCATGTCTACGATGGCGGTGACGGTGTCCCGGTCCAAACGGTACAGGGTGTGGATCTGCTCAGCAGTGAGGTTGTTTGGATTGGCTCTGATGCGTGGGATTGGGGGCTGCCTGCGTGGTGGCACTGGCTGTGCTGGTGGGGCTTGCTGGGCCTGCCTTGCCCTCCTTCTCCTCCTGCGTCTCCTCTGTGCTGCCTGTTGTTGTTGTTGTTGTTGCTGTTGTAGTAGCACATGCATTGCTATCAGGTCCTCCAGCCCCAACATTGCTAGTCGTATTGGCATCATTGTGGAGTGTGACTGGGTGTGGGTAGGGGTGGGGTGTGCTCTTTTTGTACTCCCCTGAGTCTGTATTGCCTTCACCTGTGCTGTTTCTGTGCACCTGTGGCAGCTGCATTCACTTGAATTGGCCCTTTACGGTTGGTTCGCGATGGCGTTATTTGCACCATGGCGGTAAGGTACTTTGCGGCCTCGGTGATGGCGTTAGGTGCATGTCCGCTTGGGTCGGCATTTGCGTGCCTTTCCGCCATGGCGCTAAGTACGGTGTGGGCGGTCGCGTGCGCGCACCCTTAGCGCAGTTAGCGGCAGCGTTAACTACGATGCCGCTATTGGCATCGTAGTTTACGGTCAGGAGTCATGATCGGACCTGGCGGAAAACGATGGCGGTAAGCATTTACCGCCATCGTTTGTCACTTAGCGCCAGGGTCGTAATGAGGCCCATAGACAAAGACTTAGAGATAAACCTGTTGGTGGGAGATAATGCTTTCACATACACAGTTTGCAATCTAGGGGAGACTAAACCAATTGCATATACGTCATATGTATGTTCCAAGTTTTACACCTGAGAAGCAAATTCTGGCTTCAGTTCAGATGACCATTCAGAAGGAGAGGCCATTGGCAGCAAATAGAACTATAGACATAAATACACCTTTAGCTCAGCTTGAGGCTGTCACTAAAGCTAGCGTGCCCAATGCAAAGGCATTACATACTAGATGGATTCAATGGACAGCATCTCAACATGCTCCAGATTTAAAGTATCAGTATAAGGCAGAATTGCAAAGATTGAGTGGTTTGACTTGGAGAATGGACACGGAGCCAGACACCTCACTGCCTGAAATGCCATATTTTTTCCAAATAATCTACTGTGATGGGTCCGCTATACCAGCGGTGGGGACTAGTTCCAAATATGTTGCTGCATGTGCAGCATTGGTGGAACATTTTACACATGATGAAGCATGTATACATACTGATATTGCAACAAAGCACCTGGGGGACATGTTTGCCCAGACTGCTGAATTGCATTGATTGCTGCTTGCATTGTGCCAAACAGACTCAGGGAAGCCCACACTAGTAGTCTCAGATTCCGATTACATTATCAGGGTTTATAACACTGATTTGCATCAATGATTCAAAATTACTTCAGAGACATTAGGCATACAACTATTGCTTCCAGGCAACTCTGGAAACAAGTTTGGGACCTTAAACAGACTTACCCTTTGCTAGGGGTGATGTACACAAGAGCACATACTAAAGGGCACATTCATAGCACAGGCCAAATATGCCTGAGCACACATTGAGAAAAACGATAGCAGCCATAACTAGTTCAGCAACTGCAATAGATGAGGAAATAAAAGAAGCTTGTTTAGGTATTATATCTAAGCCGAAAGAGTTCCAAGTAATTACATTTATGACATTGAGAATAATAAAGCAGTAGTCACAATTCCTATGAAAAAAGGGGATCCTAATCAAAGATTAATCCCTAATAGAGTAGACAGGGACAACCTGATTGCAGCCACATATGCTGGACTTGCATCTACCCATTTTGGGGTTAGTGCAACTGCACAGCTACTCCTTGACCGGTATTGGTGGCCAGGATTAAGGCAACAGGTTAAAGTATACATAGCGAACTGTGACACAAATCTGAAGAGAACCGTGGACCACAGCAACAAACCTGAAGAGGCTCCTTTAAGAAGGGCAACCTCGCTTTTTGAGATTCAATATCTGGATCATATGGGCCCACTACCAGCAATAAATAAGTACAAGTATATTCTAGTAATAGTGGATTATTGCACTAGGTTCACCAGGATGATTCCTCAAAAGACAGCAGACTGCAAATCAGTCATATAGGCACTCAAAGGTGTAATGGCCATGACAGCAACTCAAACGCTCCATGCTAGTAATGGCCCAGCTTTAGCAGGGCAGGCCCCTGAGAAACGCATTAGGGACGTGGGGATTACAGCTTCACTTTTCTAAACCTTTATCATCCAGAGATGGAATGGGCTGATAGGAAGGGCAAACCACTCAATAATGTTGTGCCTGACTAAATGCATCCTTTCAATGGAGGATAACTGGGTAAACCATGTACATTTAGTTAGCAGAAGTTTAAATAATGTACCACGCCAGTCTCTATGCAACGGTAAGACTCAATTTGACCTCTTGTTTGGTAGGAAGATGTTAATGCCTGATCTGCACACTTTGCCCAGCCCCCTCTCTAGGCAAGAGCAACTGCTGGTGACAACACTGCTGAGGGAATCCCTCCAGTTGAAAACTGCTGAGGCCAGTCTTGACACCACTCTCAAAGCAGGAGATTGGGTCCTGGAGAAGATCCACGATAAGACTTTGTTTGACCCATCTTACAAACCAGCAGTGCAAGTAATCAGAGGGAAAGGTTCCAGAACTGCTATCCTGCCGCAATACCACCCAAGAGAGGTACCAGGCAAGCTTCTGTGGATCACCTGCAACCTGCTCCAGATCGTTACCGCAATGTTTTCATGCAATTCTCCTCTTCATGGTGAGGAGCCCGCAGAAGAAGAAGAGATGGAGATCCGACAAATGATGATGATTGGCGTTCAAGATGAGGAAGAATATGCCACTCTTGATTACAACTGCTCAATTCAGGGAATTACGGCCGATCTGCCAATCTGGAAACAGAAAGCCTTTCTAGTTGCTAAAGTAATGAAATAGTTATTTTGGACAGACTTTCTGATATGGTGTTATAACATGCTGGCAGTATATCTCCCCCTACTGTGGCTGAGCCTCACTTTGTTTTTCATCACACTGACTTCCAGGCATTTTCTCAGCAAGGTTTCCACTCCACCTGCAAGCAAAGACATTGTTCTAAAGCCTTTAAGTTCATCACACATGTTAGAAAAGAGAGTTCCAAGAGCTAGGAACTCCAGCCTCAATACAAATGTTTCCTCTAACCATGGGTCATGTGTGGATGCCATTGTTTAAGACATTGAATGGCCCAGCCAAGCAGCTGCAAGTTCACACTTTTTCTGTGATTGATGAATCCAGACTGTTTGCACCAAGTAATCCTGTGTCCAGAACATACAGAGAACTGTTAAGAACTAGGCTCCAGACATTTTCATAAAATGTGTTGTTTGATGTGTTTGATGATGTTGAGGATCTCCATGAAATGGGGTCCCATATGTGTTATGAGTGATATTACAATGCCTTTTTACTTGTCAAGCGTGAGCCCATCCTGCAGGGAATCACATGTTTGAAAATCACTATACATTCCCAAAAGAGCCACATGATGCACAACACGTCTATGTTGCAGATTCAGTCATCTTTGATAGACAATACTTGTCAAACATAACTGAGCAAACATGGTGGGAAACTGTTCCTCTATGGTCTATTGGGGTCAACAGATATGGCAAATCAAAGGTGTTCACACGTTAGACATGGCATGTAGATTCCAACATGTGATGTATTTTTTAAATTATATGCAGTTCCACACCACTCGCAGTAATAGGAACTTCCCCCTTCCAATCTACCCAGACTGGAAGGGGGAAGAAGGTGAGTTCTGAAGTGTGTCTTTTAGAGAAGAAAAGGAACGGAATGTCACCAAGCATATTACTTATGCATCAGGGAGACCGGTGTTATGGGTGGTTCAAGCAAATTAATGCAATAAAAGAAAAGCATGAGCCAGTATAGTCCCTCATAGGGCTTGGAATTCCCATAACACATCCCTGACACATGCCATATCCATAGGTAAGCTGTGCCAAGGAATGGTTTCGCAGTATCACCTGAGTGAGGTCATACAATCTCTAGATAACTTCATAAAAGTAGAGAAATGGACAGCTATCATGCAGTCAGCTACTGATCTGAGGCACACACAGAGTGGGCGTGTCAGGGGAGCAGCTACCTACACCACCTCTGACCCTAGAGTACCTTGTGTGTTGGGACAAGCTTCTATAGCAGGTAGAACTTACACTTGGCCACAAGCAATAATACAAATTCTGCAGACTGAAAGTGAGGCAGTGCAGCTGGTATTTCATGCATCAGATTTTAATGATCAAGTGCTAAAGCATGGCTTCTATGCGCTAAGAGATGTCATTACAGATGTAGTGGTATTGGTTCAAAATGTCTTCTCTATGAAAAGTGACCAAGAAGCCACAGTTAGTCTTTCTGTGGTAACAGATTTTCTGGACACACTTAGCAGAGGAGTCCCGTATTGGAATGTAATCTCATGGCCAGAACAAATAAATGCAATTAACTTGCCCAAGGTTGCAGTACACCAGGCAATGTCAGCCTCTATGTTCTTGTTGCTTAGTGAACTTACAAAGAGTTTTGCAGCATCATCTGCCTGGGTACCAGCATTGCCTAATTGGATCTTGCATGGTGTGTTAAATATTCCCATTCAAACAACACCTTCCATGGTATGTCAGGAACTGCATTCCTGAGGTAATGTGCACTTGGTTAATGCCACTTGCATCAGGGAAGATTATGTTGTGCCATATTCTCATGCATGTGTGTCACCTACAAGTCCTGAAATAACACTGTACTCATTAGGTGAATGCAGAGGCTCTACACGCATGGTTTGTGTGCATGCTGCACCAGTAAATTCCTGTGACAGTAACACTAAATGCACACTTCATGTTGCACCAATTGAATTTTTTCACAGTCAATTACACAGCCTATCTAATGACTCATATCTGGTGCAATGTAATGAGTCTTGTTGTCATGTTGCAATAGGAGTGCCAACCCTGGTCACTGTAAGTACACAAGTTAAGTGTTGTGGGTTCATTTTGAATCCACCTAGGCCATCCCGATTGAAATCCTTACACTGGCCTAGTTTCAAGTTACAACAATTAGAATATCCAAAATTTAGCTTGCACATGGCATGCCTGCTAAGCATGCATCTAAAGGTGTGCAGCAATGAAGAGACTTATCTCGAGGCCCACTCCTTTGTGGTCAGACAGATTGCATCTCTACTAGCCTCCGAGGATACAATGGAAGAGGCCATGGACTCTTTAATTGCCAGCTCACAGTTGAGTGGGCTGACAACTCAGTTTTCTGTGGTTGCAGCGGCTGCCACAAAAACTCTTCAAAAAGGGCTCACCATCTTGGATACGCTCATTAGAACACTGACTTATTCACTTAGTGCTTGGGGTTGTGGGCTGCTGCTAATATTTGGAACCTGTCTTGTGTGTTGCTGCACAAATAGAGGTATGGAGAGTTGCAACATGAAGTGCCTTGAAACAACTCATTTTCGGTTCAGAACTGAGCTATGCAGGCACCTGGGGTACCAGCAGTGTGCTCAATTTCAAAAACATTTCATTTTGTCATTGATCAGGAAGAAGTCGATGCTATCAGCTATTGCCAGATACACAGTGTTTGCCAAGGAATCACTTCTTGCCAAGAACGCATGGATCAAAGTCTCATCATCCAGACTTGCATTGTGGCCTACCAGACTTGCCAAAACGTTGTCTGTGCACAGACACGTGTGTGGCATACATAGATTCTTCCCTCAAGTGTTCTACTGTGATTTCATTGAAACCCCCATGAAAGCCATGCCTCACCATGGGGACATGCCACGGCAAAGGAAACTGCTCAGAGAATGACGAAAGCAACGACTTTGTCAAGATGCATCCCGTGAAACCAACACCCCAGCAAAGGAAACAGCTGAGCCTCCAATTGCAAAGCCTGATTCAAGCCAGACACAACATGAAAAATGCCTACTCTCAAACCCTGAATCCCAGAGAGCGTACACAGACGAGACACGTGATGGATACCTCTGGTTTCAGGAATGCATGGCATAAGGAGCTGATGCCCATGTCCGTGCTAAAAGACGACATGCACATTAAATTGCCTTCACCACTTAACTTCCTAACGCACATCAAAAGAAGGTTAGCAGCGAACGCTGAATTCACAAAGCCGGAAATCCTGCAAAATCTTCTGATGCTGGCATCACACTCAGGGTCCACAGAACTGAAAATATACCGCATTATACCTCAAGGTACAAGGTTGCACACAAAGCATATGTACATATTGGATGACCTCCACTTGCAAATCACTGTGGGTACCAAAGGCACTCACATATTGGTCTACCTTAAAGGACACCAATTTAAACTGTGGACGGTTTACACATGTGATCACATGCTCAAGATCAAAGGCCCAGGCGCATTGGGGCAAAAAGGCAGGAGCCAAGCTATGCTGGTTGTTAATTGCTAATGGATTCTCAAAGGACCTCTTGTCTTACCTTGAAACTATTACCAGAAAGGAATTTGAATTAACCTTAATACCTCACATTAAATAGATGCATTAATTCATTCATCCTTAGCTAGGTCCAGTTACAATATATTGGACTCATCCTGAATACCTCACTGTTAAATACATGTATTAATTTATGCTTTTTTTTTGCAATTATTACTAACTGTATGAAATGTGAAGCAGCCATCGGGAAGCCTTCAAATGTTGGTAAGTAAGGCAAAAAAAGGTTTAGAGATCTGAGCTCAAATTTCATGGGTGAATGGACCGACCATAGGGATTATTGCAGTAGACTAATGATAAGTTGGTGGTTGGGTAGAGTCTGGGCTAGCTGGTTGTTTGTCGGGTGTAACATTTAAAATGGCAGGGTTGTAAGTGTCCAAAATATCTTTGGGACTTTCCTTTAACAGGGGCTCCCCTTGGATTACAGGATATAATCCTTTGTACCCAGATTTATGAGCCGGTACCTGCAGATTGGAGGACTCGGTTTTCACGGATTTCACTTGCTCCTCAAGCTTTTAATGAGTTCATTTCAATGCCCGGTTCTTGGATTCAGTCTGTCTCTTAGTAGCTTTGGTATACCAATGTAGATAACAATCCCATTGCCATTGGTGTACAAATGTGCCTTTCTTTTCTAACGCCTTGCATCAATTAATTATTCTGTCTAAGTCAAA
This sequence comes from Ambystoma mexicanum, assembly GCF_040938575.1. Classification (NCBI taxonomy): domain Eukaryota; kingdom Metazoa; phylum Chordata; class Amphibia; order Caudata; family Ambystomatidae; genus Ambystoma; species Ambystoma mexicanum. Next base: position 311,629,440 of record NC_090926.1, read on the forward strand.
TGTGCCTTCCTGGGGGAAGTGGATAGGTGACTCACTCTGTGTATATTCTTGCCATGTATCGTGAGTAAAGATGAAGTGTGCTGGGTTTCCTTTAGGAGGAAGTGGCACTTGTCCAGACTTCCCTGAACCCATTCTCACAGGGATAACACAAGGTATGATTTATTATGGATCCAGGTCCATTCCTTACTCCGTCTGCATCAAGATGCTATTGTGTCCCGTGGCTGGTGCCGTGGGTACGACTCATAACTGATTGGTCTATCACATCTAATCTGAGACTCTGCAGCATAGGTCTGAATGAGCCACGCGCAGTGCATGGCGGGCGTGCGGACCAGCCCATGCATGGAAGGCAGTGGCGGTTGGGAGAGCGAGGAATGACGGTTGGCGGACAAGCAGAGGAAGAGAGAGCCAGAGTCCAGTGGGGCTCAATATATAGACTAACCCTATTTACTCATAATTAATTAACTTGCAGTTGTAGCATTAATAAACCCCTTTCTTATACACATACCTGTGTGTCCCTTCACTTTTATTAACAGTACAGGTGACAATGAGGATGGACAATACTTTAGGAGCCCCATTGCACAGCTGAGACACCGAGCAATTCTATACAAGAGGTGAAAGCCACCCCTCTCCAAAGCGCCACACAACTAAACAATGGTGCTGCGCGGAGATTCCCATAAGCCAATTAAACCACTTCTTTCACAAACTCATGTCAATCCATTGTAGGAAATCTCGCGAGAGTTGCAAGGCCATTACAAGGTCAGGCGAATACAAAGACATTTCTTTTCCATTATACCAAATCCTCGAACGCACCAAATCACTGAATCACAGACTGCTCATCATAAACTTCCATAGAGCACAAGAAAGCTCATAGACTTTCTTCAACAAAAAAAATAACTTCACATCCTACAGAAAAACATAATAAATCAGCCGGCAAAGAACTTTCAGTATCTTACATACTACAATAAGCAGTGCTACCGGCATACATACTTAATTGGGCACTGGACCAGGCTTTTATTTTCGACCCAGCCACACGAACAGTATCAATCAAGTGTACCACCAAGCAGTGATCCATCACTCTCTATGGCACAAACTCATGTCAATCCATTCCAGGAAATCTTGCGAGAGTTGCAACGCCACTAACAAGGTCAAGCGAATACAAAGACATTTTTTTCCATTACACCAAACCCTCGAGCGCGGCACATCACTGAATCACAGACTGCTCATCATAAACTTCCATAGAGCACAAGAAAGCTCATAGACTTTCTTCAACAAAAAAAAATAACTTCACATCCTGCAGAAAAACATAATAAATCAGCCGGCAAAGAACTTTCAGTATCTTACATACTACATTAAGCAGTGCTACCTGCATACATACTTATTGGGCACTGGAGCAGCCATTTATTTTCTGACCCAGCCATACCAACAGTATCAATCAAGTGTACCACCAAGCAGTGATCCATCACTCTCTATGGCAAGTACCAGAATACGTACCTTCACATGTTAATCACCAAGAGGAGACGCAAACACATGAGTTGTAAGCATATAACGAACAGAGAGTAATCAGGACTTCTGCATGTTACAGTGAACACCATTTACCATGAATTACATTAAACTTTACATTGGTACAGCCACCTACCAAGCCACGCATACGACAACTATCAGCACATCATTAATCAGTAATCTGCTCGCCGTCACCACATATCATGGCATTTAGCAGTGTACCCCCCTGCATTCTTCCTACCTGAAGTGGGTGAGCCCACCATCCCATCCTCGTCACCACCTGTTCTGTTAATAAAGTGAAGATACATACAGGTACATTTATAAGAAAGGGGCTTATTAACGTTACAATTGCAAGTTCATTAATTATGAGGAAATAGGATTAGTCTATTGATTGAGCCCCACTGGACTCTGGCTCTCTCTTCCTTTGCTTGTCCGCCAACCGTCATTCCTCGCTCTCCCGACCATCACCGCCTTCCATGCACGGGCTGGTCTGCGTGCAGGCCTAGCACTGCGCGTGCCTCACTGATGCTATAAGACTCCATGGGAATGGGGGGTTTACCCTTTCCACCGTCTACCATAATATCCCAGTGGCACTGGAAAGTCAGGCAGCGGAAACAGTGTTATGGGGTTGCTGGTAATCTGCCGCCTACCAGCAGGTTTTACTGGCAACCCCGTAATTATGGTAAATTTTGCAAGCAGGGAACAAAGCCCCACTATAAAAGTCTTTGATACTAGCTGCGCTTTTACTTAGACGGTGTTATCAGGGGGGACAATGTAGTGAAATTGAATATACTCAAAGATTCACACATGCTCTGAGGTAGGCGAGAACACATACAGTATTATGACTTCCATCTACAAACGCTGCATTTCCTAAGAAAGCAGGAGCCTAAAACACGCTTACATATGCCAAAAGGGAAACACGTCAGAAGAGAGAGATGTGAAGGCGAGCATGCTACACTCTGGGCAGAGAGCCTTCATCTGCAAAGTCATGCGTAGTAAAGCCTAAAGCTTCACCTCGCACAAGCAAGAAACAGTGTTTAAACATGGCAGTTTGCATTATTTTCTCAAAATGATATTGCAGTAATGTGCAAGGGGAGTACATAACATTTTAAATTCAAACCATCCCCCCATAAAAAAACCATCAGGCAGAGAGTCAAGACTGCAGCACCATCACATCAGCTTGCAGTGCCACAAACAAAAGAAATAAAAAATGGCAAATTAACTATTTAAAGGCTTCTATCCCACACTCAGAACGACAGAGCATTCTTGCCACTGTGCAAGCTCAGACAGGACTTCTGACCTTTCCCTGCCACTCTGAGAAAGGTTATTCAGTCCATGCCTATGTAAAGGTATGCTTCCATTATTATTAGATAAAAGAGCCTATATCCTCAGGACCATTTTAAGGAATGTTGGTGCCTGGAACGCAACCCCATTTGGGGTCCCCCTCTGAACGAAAGAAATGACAAGATCCAAAATCACTGGGCGACATCCCCCCTCCCCCGCCCCCACTCCCATCTTGATCACAACCCATAGCTTCATATTCATTCCTGCAGCAATGAAAATATGGATGGGTACTCCCTACCAGACCCTTTATCCTCTTCAGACTTGCTGGAATTAGAATGAAAAACAAGTGGCATTTGGAAGGACATGTTCAGTTTGCAACGAGGGTACTTGTGTTCAAGCATATGTAGAGGACACATGTTAGCAATAGCAGACACGGAAAAGAAAGGGGGGTTACAGATAAGTAGTTGTATGAAAAAGGCACACATACACCAGTATAGAGAGAAGACTCAGATTAACAGTAAAGGTTCTCAAGCACATAGACAGATTGCATAGCTTGTGGTATAAATTAAAAGCTATGGTTTTCAAGTGGTATTGCTGTTAGTTAGCGAAGAAACACATGGCTTTTTGGTGTGTCATATATTAATGTTCACTATTATAATGTACAATGCAACACTGTAGTCAATTAAACTATGAGTCCGACTTTTTTGAAGAGCATACCCTCAGAACTAAATGACACTTCCAAAGTTTTGCATACTGGCCATTTTGACAAATTAGGCAAAACAAGATTAAATGCCAGGAACCCACACGTTGGTTAAGGAGTGAAGCTCAAATTTGAGCCCAAACTGCAATTTCTGCACTTGGCCACATTGATTCCCAGTTTTAATCCTAGAACGAGTTGAAATTATTAGTGAATGTTTCATTTTCATGAATTAAAATAATACCTTATTGTTTAAAGGACTGACTTGGAAAGTACACAAATCACATAATAGCCGAAAATGACAAAATGTAAAAACAAAACTTTATAGAAGCATGTTATGCAAAAGGACAATGAAATGATTCTAGCTTAATTTTTACTATCACTGAGGCAAGTGTATGAGCACCACGATATTTGATTTGATTTGATTTCATTTATTGATTGATAGAGCGCTTTACACCAAGGCGCTGTACAGTGATATTCATTGATATGATCTTGAAATGTTTCATCTGGGATTTTCAATTGTATTTTAAAGCTTTACATCCACCCAACAGACAGAATTGGGAACTTTTATTTATGATGTGCAGAAGTACCTTTGAAATTGTATAAGAAAACCCAATGACCATGCTCTTTTGTGTAGAAATCCTTACACTCACATGGCCTACATAAAAAGAAAGAGCAGGCAAAGGGCTAAACAGCGCAACCAGTATCTAACAAGGCAAACCTTTTCACAGAAGACAGCAAAGTATTATAGAGTGACATAAGATGATTTGTCCAGAATCACTGTATCTTCTGCTGGCAAAGCCAGGGTATGAGCCTCAACAGTTTGGTCCCAGTGATTTGAATTTGACTACCTAATCACCTCTTCTTACTAACACTTTATGCTCCTCATTGGGTGTGGCTGCCAGTTTTTATAGCCCTCATTTGGAGGAACACTGCTCTATACCTGCACCAGACTGATGCTATTATACTTTTTATAGCTAGGGCTAAATGATGCAGGTACTATCACAGAAGTATATATAGATGCACATTTATCAGCCTAAGACATGGGGCCTCATTCCGAGTAGGGCGGTAAGGAATACCGGGCACTGGTAAGGAGACCGGTGTGGGTAATCCCTTGCCGCCCTACTACGAGGTCCCTTAGCGGGTCCCTTCCTTAACGCCTGGTCTGACCAGGTTTTAAGGACGGGACCCGTTAATGGACCTTGGCGCTAATAACGGGCTTGGCATACGCCGGCCCGTTATTTGCGCCCTCCCCATTCCCATTGAGCCCTATGGGGGCTCAAATGGGAATGGGGAATGGTTTGGTGAATGGGGACTTACCGGTCCCGCCAAGGTCCGACTATACCGGCAAGTCCCCATTGCACCAAACCGGACACGGTACCGTTATTGGTGGCAGTCATGGCGCAAATTGCGCCATGACTACTACCAACCTCGGAATGAGGCCCATGGTCTCAGGCTGAGTCAGCCTTGCTGGAATTTGGTACTGTGATCTGGCATATGAACACACATTTCTGTAGCAAGTGCTTAACAAAATGAACTATCTTCTGGTCATTCAAGGCACTCAAATGTATCAACATGCATTTCAACTTTCGGTATGGCACGTGATCTACATATTCCCCACAGAATGGTGAGCTATTGTGAATAGACAAATTGTGTGTACATTAGAGTGAAAACAAAAAGCATTATAGGATTAATTGATCCAAGCACAATGTACTTGTCAGCAACAGCCTGGCAGCAGGTTTGGCGCCTCAGCAGCGCACCATAAAACATATTGGCATGTGTTATTTTAGTTTTGTAAAAGAAAATGGGCACTGACTTCTTTCAATTAGGCAGCCGTGTGGGGGCTCTCTCGGGGTGGTGACAGCTGCTTTTGCTCTCCCATAAAGATGTCCCCCATGAAGTATATCGTGAGAATGATCCTGACTTACTCGCCTATGTTGTCTATTATAAATGTTTTTCAATAAAAAGGATAATTTGATTTATATAGTTAGGAATGTTAGTACCCTTTTTTTTTTTAAAGATTTAAAGAAAGTTCTCTTGTTTTTCTTCTTTGCCTTTTGAAGGGATTTTTGTGTATAGTTACCTTATTTTGGACACTTTTCTGTCCATGAAAATATCGTGTTTTCAGAAGATGAAGATCCACTTAAGTCCTGAGCTGAATGGAAGTAAAATTGTCCTGAGGAAGGCGTTGGAATCAAATAATACCCCGAAACAACATATGACGTCAGTGACAGAGTCTATCCAGCTATATGACATTATTGGAAGCAAAAGTGCTTAGTAAGTACTCATTTATTTTAGCCTGCACTGTACTGTATTTAAAGGGTGTTTTATTAATGTTCTACATGTCTGTTATTGAATGAAATATATGTTTTTCTCTTGTTTTATGTGTTACAATATATATATATGCATAATTATCATTGTACTGTCATTTCACATCATCTCTTTGTATAACTAGACCCCTACTATAGTGTACCTACATTCAATTAATTTCAAATAGTTTGCTTGTGACCTTTCAAGTGATTATTGTTTGGAGACTATTTTAGTTGAGTTGGGACTATTATATGAATTATTACGTGTGTTTAAAAAGATTTGAGAAATGTTTTCCAGAGGGAGCAACATGTTGTATATATGATTCCCTTTTCTGTAAAGGAAGGTAAGCTCCAGGACAGGTTTTAAGCTGGTGAGTTGTGATATTGGAGGACTGTTAGATAAGAAGGAAAGGAGTGCAGAGCGGAGGAGGAAAGCAGCAGACACGTGAGGAGGAAGCAGCCCGCAAGACCCAAGAAGAAGAGGCAGCTTTAGTGAAAGAGAACATTCAGAAAGTGGAGTGAAAGAGAAAACCTGGAAGTGGAAAAAGGTGGAGTGAAAGAGAAAACCTGGAAGTGGAAAAAGGTAAAGTGAAAGAGAAAACCTGGAAGTGGTAAAATGTGGAGTGAAAAAGAAAACCTGGAAGTGGTAAAATGTGGAGTGAAAAAGAAAACCTGGAAGTGGTAAAATGTGGAGTGAAAAAGAAAACCAGGAAAGCCAAGGAAGGCAAAGAGAAAGAGAAAATCTAGAGTGGACGAAATCAAGAGTTACAAATACCAAAGAGTAGGAGGAAGGTAGGCACTGGCCTGTGAAAAAGCAGCAAATGTTGCAACAAAAAGAGAAACGGCAGAACCCCAGAACAGAGAGAGAGAGAGAGAGAGAGAGAGAGAGAGAGAGAGAGAGAGAGAGAGAGAGAGAGGAAAGACAAATGGTAGTAGCCCTGACCAATGAGAAAACGGGGAAAGAAAAGTCCAAACCTCTGGCTGAGGAAAAGACACAGAAAAAGAAAAGTTCAAGGTCTGTCCAAGGAGAAGTTTGAGAAAGGAAAGGCTGAACCCCTGACCAATGGAGCGCAGAAGCATGCTGGAAAAGCGCCCTATGCATTTACCCGGGGGCAGAGAAGCAAGAAGTGTGGGCTGGGCACGAACCCCTTTAGAAGAAAAGACCCATGTAGAAACCAAAAACTTGAGAATCATTCTGACAAAACAAATAAACCGTTTAACCGTGTTTGTTGCACACATCATTTGTTTCTGTATCCCTACAGCCCCCTACTAGCACTTGACACCTGATGTCTGCACTTACCCTAGCACTTGCCACCAGCTGGCTGTACTTCTTATTTATTGCCCTTATTTATTTTACTGTTTATCCTATGTACTGCACTGCCCCTCCCCCTTTCCCCTTGCACTTTTCCCCTTCTCCCCTCACCTGCACTTGCTCGATTTCAACGTCATCTGGCCTAGTAGGATCGTTGTCTCTGTCTTCCCTCTGTTCCCCCCACCCCCTTGCCTTAACGCGCCTTGAAACACTTGTGTATAGGCGCGTTATAAATGCCATATCATATCAATACCTTGTTACACTTCCCATCCGTATCCTAGCTGACAGCTTGATTTATAGTAGTTTAATCCAATTCCTGATTGCAGGGCTAAAGTTCACCTGTTCCAGTAGAATGAGAATAAACACACTCCACAGAATCAAATTCCACTTCAGCGCCCTAAGAGGCTCTAGGGTGCCACGAACCTTTCTATGTGCTGCAATAAATAAATAAAATGAAATTGCTGAAGCGTTAGCCTGTTCTTTCTTTGAGTCTATTACATGAAGCAGTCACCTCGCCTTACATTAATGGCTGTGTTCCTACCTGCTGTTAGCCCTGTCTGGTCCGAATCTATCCATTTTCCTGTAAACCCCTCTATCCTATTGGCAATCAATTTGCTGAGAATCTTAAAATCGATTTTAAGCAATAACAGTGGTCTATACAAGGCACACCCATATTATGGCCTCCCTAAGTGAGTGTGGCAATGCCCTTTTTTCTCCTGTGCTGACTCATAAACTTCGAACATTTTTGGTGCTCACAGGTCCAAGAAGGCAGCATAACATCCTGGGGAAAGGCCATCGCGCCCGAGTATCGCCGTGGCTAACCAGTTTCATCTCCTGCACTGTTGGTGGCTCTGGCTCGTGAAGGTTCGCCCTGTCCACATCTCCTAGCCGAGTGAACCTGCTTCTTGTAGACATTTTGCTCCAAATCTGGTAGGGGGGCTGCATGGAGAACCTTGTGTCATTTAGCTTCTGGTATGTGACCCCATCGCCCTCTCGTCATCTGTCACCGACTGCTGTGTGATTTCGAGACTGGGCTCCTGCCTCCAGGGCCATCTTAAGCACTTTTGGGGCCCTGTGCACGGACTTCTTTGGGGCCCCTTCCACCAAACCAAAGGAATTAAGTGATCAAGAATATCTGAAAAGCCCCCCCCCTTCCCCGCCGCAATCACAACCCATAAGTTGATATGCTGCCTCACAGCGGAAAAAATAAGGATGTTCACTCCTTTTAAGTCCCCTTACCCTCTTCATTCTTGCTCTAACCAGACTGATAATGTTGGCCTTCAAATGCTACTTGTTTATCAGTCTAGGAAGAGGTTACTTCTCTTCTAGCATAGATACAGGAGACTTTATATCAATAAAATCCAGGAAGGTATGCAGCCTGTAGTATTAATGCAGGACTGTATGTAAAAGGTACATGTAATCCAGAATAAACAGAGATCTCACATTTGCTGCCTCACAGAATGCAAACGTGCTCAAGCATGGATAGAGCAGACCAATTGGTAGGAAGGAGAAAGCTACACGTACCATAGCATGGATAGTGGATGTAGATTAGAAGCTACCAGGAAGGTGTCTGTATCCAGACAGACTGATATTATAATTGGGGCATAGTTTTCAAATAGTGTTGCCATTAGAGATCAAAGGAACACGTTCCTGTGGTGTGCAATATATCAATGCTTACTATTATAGTGGAAGCAATACTATAGCCAGTGAAACCATGAGTGAAGCTGTTTTGAAGATCATACCCTGAGAAGGAAATCCCTTCTGTCTATCACCCCTTCCACTCAAATAGCCTACATAGGAAGAAAGATCAAGTAGTGGGCTAAACGATGCCACCAGCATGCAGGGAGGCAAACTTCACAGGAGACAGTACACTAATCTACGAGATAGAAGATGATTGATAGGATCACTGCATTGTCTGCTGGCAAAGCCAGGATACAAGCATGAATGCTTTGGTTCCAAATTCTGATACTTATTCATCTCTTGGACTAACAGTTTATGCTCATCGTTGGAGGCGATTGCCTAGGTTTTACAACACCCTACTGACCACACCAATTTCTAGACCTTCACCATAAGGATGACATGTTCGTTTTCATAGCAACCCCTATCTGGTGCAGGTATATTGCTGATTATAGCACAGGTTGTGCTGCAAGACAAAGTACATTAGCAGGCAGGTTTATAAACTTCAGACACAGGAAAGGCTCAGCCAGCCTTACAGGAATGTGCTATTCTAATCTTGCATAGTAACACATATCACTGCAATGAGTGCTTAACACACAGAGCTAACTTCTGAACAATTGTGGCACTCAATTTAGCAGTATGCATTTAAAATGTGGCTATTGCACATGATCAGCATAATTCCCACAGAAAGGAAAGAATGCTACAGGAGTTGCAAGGAACACACAAACTATATATACCACAGTGAACACAGAAAGCATTACATGATGAATTGATTGAGGTAAAATGTACTTTGCAAAACAGACAGGCAATAGGTTTAGAACCTCAGCACCATGCAATACAATATCCTTGTGTGTGCTATTTAGGTCTGGTGAACAAAGGGCAAGTGCCCCTTTTGTCCTCCCATAAAAACGTTCCTGCCTGCCTCCAAAGCAGTCACGCTAACAGTCACGCTAACATGACCACTGTCTGGTCCCTCCTTTCATGCATCCTACCAACGTGTTGCTAGGTCTGGAAAAGATCCGGTGCTACGCTAATGTTGGGACTGTCGGGATAGCTAGCTTTTTGTTTGTAGTCCCTGAGCTTCTATCTGGGGCTGCAACCAAAACACCCACGGCTATAGCCCCCCCCACCCTCCCCTAGCGACACCTCTGCATTCTACCCCTATATGTGTCAGTCATGGGGTCTCTGCCTCTACTGTCTGTAGTAGCCTCAGAGCAGGGAACTTGCTCTATTTGCTTATTTATTTATTTATTTATTTATTTATTTATTTGTATATGTGTATAGCGCCCCAGGCCCGAGGGCAACCGGGCGCTTATCTTAGAGCAACAGGTACATGAATGGCATGGAATACAGTTACAATCAATCAATTACATTCACAAGAGCAGTAAAGTACATAGCAGTGCAGATTGGCAAGCAGATTGTCAGGAGAAGATCAGATGGCCTGTGAAGGCCATTGGTCAGATGTAGCGGATAGCCAGAGTTTGGCTTTGTGTTTGAATAGGGTAGGAGATGGCAAGGTTCTAATGGTAAGTGGCAGTGTGTTCCAGAGTTTGGCAGCTAGGACCGGGAAGCTAGCACCTCCGGCTGTCTGTAGTTTGTATCTGGGGATCGTAAGGCAATGTGCTTGGGAAGATCTGAGTGAACGTGAAGGTATATATTGAGAGAACCGAGAGGCTAGGTAGATGAGGGCCTGGTTGTTTACACATTTGCGAGTAATGGCCAGGGATTTAAGTGATATCCTTTGGGCAACTGAGAGCCAGTGTAGACTCTTCCTGGTTTCAGTGACATGTGCAGATCTAGGAATGTTGAGGGCCGCTCAAATAGCATTATTTTGAGTGATCTGGAGTTTGTTGAGGTTGCGTTGGTTGGTGCCTTGATGAAGTGCATCACAATAATCGAGTTTGGACATAACCAGTGTCCTAGCAAGAATAATGCAGTTCTGAGTGGATAGGAATGGACGGCAGGCTGTGATCAGCTTAGACGTGTAAGCAGAGGCAGCGACGACCGCATTAGTTTGTCTATTAAGGGAGAGTGTAGAATCGAGGTAGATTCCCAGAGTTTTAGTATCTTTGGATACTTTGATAGAGTTGCCATCGATGTTGAAAGTGTTAAACGAGGGGTCAAGCTTATTGAGTCTTTGTTGGGTGCCCAAGATGAGGAGGTCTGTCTTTTCATCATTGAGACAGAGCTCATGTTGGGCCATTCAGGCTTGGACAACTTGGTAGATGGCATTCAAAGCTTTAGAATCAGCGATGTAGTCACCAGTGATAGGCATGAGTATCTGGGTGTCATCAGCGTAGTTAGTGTAGGTGACACGCAGATAGTCAAGCACATCAAACAAAGGTTTGGTAAATACATTGTAATGTGTAGGGGATACACAAGACCCTTGTGGGACTGCACAGGGGACAGGGGTTGGATCTGCCGATGAGGTAGGTGAGAATACTCTCATATGTCTATTATCCAGGAAGGAGCTAATCCAATTAGTTGCTTTTTCAGAAAAGTGGGCAGCTGATTTCAAATGATGGCAGAGGATTTGGTGATTGACCAAATCGAAAGCTGCTGAGAGATCCAGGAATAGAAGGAGGGCCAGTTTGCCATTAGCTTTTAAATCCTCAATTTGAGTTTTGAGATTTAATAGGGCTGTTTCTGTCCCGTGCTTAGGTCTAAAGCCAGATTGTCTTGTGCCTAGTACATTGTTAGTTTCCAGATACTTCTGTATCTGTAGGTAGGCTGCTCTATCTAGTATTTTTAGAAGGGACGGGGCTGTGGTGATTGGTCTGTAGTTGGATGGTATTGATGGATCCAGTGTAGGTTTTTTCAGCAAGGGGATGACCCAAGCGTCCTTCAGATTGTTAGGGACAATTCCGGAGTGAAATGAGGAATTGATGAAGGCGGTAATGAAGGGGGCAGGGTTGTGTGCTGATTCCTTGATGATCAGTGCAGGGCAGGAATCACCCTGGCAGTTGGAAGGTTTTAAATTGCTAATGATTTTTTTTTTCAACTTCTTGGATGGTGAAAGGTACAAAGCTAAATGGGGGCTGGGTGAAGGCGCTGGTGACCGTCTTGGGTGCAGGGAGTTTAGTTTGGGAGGAGATAAGAAGAAAGTTTTGTTTGGCATTGATTTTGGCTTGTAAGGTGGTTATTTTAGTGAGGAGAGCCTTTTGGATATTATTGCACCATGTACTGTCTTTGCTGCATGTGTCTAGGATGGGCGAAGGGGATTCTAATTCTTTGAGAATTTTAAATAACTCCTTCGTGTTGGATTCTGCTTGCGAGATGCGCTGGTTATAAGTCTCTTTTTTGGCTTGTATGATCGCTTCCTTGTCATTAAGGGATGCGATGAAGAGGTTGTCTTTGTTAGTCGCACATGGAAGACTTTTCCAGAGCGCTTCAGCCTTCCGTTTTACTTTGCGCAGAGCTCTAAGCTGTGGGGTAAACCAAGAATTCAAATGGGCTTGTTGTTTAGCTTTCCGTAGTTTGAGCGGTGCTATGGTGTCAATGGCTTTGAGCAATGTTTGGTTAAAGGTGTCCACTAGGACAGTGGTTGTGCTGTGAGGCACAATTGTTAAGAATAGGTAGGATGAGGGGGAGTAGTTTGTCCCTAGTGATGTCCTTTTTGTTCCTTGTAGGAATAGGGGGAGCTATATTAGGTTTAGGGCAGGGGTTGGTGGCTGATATATGAAATATGATGATGTGGTGGTCGGACCAGGCACAGGGGGGGTTGGAGTTTATCGATGTGTTACAATTTAAATTTACAATCCAATCGAGCGTTCTACCCTTGTTATGGGTCGGTTCGAGAATGCGTTGCTGGAAACCTAAGTTAGAGATGATACTAGCAACCTCGGTGGCCATGAGATCCTTAGGGTCTGATAGGCCAAGGTTGATGTCACCCAGTAGCAGCACTTGGGAATTGGGCTTGGTGGTGTCAGTAAGGATGGATGTAATATCCTCCTCGAAGGAGGTGAAAGGTCCTGGTGGTCTGTAAATAAGGTGTAGTGATGCTGTGTTGGTCGGTGATAGGGATAGTTTAACTGATAGAGATTCGGCAGAGCTAAATTGGGTGTTGGGGATGAGTCTCATATTGATGTTGTCCCTATGTATAAAAGCGGTGCAGCCCCCTTTGGAGAGGTTGGATTGGCGGTCATTTCTAAGGATAGAGTAGCCAATCTGGAATGGTGAGGGCCAGGAGTGGGCCTGAGGTGGCATGTAGCCAGGTTTCTGTAATGGCGATGAAGTCAAGGTTTTGGGCGGTGATGAGGTCTGTGACATCGAGAGCGTGGGCAGTGAGGGATCTGGCATTTATGAGGGCTCCCTTTAATTCTTTAATGGGGGGAGTCACAGGGTGGTCAGGTAGAGTCTGCGTGGTTGCCCGTGGGCTGGAGGTGTGGTGGTGGAGTGTGTTGAGCTGGGCGCACAGTATGTGAGGCAGTCTAGATCTAAATCTGGCATTCCTGAGATGGAGAGCGCAACGTTGATTAGGTGTGGGTTTCGTGGCGAAATGTTAAAGCCACAAGGCAGGTGCTTTGAGATAAGCGTTGGTAGAGTAGTCAGTGATGGGGTTAGTTATAATGTTGTGCGTGGGTCTGAGGGGGGGAGAAGAGGTGAGTCAATGGTAATGTGCTATGGAACATAGTGGGGGAGTACGTACTGGGGTGGTGGTGGCGAATCTCAGTGGTGCCGAAAGATGGTGCACAATGTGCACTGACTAGTTGCCATGTAATGACAAGGTGTGTGAGGAAGATGCTGGCAAAGGACCACAGCAGCATATCGTGACAGAGGTGGCCTAACAATTAGATAAGGTAGTGTGCGGTCGCTGTAGCGGCACCATGGTGCGTGTTTAGGGTAGTGTAGTAGTACAGCATAGGTCGAAAACAATGCAGTTATACAGTGTGTGTCTAATGGTTCTCAGCATGCATGCTAGGCAGACATAAATGGGCACATAGTGGCAAAACAGTAAGTAAGATGGCACAAGTCAAATTTGGGTTTGTGTCAGGCTAGTCTTGACACAAAGGTGGTACACAGCGGTGCGTTAAGGTACTGAAGCTGAGTGTTAAAGCAGTCAGTAATTATAATTGTACAGAGGTTTGCAGGCATCAGACAGTTTACAGAATACAATACATACAATCCATAAAATAGGCAGACAGTGTACAAGTCCGTGATGAATGTAAGACATTAGCGGTGTAGCTGCTGCAAACAGTATGTAAAGATAGCGTCTGTACAGGTTAGCGCAGAAGTTAAAAAGGAGACTGGGTAAGTCAGGGCGGCAGGCGCAAGTGCATTACAGAGCGAGGCGCTCACTATTTTGTTACGGGCCGTACTGGTACTCGAATACAAGATATCAGATGCACTTCATGAGTCTTACCAGGCTTGTGGGGTGAGCGGAATGATCGGCTCGAATGTTAGATGCTTTCAGTTTCGGCGGCAAAACGAGGATATGAAGTTCTGCGCCTTCATTCTCCACCTTGGTTGCCTCCCTTTAGAGCAGTGGTCTTCCAACTAGGGGATTGGCCCCCAAAGGGGGGCCCAGAGGATGTCCAGGGGCCAGACCCTTCAAAAATGGATTAAGATTAATGTTTTAATATAAAAGAAAAACGGATTAAGGTGACTGCTTTAACAGAAAATATAAGCTGTAGGAAACCTAATTATTATTAAAAGAGCCTGGGGCCCCTCTAGACATTCTTTGGGTTCCTTGGGGGGGCAACCCCTAGGTGGGGTGGGGGCAGAAACAATATTTTTTCTCATACGAGGCTTGGTATGAAAATGTTTGAATAACACTGCTTTAGAGCAAACATTTTACCTCATCCTGCAGATACATGCCCCTCCAGTCACCACTTTGAAGGCCTCTCAGATTGTCCCCAAATCCTTCTTGATTCTAAATAATGGAAGTATCTGTTGAAGATTACCCGAGCTGAATGCCACATCAAAAGGGCCTCTGCCCTTAGGTTCCAAGTCAAAACAGGCATAGGTGTGTGCTACAATGTTGAAAGGCATGGGAAATTGTGTTGGGTCTATCCTAGTGTGGAAGCCTTGTAAATGCAAACACAATGAGTATTCTCTCATAAAGCCATGTTGGCCATGCCATACGCCTAACAACTTGTGGTGAGCAAATATTTCATGTAATGTTTCAACAGCATGCATTCCGGTATGCGTGCGTGGAATGGATCTGCCTAGGCCAGCATTTAGAACACAATGAATCCCCACGGCCCCCACTTCATGAATAGCCTATCTCAATGTACAGAGCACATATCAGGAACCCTGAAAAGAAGTTGCTGTTTTCCACATTAGAGCTCACTTAGCAACAGTCCCTATCCTCAAGTTTCCCCAGAATTCCCACAACCCTGCCCTCTTTGCCTGGAAAGTGATAGTTCACGTATATCGGCACAACTCTTTCTGCCCAAATTGATACACCCCAAGAAAATACAGAGAACAATGAATTGTGTCATTCCACCCTACTGTTTAACTAGGATATGGTCATCCATCCTTAGATGGGTATTTTGCAGTAGAACCACCTGGGTGCTCTACCGACCCATACATGATGTGATTTTCCCCCTCTTATGCATCTCCTTCAGCCCCTGAAATTCCATGTGACTAATTTTATTTCAACCATTCCCATTGCTGTGGCATGTTTTCGGGTAGGTTGGAAAAGGGGTGGGGTTAGAGTTTCTAAGTATCCTACTGGGCAGCATGGGGAAAAGATGTCATAAGGAAGGGGATAGCGCGTGTTACCGTCCGGTGGCCCACTGGTCCACCCCATGACTGAATCCAATAGCGATGGCTGTGTCCTGGCCACCTGGATGACAGATCCCACGGGACTAGCGGGTGGGACACCTTCAAGTTTCTCACAATGCCCACATCAACTTCAAGATTCTGTGCATCCTCTATAGGAACTTTTGGGAAGTGGGGCCAGCCTACCTAAAGTGAAAGATCTTTCCTTCTCCGAAAAACATTACTGTAGCGCCCTCTAGGATGAAAAGAAATTCAGGGGGAGAACCATAGGCACAGCAGTTGCCACCCTATGGAATGTCTTACCTTTGGCCTTATGGGTAGAATAAAAGCCATTTATGCTTTAGAAAGAGATTGAAGACGGGTTTCATAATGCGTGTTAGGAAGGATTTTCTTTTTGCTGCTTTCCTCCCATAGACTTCTATGGGACAGCCATTCTTTTTGCTGTGTTTGGACTCCTGACCTGACTTTTTGAAGGTAAGTAAAACCTTCTGCTTTACTTCCCTTGCTTTGCGCAAATTCTTTGGGGGAAACCTATCTGTTCATAGGAGTATCTGTGCTGACAGACTGGGCCTCATTACAAGTTTGGTGGTAGCCATGCCCGTATCACGGGCACGGCTACCGCCGAACTCGCTACCGGCACTGGCACCCGCACCCGCAAATGGGCCATAACCGGCCCATTACGAGTTGAATGGGCCTGTAATTGCCCATGCGCGGGTGCTGGTGTGGATGGGCTCCCAATCCCCATTCTGCAGTAGGGCAGAATGGGGGTGGGGAGCATGGTTGCACCGGCACAATTGTTAACTCGCGGTTGATGCTCGTGGGTGCCACTCTGCACCAGGCATGCAGAGCGGCACCCACAAGCAGAACTCATAACGTGGTGGTACAGTAACAACGGTGCCGGTAGCACTAGCGGGGCCATTGTCACTGTACCGCCAAATTCGTAATGAGTCCCACTGTCTCTCACAAGATTTCTTGTATTTTTATAACTGCACACAGCTGCTTAAAGTGAAGTGTGCTTAGGATACTTTGTATCCTTCTATCTTTTTCTTTTTTAACTTTTGGGTTACAATTACGTGGCCTGGATGGGCTGGTGACAGTGTATATTTTCCTACTGTGTTTTGAACGTTTACTCCTGCGCTTTTGCAATACCGTAAATTGCTATGAAGAGTGCCTCACACCCTAAGATGGCCGTGCCTCAAGATTTTTGCCTGTCCTTTGTCCATATTGTTCTTTGGCCTTCTTCCTGCTGTGATGAATCCAACAGGATCATCACTCCTTTCTGGGAAGTAACCTTCCCCCATGTGGCCATGGTGAGGCAGACGCTTTCCGATCCAAACCCTATAGGTGGATATATTAGGCAAGATCACATGGGGGGTGCTCCTCGGGGAGAGGACACTGCATCATTGGAGGAAGACACATGCCATTTAGGGATGTTCCTTCCCTTTCCTTGGCCCTAATGGCCTATTGTAACACTCTCCCTCAACCCTTTACCAACTCCATCTCCAATAATCCCTCATGTGGCATAGGGAACAATATGTCCACAACTGGAACGAGGAAGAAGCAGGGAGCAGTGATGATTACTCCCATTAAGGTCCAACATCAGCTTCCCCAACATCACATATTAAAAGGACCATAAGGTCCAACATCAGCTTCCCCAATATCACATACTAAAAAGACCAGATAACATCCCCATGTCTGAAACCCTCCTGGCTTATTGTTATGCATCTGCTTCTTTATCTATGAAGAACAGTGAAACCCTCATATAAAATCTATAGCAAACTTTGCCAACCTGATGGAATCACCTTTGATAACTCCACTTATCCATCAAAACCTTTTTATACTTTTTCAAAGTCCATAAAACAGTTATCACCAATGGAATACAGTTCCCAGAATCCTCGAAGTACTGGGATGAAGAAGAGAGAATGGAGCAAAAGAGATCACAAGCTCAATGAGCAGTCTAGTGTTTCCTGTCACACACCTAAGCCTGGGAAATTTAAGCAGCGCAAACCACAAGGCATTGGGCCTCATTACAAGATTGCCAGTCCGGAAATAGCGTTGCCGGTCGCACCGTACCGGCACCCTATTCTCGACCGGCACACTATGAGCCACGATGCCACACCCTGTCACTGCAAGTGACACCCACAGTGCTACCATAGCCGGCAGCACTGTGAACATAAACAGTGGATTGACCCATAGGCCATGCCTGAAACACTGGCACAGCGGTAGCATAGGCACATTCTGAGTTCCGACTTCATGGAAACACCACCGGCACCGTGATGACCGCGCTGGAAACACCAGCATCGTGGACTAGGCGTTAAACAGTGTCAGGTGTGCAGCAACAGGCTACAGGTGGCCCAAATCAGCCCAGCTGCACACCATGAGCACGGTGAATGTACAAAATGACCACTCCCACACACCACACCACTTCCAACACAACCATGCTGGCATCCGCAGTAGCAAACATGGAGCTGGAGGCCCTGCATGCAGGGATACAACATGTGAATGAGCTGGAAGAGGCTGAAAAGGGAGAGGAGGTGGCGGAGGTGCAGGAGGAGAACGGGGAACATGATGGCCATGCACAACAGAGGAGAACGGGGAACATGATGGCCATGCACAACAACAATGGGCAGCAGGTAGCACCCTGCAGGCAGCCACCCATACCCTGCTTAAGGGCCACACCCTAGAATCTCACGCAGACACAGATCCACACCCTCTCCTGGCTGGACAGGGAGACCATTACCTCCGTAGTCAACCTGATTCACGATGACATTTTCAGCCTATTTAATATCCAGACTGCCATACCCTCCTTGCTCAAGTTAGTGTTGGTGCTGCATTTCTTGGCTACTGGCACATACCAACACACTGTGGGTGAGCTGCACAGGTTATCCCAACCCTGTTTTTCCAACGTTCTATTTCAGGTCCTGGATGCCCTCCTGCGGCACGTGTCAGACCACATTGCCCTACCCAGAACATTTCCCAGGGGAATGCCACCAAAGTTGCATTCCATGCTCTGGCAGGCATGTCCAATGTGATTGATGCATTGGACTGCACGCACGTGGAGCTGGTGGTCAGACATGCCATTGAGGCAGTCTACAGGAACAGGAACCTGTATCACTCCCTCAATGTGCAGATGGTGTGTGATGCACACCACCTCAGCACCTACTGCTGCGCAAGATTTTCGGGGTCGACATACGATTCCATGATGCTGAGGAACTCCACGCTGCCAGGGTGCATGGCACATCACAGCGGAGAGCGGACCTGGCTGTTGGGTTAGTTGATTCACCATTGCATGTGCACTGTTGATTGGGAAAGGGTTAATACAAATTGCATGGCTGCGTGGAGGGCATGACTCGCATGTGGTACATGGGCAGACAGAGCACACCCGTTCACAATAGTACACAGCTGCAATGGCACAACACTGCACTAGAGGTACCAGAATGCATCTCACCAATGCCACATACCCCTGCAATAACACACTGAACACAACCCCCACTGCCTGTATCACAGCCAAGTCAGACCAATGCAACCCACCTCCCTACCAGTAGTGTGCCCCACAGCATGTAGCCAGTTCACCTGCCTGTCAGAAGTGCACATACGCATATGTATGTGACATGAATACAAACAAATATGTAGCATACATGAATGAATGGGTGAGATGACCATTGTATGACATGCAAACGGAACCAGAATTGGCACATGCAATGGGTAAAAGTAGAAGATGGTGCAAGTCATAGGAGCAATGGGCAAGGTGGGTGTGAATATGGCATGGAAAAGTGCTTGCAAACCACCCTCCGGCCATTTCCTTCACAATGAAACCTAATTCAAGATATTTCCTTCACTGTCTATACATCCACATAAATCATTTTCACTGAATCAAAGATGACTTGCAACCACTCTTATGCTGCATTCCCAAAAATCAAAAATGCAAGTATCCATGCATGCATGCAGTCAATTCATAATAGAATATTAGCTAAAATGTGGGCATGCCAACAAACGAGTGCTCCTGTGACTGCTGCTGGCCCAAGAAACACATCAGCAATCATAAGTACTTGAATGTCATTCCTTTGCAAATATGGGGCTGCATTATGAAGTCTGCCAGTAACCAGCACGAGCAAAACTACAACCGTGCTCACATCAGGACAAGGTGCACAATAAAACAAACATTTGGGTTGTGTTACGCTCACCTGACTCCCACGGAGGCGCTGGCCTGGTTCGCGCTGCTGTGACCTCTTCTAAGGTGATGCGCAGGGTTCGGAAGACGGACTGGACCGGGCCCCCAAATCTGGCTTGCCTGGCTCGCAGAAGTATTCTTCTTAGGGTCTGGAAGGACGAGCTCTCCATCCTGCTTCTGATGCAGGGGCGCGTTGGTATCCAGTTACTTCACTGGATTTTCGGATTGGTGAGAACCAAACTTGCTTGGCTTCCAGGTAAGTTTTTTGATAAGAGGTTCCCATTGTGTCCATGCATTAATGTACTAATGCTAGTGTCTTTTTCCCCATAGGGGCCGGGGTACGGAATGCCGGGGAACAGGCACCGACCCGAGATGAGAGGTGAAATCCTTGTAGAAATCAGGTAAGTCTTTAATGAGCGTTTTTTGGTAATGTCTTTTCATTCGCTCATTAACGCTGATGTCTCTTTTTCCCCTTAGGGGCCGGGGTCCGGAAATGCCAGGATGCGGCGCGGACCCGAAATGAAGAGGGAATGAATCAACAGGTAAGTCTTAACCTGGAGATTTAGCTTTCCTTATTCCCTTCTCTCTCTCACCTTTTGTTCTGGTCTTTTTCTCCCTAGGCGCTGGGGCGTGACTGCGAATCCGGATGATCGCTGCTGAACATGGAGGCGCCCTGTAAAGGTGAGTGGAATGCGGCGCTGCAGCGATCGACGCGATGAGCTTTTAAATGAAAGTCTTCCTTTTCAGGATTGTCGGCGAGATGTCTCCGGGATGCGGATTTAGCAGGTAAGGACTTTTCCTTCTTCTGTTCTCTTCTTCTCTTCCTTTGCAGGTGATCCAGGATGCTGGCAGGCGTGGCAGAAGTCAGGATGCAGGAGCAGACACGGTGAGCGTCCAGCTGCTAGATACAGAACAACGCGAAGCACGTGTGGCTGTTCGGGTGGGGTTTAAATAGCCTTGGAAGAAGTTCCAGGTATGTATCCTTCCTCCAATCAGGTATATATCCTTCCCCGACCACGCCCGGATGGTAAATTAGTCCCACAGGTAAAGTAGTTCCTTTCAGGCCTCAAGGAGGCCGGCATCCTACAGCATGGTCTGCATCAGGTAAGTGCACCCAAGCACTCCCATAATGAGCCTGGCGCCTATGGCGCCAGGACTGATGTCTTTTATGAGCCTGGCGCCATAGGCGCCAGGACACTGTCCAAAGGGCCCCTATATGGGGTCGCTGGGTCCTTCCTTGGGGACTGGATGTCCGCTTTCAGGGACGCAGGGCTTGAACCGGCTCCCCGGGAGCGGGCATCATGACAGCACTCCCCCCCAAGGCCCCTCCTAAGGTTGTTCCCTCCGGGGGTTTTGGTTTGTCTGGGAAGAGTCGGTGGAATTTCCTGACTAATCGAGGTGCATGCACATGGTCGCTGGGTTCCCACGACCTCTCCTGAGGTCCGTACCCCTTCCAATCAATTAGGTAGAACAGTTTTGACCTAAACATTTTTGAGTCTAAAATGTTCTTCACTTCGAATTCGGGCGCCCCATCTATTAGAATAGGTTCTGGAGGTTTGAGTAGTCGGGTTCCGGGTACCACTGGTTTCAGAAGTGACACATGAAAAACAGGGTGAATTCGCATACTAGCTGGTAAATCAAGTTTAACAGCCACTGGGTTAATTATTGCCGTAATAGAATATGGTCCCAGATATTTTGGGTTAAAAGTTCGAGGCCCTTTGAGTGGTAAATGTCTGGTAGCTAACCACACTTGATCCCCAATCTGATACGGAGGTGCTTCACTCCGATGTAGATCAGCATTCTCCTTGTATTTTCTCTTGGCTTGTTGTAAATGTGTAGTTGCCTCTTTGAAGGCTAGGGTAATTGTAGAATGGAGATGTTCTACTGCAGGCATTCCGAGGTTCTGAGGTGAGTTAAGGTTTGAGGTTCGAGGGTGATGCCCAAACAAAGTATAAAAAGGACTGTGGCCAGTTCCAGAGTGTACAGCATTATTATATGCGTATTCGGCTATCCAAAGAATGTCTTTCCAGTTGCTTTCAGATTGCTGTAACATACACCGTAGGTACTGTTCAAGGGTCTGATTTGTCCTCTCGGTCTGACCATTGGTCTGAGGATGGTGACTGGTCGATAATCTTACGTCGATCTGCACCATTTGACAACATTTGCGCCAGAAGTGGGAAATTAATTGGCTTCCCCGGTCAGAGATTAGTATAGATGGGAATCCATGTAGCCGAACAATATTTTCGAGGAATTCTTTGGCTAGGACAGAAGCTGAAGGTAAACCTTTCAAAGGAATAAAGTGGGCCATTTTGGAAAACAAATCCACAATTACCAGAATAGTATTGTACCCCGAACAAGGAGGCAGGTCAGTAATAAAATCCATTGATAGGGTGTGCCAGGGTGCTGGTGGTATGTCTAGAGGTTGAAGGAGACCGACTGGTCTTTTCTTTTGACTTTTATTTTGGGCGCAAACACCACAGGACATCACAAAAGATTTAACATCTTTTCGCCAAGAAGGCCACCAAAATTGTCGTTTCACCTTTTCCTCTGTCTTGGCAATACCGGGGTGTCCCTCTATTAATGTATCATGATAACCGGAAATTACTAGTTTGTGTAATTCCTTATGTGGCAGGAATAAGCGTCCTTGGAAATAAGGTAAACCATTATCTATGGTAAAGTCTGATCCCTTTTGTATCCATTCCTGTAAGGTTGTAGGGTCCAGGAGTTGTTTCACTCTGGCTTGAATGTCTTCAAGCGTCTGTAACGAAGTCATGCCTAGAATCCTCTGTTCGGGAATTATTGGTACTGGTTCTGAGTTTGTATCAGATTCTCTCATTCCAATTCGGGATAAGGCGTCTGCTTTGCCATTCTTGCAGCCAGGTCGATAGGTAATCACGAAATCAAATTCAGCGAAAAACAAAGCCCATCAGAGCTGCCGTGATGACTGAGCCTTGGCAGTTTTCAAATACTGTAAATTCCGGTGATCAGTGATCACTGTGATGGTATGTCGAGCGCCAAGCAGATAATGCCGCCAGGCTTTAAAAGCGGACTTAATGGCTAACAGTTCTTTGTCCGTGATTGCATAATTAACCTCGGGTGCCGAGAATTTTCTGGACCAAAATGCCACGGGATGCAGTTGGTTGGTTTCGGGATCTCTTTGGGACAGGACAGCTCCCATGGCTAGGCTGGATGCGTCAGTCTCGACGACATAAGGGAGATATGGACGTGGGTGTTTCAATATAGGTGCAGAGGTAAACTTAGCTTTTAAATCCTGAAAGGCCTGCTCGGCTTCTTCAGACCATTCAAAACGTTTATTTTTCCTCAAGAGTGCAGTAATGGGTTGTACCACGCGTGAAAATTACGGGATAAACCTGCGATAGAAATTGGCAAAGCCGAGCATGTTTTGAACCCCTTTTTCAGAGCTAGGTGATGGCCATTTGAGGATGGCATCCACTTTTCTTGAGTCCATTCGGACTCCTTTGGGTGTCAGGATGAAACCTAGAAACTCGACTTCTGTGGTATGGAAAACACATTTCTCCAATTTAGCAAATAGTTTGTGTTGGCGCAGTTTTTCAAGAACTGCCCTGACGTGTTTTCTGTGATCAGATTCCAAAGAGGAGTACACCAGAATGTCATCGATATATATGACAACACAAACATCGATGAGTTCCCGAAGGACATCATTCATGAAGTATTGGAAGGCAGCCGGCGCGTTACACAATCCGAAAGGCATCACCTGGTATTCGAATAATCCGTATTTAGTACGGAAGGCAGTTTACCATTCATCGCCTTCTTTAACCCGTACCAGATGATAAGCCCCCCGGAGATCTAACTTGGTGTATATGCAAGCGTCCTTCACCTGGTCAAGGAGTTCAGGGATCAGAGGCAGAGGATAACGGTTTTTAACCGTTATCTGGTTCAATGTGCGGTAATCGATACAAGTTCTAAGGTCGCCTTCTTTTTTGGGCACGAAGAACAAAGCCAAGGATGCCGGGGACTTTGACGGGCGAATAAAACCATTAGCTAGGTATTGATCCAAATATTGTCCCAAATGCAGATTCTCAGGTTCGGTAAGGGCATAAATCCTGCTACATGGGGGTTGTGCACAGGGCACCAGATCGATTTGGCAATCGTACGATCTGTGAGGAGGTAACGTGTTGGCCTGTTCCTTTTGGAAGACGTCCTGAAAGTCTTGGTATTCCGGAGGTAGTTGCATGGAGGCAGAGGTTACAGATGCTAGATTAATCTTCAGGTTTTCTGGGTAGCAGGTTTGTGTACAATCCGGGAAGGTTATTCTCTTAGCTCGCCAATCAATTCGAGGATTATGTGTCTCTAACCAAGGGATTCCAAGAATAACCTGAAACTGTGGAGCCTTGATTACATCAAACACAACACCCTCCCGATGGCCGTCGGGACCAATAAGAGTCACCTCAGTAGTGGAATGTGTTACCGGTCCAGAGGCAATTTCAGTTCCATCGACTGTGGTGATGACATCTTTGCTGGTTTTAGGATGGAGAGGGAGGTTAATCCTAGAGACCAATTCACGATCCACATAGTTTCCAATAGCCCCACTATCGATGTATGCCTTTATTGCATGCAACCGCTTAGGCTGTTCTGGATCTACGAGAACCATTGGCACAATGAAATGCGAGGTCTGAGAGTTAGTTTTCAAGCTCGGCAAGCGGACCCCTACACTTGTCGGGCGGAATCATTTCCCGAAACAGAGTCTTCATGGTTTTTATCAGCGGCCCCTACCGCCTTTCGGGGCGGTTTTGCCGGGCAATCTCGTAGAAAGTGTCCAGAATTCCCACAATAAAGACATCATTTTAACTGCCGCCTCCTTTCACGTTCCTTTTGAGTTAAGGGTCCTTTAACCCCTCCAATTTGCATAGGCTCAGAGACATCAACTCCCTTGGGATTAGCATGGGTCTTGACCAACACCCGGGTCTCAAACCTGGACCGATCTGCTTTTCTGTTTTGAAGTCTGTGATCCAATTGGACCACTAAGTCTATATACTCTGTGCATTCTTGGGGCGGATTTACAACTTGGGCCAAGACATCTTTAAGTTCTCCGCGAAGGCCTCGATAAAACAACGTGACTCTTTTATCCTCTGGCCATCCCGTTTCCACAATTAGTCTATTAAAGGTTGCAATATAGGATAGGAGGTCCTGATTGCCCTGTGGCAGGGATAGAAGTTCGTCATCCAGAGCCTGCCCCTGAGAGTGTTGAGCAAATAACCTTTCCATGCTTGCTTGAAACCTTTGAAAATCACGGAGAATCGGGTCATCTTGAGTAACCAGTGGAAATGACCAATCGGCAGCACAGCCGCTGAGATATGACAATACAAAGGCTACCTTGGTCTGATCATTAGGGAAGGCCCCAGGTCTGCATAGGAAGTGCAAACAACACTGATTCATGAATACTGCGAATCGTTTGGGGTCCCCAGCAAAGCGTTCGGGTGGGGCCAGCGGCATGTTTCCAGGTAGATTAATCTGCACAGGGTTACTGGAAACCACAGGAGCGGGGTTCCCTCCGGAACCGGGTAGAGGAGTTTGCCCAGCTTGACCTTGCAAAAGCTGTCTGGCCAGGTCATCAGTTCTTTCCTTTGATATTATTAATTCCCTCCTGAGGGCATTAGTCTCTTGACGAGCGGCATGTACTTCGGCCCGTAATTCCCCCAGTAATTGGGCCAACTGATCAGTCTCAAAACTTTCCATAGCGCCTGGGTGGGAATTTGTAGGAAGGCTTCGCGTTCTGTTACGCTCACCTGACTCCCACGGAGGCGCTGGCCTGGTTCGCGCTGCTGTGACCTCTTCTAAGGTGATGCGCAGGGTTCGGAAGACGGACTGGACCGGGCCCCCAAATCTGGCTTGCCTGGCTCACAGAAGTATCCTTCTTAGGGTCTGGAAGGACGAGCTCTCCATCCTGCTTCTGATGCAGGGGCGCGTTGGTATCCAGTTACTTCACTGGATTTTCGGATTGGTGAGAACCAAACTTGTTTGGCTTCCAGGTACGTTTTTTGATAAGAGGTTCCCCTTGTGTCCATGCATTAATGTACTAATGCTAGTGTCTTTTTCCCCATAGGGGCCGGGGTACGGAATGCCGGGGAACAGGCACCGACCCGAGATGAGAGGTGAAATCCTTGTAGAAATCAGGTAAGTCTTTAATGAGCGTTTTTTGCTAATGTCTTTTCATTCGCTCATTAACGCTGATGTCTCTTTTTCCCCTTAGGGGCCGGGGTCCGGAAATGCCAGGATGCGGCGCGGACCCGAAATGAAGAGGGAATGAATCAACAGGTAAGTCTTAACATAGAGATTTAGCTTTCCTTATTCCCTTCTCTCTCTCACCTTTTGTTCTGGTCTTTTTCTCCCTAGGCGCTGGGGCGTGACTGCGAATCCGGATGATCGCTGCTGAACATGGAGGCGCCCTGTAAAGGTGAGTGGAATGCGGCGCTGCAGTGATCGACGCGATGAGCTTTTAAATTAAAGTCTTCCTTTTCAGGATTGTCGGCGAGATGTCTCCGGGATGCGGATTTAGCAGGTAAGGACTTTTCCTTCTTCTGTTCTCTTCTTCTCTTCCTTTGCAGGTGATCCAGGATGCTGGCAGGCGTGGCAGAAGTCAGGATGCAGGAGCAGACACGGTGAGCGTCCAGCTGCTAGATGCAGAACAACGCGAAGCACGTGTGGCTGTTCGGGTGGGGTTTAAATAGCCTTGGAAGAAGTTCCAGGTATGTATCCTTCCTCCAATCAGGTATGTATCCTTCCCCGACCACGCCCGGATGGTAAATTAGTCCCACAGGTAAAGTAGTTCCTTTCAGGCCTCAAGGAGGCCGGGATCCTGCAGCATGGTCTGCATCAGGTAAGTGCACCCAAGCACTCCCATAATGAGCCTGGCGCCTATGGCGCCAGGACTGATGTCTTTTATGAGCCTGGCGCCATAGGCGCCAGGACACTGTCCAAAGGGCCCCTATATGGGGTTGCTGGGTCCTTCCTTGGGGACTGGATGTCCGCTTTCGGGGACACAGGGCTTGAACCTGCTCCCCGGGAGCGGGCATCAGGACAGTTGTTGAAGACAAGGTTCCACTGACTGAGCAGATCAGGGGGTGCACTCATGTACAGCCCCGTGAAGGTGGGCAAGATAGTCCTGGGCTGTGCCATGCTGCACAGCATGTGCATCAGGCACAACATACCACTTCCCCCAGACATGGACATGCACCCGGCAGAGGTGGAGGAGTAGAGTGAAAGTGAGGATGTACTGCCATTGCCACATCGCCGGGATGCAATGGATGGGAGCGATGCACGCTATGTATTAATCAACCAGTACTACTGAGCACATCACATATGCATATAGCCTAGGCCATCAACCACAATCTGCACTGTACACAAAATAAATCTCACTCTCACACTAAAAATGAATGTCCAGTCATGATTTCTATGCAACACCAAGTGTAATGAAAAGAATAAAATGCGATAACAGGTGGACCGACAACCCCCTCCCCGACTACCACTCCCCAGCCCCCCTCCCCAACTATCCATCCCCACCCCCACTCCTCAACTATCCCTCCCCATTCCCACTCGCCAACTATCCCTCCCCACTCACCCTCCCCAACTATCCCTCCCCACGCACCCTCCCCAACTTGTGTCATGCTGTCCATGTAGTCTCAGTCCAAGACACATCCATTGTGGACAATGGTGTCCGCAAGCATGTGCAGATCTGTCTCCGAGAAGCGCGTCTTACGCTGCCAGGTCTTGAAGTGTTTTTGGTGTCAGGGAGGGTGTATGTCACCTGGGAGTTGCAGATTGCAATGGATTGTGTTTTTATAATGGCCGCTGGCCTGTTTTCTGTTCCAGCGATCACTTTGCTTCTGGTCACGGTATTTGCAGCGCCGCTGTTTCCGCTGCCACTGGCGATGCCGGATCCGGGGGCACCTGCACCAGGGGCAATGGTGTTGGCAGCTTTGGGCACTTTACACAGTGTTTCCGTAATGCCAGTGCCACCATTTCTGGTATGCCGGAATATGCGCGCCCAACAACCTATAATGTTCCGTTGTTTATGGAACCACAGGTTGCTGGAAACGGTGGGACCAGCATCATGGAAACTATGGATTCTTACTGTCAATCTTGCAATGTGGCCCATTGACAGCTGCTGTGACATCTGGAAAACGAGAGCTGAACCTCACTGTGAGGAGCGGGGAACCGGAGAGCTCAGACCCAGCTCAGACCCAGCGTGGAGAAGCCTAGCGGCTTGCAGACAGAGATAGAAGATGCAGACGGAAGGACCATTGCAGGAATGCCAGGAGCCAGTGAGGGAGTCCAGGGCGTTTGCGGATGGAGAAAGTCAGTACAGCGTTCACTGAAGCCGAGAAAGAAGCAGGCATGTTCAGCAGAAGCTCTGGAGGGCCAGCGAACATAGAGAAGGTGGCTGCCACAAGAAAGCAGTCTGGAATCCTTCATTTGCAGACCGCTAGAGAGCGAGTCAATGACACCAAAGATCAGTGAGTCCACGTAGAATCAGAGGGGACGTAGGGGTTTATCGGCGAGCCCGCCAAGAGCAAATATATGAAAAGCAGTATACAGTGACACAGTCTGCAGACCCTCCAGCTTATAGCGATTTTGCGATCCCGCAAAATGCTGCGAAAACGGCCGTTTTGCGCAAAATGCCACAAAAACGGCCGTTTTGTGCAAAAACAGCATTTTTTAAAACATTTTTTTTAAAGTAATCTGCAAAAATTTCTGTTTTCAAAAAAATAATACTCAGGGTGCCAGGTTCTCAACTTTTTTTTTTTTACACAAGAAATGAAATCACTTGCACCCCAAAAAAGTGCAGCCCAATCCACAAGGGACACATGAATGGGCACATTTTATATGTGCGCCCATTCAGATGGCCTTTTTCACCTCCTTCATCAAATAAAGTGGCGTTTCTGTCAATTTAAAAGCACATTCCTCATTACCAAGCAAGATGCACTTTTAATTGTGCAGAAATTGTAGGCAACCCTACGCGCACGGGATGTGGGGCTGCCACTGCATGACAGGGTCTTTCCTGACCCTGTCATGCATTTCTTTTAAGGTATGAACCGCTGCTGAGTCGCTTGCATTTCTGTTCCTCAAACAGGATAAAAATGCATTTTTTGGGTCGCATTTTACAGCGGCAGGCACCTGGAGTGCCTGTCCCTGTGAAAGGCGCTGGGAGCTTGCAGAACACTGTCGGGAGAGCGATTCTATTCAAAGTACTGCCCATTTTGATTACAAAAATCTATCTAATGTTACAATTTGACCAATTTCATCCAGTACTATTCGATCGATTTTTATAAATACTGAACATGTGTTGCGGGGGTGTCACCTGCTCCCCATGTTCAGTATTTTTGGTCTAGGGTGGTTGCAGAAGTGTTTTCCCCTTTTGCCTCAAAATTGGAGGCGGGGACAGAAAAAAAAGAAAATAACGAAAAAGGGACCCTGCGGAGTCAGATCCGACCCGCGTTAGAGGGACGGATCAGGCACTGCAGGGTTGCAGGGGAAGCGGCAGCGACCAAGCAGTTAAGTAGGGGAGGGGGTGGGGTGGTGGTGAAAGGTACATTTTGGGCTGTTTGGCTGAAGTGCAAATCAATTTGCAGCAAAATTGACTAGGGTCAATTCCGCCGCAAATAATTACACTTCGGTCAAACAACCCAGAACACCATTCAAGGCAGCTGGCTAGCACACAATTTTCGCTACAGCTCAAGCCTGTGGAAATTCGCCGGTCACCTTTGAGAATAAGGTGACCTGCTCATTTCCAAAAATGGGTTGTCTAAAAATAGCATATCCTCCGTTCTTTTTTTAAATGCCCCATTATTTGAGGAACTGGGTCAAAATCTACATTTAAAAAAAATAAAAAAATGGTTACACTATGAGAGAGAGGGAGAGTGATGGGTGAGATGTGAAGTGATAGGCAAGAAAGCAGAGGGAGAGCAGTGGGTCAGAGGAGGAAGCGCTGCACAAGAGAGCAGAGGAAGCAGTGATGCGGTGGGCCAGAAATCTGAGAGCGAGCAGAGGTACAGAAAGTAGAGGGAGCGTGTGGTCAGTGAGCCAGAAAGCAGAGAGGAAGCGGTTGGCCAGAAAGAGGCAGTGAGCTGCAGATTGGGAAAAAGGATGAGGGAAGAGTGCGATAGAATGGGAGAAAAGATGCAAGATGCAGAAGCAGCACAAAAGAATGAAGGACTGTATATTGCGGCAGGAATTGTAGAGTGTAAGGTGTGAGTTGGGAGTATGATTTGGAGTGTGGCAGGAGCTGGGCAGTGCAAATTGTGACTTGACAGTGTGACATAGCACATGATTATTTGTATGACAGTGTGAGAGGTTAAGGAATGTAAGTTGTGATGGAGAGTTGGTGAGAGAGGTGTGTGGGTGTTTGGGGGATTGGAGAACATAGAAGGGGAATATTTTCAGCATTACAATTGATAATGATCAATTTAGTTAATACTATTAAATAGGCATGAACATTAAACCAGAAGTGTAGCCAAATCAAACACTGTTCTGCCAAGCCAAAGACATCTGGGACTCTTCCTATTAAATGAATACAAATGATACATAATAATGATACCCTGGCTCTCTTGTATCCTTGCACTCTGCATATTTCCTGCAATGTGGCAATCTTACACCCTCCAGTTAATACAAAATGTCCTGCAAAAATCCCGCAATAAATAAAGGTTTGTGGCACAAAATTTGTCATTTCATGCCGCAAAATTTGCCATTTCATGCCGCAAAATCCTGGAGGGTCTGCGTATGGACATATTGAAAAGGGGGGCTGTGAAGTACAATTAACCCCTCTTCTAATGTGTGGATGTGTGAAGTGAAACATTTAACGAACAGTGAATAGATAGCCTATCAGGGGGACATGTTATTCAACCTTATATAAAAGGGCTTGTGGGAGCAGGCAAAGGCTCCAAGTATATGAAAACAGAAGTCCTGGCAGGACATTAAACCAGGCCAATCAACTGTGTGTAAAACAGAAGTCCTGCCAGGAGAGTAAACGAGGCCATTCAAGTGTGTGAAAACAGATGTCCTGGCAGGAGAGTAAATCACGCCATCCAAGTGTTTGAAACCAGAAGCCCTGGCAGGAGAGTAAACCAGACCATTCACATGTGTGTAAAACAGAGGTCCTAGCAGAAGAGTAAACCAGGCCATCCAAGTGTATGAAACCAGAAGCCCTGGCAGGAGAGTAAACCAGGCCAACCAAGTGTGTGTAAACAGACGTCTTGGCAGCAGAGTAAGCAAGTCCATACAAGTGTGTGTAAAACCGAAGTCCAGGCAGGAGAGTAAACCAGGCTATCCAAATATGTGAAACCAGACGTCCTGGCAAGAGAGCAAACCAGGCCATCCAATTGTGTGTAAACAAAAGCCCTATCAGGGGAGTAAACCAGGACAGTTCAAGTGTGTGTGTCAGAAGTCCTGGTAGAAGAATATACCAGGAAACTGGAAAGGATTGTATTAAATCAGAAAGAAGAAACCAATATTTTAAAGCCAAACAGTTTTGACTACAAGTTTGGTATTCGGCCTAATAAGGCCCAAAGAACTTTTGTGTGCAAAAAGCCTCAAGGAACAAGCAAGAATCCAGGGGAAGGGAACTATCATCTGGAACCAAGAACCTTCTTCTCTGAGGAATTTTTTGTTTGAGTCATTTATTCTTTATGAACACTTTTTACTGAATGTTCAAAGGTTAAATACATTTCCATGTTCACCTTTTTAGTATAGTTTGTAGTGTGAGGGTCAGAATAGAACATTATGACACAGGACAGTTTTGTTTTGACCTCCTGACACAGACCAATCCATAGTTTCTGGTTTTGGTAGGGAAATTCCTCTTAACGCAGGGTCAGAGAGGCCTTTTCCCAACCCCTTTTTTTGTTGACTAAAAGTCTTTAACCAAATACATGGCAAACCTGTGTCTGACTTTCATTTCTGACTCCTCACACTGCCCTCAGAGGGCTGGAATTTGCTTATATGAAATGGCCTTTCCCGAGCAAAGCTGCTGCTTTTGCAGGCTAAGCGGTAGTCTGTGTGTGGGTGGGCTTGGGGCTGGGATAGTCTGTTGCCAGTCCACACCAAGGTCCCTGAATTGTCTGTTGCTGGAAGGGGTGGACTGGCCTGTAGGGACCTATGGAGATTTCCTGGTGGGCCTCTGCACCCTGGGCCTCTTTTCTTTCCAATTAATCTCATAGAAAAAAGGTTGGACTTGCTGAAAATGTGTAATATGGGGCCGCTTTGAATATTATTTCCAGGGTCTCATTTGGTTTCCAATCCACCCCTGGTTGCAGGGCAGGTTATGCAAGCAGTGGCTTTCCGTGATTGGATAGCCACTGTCAGTTTTAATGGTGCAGATCCCCACAAAGAAGTGCAGCCACTGGTGACCTGAGGATGACCTTTGCAGCTGTCCAGCTTCCTCACCAGTGAAGTCCTGGAGAAGCCCTGCTCCTCTGCCTGCTCTCAAGAAGACCCGCATCAGTCCTGACCCTCATCAGTCCTTCGACCTCTGAACTGGTGGTAACAACCAGCGTTTTCCCCTGCTTGAGGATGCTTGCCTTCTGAGCCTTTGGAATTGCTGGGACCAAAGGGTGGACTGATCAGCTCTCTCCTGGGCTACCTCATTGTAGCCATTGCAGTTCCAAGTGCTTCCTTGGAACTTGGAGGATCTTTAGCTTGTACCACAAGACCCCATGCTTCTGCATGTTTAGCCTCCTTTCATTAACCGAAGCCATACAGGATCTGCTCCTTTGTTCATCCATTGACGATCGCCTGTTGTCACCTGATCGTGGTGACTCCTGCTGCAATCCATCTTCTTCACTCACTGCATGTGTCCTGGGATCACCTACCGTGCAGAAGTCTTCATAAATTCTTTGCAAGGATGTTCAACTGGAAGGTGCCTAGACGTGGGTCCCATGCCAGCTGTGCCTAGAGACCCAAGCTACTCCTCACTGATTACTCCTAATGAGGCCGAAACATGTCTGGGGATGCTGGTGGTCTTGTGCGAAAGGGATGTGACCAAGCAGTTCAAACTGGAATGCCCCTTTGGGGGTGGGACCAAGCCTGATTTGCGTATAGGCTTTTCCCTTTTGTAGTTGCTTAGCAGGCAAAGAACAATGGTATGGAGGGTTGCCCAGAGCAACGCCAGGGTTTAAGATGTATTCTAAACCTTCCAGCCATCACCTTTTTTGTTTTGCTATTATCACCCCGAGTAGGACGGGAATGCCCAGCCGTGGGTCCTGTGACTGCTGGCCCTAGAGACCCAAGCTACTCCTCCCTGAGGACGCCCAATGAGGCGTAAACATGTCTGGGGATGATTGTGGTCTCGTGCAAAAGGGATGTGGACTCCCTCTTTGAGGGTGGGACCAGGCCTGATTTGCATATGGTCTTTCCCCTTTTGTACTGTATTGGCAGGAGAAGAACGATGGTATCACAAAAAGGGTAGCCACCGATTTGAATTAGAGCATACCGTTAGTTCTGTATACTATTCTGTTCTGGTAGAATTATATTGGTGTTAACTAAATCACCTGTGGCCCATATTTGTCATTAAGTATTGAAATACATTAAGCGTCAAGACTATCTGTGAATCAATAACATACTAGTTCATAGTCTCATTTTTCAGGCTTATACATGAGTTTTATTTCATGTTTCTCAGCATGTTGGTTGTAAGACAGTCAAGGTAGTACATCCCAAATCATCTGTGGTAAATAGCAAGGTTGGAGCATAAGTCTCAAATTAATATTGAATCAAGCATATTCAAAAAAACAAAAAAGACATTACTTAACAATCAGTAAAACGATACAGGGTACGTTAAAACCAACACAACTATATTACATTGTTGAACATCAGTATCAGCAGATATAAATGGTCAAAAAGCATAGTGAAACAAGTATATCTGTGTTACATCAGTTACTGGTGCAGTAGAAAAAGAGAAAGGACAGAGCATAGGGAGTGCAGGAGTAACTGTCCCTTTTTAGAGAAAGATTAACCCTGTCTGATAAGGGTTTCACTGTGGTGTGGTGTTGACCAATCCTTGGTCTACGTCGGGGAAAAAGAACTTCCCATGATTGAAGTTGAACGGGCTGGTGGAGTGCCTAGTCTACGGACGTTTCGGCTTCCAGATATGGTGCCTTCTTCTAGGCCTCAGGACTGTGTCTCCTCTAGGCCTCAGGATCGTGTCTCCCTACAATTAGCGAACACAAATGAAAATGCACTCCTTAGTGAAGAAACTACACCTAAGGGTTGTATGACAATACATGTTGGGACACAAACAATTAAAGAACAATTACAATAGAAGGTTATTGTCTAAAATAGTGTATGTCTAACCTTGTGTTTGGGTCCGGGATGTGAAGGGGCGGGGAAGGAGCACAACAACAGTGGAAGCTGTTGGCAAGGCTGAGCCCGATGTATTCAGCAGGTGTCAAAGTCTCTTGCTGCTGGTGGCTGGCGAAGGTGGGCTGCTCAATAGGGCAGTCTACAATATACTGCTGAGAATGGATAACATATAATATGAAGCATTGTATAACGAAGAAGGGCCTGGCAGGGCTCTTATATGGTAAGGCTCTTACCTTGTGGTGATGTTTGTAGGTACTAGTGGTTTGGTATAGTATGGGGAGGTTCTGCTGTAGATATATATCATCGTGACAGTAGCCCGAGGTGCAGTGAGACGGGGGCAGAACACCATCTTGTTCATAGGCAGAAATACAGCGTGTTCCAAATGCTGTAAAAATAGAATTAATAGTAGTATAGAGGCCAATGTGGCATAGAGAGCCTCGATGAAACGTGTGAGGCAAGGAGGCAAAAAGGGAGGTGGGGTGGAGTGGGGGCCTGCGACAGGTCTCGGGTCCTAGGGTACAGTACGGCACTCACCGGGAAGACCCGTGGAGTGATCCGAAGTATACACACCAGAGCAGCGTCACTGGAAACAGTGAGCTGTGTACATGTGTGAATTGTACAAGGCTGTGCTCATGCTCAGAAACAAAGTGTTGTTTGTGGGTGCATGCGCAGAGTATAGATACTGCGTGTTTGTCTGGTACTGTGTTGTCTAGGCAACGTTAGTGTATGCAGGTAGTGTTCCTGTGTCCCAGAGTGTTGGAAGGGCTTACTGTTGTATGTGAGGCCTGGTCTAGGTTTGAACTTGGGGAGAACCAAGGGAGAACTCGACAAGGTAACATGGTTGAATCCTATGCCTATATTAGTTGAGAGTGTGACGGTAAAGATCAGAGCTACCAGGGGGCTCGCAGAGGCAGGAATCGAGTGCTGTACGGACCGTAAGCAGTAATGGTTAAATTGTGTGTGCCTCCGAAACTAAAGGAACAGTGTAAACGACCTTGTGATGCCATCGGAACAGGGTGCAGTGTCATAATTAGAAGCAACAGGCTCATGCAGTCATAGATCCGATATTATTCCATTCATAAAGCATCCGCTCTCTATTTAAGTGTGTCAGCGAAGTTCTAGAGACATTAAGAGTAACATTTTGGATCCATTACATGCTGTTGGTTTACAGAAACAGTGTAAATATTGTAGTGCCATTGCATCAAAACACAGTGTCATTATGATCAATAGAGAGGCTGATACAGGTATAAATCAGATATTGTTAAACCCCTAAAATAAACGCGTCTGTCTAAATATTCTGGAAAGTTCCTGAAACAGAAAAATTTACATTTTTATGATATTCCATACTAAAGGGTCCCAGATAGGCACCGCCAAGACGGTAAGTAGCCATAGCAAATGTGCAATCCTGCAGTGTGTGAATAGGAGTACCATTTGGTGTACGTATACCCACACAGGTTAAGGCGTGAGTTAAGGGGCCCAGACAGGGCTGGTAGCTTAGGGAGAGCTGATGGGGCTGGGAGATGTATATGTGTAAATATGTTAATGGTCCCGTAGTCATAGGGAACTGAGTAGTTATTCAAGACAGCGGTGCAGGTGTCAGTATGAGGGGAGCTGAGTGTGGCAGATACACAAATTAGGTATATTCCTAATGAGGCATAGATTCAGAAGCTTACATATCAATAGTGGTAGTAGTTGATTCTGGAGCGATGTTCCCCGATGCGTTTATGCACTGGTCTGCTAGTCTGCCCAACGTATCTAAGTCTGCATGGGCATTCTATTGCATAGATCACGTTTGGTGTTTTGCAATTCATAAACTGACGGAGGATCCAATCCTTGCCATCGATCTGGAAAGATTTAATTTTGCTGGTGAAGTGGCACACAGTAATTGTGCCACACGGATGGTGTCCTATGAGTTCCCTCAGGTTCCAAAGCCCCGATCTTAATGGTTTCTTGGGAAGTCTGGCATGTGTCAGCCATTCACTAAAGTTTTTGGATCATCTAAGTGCCATTCGGGGTAAGAGTTCATCCGGCAGGCTTTGGTGGACAAGGGGCCAGAATTGCTTGATGATACTCTTCATCTTGTTGGTGTTAGGCCCAAAGGTGGTTACACAGGTGATCTTGTCATTCTCCATCTCCCGGTTCTTAGGCTGGAGGAGTGTCTTGCGGGGAATATATAAAACTCTTTTACAAGTGGATAACCATGTGCTGCCAGTTTGGATTCCAGGTGTTCTGCATGGTGACGGTACTGCTGGACCTCCATGCAGTTTCTTCTGAGGAATTGGCCAAAAGGTAAATTGGTCTTCAGACTTTGTGGGTGATTACTTCTGTAATGAAGTAGTGTGTTTCTATCTGTTTCTTTGTCCTCCTGAGCCTTAATGGTCAGGTCCTAGAAATGTATAGATGATTGAGTACTGCATATGGTAAATTGTATTTCTGTAGACTGTGTTTTGAGCCAGGTGTGGAAGTTGGTGAGTTCAGCTGGTAGTCCTATCCAAACGAAGATGTTATCGTCTATGTATCTATACCACAGGCTTATATTGTTCCAGAACGGGTTATGTATGCTGAGTACATAGGAGGCTTCAAATTCTACCATGTAGATAATGGCGAGTCTGGGGGCGAAAGCTGCCCCCATAGCAGGGCCCCTTATTTGAAGGTAGAATGTCTCTTCAAAAGTAAAAAAGTTTTTGGGTCAAAGCTATTTCTAGTAATTCAATGATTAAGTTGATTGGAACTCTTCTTTGATCAATGTGGTGAGTGAGATGGTTGCATATGCATTCCAAAGCTGCTGTTTAGGGAATGCTAGTATAAAGCGCTTTGATGTCCAGCGTCACAAGGGTTTCTCTGGAATTGTTGAAGCGTGTATTTTAATAGATGTTGATAGTCAACATTGTGTCTTTCAGGTATGTGGGGGTCAGTTGACTAAGAGGCTTGAGAAAGTAATCAATAAACTTGCAAAGGGGCTCCAGGACTGACCCACATCCTGAGACTATACGTCTGCCCGGTGGGTTATTGGTATCTTTGTGTAGTTTTGGGAGTGCGTAGAATGCAGGTGTTCTTCCCTCTGAGGTGTTGAGAAATGTGTCCTCTTTATCCATTATCCAGTTTTATTCCAGGGCGTAACTGGTGCACGCAGAGATCTCCTGTTGAATTAACATGGAAGGGTCTTGACCGAGTTTTCTGTAGTTATTTTCATTGTTGAGTAGAGTTATAACCATTTCCTTGTATTGGGTGGTACTTTGGACCACTATTCCTCCTCCCTTATCGGCCACTTTGATCACAATGTTGTTCTTAGAGGACAATTGTCTAAGGCCCTGTTGTTCGCCGTTAGTAAAATTGTGCTTGATGGGTTTCTGTGATTTCTGTAACTTTAGGATTTCTTGTCTGACACATTTTTCAAAAGTAATAAGTGCCAGTTCAAGGGGGGCGTGGCAAAGCAGCCATAGTGTAAGACGTGCTTCTGACCATCTCCTGCCGATCCGTAATGATCCTTGGGAGCATGGGTAACTTAACCCTGAACATTCGCTACCTGAGATAGACCGAAGCCGATGGGAACACTAGCTGCATCGAATGATGGAATTCCGCTCAAAATCCAGCAAGTATTAAAGCGGTTACCGCGGAAATTGTGCAGGCGGCGGAGGACGGCGCTCGGATCAAAGATGGCAGCTGTGCAAGCTCACCGAACAAAGGAATGGGAAGACTGAGAAGGAAGGCTTACTGCGCGCCTTGAGGGGAAGCACCCTTTGTCGGCCGGGAAAACTGCCCAAGCAACAACGCGAAGTGCCTGAGAATGAGAGGCAGCTGAGGCCGACAAGGGGCCCCCAACATATGGCTAGCCCGGTGGTTGGTTAGGAAGACTGCAGGCCCTTCTGGTCAACGTGGCTGGGGGCCAGCCGACCTCACCCTAAACTGGGGGGATGCCTGACGGCAGGATGACATCCAAACTCCCCAAATCCAAGGGGAAGCAGCCCACAATGGAAGACTACACCAAGAACCCGCAACAGGCGGAGGGGGCGAGACCAAAGGACAAGATTCCGCCAGAGGACACCACTCCGACGCGCGTTGACCAGCAGATCATAGAAGCAATTGCAGACCTCAAGGCCACGTGGGAAAGCAAGCTAGAGGCAGCCACTGCCAAACTTAAGGCAGCGCTGGAGCACAAGATCGGCGCAGTATAGGAGGAGGTCAACTTGCTCAGACTGGACGTGTGGAAAATGGCGGAACGCACAGATGAGTTGGAGAAAGAAGTGACCATAAACACGACAGCCCGGACCTCTCACGCCTCAGAGATCCACATCCTGCAGCAGCGGGTGAGCAACTTGGAGAACAGGGCGGAGGAGGCAGAAGGGCGCACCCGAAGGAACAATGTGCGCATAGTGGGCCTTCCGGAGGGGGAAGAAGGCCTTAACCCAACGGACTTTGTTGAAAATATGCTGTTGCAAGAAATAGGAGTTGGGGTCTTCATGCAAGACTTCGTGGTGGAGAGAGCACACAGAGCGCTCACGAGGAAACCCCCCCCCCTGCAAACCCCCCGAGGCCAATCATCGCCAAGATATTGAACTATCGGGACAGAGAGAAGATACTGGAATATTTCCGGAAGGGGGGCACCATACAAAGAGCCTCTGCGACCATCTCGGCATATCCCGACTATACACTCCAAGTGCAGAGGCGGAGGCTGAACTACGGGACAGTGAAGAGGAGATTGCATGAGGCAGGGATGTTTACATGCTGATGTACCCAGCCAAGCTGCAGGTGATCCACAAATCCAAAACTTTGTTTTTCGAGAGTCCAGAGGATGCAACAGTATGGTTGGACAGCCAAAATTGCCCAGAGGGAGCGGACAGCCAGAAGAAGGATGATACGGACAAGTGATGCCCGAGACCGAGGTGCTGTACATATTATGACTCTGGGACTTGATTATAATACAGTGTAGAGATGTGTTGATTCTCAGGGGTGTCAAATTCTGTGGCAAGGAGAATGCACAACGTATCATGGGAATTAACAGGAGACAAGTAACGAGCACTCTTAACTCCAACAGTTAGGACGTTAGTTAGGTCACCAAATATTGGTGACACCTTGCCAGATCCCGACCTCGGCACTTCGAGGTGGGACCAAACATGGGGGAGCCTGAGATCCAGGGATGGAGCTGGGCATTAGTTGGGGCATGGTTGGGGGGTGGGCGGGAAGGGGAAGTGTGCAGTGGGGAACAGTTGAGTTGGAGGAGGTGGGCGGGCTAGTTGGGGAGTTTAAGTTGGGAGAGGGAGGGGTACGAGCCCAATTCCATGCTGATCGGGACTGCAACGGTGACCCGGGGAGGGGGGAGGCAGTACATACCTCGCATGGCTACGGATAGTCTCAGAATTGTAACCTGGAATGTGAGAGGTCTCAACAGTTATCTAAAAAGGAATAAAGTGATGATGTACCTGAGAAGGCTGAAAGTAGATATAGCATTATTACAGGAGACCCACCTCACCGGGGACAAACTAGAGCTAGTTAAGAGAAAGTGGAGGGGGACCACCACGGGAGCTACTCACTCGGCGTATGCGAGGGGTTGGTCACGTGGGTAGCACCTCATGTACCATTCCAGCTGCTGCAATCCACGCCAGACCCAGATGGAAGAATGCTAGTGGTGCGGGGGATGTTGCAGAATAGGGAGGTGAGCATCGTAAACACATATGCTCTCAACCAGGACACAGCGGCTTAATATAGGGCCCTATATGACAAAATTAGCCCCCTAATGGGCAGCGCCACCCTCTGGGGAGGCGACTTCAATTGCACATTAGAACCCAAGATGGACAGGTCCGATAAGAAACTAGAGAGACCCACCCCTGCGGCAAAGGCACTATTGGCCCTCCTGCGGCACTTTGAGCTAGAAGACATATGGAGACTGTGGCATCCGGGGATAGGCAGTACTCGCATTACTTGGCCCCCCACAACCTATACACTAGACTGGACTATATGTTTGTGACCTCCGGGATGGCTGGGGAAATAAGAGGTTCGGAATACAAGGCCAGAGTGCTTTCAGACCACTCCCCCTTGTTGGTGGAGTGGAGGCATCAGCCCCCCAGGGCTAGAATCTCGACGTGGAAACTCAGAGCTGAGGCTTTGCAGGACTCGGGATTCTGAGAGGATCTAAGGGAGGCTATTACCGAGTACTTTGACATTAACACTGGTAGTGTGCAGTCGGATGGAACCCTATGGGATGCGTTCAAAGTGGTAGTACGGGGCACGGCCATATCTAAGTCCAAGGGGCTCCAAGGGGGCATAGAGCGGGAGCTACAGGAGACAGAGAGGGAGCTGGAAGAAATAATACAGAAGGGTAGTACCTCACAGGAAGATACGGCAAGGGTAAACCTACTCCAGCAGGCTAGCAGTGGGCACTGGGACATGCTTTGCAAGCTAAACTACAAAAGATACATTGAAAGGCAACATGCGGGGGGAGATAAACCGGGCAGGTTGCTGGCGTGGCTATACAAGAATGAAACGCTGCGTTCAGTGATCAGGGAGATAAAGGATGAAGATGGTCAGACCTGGGATACCAAAGAAGGAGTCAATGAGGGGTTTCTTAGAATCTACAGGCGCCTATATGAGGATACGGGGGAGGAGACGGGGCAGGAGACCCAGGAAACTCTGGAGGACATAGGATTGCCTAAACTTAGTGATCAGGAGCGGGAGGATCTAAATGCCCAAATCACTCTCGAAGAACTAGAGATAGTGGTACAGCACCTACCAACGTGCAAGGCCCCGGGGTCAGATGGGCTCCCGAGTGAATTCTATAAGAAGTATAAGCAGGAGGTGCTCCCCCCGCTACTCGCCATGTTAAACGAGATGTTTGAACATGGGAGGCTGCCGGAGTCTCTCAGGGAGGCGGTGATAATCCCGCTTTTAAAACCAGGTAAGCCAAGCTCGGACTGCGGATCCTACCGACCCCTGTCCATGCTTAACCAGGACAGCAAGATCCTTACGGCTGTGTTGGCAAACAGGCTTAAACGTGTCATAGGGAAACTGATCCATCCCGATCAAACATGGTACGTCCCAGGCAGGAATATAACCGACAATCACAGGCGACTCCACCACATAATTGAGCAGACAGAAAGGGACCCGGGCAAAATGGCGATTGTTTCGTTGGATGCCATTAAGGCGTTCGACTCGGTGAGGTGGCCGTGGTTGCTGGCTGCGCTGAGGGAATATGGCATGGGGCTGGGGTACCTGAGGTGGGTTAGAATGATTTATAGCTCCCCACTCGCTAGGGTTAAAACCGGTGCCATAATCTCAGACAAATGGCAGCTCAGTAGGGGCACGAGACAGGGCTGCCCCTGGTCGCCTATGTTGTATATCCTCGCTCTAGAGCCGCTGGCTATCTGTCTCAGACAACAGTATGGGGAGATCGGTATCCCCACAAAGGGAGGGACGCACCTTACATCACTATATGCGGACGATATTCTGCTATACCTGCGCTTCCCAGAGGAAAACTTGCAATATATCTTGGAGGTGATGGAACATTATGCCACCCTCTCAGGCATAGCGGTGAACCCCAGGAAATCGAGCATGTTCCCCTTGGGGAGATACAGAAAGGTCCTACTGAAACAGTTACCGGTCCTGCCGATACCCTGGCAGACTAGGACCTTTTGATACCTGGGGATCGATATTTACCACTCGGCCGAGGACGAACACAAATACAACACAGAGCGAGCAGTGGCAGGCATTAAGAACAGCATGGGGTTCTGGTCTAGGCTGCCCCTAGCCATGATGGGTAGGGCGGCACTGATCAAGAAGGTGGTCCTGCCGAGACTACTGCATTTCTTTATGAACATTCCATATATGCTCCCAAAAGGTTTTTCGGGAAACTCCACAGTTTATGCAGGGGCTTTATCTGGCACAACTCCAGAAATAGAGTGGCCTTATGGAAGCTACAAAACCAGAGAGACAAAGGGGGCATAAACCTACCGAATTTTGAGCTATACTATCTGGCAGGGCAGCTTCAGTATGTGGCTAGATGGTTGTCCGAGGAGGAGACAGCTGAAACCAGGCTTCTGTACAAGGACTCCGCCCCTTACTGCTTGATGGAGGTGGTGTGGTTGCCAAAATCTAAGGTGCAGGGGAGGGCAAGACTCTTGACACTGGGCTGGGAAATCTGGAACAGAACGTGGCAGGTGGTGGGAATCCCAACCCCATGCTCCCCGCAGGTGCCGTTGATAGCGGTATGCGGGGAGGACCCGCAATTGACAATAGCGATCCATAAATATTGGGAACCCATGGGGCTGGTGACACTTGGAGATGTATGGCAAGAGGGTGAGGCACTAGACTTCAGAAAGTTGATGGAAGATACCGGGGTGCACATAGGCCAACACAGTACTCATATAAGAGTCATCAAACGGGTGCAGGACAGATGGCCTGCAGAAGTGCTCACCGGGCAACCAGATACGGCTATCAAGACAATGTACGATATTTCAGAGGGGGGGGCATGAAATATCTCGCATATACGAGATACTGATGGCTAGGGTGGGTAAGGAGGTGCTGCAACTAAGGCGTGATTGGGAGGAGGAGGTGGGTGAACCCCTGCTGGATGGACAATGGGTCAGAGTCCAAAGGTACCACAAGAAGGGGTCCTGCAACGCAAGGCTTCAGCAGATACAGCTATATGTCACCCATAGGGCATATTTGACCCCCCGTAGGATTTCCAGCTTTGGGAACCCAGCTGTACAAAGGTGCCCACGGTGTGGGGAGGTGGAAGCTGGGCTGATACATTTGTTCTGGGCTTGCCCGGAGGTGGGTAGATTCTGGACAGAGATTAAGCTACGCTTAGCAGAGAAGGGGATTGTATTGGAGGTGGAGTCGGAGTGGGCATGTATGCTGGGGGAGTTCGCAAGGCCGTGCAACCTGAAGCACATTAGTAAAATGAAAGACCTGGCCTACATCCTGGCCAAGCGGAGAATCGCAATATGCTGGAAGGCTGCCCGGCGTCCCAGAATAGAAAAAAAGAAAAAAAACAAGTGCCGGTTCCGATTCATTGTTATTGGGACAATAGGTAGATGTAGGTTTGAAACCTATATGTTCAATGGCGGGAAGGGGTTTGGCATCCTGGAAGTGTGCCTTAAGCCGAATGGAGTGGAAAAAACTCTGAAGTTCATTTTCTAGAGTGAACCAATTGGTAGGATTGGTTGGAACGTACCAAGCACTGCAGTTTCTTCCTTAGTAAGACTGAAACCTGAAATGTTGAAGACTGGTAGATTTTCTGTGTTTATTGTCGGCATTGGTTGCATCACTGGCCCCTCGGGTGATGTCATGGTGGGTATCCAGGCGAAGACGATGGTCTGGAGGGTTGCCCAGAGCAATGCCAGGGGTTGAGATTTATTCTAAACCTTGCAGCCATCGCCTCTTGTTTTGCTAAACTAGATTCAAGCAACATGACTGACCGAAACAAAATCCTATGCCCCGAAAATTACCTCTGCACCTGCGACCCCTGGGCCTCCCTCGACCAGACCAATCACATAAGATTATGTCCCCAACGGAATACGGAACCTCAGCAGTGGTATCGGGAGAAATCAGAGCCAGGGGGTGTGTTAACATTATCTCTTTCTAATAACCCTGTGCTCCATAGGGTTACATTGGTGTAAAGTCCAGCACATATCTTTCTCTTACCAGATTTAGATTGGTGGTGATCTGATCAAGGATCCTCTCCTAGGCCTATCCTAGTATAGTGGGATTGAGAGAGTTACTTACCTGAACTTTCCCTGTTTTTTTTACTCTGAGTCACAACCATTGGTATTGTCCAATCGCATAGTAAATCCACCTGAAAAGTATAACTTTGGAACCAGTGACCTCAGGGAACAGGGTCCCAAAACATCTTGGGGCTTGGCTTACTAAGTGTTAAGGAATTGTTTTATGGGTGCTTTAAAGTTTTTCTACTGAACGTTATGCACCTGAGTACTTACCCGTTTTAGACTGGTTATTGGATGAAATCCTTTCTATCTTCTTCCAATGGTTAATGTATATATATATATATGTATATATATATATATATATATATATTCACTAACACAAAACATTGTTAAAGGGACGTTATGGTTAAGTTGCACTATTAAAAAACCTATGAAATTCAATGGACAAACGTTGTTACAGGGATGTTATGGTTACAGGTAAATCCGAAAAAACCCACAAGTTCGCCAGTTATGGTAAGCCAAGCAACCATAACTCGCACTACCTTTGTGCACTGCATGGACTAACACCCATGACCTCAAAGATGACATCACAAATGTCATTGATGACATCACTGATGTCATCACATGTCTGGCTCCCTCTTTTTTTGTTCACTGACATATGTAGGGCAGGTGGTTTTCTTCACTGACAGTCAGGAAGTAAACATTCAAAAGGTACTATATTTACAGACCTTAACCTTCTCATATGCCCTTACACTCCTTTCCTAAGGGTTCAGTCACATCATATTATACATATACATAGGGGAAGAAGCAGGCCTGAAACATAGCAATCATTTCTGTACATGAAGATAATCAGTTAGGTTATGAACACTTTATGGTAATACTGCTACTTTTTTGTTTATTGTACTTTCCCGGTATATGGGCATATTTGTGCGTGTTGTGCTCTCTTTATGTTTTCTGTGTAGTACTACAAATATGTAGTAAGTGAGGGGGTAT
Organism: Ambystoma mexicanum; assembly: GCF_040938575.1. Lineage (NCBI taxonomy): Eukaryota > Metazoa > Chordata > Amphibia > Caudata > Ambystomatidae > Ambystoma > Ambystoma mexicanum. The sequence goes on from NC_090926.1 coordinate 311,674,096, forward strand.
TAGCTACTTATTACATGTTTCACAGTACGCGAAACTCTCAAAATAAAGCATTCATCATTATACTATCTAACATGGCAAAAATGTGAATATTGGACCGCTATGGTGCATGCTGCAGACAATGCCTACATTTCTGCATGAGTTGATTGCTATACTGGAAAGAGGTCTGTAGGGCAATGGTGTTTATAGCATATTACAAATTGTGTAATGAATTATGTATCTCATGATAGTTCTCCCAATGATCTCTGATAGTTTTGTGGCAACATTATATTGAGAATCCCTTGTGGAGGCTTGATATGGAAACTGAAGGCACATGTGATGGCATCAGTGATGTCATCAATTGTGATGTCATCTTTGAGGTCATGGGTGTTAGTCTGTGCAGTGCACAGTGGTAGCGCGAGTTATGGTTGCTTAGCTTACCATAACTGGAGGATTTCTGGGGGGTTTTCGGTTTAATCTGTAACCATAACATCCCTGTAACAATGTTTGTCCATTGAATTTCATAGGTTTTTTAACCATAACGTCCCTTTAACAACATTTTTTGTTAGTAAATTTCATAGGTTTTTAGTCGGGTACTTTAACCATAAGGTTGCTTTAGGCTCTTTTTTTTAATAAAGAGCGGAAATGTTTTTAGAAGCGTAATTTAACCATATGTCCCTTTAACAATGTTTTTTGTTAGTGAATTTCATAGGTTTTTAGTAGGGCACTTTAACCATAACGCTGCTTTATCATAGTTTTTTCAGTAAAGGTGATAGGGTTTTAGTAGCGCAACTGAACCATAACGTCCCTTTAATAATGTTTCTTTCACTGAATTTCATTAGTGTTTAACAGGATACGCTTAGTTTGTATAGATGTACTGTACAGCATACTGAAGCCGGTGGCTCTATACTATTAGCCACAGTAGTTGGGAACAGTGTGTCTGTTCGCGGACATCGGGTGGAGTGCAATGTGCCGAGAAAGGGAGGGGTGGTCATAAAAAGTGGTAACATGCAGCAAAGATAAAAAAACATATAGAAAGAGCAGCACGTGTGTGAATGGGAAAAGAAAACGCAGTAGCTGTACAAAGTCTGTACTTTCTCAACAAAGAGCGCAAAGGCATAGGGTATGCAGCATAATGGAAGCACCAACAAGAGAAGTGACGTTTGCCTTCATCAATCTTACCACACACCTGCTACACAATCCAACAAAGGACGAAGAGGCAGAGTTAGGGACGGCATCTACTGAGAGCAGAACGTCACTGCAATGTGGTAAGTACACTAAAGTTTATGTTATAATTGCACAGGTTCGGTAGTGTACAATAGTAGGAAAGCATGATGTTTTCTGTTTGTGCACAGCAATGGCTACCACCCTAGAATGGCTGGAAGAGAATTTTCTGCAGGAAGAAATGAGTGAGGACGATAGCCCCACTGGTTCCCGCCGCACTGTGAAAAGGGAAATAGTTACTGCAAGGGCAAGCACCTAGAGTGGCTGGAGGAAAATGTCCTGCAGGACAAAATTAGTGAGCATAGTAACCCCATAGGTAGGGAACGCAGTGTAAAGATTAAGACAATTCCAATATAGTGCTTCATGTAAATTAACCACATTTGCTGTCCTTTAACAGAACACAGGAATACAAAGGAGTACACCAGAAGCAATAGCTTCTGCACAGCAACATACAGCCACCGAAACTGAAGGAAACGCTGTACATATAGAAGCAGACCACCTGAACGCCAAAATGTATCAATTGCTCCTCAAATTTGCCCCCTTGAAAAATGTTGTCAAAGAACATATTATAGAGTAAATAAGATATCACTGCCAGATTTTCACATGCCCGCCTTCCCCATTTTCCAGCCCCCTATCCACGCAAATTGCGCGTCATGACCTCAATCCCTTCTTCCCCTCACCAGCAGCTTGTAGAAATGGCGAAATCCCCAGTATATGCATATGTTTCTGGTCCCCCTTCCGTTTCTGAACAGTGGCTATGAATATGCGCTAATAAAGATTGATATGTTAATTTTTACTGATTGTATATGTGCCTTTTCCTTTGTTTTAAGAAGGCCATTGTAAGTGTGAAGGGCAGAGCACTGGTGTGGATGATTGCAAGTGAGGCAAATGGAGGAGTCGTACCACCGCTGAACCTGGCTGCCCTATGCATAATCACAATGGAAGCATCCGTAGGACGCCACTACGGGCCGCATGTTTGCATGCACAGAACCGCCTGTAAGTAGTTGCAGGACCGTACGTTTGTCGGTTGCACAACTGCGCACTTGCGTATCTCGTCCTGTCCCTGGACAACATATACAAAGAAACGTGTGATGCAGTTGTAGTAGGTGGAAGCGCACACCCACGTCCTGCGTGTACCTTTGGACATAACCATTCCACCTACTGTATTGTGCGCACACCAACCTTATGTAGAAATGTTCAATGCACGTGTGCAGTACATTTAAGTAGTTCGGGGATGGCAAGGGTATCCGTAGGAGAGCTATGCACGTGGCCACAAAGTATTATGGGCAATATACGTGCTGCAGATAGGTGTCCAAATAGAGACCAATGGCAACGTCACTATGGTAACGGAACAACGCTGCGCGTGGGCCTTATTTAGCGGACACCTGCCAGATCTGTGCACATCGAAAAAGGACAATTTCCTGCAATGTATGGAATTACAGTGAGAGTGGATCCTTACAGAGATCATACACTCTTCCTTCTGCATGTAGGTATTGTAGGGAAAGACGTAGGCCCACTTGCTGGTGGCACATGCACCACAACGGTCCTATAAAAGTGCACACCCCACAAGTGCGCTGCAATCCCTGTTACCTTTCCAGAGAAGAGCAGCGGTGCATATTGGTTCATGCAGAAATTGCTTTCTCACCAATTGTGTGCCTGCAAAGTTCCTCTCCAAGTAATGGCCACTAGAGCTTCTGCTCCTATCTCTAGCTCAGGAGCAGCCACACCCTCACCACCAACACCTCCTTCTGAAGGTCCTGAGCAAGAGAACAAGGCGTCATAATGTGGAGGGATATCAGAAAGGAAACGAAGATAAAGTAGAGGGATTTCACATTGCCTGCAGCCAGCGTGAGTCGTGGGTGTGGAAACCATTTAGGACCGTTGGAGATTTCCCAAAATCGCGTTCAAACCAGGTGCAATGCACTGAGTATAGTACTCAGTCGCAGAAAACCTGGCTTGTACAGCTACGGTACCACTTCCATGCAGTGGCACCTGAAAGTGAACCAACAGGCAGCTGTTCGGAGGGTTGTCCCCTTCCAAGCAGGAAGTAGGTTATTTTCCTCTGCAGCATCCTCCGCATCTGCTCCTGCCACCACTAGGCACACTTAAGTGGGTCAGCGCATCCCACAAGCAGCCTTGTAGGACATATGCACTGCAACAGACCCGTACCTTTCAAAAGGTCACTGTATTGTGCATGCACTGCGATCCAGTACTGTGTAGGGGGGAACATTTTTGAAGTGCTTTTGAGGCTTTGGTCCGGGAGCATGACATAGAGTGTCCCCTACCCAAGAGAGGTGCACCCCACATCTTCTGCTCTCCATGTACGATTTCTTAACCTTGTGGTTGGTACCCTTTGCTAAATCTCTGTCTTTTGTAGCATGTCGTATAACAACAGGAAAAATGCTGCACAACCAGATGGAGGGCATGGGGGAAAAAAAGACTTGTTTCAGAGCCACCTTGCACTGTTGAAAAATAGAAGTTGAATGAAAGCATGCAGGCGGTGGCACAGCCTACGAGCGCTGCATACAGGGATGGCAACAATGGGTGGCGGGACTTCGTCAAAAGGAGAGTACGCATTTGCAAAATGAAGTGGTGGCTCTGAAAAGAGCTTTTTTGTGCTGTTTGTGTTTGCTACATTGGAAGTGGTGAATAACCACAGGGGAAATGCTTGCTAAAGTTGTAGGAAGTGCTGCACAGCATTTTTGATATTGCACAGAAACAGCTAATTGCCAGCATCAGTCAGATGAACTCCATCTGAATAAAAAATGTTGCTACTACGAAACGTAATGTTTTCATTGGGGAAGGAGGACATGCCAACATCTCTCAAAAAAGTGAAAACAGCCGTGTTCACATTGCGCCACGCTTTCTCCATTTGTGGCCCACATGAGGAAGAACGCAGCCACATTTGACTCTGGGCAATGCAAGAAAACATTATGTGTGACTTTGGAAACATTTCCATGAGTTGCCGTGATGTGTCCTTCATTGCAAACTGCAGTGAGATGCCGCTACCATGCTCTAAACTGTTCCCGCCATAATGAACACGTATTCACATGTCACCAAACTGGCACAAAGAGGACCCGCATGGAGCCACTTCAACCCACGTATTCCATACCAATGCACATCGACATTATGGAACACAAGGTGTGCTGCCAGTGCAGAGCGTTCTGCGGAAACTTGTACCCAATGTATCCAGGAGTCTACCAAAAGCCATATAGTCTGCCTACTGAACAGCACAACCGTCCCCGTAGCCATCTCCGCTCCAATTCGCAAACCTACATTCCGGCACATTCTGTTTCTACACACTACACCCAGGAAATCGTATTCACCAATCCCAAATCCTGCACAGTCCCATTTCCATTGCAGCCACCCTGAAAATAACCAGATGTAGCACGTGCACACCTCCAACTGGCACGGCTTTCGTGGACATATTGGTCTGTGTGGGGGGCTACGCAAACACATTTTAAGCATCAGAGAAAATGGGCGTCTTGGTGGTAGTTGTGAAAAGTGCTTTTTTGAAATTCTTGTAAAGCGACATGTAACGAAACACCTTTTGTGTACTAGTTGTTAGGGATTGCTCTGTGCTTTTCCTCCGTACATTATTACACGAGTGTCTGCAACGTACATATTACAACAGAAAAGTAATATGTATAGGGGAAACAAAAATATCAACTCCACTGACAAATGTCACACTAAAAGCACTACAATTCCCATGGCCACAGAAGAACATCCTAGCATGGAACAGAAAAGCAGACATACACCTGATTTAATAATCCGTACTCCAATTTCCATGGCAAGCACATTAAAAAGGACAGCATGTAGCAGGTGCGCTATCCGCAATTACTGCGAGGGCCGCGCCCCAGTAAAGCAGGGCCACTCATTCTTCCCTTTCCAGTACTTTTTTACCAGCATTCCCTGATTGGCTACTGTTAAACGACCGCATACGCATCCACCAATTACGTCCAAGAATTGTGCATGTAACGTTATCACATCTATTGAAAAATCCATACCAACCGTTAAACACGCAGAGGTCAAGTGTCCTGTAAATCAAAACCACCTGCACGGGAAAGTACTGTAAAACGATCTACGAGTTCTGCACCCACATACATCAGCATAGCTACCCATCACCACGCCTTGTAGTTATTACTACTTTTTGCACAGTACATTGGCAACTGTGTTATAAATGCATAGCTACAGGGTACCTAGCAGTGAATCTCCAGAACATATTCAAAAATCGTACTGTTAATTCTCCCATCACCTACCATTAAATGGCTCCTACAGTGGTAGGTGGTGGCAAAGTTGCCATTTGCCCATAACAGCCATTGGTATGTGGAAACGGTTACTCTGTTCTTTTGATCTGTCAATTTTACAATGCTTTTCCCCATTAACGTACCTCCTATCAAATTTTTTAAATCGCACACAAAATGATCATACAGCGTTTCCCACCCAACTAAGCCAAGTGCATACATTGCAAGCATAACGAAAGTTTCCTGCTGCACGTCATAGATAACAATAGTAGTTAAACAATGAAAAAATGTATGTGTGCATTTACAACAGCAACATACATAAATGTGCATAAAGAAATTAAAGCCCAGAAGCAAGGCCTGCACTCATGTAGCAAGCATACATATACAGAGAAGTACGTGCAAATGCACGCACAAAAACATTCTGCTTTGCACTATGTGCATCTTTCCGCACCTATTTGTCATCATTCCACAATGCGAAGTACTGCAATTTGAAAGTAAATAGGCCTACTCTAATACACACACGTGTTTAATAACAAGTCATACAATACACTCCCAAATAACCCACCTACCACCTTAACACGCATGCTTATGCTCCCAAGTGCCCATTCATATCGTAAGCCTTCCATTTATACACACACACTTGCTCTTCGTGCCAGGACAGCCCCCTATAGTTTCGAAGAATGTATTGCACAAATGCAAGCACTATGCCATTAGCCAACATATTTTGTTACCATCTTCTCATACAGGTGCGGTCCCCACCTCTCTCCAGAAAGCCACTGTCGTGTGCACTTCAAAATACAACCTGCAATACACCTACGCTTAGCAAGCAACAAAGTAAGTACAATACCATCATACTGTTGTATGTCTTCCTAGAAGAGTGCAGTATTGTTGTATTGTAGCATATAGATGTGTGGTTACCTGCCAGTATGTACTTCATTGTTACTCATGACATCTCTACAATTTAGAGACCACTACACAGTGACACACTTCCATTTAAATGCCTACCCTCCTATTGACCCACTCGTGTACATTTCACACATACACATTTGAAAATGTACACACCCACACTTCCCTTTCTTCGCCAACAGCTACTGCACAATGCCTACCAAACTGCAACTCCGTAGAAAGCAACGCAGAAAGAGAGCCACGCAACCTAAAACCACAGAAAGTAGCCATCCACTGCAAGCTGACCGTGAACAGAAAGTTGAAGAAGAGGTAAAGCAGTCATTAAGGAAAACGGATGCATCTACCAGTGAAGACAGTGTAGTTGATCTGTCAAAATGTGCGAATGAAAAGAAAACCACTAAATACAGTGCAACGCACACTACTGCTAACAGAGCACGTACAAATGGAATTGTAACCACAAGCAAGCATTCAAAAAAAGTAATTTTACAAAAAATGCTCCACCACAGAGTCCTTCAGAACCTTATAAATAGAGGGCAGAAATCACGCTCAACCCAACCGCAGAAAAGTCATCCTGGAAGCTCTTGTAGAAAGTGCAATGATCGGGAAACAGAAATTGTTTATGGTAATTTTGAACAGAATGAAACCACTAACAAGATTAATTGATAAATTGCAAGCACTACTTTGAAACAAATGCCATATCAGCATAGATACCTTTGACCACATCTGTACAGGTGAGTGGAGTCACATCACCAACACAGAGTCATATTACAATGAAGAATCATACAAACAACAACAAACAAACCAAATTGCCTTGCATCTGTGTGGACGAGAGTATGAAAAGATACACAATACCATAATGGAAGAGGAAACACTGCTTTCAGGAATATCCCCATCAAACTTAGATGGCACTCTCCATTCCACCAAAGCAACATGCCTCACCTACAAATGGCCTTGCATATCAATGTGTAACGTTCACCAATGCTTAATCAAATCTTTGCAGCAATTCCTCAATCAGTATGTCAAAGGCAACGACAAAAGAAAAATACTACAAACTATGGACTCCTGTCCAGTGCGCAACTACACTGGAATACGAGGACATTCCTGAGCCTGTGTTTCTGGACCTGCTTGCAAAAGCACCTTCCACCGTATCAAAATATTAGCAACCCACCATTCAGTAGTCAGAAATCTAGTTTACAAACTGTACTATGCAAAATGTCCAGCTTTAGCACTGCAACATTTAAATGATATTCTCCTGCACGGTACAGCCAAACAAGTGCTCGATGAAGTAGAGCACATTCAAAGGAAATATTGTGGAACTGAAGAGCACTTACAAACTCCTGCATTTGCAGACAACAGTACTGACAACAGTGCAGCTACCAACATTTTATATCACACATACAGAAAAGAAATACAAACGTTCAAAAGCACATCTGCTGAAATGCCAAACCAAGTATGTGTGTTTTGTTGTAGAACTTTATATAGAAAGAGCACCAGAAGTATAGATATAATGCAGAAAATAGAAGGCAATGAGGAATCCCAATGGTTTCAATTAGCTCTGTACCTTATAGCTGAAAACAAATATGAAATTATGAACACCTCTATACTGTGCACATACTGCACTGCAACACTTGGCAGCAACCAAAGGCCTTCATGAGCAATTAGCAATTATTTGGAAGTATTTCCACTGCCAAACATACTGCAGTAGCTTAATTTGTATGAGAGCATTTTAATCCAAACAGTGCACCCTTTTCAAGCAATAATACAAATTCATCCGAAAACTGCTAAATAACCTCCCACAGAATTACTGAGAGGCATTTGTGGTAAAGTAGTTTATTTACCATTAGATCTGAAACAAAATGTAGACACTCTACGAGTCTAAACGCCAATACAAGAATCTTTGATTATCCTAGTAAATGGTGTACCTACAAAAGACAAAACAATTTGGCAGCAACTAGTGGACTTAAGCAAAGTTAGGGAAGCGTTGCAATACCTTAAAGAAAACAATGAATACTACAAGGAAATAAACGTTCAAGAAAGCCTGAGAGAAACAACCAAAATAATTCAGGACTCCTCAACAACTGGCCAATTTGAACGTCTAGATCGTAGTGCAGCCTCCAATATTTTAGACCACTATACAATTCACCCACTGCACTCCAAAGACACCATACACGATGCACTAGAAACATATCAAATGCGGCAAACCAAAGGAGCGCCTATCAGTATATGGGGGAAAAGTGTGGAAGCACGAGCCTTTCCACTACTCTTCTCGACTGGCAAAAGTGGAAGATGTGATGAAAGATGCACACAAATAACAGCATCAGAATACTGCTGTTTACGAATGTATTCTGAAGACCATAGATTTAGACAGAACATGGAGTACATATTCCACCTCCTCTTTGAAAGTGAATTGGCAACGCTATGTTATGGAGTTACCTACACATTAAAAACAGGTTCCCATTTTCAAAACATGTCTGCTACACAGCTATTTCAAAAGGTGCAAGAGAAGGATGAAGTTTTACAGTCAAGTATTGCAAATCTCTTGGCAAAAAATGCGTGGTACGAAAGAGTACTGGTTTCGACGGCACGCAGATGTACGGTGTATGCTATGCAACCTTGGCCCACCCACATGGTTTGTCACTTTAAGTTGTGCAGAGTGTGCATGGGAAGACTTGCACACTTTCATACGCATAGCAAACAAAAACAAAACAGATGAAAACCAGGAGAGCTTTGCTCTCTTGATACAGGAAATGTTTCACACTACTTCCATCATCGCTTCCTTGCCATGCTGCTCTTCATTTCCAATAAAGCTCTTCCTCCCCTCAGAGAAGTGGAGCACTTCTTTTGGAGAAAGGAATATCAATCCGGAGGAGCACCGCACATCCAGATGCTTTTGTGGATTAAAAATGCTCCTAAATTTGGTGAGGAGAGTGATGAAACTGTTTTGCAGTTCATTCACAAATATGTCACTTACAAAATCCCTTCTGAAAGTACACATACTGCACGAGCACAAATTCTGTAATTCCAAAGACACAAGTGTGGCAAGTATTGTCGATGCAAATATAAGAACAGAGGCAAATACTACACCAAATGCTGCTTTGGTTTCCCTAGACCAGTTTTAACAACAGGCCAAGTAAACAGCTTTATGCCTTCCGTTCAACACAGTGTGAAAGGAAAATCCCTAAGAACACATACTGCATAAAAAGGAGCAAAGCATCAAAGTACATCAATTATTACAATGCAATTATTGCCCTCTATGGAATGCTAATGTTGATGTACAGGTGATTGCAGACACTTCCACTGCAGTTGCATGATATGTCACAGCCTACTTAACCAAAGCAGAGAAAACAGAGCTCAAAGACCTCTGAGATGACATATCAGCTGACATAACACTGGCACAAAACTTGTACAGCATTGGCATTAAAATGATGTCCCATAGAGAATGTGGCAGCTACGAAGCCGCTGACTGTTTAACCGGCACCGCCTTCTATGGGAAATCTGAAAACATAGTGTGGCTAAAACTTGGGCCGGCTGCATCCAGAAAAAGAGTACTTAAATCATACAAAGACATACAAACAATAGCCAAAAGCGATCCCAACAGCCAGGAAAGTTTGAAGAACAACTTATTGGACACATATTACCCAAACAGGAGTATTACTTTAGGAGCCTTGGGCCTTTACCAGACAGCCGAGAATTTAGTGGAAAGTTGTGCAGGCAGCCTGGTAAAACTTACCAAACGCAGCCTGATTAATCAAATGAAGCAGTCATTAAAAACTCATCTACAAAAAGAACTGTACTACATGGCTCTACTACAACTTTTCAAACCATGGAGAAAAGAAGAAAATGTATTAGCCACCCACACCTCCTATGAAGATGCTTTCAAAGCCAGTGAAAGAACAATTACAGATGAAAACTTTACACGGTACAAAACCATGTTGGACAATGAACACCAACAAGAAGACCTTCAAGCACAAGCATAAATGTAGACACTTCTGAGAGCAGTGAACCTTCTCTAACAGGCAGCCAAGAACCACTTGGACAGCAACTCATAGCAAATGATGCAGAATTAGCCATGATGGAAGTAACTACCACTATGCGTCAGTATGAGCACTCTGCAGAAGAGTTGGCAGTACTGAAATCCCAACTAAACAATGAGCAGCATAACATTTTTGTAGAAGTAAGTGAAACCCTTGAACAAGGTATACTGCACGAAAGTAAAACTTGCACCTGTGACAACGACAAACCTGTACTGCTGTATGTAAGCGGTGAAGCTGGGTCAGTGTAACGCTCACCTTACTCCCACGGAGACGCTGACCAGGTCTGGGCTGCTGCGGCCTCTTCTAAGGGATGCGCAGGACTCGGAACACCGACTGGGCCGGACCCCCGAACCTCGCCTGTCTGATGCGTAGGAAGATCTTTCTGTAGATGGGGAAAAGGATTTTAATCACCTGCGGAGTGACGAGTCGAACCCCTCCTTTCCCTTTTTACTCTCTCTTCAAACCACCTCTGAACCTTCCCGTTAATTCTCACCTTAAGATTTGAAATGACGAGCTCTCCATCCTGCTTCTGGTGCAGGGGTGCGGTAGAATCCAGTTACTTCACTGGTTATCGGACGGGCATTCAGGTCCAGTTGCTTCACTGGTTTTTTGGATGAATAAGGCGCTTTCGTAAGTATATGACTTATCAAGTTCAAGGGTTGTTCTCCCTTCCTTTTTGGCCTTTATTTTCAATGGACTGCTTTTAGTCTTTTAGCGCAGGTGCAGAGCGAAGATTCCACGTAGAGAAGACAATTCGCTGTGGATAATTCAGGTGAGTTTATGTTGGGTGGTTTTTCTAATGTCTGTATGTTCACCCACTAATGCGCGTGTTCTTTTTTCCCCATAGGGGCCGGGGCGCGGTACTGCCAAAAGGCGTGCCGACCCGAGATGAGGAAGGATTCTCCCCCACCAATCGCCAGGTAAGCCTTCTGGCAAATCAGTTTTTTCCCAATGTTTTCTCTGGCTCACCTTTTGTTCTTCTCTTTTCCTTCCTAGGTGCTGGAATGCAGCGGAACGTGCGGATGGTCGTAGGAGTTCGGAATTCCTTGTGGACAGGTGAGTTGAGTGCAGCGCTGCAACGAGCAACACAAGGAATCCAAAAATAATGTCTTTTCCTTTAGGATCGTCGGCGTGTTGGCTCCGGACCCATGCAATATCAGGTAATGTCCTTTATTCACCTTCTCTTCCTCTCTTCTTCCTTTTAGGTGTTCCAGGACTGAAGCAGGCGTGGCTGGAGTCAGGATGCAGGAGCAGACACGGTGAGCGTCCAGCTGCTAGGAGCAGAGCAACGCGAAGCGTGAGCTGCTGTCTGGGCGTGGCTTAAATAGCCTCCAAAGAAGTCCCAGGTATGTATCCTTCCCCAATCAGGTATGTATCCTTCCCTGACCACGCCCGAGTGGCAAAATAGTCCCACAGGTAAAGTAGTTCCTTTCAGGCCTCAAAGAAGTCTGGATCTGGCAGCATGGTCTGCATCAGGTAAGTCCACCAAAAGTACTCCCTTTATGAGCCTAGCGCCTATGGCGCCAAGACTGATGTCCAAAATGAGCCTGGCGCCAAAGGCGCCAGGACTGTGTCCAAAGGGCCCCTATTTGGGGTTGCTGGACCTTCCCTTGGGTACCTGATGTGTGCTTCCGGGGCTGCCGGTCTTGTACTGGCTCTCCGGGAGTATGCATCATGACAGTCAGGTAAAACATTCTTAATAAAAATTATCAGTAAATACCTCCAGCAATTAACAAACAACAACCTTTCTACTGTTGTAACTGCCCCTACAGGTTTGGCTGCCTACAACATAGGTGGAGTCACTCTACACTGATTGCTACTCCTCCCAGTAGAACACCAAAACAAATTAGAGTACTATAAACTTTCAGCAGAATCTGCTATGGAGCTACGCAGAGTTCCCAAACAAATGAAAATGCTCCTAGTAGATGAGGTGAGCATGGTCTCCAACCTAATGTTGGCTTTGGTTCACCTCAGATTGCAAGAGGTCCTCAAAACAGACTACGAAGAACTCTTTGGAGGAAAACATGTCATTGTTTTCGTGGGATCTCCTTGAATAAACACCAGTGAAAGGTGAACCTATCTTCAAAACCTTAGGACACAAAGTGTGCCGTAAAAGTCTTGGAAGCATCGGCAATGTAAATCTCTGGCAACATTTCCAATACAGAGAACTAAGTCAAAACATGCATCAGTCTACAGACATCACCTACGCCAATATTTTAAAAAAACATATAGATTAGTGTACTATCAAAGGAGGCGCAGTCTACCCTCAATAATAGACGCATCCATGAGCTGGATGGGCGTAACACATGTGCTACTGATGTCATGGAACAAATGGCTCAGATAAATGTCAGCTTTATGTCCTTAATTCCAACTCTAGCAAGCTGTCCACAATTTAATGCAACAATGCTGAAAAAAGAAAAACAACAACTAGTGGAAATTCATGCCACAGAAAAGCTGGCCGTACACGGTATGACAATACCTGTGTGTCAACAAGGCATAGCACGACTGAAAACCTTAGACAACTCTATCTCCAACACAGCTGGTTTGGAGGAAATGTTAACATTATGTGTCAACTGTAGAGTTATGCTAAAGCGTAACATTGACGTAGAGTAAGGTTTAGTTAATGGAGCACTTGGTACAGTTGTTGGCTTCCAGACATACCCACAGGACAACAGCATTCAGTTTGTGAATATCAAGTTTGACAAACTTTCATAAGTTAAAAATATAGGATGGACAACTAAGCGGTTCCTTCTTTTCAAGGACATGTATATATGCAGAGAACAGTTTTCTCTGTCGCTAGCTTATGCAGTAACTATTCATAAATCGCAAGGTCTAACCTTAGATCAAGCATTGATTGATATTGGCAGCACAGTCTTTAAAGAAGGCATGAGTTACGTAGCACTGTCACGGCTACGTACACTGGAAGGACTGTATCCAGTGCATTTTGACTGCAGACATTCCTTGCATCATAGAGTACAATAGACTACGTGCACTGTACAAACCCTATCTGAAAATGTACTCTATTCCTCAGAAACCAAAAGGTTTGAAAAGAAGGCTCATTCAATCAAAGTTGCAAATGATTTGGCAACAGTACCATCTAAGAAAATGAAAGCAACTCATACTACCTCAGCTACCAAAAGCACATACAAAAGGAGTAGAAAAGACAAGCCATACCCAACTCCACCCACAAAATAAAATGCCTCTGCAAAGAAACCACGTACCCTTCCATCAAAGTGCTCAGACACAGAAGTACCTGCGGCATTCAAATTTTCCAATACAACAGGTGTTAATTGCTATACAAATGTAACAATGAATGTTCTATTCCAAATGCCAGCAATTGGTGAAAACCATTTATTTAAATGGTGCAGACCAGTTGTGTTTGCAAATGCTCGTCCTTCACAGAAATGCAGTAAGTAATCCTGACCCCATTTACAGTGTCTCAGGAATAAGGCAAGAATTGGACTACAGTGCTGGAATAGTGAAATTCACTTTAAACCGACAAGAAGATCCATAGGAATTTCTAATGTACTTACTACAAATACTGGAAAGGAAAAACATACCCATAAATGATATCTTTCACATTTTCTACATGTGGAAACCTACATGCAGTCTGTGCAACCATGTCATTCAGGAACAAGTCCCTAACGAATGCTTCATGCATGTATCAATGCCTAACTGTGACTCCATTCCATTTCAGCCACTAGTGCAAAATGCAAAGCATGCCATATTCTGTACGTCGTGCAATTCTGTTAATCGGTCAACGCTACATATAGACTCACATATAGACTCATATAGTCAATATGTAATATTAATACTACTAAGGTACAATGCAGATGGAACCAAAAACAACTGCCTTCACACACGGACTGGTATCACTTGGCAAGAAAGCCTTCACAACATTAGCCATAATCTACCACACAGGCGACTTAACCAATGGAGGTCACTAACCTGCATACATCAGAAAGCGATGTCATGGTGGGAATGCAATGATACTTCCATCACTCCAAAGCAGAGATTACCTGCAAATCTTGCAAATGCCTACTTAATATTCTTACTCCCCAGCACCAACCAGTACCTTCGTAAGTGGGCAAAAGAAAATGTCTTTCCACACTGTCGTCCTGCAGCAATTTAGCATACTGCAAGCATTGAAGAAATGCACTAAAGTGTGTGTTGGCCATTTTTATCCTTAATGAACCCAATGAATACACTCACACAAACAATACGTGTACACAAATCACAGTAGCAGTATTTTCCACAGGATACGTGACAGGGAAAGTACTAAGTATGAGGGTTCAAAACTATCCTCAGTAACCTCTGAAACCACCACGTATGCAAATCAGTCACCAGCTCTCTAAGAATAGTCATACAACTCCAATACATATGGACCTCTCACCATGTTAACCCATAATGGTACACTACCATGTCAGAATGTACACAGATGTGCAAGTAGCAACAGGAATGCACAAGCTTATAAACGTACCCTTTACGAATGGGACACTGTGAACAGTTAGAATACGCCACCTGGTATCTAACTGCAACCAGAATACTACAATGTTATTTCCAGCATTAAAACAACCTAACTCAACCTTCAACAACTACTCTGCTACAAACATATCCTGAAACACTTCCAAAGTATGAGCAGTTACAGTATGCCAACAGGTACGTAACTGCTGTAGCATTTCTGCAGTAGCACAGTACAATGCCACAATACTTGCAAACCACCAGCAGCAACCCAAACGCATAAAGAGACAGTGGTACAAAAAGGAAGCTGGTAACCATTTGGAAAACACCACCTGCTATACAACGGCACCCACCCTACCAACATGTATAGGCCACAACTCGTAAACCATTACATTTCCTCCGACGTCAAGAGTACACCTTAAAAAGTGCAGTAACCACTCCAAGCGTGACTATCATTCCTTGTGCACCATACCAGCAAAGCAATTTGGAGGTTTTGTTTTTTATCCAGCTTGGATTTCTTTTCCCCACAGACCCAATGATTATGCAAAGAAACACAGGAACTGTGCTCAGTGCACAGTACACTGGTTTAAAGCATAGTACTTATGAAGTACTAGTTATGAGGGTCCACAAAGTAAAGAAATATATGCTATGTAGTGGACTGCAAACTAACGAAATACCTGCTCTAACATGTTTTGTTCTCCTTTCCACAGATAATGCAGCAACCAGTACTACAACATTTCACATTCGATACACAAAACACAGTGCAGGCCCTCCTCAATCCAAACAGTAAGTCTGCAATGATTGCTAATATACTTCTCTACAATGTCCACAGTGCAATCTGTGCATTTATTTCTGCTACACACATAGCAATGCCACCATTTGCAATGCACACCTATATTACACTACGCAGCTTGTGCCTACGCCCTACATGCTTCACTACACCCAGTACAGTGTAGGGGCTGCAGCCATGCACTCAACATTGTACATCCTGCCCACAATTGCTGCTGCACTGTACAACTATGCATACAAACATCTATCCACGTACCATTAACCCCACACATGACACAGCCACCTACCCTTAGCCACTGCAGTTGACATTGGATGCCATTTCTTCCACACAATACATAACCTGTTTCCTACGTACAATCTCCACCTAAGCCTATAATAAGTGCACACTGAATGCACAACACTTCAGTAACCTACCCGATAATCTGCACAATCACAACAATGCAACTTGATGAATGCATTCATGCATTTTACGGACCTCTCCTAACTGCTGCCACATTTGGCTCCTTGCTTTCCACTGCCACTGTGTAGGCCACTACGTCATTTTCATTGTTATGTACACCATTTAAAATAAAATGTATGCAATACATATTTCACTGCAGCGCATGGGTCATAGATCACCAGCCATATTGCAATCACTGCGTTACTGCTCACGTTTTCTGTTTCCCTTTCTTATTGTATAACGGAAACACCACTTGAACACCATAACCCCCTTACAATGTTTGATGACCGTACACACAAACTCCTTTTCTTTGATGAACGGCAGCCCCAAACAGGTTCATGATGCATGACACCAAACTGCATACGATGGGCCACCCACCCACGTATGCTGAAGCAGCGAACACACAGTCTGCCATAGCCCTACGTTGCCTCGTAACACACTGCACATATAACTGTTCCTTGGGAAATGTAAAAGCACATTTTATGTATGTTGCCATCTGTGCATCTGTGCATTCACAGCAGCATGTGTACGGCACCATCATCTCTACTTGTACGTTGTGCTACCTTCACCGTAATAACACTGACAACTTTCGGAAATGCATGCTACAATCGAAACAATTGAACAGGACAAATGCTCATTGGAAAACAGCCTTGAAGGGGAAGCATGTTTAGCTGCAATGTCAGACATTGTGTGGAAGTACAGCAACAAAGGAGACATAACTTACACTGCAGTTGCTCTGCCCAAATGCCCCAAAGCTAGTCTGCAATGGTACCATACGCCATACACTGCAATTTCTCGACCACCCAAAACAAGCATGGAATTTGCCGAAGCTATGTAAGTACAACTTTACAACACATATGGATTACAAATAAAATGTATTAAGCTTCTCTTCTGTATGCATATTTATACATTTACTGTACCACACACTTTATCTCTGTACATTATATGGAGCTTTGTGATGGCAGTAAGGACACGCCGTTACAGTACCATGTCTCCATCATTCCCCATAAATTGCAACTGTGATTGTACTTCCTTTTCCTGGCATTCATCCCTACCCCCTGCACATGCAGACATAAAGGCCAACACGAAAAGGGAACGCAAGTCGGGCACTAAAACAGCACACCTTCTGCTCACTCGTGCAGTGCTACATTCCCTGTTTTTCCCTTACTATGCCCTTTCACACAATTACTGGTTCTGCACACCCTCAGTGTATTGGAAGTTATAACAGCCACAGGTGCACACAGCAGTCAACCGGCACACAAACATCGACAGCTCACATTTACTTTTACACACTTCTTAGCAAACCAGCTGGTGCATTCTCCAGCAATCCGGGTGACCCACATGAGGATTCTTGTTTTATTGCTTTCTTTGCAGACACACAGATACATTGTGTTGTGGGTCGAACAACACTCGCTACCACTGTCCTCTTTTGTAAAAAGGAAACACATGATAGGAGCGTCTTGTGGCAACGTTTCCAGGACATTTTGCTTGTGTGGAGCCGTACATTCACAGTATCACCTACAAAACAGAGAGCAAGGCAGTGGGTTAACATGTGACTCTACTCACTACAGTACATGGTCCATGAGGCAGTTACCTATTGCGAGATCTGTGGGTGCGATTTCTCGCCGTCACCATAACCAGTACAATGAGGGACCCTGCAATAACTCAGACAGAAAAGAGCCAAGTAAACATTACTTTATTAATGCACAAGCATTCGCGAATGGGCTGCAAGTTCAAACGTCTCGCTAAGCAAGTCGTCAAAGTGCCGCGCCTTCCTCTACACATCGTGCTCTTTTATACTTTTCTGTTTACATTGCCTTGCACATAGAACACGTCCACCCCAGGGCGGATCTCCAGTTGGAGCTTATCTGAAGTATCCAGTTGGAGTTTAACGAACAACCATTGCACATTTGCTATCGTGGTCTATCGTGGTTTCCTGTTATCCCGGTCTTCACATTCTTTCGTGCCCCTTTGTGCCCGTATCTCTGTGCTCGAGGCCATGCTTACTCATTCCTTCCCCCCACCCGTAATCTGCAGATAGTTTTAGCAGGCTCAGCATGCTTCGACATACAGTGACCAAACACAATTCTTCTGTTAAAAACAAGTTCTTGCCAGGTCAGCAGGTCTTAAACGCCGCCGTATAAAGAGAAGGCCTCTTCTTTTAGCAAAAGGTACATTCATTTAACCCATATGGTGATTAGTACAAACTCCAAGTGTGAGCACAACGTTACATATGCATGCGTACCTTCAATCCACCCTTTGCTCACACTTGAGCATCAATCTAAACAGTCCTAGCATAAGCAGATGGCAGGAAAGCAACATCATTACATAATGTATGTACCATAATATTCTCCAGGCCTCCCATGTCAAAAAAATTCCTGTTGTACATGGCTTTTATCCATTGGATTTAGGCGCGTTATGCTGGAAGAACACATGGAAACACAGCACGACACACATACCGGGAAGCATTGGATGCAGAGACAAATTCCTACAACTATTGCCGCTAGAACCAGTATGGGCGTAAGGAGCTGCCACCCGATTTCTTTTAGGAGCTTCATCCACCAGCTATCTCCTGACCCTTCCTCCTGGTGGATACTATCCGCTATTTTATGTAGTTTGTTTATTCCATCTAAGATTCCTGTACTTTCTTCTGGTATGTAAACACAACATTGGGACCCCACCATGAAACAGACCCCGCCCCTTTCTGCAGTGAGTATGTCTAAGACATACCTATTCTGGAGAGCCACTAGCCGAATTGCTTTCATTTCATAAGTGATGTTTTCCATTAGGTCTGCGGATTCTTCGATTACGAACTCAAGGGCCCTGCTTAGCTTTTGGATTTCTTGACTGTTCATAAAGATGCCCGCTGGAGGAACCAGGGCCCCCATCAGATCTATAAACGTTTCCCATCCTGTAGGTTGATACGTAGGAATTTTTGGGTTTACTGCTCGTTTATTTCTGCTGTGTATTTCTTTATGCAGAGTAGACGGGGCATATACCATCACAGCCGGCATTATTCTGGCTATGTAACATACCCCAACAAAATCTTTCGCTAACCACAAATAAGCCCTCTTGTTACAGACGTAGGCATGTCCTTCTATCTGTAACAATCCCTTCGTGTAGTTATTTAGATTCACCATTTGACTGCACCCCGAGATCATTCTTTGATTACCTCTTGCGCTTCTCTTAAAACATATATTCTTTGGCCTAAACTCTTGTGTGATGGTGATAGGGGGAGGAGGTTCTCTTACTATCTGTACCATAGCAGGTGCAAGCCCGATTCCCTCAGTTTTGATTTTATAGCGTATCTTTTCCATTAGAAGGGTTTTGTTCTCTCCTCTAACATAACAAGCGGTATTCGGAATCATGTATTGCTGTGCTGACACTATTCTTATGTAAATTAATGTACACCCGGCATCCTCAGTAACTGGCGACGCGTACACTGGGATGCCTTCACTGCTATGTCGGGGCATGTGGGTGCAGATCCAGCAATCAGTTTTATTCACTACCCCATATGTTGTGTTTATTATCTTCACGTATTCATTTTTAGCATAGTCTTCCGGGTCGTGTTGGTCATAGGCATCTCGATTCCTGCTCTTGACCCGATCTATTCTCCCTGTTCCGTTTGACACGGGTAACAAGTTCTTTAATTCATATCTAGATGGATGTTCCAAATACCAGAATAATATGGCGAACGCTATTAATACTACTATCGAGCATACAAAAAATAAGATTTTGTTCCTTGTGGTGCAAAGTGGTGTTTTTCTCTTACCTTCTGTGTTTGGGGAGCATACATTTATCTGCTCAGGGATTAAACCAGCATATACGGGTGCAGACATAATTCAGTATTTGGCTCAATTATAGGTACGTATGCGTATCAGATGCAACCTAGCGATATAGCTGTATTCCCTATTTAAAGCACCAGTGTCCTTATTACTCTAATAGTGGTAGGTCTCACTGAAAACCTTCATCCGATCTGTCCCACGCCTCGTAGTGCCTGTCCCATTAGGGGAACGCCGGAGGCCCTTCAGGCTACAAGCCCGTTGTCTTCAGTAAGGCACAATCCTGCTAAAACCAACAAGAGAGTCCAAATGTTCATCTCCCTAATGATCAAAGTTCAAAACAGTGTCCTTACACGTTGCTTGGCACATACACGTCACGGGATCGGAGACGATGGGCACACCTACTAATGGCGTCTGGCAGTACTGTTGCAACCTGGGGTTGGTTGGTTCCCTTTTCTGGAGGAATCAGTAATGGAAGCGTCTTCTTGACGTGATTCACGTGGTACCAGTGCGGTTTGCCATCAACTTTTACCGCAGTTTGTGTTGCGAGGAGCAGCTGAAACGGGCCCTTCCATCTGGGTTGCAGTCCGCTGGTGCGATCGAAGGCTTTTATAACAACCCAGTCACCGGGCTGCACGTCGTGACCTTCTCCTATCAGAGGAGATGGAGCTACTGCGTTCACCTGTGCATTAATAGAAATCAGTCTATTAGTTAACCCAATACAGTACTGTTGTAATGCAGGCCATGCTTGCTCAGACAATTTCTTAGGTGATATGGGGGTCCCAATACTTGGTGGACGCCCCATAACAATTTTGAAAGGAGATAAACCATGTGTACGCTTAGGCATAGTATGCATACTCAATAATGCAATAGGCAATGCATCTGGCCATTTCAGTCCCGTTTCAGCACAAGCCTTTGCCAGTTTGTTCTTCAGTACCTTATTTGTGCCCTCTATAATACCAGCTGATTGAGGATGAAAAACTGCATGGAAGCGTTGATCAATACCAAGGGCCTTGCAAACTTTGCGTACTACTTCACCAGTAAAATGAGTCCCATTGTCAGACCATAGATATCTGGGGACCGTATACAAGGGCACCCAGTGTTTCAATATGCATTGTGCTGTGGAGGTGGCACTATTGTCCCGCAGGGGATATGCTTCCACCCATCCTGAGAACCCACATCTCATCACCAAACAGTAGGAATGTTTATTTACAGGCTCCAGCTGTATAAAGTCCATATACACCACCTCAAAAGGGCAGGTGGGTAACTTACTGTGGCCCGCCGGGGCTGGTACACCTTTCCCCACATTGTATAGAACACATATTTCACATTGTTTTGCCCATTGACGACAATACATTCCCAATCTTTTGTTGTACCACACAGCACTCAAAACTTCTTCCATAGTCCTTGCGTTAATGTGAGTTGGACCATGAGCCACACTCACTATCACAGGTAAGTATGCATCAGGTAGTACCCAAGTATTCGTATTGGTATGTGCCCATAGCCCATCTACCGTCTCCTCGTATTGATCATCCTTGTGCCAAGATAGTCTTTCTTCAATGGTTGCATCTGCTTGGATTTCCTTTACGCGCTCCTTCGTCCCTTCCATAGTCACATCCCTCCCCACTATGAGTTGTCGGGCCTCCCACCGTATATCCCTTGTGGCAGCTAGTTTAGCCATCTGGTCGGCTAAGGAGTTTCCTTGCGTGACATAATCTAGAGTCCTTTTATGCGCTGGGCATTTCACTATGGCCACCATCTTGGGCAACGTAAGGGCTTGTAATAATTCAGCAATCAATTGGGCATGTTTAATAGTATCACCTTGGGAGGTTAAAAACCCACGCTCTCCCCAGAGTTTACCAAAACTGGAAACCACCCCATGAGCGTAGGCTGAATCAGTATAAATTGTCACTTTCATACCGCTGCTTAACACTAATGCTCTCGTTAGCGCAATCAATTCTGCTGCCTGGGCCGATTTTTCACACACTTTCCCACTCTCAATCAACCGCTCCCCTGTGGTTACAGCATACCCTGCTGTTGTCTCCCCATTTGGCAGTTTGAAACAGGAACCATCACAGAATAATATACCCTCATTATCAACCAGCGGGGTGTCTTGCAGGTCTGCTCTACCCTTAGTGTGTTCTTCCATTTGGATCACACAATCATGCCTAATGTCATTAGGTGAGACGGGCAAAGGAAGCAGTGTCGCTGGATTCAAAGTGTTACATCGTTCGATTTTTACATTACTGGCAAACAGAATCATCTCATACTGTGTGAGTCTAGCTGTGGTCAAATGCTGTGTATGCACTCTATTCAGGAGAACGTCCACCGCATGTGGGACTTTTACTGTCACTTCGCTCCCTAGGATGATACCTGCACTTTGTTTTAGGGCTGCCGCTGCTGCGGCCACTGCTCTCATGCATGGGGGTAGGCCTCGAGCTACTGAGTCCAGAGCACTGGAGAAATATGCACATGGTCTCTGTTTACCCCCTTGTTCCTGCGTTAAGACTGACACAGCGCAACCTTCCTGTTCATCAACGAAAAGGCAAAATCTCTTGGTATAATCAGGTGTGCCTAAGGCCGGTGCGTGGCATAAAACATCTTTCATAGCTGTCAGGGCTTTTTCCATCTCAGGTGTCCATTCTAATGGTCCGTTTTCTTGTACTTCTTTTAAGGCTTTTAGCATGGGCTGGATCAATACAGAGAATTCAGGAATCCAGTGCCTACAATAGGATAAAACACCAATTATCCTTCGGAGACCTTTTGCCGTGTCGGGGCCTTTTATGGACTGTATCAAAGCAATGCGATCAGTAGACAGAGTTCGCCCCTCTTCGGACAACTCAAAGCCTAAATAATGGACCTTTTGTTTTACATACTGCATTTTGGCTAGGGCTACCTTGTGCTTATTCTCTGCTAAGTGCATTAGCACCAATCTGGTCACATAATGGCATTCCTCTTCGGTGGCTGCACATAATAGCAAATCATCAACATATTGTATCAGAGCAGTGTTAGCGGGTAGGGCTAGGTTATCCATCTGTGTTTTTAGTGCTTGGCTGAATATGGCGGGACTTTCTGTATATCCCTGCGGGGCTCTAGTAAATTGGTACTGTCTATCTCGAAGAGTGAAGCTAAACAGGTACCTGCTTTCTTCGGCAATAGGAATGCTGAAGAAGGCATTTTTCAAATCAATTACCGTAAACCATTTCGCCGTTTTGGGAATTAAAGTGAGTACACTTGCAATATTAGGGACAACTGGATATCTGGGTTCTACTATTTTGTTTATCTCCCTCAAATCAATAATGAAACGATAGGGTACCGCTTCATCACCTTTCTTGTGTACTGGAAGGATCGGAGAGTTACAAGGGCTATCATTTGTTGGCTCTACCACCCCTAACTGTATCATATCCTGTACTATTTGATATAGTGCCTGCTCTCCCTCGTGTGATATGCAATATTGTTTTATCCTGGGCAACCTGGCACCGGGCTTTAGTTTAATTACTACTGGGGAAACATCCAACACCCCTACATCATTCCCATGAGTGGCCCATAGTTCATTCGGGATGTCTTGGAGTTCCGGGGGCAGGGTTTGCGTTACTCCTATCATACCCATAGGTTTGCTTATAGTCATTCTCACCCCCTGAGGGGAGCAATATATTGTGGCCCCTAGTGTCTTTAATGCATCAATACCTAACAAGTTTTCTGGGCAGTGATTGGTCAATAGCCACCCATTCTCCCATTTTACCCCATGAAGTTCCGCTTCTACTATTTCACTTACAGGAGTCTTTATTGGATTTCCCCCAAATCCAACTGATACCTTGCTTTTATCCGATAATGGGACAGCGGGGACGGCTCTGATATTCACGGAACTGTTTCCAGCTCCCGTGTCTACCAGACATCTCAGGTTTCGGTGGGGGCCGATCCTAATGGAGGCATAAGGCCCCCTCTGATCTATAGGTACTTGTACCAGTCCCGCTGTCTCATTTCGGCCTCCTCAGGACATATTACTTGTGTTATCCTGGAAGTCGTCATTATAGTATACCCCTTCCCCACATCCTTCGCCCTGGCATACACCTTGTACTTGTGTTGTTTGTTGTGGCTGATACAGTAGATTGGGGGGAGGCGGGGCCGGCCAGGGAACATCCCCTCTTGCTTGTCCGTCAAAGGCATTGGGTTGAGGGGGTTTAAACATTCTATTGTCTTGATTGCCGTACCCACCAGTCCTATTTCCTGGGGCAAATGTTGTCTGTAAAGGGGGCCGTACGCCCCTTCCTCTCCCACCACTCTGGGGACACTGGGATTTCCAGCGTCCGGGTCTCTTGCAGAAAGCACATACATCTTGGGGTAGCCCATCCCTCCTCCCATATAGCGCACCTCCTTGCACTGTACCTCTACCTGTCCCTTGGCCCCCTATCATGTTGCTACTATAGCCCTGTGACGGGCCATTATTATTGTAGTTATACCTGCCTTGGGGCCCTTGATGCAACTGTTGCATCAACACTTTGGTTTTTAGATCCTTCTCTTGTCGTGCCTTTTGTTGTCCCTTTACTCTTTCTCCTCTTTCATAATACCTGGCCATTTCGAGGAGATCCCGGGGGTTTCTAGTCATCCACGTACTTTCTGCCTTCCTAATGTTCTCCTGGATTGGCCCGTGGAGCCCTTCTATAAAGTTTGTGGCAAAGTACCGTTGGCCCGTCTCAGACCCTATCTCTAGCCCACTGTGTGCTTTAAATGCTGCTTCGTAACGCAGGAAGTACTGTGCTACTTCCTCACTTGCACCCTGTATCACAGCAGACAGTTTCTCCACATTCACATCAAATGGGGGTAATACCTTTTCTAGAGCCCTCAGGACTGCCATGCCATGCCCCCTTAGGGGTTCGGGATATTCCTCATGCAGTTTCCTATTTTTACTCGCCTCCATTACATCTTTCCATTTTATTGTATCATTGACTTTGGCACGAAAGGGGGTCCATATCTCCTCTGGGACAATAGCTAACAATATGTTATCTACATCCTCTACAGTAAATAACCCGGGTCTGAATAGCTTTCCTACTTCTTTGTAGAATCCTGCCGGGTCTATACGGGGGTCGGGGATGGACTTGGTGATATGCATCAATTCTATTCGAGATAAGGGGACATACACATAGGTGCGCATCATGTTACCAGTAACTGCATCTATGGTGGGTTGACACTCTCTCATTGGCATTGATAGTAACTTTTCCATGTTTGTTTGTTCACTTACAAGGGCCTGCACTGGTGATGAAGCAGAGGACTGGTGACTAAGGTTTTTCTCTTTTATTTTTTTATAATCTTTTAACAGTTTCTCCACCTTAGCCATTCTCCATTCTTCCGCCCCAGAATCATCCATTCTTATATTAGGTAGCAGTTTCTTATCCAATTCTGTCTTAATCCTATTCCACTGGGACACATATCTAGGCTCCTTTTCCTCTTCTATATCATCCACCCTAATAAGAAGATATTTAATTACGTTTACTTGTATAGGCCAGCCAAGGCCCTCCATCAGACTCACCAGGGTGGACATGGACTGCGAGTGTATGGATGCTATCATACGATTAGCTACGTTTTGGCCCGCCTGGTCTGCATCTTTGAGTTTAGCCTCTCTTTCCCTCACCTCTCTTTCCCATGCCCTCTTTTCCTTCTCCCATTCAACACCGCCCCTTATGACTTCCGCTATTATGTCGGACATACATCCCCATAACTGAACACTGGACGCAGTCACTGGTAGTAACGCGACAGCGTCCTGATATGCTGAGGGCAGATCCGCAGTACTCTGTCCTCTCAATTTACAGTTACCCTCATAAAAGTTATATAGTTTAGTGGCCACTGTCCTAAATTCCAAAGGTGTCAAACGCCCCAATTGGTCCCGTAGGCTGTCATTGAGGGGTGTGCCATACAGCCCGGTCATAAGGATTTGCAAGTCTCCATCTCTATCCTTTTCTACAGTAGTCGTTCTCCTATGGTCTATCAACCTATCTGGGTCTCCATACTTCATTGGGAATTCCGCCCTCTCACCCTCACCTTCTCTCGGAGGAGCCGTAGCCCCTGGAAATAACAATTCAGTCGTTGTTTGTTCTGCTTCTAGTCCTATCACATCTTCATACCGAGGCGCCGGCAAGGCAGGATACATACCCCCGCTATTCTTAATCATCATACGTCTATCCAACTGGTCTAGTTTCTCATCCTTCTCTTTTATCTCTAGGTCACGTAATTTTTGATTTACTGTTCTCTTCTGCCCCTTTGCCTTTTGTTTGTTCTGAGCATTGCGCCTGCGCATTGCTTCTACCCTCCATAGTCGTATAGCCTCAAACTGTGCGGGTCTGACCCGTCTTTTTACTAATTCTATTTCTACTTTGGATATGCGGTCCACATCAAAGGACCCGGTGTCTGGCCATTTATGGTCAATCGAATCTTTTGTATATTCAGACCACTCCCTTAAGAACAATGTTGAATTCAATCCATGTTTAATCAACATATCAAATGCAGGGGTTCCTTCAAGAGGGGCATAGTGTCTCTTGCCTATACCACTCTTGCTGGAAGCCGCTTGACCCATTTTGTTGGTATACCGCAATTGGCTAAAAACACTCACCTTTCCCAAATGTGCATTAATAGGCTAACATTAACAGTACATCCTCCTGACATATATCGCCATACTAATATCAATACATCACTGTTTCATCATTATTATTCCATAGACGGACATACCACCGTCCTCTTCATAAACCCTAAATCGTTATTTCCTTATTCCATCATGCATCCATCCATACCACTTACCTTAAGGGTCCCGCCAGAGTGTTCCGGACCCGAAGGGCGACAGCCTGCTGTTCCACCGCCGACGGAGCCGGAAAAACAAGGATGACGCGTTGGTTGCAATCAAAGGTGCGGATTCAGTTGTTGGGGCCCCGTGATCAATTCCTTCTCCGGTTCCGCCGCGGCGTTCCTCACCCAGTGATGGACTTTCGCTCCTTCGCATCCCACTTCTGACACCAAAATTGTGGGTGCGATTTCTCGCCGTCACCATAACCAGTACAATGAGGGACCCTGCAATAACTCAGACAGAAAAGAGCCAAGTAAACATTACTTTATTAATGCACAAGCATTCGCGAATGGGCTGCAAGTTCAAACGTCTCGCTAAGCAAGTCGTCGAAGTGCCGGGCCTTCCTCTACACATCGTGCTCTTTTATACTTTTCTGTTTACATTGCCTTGCACATAGAACACGTCCACCCCAGGGCGGATCTCCAGTTGGAGCTTATCTGAAGTATCCAGTTGGAGTTTAACGAACAACCATTGCACATTTGCTATCGTGGTCTATCGTGGTTGCCTGTTATCCCGGTCTTCACATTCTTTCGTGCCCCTTTGTGCCCGTATCTCTGTGCTCGAGGCCATGCTTACTCATTCCTTCCCCCCACCCGTAATCTGCAGATAGTTTTAGCAGGCTCAGCATGCTTTGACATACAGTGACCAAACACAATTCTTCTGTTAAAAACAAGTTCTTGCCAGGTCAGCAGGTCTTAAACGCCGCCGTATAAAGAGAAGGCCTCTTCTTTTAGCAAAAGGTACATTCATTTAACGCATATGGTGATTAGTACAAACTCCAAGTGTGAGCACAACGTTACATATGCATGCGTACCTTCAGATCCTTCCCACAAACTCTTCTCCTGTACGCTGCCACTAATACCGGCTACTTACATCTTCTCTTATTCCTCTTTCTTCTCAGATATCTTGCACCTTATTGCGTGTGCCACCCCTTCCACATTCCAAAAGACGGGTGGTGGACCAAGCATTGGAAGATTACCATAAGCGATTTCTTTTCCGTCGTTATTATCTGGGCCGACCGATATGGGCCTCTATGTCCATTTGGGGTTCCGGCAATACGAACCAACCTGCAAATCTTTTTGCTGTAAGGCATCCCAGAGGCAACAGCTGCTACCTTGTCTACCTTTCAAAGAAAATGTGTTGTTCCACATGGCCCACCAAGCACCACTAAGTACTCCTTTTCCCACTTTGCTAGATGAGAACAGAAATACAGAAGTGCACACACTGCATTGCTCACTGGATTTTGTTTGCGAAATAAAAGAGCGGTGAATGCAGCCAACTTATATGTTCTCGTTAACATTCTGTAGCAAAATAAAGCACTTGTAACAATTCACTGTGGTGCTAGTAGACTATGGGAATGTTCTGGAACCGTATGCTCTGTGTGCGCATGTCTGCTTTTGCTTTTGTTTATGTTTTTCCTTTCCGGAGTTTGGTGCTCACATGACAGTGCGCTACGCTTGGCACACACATAAAGAAAATACCTGGAGTTCACGCCGTGAGGAACGACTCTCCACAAGTAAAGTCACTGAAGCCAGTGACTGCTGCGCTGGTATATGCCACACACACGTATGAGTAATGGAAGCGATGCACACATTACAATTGCACACAGTAGAAGCGCCAACCGCGTTTGTTGGCCATGTTGGCCATCTCAACAAGTACGCAAAACAAAGCTAACAGTCAGATGGACTGCCGTCCTGTATATGGCTGGACTTAATGGTGTTGATGAGGTTGTCGGCTGCAAATGTATGTGGGTTGGTCTGTACATTATCCATACTTTACATGTGCTTAGTAACTCGTGTCATGTCGCAATAACGTCCTTCATTCTCAAAGCACAGGGTATTATAAGGGGCACACCATACAAAACATAAATGGTGGCATCTCAGTCCGTGAACGGCAACAAGGCCAATGGCATACACCATATGCAAGTGCCGGCATTTTAAACCACCTCTAGCGGTGTACCAAGTGCAAAATGTCCTCCACAACCATTCTGTAATGGTGAGCACCCACATGAGACATACATATTTCCAAGAGTGTACGCTGGAGTTACATATCAGTATATGAATGGACCCAAAGAATGCAACATTCTGAAACCTACCTCCAACCAGTGTCCAGACTGTTAGGTCAAAGGGCCATAGCCATGCATACACGGCAGAAGGGGCTTGCCACTCCCAACACAACATAGTACACCGATTACAGAAATCCCAATATCATCTGCAATACACTCCCCATCCCCAATGGGCTCTTCAGGTACTTGCCTGGGCAGCTACCCGACAATGAATTATATGTCAGTAGCTGCGTACATGGGCCATGTCGCAAAAGTTAAGCAGCAAAAAAAAATCCTTTCATGTCCCAATTTCTTACAACGCTCCCTCGAGCAAGGCTCTGTTCACGGCCACACCATTCCAAACGCAAATGGTGGCTTATCTCACCAATGCTGCTTTAGGGATAACATGTCCTCCACAATGATTCTACAAAGACGCGTACCTTAGGACACTTACATATTTAAAAGTCACAAGGTATGGTTATACCAACTTATGCAAATGCCCTAAGGCAAAGGGAATGCACTTTTTGTACATATGTGTACAATCCACATACCAATGTCACAGTACTCCCACACATGGCAGCATTGCGTTGCGGGTTTGTGCCCAAAGGCCTAGCTCTTCGCCACACCGACTACAAGGCAATACAGCCATGCATGGGAGCATGTGGCCAAGAACCTTTCCTGCCTAGAGGTACGAATGGGTACAGTAAGGAACCCAACCAAGGCAACATTCTGAAACCTACTTCCAACCAGTGGGCAGACTGTTGGGTCCAACGGCCCCAGCCATGCACAGAAGCCAGTAAGGGTTTTTCAGGCACAACACAACATAGCACACTGACTGGAAATATCCTCATATTGTCTGCAATGCACTCCCCATCCCCAATGCAGTCTGCCTGCACTCACCAAAAAAGGATAGTCGCCTCTACAGCTGCCCGCCAAAGAAGTATATGTGAGTACCTGCGTAAAAGGTCCATATCGCAAACCTGTGATGGTAAGAAATTCCTTCCATGTGCCAATGTCTCACTGCCCTCCCTGAACCAAGGCTGTGGCCAAGCCCGACCCTCTTGCGTACATGCGGAGGCCTATGGCCTCTGCCCATGCACCCAAGAGTCTAGTCCTTCAACACACCCACTAGAAGGCAATAGAGACATGCATGCTACCATGTGGCCACGTAGCTTTCCTGACTACCGGTATGTATGGGTACACTAATGGACTCAAACAAGGCTACATTCTCCAACCTACTTCCAAACAGTGGCCAGACTGTTAGGTGCAAGAGCCCTATCATGCACACAAGCCAGTACGCCGTTGCAGGCACAACACAGCATAATACAGCGACTGCAAATACCCACATATTGCCTCCAATGCACTCCCTATCCACAATGGAGTCTGCCTGCACTCACCAAAAAATGATATGTCGCCTGTGCAGCTACCCCCCAATGAAGTATATGTGAGTAGCTGCGTAAAAGGTCCATATCGCAAAACTGTGATGGTTCAAAATCCTTCCATGTGCCAATGTCTTACTGCCCTCCCTGAAATAAGGCTGTGGTCAAGCCTTAACCTCTTGGGTACAAGCGGAGACCTGTGGCCTCCGCCTATGCACCCAAAAGCCTTGGCCTTGCCCACTACCACTCCAAGGCAATGGACGCATGCATGAGAACATGGCACCCCACACCATACTTGACACACGTACAACGGCCACCGACACCCTTACCCACCGCTACAACAGAATGGTAACCCATAACGACAACATAACCACCGGCGCCCCTAGCCAACAGCAGGATGGCCGAAGGTCTGGGTATAATAACTTATGCAAATGAGGAAAGGCCAAGGGAATGCACCTTTGTATGTATGTGTGCAATGCACACACTATTATCACAGTGGTCCCATACATGCCTGCATTGCATTGCAGGTGTTGTGCCGAAGACCTACGCTCTTGGGTACATGCGGCAGCTTACGGCCTCCGCCGATGCCCCCAAGAGCCTAGTCCTGGTACACACCCACTGGAAGGCAGTAGAGGCATGCATTGGAACATGTGGCCACAGAGCTTTCTTGACTACAGGTATGTATGGGTACACTAACGGACCCAAACAAGGCAACATTCTCACACCTACTTCCAACCAGTGGCCACACTGTTATGTCCAAGGGCTGTAGCCATGCACGCAAAGCAGTAGTGGCTTTGCAGGCACAACACAACATAGTACACCAACTGCAAATATCCTTGTCACGATGCCCGCTCCCGGGGAGCCGGCTCAGGCCCTGCGTCCCCGAAACCGGACATCAAGTCCCCGACGAAGGTCCCAGCAACCCCTTATAGGGGCCCTTTGGCTCATAGAAAACGTCAGTCCTGGCGCCATAGGCGCCAGGCTCATTATGAAAGTGTTTGGGTGCACTTACCTGATGCAGACCATGCTGCAGAACCCCGGCCTCCTTGAGGCCTGAAAGGAACTACTTTACCTGTGGGACTCATTTACCACCCGGGCGTGGTCGGGGAAGGATACATACCTGATTGGAGGAAGGACACATTCTAGGAACTTCTTCCAAGGCTATTTAAACCACACCCGATCAGCCACACGTGCTTAGCGTTGTTCTGCATCTAGCAGCTGGACGCTCACCGTGTCTGCTCCTGCATCTTGACTTCTGCCACACCTGCCAGTATCCTGAATCACCTGCAAAGGAAGGGAACAAGAGAACAGAAGAAGGAAAAGGCCTCACCTGCTAAATCTGCATCCCAGAGACATTTCGCCGACAATCCTGAAAAGGAAGACATTTATTTTTAAAAGCACATCGCATCGATCGCTGCAGCGCCGCATTCTACTCACCTTTACAGGGCGCCTCCATGTTCAGCAGCGACCATCCGGATTCGCAGTCGCGCCCCCGCGCCTAGGGAGAAAAAAACAAGAACAAAGGTGAGAGAAAGAAGGGAAAAGGGAAGCTAAAACTCCATGTCAAGACTTACCTGTTGGGTCATTCCCTTTTCATTTCGGGTCCGCGCCGCATCCAGGCATTTTCGGACCCTGGCCCCTAATGGGAAAAAGACATCAGCGTTAATGAGTGAATGAAAAGACATTACCAAAACACTCATTAAAGACTTACCTGATTTCCACAAGGATTTCACCGCTCACCTCAGGTCGGTGCCTGTTCCCCGGCATTCCGTACCCCGGCCCCTATGGGGAAAAAGACACTAGCATTAGAACATTAATGCATGGACACAAGGGGAACCACTTATAGAAAACTTACCTGGAAGCCAAGCAAGTTTGGTTCTCACCCATCCGAAAATCCAGTGACGTAACTGGATACCAACGCGCCCCTGCATCAGAAGCAGGATGGAGAGCTCGTCCTTCCAGACCCTAAGAAGGATACTTCTGCGAGTCAGACAAGCCAGATCTGGGGCCCGGTCCAGTCCGTCTTCCGAACCCTGCGCATCACCTTAGACGAGGTCACAGCAGCGCGAACCAGGCCAGCGTCCCCGTGGGAGTCAGGTGAGCGTTACAATCCTCATTGTGTCTCCAATGCACTCCCCATCCCCACCGCAGTCTGCCTGCACTGACCAAAATATGATAGTCGCCTGTGCAGCTACCTGCCAATAATACATATGAGAGTAGCTGCGTGAATGGTCCATATAGCAAAACGCTGCTGGTAACAAATCCTTCCATGTAGCAATGTCACCCATTCTCAATTTTTTCCCATCATCTGCAATACAGTCCCCATTCCGAAGGCAGCGCCCATGCCATCGCCACAGAAGGTACTCGCCTGATGACCTACCCGCAAATTGCCTCACTGCTCTCCCATGCATGGAGGCATTGCACTGCGGGGGTGCTGCCCAAGCACTAGGCTCTTGGGTACAAGGGGAGGTCTACGGCCTCTGCCAATGCACTCAAAAGCCTACGCCTTACCCACAAGCACTACACAAACATGGGAATATTTTGCCATAAACCCACCGCCATAAAACAATGCACACACACACAGTCAACATAACCACTAGGCTACAGCACTACACATTGGCAATTTTTCGCTTCCCCCTCTTTCACCCACCCGATCCTGCAAACCATGTTTTGCAACCCCTTCCGATGAGGCACTATCCTCTGACACAACATGGTGGCATTTCCCAAAAACTTTGATGCACAGCACGCTTCCCTCCAGCCAACCAAAGGCCGCGTCCAATGTTCGCCGACATAACGGCGTAATGCAGCCCAATGAGACTTCGGTCCGCAGACCGAACAGGGAATTGGGTCCGCACAGTGGACCCAGATATCACTACTTTTTTGGGACGTATATTTCAGTTCTTTGCAACAAAAGTACTCGGCAGATTTCCACCAAACACACAAAAGCATGCTTTCTGGCCCAAACCCACGCGCCTGTTGCAAATTTGGAGAAAGTCCGTCCAGCGTTCGGCCTGTAGCTGTGTGCAAAGTTTTTCTCCATTCAGTCTATGGAAAAATAAAAATGTGGGACCCCGCTATAGCTCTGCTCCCCCTGAACCAAACCCCGCCCAACTTGGCAAAAAAAAATTCAGAGCCATATACTTTTTTTGCTAGGTTTGGTGACGAGACCTCCAGGGGGAGCGAAGTTATAAGCCGCTGACAAAGTGCTCTTCTTATGAGTTTACAACTTAACTATAACTACACGCCCGCTACCGCAGGCCGTGTTATATATATATATGTGTTTTCTAGTAAGTGTATGACAATATTTGCCTAGAGGTTTTATTGCTTACTGTGTATTTTAAAGATACAAAAAATCATTGTATATTTGTGTACTTACCTGTTGTTCTGTGTGGACTCATTGTAGCCCTAGACCACTCTCACATCCCCTCCTACATTTAGGTCATGTAATAGCCATTTCTGGGGGACTTGGTGTGAGAAATTCGACCATCCGCACGGTAGGTGTGCGCTCACCTGGGCTTTTTGGAAATTGTATTTGAAATTGAATTATGGAAGATCAACCTCCACAAAATGTGTGGGGCTAATCTACACACATTTTCCTATGCTCACCGCACAACATACACATAGACCTGTGTACTCTGTGTGGACATAGCCTACTAGTGCAGTCCTCCCTGTCATATTTAGTTGGGATCTGACAGGTGGAGTAAACGATGCATCTCAGAAGGGGGAGCTGCCATGGCCAGCCTAATTAACTAACAAAGGCGCCATCGACCCACCCTATCATTTTGTGAGCCCTTCAGCTGGTGGTGGCAATTAAACATAATTAAAATACAAATAGAGTGTACTTCAAACACGCCCACATGAGGCCTGGCTGCAGAGGTTGAGGTTAGCAAAGGAAACAGGAAACCCCAAAAATGTTTTATATGCACTGCGTCAACCTGAAGCCGGCTCCCACCCTTAGTATCAATGAACAGTAAAATGTAATGTCTGGGACTGCGTGTATTTCAGAAGTCATCTCCGCAGGGGGATCCCATTCATAAGGTACGAGTATGTTGATTGACAGTGCCAGAATGTCCTGTCCCGCCGCAGCTTCAAGGGAGACCTGCCGCTTTAATCAGGAACCACAGAGAGCTCCATTGACCAGAGAGACCCTTTGATCCACAACAGACAGGAAGAATGGTGGGACTTAGTATTACATTTGTTCACCCCTTTACCTTTCCTGTTGCAAAGCACTCTGGTTATGGCCTTATGCATACAGGAGATTGTTGGTGGGGATCCAGGATTAGTTCATTAAGGTAGGCTTAGCCTACACCAATCACTGTGGCCCATTTGGCTTTATAGGAGGGCTGAGCCCCTCTTTTGGAAGATAATCTGAAGACTTTGCAAGGAGTAACAAGAGGAACTCAGCATTGGGCACTGGCTGAATGTACAGTCTGCCTTACATCTTCTGCCAGTGTAGGAAGGCCAGGACTTCCAAGAGGGAAGTAAGATCCCTGCCCTAAAACTCTCCCAGGGAACAGAGGGAGATACTGAATCCAGAAGACCCTCTAATAGCTCCAGAACCAATACCCAGCCAGCACACAGTGAGCCCTGCTAGTCTCTGCAGCAAGCATCCTAGGTGGGAAGTGCTACAGAGTCTCTGAACCAGACCAAGGACAAGGCAGCTGTCTGCAACATTCTTCTCAGCTTTGGGCCGTCCGCCTTAAAGGACGATACGAGCCCAGTATCGAAGCTAGGAGGAGTGCATCAACAAGTATCTACCGACGTCCGCCTTAAAGGACATTTTAGAGCCAGCCGAACCCCTTGAGCTGCTACCGACTGCACTGCTGACTGTTGTTACGCTGCAGTCTCTAACGCCACCCAAGAAGCCTTGGCCAGTGCTTCAGAACCACTGGCCACCACTGAGACAATGACGTAGAGCCGCTGTGTAGGCCAGCTTGAAGCCATCTGCCCAGCCTCGTTGACTGAACTGCCTGCCGCCTGATACCTGCAGCTGTCTCCCATATTGAACTCTGTCGCAGAAACTGCAAAGCGCCCTGAAACCGACTCAACCCTGTCAAGCATCAAGAACACCTACAAGCACAAGGTACATTGTGGTTCTGGACCCCTGGTCCTTCTCTGAATGCCCCTAGTGACATTTTACAAACCATTGCTCCCTTTGTGTTGAAACAAAGTATCATTGAACTATTGTGATTAATTGCTATACCGACTACCTTCCTGTCAGTATCCAGAGTGCATCCCTTTTCCTTCTTTGAAACTCTCTGTCCTCTGCATTCCTTTACAGATGGGGTTTTATTTTGTAGTGTGCTAGAACTGTGTGTTGAGCTCATATTAAAGTAGATCTTTTTATACAACCTAGACTGGACAGTTCCTTTTATCACTGGGTAATAATTGTATTTTCGCGGTATTGCAACTAACCAACGATCCGCGACCTTGCAGAGGTAAACCTGCCGTTCCGTCCACGTTACCAAAATTGGGCAAGGAGATTTATAATTGACTTGTGTTTCCAATCTGTTCGGATCCCATCTGGTGTACTAGAGGTGTGAGGCTGATTGATGGTTTAGAAACCGATATTCATCCCTGGGCCACTGGTGCCCTGGAAGTTGATTCATCACACTTGGCTCCAATGATGATCTGTCCAATGGCGGCATGGGGTCTCCTTTTATACAAGGTTTGGATTGGAAGTTTGCCCAGGTTGCCCAGTAGGAAGTATCTGCATAATTCCAACTGGCAATGGTTATCCAGTCATGGAAAGCCACTGCTCACACAATCTGTCCAGCAACAAGGGGTGGACTAGGAACCAAAAGAGGCCCTGGAAATAATGTTCAAAGTGGCCCCACATTACACATTTTCAGCATGACCAACCCTTTTCCTTTGAGAAAATGTGGAAATAAAATAGGTTACCACACAAAAAAAGAGGCCCGGGATACAGAGGCCCGCCAGGAACTGCTGAGAGACACCACGCTCCCTCCTAAGTCTAAGCTTTACCACTCTGCAACCTACCTTGCTTGCATTTGGCTACACTTCAGTTTCTTTCCTGTTTACCGTAAAAGGGCGGCCTCCCAAAATCCACCCCCAGGGTTGATTTTGGAAATTCATGTTAACAATGTACAATGTACTGTAAGGAATGTCTTGGTATCATCAATGAAGACTGACACAAATGAGACACAGTTCATGGGTGTTTATTGAATTTCAAAGGGGTGGTTAAACCCCTTTTTAAACCTAAATCTAAGGATGGGAGCAAGCTAAAACCATCAAATAATAATAACGCAGTCCTAGTCGAGTCTGGCAAAACAAAAGGACCTATACTAATACACCTATTGCCAATCCTTACTTCTAAATACAAAATAGTGTGGAACAGTAGTGTATGCAAAAAAAGGGAAAAGTGTTCAAGAAACAATGTCAGGACAGTTGAGCAGTTAGCCTACCTTGCCCACCATTTCAGCACGGGACAAGGCAGCATGATCGAGCCTCGAACACACTCTGGCTTCCTCTGCACGAAGACACAGTTCAATGGTTCAGCTGGTCTCATACCGCTCTGGCAAAGTCTTTAAGAAACAAAATCGATTCTCAAAAGAAACATCTCTTGTCAAAACACAAGCATCCTCCTCCTTGAAACAAAGTTCACTTTGCTTGTCAAACACAGATTTCCTTTGTCAGAATACAGGCTTCCTCCGCCTTGAAACAGAAGTTTACTTTACTTATCAAAACATACAGTATTACCTTCTTTCCCAGTGACTGCTGGTACTTGTAGTTCCTTTTGTTACTCGTACAGTTCAATATCTTAGTATCAGGACCTTTTGTGCCAAAGTCTCTTTGCCATTCAAAGTCTCTTCCTGCAGAAGGTCTGATGTAGCAAGCAAAACATAAACGTTCCTTTCCATTGTCAACATTCTCACATTCATAAGTTCACGATTGGTCTCCCTCCTTCGGGCTTGGACCACAGGTCCCCCACGTCTGGGCTCAGATCACTTTTCTACAATGTTCACAATTCACAACTTGGTCTCCCTCATCCAGGCTTGGACCTTGGATCCCCCTTGTCCGGGCTCAGATCCCTTTTAACACAATGCTCACAATTTGGTCTCCCACATCCCGGCTCGGACCATGGATCTCCCTCTTCCGGGCTCAGATCCCTTTTGACACCAGAATCAAAGACTTTCGACAGTGCGCAGGATTTTGCTTGACCCGTTGCAGGACCACTTTGAATTATAATTCTTTATCTCTTTCACTTTCATTTCTGCCACTTCTCAGCTGGATACCTTACAGAGACCTTCGAATGGGCACACATGTGGCGCCGGACCACT